>NC_044039.1:144246792-145476663 GCF_901765095.1 Microcaecilia unicolor | reverse complement strand
ACAGCTACAAGCTAGAGTTCTGCCGACCCTTAAGAGACGGGTTTGTACTCTCTCCCTGCAAGTCTCCGGTCAAAGCTGTGGCAGTGCAGCAGACCTTGGACAATCTGATCCGCCTGGGTGCGGTCATTCCGGTGCCAGAAAATCAGCTTGGCAAGGGACGTTACTCCATTTACTTTGTGGTACCAAAGAAAGGAGGTTCTGTCCGGCCTATCCTCGACCTCAAAGGGGTCAATCGGGCCTTGAAAGTGCGGCACTTTCGCATGGAGACTCTCCGCTCTGTTATAGCGGCAGTGAAGGCAGGGGAGTTCTTGGCTTCCTTGGACACCAAGGAAGCGTACCTGCATATTCCCATCTGGTCTCCTCATCAACGCTTTCTGCGTTTTGCAGTCCTGGGCCGACACTTCCAGTTCAGAGCCCTCCCTTTCGGGTTGGCTACTGCTCCGCGGACCTTCTCCAAAGTAATGGTGGTCATCGCGGCCTTCCTGCGAAAGGAAGGAGTACATCCTTATCTGGACGACTGGTTGATCCGAGCCCCCTCTTATGCAGAGTGCGGCAAAGCTGTGGACCGGGTGATTGCTCTTTTGAGCTCCCTGGGGTGGATCATCAACTGGGAGTAGAGCCAGCTGCGCCCGACTCAGTCCCTGGAGTATCTGGGAGTTCGAGTCGACACCCAAGTGGGCAGAGTGTTCCTGCCAGACAATCGGATTGTCAAACTTCAGGCTCAGATGGACCAGTTCCTAGTAGCCTCTCCTCTTCGGGCTTGGGACTATGTGCAGCTGTTGGGCTCTATGACGGCCACGATGGAAGTAGTGCCCTGGGCCAGGGCTCATATGAGACCACTACAACACTCTCTGCTGCAGCGCTGGACTCCGGTGTCAGAGGATTATGCTGTGCGCCTTCCCTTGGACCCAGCAGTGCGCAAGGCGCTGAGCTGGTGGCTGCAGACAGACAAGTTGTCTGCAGGAATGCCTCTGGATTGTCGTCACGACGGACGCCTCTTTGTCGGGCTGGGGAGCCCACTGCTTGGGAAGGACAGCGCAGGGGCTGTGGTCTCCTGCAGAGGCAAAGTGGTCTATCAACCTCCTGGAACTCAGAGCCATTCGGTTGGCGCTTTTGGAGTTCCTCCCGGTACTGGCGTTGAAGCCAGTACGGGTCCTGTCGGACAATGCCACGGCTGTGGCCTATGTCAACCGCCAGGGAGGTACCAAGAGCGCCCCTCTAGCCAAGGAGGCCATGAATCTATGCCAGTGGGCGGAAGCGAACCTGGAACAGCTGTCAGCGGCCCACATTGCCGGAGTCATGAATGTCAAGGCGGACTTTCTCAGTCGCCATACCTTGGATCCTGGAGAGTGGCAGCTATCTGCTCAGGCGTTCTTGGACATTACGAAGCGCTGGGGCCAGCCGAGCCTAGACCTGATGGCGTCATCGGCCAATTGCCAAGTGCCGCGCTTCTTCAGCAGAGGACGGGACCCTCGATCTCTGGGAGTAGATGCTCTTCTCCAACAGTGGCCGAAACAAGA
This sequence comes from Microcaecilia unicolor, assembly GCF_901765095.1. Lineage (NCBI taxonomy): Eukaryota > Metazoa > Chordata > Amphibia > Gymnophiona > Siphonopidae > Microcaecilia > Microcaecilia unicolor. Next base: position 145,475,143 of record NC_044039.1, on the reverse strand, counting down.
ACTTCTCTATGTGTTCCCGCCCTGGCCCATGTTGGGCAGGGTACTAGACCGGGTGGCAAAGCATCCGGGCCGGATAATCCTGGTAGGTCCGGATTGGCCCAGACGTCCCTGGTATGCGGACTTGATCAGGCTCTCAGTGGACGACCCTCTGCGGCTGCCAGTGGAGCAGGGCCTGTTGCATCAGGGTCCCGTGGTGATGGAGGATCCCTCCCCCTTTGGTCTTACGGCCTGGCTATTGAGCGGCAGCGTCTGAGGAAGAAGGGTTTCTCAGACAAGGTCATCGCCACTATGCTGAGAGCGAGGAAGCGCTCTACTTCTACTGCTTACGCCAGGGTTTGGCGTACCTTTGCAGCGTGGTGTGAAGCAGGCTCACTTTCTCCCTTCACTGCTCCAATTTCTTCAGTGCTGGCGTTCCTGCAAGAAGGTCTGGAGAAAGGCCTGTCGCTCAGTTCCCTTAAAGTCCAGGTAGCGGCTCTGGCTTGCTTCAGGGGCCGCCTGAAGGGTGCTTCCCTGGCTTCGCAGCCAGATGTGGTACGTTTTCTCAAGGGAGTTAATCACCTGCACCCTCCTCTGCACTCAGTGGTGCCTGCGTGGAATCTCAACCTGGTGCTAAGAGCCTTGCAGAAGCCGCCTTTTGAACCCTTGTCGAGGGCATCTCTGAAAGACCTGACGTTGAAAGCAGTCTTTTTGGTGGCTATCACTTTAGCCAGAAGAGTTTCCGAGCTCCAGGCACTCACTCTCATGTCGAGAGCCTTTTCTGCAGTTCACTGAGGCAGGAGTGACTATTCGCACAGTGCCTTCCTTCCTGCCCAAGATTGTTTCTCGCTTCCATGTGAATCAGCAGCTCTGTCTCCCCTCCTTTCGTAGGGAGGACTACCCAGAGGAATACTCTGCTCTCAAATATCTGGATGTGAGACGAGTCATCATCAGATACTTGGAAGTGACCAATGATTTCCGGAAATCGGATCATCTGTTTGTCCTGTTTGCAGGTCCTCGTAAGGGTCTGCAGGCTGCTAAGCCTACAGTGGCAAGATGGGTCAAGGAAGCCATTGCAGCGGCTTATGTGGCCGCGGGGAAGGTGCCGCCTATCCAGCTGAAGGCTCACTCCACTAGAGCTCAGGCGGCCTCGATGGCAGAGGCCGGGTCCGTCTCCTTGGAAGAGATTTGCAAGGCGGCAACTTGGGCATCGGCCCATACCTTCTCCAGGCATTACCGCTTGACTGTGGCTGCTCGGGCGGAGGCCCGGTTTGGAACTTCAGTGTTGCGGTCAGGGATTTCTATGTCCCGCCCTGGGTGAGTACTGCTTCGGTACATCCCACCAGTCTATGGATTGATCAGCGATGATATGGAAGGTAAAATTATGTATCATACCTGATAATTTCTTTCCATTAATCATAGCTGATCATCCATAGCCCCTCCCAGATATCTGTATTGTTTATATTCTGGTTGCATTTCAGGTTCAAGTTTAGTCTTCAGTTCCTGTTCAGGAGGACTTCGTGTTCAAGTTTTTCAATGGATTCTTCAAGAGTTGAGACGAATTTGTGTTAAAGTGATCTGCTGCATTCCTCTCCCACTCCGTTTTACGGGGCTGGATGGAGACTTAAATTCTGCCGGCGCTCCTCCCGCTTCATGCGGCAGAAGGGCAGCTTTGTGCCCCTCCCGCTCCGCTGTGTTAGGGTCAGTCAGCTCCTCCCGCGGTTGCGGTTGCAGGATAAGCCAGATCCCCCCCGCATCGGCGGGTGTGGTGTCTCCCCCGCTCCGCGGGGATGAGCTGGACGGATTCCCCTCCCCCACTTGTGTGGGGATGAAGCTGGGTTAATTCCCTCCCCCTGTTTCGGCGGTGTTGAGCTGGGCAGAGTGTCCCTTTGGGGGTGTAATTCTATAAGTGCGAGTCCTGCGGATGGAGCTTGGATATCGACATACTGAGGAGTTTTCCGGCAGCACATGACCACATATAGGGAGGCAAAAGGATTGCTCTCTACTCTCCACCATGCTGGTAGATGGACACAACCCACCAGTCTATGGATTGATCAGCTATGGATTAATGGAAAGAAAATTATCAGGTATGATACATATTTTTACCTTCTCTCAGAACTTCTCACATAATCCATCAGAGCCTCCATTCTGGGGTCTCCTCTTTGGTCGAGCCTGCTTACTTTACACAGCGGGAAAAATGAAGAGTTGTAGGTAAGAAAACATCAGAGTCTGAGTTTTTATGCACTGCAGTAGGTTCCCTATATCTGCTTGGCAATAGCATATTGGAGAATTCCAGATAGTAGCAGCTTCTTACACCAGTGCTGTTGCTGCATAGTAAGTTCCTCATACTTCCATCTGTTAGTAGGAAAGAGACACAACACCTTGTGGGACTGATATGGCAAAACTCAAGGAAGGGAAATTAACTAATATGGCGTAGTTCCACATGTGTAAATAGTGCTAACACTTCCAAAGTCACCTCCTATATCCGCTAACCTGTAATCCATTGTAAGTAGAGAAACAGAGAAAAATGAAGGTGGATAAATCCTGTCTGCCCCTTCCATTTTATCTACTGTCCCTATCACTCCCTTAGAGATCCTATGTACTTGTCCCAAGCTCTCTTGAATTCAGACACTGTTTTCATCTGTTCCACTGGGAACCCATTTGACAAATGACCACCCTTTTTGCTTACCTCTGTGTCTATCCCCTTTCACCTTAATCTGTGGCCCCCTCGTTCCAGAGCTTCCTTTCAATTGAAAGAGACTTCCTCCTGTGCATTTATGCTGCGTAGTTATTTAATATCTGTATTTTATCTCCTCTTTTCCGTCTTGTTCCAAAGTATACCTATTGATATCTTTGTCTGTCCCCATATGCAATGTGACAAAGTCCACTGACTATTTTAGTAGCCGCCCTCCTGGACAGACTCCATCTTATTTATATCTTTTTGAAGGTGCAGTCTCCAGAATTGTACACAGTATTCTAAATGAGGTCTCACAGAGCCTTATATAGGGGAATCGCCTCCTTTCTCCAACTGGCCATTCCTCTCCCTATGCACTCAAGCATCCTTCTAGCTATCACCACCGCCTTTTCTATCTGCATCCTTCTAGCTATCATCACCTGCCTTTCTGTTGTCCACCTTAAGATCATCACATATGATCACAATCAAGTCCCTGCTCCTCTTTTGTGCACAAAAGTTCTTCACTCCTCTGAACTGTACTTTCCCTTGTTTTTTTGCAGCCCAAATGCATGATCCTGCATTTTTTTAGCATTATATCTTAGATGCCAAATTCCAGACTATTCCTAAGCATGGCTAGGTCCTTCCTCTTGTTATCCACACCATCAGGGGTGTCTACCGTATTGTGGGTTTTGGTATCATCTGCAAAGAGGCAAATCTTACCAGACAGCCCTTCAGCAATATCACTTACAAAATTTATAAAGAAAAAAACCTTGTGGCACTGATAACATCCTTTTCCTCAAAGTGAGCTCCGTTTACCACTACCCTCTGTCGCTTTCCACTCAACCAACTCCTAACCCAGTCGGTTGCTTTAGGGCCCATACCAAGGGCACTCAGTTTATTTATTAGTCATCTATGTGGAACTGTGTCAAAGACTTTGATAAAATCTAAATACACCACATCTAGTACTCTTCCTCAATCCAACTCTGCTTTGAAAGCATTTCAATTAATTTACTTATTGGAGACATCAAACGTTCTTGCCTGTAGTTCCCAACTTCTTCCTTCTGCCTTTGTCCAGAGGGACCACATCTGCTCTTCAGTCCTCTGGGACCACTCTCAACTCTAGAGAAGCATTGAAAAGGTCAGCCAGCAGAGTCGCTAGTACTTTCCTAATTTCCTTTAGTACCCTTGGATGTATGCCATCCAGCCCCATTGTTTTGTCCACCTTTATTTTAGCCAGCTCCTCGCGAACACAGTCCTCTGAATATTGTTCAGGGACTACCACCCCTATGTTCCTATTTGTGTTTGTCTTCAGCGGTCCTGCTTCTGGCCCTTCAGCTGTGAACACAGAATAGAAATATTTGTTAAGCAATTCCATGTTATCTTATTTTATTTATTTTCAGCATTTGACATATTCCTCCCCTTCATCTTTGGGTCTCGCAATGCTACTTTTGCACTTCCTCTATCATTAATGTATCTTAAAAAAAAAAAAAAAAAAGTAAGTCTTTTCCCCTCATTTTATTGTATTGGCTATTTTGTTTTCCATTTATATCTTTGCTTTCCTGACTACTCTACCACATTCACTTAACATTTCCATATATTGTCTCTTGTCTTCCTCTTTTTGCAATCTCTTGTAGTGTATGAAAGCTAACCTCTTTTTCCTTACCTTTTCAGCTACTACCTTTGAGAAGCAACGCAACCTTCTTTTCTTCTTATTTTTATTTACTTTTCTTGTAAAAAGATTTGTTACCCTTACAATAATTCCTTTCAGTTTTGACCACTGCTTTCCAACTTCTTTCAGATTTTCCCATCCAGACAGCAATTCCTTGAGATAATCCCCCATCTGAGCAAAGTTAAGTTTGTTTTTTTATTTTTTATTTTTTTAAATTCTATAACCCTCACTTTTGAATGAACCCTCTTCACGCCTCTCTTAATATTAAACTACACTATCCAGTGATCACTGGTTACTAGATGGTCACCCACTATAACACTCTGCCCATTAGTAAACACTAAGTCCAGTTCATCTAGATCTTACTTTTTGGGTTCGTTTATATTTTCGGATGACAAATGTGCATAGACTAAAAACTCACATAAAGGTAAGTTTACTAAGGAACTTGGGTAGACCACTGGTGGCTCAGGCAATTAACCCCTAATTACTACCACTTTACCATAAGCCCCACAACATATCCCACTATGGCCTGTATTAGATTATGGTTTTTCTACTGCATGATAATACTATGGATAATGGGGTTCAAGCCACTTCCATCAACAAATGGAACAAAATCCCCATACTTATTACAGCAAAAAGATGCCCCCTAACAACTGGAAAGACCAAACTATAAAACTCAAACAACCAGAGATCAACACCCTAACCAATACCAAAAAATAAGCAAAATAACAATCACAATGGCCACAACATCAAAAAAAGATAGAACTCTCATACATTTACAGACTTAAGTATACCAACATCAACATTGATACATATGTACCCATTCCTATAGGTTGCATGAATGCAAGATCAGCGATTAACAAGTCAACCATAATTAGAGACTGTTTTGAAACTGAGCAAGTAGTTATACTAGTCATAACAGGAACGTGGCTGAAAATGCGGGATGACCCACTACTGTTTGTCTTATGTCCTCTGGGATATAAAATAACGCATCAACAGAAAGAAAGGAGGTGGGGTCACCTTAATATACAAATCCTTCTTTACAGTAGAAACCATAGCTGAACAAATATGGCATGCAAAATCAGAGACTCAACATTAACTGATCAATTATGCGGTATACTTTCCTACCGTCCACCTTGAAGATAGTCCAGTGCCCAAGACGACGTCATGGACTTCATATCAAACTTATGCACAAACTACTTGAATGTCCTTCTATTAGGTGATATCAATCTACACCTACACAAGCAACAAGACGTCAACACTAGGCTTTTAACAATCTTCCTTAACCAATGGAACTTCAAAACTGCACCAGTCACCTTATCTCATATAAAGGTCACTAGTAGCTTATCAACACTTAGCCAGTAACAGCCATATAATAGGGAATTATAAGTGGGCAGAGGTGCCATGGTCAGGCCATAACAAACTCACCTTCACATGGCTTCTGGGCAACAGCAATGACAAAACAATTATAATACCTACCATCATTCACGTCATGAGACACTTGGATGAACTAAGTGGAAACACACTAAATGAAATAGCACCACTTAAATGAAAACTAAGAGGAAATGACAACCGTTCAACTGGGTCAATAAGGAGCTATTAGAGATTGAAGAAAGACTAGACGAATTTCATATTTAATATAAAAAGTAGTTTATGAACTGAATATCAATCATATTCAGGAAGCATTTCTTGATAAGCAATATATAAGTCAGAATGAATGATTAAAAACAAAGCAATGTACAGCAGAGAGAGAAATCAGAGTGCTTAAAGCAATGCTATAGACAGACAAAGAAAAATTCAAAAATGCTTGCTTCCTCTTTGTTTCCCTCTAGTTTTATACCGGGCCTCTGACTAATTCTCTCATACAACATTCCTGTGCAAGTCTCTGAATACCACAAACTGTTAATCATGTGCAGAACATCTGCTTTCTATTACCCCCCTACCTTTTAGCCCACAGACTTTCTGGAGCCTGCCTTTGGCTAATGTGTTGCCACATTCTTTTCATGCCTCAGGAGGGTTAGTGTTAAAACAGCTTGTTGTAATCATGGAGCCTTCCACTCCGCATTTTTCATACTTTATTCAACAAATCTTTCTTTTGTTCAACAAATCCTCCCTTTTGAGGCCGGGTATTCCAGGACTCAAACATCTGTTTTAGCTCCAGTCTGTATCCTTACCTCCCTTCTAAATTTCCTCCCCCCTTGTTTGTGGCATTCAGTTTCTGCACGCTTTTTCAATATTTTTGGCTGACATATTAAAGTTCTATTTATTCTGAATTTCAGTTATCATTGTTATTTTAAAAACATCCTGGCACATCTTTGCAAACATGCTAATACATGTTGCATTAAACAGATTCAATTGTACTAGGGTACAAATTTATATTTCTTTGAATACAGACAGTGAGCTTCATCAAAGGGGAATACACTGTCATTCTTATGTTTCATATAAGAACAATTATAAGGATAATGCCCAATTGCATTAGTTAATGTGGCATTAAAAATTACACAAATTAAAAGCATAACATTCATTGAATCAGTTGTTACAACATTCTGCATGTAAGTGCACTTTATCAGGGGAATGTGTTCAGTTGTCATACTATTAATCAGACACCAAAATGATGTCTGTGGATACTTGTCCGTAAGCAAGGCTTGCTTATAAATAGTCTCATTTGTCCAATGAAGGTTTTCATCATCTCTTACACAGGTATTATTGGGATCACAGTCATGGTGCCCACTCAATTTTATCATTGTAGTCCCATTCATCATAGCTGGCAAGGACAAGGATGATGTCAATCAGTGGGCACATATGATATAATCAGTCAAATTCAACATTTTGGCCGCTGCAACAAGTCTATTATCATATATGTTCATTGTCCATTAACAAACAACAACATCCCAATACCATCATGTTTAGGGACATGATGTTTGTTTATTCTTTGTCCATTTCAATGTTATTAATTCGTCGAATATCTGCTAAATGTATCCAAGAAGTATGACCTTCCAGACGGGCAGCGGTCTGAGTAAGGGCCGTGATAGCAAAAGGCCCTACATACACAGGATCTTTCCATGTTTTATGTGTAAAGTTCTTTCGCAGTACTAGATCACCTACTTTAAAAGCACAAACATCATTAGTAGTCCCTGCCTGTGATGCTACATTTGTTCGGATCATATCACTTGTCAGGTTCAACATAGGTTGTAGCTTTTGCCAGTACTGAGCTGTGCTATCAGTACTTGCTGTCTGCATCGGGAAGAAATGACGTCCTGTCTGAATTTGGAATGGGGTCAATTTAGTACGCCCATTAGGTTGGGCCCTTATAACCATCAAAGCTAATGGTAACAAATCAAGCCAGGTATATGGTTTACCTGCTGTTTCCTTGTTTAAAGCCTTCAGTAATACTCTCAATTTAGTTTTTAAAATACCATTGTAGCGTTCCACCAAACCATTGGAGGTGGGGCGATACACTGATACTTTTCTGTGTGTTAAACCCATAATCGTTTCCATTTCTTTCAAAACACTGTTATTAAAATGTGTCCCGTTATCAGAAATTATTCTAGATGGACACCCATGTCTTGGCATAATATGAGTTACCAGGCATTGTACCACTTCATGTGCTGTCTCCCTTTTACATGGAAATGCTTCTACCCACCTTGAAAAAGCATCCACCCAAACTAACAAATACCTTTTTCCCTGCACTGGAATAATCATATCAGTGAAATCAATATACCATTCTTTTGCTGGGCCTTCTGGTATTGGAAGTGTCCCAGGTGATATTTTAGGACCTCGCTTAGGTATGTTAATATTGCATACCATGCAATTCTGCACAACCTGTTGAACCAAGTTATCAATTTTCAAAGTCCAAAATCTTTGTTCAAACTGTTGCTTCATTGTTTCCTTATTCCAATGCATGGTTGCATGCCACTCAGCCAATACCTTAATCGCCTGGCTCATTGGCATGCAAGGTAATCCTTCTTCTGCATTAAACCATTCACTTCCCAATTTCATACATCCTCTCTTCAACCATTTTTCACTTTCCTGTCCCTCTGGCTGCCACATTTCAATCTTATCTACATTCGTAAGTGGCCCTTCCTGTGTCTGTCTAGTATTATACAAAATCTTTTCACTTTGCTTAACCACCTCCGTTGCTGCTGCATCAGCCATTGCATTACCTAGTGCCTCAAAGGTTGACTTTTCAGTGTGGGCCGGGGTCCACACAACTGCAGTTTTTCTACCTTCACGTTCCCTTCTTGCCAAAATTTCAAACAGCAATTTCCAATATGTGTAATGTTGTAAATTTTTACCTGCACTGGTTATCATCCCCCTACGCTGCCATTTTAATATATGATACTGTAGTGAACTTGCAATGTAACCACTATCAGTATATATAGTGACATTTTGAGTCATATCAGTGTGTTGTAAGGCCGTAATAACGGCTAAAAGTTCAGCATGCTGTGCAGTATGATCAGGAGGGGTTTTATATTGTACTTGCATTATCTTTCTTAGATTCTCATCTACCTGCACGCAGGCAAAGCCTGCAACAGTCCTTTCACAAGCTCCATCTGTAAACCATATTAATCCATCAGATAAGGGTTCAAAAGTAAGACAGTGAAATGTAGGGATTTCTATAGTATCGATCTCACCCTCTAGATTGACAGGAAAAAGCAGATCTATCTTATTTCTCTGTTCTTTAGTTAATGGTATTATTCTTATATCTTGTCCTAAAAGTACTGCTTGATATTTTCCAAATCTAGTGGCTGTCAATGCAGTCTGGCTAGGGCTCAACAGTGTTTTAATCGTGTGGTTGGTATGTATTACAATAGGAACAAAAGGCATTTGTGCTCTCCATTTACCTACTGCAGCCACTATAGCTGTCAGTAACTTTGGTATTTCTTTCATTCCCTTTTCCACATGATTAAAAGAGCCTGACAAAAAAGCTACTGGTGCATTTACTTCATTGTTTTGATTAATCATAGCTGCCCAACTATTTCCCATGTCTTTTACCCATAGATGCACAGGTGATTGGATATCTATTACTGCTAACGGTCCTGGGGATAACAAATCCCTCACAATCTTAGCCAATATTATCTTATCCTGCTCTTCCAATACAATTAATGTATTCTTTGGTGTGGCTGCGGGCAGTTTCAAATGTTTATAAAGTCTCATTACTTTTTGTGTATAATTTGGTATCCATTGTCTGCAGTAATTTAACATTCCCAAAACAGCACGTAACTGGGTAACTGTTTGCGGTACCGGGGTTTCATTTAAAATAGATATAATTGAAGGTCACGTGATGTCGTGCTAGAGAGGCAGACGTCGGTGGGTGAGGCTCCCGGTCCCGACCGTCGATTCTACCTAAAATAAAGGCAAAAAACGGATGCCCCGCACATGAAAAGCGGAGAGAACGTTAAAAGATCATCTGGTGTGCCTGGAAGGAGATCGGATCAGCGCCGATGACCACACGTGCGACTCGTAGAGACAAAGAAAAGCTAGCTAAGAGCGGATCCAAGATGGCGGCGAGCAGTGGCGAGGGCCCGACTTCGGTCAGCTCCGCGTGGGTGGCCGAGATCGTGACAGAGGTCACCCAGGCCATAGATGTAACTTTGGATAAAAAGCTACAAACCTTATCCGCCAAGCTTGACAATGTGGACGGCAATGTGGAGGCGCTCAGGGGAGAGTTTACGACGTGCACACAACGTGTCTCTGACTTAGAGGATAAAATGTAACAGCTGGAAACGCTGACGGAGAAGCTGCAAAGCAAAGTGCGAGTTTTAGAAGATAAGGCAGACGACATGGAGAATCGATCCCGAAGGGGAAATCTGAGATTTGTGGGTCTACCCGAATCGCTCCCAGAAGCGGATCTGGGCAAGTTTTTGGAGGACTGGCTGACAACTACTTTAAGGCTATCGCAGAATGGGGGGCCTCTTCGAATTGAAAGAGCACACAGACTGGGGCCTCGTAGAACACCAGAGGATAGACCCAGAGTGGTCATCTGTAAAATCCTAAATTATGCTCACAAGGTGGACATCTTGAGGGCGATTAGAGCAAAGGGGCCTCTGAAATATGAAAATAAAACGGTGCTGTGTTTTCAAGATTTTTCAACAAGAGTGTCAAGTATGCGGAAGGCATACGCGCCGATATGTACAGAGTTACACAAACGCCATATTCAATTTGCATTAATGTATCCTGCCCGATTAAAAGTGTTCCAGGAGGGCAAGGCACAGTTTTATGACACTCCAGAATCTGCAAAAATATTCCTTCAGGGACTGTCAGAAAGTGATGCCAGCACAAACCGCCATAATGCAGCCAATTGAAATGGGGAAATACTAGAGGATCTTTGAATTAAAAATCGGAGCGGCGGGTAAAGGAAATAAAATAAGACAATGAGGAAGCATTAGTCTGGAAGACAATAAGTGATGTACATGAAAATTTGGAATACGACCTCAAAATATGGAAGCGTACATTGCCCTGGTGGATTACAAATAGCGACAAAACAGATTCTGCATCTACTCATCAGAAACTTACAAAGACATATCCAAAGATAGAAGTATCATGAAAATGGTGGTAAGAGGCTCAACATGGAGAAAGAAGCCAAAAATTTACTAGAAGGGATGCGATTGGGGATGCTTTCGGAGCGCTTGGCCTTCTGGGGTTCCATGGAAATCTGTGGGGCTCTGGGGGGCTGGGTGCGCTGGAGATATTCCCCTGTGTTAAAAGGACAGAGATGTGATATACTTGTAATATTTGGAAAAGATAAGGACTAGGAAAGTTCTACGTGGTAAACACGTGTCTTTTGAACTGGCATGGTTATGAAAGTATGGATATATGAACAGACACCTGGATAAAAAGTACTCACAGATGAAGCATGCTGTGCTTTGTTGGGCAGACGGGGATTAGATAAATGAAGTGGGAGGGGGGTCGGGGCTGGGAGATCACTCACACGGGCCTTGTCCATTATAGCTAATGGATAGATGTGGGAGGGAAGGGAAAAGGGGAACAAAGGGGAATCCAGGGAAGGGAACCAGAGGGAGGGCACAAAATGAGTCTGTTTCACCAGATAGAGGTAGGGTTGGAGGGGGGAGGGGGGGGGGAGAGGGGAGAAGAAAGTCAGAGGGTTTTCCGTGCCAATATGCTGTATGTGATAATGTTTTGTGTTTTTTGTTGTGGTGGGGGGAAGAGAGAAAAGAAATTATGGAAAGAGAAGGGGTCGGGGGCTGGTGGCTGGGACAGCTCTAGACCAACCATAATACGATGGAAAGGAAACAAACATGCAAGGGATGAGATAACATGAGGCTGTTAAAGTTTGTTTCCTGGAATATTAGTGGAGTGTCCTCACCAATTAAAAGGAAAAAAATAATGAGGGATTTGAATAGGCATGGGGCTGATATTGCATTTTTGCAAGAAACGCACCTAACGTCAGCGGAACATCTTAAATTTGGAGGATGGTGGGTGGGACAAATAGCGGAGGTGCCAGCCATAGGTAAGAAGGCGGGCTTACTGATACTGATACGGAAGGGTATAGATGCAGTAATACAACAGACGTGGAAAGATCCACAAGGCAGATATCTGATACTGCAGGTATTACTTAATAAGAGGCCTGTGTTGCTTTGTAATGTATATGGGCCAAATACATACAACCAAAAATGGGTGCGAGGACTAATTGGTAAGATCACTAGTCTAGGGGAGGTGCCACTGATAATGGGCGGAGATTTCAACATGGTACACGATCTCACTCAGGATAAATCCAGGAGACCCCTGAAGGCTAGTAATTGTCTAGATAAAGGTATTGCATTGTTCTGCACTAGATTAGAATTAATAGATGTATGGAGGATCTTGCACCCAGCTGATCGGGACTACACGCACTTATCTAGAGCACATGGCACACAGTCTAGAATAGACTATTGGTTAATATCTAGAGAGATGTTTTCACGAGTAGGGGAAGCGGGCATTGGGCCGTATAGCATATCGGATCATGCATTTATATGGTATACATTAGAATTCGGTGAGATTAAAGATAAACAATATATGTGGCGATTCCCATTACAACTGTATCGGGATCCCCATTATAGAGAACATATATTCAAAAATGGGAAGAATATCAATTCTATAATGAAGAACATAAGCAACAGCCGATACTATATTGGGAAGCGGCTAAAGCGGTATTGAGAGGGGAGACAATAGCATACTGTTCTTTCCAAAAGAAGATGAGAGATAAGGAAATTATAAGATTAGAGAAGCAGGTGAGAGCTACTAGAATTCAATATGGGAGATACCCCACCTCAGTGAATCGTGCTTTATTACTGACACAACAGACTAGATTGAATGAGCTTCTCCATGAAAGGACAATGAAATCTGTCAAATATTATCAATATCAATTGTTCTTGCATGGTAATAAAGCAGGCAAGCTTATGTCAAGGTTGATAAGGCAGGCAGGAGGATCAAGGATTATTACTCACATAGAAAAGACAACCGGGGAATTGGTGAGAACTGATAAAGAAATAGCTGAAGTATTCAGTAGATATTATCAACACCTGTATGGTAGGACCCAAGAGGAACCCATGGATGGAAATATGTATTTGGATAATTTAACTTTGCCGGAGCTGGGAGAGAGGGAAGTAGGTAAATTGAATGAAGATATCACTATAGAAGAAGTAGAACTGGTTGTTAAACAAAGTGCATTATACAAGGCACCAGGGCCAGACGGTTTTAGAGCAGAATTTTATAAGTTGCTTTCGCCCCGGATTCTGCAGACATTGCAAGCATATTTTAAGCAATTTGTGATAGATGGTAAGGCACCACAATCACTTCAAGTGGCCCAGATAGTATTGTTACTGAAAGCAGGGAGAGACCCAAAAAAAACATCATCATACAGACCAATATCGCTGTTAAATGTCGAATTGAAATTATATGCGAAGATTCTGGCCAATAGGTTGACCAGAGTGTTGCCTAAACTAGTTCTAGAACAGCAAGTGGGATTTGTGGCGGGTCGCACGGTAGCGCATAATATGAGGCAAATAATGCTGTCCATGGAACATGTAGAAGCAACAAAACAGCCATCTTTGTTGGTCAGCTTTGACGCTGAAAAAGCGTTTGACCGTGTACATTGGAACTTTATGTTTACAATCCTTGAGAGATATGGCTTTTCAGGATTATTCTTAGACGCCCTAAAAGTGCTATACCGATCTCCTAGAGCTAGGGTTCAGGTGAATGGCCTGCTATCACCTGAATTTAACATATACCGAGGGACCAGGCAGGGCTGTCCCCTCTCGCCAATGCTTTTTATATTAACAATGGACCCCCTGATTAGAGAAATAATGAACAATGTAGAGATCAAAGGGGTGGAGATAGGGAATCAGATGTTTAAGGTCTCTGCATATGCAGATGATCTGTTAGTACATCTGGTAGACCCCCGGGTGTCCTTTCCGGCGCTCATGGAGTGTTTCAAGGAATATGGCGAATATTCGGGGTTCGCATTGAACCTAGATAAATCTATGGCCATGCCCACGGAACATGCCATGAAAGCGAGCTGGGTAGGATCTTTTCCAGTAAAGTGGGAATACAAATCGTTTAGATATCTGGGAATTCAATTATCGAGGTGCACTTGGAATGTATATAGAATAAACATAGATATCCTCTTGGAACATTGCGGAAGGGTTTTGACATCCTGGCAACAGTTACCTATTTCACTACATGGCAGAGTTCAATTGTTCAATATGGTGCTGTTTCCGAAATGGCTATACATTATACAATTGTTACCCTTTAAGATACTGAAGAAAGATTTAAAGAGATTTCAGAGGCTGATCTCGCGGTTTTGCTGGGCGGGGAAAAAGCCACGTATGCAATTTAAATATCTGGTAGGAGCGTGGAAATATGGTGGAATAGGAATTCCAGATTTATCCCTATATAACTACGCGTGCCTACTTCGACATCTGGGGGACTGGATCTTGGGGGAGGAAAAGTACACGCCCAGGGAGTTTGAGGAGGCATATTATTATCCATGGCACTTCAACTCACTACTGCACTGCCCACAAATATCCTTGCCAAATAGACTCCGACAGAGTAGATTACTTAGAGCAATGAGAGAGACATGGAAATTCTTGACAATGCTGTTGGGAGGACGAGCAGATGTATCAGATCAACTCCCGATACGGGGAAATGTACATTTCCTACCGGGAAGGGACAATAGTAGCTTTGCTAGATGGGCAGCAAGAGGCCTCACTTTGGTACAACATGTGATAGACGAGGAAGGGAAATTCTATAAATGGGGGGCTCTATTGGACACGGGAAAAGTAGAGCATAAAGATTTGATGGCATATCTGCAATTAAGGCACTACATAAGGACTCTGGAGGGAGGGGCCTTGATCCCGTCTTTGGGACTCAAATTACGGGGGTTCTTTGACATATTTCAAGACGGGGAACTTTCCATATCAGGGTTGCATAGGGCAATACAAAGGGAGACTGGAGAAAGGACATTTGGGGACCTTGCCGCCAGATGGACTCCAGAAGTGGCAGGGAGACTGGAACCCTTGAAACTAATAAAGAGAATTCCAGAGATTTCGACTAATGCAACCCTGAGGGAATGTCAATTTCGCATTGTACATAGGGCCTACTTCACGCAGGAGAGATTGTTTAAAATAGGAGCAATAGATTCACCTATATGTCAAAAATGTAAAAGAGAGGCTAATTCTTTGCTTCACTCCCTATGGGAATGCTCTCAAACAAAACTTTTTTGGACAAAGATATTTGAATATTTAGCACAGCTGACTGGGTGTGTGGTTAGACTTTCACCAAGGGCCATATTGCTAGATTGCTATGAAGATTATCATTTAAGGAAAAAAGCGCACAAGCTATTAATGAGAAAAGCAGGAGTTTTAGGGAAGAAAGTGATCTTAGGAGTATGGGTGGGAGATGAGGCCCCATCTTATTGGGTATGGAGAAATAAATTTCATGCCTTAATGGCTTTTGAACACAGATATGCCAAACACATACCCAAGAGGTTGAAGCAATTTCATGAAGTATGGGGAGCATACGTGGACTCTCTGCCACATAGAGCAAGAAGTTTGCTGCTAAATGTGGGTTGAGAAATGTAGGACTAAAAAGAGGACGCTCCAGGAAGGCAAAAACCCCCCCCACCCCGCCTTTTTTTTTTTTTTTTTTGATGGTTTGTGATGTGTTGTAGACCGTAGGGACTGGAGGTTTAATATTGAATAAAATTGATGTGAAGAGATGGCGCTTGGGCGGAATGGGAGGGAGGGAAGGGAATAAGGGGAAAGGCAAAGGATGAGAAATGGAAAACATACTGGACATATTCTAAGATCGGGACATCAAGGGGAGTTTTACATATATATTCATTTTGTTTCCAACGTAACCTTGAGCCCACCATGGGCTAAATGTTGCCCAGAGGATGGGCGACTGAGGAGGTAGAATGGGAGCTGGAAACTTGAAGATGACTGTGAGCTGAATATACATGCCCCTATATAGTTATGCTTGTTAAATTGTTTTAGTTGATTGAAATGTTTAAAACACACATTGTTTCTAGGGGAAGGAGGGAGGGTGGAGGGAGAGAGGAGAAGAGGACCGGGAATATTTGACGCATCTGCAGAATAAGATGTTGTGGGGAGGGGCTAAAATATTAATTTGGATGACAATCAATATGGATCTATACTAATGATGTTTGTGATACAATGCTTTTGTATGCGACAAAGTGAAATTGTATATTTGTTTTGAAATATGTCATCAATAAAAAATTGTTAAACTTTAAAATAGATATAATTTCCGGTATAATGACCTTATGTTCTGCTGAAACATTTTGTCCTAAAAAGGTGACAGTAGACTGAGCTATAACACATTTTTCCCTGTTACATTTATATCCTAACTCTCCTAATAACACAAATAATTTTGTAGTCCAATCTAGGCATTCTGCTTCAGTCTCAGCAGACAGTAGAATATCATCTACATAGACAAACAATGACACCGTGTCAGGCAATTGACTCCTGAAATCCTTTAAATCCATCATCAGTTGTTTTGAGAATACCGATGGACTATCAGTAAAGCCTTGAGGCATCCTAGTCCACCTGTATGCCTCATTCTGTACTATAAATGACGTCAAATCCCTAGACTCTGGATGAAGAGGTATTGAAAAGAATGCATTAGACAAGTCAATAACAGTGTTATATGCATATATATTCTGAGTGTGCAAAAGTGTAGCAGGATTTGCACAAATCGGAAATTGATTTTTTGTAACCTCATTTAGCTCTCTTAAATCATGTACTATCCTTACATTGTTTTCCCCTTTCGGGACTGGAAACAATGGGGTATTATACGGGGATACTGAAGGTTCAATAATACCACATTTCAATAATTTATCAATGTGCTCCAGGGTTTTGGATACTAATTTAGGTCGTATGGGGTAAGGGTCTTGCTTCGGCCCCTTTGCCCCTTCTATTAATTCTATCTTATGGGGTTTTGCATTTACAGCTAGTCCATATGGTGAATCACTTGTACTCCAAATATGTTGTGGTAATTCTTCCATAACCCTTACTTTATTTTCATTATTCAACTGTTGGACCATAGTGAGCAAACTTGGTATTTCTTTATTTCCAAAATCTAAACACAATCCTAATTGAGACAATAAGTCTCTACCACACAAATTTACTGGGCAATCAGGTGCCACTAAGAAGGGTACCACAGCCTCCCTTGAACCGTGCGGTTGGCATTCCAAGCGCACCAGAGTCGGTTCCGTTAGCCTTTTTCTTTGTTCTATCCCCGTAAATCCCACTGTTGTTCTATATTGATTTGAAAGCTTAACTCCCAGTGGTTTTGCACACAACACAGAGGTACTCGCCCCTGTATCTATCAAAAATCTCACAGGAGTTCCATATTTGCCAATTGTCAATGTAATAAAGGGTTCCCTTGTGTCTAATCTGAAAATCATTCCCTCTTCCTGACACGGGTTTGCTTCCAGTCAATAGCATTGGTCTGGAATATTCTGCCAAGTTGGAAAAGCATTTACAGTACCCTGTCTCTGTACTGCCGCTCCTGGTCCCTGTGATTGCGTCGCTGGCTGCTGTATTGCAGTCTGCGGGGCACTCGCAGGTATCCCTACTACTTGTGGCATTAATCCTTGCTGCGTCTGCATTTGTACTTGGGGCATTCCTGCATTCTGATAACATTCTGAAGCATAGTGACCAAATTGCTGACATCCCCAACATTGTACATGTGCCCTTCTATTAGGTGATGGTCCTGATCCTTGCATCCCTCGACCTCTACCCCTGCCTCTAACCATGCCTCGTCCCCTTGGTTGGTACGGCCGGCTATATCCCGGTTGTACATAGTAAATGACCTGTGGTGAGGCAGAGGGCATTACCATTGTTTCCTGTTTTTTATTTCTATCCTGTTCCTTGCTTTCCAAATCTTTTAACTGCATAGTCATTAACTTAGAAGTTAATTTTGCCTGTTCTTTCTGTGGGGTCTCTATCAGTTTACGATGCACATTACTAAAATGCATCAAAGTCTGTCTTATTTCTGGCCATGGTTTTGAAGACAGAGCAATAACAGCATCCAAATTTTTACGCATATTACCAGGCAAGGTAGACATAAAAAGATGCAAAAACACGGCAACATTATGAGCTACATCCGCATCCTGCCCTGTCTGTGCTTTATACAAGGTCAAACACTGCGTTAAGTGGGCTGCAAAATCAGTCTTTGGATCCCACTTACTACCGGTAATGGCTGAAAAATCAATTGGGGTTGGGTACATAATATGCAACGCTGCAGAAAGCTGCGCCTTAATTTGTCCCGCGTAGATATCCCCGTCGCCCGTATATAACGGCAGGCGCGGATATCCACATTGTACTGCCAATTGAGAAATATTAATGCCCGAGGCTGCACACAAAGCTTTAAAATCACCTATAGTCAATAGAGTGCTTGCTGTGACCTGTTCTATCCCTTCTAACCACATGCGGGCTCCTTTCACTATACTGGGAATTTTTGCAACTAAAGTTGTAACATCTACGGGGGTGTATGGCTTGTAATGTTGTATTCGATTGCCAGCTGCGTCCAAGCGCGTCATAACTGGCATGTGTAAAGCACTACTATCTAAAGCACTACAAATATCCTGTTTACCTTCCTCTTCCAC
Source organism: Microcaecilia unicolor (assembly GCF_901765095.1). Lineage (NCBI taxonomy): Eukaryota > Metazoa > Chordata > Amphibia > Gymnophiona > Siphonopidae > Microcaecilia > Microcaecilia unicolor. The sequence goes on along the minus strand of NC_044039.1, from coordinate 145,456,699 downwards.
CTCTTCTTCAGCCTGTTTCATTTTGTAAAACCAATCGTCCCAGTACTCCAGCCCTTCTTTAATAAAGCCCAGGCTTCCCGCCTTGAGGCAATATTTATTTATTACTTTTGTCAAATTCTGTACATCCTCATGTGAGGTAGGTCCTTCCTTATCACAGGGGAAAAGGAGGTCTTTAACTTCCAACAGGTTCTTAGTAACTCCCCACCATTCTGCCCCATATTTAGTTTTATCCAATCTCACAAGTTCTGCAGCTACATAGGTTTCCTTAAAAATTGCCTTTGACGGTCTGGGTGTCAATTTGGGCGGTGTTTCCCTGATTTTAAACGTGGGTGTCTGAGGATCCACTCTAAGGGAAGGTTCAGGGGGTGACTCGGTACATAGCCGAAGCCGTCCCTCAATTTCAAATTGTGTTGCCAGTCATATTGTTCTGATGTAATTAGGGTTTTCAAATCAGGGTACGTGCCTGATTCTGCACTAGATTTTCCTTTTTCTTTCTGTCTCACCCGTTTTTTTTCCTTTTTCTGTTCCCTAGTCCCCACATCACTGTCCTCATTATCCCCTCCCTTTTCACCTTCTGAATCACTGGGGGGGTCATCAAGAGCCGAATACCCAGCGCATGGCACAGGGCGCTTTGCCTTTGATTCCTTCATTTTATCAGTCGCCCTTAGGGGGCACAACGTGTCCCTGCTAGATTCATATGACGGGGGATTATTTCTTTCTGCCTCTTTTGTATCCTATCTACATCAGCATGAAACAGATCTGCTGCTAAAGAAAATAAATTCCAAATTGTAAGATGCTTCTCTAAGCTTTTCTTCTGCCTAGTTTTATTTTTATTTCTTGTAAGTAGCTCAGGAGAGATAATAATTTTGGACGATCAAACGATCCATCCTGAGACCAGCTCAAAACAGAATCTTTTCCTTCATATTTGACCCATTTCTCATGTATTTTTTCAATCTGTTTTTTTTCTAATGGGAATAATTCTATGACATGCTGCAAAGGGGAGCATTTTTTTGAACTATCTAAATCTAAATACATAGCATATACAGGAGGCTGTTCTTTCTTATCTGCCCCTTTCCCTTTCATTTTATTCTGACTATTACAATTTCTCCTATAGAGCCACAACCTACAAAAATATACTACTGCACCTAAACAAAGAAAATATACAAAACAGAAAACTACAAAACTAAACAAATATATAAGGCCACAGTGTAAGCTTACTCACGCGTCTTCTTATTTCTCTTTTTAGCAAGCCCAGGAGTTATCACCTGTATGTCCACGTCAGTAGTTTGATCAATCCCACATCAGTGGTACACAGTAATCAGGCGTAAACAACGCTTGCTCTCTCAAAATCCTGTAAAAAACTTCATTAACAACACACACTTAATTTGTCCTTCGTCTCGCCTTCTCTTTTCCGTTTGCGGCCTACTCCTGGCTGGCTCGCCACTTTGAAGAAAAGACTAGACGAATTTCATATTTAATATAAAAAGTAGTTTATGAACTGAATATCAATCATATTCAGGAAGCATTTCTTGATAAGCAATATATAAGTCAGAATGAATGATTAAAAACAAAGCAATGTACAGCAGAGAGAGAAATCAGAGTGCTTAAAGCAATGCTATAGACAGACAAAGAAAAATTCAAAAATGCTTGCTTCCTCTTTGTTTCCCTCTAGTTTTATACCGGGCCTCTGACTAATTCTCTCATACAACATTCCTGTGCAAGTCTCTGAATACCACAAACTGTTAATCATGTGCAGAACATCTGCTTTCTATTACCCCCCTACCTTTTAGCCCACAGACTTTCTGGAGCCTGCCTTTGGCTAATGTGTTGCCACATTCTTTTCATGCCTCAGGAGGGTTAGTGTTAAAACAGCTTGTTGTAATCATGGAGCCTTCCACTCCGCATTTTTCATACTTTTATTCAACAAATCTTTCTTTTGTTCAACAAGATGAAAATGTGCAGGAAACTGGAAAGAAAATGGTCCAAAAACAAATCGGACACGAACAAAACCACATGGAGGAAATCCCTAAGCTAGTACAAACGCACCATAAAAAGAGCCAAAGCGGAATACTGTAGCACATACATGTGCCCAGAAGAGATAAACATGAACAAAATATATGAACTTATGGAAAACATACTGAACACACAAGCTCTGCTAATGTCAAATGGAAAAACCGCTAGCAGACAAACTCTTACAATATTTTGAAGAAAAAATAATAAAAATAAGAGCAAACCTAGCTGCAACTCATCAAGGACCACATTAAGACAGACAGAATCTGGTCCTCATTTAAGATACCAACAACCAGCCTAGTTAAAGCACTACTGACAAAATATGCACACGCCAACTGCCTACTAGACAACTGCCCAAACTACATGATAGAAACCCCCACCAGACTGGTTCATCAAACGCTTAACTGAACACATTGAATACAAGTTCTTGAAAGGCCATTTCCCTTCTGACAAGGACAACATCATACTCACTTCAATCCCTATAGATGCCACCAGAACTCACTAATTACAGACCAATGGCATCAATACCACTGCTAACAAAAACAATGGAGGGACTAGTAGCAAGACAATCACTAAAGATGCCACCAGAAAGGTCAGTGAATTCACTAATTGCAGACCAGTGGCATCAATACCACTGCTGACAAAAACAATGGAGGGACTAGTAGGACGACAATCAATGGAATACATAATGCACTACTCAATCCTTCACAGCTCTCAGTCAGGCTTCAGACCATGCTATAGCACTGAAATAGTCATAACCACCCTGATCACAAAATTCAGAAGAATAATAAGCCAAGACCTGTCAATACTACTACTACAATTCAATATGTCAAGCGCCTTTGACCTAGTAGATCACACAATACTAATGGGCCCTGCTTGACAACATAGGAATAACTGGAGCAATAGCAGCCTGGTTCAGTGGTTTTCTAAGAACTAGATCCTACCTTGTTAAGATGTCCAATGAATTTTCAACCTCCTGGATCCCTGAATGCGGGATCCCTCAGGGTTCCCGATATCACTAGTATTATTCAATGTCCTGATGGCCCCACTTGGCAAGAAACTGGAAAAAAATGGGGTTAAACCCATTCATATACACAGACGATGTCATCATCTACATACCTTTCAGCAGCATCACAGAGATACTGGATAAGGCTAAAAAAGGACTCAACCTTATAGAAAATTGGGCCACAGCTGTCAAAATTCAACTGAACCGAGACAAAACCAAACTTCTGGTTTTATCCAGCCAGCACAATCCCACTACTTACTAAAACCTCATAATAGATCAACAATCTTATACAATGGAAACACAAATAAAAATACTAGGAATCATTCTCGACATACATCTGATCCTTGATGACCAAGTTGCTGCAATCACGTCAAAAAGCTTCAAAACACTGGGAACTAAGAAGAATCTATTTCCCCAGACATTCTGTCTTATATTACAAATGCTGATATTGTCCCAACTAGACTACTGTAATGCAGCATATGTAGGCTGCAAAGAAAACTTACTACGATTGTTGTAAACTGTCCAAAACACAGCAATGAGATTGATATTCAAAAGACGAAATATGATAGAGCAACCCCTCTACTCATAATGCTACATTGACGCCCAATCAAGGCCAGACTTTTATTCAAAACCAGCACAATCATCTTCAAAATACTGTTTGGCATGTCACCAGACTACATGCTAGACATGATCAAACTGTCACCAAGAAATTCAAAGCAGACCATCTGCCCAACTGCAAAAACGTACTATATAAGTCCACCTAAATGGCAAGATTTAGCTACCTGGGCTCAAAATGGTATAACGCAATTCCCATAGTCATAAGAAGCATCACAAACTACCTCCAGTTCAGAAAAGACCTAAAGACCTACTGTTCAGGCCTCTCATAAACTGACCTCTAAGTTTAGATATCCTGACGTTTAACCTTGGCACCCCAATTCACACCTGAAGACTCTATATTTCTGAAGTTCCTTTATTGAATAACACAAAGATTAATTACAGTCAGATGTAATTCAGAAGCACTGCCCCATGGCATAGAGACTCTGTAATTCTGAGAAGACAGTAGCTCAGAGCTGGGTGACTGGAGTGCAATATCTCTTCAGTAAGATATACACAAGGTAAAAAAACCAAGTACATTAACAAGGGGTATGACAGGAAAAGGTTCTATCTAACAAGATGGAGACTACCTCATGGTGAGAGGGACAGAGAAGCGCACACTCTGACCCAGGGAACAGGGGGAAACCCACCAGTGGGATCAGAGCCTACCATCTAGCAACAGCACAACCAATAACAGTTTTATGCAGACAGGCAAGTGAAGCTGCATTGCCTGAGAACCACACCACCCACAATGCATCGTTCATGTGACTTTGCAGTGAGAATGACAGCAAAAGTATCAAACTCATCCCAGGGCCACATTATAAATCAGGGCAAGACTGTCAGAGGACGGAACACCTACCTCTTCAGGAAATTCTATGAGTACAATATGCACTAGTCTTTCTGGAACAACAATACACAACACAACCTCTAACTGTAATACATCTTTTCATTTAAGAAATGAACTAACACATATCTTCTCAAGAAACCCACTGACTATTCCATATGCACTAATAGTTATTTTGCCAACTGCTGTAAAACACAGCATCAAACAACCTTGTAAATGTAATTGATTTCAGTTGATGTAATTGACCCTCCCCGACACAAGTTCAGGGGGGGGGGGGGGCTGGAAGTCCAGTGGGTCTCCATCCCCTCAAATAGAGATCCTTGGTGGCCCAGTGGGCCATGGATCAACCCCCCCCCACCGACCTGGTGATCTAGAGGCCCTCTTCCCCACCTCACTACCTTTGTTGGAGGAGGAGGGTGGCCTCCCTCCCATCGGCGCTGCCTTGAAAGTGGTGGCACCAGCTCTGCCCAAATGCACTGGGTGGAGCTTCACACCATCCCAGGATGCACTGGGCAGGGCTGGGCGTCGCGATTTTTGAGGCTGCGCCGATGGAAGAAGAGGGAGGCCACCTCCGTCCTCCAACGAAGGTAGGGGGTGGGGAAGAGGGCTGCTAGACCACCAGGTCGGTGGTGGTGGTGGTGGGGGGGGGGGGAGTTGATCTGCAGCCTACTGGGCCACCAGGGCTCTATTTGAGGGAATGCTGGGGGGTTAGGGGGGCTGGAGACCTGAACTTGTGTTGGGGGGGGGGGGGGGACCTTCAGTCCCCATGTCGCTTGGCTTGGGGTGCAGGTACTAGGCCACCAGGGCCATGCTGTTTGGAGTCTGGTGGTCCCATGGACCTCCAGCCCCTGTGTTGACAGGTCTGGGCTTTTGACAGCCCAGACCTGTCAAACAAGTGCAGGAAGGCACAATCTTCCCGCACTTTACCCTATGATCAGAGATAATAGTTCGCATAAACTTGCATGCTATTATCTCTGATCATGGGGTGGTAAAGCCCCAAGCTGTTTGGAACAGTGCGGGGCTTTCGATCATCTGCCCATAAGGGACAGCAGGCCAAGTATTTACATGCCCTCCACCTCCTCCTCCCCTAGGAGTTGTATTCCTTCAGCTATGTTATCTTCATGAAGAAACTGCACTTGTGTATCAGGCGTGAAGGCATGTGCAGTGGGATGCTGCTAGAATTTTCTAATAGTTGTATATGCTGGGCAGCATCTGCATTGGGCTCTGTCGGATGATGTCACCCTTATTTAAGAATAGTCGGCCTGCTGTCCTTGGAGAACACTTGCTACAGGTGAGTAACTTTGCTTTTCCATTTCCTCTTAGTTATATGCCTGTATACATTTAAGCAGTTTTAAGCAGTATTCTGCTATGGTCTCTCTTTTTGCAGATGTTAGTCGAAAAGTCTAGTCTTCTAAATCCACCTGAGAAAAGAAGACCTGGTAGCAATCTTAAGGTGAGATTTTGTTTTCAAATTAGTGTTTAAGTAGATTTTTGTAAATGAATATCTTCCTTTGAGATCTGACACTACTACGTTTGAATAGAAAGTTATGTTTACTAGCTATAAAGATAGTGCCAGGCTGAAAATGTCTAAATGCCCTGGCACGCACTATATAATTAAGAGGCAGAGAGGGCTGGCATCAACAAATCCATATAGTAGCAAAAATGGGCCAGCAGGTGGAGCTAGAGAACTGCCTCATAAGCTCCTGTGCTTTGCAACCAAGCCATTATTCTCTATCTCCAGCAGGAGGGGATAGCAGCTCCTGTGTGCTGTGATGACTTCTGTGTGGCCTCCTGTCCTGCTTGCAAGTTCAGTTGAGTTTGGGATTAAGAATATCCTGTACCTCCCTGCTCCCCCGTTCCTCCGTTGTCACTTTCTACCTCTTTATCTCAGTCTTCCCTTTTCTTTTTCCCCTGCCTCTTATCTTTAAAAAAAAAAAGAAGCCACTGCGGTACTGTTTGAGAGCGCTTGTACTTTGTGAAGATAGTGTGTCTTCAGTGCCTTGGAGGTCACGAGACTGGCTGTTTTCTGTGAGTTTATTATTCTCTATGTCTTAGCCTATTAAGTGTTGTGCACGAGGGGGGTGGAGGGGTAATCTCTCAGCCACCAGTACCTGCATGCTTTGCTTTATTTCTGTGGACATGCCGCTTTTGCCACTTTGGTCGTCAGTACTCCATTTCCGAGAGTTCAATCCAGCCCCACTTGGTGGTTTTGGCGGTCTCAGCACCAATGGCTCCTGTGCGCCGTGAGGCTTCGGCAGTCATTTTGTCAGCGGGTTCCTCACTCACTACCTTGTCCCGGGATTTTGGTTTTGCGAGGGTAGAAGTCTCTGCCCCGCTGTTTTTGCCTGAATTTGTTCTTTTATTACATCAGGCCTTTTTATTAAAGTCAGCTCAAGCTTCCTCTCCTTTTTCCCCTCACATTGGTTTTGAGGAGTAGCTTCCTAAGAATCAAAATCTTTCCGTCTTGCGGGATTTGGAGAATGTTCCTCGGGACGCAGAGGAGGTTTTATCTGTGTTTTCTGACTGTCCTAGTTCTGCTTATGGCCAACTTGTATATTTCAGAGGCAGTCAGGGGTGATGATCCTACTTGTATCTAGGCTGTTTTTGAGAGCGGAGTTGCCTCTGTTGATCACAAATTCTATGGAGGCTTCAAACATTTCTTCCCCTGCTTCTCAGTCCTCTGGTCCTGCTCCATCTATTGTGTCAGGTACTAAGAGACCTCCTGTATCTTTCCATATTCATGAGGCTATATAGGAGCTTATTGCAGCTCAGTGGGAGACCTCTTATTCTAACCTCCGGGTGTCTCGCGCTACATCCAAATTATATCCCCTTCTGCCATCTGATTTAGAGCAGTTTGCTCTGCCTAAGGTGGATGCCCTCATTGTGGCTGTTACTAAATATACCACACACCCTGTTGAAGGTGGCACTGCATTAAAGGATATATATGATGGCAAGCTTGAGGCTTCCTTGAAGCTTGCCTTTCAACTAACTGCGTTTAAATTGTCATCCAGCCATTTCTTCTTTTGTACACCAGGCTTCTTTATCGTGGACTCAACAATTGTCCGTGTTGGACTTGCCTCTAGACTTTCTCCCTACCCTTGAGGTGGGGTTGTCCTATTTGTCAGATGTTCTTTATGATATTCTCAGAGTGTCAGCTAAGAGTTTGGCCTTGGCTGTTTTGGCGCGACACTGGCTATGTTTGAGGCATTGATCCGCTGATGTGGCATCCAAATCTTGTCTGGCAAAGTTGCCCTTTCACGGAAAACTACTCTTTGGTGTGGATTTGGAGAAGATTATTAAAGAGCTGGGAGATTCCAAGGTCCAGTGGTTCCCGAGGACAAGCCTAAGCCTCGTCTCAAGGTGGCTGAGTCTCGTTTTCAAGTGCGGAGCTATAGTCCAAGGAAGGTAGTGCTTCTGTTTAAAAATCTCGCTTTCTGCAGACTCTATTTTCCTTTTAGGAGGAAAGAAGCTGTTTTCCGCTTCCTCAAGACTCTCTTCCTCTTCACAGCCCTCGCAATGACACGGTCGAAGTTCTCTCCTTGTATGTAGATATAGGTGGTCATCTTTCCCGCTTTCGCAAGGAGTCACCATTACTGCAGACCAATGAGTCCTTGATATCATTCTCCATAGCTGCAAGCTAGAATTTTCAAAGCCACTCGCGGATCTTTTCATGCATCCCCTTGTGGCAGCTCTGCAAAAAGTTGAGCACTGTTAAGTACCTTAGCCTCTTTAAGGTGACAGGGGTCCATTCAGCACGTTCCTCAGGCAAAGAGAGGCACGGGTCAATATTACCTCTATTTTGTCGTCCCAAAGAAAAAAGACTTTTTTCACCTGGTTCTAGATCTCAGAGGGAGGGGTGAACAAGTCTGTCTGAGTGCTGCACTTCCGCATTGAGACTCTTGGTTCTGTCATAGCCTGAAAAAAAAAAAGATAAATTATTTTGAACCCAAGTTTATTATAGTGAGTTTATGGTTTAACTTGGTTTGTTGGATTTGTTCTGCCTGATTTTTTGTAATTTGTTAATAGCCTCAGTCCAGCCAGGCAAGTTTCTTATCTCATTGAACCTCAAGGAGGCTTATTTTCATATCCCAATTTGGCATCCTCGCAGGAAATTTCTCCGATTTGCGATGCTGGGAGATAATTTTCAATTCAAGGCCATGCCTTGTGGCCTCGCCACTACACCTCACACAATTTCAAAAGTTAGTGTAATGGTGGCAGCCTTTCTTTGCCAGTAAGGGATCCAGGTACATCTTTACCTGGACAGTTGGCTAATTCGGGCGGCTTCTTATCAAGAGAGCCTTCACAGTACACACAGTCCTGTCTCTTCTTTCTCTATTGGATTGGGTGGTGAATTACAGCAAGAGTCATCTCACCCCCAGACCCTGGAGTTTCTGGGAGTGTGCTTCAGTACCTAGGTGGGGAAGGTTTTCCTACCTCAGCATCATCAGCTCAAACTCAAACAGCACATTTTCAGACTTCTCTTTCATCCTGCCCGTGGGCGTGTGGTTATGCTGAAGTTCTTGGTTCTATGGCGGCAATTTGATGTTCTGCTTTGGGTGAAGTTCCACTTGCAACCCCTTACAGTCGTCCCTGTTGAGCCGTCTCTGGTCTCAGAGACTTAAGACCAGCTGGTGATGTGGATACCTCAAGCCAGACGGAGTCTGACTTGGTTTCTCCCTGCGCCCACTCTTGATGGGTTGCCCTTCCAGAATCCCAGTTGATGTGTTCTCGCCTCTGTCAAACTCTTTGGATGGGGAGCCCATTATCTCCACCACTCTCTACAGAGCTGCTGGTCGAGAGTGGAGGCTTCCTGGTCCAGCAACAGATTGGAACTTTGAGCTGTCTGGAAAGCTGTACTAGCCTTTGCGCCTCTTCTTTGCAGGAGGCTGGTGCTCATGCTCTGTCACATCTGTGTCTTACATCAACAGACAAGGAGGCACAAAGAGTGTATCTGTAGCCCAGGAGGCATGTCTTCTTTTTCAGTGGGCGGAATTGAACATTCTGATTTCAACTTCTCACATAGTGGGTTCACTGAACTCGCAAGCGGATTTCCTCAGTAGAGTGTCTCTGCATTTTTGCCTCATTTCCACACAGTGGGGCTTTCTGGTTCTGGACCTCATGGCATCCAGACTCAGTGTGCAAGTACACACCTTCTACAGCCGCTTCAGGGAGAAAGACTCCCTAGGAATGGATGCACTGGTACAGCCTTGGTCGTTAGATGGCCTCCTTTACGTGTTTCCTCCTGGCCTCTCGTTGGAAGGACGTTGCACAGGTTTGCACGTCATCCCGGTAAGGTCATTCTTGTAGCTCCGGACTGGCCCAGATGTCCTTGTATGCGGATCTCATCTGTCTTCAAATCGCTCCTTGGTTGACTCTCTCTTCCTCCACAGATGGGCTTATTGCACCAAGGTCCAGTACTTATGGAGGATCCCTCCTGCTTTGGTTTTATGCCCTCGCTGTTCAGAGGGCGCAAATGAGGAAGATGGGTTACCCGGATGATGTTATTAATACCTTGCTGCAAGCCCGAAAGTGATCCACTTCTTTTTATGATACAGAATGCCTCATTAGCTGCTCACCCTGATACAGTGCGATTCTTCAAGGGAGTCGCTCATCTGTGTCCCCCTTTCTACCATATTTGGCCTCAGTGGAGTCTTCAAGGCTCTTCAGTTGGCCCCCTTTGATCCCCTTCATTGAGCAACCGCCATTATGCCAAATGTAAGCCACATTGAGCCTGCAAATTGGTGGGAAAATGTGGGATACAAATGCTGCAAATAAAATAAATCAAAGATCTTACTTTAAAGGCAGTATTTCTAGCTGCCATTTTGTCCGCATGGAGAGTTTGAGCTTCAAGCTATCTCTTGCAGGGATCCCTTTCTCCCCTTTTCTGACTTGGGAGTTTCCATATTTATTTTTATTTATGTATTTTAGATTTTGCTCACCTTTTTCAGTAGTATCTCAAGATGAGTTACATTCAGGTACTCTGGCTATTTCTCTGTCCCAGGAGGGCTCATAATCTAAGTTTGTACCTGAGGCAATGGAGGGTTAAGTGACTTGCCCAAGATCACAAGGAGCAGCAGTGGGATTTGAACTGGCCACCTCTGGATTGCAAGACTGGTGCTTTAACCACTAGGCCATGCCTCCACTCCATATGGACAGTTCCGTCCTTTTTGCCGAAGACTGTATCTCCTTTTCATGTCAATCAGATTGTTTCTTCCTTCTTTTTCCAGGGAAGTCTATTCTGCAGAATACACTTCCTTACAACTGTTGGATATCAATTGTGCCCTTATGCGCTGTCTTACCGCTACCAACAATTTCAGGTGATCTGATAATCTTTTTGTCCTCTTTGTGGCACCCTGGAAGGGTCTGCTGGCCTCCAAAGCAACAGTGGCTTTGTGGCTTAAGGAGGCTATTTCTTTGGCTTACATTCTGAAGGGCAGATCTGCTCCAATGCACTTCAAGGCTCATTTGGTGACTTTTTTGGCAGAGTCTAGGGCAATTTCGTTGGCAGAGATGTAGTGGCGTACCTAGGATATTTGACACCCGGGGCCAATCATTTTTTAACACCTCCCTCCAAAATCTAGTACTAGGCATACTGAGAATATAAAACACTGAGGACCTACAGAGCAATTCTACCATACCATAAGCAGTCATTTCTATAAGTCACACAAGGGTGTACCTAGGAAAAAGAAGCATCTTAAACACGGCAGTGAGCACTAGAACAACAGTTCACCTATTGTAAAACTAAACCAGCCAGAACAGTACAGATTGTCGATCCTGCATAGTCAATGCCAACAGAAAGCCATGTCTTTTTCACAGACACAGAAACACCCTAATCCACTATAGAAGAAGTAACCACAAATAGAAATATTTAGACAAAATTTAAAGTGAACCCCCAAGAAGCCAGATTCTGCATACAAAGCAACACCACAGGAACAGTGATAGTGATGTGCAAAATATAAAGATAGCAGATGTAAATGTAAAATAAAAACTAACAAATACCAATCACCACTTTACAAATTAACAAATATAAATAAAACAAATATAGAAAATAAGATGCCAGTTTATTGGACTAATACATTTAGCTTTCAGATCAATACAGTATCCTTTCCTGACCTGAGAAGGGGGATTTTGGTCTCCAAAGGTTAGTCAAAATATATTACAATTAGTCAAATAAAAAGATGAACTTATTTCCATTTTCTATTTATAAACATTTATTAACACAGCTAGAATACTTCTTTATCCTAAAGCATAAAAAGAAAATAAATTATTTACAGTTTGTTGTCACTGGTTTTTGCTTTCCTCACCTTTTCATACTCTTCCTTCAATCCAGCATCTGCCTTCTCTCCCTCCCTGCCCCTGCCATCCAGTCTCTCTCTCTCTCTCTCTCTGCCATCCAGTGTCTGCCCTCTCTCTCTCTGCTCCTGCCATCCAATGTTTGCTCTCGCGCTCTCTCTCTGCCCCTGTCTCTCCGCCCCTGCCATCCAGTATCTGTCACTCTGCTCCTCCATCGTCTGCCCTCTCTCTCTCTGCTCCTCCATCGTCTGCCCTCTCTCTGCCCCTCCACCCAGTGTCTGCCTTCTCTCTGCCCCTCCACCCAGTGTCTACCCCCTCTCTTTCATCCACTGTCTGCCTTTCTCTCTTCCTTCCACCGCTTGCTTTCTCTCTTCCTTCCACCGCCTGCTTTCTCTTACACCCATCGTCTGCCCTTTCTGTCTCTTCCATCCATCGTCTGCCCTCCCTCTCTCTCTCTCCCTCCCATCTATCCAGGGTCTGCCCCCTCTGTTCAGTCCCATTATTCCACCAGTCTCTAGTTTCAGTCTCAGCCTCTGCCCCTTTTCATCTCTCAGTTCCAGTCACCTTCTTCCACCTACCCTGCATTTACAGCCCCATTCTCCTATCTGCCCCCTTTTCAGCCCCAGCCTCATTCTACCACCTGCTCCAGCCATAGCCCCCTTCTCACCCCCCAGTTCCAGCTCCAGACCCCTTCTCCCATCTGAGCCCCCCCCCTTTTTCAGTCTCCCAAGTTTCAAACCTAGCTCCTATTTTAGCTGTTAGTTTGATGCCCAGCCGCAGTCTCCTTCTCATTTCCGCCACCTGGCACCCTGCATTTTTAAAATCTTTGAATCGGCAGCGCAGTGCCAGTGTGCAGCATTTATGAAAGAAACAGGTTGCCTTGGGCCTTCCCATACCGTGTCCCGCCCTCCTCTGATGTAACTTCCTATTTCTGTGAGGGTGGGACACAGTGAGGGAAGGCCTGAGGCGACTTGCTTCTTTCACTGATGCTGCACACTTTCGATGCACTGCTAATTCAAAGATTTAAAAAATGCAGGGAGCTGAGGATGGGCAGGTGGAGACTGGGGACTGCGGAGGAGAGGCAATAGCAGTGGCCTGAATAGAACGACTAGAGCAGTGGGAGCGGAGTACCCCTCCCTCACAACCCCGTCTTTGATAAACCACTTCAGAGATCTGTTGGTCAGCAACATGGTCTTCTCTTTCCTTTAAGCATTATCATTTGGATGTGTCTGCTAAAGCAGTTGCTTCCTTCGGGGCCACGGTTCTCGCTGCAGGGATATTGCAGTCTCTCTGCGATTAAGGATTGCTTTTGTACGTTCCATTTATCTGGACTGATCTTTGAACATAATGGAAGGAAAATTAGTTAATTACCTGATAATTTTCTTTCCTTTAGTCCCAAATGATCAATCCAGAGCCCACTCTGTGATGGTTTTGGTTTTTCCAAGTTCTATGTAATTTCGGGTGTTTGTATTGTTCTGGTTCTGCTATTTCTAAGGGACAAGTTGTGTGCTTTATTTCATAGTTCTTTTTCTATATAGAGGCTGGAGTTTATTTTTCTCTGTAAGTCACTCTTTCACCACATGGTTGCTAATGAGGTACAACTCATTAGAGTTCTCTATCTCCACCTGTTTGGCAGATAGTCACATTTGTCTAGACTGATTCTTTGGGACTAAAGGAAAGAAAATGATCAGGTAATGAACTAATTTTTCCATATTGGTCACCACTGACTGACAGTAGAGCTGAATATACATAATCATTTTATTTAAATTGTTGCTGTTGCCACTAAAAATGCATTCCACGTTTTTTAATGATGTAGATTGGGCCTATGGATTTAGTTATTCAAAGTTACTATGAAACTGTTTTATCTTTACTAATAACTTAGACTACATGTATAATCTGGCATTCCATATAATCAAGCAGATCAATCCATAGACTGGTGGGTTGTACCCATCTACCAGCAGGTGGAGATAGAGAGCAATCTTTTGCCTCTCTATATGTGGTCATGTGCTACCAGGAAATCCTCAGTATTCTCTCTGTCTAGCAGGTGTGTGGTCACATGCAGTAGCTCTGGCTTGGTCTCCACGCCTATTTACTTAGGCTTTGTTGAGTACCTGGGGTTGAGGGCTCTTCGTGAGCAAGTGCAAACCTGGTGGTGCCAGGTCCCTCCTTTTCTCCCCACTCCCGCTGGCTCCGTTAAACCCCCCCCCCCCCCCCCCAAAAAAAACAAAACATAACAATCTTGAAGCAGAAAAGATTTTACTTGCAGCTGCTCACTGGGACACCAATTCGTTGCAGCTCGGAGCAAGAAGCAGGTAATTTTACCTTTTCCTAGTGGGCAGGGGGTTCCCCGAACGTTTCCCTCGTGGATCATGGCGTCAGATGGTAAGGGTGCGAAAAAGTGCTCCCCGGACCGCGATCGCGCGGCTAGTGGGGAGGCGCGGGGATCGGAGGCAGAGAAGCCCTTTTTGGGCACCCTTCCGGACTTTGCTGATTTTGCCGGTTTTTCCTCCGCTGGGGCGTTTGCGGCCTTTCCCGCCTTAGGCGCCCATCCCCCGATGTCCGCCCTTCCGACGTCGGCCGCCCATGCAGCTCGGCCGGCCTCTGGTATGGCGGCCTTTGAGTTGGGCGGCTGTAAGAAGATGGCGAAGTTTAAGCGCCATGCTTCCCGAACGGCTCCTTTGCGAAGTGACACGCCAGACGCCATTTTGGATGCGCAGCGCGCCTCTCCCCCGCTATATGGAGTGGAGGTTGAGAGTTCCTCTAGGGCTGTGGCCCAGGTTGCAGAGGTGCACAAACAGGGGAGTTTCTCTCCCGAGTTTATTTTGTTGCTGCATCAGGCCTTTCAACTGCAAAACGCTGCTCCTGCTGCCCTGTCAGATATAGGGGAAGAGGCTTCCCTGATCAAGCGCCCTCGGGTGGATCTTCAGGTCTTGGGGGACTCTGTCTCCTCTGATGTAGATGAGGGCAGCGTTTCTGAGTTCTCCCAAAGGTCCCTTGGGGATTCTTTGGAGGAGGCTGATCCTCGCCCTGATGGGGGAGATGTCCCCTCTGCAGCGCGGCTTTTTCGCTCAGAGGAATTCCCTAACCTGTTAGTTCAGGCTATGAGCATCTTGAGTATTCCTCTCCGGAGGAAGGCCCTCCTTCAGCCTCGGCAGGTTCCGCTATTATGTTGGGAACCAAGCGCCCTTCCAGAACCTTCCACATCCATGAAGCCATGAAAACTCTAATTTCGGCTCAATGGGATTCTCCTGAGGCGAACCTCAAGGTAGCTAGGGCCATGACTCGTCCGTACCCTCTGCCAGAGGGTGAACAGGAGGCCTTGCGCTGGCCAGCAGTGGACTGTCTAATCACTGCTGTGACAAGAAAGACGGATTTGCTGGTGGAAGGTGGCTGTGCCCTTAAGGATTCTCAGGACAGGAAATTGGAAGCGGCCTTAAAGTTAGCCTTTGAAGCGGCCGCCTTGAATTTGCAGGCCTCGGTTTGCGGCTCCTATGTGGCCAGGGCATGCCTGATGGTGGTGCAGCGAGCCTCTCCCTCGGATCCTTCCTTGAGGGCGGATTGGCCGGTCCTGGAGTCGGGCTTGGCTTACTTGGCAGACTTGCTGTATGATGTTTTGAGAGCCTCAGCTAAAGGTATGTCTCAGACAGTCTCTGCCCGTCGATGACTATGGCTTAAGCATTGGTCACCTGACCATGCCTCCAAATCCCGCAGCCAAGTTGCCTTTTAAGGGCAAGCTGCTCTTTGGGGATGAGCTGGACAAGATCGTGAACGATCTCTGCAGTTCTAAAGGTAAGAGGTTGCCGGAGATCAAGGCAAGGGCCAGCAGTGTTCGCCCTGGTTCCTCTGAGGGCCGTTTTCAAGAAGCCCGTTGGTATCGCCCGGGCAAGTCGGGCTCCTCCTCCTTCAAGCAGAGGTTCTCCCCAAAGCAGCATTTTTTTCGCAGAGACCGCTGCTCAGAAGGTTCTTCCTCCGGTCCTCCCCCAGGGTCTCGTACCCAATGACGGGGCCCTGGTCCATGGCCCAGAGCAGATAGGAGGAAGACTGTCCTCTTTTCTGGGCGAGTGGACCAGGGTAACTTCGGACGCTTGGGTTCTAGAAGTCATCAGAGACGGCTACAAGTTGGAGTTCTGCCGGCCCCTGAGAGATGGGTTCGTGAACTCTCCCTGCAAGTCTGCCCTCAAAGTGGCAGCAGTTCAGCAGACTCTGGACAACTTGCTCCGCCTTGTGGGCGGTTGGTCCCAGTGCCTGTAGAGCAGCGTGGCACAGGACGTACTCCATTTACTTGTGGTGCCAAAGAAAGGAGGCTCCTTCTCGGCCTATCTCAACCTCAAGGGAGTCAATCGGTCCTTGAGAAACGGCATTTCCATATGGAGACTCTCCGCTCCGTGATTGCTGCGGTACAAGAGGGAGAATTCCTGGCATCCTTGGACATCAAGGAAGCTTATCTGCACATTCCCATCTGGCCGCCTCATCAGCGCTTCCTGCGCTTTGCAGTGCTGGGCCGGCACTTCCAGTTCAGAGCCCTCCAGTTCGGGTTGGCTACGGCTCCGCGGACCTTCTCCAAAGTGATGGTGGTCATTGCGGCTTATCTCCACAAGGAAGGAGTGCAAGTCCATCCCTACCTGGACGACTGGCTGATTCGAGCTCCCTCCTTTGTGGAGTGTGGGAGAGCGACAGACAGGGTCATTGCTCTTCTGAGCTCCCTGGGATGGATCATCAACCGGGAGAAAAGTCAGCTGCGCCCAACTCAGTCCATGGAGTATCTAGGTGTTCGGTTCGACAGTCAAGTGGGCAGAATGTTCCTGCCGGACAACCGGAGCCTCAAGCTTAAGGCCTAGGTGGGCCAGTTCCTAGCCTCCTCAGCTCCTCGGACTTGGGATTATGTGCAACTGTTGGGCTCCATGACGGCCACGATGGAGGTAGTGCCCTGGGCCAGGGCCCATATGAGGCCACTACAGCACTCTCTTCTGTGGCGCTGGTCTCCGGTTTCGGGAGGATTACGCAGTTCGCCTTCCCCTGGACCCGGCGGTGAGAAGGGCGCTAAGTTGGTGGCTGATGTCAGACAAGTTGTCAGCCGGTATGCCTCTCACGTCCCCGGAGTGGATTGTCGTTACGACGGACGCCTGCTTGACCGGGCTGGGAAGGACAGCGCAGGGGTTATGGTCGCGGCGGGAGACGAAGTGGTCCATCAACTTCTTGGAACTTCGGGCCAATCGCGCTTCAAGTGTTTCTTCAGGTACTGATACTGAGGCCAGTTTGAATCCTGTCAGACAATGCCACGGCCATGGCCTATGTCAATTGCCAGGGAGGTACCAGGAGCGCCCCCTAGCCAGGGAGGCCATGAAGTTATGCCAGTCGGCAGAGGCGAATCTGGACCAGCTGCGGCGGCTCACATTGCGGGAGTCCTGAATGTCGAGGCGACTTTCTCAGTCGCCCATACTTGGATCCTGGAGAGTGGCAACTGTCTGCTCGGGTGTTCTTGGAGATCACGAAGCGCTGGGGCATGCCGACCTTGGATCTGAGGCGACCTCGGCCAATTGCCGCGGTTCTTCAGCAGAGGATGGGACCCTCGATCTCTGGGGGTCGATGCTCTTCTCCAGCAGTGGCCGGTACAGGAGCTTCTCTACGTGTTCCCGCCTTGGCCTATGCTGGGCAGAATTCTCAGCCAGGTGGCGAAACACCCAGGCCGGGTGGTCCTGGTGGGTCCAGACTGGCCCAGACGCCCTTGGTATGTGGACCTGATCCGGCTTTCCGTAGACAGTCCTCTGCGGCTTCCAGCGGAGTGGTGCCTCTTGCATCAGGGTCCCGTGGTGATGGAGGATCCCTCCCCTTTGGTGTTACGGCCTGGCTCTTGAGCGGAAGTGGCTGAAGAAGAAGGGCTTCTCGGACAAGGTCATCGCCACTATGCTGAGAGCACGGAAGTGCTCTACTTCTACTACGTACGCCAGGGTATGGCGTACCTTTGTATCATGGTGCGACGCAGGATCCTTGTTGCCCTTCACGGTGCCAATTGCTTCAGTGTTGGCGTTCCTGCAAGAAGGTCTGGAGAAAGGCCTGTCGCTCAGCTCTCTTAAGGTCCAGGTAGCGGCTCTAGCTTGCTTCAGGAGTCGCCTGAAGGGTGCTTCCCTGGCTTCTCAGTCAGATATGGTGTGTTTTCTCAAAGGGGTTAATCACCTACGCCCTCCTCTGCACTCGATAGTGCCTACGTGGAATCTCAATCTGGTGCTGCGGGCCTTGCAGAAGCCACCCTTTGAGCCATTATCGCAGCTGTCTCTGAAGGACCGGACGTTGAAAGCGGTCTTTTTGGTGGCAATTGCTTCAGCCAGGAGGGTTTCCGAGCTCCAGGCGCTGTCATGTAGAGAGCCGTTCCTGCGGTTCACGGAGGCAGGAGTGTCTATTCGCCCAGTGCCTTCCTTCCTGCCCAAGATTGTTTCTCGCTTCCATGTGAATCAGCAGCTTTGTCTACCCTCCTTCCATAGGGAGGATTATCTAGAGGAGTATCGTGCTGTCAGATGCCTGGATGTTAGACGAGTTATCATCAGATACTTGGAAGTGACCAATGATTTCCGGAAGTCGGATCACCTGTTCGTGGTGTTTGTGGGCCCCCGTAGGGGTCTGCAGGCATCTAAACCTACCGTGGCACATTGGGTCAAGGAAGCGATTGCGGCAGCTTATGTGGCTGCAGGGAAGGTTCCGCCTATCCAGCTGAAGGCTCATTCTACTAGAGCACAGGCGGCTTCGATGGCAGAGTCCAGGTCCATTTCCTTGGAGGAGATTTGCAGATCGGCGACTTGGGCGTCGGCTCATACCTTCTCACGGCATTATCGCTTGGACGTGGCAGCACGGGCCGAGGCCCAGTTTGGAGCTTCAGTGTTGCGTTCTGGGATTTCCATGTCCCGCCCTGGGTGAGTACTGCTTGGGTACATCCCACCAGTCTATGGATTGATCTGCTTGATGATATGGAAGGTAAAATTATGTATCATACCTGATAATTTTCTTTCCATTAATCATAGCAGATCAATCCATAGTCCCTCCCAGATATCTGCACTGTTTGTTCTAGTTCAGTTATATTTCAGGTTCAAGTTTAGACTTCAGTTTCTGTCCAGGAGGACTTCGAGTTCAAGTTCTTCCACTTGGATCTCCCTGGAGTTGGGACGACTTTGTGTTACAGTGAGCTGCTGCTTCTTTCCCCCCGTTTCGACGGTGGTTGGATTCATAACTAAATTGTGCCAGTGCTCCCTCCCGCTTCGTGCGGTAGTAGGGTAGCTTTGTTTCCCTCTCGCTTTGGCGGTGATGGGTTAAGCCAGCTCCTCCCGCGGTTGCGGTAGCAGGACAATCCAGTTTCCTCCGCTTCGGCGGTGGTTGGGTGGCGGAGTGTCCCTTTGTGGGTGTAATTCTCTATGTTTGGTGATTCCTGCGGATGGAGCTTTGATATCGACTATACTGAGTATTTCCTGGTAGCACATGACCACATATAGAGAGGCAAAAGATTGCTCTCTATCTCCACCTGCTGGTTGATGGACACAACCCACCAGTCTATGGATTGATCTGCTATGATTAATGGAAAGAAAATTATCAGGTATGATACATAATTTTACCATCTGTTATTCTTTCAGAAACCATTGAACCCCAGGATGTCTTTATTTAGCCCGTTGGCTCATAAAGGCAGGCATTCATTTGTGTGCACTCCTTCCAGTCAACGCCGTTCACCACGTATCTCAATAAATGCGGCTAATCGCAGTATCTTGATAGAGAAGTCTGTTTTTAAAGCCTCAGTCCTTTCATCATCCAAATGAATGTCCGGTAAATATTCAGTGTTCCATTGTTTTTTTTGTTTGTTTTTGTATGTTTTAAATCATTTTTAAAAAAGATTTACATGACAAGCAAAAATACAGAATTAGCACATAACACATTCCAATTAAATGTCAGAATATACATCACGATGCTTAATAACAGATCAGCATAACCTACACTGGCTGATCAACTGTACATAAGTTTTAGTTTTATATTAGCATTTTTTACAGATCTCTTCAGAGATTATTAAAAAAAAGACATAAAATACATTCTGACATCCTATTCAACATACATATTCAAGATCCTACTCTACTTTATGGGTCAAGGAATTCCAGAAGGGTCCCCACATTTGTTGAGAAAGCAACTCTTTGCAAAAATCAAAAGATTTCACTCTCATCCGTCCCATACTTAAAAGCTCATGTGAGATCTCCATTGGGCCAGTGAAAGAACTTAATGTTTCAAGTTTATTGGAAAATTTAGTATCTGGCCCAGCAGAACAACCATCTTGGGTGGCTTACAATCTATAAAAAAAAAAAAAAGGGGGAGGAGGAAATGACGAAGACATCCTACTGTTGCTTGTATGTCTTCATCATTTCCTCCTCCCCCTTTTATCCTACTGTTGCTTGTATAAGTAGGAACTGATAGGTAAGAAAAGGAGGGGAAAAAATGGAAAGGAGAGGATAACGTTTACCAGTTGTCTATGGCCTCGTCATAAGTACTAGGAGAAGGCATCCTGGAAAAGAAATGTTTTAAGATTGGTTTTAAAAAAGTTGTAGAGTAGTAATTTGTCTGAGATGAGGAGACAGAGTTCCATAGCTTGGGACCTGGTAAAAGAACATGGTTGTGCCGACTATCCTCATGGAAAATTTCTCTCCGAGTAGGGATTGTAAGCAGATTTGGTTTTGAAGATCTGTGTGTGTGTTTGAGAATTGGGAAGAAGGTATTGGGAGAGATAAAGAGTTTCAGAAGAGATGATGGTTTTGAAAATAAGTAGAAGGGTCTTGTAGTTGATACGATGGGAGATAGGCAGTCAGTGGGAGGGTTTGAGGTATGGAGTTATTTGATCGTATTTCTTGAGATGATGGAATCTGATGGCAGTATTTTGAACTAGCTGTAAGCGATGACGGTGATAAACGGAATTACAGTAGTCTATTTGAGTAATGATTAGAGAATGAATGAGGATGTTAAGTACGGAGGTGTGTGTGTTACTCTTTTGCACCAACAATGTGACAGGCTTTAGAAAACACTTGACTCCCTGTGGGAATGTCCAAGGAGTAGCAGTGTTCAAATAGGAGCCCTGGAGTAACTTGTATGTAAAGCTTCACGTTGTTGAGGCATGTTGCCACAATGATTACCAAAACTGGTATTAATGGGCAAGACCAGGTCATATTAACCCAGTGTTGCCCCAGTTTGATGACATTTAGTTTCTTATATACCGCCTGCAAGCCCAATGCTTTCAAAGCAGTATACATTAAGTAGGGCTTTTTTTCTGTCCCTGGGGGCTTGCAATCTAAATTTGTATTTGAGACAATAGAGGCTTAAGCGACTAGCGGAAGGTCACAAGGAGCTGAAGTGGGATTTCATCTGAATTCCCCTGGTTCTTAGCCTTCTGCTCTAACCATGAGCTGCTCCTTCGAGGACACGCAGGGACAGCATATTTTCACAGTGAGCAATGCAATCAACAGAGCTCCAGTGCAGAGAACTTACCTGCAACCTTCCAGAAGCTTTTGGAGCACTGCATTCTGTCTTCATTCATGTAGTAAAGATGTGCCTCTTCTGTCTCTTCTCGCAGCCGACTTGTTTTTTCTTGCATTGTCTTATTTTCCCTCAGTTCTTTTATTTATTTATTTTTTAAAATGTTCCACCAGTGTGCCTGGACCATGTCACTTACTGACACTCATAATTGGTGTTTGTCATATCTGGGGTCCAACCATGTTTCTTTTGAAAACTCTGTTGCCAGATGTTGAAGAACCATCCGGAGTCGTGCAAAAAATATTTTTAGTGCCGAGGTCTATAAACTTGTCTATCAGAGACATTAGTCCCCATGGCCCCTGGATCTGTATTGGAAACTGGGAATGGATTGGCATCAAGGAGGTCTCCTGCCTTGACTTTGAGCATCAGCAGTGCCCATTGGGGCCATGTATCCTCAGATCCCATACTGAGGGACCGTAAGAATTCAATGTAGTGCTCATCAACACCAAGGGGTTTCCGATGTCAGGCAGAGGCCAATGAGCATCTGCATCAATCCCCTTCAAAACATGACACCAGGGCAATTGGCATCGCCAGTATCTGAGAACTCTGATACCTTCTGTGGTCCTGACTATTCCGATTTGAGCCCTTGCCTTTACTGGTGCCTGTCTCCAAGGTAGTGGTTTTGGGCTATGCTCCAAGAGGAACTGGGGCGCCTTCTCGTCTGATGCAATGCTTGAGGTATCAAGGGCATTGACATTGGGTGTGATGTCAGTCCAACCCATCATAGAGGCCCATGTTCTCCCTGTTGGTCATGCATCAGCACAGTCGCCTGAAGAGTATCGAGGTTTGTGGTGGAGAAGACACTATTTTCTTTAGCCCCTCAGAAAGCTAACCTTCCTCAAGATCCAGACCCCATGCTGGTCCTTGATGCTCTCTTCCAGAGCCTGGCCATGAGTCCAGTCATCTGAATGGGTGCAAACAGACAGAATGCTACTGTCATGAGTCTGATATAGACCACTGCTAGGATTCTGTGGAAGAGCGCCAGGTTCCATTGGAGGAGTGATCTTTCGACCTTCCTTCAGATCCCAAGACCAACCAATTATTGTTTATAATTGGTGTTAATTGGCAGTTAAATGTGTAACTGCTCTTAGTATTCTATAAATTGCATGCTCAAATTCCAGAACACTCAACTTCAAGGGGGGTGTGGACCTTGGAGGGATATTGGCGGGTTGGGGCATGTCAAGCAATTACATACGGATTATAGAATACAGTTAAGCATGAGCATTTTTGCTAGCCATTGAGCTAGTGTAAGTGGTCACACTTAAGTTAGGCGCATAAATGCAAACTTAAGCTAGTTTTATATAATGACAGTTGCACACACAACTGCCAAATAGAATTTGTGCTTAGGGCACATCATTCTGGCACCTAAGTTAAGGTAATCTATAGGTAATTACCCTCTATGTGGTTAACTGTTTAACATAACTTAGTAAAAGGGCACCTATGTGTTTCTGTATAGGATACATAATTACATATCCCTTTTTCAAGAGCTTACCGTCTAAACATTAAAAGGTTAAAAGATTACAGTACATAAGTATTGCCACACTGGTACAGACCAAAGGTCCATCAAGCCCAGCATCCTGTTTCCAACAGTGACCAATCCAGGTCACAAAAACTGGCAAGATCCCGAAAAAGTTCAATGCATTTTAGGCTGCTTATCCAGAAATAGGAGTGGATTTTTCCCAAGTCAATTTAATAATGGTCTATGCACTTTTCCTTTAGGAAGCCGTCCATACCTTTTAAAAAATATATATATATTTATTTACACATTTTCAATATTACATTCATATTTACAAATGCTAGAAATTAGAAGTTCAAAAACAAGGCAAAAATATTTTCCCAGTGAGGGTTAAGGTATTTAAACTTTTAAACATTTGACCACAATTTTTGGGAACAAGATATAGGGAATTATAAAATAAAAGGAAAAATAATGTAATCAAGTCAGAGAGGAGAACCAAAAATCTGCTCACTAATGGTATAACAGCATGTACTCTGTGTGAAGATTCAGGTTGAAACAGCACCCTTTTCCTTAGATAATATATATTCCATCATTTTCTTTGGGTCAAGGAATAAGTAATTTGTATTATTTATGGATACAGACACCTACAAGGAAATTTTTAATACACATAAGTACTACCTATAGCGAAAATTCTAGGTTTTAAGGCCATGAATTCTCAGTCTTCTTTTCTGTGTGACTTTATTTAAATCAGGAAATATTTGAATCCTTTCACCAAGAATTATCATTCATATGTTAAAGTATAATCGAAAAATATTATTCCTATCTGATTCAAATACAAATGAGACTAATAAAGTAGTTCGAAATGTAACAACTTCCAGTGAGCTTTCGAAGAATTCAGTAATATTAAGTTCAGGTTGAAGTTCAGGTCCCGAGTTTTTATTCCGGTATATATTGAGCTCTAATGATGGAGGAAAACCCCTCCATTGGAACTAACTCTCCAAGGTATTTTTTCAACATATCAGTTGCAGACACCAATGGTGCTTTTGGGAAATTAAGAAATCTTAAATTATTCCTTCTTTCTTGGTTGTCAAGATATTCTAGTTCCCTAACTAGAATATCCCTGTCCTTAATCACTGTTCCTTTCTGGCTTTGTAAATTCTTAATTTCTCCACTTATATTTTCAGTTTTCCCTTCATTTTCTTGCACTCTGCCAGTTAAGGATTCTTGAGTTTGTTTTAAGAAGGAAACATCTTCTTTAAAGGAATTCGTTATTTGGATAAGGGTAGAGTTCAGTCCTTGAATAGTTTCCCACAGTGTGTCCATAGAGACTACTACTGGTTTTTTAAATTCTCCAGCTTCCAGAAATGCAGCCCCCATGTTAAGAGGAGAAATCGGGCCACTTACCATCACACTCCCCGACGATGGCAATTCTGGGGTTGATGTAACGGCAGGTCCTCCTCCAGCTGCATGTAGACTCAGCTCTTCTGGCACCGTCTGCTGCTGCAACTCCGCCGACATCGATCTGCTTTCGGGTTGCGGGGGAGCTGTAAGCAGTGGCGTACTCAACGAGGCCGCTTCCATGCTGCGATCCGATAGAGATCCGTTGGATCTAACCAGAGCGGGCTTCTGTTGTTCTAGCTTCTGGACGCCACAATTCTCCAGCGTTTGCTGTCGGTCAGCGGGACCCTCGGGGTTGGAGGAGGTCTGTCGCCCGATTTTTCCCTTTCCTCTTCCCCATTATACTTAGGGGTAAGAGATGCTTACTCGATGGCGTTTGCTGGGAGTCAGGAGCTCAGTTGCATACGTACTCTCCGGTTGCCCTCTTGTTCCCCCCGTCCAGACCTTTTTTTAAACCACACTAATCTAACCTCTGATTCGTATTAAAATTTACTACTTTGTAGCTTCATCGCATGCCCCCTAGCCCTAGTATTTTTGGAAAGGGTAAACAAATGATTCACGTCTACCTGTTCCACTCCACTCATTATTTTATAGACCTCTATCTTATCTCTCCTCAGCCGTCTTTTCTCCAAGCTGAAGAGCCCTAGACGCTTCAGGCTTTCCTCATAGGGAAGTCGTCCCATCTCCTTCTTGTCTCTGTAGCTTTTCTAATTCCACTACATCTTTTTTGAGATATGGCGATTAGAATTGAATACAATATTCAAGGTGTGGTCTCACCATGGAGCGATACAAAGGCATTATAATGTCCTCATTTTTGTTTTCCATTTCTTTCCTAGTAATACCTAACATTCTATTTGCTTTCTTAGCCGCCAGAGCACATTGAGCAGAGAGTTTCAACGTATCATCAACAATGATGCCGAGATCCCTTTCTTGGTCGGTGACTCCTAACGTGGAATCTTGAATTACGTAGCTATAGTTCGGGTTCCTCTTTCCCACATGCATAACTTTGCACTTGCTCACATTAAACGTCATCTGCCATTTAGATGCCCAGTCTCGTAAGGTCCTCTTATAATTTTTCACAATCCTCTCGTGATTTAACAACTTTGAATAACTTTGTGTCGTCATTAAATTTAATTACCTCACTAGTTATTCCCATCTCTAGATCATTTATAAATATGTTAAAAAGCAGCGGTCCCAGCACAGACCCCTGGGGAACCCCACTAACTACCCTTCTCCACTGAGAATACTAACCATTTAACCCTACTCTCTGTTTTCTATCTTTTAACCAGTTTTTAATCCATAATAGGACACTACCTCCTATCCCATGACTCTCCAATTTCCTCTGAAGTCTTTCATGAGGTACTTTGTCAAATGCCTTTTGAAAATCCTGATACACAATATCTGGATTTTCAAAAGGCGTTTGACAAAGTACCTCATGAAAGACTCCAGAAGAAATCGGAGAGTCATGGGATAGGAGGTAGTGTCCTATTGTGGATTAAAAACTGGCTAAAGGATAGAAAACAGAGAGTAGGGTTAAATGATCAGTAATTGCATGAAGCATTTAGGTTCCCAGTTTATTTATTTATTTATTGCATTTGTACCCCACATTTTCCCACCTATATGCAGGCTCAATGTGGCTTACATAGTACCGTCAAAGGCGTTTGCCCAGTCGGTGGATAACAAATACAAAGTTGTATAGTGATCGTATGATGTATAAGTGGAGGGTCAAAATGTATGAAGATTGCATGTTGTCCTGTGCGATCATAGTTATGCTTTGTTGGTAGGTGAAGAGGGTTACGTGGGGTCGTTGGGGTAGGCCTTTTTGAAGAGGTTGGTTTTTAGTGATTTCCTGAAGTTCAAGTGGTCGTGGATTGTTTTCACACCTTTTGGGAGCCCATTCCATAGTTGTGCACTTATGTAAGAGAAGCCAGCTGCATAAGTTGTTTTGTATTTCAGTCCCTTGCAATTTGGGTAGTGTAGGTTTAGGTAGGATCTTGATGATCTGACTTTGTTTCTTATTGGTAAGTCTATGAAGTCTGTCATGTATTCTGGGATTACACCATATATGATTTTGTGGACTAAGGTGCAGATTTTGAAGATGATCCGTTCTTTGGGAGCCAATGCAACTTTTCTCGGAGGGGTTTGGCACTTTCGAAACGTGTTTTGCTGAATATCAGCCTGGCTGCTGTATTTTGGGTGGTCTGGAGTTTTTTTAATGAGTTGTTCTTTGCAGCCCACGTAGAATCTGTTGCAATAATCTGCATGGCTTAGGACCATTGATTGCATTAGGTATCGAAAAGTTGCTCTTCGGAAGAAAGGTTTTAATCGTTTGAGCTTCCACATTGAATAGAACATTTTCTTTGTTACAGAGTACTGTCGGGAGTAAGGTTCTGATCGAGTGTGACACCGAGTATTTTCAAACTGTCCGAGGTAGGGAGGGTATGTCCTGGAGTATTTATGGTTGTGGGTTTGTATTTGTTATATGGAGAGGATGAGGCAATGTGTTTTTTCGGTGTTCAGTTGGAATGAGTTTGCCCAGGAGTCCATGATGTTCAGACTATCGTTGATTTTGTTGGTTATTTCTGTCAGATCATGTCTGAAGGGGATGTATATTGTAACATCTGCGTAAATGAATGGGTTAAGGCCTCGGTTGGATAAGGACTGTGCCTGTGGAATCATCATCATATTGAAGAGTATTGGTGATAATGGTGATCCTTGAGGTACTCCGCAGACTGGGTTCCACGGTGGTGATATGTTTGACTTTGATTTTACTTGATAAGTTCTGGTGGTTAGAAAGCCTTTGATCCAGTTAAGTACGTTTCCTTCAATCTCGAATTGGCCTAGTAGTATGTTGTGGTTTACCATGTCGAATGCACTCGACATGTCGAACTGGAGGAGGAGTATGCTTTTGCCTGTGGCAATCTCCTGCTTTAATTTGGCCAGGAGGGTGACTAGGACAGTTTCGGTGCTATGGTGGGATCAGAATCCGGATTGTGAATTATGTAGTATTGAGAACTTGTCCAGGTATTCTGTAAGCTGTTTAGTCACGAAGCTCTCCATCATTTTTACTACTAATGGGATAGACGCAACTGGGCGGTAATTGGTGATATCGTTTGTGTTTTTCTTGTCGTCTTTTGGTATTGGGGTGAGTAGGATGTTGCCTTGTTACTCAGGGAAGAGACTTTGTTGTAACATGAAGTTTAGAAGGGATGTAAGGTCTGCTATGAAGCGGTCTGGGGCAGACTTGAGTAGATGACTGGGACATGTATCCAGTTTGCAGTGGGTCTTGGGTGAACCTGTGAATCGCTTGTGTAACTGATTTGGTGCTGAGGAGATTAAATGTTGTCCAAATGCGGTCAGCTGGGTATCCTTCGGAGGATGGGTCCAGATCGTTGACGAAGATTTCGATGCCGGTATTGTGATGAGGAAGTGTGCTGCGTAGTTTTATTATTTTTTCGTTAAAGTAGTTAACTACGCAGCTAAGTAGTTAGCAAGTTTGTGTGCGGGTGGGATGTCTATGTTGGTTGTGGTGATAGGGGTGGTGTCTAGTAACTTATTTACGAGTTGGAATAGTTTCTTCATATCTTTGTAGTCTGGTCCTAATTTGGTTTTGTAGTAGGACCTTTTGGTTTGTTTTATTGCGTATTTGTATTTTCTATGTATTTGTTTCCATGCGTTGAGCACGTGTTCATCTTTTGTCTTTCTCCATACTCGTTCAAGTTTTCTAGCTTGTATTTTGAGTTTTTTTAGTTCGTCATTGAACCAAGGTATAGTGTTTTGTCGTCTTGATATTTTTGTTTTTAAGGGTGCTATTTTGTTTAGTACGCTGTCGCATCTGCCTTCCCAGTTGTTGAGATAAAGTATGGCATCAGTGCGTGTTGTCCATTCGTTGTCGTATATTTGTTGCCAGAATATTTGTGGATTGATTTGCCCTCTTGTAATGTAAGCAGTACGTTCTGGTGTACTGTTTGAGCCCTTCTTCCGCCAGTTTAGAGTTAGGTTCAGTTTGTAATGGTTAGTCCAAGGTATTGCTGTCCATTTGATGTCTGTTATTAATAGGTTATTGTCTGTAGGTAGTTTGTGATAGGAGGTCCAATGTATGTCCTTTGATATGGGTAGTTTGCATGTAGGACCATTTAAAATCCCAGGACTGTAGGAAGTCTTTACATTCAAGAACGTTTGTGGAGTTGGGGTCTTCTAGGTGAAAGTTAAAGTCGCCTAGTAGCAGTATGTTGTTGTTGTTGTTTGATATGAAGTCCATGAAGGTGGGCTGACTTTCCTTCCAGTTGCCGGGTGGTCTGTAGAATAATACGCAATTCAGGTGATCGGTTAGGGAGTTGTTATGGAGTCTAAATGAGGCAATTTCTAGTTGGGGTGTTATGGAGGCGGCATTTTCTCAGTATATTAGTGCTATGCCTCTACCTCTCTTTTCCGATCTGGTTCGGTGGGTGATTTTGTAACCTGGCGGGCACAGTTCAAGGATTGTGGGGTAGTTTTGGTTGTGAATCCATGTTTCATTGAGGTGATCCAATCTGATATTGTTGTTTTGTTGATTACGGATCTAGCATTGATGTAGCCTACCTGGATGTTTTGGTATGGGGCATCTAGGTTTGGTGTTATGTGGATTTTTGTTAGTTGTCATTCCTTGGGTGATGTGTGTTTGTTGTGGTCTTTCCTTTTGTTTTGTTGGTGATGTCCATGTTTAGATAGTCAGTTTGGTGGAGTGTGGAATGTTTGATCATCTTTGGTGATTTTGTAGGGTGGGTATGAAGTAATGTTCTGTGAGTGGGATGGATAGTGCTAGGTGGATCAGTGAAAGGGAGTAGATTACCAGAAGTATTTTGATTGTGTTCATTTTGGTGTCAATTTAGGATATATAGGTTACTCACGGTCAGATGCTTGGGAGTGAAGTCCTGAACACCTATAAGTCAGGCTTATAGTGAGAGTGGGAGCTCAGCAGTTCTGATGGGAATACAGGCTCACAGTGAGAGTGACAGTTCAGCAGTTCTGATAGAAGTAGAGCCTCAGAAGCAAGCTGCCTATTGTGGGAGGTGCTTTCTGGTATCACCAACCGTTTGCCTGGTTTGAAATTATGTTGTGAAAGATGATGGCTGAGGAAAGCCTTCCCCAAGAGCAGACTACAATAAAGGTTGGAGCTCAGCAGCTCTAATAAGAGTGTAGACTGCTGTAAAAGTAGGAGCTTAACAGTTCTAAAGTAAGTGCAAGCTTACAGTGAGAGTGGGAGCTCAGCAGTTCTGATGGGAATACAGGCTCACAGTGAGAGTTCAGCAGTTCTGATAGTTCTGTTCATTGTTTTGTTTTAAATTGTATACCACTTTGAACACTATCGGATATTGTCACGGGGTCAGGAGTAGTGAGCCCATTGGCCACTGCTGGCGACCCACCCAAACAAGGATCGAGGCTGGAAACAGGGCTTGCACAAGCAGGACTGGAACTGAAGCTGAAGACGGGCAGGACCGGAACAAGCAGGGCAAAAACTAAAGTAAAGACGAAGCAGGGCTGTAGCAGGCAGGACAGAATACAAGCAGGGAAGGGACTCTAGTAAAGGCAAGCAGAGCTGAAGCAGAAGCAAAATTACAGACTGGAGACAAAGCAGGAGCAGGCTGAAAGTGCAACAAACACACACATACAAGGCATAAAAGTTCCAAGTTGCTTATAAAGGACTTTACTGATGATGTCACAACCAAGAATGAGGCTTGGCTGCAGGAACACCAAAGCGAGGCTTGACCAGAGCAGGGCCGGAATGCTGGAACATCAGAATAGGACTGGAATGATCTCTGGAACATGATTGTGGAAACAGGGAAAAGCAGTCCACAGCAGCCATAGGGCCTGGTCACTGGGAGAAGAGGTGAGTATAGGCACGGCCACAACCGTGAGAGATATAGAGTGACTTATGGATATTATAAATAAACTTATGGTTGTGCTACAGTGCAAGGTTAGCAAATGGAGCAGAGATAATGAAGGAAGTAAAACAGGAGTATGAGGTCCGAAGAAAAAAGTAATTTTATATACTTACGTGGTATAGGATATTCTTATAATTGTTAGTGTTTGTACTACCTTAAACTATTTGGTTTTAGTCTTGCTTATAGCAATGAAAATTTACAAGTCAGTTTTCTATTCTTTTCTCACTGTACTTAACAAGAGTGACAATATTACATCTTTCTATTTAATCAGATTCTCGGAGACCACTAAAGATAATGAACATAAACGTTCCCTCACCAAGACCCCAGCTAGAAAGTCTCCATACATTAATATGAACACACCTAGCAGCCACCAGAAAAAAGAGAGGCCTGTTGCTATCATAGAGAGTGGAAGCAAACCTGTGAGTTCT
Source organism: Microcaecilia unicolor (assembly GCF_901765095.1). NCBI lineage: Eukaryota > Metazoa > Chordata > Amphibia > Gymnophiona > Siphonopidae > Microcaecilia > Microcaecilia unicolor. The sequence continues at coordinate 145,426,200 of NC_044039.1, read as the reverse complement.
GAAACTGCTCTTGAGAAGAGCAAACCTGCAGGTAAATCATTAAAGTACCTTTGCCAACTTACTAAGCATTTACATGTTCAAAACTGTTGCTTGATATAATACAAGTGCAGGTAAAGGTGGGATGTTTGACCACGGAAAAACAAATCCTGGAGACAATGATCTTAAAAATGCTTATATAATACAAAATGAATATACAGAAGTGTCTGTTTTTCCTTGTCATCAATACCAGACCAGTCCAGACCAATGGGTTATGTCCATCCACCAGCGGAAGGAGACAGAGAAAATAGTTCCAGGTATTTTGCCTTTTAAGGATATTGAGCAGCCTGGAATGCTCAGTATTTTCTCTGTCTCCTAGCAGATGGTGGATGGATGTGCAAGCCCCTCTTCCATATCATCATGCTGATCAATCCATAGACTGGTGGGTTGTGTCCATCTACCAGCAGGTGGAGATAGAGAGCAATCCTTTTGCCTCCCTATATGTGGTCATGTGCTGCCGGAAACTCCTCAGTATGTTCTCTATCTCAGCAGGTGGTGGTAACACACAGCAGCAGCTCTGGCTAGGCCTCCAAGCCTAATTTTTAGGTTTTGTTGAGTACCTGGGGTTGAGGGCTCTTCTTGAGCAAGTGCAAACCTGGTGGCGCCAGGTCCCTCCTTTTCTCCCCCCTCCCGCTGGCTCCGTTAAAAAAAAAAAAAAAAAAATTTTGGACGTCCTTAAAGGCGTTTATTTCGACGTTTATTTAAACGTTTATTGCAGCTACTCACTGGGACACCAGGTCGTTACAGCTCGGAGCGAGAAGCGGGTAATTTTTACCTTTTTATAGCGGGCAGGGGGTTCCCCGATCGATCTCCACGTGGCCTATGGCGTCGGAGGGCGAGGGCGCGAAGAATCGCTCCCCGGACCGCGTGTGCGCTTCTAGCGGGGATGCGGGGGTCTTAAAGTCTGATTCGCCCTTGTTGGGTGTCAGTTCGGAGGCCGGTCAGTGTCCCGGGTCTTCCTCCGGTGCGGCGGTTTTTCCCGCCATAAACGCCCATCCCCCCGCTACTCGCCTCCGCCATTTTGGCCGGCCACTCTGCTCGGACGGCTTCTTCTTGGGCCGCCCTTGAGCTGGGAGACGTTAATGCCATGGCCGCCCTTGATTTGGGCGACGGCAAAAAGCGGCTAAAGTTAAGCGCCGCTCTTCCCGCGCGGCTCCTTCGCGAAGTGTCGCGCCGGACGCCATCTTGGATGCGCAGCATGGTTCTCCCCCGCTCTTGCGAGCGCCAGTTGAGGGTGCGTCTAGGGCTGTGGCCCAGGCTGCTGAATTGCACAGTCTGGGGGGTTTCTCCCCCGAGTTTATTTTGCTGCTGCATCAGGCCTTTCTTATGCAAAACGCTGCCCCTTCTCCCTTGTCCGATAAAGGGGTTGAGGCCCCCGGAAGTAAACGCCCTCGGGTGGATTCCCAGGCCTTAGAGGACGCTGTTTCCTCTGATGTAGATGAGGGCAGCGTATCTGAGTTCTCCCAACGGTCCTTTGGGGATTCCTTGGAGGAGACGGATTCCCGCTCGGATGGAGCGGATGACCCCTCTGCAGCGCGGATCTTTCGCTCAGAGGATTTGCCCAACCTGTTAGTGCAGGCCATGAGCATTTTGAAGATTTCCTCTCCAGAGGACGTCTCTCCCTCAGCCCCTGTTGGCTCCGCCATTATGCTGGGGACGAAGCGCCCGCCTAGAACCTTCCACGTGCATGATGCCATGCACACCTTAATTTCGGCTCAATGGGATGTCCCGGAAGCGAGCCTCAAAGTGGCTAGGGCTATGTCCCGCCTCTATCCTTTGCCTGAAAGTGAACGTGAGGCCTTTCTTTGGCCTACCGTGGATTCTTTAATCACTGCGGTGACTAAGAAAACGGCGTTGCCGGTGGAAGGTGGCACGGCCCTAAAGGACACCCAAGACAGAAGATTGGAGGCGGCCTTAAGGTCGTCCTTCGAGGCGGCTGCCTTAAGTTTGCAGGCCTCAGTTTGCGGCTCCTATGTGGCCAGGGCATGCCTGACGATTGTGCAGCGGGCTTCCCCCTCGGATCCTTCCTTGAGGGCTGATTGGCCGGCCCTGGAATCGGGCTTGGCTTATTTGGCAGACTTACTGTATGATGTCTTGAGAGCCTCGGCTAAAGGTATGGCTCAGACAGTCTCTGCGTGGCGGTGGCTTTGGCTGAAACATTGGTCTGCTGACCACGCCTCTAAGTCCCGCCTGGCTAAGTTGCCTTTTAAAGGCAAGCTGCTCTTTGGGGTCGAGCTGGACAAAATCGTGACCGATCTCGGCACGTCTAAGGGCAAGAGGTTACCAGAGGTCAGGGCTCGGGCCAGTGCTTGCCCCGGTATCTCCAGAGGACGGTTTCAGGAAGCCCGTCGGTACCGCCCGGGCAAGTCGGGCTCCTCTGCCCCCTCTTCCTTCAAGAGGAACTTCTCCCCCAAGCAGCGTTCCTTTCGCAGAGACCGCCGTCCCGGAGGTGCGCCCTCCGGTCCTCCCCCAGGGTCTCGTACCCAATGACGGGGTCCTGGTCCATGGCCCAGTGCAGATTGGAGGACGCCTGGGCGAGTGGACCAGAGTAACTTCAGACGCTTGGGTGCTGGAAGTCATCAGAGACGGCTACAAGCTAGAGTTCTGCCGACCCTTAAGAGACGGGTTTGTACTCTCTCCCTGCAAGTCTCCGGTCAAAGCTGTGGCAGTGCAGCAGACCTTGGACAATCTGATCCGCCTGGGTGCGGTCATTCCGGTGCCAGAAAATCAGCTTGGCAAGGGACGTTACTCCATTTACTTTGTGGTACCAAAGAAAGGAGGTTCTGTACGGCCTATCCTCGACCTCAAAGGGGTCAATCGGGCCTTGAAAGTTCGGCACTTTTGCATGGAGACTCTCCGCTCTGTTATAGCGGCAGTGAAGGCAGGGGAGTTCCTGGCATCCTTGGACATCAAGGAAGCGTACTTGCATATTCCCATCTGGCCTCCTCATCAACGCTTTCTGCGTTTTGCAGTCCTGGGCCGACACTTCCAGTTCAGAGCCCTCCCGTTCGGGTTGGCTACTGCTCCGCGGACCTTCTCCAAAGTAATGGTGGTCATCGCGGCCTTCCTGCGAAAGGAAGGAGTACAAGTCCATCCTTATCTGGACGACTGGTTGATCCGAGCCCCCTCTTATGCAGAGTGCGGCAAAGCTGTGGACCGGGTGATTGCTCTTTTGAGCTCCCTGGGGTGGATCATCAACTGGGAGAAAAGCCAGCTGCGCCCAACTCAGTCCCTGGAGTATCTGGGAGTTCGATTCGACACCCAAGTGGGCAGAGTGTTCCTGCCGGACAATCGGATTGTCTAACTTCAGGCTCAGGTGGACCAGTTCCTAGTAGCCTCTCCGCTTCGGACTTGGGACTATGTGCAGCTGTTGGGCTCTATGACGGCCACGATGGAAGTAGTGCCCTGGGCCAGGGCTCATATGAGACCACTACAACACTCTCTGCTGCAGCGCTGGACTCCGGTGTCTGAGAATTATGCTGTGCGCCTTCCCTTGGACCCAGCAGTGCGCAAGGCGCTGAGCTGGTGGCTGAAGACAGACAAGTTGTCTGCAGGGATGCCTCTGGTGACCCCGGAGTGGATTGTCGTCACGACGGACGCCTCTTTGACGGGCTGGGGAGCTTGGGGACTGCTTGGGAAGGACAGCGCAGGGGCTCTGGTCTCCTGCAGAGGCAAAGTGGTCTATCAACCTCCTGGAACTCAGAGCCATTCGGTTGGCGCTTTTGGAGTTCCTCCCGGTACTGGCGTTGAAGCCAGTACGGGTCCTGTCGGACAATGCCACGGCTGTGGCCTATGTCAACCGCCAGGGAGGTACCAAGAGCGCCCCTCTAGCCAAGGAAGCCATGAATCTATGCCAGTGGGCGGAAGCGAATCTGGAACAGCTGTCAGCTGCCCACATTGCCGGAGTAATGAATGTCAAGGCGGACTTTCTCAGTCGCCATACCTTGGATCCCGGAGAGTGGCAGTTATCGGCTCAGGCGTTCTTGGACATCACGAAGCGCTGGGGCCAGCCGAGCCTAGATCTGATGGCGTCATCGGCCAATTGCCAAGTGCCGCGCTTTTTCAGCGGAGGACGGGACCCTCGATCTCTGGGAGTAGATGCTCTTCTCCAACAGTGGCCGACACAAGAGCTTCTCTATGTGTTCCCGCCCTGGCCCATGTTGGGCAGGGTACTAGACCGGGTGGCAAAGCATCCGGGCCGGATAATCCTGGTGGGTCCGGACTGGCCCAGACGTCCCTGGTATGCGGATTTGATCAGGCTCTCAGTGGACGACCCTCTGCGGCTGCCAGTGGAGCAGGGCCTGTTGCATCAGGGTCCCGTGGTGATGGAGGATCCCTCCCCCTTTGGTCTTACGGCCTGGCTATTGAGCGGCAGCGTCTGAGGAAGAAGGGCTTCTCAGACAAGGTCATCGCCACTATGCTGAGAGCGAGGAAGCGCTCTACTTCTACTGCTTACGCCAGGGTTTGGCGTACCTTTGCAGCGTGGTGTGGAGCAGGCTCACTTTCTCCCTTCACTGCTTCAATTTCTTCAGTGCTGGCGTTCCTGCAAGAAGGTCTGGAGAAAGGCCTGTCGCTCAGTTCCTCTAAAGTCCACGGTAGCGGCTCTGCTTGTTTCAGGGCCGCTTGAAGGGTGCTTCCCTGGCTTTCGCAGCCAGATGTGGTACGTTTTCTCAAGGGCAGTTAATCACCTGCACCCTCCTCTGCACTCAGTGGTGCCTGCGTGGAATCTCAACCTGGTGCTAAGAGCCTTGCAGAAGCCCGCCCTTTTTGAACCCTTGTCGAGGGCATCTCTGAAGACCTGACGTTGAAAGCAGTCTTTTTGGTGGCTATCACTTTAGGCCAGAAGAGTTTCCGAGCTCCAGGCACTCACTCTCATGTCGAGAGCTCTTTTCTGCAGTTCACTTTTGATGTACCCTTTTTAGATTGTTGTAGGGGTGCTGCTCCCTTCTTTGGGGCCCTTTTTTTTTTTCCAGGGCTGGGTGTGTCCCTACATCTTCCTGGAGGAACCCTCCTCTTTTTGATGGGAGGGCGCAGACTTTTCCTCCTTCAGGGTTCTCCCCATTTCCTACTTGCAGTGCCCTCTATTTTTGTGGTCATAGCATCTCACTGTGTCTTATAAATGCTACGGGGCTGCTTGGGAAATCTGGTTCTCGGCCTGAGTGGCTCTCTTTGGGTACGTTGTTCAGTCCTCTTTTTTGGCGAAGCGCTGCCCAATCTGTTTTGGGAGTGCAGTTTTTTTCACTCCCTTTGGGGGATCAAGTGGAAACATATCTTCTCTGAGGACAAGCAAGCTATGTTATTCTCGCATATGGGTCAACGATCCACGTCAGCCCGGGAACCGGCATAATAGATAGCAAAAATCTTGCTAGAGCCTTCTGGTGCGTGTGCTGTGCCCCACTGCACATCCACAGAGTGCCTTCCCGTCCGTTGCATGACTGTGCTCCTCAGTTGTTTTTTCTCCGCGTGATGAGCAGCAGGGTTTTTTCCGTTGCTCCTTTTTTTTTTCGCCTGGGAAAGAGCCTTTGTTGTGCCTGTTCACGATTTTTTTGTGTTTTTTTTTCTTTATTCCTTTCCTTCTACATTTGTCTTAAAAAAACAAAACAAAGAAAACCTTATTGTTTTAGTTTTGGGCCCGTGTTTAAGCTGCCTGTGCCTACTTCAGGCACAGGCAGCTCCTTGTGACTCTGGGCAAGTCACTTAACCCTCCATTGCCCCATATAAGCCGCATTGAGCCTGCCATGAGTGGGAAAGCGCGGGGTACAAATGTAACAAAAATAAAAATAAAATTTACTTTTTGTCACAGGCCACACTTAGAACTGCTCAGTTGGGTTTCCCATTTTTGTGCCTTTCTTTTCTTTTGTCACAATCGAGTCCTTTAATTTTGCTGAATCTGTTTTTCCTTCCATGTCATCGAAGACTCCTAGTGGCTTCAAACGTTATACTCGGTGCAACTGGACCACCTCAGGTACTGTTACACATTCTTGGTGTATTCAGTGTCTTGGGCCCGACCATAGCCCAGCAAATTTTGTCTTTCGTCTTCATATGAAGAAAAGTACACAAATTTCCTGAGAGGCTCAGAGAGAGAAACTTTTTGAAACTCAGTCCAGTTCTTCAGCATCAGCATTGATGTTGGCGGCATTGGTGGTGAGGGAGGCATCGACATCGGGAGTCGAGGTAGGGATGGCTTCTGCGAGGCCCAGAGACACTGGGAGCAGTGATGCGTCAAGTGGGTCGCTACCTGTCTCGAGGCCTCCTGCTGTGCAGGCACCCCAGGATCGGCCTTTGTTGGACCCGACCCCCGAGGCGATAGGAGGATTCGACGTTGTCCTCGTCAGCACCGAGGAGCTTGGGTGAGGTGCATTGGGTGAAGACCAAGAAGCACCAACACTGATCTCCTTTGACACACAGTGCCGGGACCTCCGGGGTGCCGAGAGATCCGGCCCCCGAGAAGCATTGACGCCAGGAGGATTGCTCCCCCTCCATTCAAGAGGTGCTGATGCATGCGTCTCCAAGCAGCCAAGATCCTGCTCCTGCACCCCAGGCGCTTTTCAACCTGTTCTTCAACTGGCCCCATAGCCTTTACCAATGGCGGCTCTTGAGGGTATCTGGGCCTTGCTCCAAGTTCTTTTGGAGGGCTTACTACATTGATCTACATTGGCATCGGGGGTGCCTACACCTGCCATGCCTTCTGCTGAAATCCTGTCTGGCCCGCAGTGCTGCCTCCTGCACCGGCGTCGATTGCCACCCAGGCCAGTTCTCCTTTGACGTCGGTGGAGGATGCGTCGCTGGAGTCAAGGCAGGAGCTGAATCCTCGATGCCATTCTCTAGGCCATGGGTCCTCGATGTTGAGGTGGGCCCGATCTCAGAATCCCTGAGGGAAGTGCTGTCCGATACCAAGGAGGAACGTTCGTGTGAATCAGAGGAGGATCCCTGGTACATTTTCCTCTGTTGAGTCCTATGGGATCCCTTCTTTGTTCAGTCCTCGTGCAGAACTGGGCATCCCCTCTCTTTCTCTGTGGTCCCCAAAAAGATAGATACCCAATATCGGATCCACAGGGAACCTGGGTTGGCGAGGTCTCAGTTACCCCACAACTCCATGGTAGTGGATGCCGCTCTCAAGAGAGCCAATAGTAGAGACTATGCCTCGGCTCCCCCAGGCAGAGAAGCTAGAACCATTTTGTACTCTTTTGGGAGAAAGATGTATCAGACCACTATGCTCATCGCCCGTATTCAGTTATACTAGCTCTTCATGAGCGTCCGCTTGAGGAACTCGGTGAAGAAGCTGTCTGACTTGGTTGATGTGCTCCCTTCGGAGCAGGCCGAGCCTTCTTGCCAGTTGGTCAAACAGCAGAAGGCGTGTTGCAAGTTTTTGGCCAGGGGCACTTACAACAGTTTTGATGTGGCATCCAGAATCTCTGCTCAAGGTATAGTAATGCGCAGACTCTCATGGCTGCGTGTTTCTGACCTGGACCATTTGGTCCAGCAGAGGATGGCGGATGCCCCTTACCAGGGTGATAATCTTTTCAGAGAGAAGGTTGAGGAGCTCGTTGACCAGATCAAGAAGCACACTGATGCTATGTCTTCTCTCTCCCGCCGGACGTCTTCTGCATCCAACCTCCTCATAGGAGGTATTTTGTGGGTCACGGAGTGCTTCCTATTTTTATGCTAAGCATAGGTATGATTCTGCGGCTCGCCAGCCAGCTCAGGCTCCACCCTAGTACGCTCGATTTTGTCAACAGCATGCCGCCAAGGCCCTTCTACTCCTCAGCAAAAGTAGGGGATGGGCTTTTGACTGGCTCCAGCAGAGCATAGCTACCATAAGTGTCTGTGTTGGACAACTTAATGGTTGGGGGAGGAAGTTAAAATTTTTTTTCAATCAAAGGTGGTCTCTCATAACCTCTGACCGGTGGATTTCTTCAAATAGTCCGGTTGGGATACACCCTCAATTTGATATCCAAACCTCCAAATTGCTTACCGAGAGCTCATTCGGTTCAGCTCTCAGCACAAGCAGGTACTTGCAGAGGAATTTCCGCCCTTCTAAAGGCCCATGTGGTCGAACCCGTTCATCAGGGGAAGAAGGGCTGGGATTCTATTCCAGGTACATCCTCTGTGCAGAAAAGACAGGGGGATGCATCCCATCTTAGGCCTAAGGACCCTGAACAGATTTCTAGTTTGAGAAAAGTTCAGGATGGTTTCCCTGGGCACCATTCTTCCCATGATTCAGGAGAACGTTTGGCTACGCTCTCTGGACTGAAGGATGCATATACACACATCCTGATACTTCCAGCTCATATGAAGTATTCTTCGGTTTTGGCTGGGCAACACATCACTTTCAGTACCGCGTGTTGCTTTTGGCCTCGCGTCAGCTCCCAGGGTGTTACCAAATGTCTAGCGGTAGTTGCAGCGTCGCTACAAGACTTTGAGTGCTTGTGTTCCCTTATCTGGACAATTGGCTGGTAAAGAGCATCTTGGAGGACAGTGCTCGGAAGACAGTGCTTGGGAGTCCATGCGGAAGACTATTCAGTTGCTGGAGCTATTAGGGCTTGTAATAAACTACCCCGAGTCCCATCTCCAACCTATTCAACAATTAGAGTTCATAGGAGGAGATCACGTGGGGCAATGAGCTGAGCAGACGTGCTCCGCTGCAGCTCGAGAGCCCTCGCCCCGTAATCACGAAAATACTGCCAAGATAAAGTTAGCAGCTTAGCAACTGGACCTTGTGTGTCTTTATGGACAAATATATTAACACAGTCCCAGTCGTAATGACGCTGCGCCACTGGGAAAAAGGAGAAAGAGAAGAGCAATTGCCTACCCCGTATCTCAAAATGGTGGGGCGAATCTGCAACAAGCCGACCAGATATTCACAGCACCACAACTTGAACAACTAACTGCTGCCGTAGAGAGAGCCTGGCAACCTAAGTGGGAGGCAATGGAACAAAAATTGGATGCCTACCACATGAAGCTGGAAGGACTGGGGACTCGTATGGAAGACCTTGAAACGAGGGCCTTGGCCCTTGAAGACGATTCGCAGGGCTACAGTGCAGACCTTCGTGAGGTTAAACAGCAGCTCCAGGAACATTTAGATAAATTAGAAGATCTCGAGAATCGTTCCCGGAGGAACAACGTCCACATCGTGGGCATATCAGAGAATATTCCGGACAGAAACTTAGTGGTGTGGCTCACAGACTGGTTAAACAAAGAGCTGGCCCTGTTGGATTCCCTCGGGCCTCTACTAATTGAACGTGCGCACCGCATGGGACGTAAAGATGAAAACCAAGCAAGACCGCGGGTGATAGTAGCGCGGGTGTTAAATTACCGGCATAAAATGGAAATATTGAATGGTTTCAAGATCCGCAGAGGGGACCTAACGCACGAGGGCCGACAGATTCTCATGTTCCAGGACTACTCTGCAGGAGTCCAGGAGCAACGGAAGAAATTTCATCACATATGCTCGGCACTGGCCCAGAAACAAACTCGCTTCATATTACAATACCCAGCACTGCTGAAGGTCTCAATTCAAGGACAATGGTGTACCTTTAAATCTCCAGAAGAGGCAAAAGTTGGATTGCATGAACAAGGAATTCTTGAGGGAGATTGAGGACAGTGTTGGTGGTTGTTGGGGACCAGTTGCTAAAGTAATTAAAATGCAGTAAGTAAAGAATATAAACGTTACACGGGAGGGAGGGCTCCTTGCCATTCAGGTGATCTTCAGCCAATACCAGGCTCACCTGGAAGATGGCCAAGGGTTGGATAGTGAGGGGGGGAATGGGGGGGGGGGGGGGATTGAGATCTTGGGTTACAGTTATCATGAGATCTGAAAGGTACCAAGAGTTTAAACATGTATTAAGCTGGGGCCAAGCGGGTCTGCATTTGGTTCACTGGGTAGAAAGGACGGGAGAGCTACATGAACGAATCTGGAGCTGGGGGGACCCCGTAATACCTCGGGGGTGGAGAATGATTGGAGCGACAAAGGGTAAATTTGGCAAGGACACAGAAGCCCGAAATGATGACTACTAGGATAATATCCTGGAACGTAGGAGGCATTAGTTCCCCAATAAAAAGATCCAAGATTCTCACAGCGCTAAAGCGACACAAAGCTGATATAGCGTGTTTACAGGAAACACGTCTCACAGATAAAGAACACCTTAAGTTGCAAAGACTATGGGTCAGTGAAGTGTTCGCGGCCTCACCCCAGAGTAAGAAAGGGGAATTTGCAGTGTTATTCCGGAAGGGACTTCCATATAAAGCAATGGTATTGGACAGAGGGGCTAAAGGGGACTTTATCCTACTCAAAGTGTGGTTGTTGGGGAGAGACTTAATGCTGCTGCTTCTTTATGGGCCTAATAATTATGATGCAGCTTTCTTTCAATCTCTGGTCGGGAAATGTTTACAAAGTGGAGGAGGGGAATTGATAGTAGTCGGCGATTTTAACGCAGTAATGGACCCCCGACAGGACTGTTCCAATAATAAGGCCTCCGAATACCGAGGGACGCGAGTAAGAGAGTCCCAGGCGTTTAATCGGACCCTGGATTTGGTGGACCCGTGGAGGATACACCATCCAGGAGATAAAGATTACACGCATAGATCAAGGGCCCATGGCACATTTGCCCGGATTGATTATAACCTGGTGGCCCACTCTATATTTCACCTAGTAGAAACAGCAGCTATTGGTCCCAAAGAAGTAATGGAGCATGCCCTGGTGTGGGTAGATCTTAAACTTGCGATCAACCCTAGGGGAGGGTCAGGGTAGAGATTCCCAGCCCATTTGTACCGAGATCCGCATTTGCGGGCACAGGTTCAGAGGGGCTGGGTACAATACATAGAACATAATAAAGTCCATGCCGGCCTTCAGCCCGAATTGTTTTGGTCAGCCTCTAAAGCAGTTTTGCGAGGTGCCATTATATCATACTGTAGCATTAAGAACAAAAAGAAGGCAATAAGCATCCTGAGGTTAGAACGACAGTTACAAATGGCCAAAAGAGTACATTTACACCATCCTATGCCTACCACTTTAGAAAATTTAAAAGCTGCACAGGTAACGCTAAATAGCCTGTTGCACGAAAAAGAAATGAAATCGGCCCTAATTTATAAATACAAATTGCAGCGGTTCGGTAACCCTCTGGGAAACGGCTCTTCAGATCAATCTGCTGGAGCTCCGTGTGATATGGAACGCTCTAAAGGCTTTCAGAGATCGGTTGTCTGACCAAATTATCCTAATTCAGACATATCAGGTTGTGATGTATTACACTAACAAGCAGGGGGGCACTGGATCTTGCCCTCTGTGTCAGGAAGCCGTCTGGATGTTGCTCTGGGCATGTCGTCACAACATGTTTTTACAAGCCACTTATCTGGCAGTCATGAACAACAGCCTGGCCGACAAGCTGAGCAGGATAATTCAACCTCACGAGTGGTCTCTCAATATAGGTTTAGCCTGCAAGATCTTCCGCGCATGGGGCACTCCCTCGGTGGATCTTTTCGCTACTCAACTCAGTCACAAGGTCCCTCAGTTCTGTTCTAGGTTTCAGGTCCATGACAGACTAGCGTCAGATGCCTTTCTCCATTGGGGAACAGGCCTTCTGTTTGAGTATTCTCCTATACCTCTAGTGGGGAAGACTGTTGAAACTTAAGCAAGACTGGGGAATCATGATTCTGAGTGTACCCTACTGGCCGTGACAAATTTGGTTCCCTCTTCTTCTGGAGTTGTCCTGCAAAGAACCATGGAGATTGGAGTGTTTTCCGACCCTCATCACTCAGAACAAGGGGTCGCTTCTACATCCCAACCTCCAGTCTCTGGTTCTCACGGCCTGGATGTTGAAAGCCTAGAAGTCGCTTCCTTGGGTCTTTCGGAAGGTGTCTCCCAAGTCTTGCTGGCTTCCAGGAAAAATTCCACTAAGAGGTGTTACTCTCTTAAATGGAGGAGGTTTGCCGTCTGGTGTGACAGCAAGGCCATAGAATACCTTCTACACTTGTCAGTCTGGTCCTATGACCGACTCTGTAAGGGTTCACCTTAGTGCAATTAGTGCTTATCATCAGCATGTAGAAGGTAAGCCTGTCTCTGTGCAGCCTTTAGTTGTTCGCTTCATGAGAGGTTTGCTTTTGTCAAAGCCATCTGTCAGAACTCCACCAGTGTTATGGGATCTCAGCGTCATTCTCTGCCAGCTGATGAGAGCTCCTTTTGAGCCACTGAATTCCTGCCATCTGAAGTACTTGACCTGGAAGGTCGTTTTCTTGGTGGCTGTTACTTCAGCTCGTAGGGTCAGTGAGCTTCAGGCCTTAGTAGTGTTTCATCACAATAGAGTAGTCCTCCGCACACACCCTAAGTTCCTGCTGAAGGTGGTGTCGGAGTTCCATCTGAACCAGTCGATTGTCTTGCCAACAATTTTTCCCCATCCTCATGCCCACCCTGGCGAAAGTAGCTTGCACATTGGCCTTTTACATGGAGCAGACAAAGCCATTCACACAGTCCGCCCAGGTTGTGTTTTTTGATCCCAACAGGAGGGGAGTCGCCATCGGTAAATGCACCATTTTCAATTGGCTAGCATTTCCTTCGTATATGCCGAAGCTGGGCTTACCTTGGAGGGCCATGTCACGGCTCATAATGTCAAAGCTATGTTTGTGTTGGTGGCTCACTTAAAATCAGCCTCCATTGAAGAGATTTGCAAAGCTGTGACGTGGTCTTCAGTCCACACATTGAGATCTCACTACTGCCTTGAGCAGGATACCCGAAGTGATTGTCATTTGGCCAGTCAGTGTTTCAGAATCTGTTTGGGGTCTAGAATCCAACTCCACCCTCCTAGGCCCTTTTTGTTCTGTTCCAGGTTGCACTCTCAGCTAGTTTGTATATAGTTTCAGGTTAATCTATGTTATGTCCTCGCCGTTGCGGGGCCCAATTGACCAGTATTTGTTGTTTTGGGTGAACCTGGATTCTAGGGATTCCCCATATGTGAGAATATAGCCTGCTTGTCCTCAAAAAAAGCGAAGATACTTACCTGTAGCAGGTATTCTCAGAGGAGAGCAGGCTTATTATTCTTAAAATCCCACCCACTTCCCCTTGGAGTCGTTTCTGTTTTTCCTTTTTTTTTTATGCTGTTGAATGAAACTGAGGAGCATGGTTGCGCGATGGGTGAGAAGGCACTCCGCTCATGCGAGGTTGGGTGCGGCACGCGCACCAGAAGACTCTAGCAAGTTCCCGTCGTCGACCCACATGTGAGAATAATAAGCCTGCTGTCCTCTGAGAATACCTGCTAGAGGTTAAGTATCTTCGCTTTTCTGCCTATGCAGCCTGCTGCGTGTGGGACTCCTCCCTCATGACAGACTTAACTTTGTAAGGTGTTCAGTTCCTTTTTCCATTTCCGTGGAAGGGTGTTGGATCTATCTTTGGAGAGGGCACATAGCTCCAGCTCGGATGGTCTACACTGCCCCATTTCCGCAGGTCTAGCATGGTGTCCTCCCATTGTGTTCAGCGTGGCTACTTTCCTTCTACCACCCTTTGCTTCTTTTCTGCCTGGGGAGCGTGACTTACTCTCTGCAGGTCAGGTATTGCTTGGGTTGTGGCATGTGGAGGGTAGTTTTTGTTGCTACCTATAGAACGTGGCTGATTCTCAGTTGCCCCAGCTCTAGTGCTTTTGCCGTGACCCATCTCTCGATGGCTTCATCTCTGAATGTCTGGCCTTACTCCCTCTCCGGGGATCTGGTCTTGCTGTTTTGTGGAGGTTGGGTTTTGCTCCCTTGTTTGGGATTGAGCATTTCTTCCTCTCTGAGGATGGGCCTTGCTCCCTCTCTGCAGGTCGAGCTTCACTCTGTTTTCTGGTTGTCGAGCCAGCCCTGTCTTTGGGTATTGAGCCTGGATTCTTCTCCTGCGGTCAGGGCTTGATCTTTTTCTTGAGGTTGCTCCTTTGCCTTCGGTGGATGTTGGATGTCCCGCCTACTTGATTCTCTGGCTTATGATGAGCTCCCTTTCTAGAGGTTAGGCCTTGCTCTTCTCTGCTGGTCAAGCTGATCTGGGTCTCTGGGCTGCGGCCCTCGGACTGACGCTCCAAGGCAGCCTTGATCTAACTCTAGATGAGAAGCCTGGTTCCGTCTCAAGAGGTTGCACCTCTTTCTTTTTCTTTCCATTTCACCTTGTGGATAGTTTCTTTGGACTTGGAATGTGTCTAATCTTGGAGGTGGGGAGATTGTCTTCTCTTTCCACAAGGATTGAGAGGCTGTCCTCCTAGGTGGGCCGTGTATACATCTTAGGCTGTAGGGTCTGTTTTGGTTACTTGACAGATAGCAGACTTCTGTCTGTAGCTGTTGGGTGGCCTCTGTTCCTGCTTTCGGGCAGGCTTCTGATTTTGTTTGATTTCTGAAGCATTGTCCTTGTCAGGTGGCTGAGCTCCTCGTCTGCAAACAGTTGCCCATTTTACAGAGGTTGGGGGTTCCTTCTTCGGTTGGGACCACCGTACCTCTTGGTTTTATGGTTAGGGCCATCTTACTGATGGCACCTTTCCTTCGTCGGAGGGGAGTGTGTGTCTGTTTTCCTCCTAGAGCACGGGCTGTCTGATACTGGGTAGCAGCCTGGTTGTTTCTCTTAGGGGATTCTTCTTTTTGTACCCATGTGGTTCTGTCTCTGGGTTCGCTGTCTACAGTTCCTCCGGTGGCTGCATGAGACAGACTTGACTTGGAGGGTGTTACATTTCTTCCTGTGTCTTCTGTGCCTTTTTTGATGGCGGGTGAGGTAGTTGGTGCCTTTGAGGTTTTTTTTTTTCCTTTCTTTAGGGAATGTCACGGGTGGTTTGGGATCCCTTGGCTTGCCGTCACTCATTTGTGGAGGGTTCCACCTTTTTGTTCTGGACCGTCAAATCTATTTAGGCTCCTTCCTTGAGCTCATCTGGGTCTCTGTTCGCTGGCTTCCTCCCAGGGGTTCCTTTCTCTCGTTTTTTGTGTGAACTCTGCTTTCTCCCCTCAGTTCAGGGGGTTCTGTGGTGTCTACGCTTGAGCTGAGTCCTCAGAATGCTGTTCATGTCTTCGCTGATGTTGTCCTTTTGGGGCATTGCTGTTCTTTGGTTTCTGATTCTCCTTTCCCGCCCTAATGCTGTGGCTGCTTTGCTACATCCCATTGGTCTGGACTGGACTGGTATTGATGGCAAGGAAGGAAAAATTATGTTCTTACCTGATAATTTTCTTTATTTTGATCATACCAGACCAGTCCCGATGCCCACCCTGTTGTTTTTGTGGCTTACTTCCTTGTTGATTCTTCTAGGGTTAGTTTTTGCTTTGTCTGTGACTGAGTCCATTGTAGAATACTGGAAGTGGGGCCATCTCAGGAGAACTGGATTCACCCTTGCTTTTCATGCCACTTTTCGATTCTACCTCTGGACATCTCTCGATGTAAGGGATAGTGTTCCTTTACTGAGCGTGTTTCTTACGTTTCTATTGACCAAATCCAAATTCTGTGTCGGTGCCTTTGCTGTGTGAGTTGCGAGAGTCAATAACTGGTTGCCCTTTGAGGCTGTATTTGACTAAGATGGGTTTAGGTCTTGGGAACTTATTGTTTCCCTGCCTACCTGGGCAATTACAATAAGATGATTTGGGAAAAGTCCAAGGAAGCATACTAAGAAGATAGTTTACTTTCCAGCTTATTTTCGAAAGTGATCGCCGGCCATCTTCCGACATAAATCGGGAGATGGCCAGCGATCTCGGAAAAGCGGCAAAATCGGTATAATTGAAAGCTGCGTTTTTGACAGCATCGCCGCTTTCCCGTCGCTTCGCCGGCGAAGGTTCAAGGAGGCGTGTCGCCTGCAAACTGAAGGCGGGGCTACCAGATGGCCGGCTTTCGCGGATAATTGGGAAAAAAAAGTGGCGTTAAGCAGTATTTCGCCGGGTTTACTTGGTCCTTTTATTTTCACGACCAAGCCTCAAAAAGGTGCCCCAACTGACCAAATGACCACTGGAGGGAATGGGGGATGACCTCCCCGTAGTCCCCCAGTGGCCACCAACCCCCTCCCACAAGAAAAAATAAAAATTAAGCACTTTTTTGCCAGCCTCTATGCCAGCCTCAAATGTCATACCCAGCTCCCTGACAGCAGTATGCAAGTCCCTGGAGAAGGTTTTAATGGGTGCAGTGCACTGCAGGCAGGCAGACCCAGGTCCATCTCCCCCCCCCCCCCCCCACCTGTTACACTTGTGGTGGTAAGTGTTGAGCCCTCCAAACCCCCCAACACCCACTGTACCCACATGTAGGTGCTCCCCTTTACCCATAAAGGCTATGGTAATGGTGTAGAGTTGTGGGGAGTGGGTTTGGTGGGCTCAGCACCCAAGGTAAGGGAGCTATGCACCGGGGAGCTTTTTTTGTATTTTTTTAAAACATTTTTAGAAGTGCCCCCTAGAGTGCCCTGGCATGTGAGGGACCACTGCATTACAAATGCTGGTTCCTCCCACAACCAAATGCCTTGGATTTTGCCATGTTTGAGATGGCCGGCATTTTTTTCCATTATCGCTGAAAAACAAAACCGGCGATCTCAAACCCGGCGAACTCTGGCATTTGGTCGGGCGAAACCGTATTATCGAAAAAGAGATGGCCGGCCATCTTTTTCGATAATACGGTTCGGGCCAGCTGTTGCTCCGCCGCCAAAATAGATCACCGGTGATCTATTTCGCCGGCGACGGTCAATTATGCCCCTCTATACTTCCCTGCAATGACAGAATGAAGTCCATTTTGGCTCATCTGTGGGTAAATGGAAACAAATTTTGCTTGGTTTCTCTTTAATGAACTTACTGCCTTTTGCCTCTAAAATATTAGAGATCCTGAAAGGTTATGCTGGTTTAATATACATTATGATGGAACATACTTCCTAAATTTCAGTTACACTTGTTTTTAAACATAAATGGACTTACTGCCTTGCAATGGCAGAAGGAAGTATAGGTGTAACTATCATTTTGAGAGCTTCAGGTCTGCCCTTCCAAGACCGATTATAAGAATGACCAAATATCCAGTGATTGCTTCACAGAATGGCTAACTTCCTGGATGTTAATTGTCTGCTCCAATGATCCACAAAATCTGACACCAAGATACTTTATTGAACTAACCCAGGGGTAGGCAACTCCGGTCCTCGAGAGCCACAGGCAGGTCAGGTTTTCAGGATATTCCCAATGAATATGCATGAGATAGATTTGCATACCATGGAGGCAGTGCCTGCAAATCTACCTCCTGCATATTCATTGTGGATATCCTGAAAACCTGACCTGCCTGCGGCTCTCGAGGACCGGAGTTGCCTACCCCTGAACTAACCCAATGGAATGGTTAATTGCGTAAATCATCCCTTAAAACGTGCTGATTCAATGCAGTACAATATTGTCTATACATTTGCAGTATATTCTGCCAACTCCTCTCCCTCCTCCCAGGTGCCCAAAGCAAATTGCAAAGATATAGTCAGAACAAATGTCAGGAAGTGCAGCTTTCACAATAAACACAGTTCCACAGTGATGATGAAAAAATCCAAAGACATAGTTAAGAGAAAAATGTATAAAATAGTTTTCAATTGGTAATAAAAAAAAAAAAAAAAAACTAAGTAAGATGGTTGAGAGCAAAGAGCTCTAAGTAAACTGTTCCAAATAATAGATACTTGATATGAAAATGAACTATCTAACACTAGCCTTGAGCTGATGGGAAGTGTAAAAGTAGGCTGTTATTTGCCCTCAAAGGTTTAAAGGATTGACAGAGGATTTAGACCAATTAAACTTATAACCTGTAACTTGAATAAAGAATTCTAGAAGACACTAGGGATGAGACAAACCCTTTAGTAATGAATATCCTGATTTGGAAAGATGATGTCCATCTCTCTCTCAAGCAAGAGACCTAGAGATGGACATCAAATTTATAATTTTTAGGTATCACCTGAGTAGGAATAACTACTCTAAAGTATGGGAAAGTGTGCACCTTAAATTAAAATTTTACTTAATCCAAATATACCGAGCTATCTAGATCACATCTTATGGTTTCCTTTTCAGCCTTAACTCCATTCAAGTTTGCAGCTGAGAATAGTCTGACTCCAGCCACGAATAATAAGTTGACATTCGATCTGAAAGCAAGTCTGGCTCGACCACTTGGCTACCAGCCACACAGAGGTCAGTGCACTGAGATTTTGTATCGGTTTCACTCTTATGCTAAAATTTAAAGGGATTATCATTCATTTTAAAAAATGTATAAGGAACTCTTAGAAGTGCTTTGAGGGAATAATTTTGGAAAGGGTTTTCCATGTGTAAAGTCCATTTTATACACATAAAAGGTCTTTTATAAAATGGTGTGGAAATTTACAAAAAGACAAGAGTGCCAGAACTTGCTATCTGGGTTCCCCCTCCCCACCTCAAAGATTTTCTCTCTTAGGGGGAGCTTGGGCTGCATGTGCCTTGGTCCCCCTTCCCTACTGGGAGAGGGTCCTTGACTGCCCAAGGCAATAGCACCTCTAAACAGAAATATTTGGAGTGGCAACAGTGGGGTATGGGGGGAGGGGGGAGGGAGCAAGCCACAGCAACATTTCAACACATCATACCTCTCCTTCGTTCCACTTTTCAATTAGTAACATAAGACAACATGGCTTTCTATGCAAAGAGAATCCTCCTCCCTCCAGCCAGTTTCAGCTACCCATTAAAACCACCATTATAACTGATAGCATCATTTAACAAATTCTATGTGAGAGTGGAGTCTGGATTCTCTACAGGACTGGTCAGAATCTCAATATATAAATCCTGAAACTCCAGTTCTGTATTACAAACTCATGTTTCCTAACAATGGAGCTATTCTTACAAGTTGACTTAAAGAAGATATTCAGATTGTGATTATTACCTCAGGAATAGCCCATGCTTCTTCCCCTGCCAGACACTTTGTTTAAAGCAGGCAAGTTTATATTTATGTGGTGACTCTACATGATATGGAGACCACTAGTTCCGTGCAATTTATTTTTTATTTTGGATGACGGCACTTGCATCAGAGTCTGTTTTCAAACAGAGCCAGACACTTTTCAAAATAACACAATACCCTGCAAAAGACACTTAAAATCTATATAGGCAAGTTATCACACCAAAACAGCCCTAACTCACCTATGAAAAGATACTGCTATGAGTATTACACTAGGCCCTAAAGCGCTAATATATGAACTACTGGGAAACTAGAACAAGTTGGAATTCTATAGATTCCTACATCAGGGTTGTCCAACTTCGGCCCTTGAGAAAGCAATCCAGTCGGGTTTTCAGGATTTCCCCAATGAATATGCACGAGATCTATTTGCATGCACTACCTCCATTGTATGCAAATAGATATCATGCATATTCTTAGAGAAAATCCTGAAAATCCGACCTGGCGAAGGCTGAGGTTGGACATGCCTGACCTACATGCTAGTAGAATCCTTTACCTCTGTTATTCATGTTCGGGCCAGTCAGCAGATCACAGCTCAGCGGATGTTGAGGTTGTTAGGCCACATGGCCTTCACTGTCTGTGTGACACCCTTGGCACTTCTTCACATGGGAACTGCCTAGTGGACCCTTGCTTCCCAGTGGTGTCAGGCCACAGGGAACCTAGCGGATGTCATCCAAGTGTCATGAAAACTTGTTCAGTCTCTGCTTTGGTGGACAATTCGATCCATTTGACTCTGGGACTCCCATTCCAAATTCCTTAGCCCCTGAAGTTGCTGACGATGGATGCATCCCATCTGGGGTGGGGGAGTTCATTTAGATGGGCTTCACATTCAAGAGTGCCTAGTCTGCCCAAACAGATCTCCACGTCAACCTTCTGGAGCTTCGGGCAGTCTGGAATACTCTAAACGCTTTCAGAGATTGGCTGATCAACCAAATTGTACTCATTCAAATGGATAAATCAGGTTCCATATCATCAAGCTGATCAATCCATAGACTGGTGGGTTGTGTCCATCTACCAGCAGGTGGAGATAGAGAGCAAACTTTTGCCTCCCTATATGTGGTCATGTGCTGCCGGAAACACCCCAGTATGTTCTCTATCTCAGCAGGTGGTGGTCACACACAGCAGCAGCTCTGGCTAGGCCTCCAAGCCTAATTTTTAGGTTTTGTTGAGTGCCTGGGGTTGAGGGCTCTTCTTGAGCAAGTGCAAACCTGGTGGCGCCAGGTCCCTCCTTTTCTCCCCCCTCCCGCTGGCTCCGTTTAAAAAAAAAAAAAAAAATTTGAACGTCCTTAAAGGCGTTTATTTCGACGTTTATTTAAACGTTTATTGCAGCTACTCACTGGGACACCAGGTCGTTACAGCTCGGAGCGGAAAGCAGGTAATTTTTACCTTTTTATAGCGGGCAGGGGGTTCCCCGATTGATCTCCACGTGGCCTATGGCGTCGGAGGGCGAGGGCGCAAAGAGTCGCTCCCCGGATTGCTTGGGCGCTTCTAGAGGGGATGCGGGGGTCTTGAAGTCTGTTTCGCCCTTGTTGGGTGACAGTTTCGTGACCGATGAGTGTCCCGGTCCTTCCTCAGGTGTGGCGGTTTTTCCCGCCATAAACGCCCATCCCCCGCTGCTCGCCTCCGCCATCTTGGCCGGCCACGCGGCTCGGACGGCTTCTTCTTGGGCCGCCCTTGAGGTAGAGACATTAATGCCCATGAACGCCCTTAATTTGGGCGACGGCACAAAAGCGGCTAAAGTTAAGCGCCGTTCTTCCCGCGCGGCTCCTTCGCGGAGTGTCGCGCCGGACGCCATCTTGGATGCGCAGCATGTATCTCCCCCGCTCTTGCGAGCGCCGGTTGAGGGTGCGTCTAGGGCTGTAGCCCAGGCTGCGGAAGTGCACAGTCTGGGGGGTTCTCCCCCGAGTTTGTTTTGCTGCTGCATCAGGCCTTCCTTATGCAACGCTGCCCCTGCTCCCTCGTCTGTTAAAGAGGTTGAGGCCCCCGGAGGTAAACGCCCTCGGGTTGATTCCCAGGCCTTGGAGGATGTAGATGAGGGCAGCGTATCTGAGTTCTCCCAACGGTCCTTTGCGGATTCCTTGGAGGAGACGGATCCCCGCTCGGATGGAGCGGATGACCCCTCTGCAGCGCGGCTCTTTAGCTCAGAGGATTTGCCCAACCTGTTAGTGCAGGCCATGGGCATTTTGAAGATTTCCTCTCCGGAGGACGTCTCTCCCTCAGCCCCTGTTGGCTCTGCCATTATGCTGGGGACGAAGCGCCCGCCTAGAACCTTCCACGTGCATGACGCCATGCACACCTTAATTTCGGCTCAATGGGATGTCCCGGAAGCGAGCCTTAAAGTGGCTAGGCTATGTCCCGCCTCTATCCTTTGCCTGAAAGTGAACGTGAGGCCTATCTGTGGCCTACAGTGGATTCTTTAATCACTGCGGTGACTAAGAAAACGGCATTGCCGGTGGAAGGTGGCACGGCCCTAAAGGACGCCCAAGACAGAAGATTGGAGGCGGCCTTAAGGTCGTCCTTTGAGGCGGCTGCTTTAAGTTTGCAGGCCTCAGTTTGCGGCTCCTATGTGGCCAGGGCGTGCCTGACTATGGTGCAGCGGGCTTCCCCCTCGGATCCTTCCTTGAGGGCTGATTGGCCGGCCCTGGAATCGGGCTTAGCCTATTTGGCAGACTTGCTGTATGATGTCTTGAGGGCCTCAGCTAAGGGCATGGCTCAGACAATCTCTGCGCGGCGGTGGCTTTGGCTGAAGCATTGGTCTGCTGACCACGCCTCTAAATCCCGCCTGGCTAGATTGCCTTTTAAAGGCAAGCTGCTCTTTGGGGTCAAGCTGGACAAAATCGTGACCGATCTCGGCACGTCTAAGGGCAAGAAGTTACCAGAGGTCAGGGCTCGGGCTAGTACTCGCCCCGGTACCTCCAGAGGACGGTTTCAGGAAGCCCGTCGGTACCGCCCGGGCAGGTCGGGCTCTTCTGCCCCCTCTTCCTTCAAGAGGAACTTCTCCCCCAAGCAGCATTCCTTTCGCAGAGACCGCCGTCCCGGAGGTGCTCCCTCCGGTCCTCCCCCAGGGTCTCGGACCCAATGACGGGGCCTTGGTCCACGCCCCAGTGCAGATTGGAGGACGGCTGTCCTCGTTTCTGGGCGAGTGGACCACAATAACTTCAGACGCTTGGGTGCTGGAAGTCATCAGAGACGGCTACAAGCTAGAGTTCTGCGACCCTTAAGAGACGGGTTTGTACTCTCTCCCTGCAAGTCTCCGGTCAAAGCTGCGGCAGTGCAGCAGACCTTGGACAACCTGATCCGCCTGGGTGCGGTCGTTCCGGTGCCAGAAAATCAGCTTGGCAAGGGGCGTTACTCCATTTACTTTGTGGTACCAAAGAAAGGAGGTTCTGTACGGCCTATCCTCGACCTCAAAGGGGTCAATCGGGCCTTGAAAGTTCGGCACTTTCGCATGGAGACTCTCCGCTCTGTTATAGCGGCAGTGAAGGCAGGGGAGTACCTGGCATCCTTGGACATCAAGGAAGCGTACTTGCATATTCCCATCTGGCCTCCTCATCAACGCTTTCTGTGTTTTGCAGTCCTGGGCCGACACTTCCAGTTCAGAGCCCTCCCGTTCGGGTTGGCTACTGCTCCGCGGACCTTCTCCAAAGTAATGGTGGTCATCGCGGCCTTCCTGAGGAAGGAAGGAGTACAAGTCCATCCTTATCTGGACGACTGGTTGATCCGAGCCCCCTCTTATGCAGAGTGCGGCAAAGCTGTGAACCGGGTGGTTGCTCTTTTGAGCTCCCTGGGGTGGATCATCAACTGGGAGAAAAGCCAGCTGCGCCCAACTCAGTCCCTGGAATATCTGGGAGTTCGATTCGACACCCAAGTGGGCAGAGTTTTCCTGCCAGACAATCGGATTGTCAAGCTTCAGGCTCAGGTGGACCAGTTCCTAGTAGCCTCTCCTCTTCGGGCTTGGGACTATGTGCAGCTGTTGGGCTCTATGACGGCCACGATGGAAGTAGTGCCCTGGGCCAGGGCTCATATGAGACCACTACAACACTCTCTGCTGCAGCGCTGGACTCCGATGTCGGAGGATTATGCTGTGCGCCTTCCCTTGGACCCAGCAGTGCGCAAGGCGCTGAGCTGGTGGACGCAGACAGACAAGTTGTCTGCAGGAATGCCTCTGGTGACCCCGGAGTGGATTGTCGTCACGACGGACGCCTCTTTGTCGGGCTGGGGAGCCCACTGCTTGGGAAGGACAGCGCAGGGGCTCTGGTCTCCTGCAGAGGCAAAGTGGTCTATCAACCTCCTGGAACTCAGAGCCATTCGGTTGGCGCTTTGGGAGTTCATCCCGGTACTGGCGATGAAGCCTGTACGGGTCCTGTCGGACAATGCCACGGCTGTGGCCTATGTCAACCGCCAGGGAGGTACCAAGAGCACCCCTCTAGCCAAGGAGGCCATGAATCTATGCCAGTGGGCGGTAGCGAACCTGGAACAGCTGTCAGCGGCCCACATTGCCGGAGTTATGAATGTCAAGGCGGACTTTCTCAGTCGCCATACTTTGGAGCCCGGAGAGTGGCAGCTATCTGCTCAGGCGTTCTTGGACATCACGAAGCGCTGGGGCCAGCCGAGCCTAGATCTGATGGCGTCATCGGCCAATTGCCAAGTGCCGCCCTTTTTCAGCAGAGGACGGGACCCTCGATCCCTGGGAGTAGATGCTCTTCTCCAACAGTGGCCGACACAAGAGCTTCTCTATGTGTTCCTGCCCTGGCCCATGTTGGGCAGGGTGCTAGACCGGGTGGCAAAGCATCCGGGCCGGATAATCCTGGTGGGTCCGGATTGGCCCAGACGTCCCTGTATGCGGACTTGATCAGGCTCTCAGTCGACGATCCTCTGCGGCTGCCAGTGGAGCAGGGCCTGTTGCATCAGGGTCCCGTGGTGATGGAGGATCCCTCCCCCTTTGGTCTTACGGCCTGGCTATTGAGCGGCAGCGGCTGAGAAAGAAGGGCTTCTCAGACAAGGTCATCGCCACTATGCTGAGAGCGAGGAAGCGCTCTACTTCTACGGCTTACGCCAGGGTTTGGCGTACCTTTGCAGCGTGGTGTGAAGCAGGCTCACTTTCTCCCTTCACTGCTCCAATTTCTTCAGTGTTGGCGTTCCTGCAAGAAGGTCTGGAGAAAGGCCTGTCGCTCAGTTCCCTTAAAGTCCAGGTAGCGGCTCTGGCTTGTTTCAGGGGCCGCCTGAAGGGTGCTTCCCTGGCTTCGCAGCCAGATGTGGTGCGTTTTCTCAAGGGAGTTAATCACCTGCACCCTCCTCTGCAATCAGTGGTGCCTGCGTGGAATCTCAACCTGGTGCTAAGAGCGTTACAGAAGCCGCCTTTTGAACCCTTGTCGAGGGCATCTCTGAAAGACCTGACGCTAAAAGCAGTCTTTTTGGTGGCTATCACTTCAGCCAGAAGAGTTTCCGAGCTCCAGGCACTCTCATGTCGAGAGCCTTTTCTGCAGTTCACTGAGGCAGGAGTGACTATTCGCACAGTGCCTTCCTTCCTGCCCAAGATTGTTTCTCGCTTCCATATGAATCAGCAGCTCTGTCTCCCTTCCTTTCGTAGGGAGGACTACCCAGAGGAATACTCTGCTCTCAAATATCTGGATGTGAGACGAGTTATCATCAGATACTTGGAAGTGACCAATGATTTCCGGAAATCGGATCATCTGTTTGTCCTGTTTGCAGGTCCTCGTAAGGGCCTGCAGGCTGCTAAGCCTACAGTGGCAAGCTGGGTCAAGGAAGCCATTGCAGCGGCTTATGTGGCCGCGGGGAAGGTGCCGCCTATCCAGCTGAAGGCTCATTCCACTAGAGCTCAGGCGGCCTCGATGGCAGAGGCCGGGTCCGTCTCCTTGGCAGAGATATGCAAGGCGGCAACTTGGGCATCGGCCCATACATTCTCCAAGCATTACCGCTTGACTGTGGCTGCTCGGGCGGAGGCCCGGTTTGGAGCTTCAGTGTTGCGGTCAGGGATTTCTATGTCCCGCCCTGGGTGAGTACTGCTTCGGTACATCCCACCAGTCTATGGATTGATCAGCTTGATGATATGGAAGGTAAAATTATGTATCATACCTGATAATTTTCTTTCCATTAATCATAGCTGATCAATCCATAGCCCCTCCCAGATATCTGTACTGTTTATATTCTGGTTGAATTTTAGGTTCAAGTTTAGTCTTCAGTTACTTCAGGAGGACTTCGTGTTCAAGTTTTTTCACTTGGATTCTTCAAGAGTTGAGACGAGTTTGTGTTACAGTGAGCTGCTGCATTCCTCTCCCCTCCGTTTTACGGGGCTGGATTGAGACTTAAATTCTGCCGGCACTCCCTCCCGCTTCGTGCGGCTGTAGGGCAGCTTTGTACCCCTCCCGCTTCGGCGGTGTTAGGGTCAGTCAGCTCCTCCCGCGGTTGCGGTTGCAGGATAAGCCAGATCCCCCCGCATCGGCGGGGTGGTGTCCCTCCCCCGCTCCGCGGGGATGAGCTGGACGGATTCCCCTCCCCCACTTGTGTGGGGATGAGCTGGGTTAATTCCCCTCCCCCGTTTCGGCGGTGGTGAGCTGGGCAGAGTGTCCCTTTGTGGGTGTAATTCTCTAAGTGCTGAGTCCTGCGGATGGAGCTTTGATATCGACATACTGAGGAGTTTCCGGCAGCACATGACCACATATAGGGAGGCAAAAGTTTGCTCTCTATCTCCACCTGCTGGTAGATGGACACAACCCACCAGTCTATGGATTAATCAGCTATGATTAATGGAAAGAAAATTATCAGGTATGATACATAATTTTACCTTACAATGTACTACACCATCAAGCTGGAGGGCACAGGATTATGTTTTCTGTGTCTGGAGGCCATCCAGACGTGGCATGGGGCAGCCCGGCATGGATGCTCCTCAATGCCACTTATCTGGTGGGCAAATACAATAGCCTGGCAGACAGACTGAGCAGGGTTATGGAACTGCACAAGTGTTCTCTCAGCATGGGCATTGCCTTCAAGATCTTCACAGCATGGAAGTGACGTCACGCTCTGCAATGGCGGACTAAAAAAACAGAAGCTCCCGAACTTCAGCCGCACAAAAAGCATATTAGGAGAGCAAGCTGTTCTGGTAGCATACCTAAATCAGCGATAGTGGAACGAGAGCCGAACGCGACCCCAATAATGTCAACTCCGGGTCCGAAAACTACAGATTTGACTGCTTTCTCGTATCGTCAGCGGGAGGCGGCAAAAAACACACAGGCCGGAGAACAGAATGCTGATGAAGACGCTACGCGGCCGCGTGCGCCGATGAACGCAGAGGTCAATGGAGATAAGGGGGGAAATGAGATGCCACCAGACAAGTGGGAACAACTCCAAATCTGGTTTCAAGATATTAAATCGGAAATTAAGGAGATGCGTCGCGACTTCGCACAGCTAGGTGCAGATCTCCGTGGAGAGATCTCAGAACTGGGCACCAGAGTTAGCGAAGCTGAAGCAGGCCTAGAAGAGCAGGCAGACTCCATTAATGTAGTGGAGAACCGTCTATCCGAGCAACAAACTGAGCTAAGATTCCTTACCGATAAGGTGGAAGACCTTGAGAACAGGAGTCGGCGCTCCAACATAAGAATTCGGGGCCTGCCTGAGATGCCGGAATTTGTCAACTGCGAGCTGGTAGTACAAAAAATAGCCGCCCACCTCCTATCTACACCAGAACAGACAATCGCGCCTAATACCATCAGGCTGGAGAGAGCACACAGGGCTACGGGTCAACGAAGGGCCAACGTACCCAAAGACATAGTGGCGTGTTTCTCCGAGTTTAAAATGAAAGAAGACATCATGCATAAGGCGAGATTGAGCAGCCCGATAACCTGGGAAACGTTTCCCATAGAGATTTTTCAGGACCTATCAGCTACAACCTTGAAACGAAGAGGTGCACTGCGGCCATTGACGGAGCGACTCCGAGCAGAAGGTGTTAAATATAAATGGCAATATCCTTTTGCGTTAGTCTTCTCTCAGGCGGGAAAACAGCATCGAGTGGTGACATTAGAAGATGCCCAAGATTATCTGGGACAAGACACAACAAGCGATCCGACACAGACACGAGCACCGGCCGAGGCCCCTCAGAGATCCAAGTCGAAATGGCAGCGGGTGTCTCAAGGACGAGAGCGCCTGAGACGGCAGACGTCGGGGCTCACGGCTACAACAAATAAGAAATCATGAATAACCAATACATGCTGGATTACAAGCGGTATATCGTTCCCACAGGAGTTCATAAAACAAGAAAGTTTGATGGTGGTAATGTTGACAGCAAAACAAGAAACAGACTCATTTAGAGAGCTGAGGCTGGAATCGGGAAGCTAAGTCACTTCTCTAAAAGTCATGTCCCAGTCGGGGACAGGGACATGTCACATATGGTTTGTGGGGGAGGGGGGATAAGGGAGGGAGGGAAGAGGGAGGGTATAAGGTGGTGGTCATATAACCTGCAATATGAGAATGCATGGCTGATAGGGTGTTCAAATGTGTAACATTAAATGTGAGGGGCCTCAACTCCCCCATGAAGCGTAAGTTAACCTTTAAAGAAATGTTGCGCCTACAAGCAGACCTGGTCTTGCTCCAGGAGACACATCTTAAAAAAAGTTATGAAAAGTTAGTTTGTCATAAACGTTTTCCCATGATATTGTTTTCCTCCTGTAGTGGGAATTCCAAAAAGAGGGGGATCCTAACAGCATTCTCAGGCAGGCACCCGTGGCAGATCCACAAAACTGTCCCTGATAAGGAAGGTAGATTCCTCCTGATAGTGGCCTCCCTATATAATATCCAATATACTATTCTTAACGTATATGCACCCAATCAAGGACAAGGCCCATTCCTTGAGCGTTTAGAGCGACTACTACAAGATTATCAGCAGGGACACCTATTAATAGGGGGTGACCTGAACCTCACTATTCATCCTCCCCTGGATAACTCCACGGGGCAGGCAACTTATGCAAAAGCCGATAGGAAATTATTCAAAGGTTTTATGGCCAGGTGGGGACTGGTGGACCTCTGGCGGTCACACCATGGCTCCGAAAAAGATTATACATATTACTCCTCCCAATATAAATCTTACTCAAGAATAGATACCTGGCTGGGGGAGGTGACAGTAGCTAATAAAGTTCAGGAGATAGACATTGAACCCCGCACGTGGTCCGACCACTCCCCGGTGACCATGACATTGAGATTAGGAGTTAAACGAGTGGGCACACGATACTGGTGGCTGGATGAGATGCTCCTACATGAGATGAAGAATATCCGAACAATAGAACAATACATTTCAGAATACATTGAATTTAATGATACAGGAGAGGTACACCCAGCCAGTGTATGGGAGGGGCTTAAAGTAGTGATCAGAGGGAAATTGATTGCACTAAAGACACATATAAATAAAACCCGCGCAGAAGAGGAGAATGGTATTAGAACTGAACTCCTCAACTTAGAGCGCAAACATAAAGAAAACCCTACGGAGGTAGCTGAACTAGAAAAGATGCAGCAGTTGAGATCAAAACTTAATGAACTCCAAATTGCAGATATAGCGGCCCAACTGCAATGTGCATAACAAGAACACTTTGAATTTGGGGACAAGGCGAGTAGGCTGTTGGCATGTAAACTTAAAAAATTGGTTCAACGCAATTATATTGGGGGTATTCAAACCCCAACCGGGGAACTTGTCACGCAAACAGAAGAGATACAGGAGACTTTCTTAAATTACTATACTACATTGTATGAACCGGAACACTCAGCTGAGGACGCCGCAAGCGAGCAATATCTGGGACAGATTGATGTCCCCCAGCTGCAAGAAGGAGAGTCAGAGTTTCTCTCGTCTCCTATAACGCTGGAAGATATCAAATGGGCGATAGGGGACATGGCAAATGGCAAGGCCCCAGGCCCAGATGGGTTTACTGTAAGATTTTATAAGCTATTTATCAAACATCTGGCGCCACTATTGTTGAAATTATTTAACTCCCTAGAAGATGCGCGTGAGCTGCCTTACTCGTGGAGACTAGCCGCGATTACCCTGTTACTAAAGCCAGGGAAAGATCCTCAGCTGTGTGGCTCCTATAGGCCAATTTCTCTACTGAATGTAGATTATAAGATATTTACAAAAATTTTGGCTCGCAGATTACAAGAAAAATTGCCTGGTGTGATACATGGGGATCAGGCGGGATTTATAACAGGTCGCCAGACATTCGATAATATCCGTTGCTTATTACACATTATACAGCAAGTGGAGGATGAACCAACGCCCGCAGTATTGCTTTCGATAGATGCCGAGAAGGCATTTGATCGGGTGGATTGGACCTTCATGTTCGCAGTGTTTAGGCGAGTAGGGATAAAAGGGAGATATCTCAAATGGTTACGGTTACTATACCAGGCCCCATTAGCTACAATAAAAATCAATGGGTCTTACACGAGAACGTTTAATCTATGGCGGGGCACTAGACAGGGATGTGCACTATCCCCCCTCCTGTTTGCTCTATCTTTGGAGCCACTGGCTTGTAAGATTAGAAGGGATACAATAGTAAAGGGGATAGTGAGGGGTATGAGGGAACATAAAATTATGTTATTTGCAGATGACATATTACTCACTCTTTCCCAGCCGGAACAGTCAGTGAACCGGATAATAGAACATTTGACGCACTATGGGCAGCTATCAGGATTCAAGCCTAACTTGACAAAATCAGTTTTCTTAAATCTAACAGTACCCCCTAGCGACCTACCGGACCTTCAGGCAGCATTTCCATTTGTGTGGGCTAAGAGTTCGATCAGATATTTGGGAGTACAGATAACACCAAGAATAGAGGATCTCTTTCATACTAATTTCCCCCTAAAAATAGATGAACTTTTTAGGGAACTCGATAGATGGGAAGGGCTTAATATCTCATGGAAGGGACGTATCTCTGCGGTTAAGATGATGATGCTTCCCAAGCTACTATATCTTTTTATGGCGCTTCCTGTCCCAATTCCTAACACTTTTTTTGTTAAACTCAGACGAAAAGTTTTTACATATATCTGGAAGAAACGCCCTCCGCGTGTAAAACGGACTATGATGTATCAACCTCATGAGAAGGGAGGTATGGGAGTCCCCAACTTTTACTTATATTATCAAGCAGCACAGTTAAGAATTTTAGCAGATTGGGTCCCAGGGGCAACAAAGAAATGGTTGCATTGGGAACGGGCATGGTTGGGCCGGAAAGAAATAGAGGACATCCTATGGATCCCAGGGGAAGAGTTGACGCCAATAATTAGGAGGGTTCCATTGGGAGTGAAACATATCTTATCGACCTGGTATCAGATTAGGAGGACGTTGTTCCCGGAACGCAATTATTATAGGCAAACAGCAATTAGGTGGGCGAGAGGATTTCCTTCGGGTAAATCTGAAAAGGCCTTCCAAATTTGGGCACAGGCGGGACTACGCACTTTAGGTCAATTATGGGGAGAGGGAGAAGTGGTGGGCTTTGCGGAACTTCAAGCAGAATACGGGTTGGTAGAGAGGGACTTGGTATACTATTGTGGTCTTCGCAATTTCATCAAGAGGCGAGCGCAGGATGAGCTGGAGCTGGAGGAAACAGCACTGGAAATAGCGATGCGTAAAGGGGGAGGTAAGGGTAGTATAACACGTATATATTTAGCTCTGCTGGGACGCACTGATCCTCAGGTGTTCTACCAGGCAAGATGGGAAACGGCATTGCAGCGCACATATTCTCAGATAATGTGGACACGAAATTATAAGTACTTACTCAAGCCATCCCCAGCACAATCTGCGAGCGAAAATGGATTTAAAATGTTATACTGGTGGTACTACACTCCCATCAGGCTGCAGAAAATGTATCCAGGGATATCGGGGCAATGCTGGCGGGAGTGTGGCCAAGCGGGCACGTTTTTACATGTCTGGTGGGACTGTGAAAAAGTAAAAGCTTATTGGGCAAAAGTGATAGAGGAGGTTAATAAAGTGACTCAAAAGACCTATACTTGTGAAGCGGAAAGCTGCCTCCTCCACTTTAAGCCTCCAATAATACCTAGCTGGCAACACAGGTTGGCCATTCAATATTTTGTAGCAGCAAAGCTGGTTTTGGCCCGGGCCTGGAAACAAGTGGAAATACCGGGGATTGGCATGGTGCTACGAAAGGTGGAGTATCTATATCAAATGTCGAAGCTCACGGCATTGCGGAGAGGCTCTATGATGGCCTTCACAAAAATTTGGACACTCTATGAACAGTCAAAAGACTTGGACTAGCCACCACAGGGATGGGGTGGGGAAGGGAGGGGGGAAGGGAAGGAAGCATAAGGAGATGATTATTTGTATTAGAAATTTGCAACAGGTTAAATGTTGAAATATTCTGTTTGATTTTCAAAATTGTTGCTTTCTGTGTTTCTCGATTAGGAGCTAATCCTATATTGTATTTTGAAATTGATAAATAAAAGATTTAAAAAAAAAAAAAAAAAAAAGATCTTCACAGCATGGGTTATGTCACCAACATAGCCCATGTGGGAAGCCGCTCCAGTTCAGAGATACTAAAGCTTTTGAGCTGCCTTATTGTGCATGCGTACCAGTTCCTGTCTGCCGCTGTCACATGGGACCACCTCAGTCTTTTCTTTCCGTAGAGCCAGTCTGATGCATATCATCAGAGCTTGCATCAGACATGTCTCTTGTTTCATTTCTTCTAAATTTTGTAAGTTTCCTGCTTGATCCCTAATCCATGTGTCATAGTTTTACAATAGGAAATCATATAATTCTTTATTTTAAATTTAAGTAAAAAGCTTTTAAATCACTCATTTGAGCCTCCATCCCATGATTTTCAATGTAGAAAAATAGCACAGAATACTTAAAACTAAGAATTTGGACGTGGATTTTTATTTTACACTGTAGGAAAACTAAAACCTTGGGGAAATTTTCAAGAAAATCCTGATGCCATGAATAAATCTGCAAGCCTTAAGAAGGACTACAAGCAGCACTCTCTCCAGACTAGGTAACTATAAATTTGCATTATTTTAATTATTTTGTAGCACTTGAGTAAGAGTTCCTTTAGTTATATGGGAGCATAATTCTTTCAGACAGGATTGTTAGGAGATGCAGTGGGATCATATGTTGACTTACCAGCTGTAACATTTGAAGCTTAATTTTACATAGAATGTTGATCAGGAATTGAGACATCTAAGTTGGGATGTTTACAATTCCACCAGTATTTTAAAAAAGGCTCTGCTTTTAAAATACTGTGACATGCAGGAATGCATGTGTAGCTGCCAGCACATCAAGCAGGGGCAATAATTTAAGCTGCATGTTCAGAAAAAGGGCTTCCTGCTCTTCCTGTGTTTCCACATCTGCAGCTTCTCAAAATTGCTGCTCCCCACACCCTCACTGACAGGTATGACTCCTTCAGCTCTCCACTGGTGACCTTTAGGTCTTATTGTGGATCTTACTGGTATCTAGTGGGGGTGTAGGAATTATCCCCAGGTGTTCCTGCCTCTTCTGGCGAATCCATAAAAGCAGTTTTACAATACTACTACTAGGGGCAGGGTGCCAAAATAAGGGCTTTGGGATCCACATGCAGCTTTTCACCATTATTTTGCAGCTTGACCCTTAGCTGTAGTACCATAAGACTGCCACTAGGGTTCAGCTGCCATCATTTTCAGCATGACACCAGAAGAGGCAGGAGAGATTGGGACTTCTGACTTCAATACCAGGAAGACCCCCAGTTAGACTTTCTTTTTTTTTTTTTTTTAATCATTTATTTATAATTTTTCATTTTACAAGGGTCACTTGCAAACAGTAATACAGAGATGATTGCACATTAATAAAATACAAGAAGAAAACAATCCCAACTTCATATGGATTATATACAGTCTTTCTCTTTCTTAGACCACAAAGTGAAGAAAAATAGGTAGAGTAAAATAAGACAAGGAGATCAATTAAACAGTAAACAGAAACAAGAAAACATGGTATTAACCTGATTATCCCCAGATATTACTCATCTACTTCATTATTCCACATTGGGTTGGCTTCCTCAAGACCAAATACGGTGTATAGTCAATTCAGTTCATTGAGAACATACTTATTATCCAGGTTTTAGTTAGAAATAATACATCTGATTACATTCTCTCTCTTTTAAAAACCAGAAATTATTTAACGATATATATACTCAAATCTCTAATTCAAATCCCACTGATTAAAGCAATCCCAGTTTTCACAGGCTTCACTCCTTTCGAAGTAATAATTAAGGAAATATCTTTGAGGAAAACTTTAGGAGTCATACCTGGAACTCTGGGGAAAAACAATAATCTCGACATTAATCATCCACAAAATCATCCACCTTATTATTCAAAGTTTCTGGTCCATTATCATTTTCAAGATCATAACCACTTCTTGCTTGTACAGAACTTCATCTGTCATATCACTTTTTTCACTCTCAGAGGTTTCAGTCAAGTTCTCCATGCAACTCTCCAATAAGATCATATCTGAAACAAAGTTATTTACTAGCGCCGTTAGGTCCAGAAGCGCCTTCCAGATGGTATTCAATGTGACCTCCACGGAAGCCAAAAACTCCAAGATGATTTCTCTTGAGGTGTTTAGGAGTGGTTCCGCCGATTCGGGTTCTGCTGTAAACAACCTCCGTTTCAGCATATGCCTCTAACTCACTCCTCCACTCCTTTGGACATGGTGGTTGAATAATTTGGGAGCGATGGAGTTGTTTTTCCAGGTCCAAGAGCATCGACGCTCCTTCGCCGGCGCTAATCAAAGGACTCGCCAACCCTTTCATCTGTGGGCAGTTCGATGCGCAGCGGTCCCGCACTTGCTGCTCAGGGGACAAAACGCTGGCCATCAGCGGCTGACCACCGGTTGTTCCCTTCCTCTCAGATAAGGAAAATGCAATTACAGAGGAAATTTACATAAAGAAGACAGAACCTCAGAGGGCAGCTAGGCCGTTGGGCATACGAACTCCAGGTCACCATCTCACCACTCTCCCAGTTTGGGACACTCTTTGTCTGGTTTCTCCTCAGAGGCCTGTCTGATATGGGTAGCCTTGCCCAGTTAGACTTTCAAGTCTTTGTCAGCGGTGTGTGGGACTGAGTTGGTTCTGTCATCCTGTGCACCTGCTCCTTCCCCTTCGAGCTGGCACTTACTTGTGCCTTGAGGCACATGTGTAAAAATTGTTAGATCTACATGTATATTTCCCTTGTAAAATGAAGAGCACAAATGTATATTATAAGCCTGCCATTTGGCCCTTAAAATCTGTGTGATAGAGTGGCTAATGAACGGACATGTAACCGTCATAGACACAGGCAGTGTGTAGTGTAAAGTCAAAAGAAAACCTTTATTGGTGAACAAGTAATCAAAATCAATACAGTCTATGCTGTCACAGACTCAGTTCAAAGCTGGGCAACAATCACATTAACATTTACTTCCTATCTTGTTAGGCTTCTTCAGCACAGTTCCAGTTAACTCGCACATAAATCCAGACCTGTCTGCAGCTGTGACACTCAGGACCTGGGTCTTCACCGACAGACACTTTTAGCTAGCAGCCTTCTGTTTCTTCTCATGCAATCTCTGGGTATCTACTTCTTAACAAAGTCCTTGCTTCCCTGGGACTTCTCCACAGATACTGCAGCCTAGCCAACACTTTGGGAGGGTTCCTTCACTTGGAGCCTCCCTCCAGGAGGGAGATCTCTGGTCTTGGGATCTCTTGCCTCGGGGCCCCCTCTAAATCAGGGCATATAATCACCACCTGGCCTGAGCCCTACCCCTTTGACTTTAGTATCTTACATAGCAGGTTAGCACCACCTGCCGTAAGGTGGCTAAACTGCAACCTCAGTGAGGGAGTGTTCTTAGGGACACATGCCACTATACCACTCACTCCCTCACAAATTGCACATGCTGTGTATATCCATGGGTAAATAATGGCTTTCTAAAATTTGTGGTTGATCTACATGTGCAGAACTATTATTTACATATGGAGATGCTTCTAAAATAACCCCATAAAATTACTAAATCACGCCAGCAGTTGTAATAAATGAAGACTGGTTTAGCAAGACTCAAGGAACAGAAAATAACAAGTAATAGTACATTCCTCAGCAGTCCTCCAGACGGTCCAAGACGCTTGGGTTATGCACTCCTACCAGCAGAGGGAGACTGAGAACACTAAAACTTCTTATACAAGTAGCCTGTGCAGACCTTCTACTAACCAGTATTTTCTCAGTCTCAGCAGAGGGTAGATGTGTGCAGCCTGTGCAGTGTACTCAGTCTGGTAGGCTCGTTTGGGGTTTCTAGGTTGGGTTGTAAATGTTAGAGAACCCACACTGGGATCTCTATTACAGGGTGTAAGTCCTAAGGGGCTTCTTATTCCCTGTGGGGTGTCACACCCGGGTGGCTGGGTCCCTCCCCCTGTGCTCTTCCTCTGGAGGACTGCTTGACCTCGGCTACAGACCTCGTTCTGTACCCTTGAGGCATTTAGGCATCAGCAACGAGGTTTATAAAATAAAGGCGGCTATTTTGGCCGTTCTTGTGGCAGTCCAGAGATAAAAAGTCTACAAGGGTGTTCTTGTCTTAGGCGGTTTTGCCTATTAGTCTGTCAGAGCACAAAGCAACTGTTCGCGGCCATTATGTCTAAGCCGGTGAGGTGTCGGTTTTGCGCGAAGTGCAGCGTTGAAGTGAAAGGTGGCCAATGTAAATTTTGTGGGGAGCCTACGTTGTCAGCGCTCTTGCCCCCCGTGCTTTCCCCTGAGTCGGCGGAGGTGCTGGGTGGCGATTTGACTGCACATTTCGGGCCGGCAACGGCGGGGCCGGTTTTGGCGGGAAACACGGCCATTTTGGCTTTGCGTCCCGGGTCGGCCTCGACGGACCCGTTTTTTGGCGGGAAGTGCGGCTCTTTTGGCCGCACATTCTGTACCGGCACGGGAGACCTGTGTGTGGCGGGAAGCGCGCCTAGTTTAGCTGCGGATCACGCGATGGACCTGCCGCCTTGGGAGCGAGGGGGTCCTTCGCGGAGGCTGTGGGAAGTATTGTTGGGGCTTCAGCAGCGTCGGAGGGGTCTGGTTTCCCCCCTGAGTTTGTTTGGTCTCTGTATAATGCCTGGAGAGCTGGCCCCTCTCAGGCTGTTTGTTCCCCGGAGGCTGCTAGCTCAGTGGGAGTTAAGCGCCCGCGGGTGGATATTTCAGAGCCTATGGAGATACTTTCTCTGCCTGAGTCGGAGGTTTGGAGTGACCCAGGAGAGGAGGATATCTTAGATGAGTCTGAGGATCAGGGTGGGCTAAGGCCTGGGGAAGATTCTTCAGTGGTTCGCATTTTTCATAAGGAGGAATTGTTAGAGCTCATTGATCAGGTGATCTCTAGTTTGAAGTTTGCTCCAGTGGCCACTCCCTCTGCGGAGGGACCCCAGGTAGATTCCTTGGTTAAGGGGATTTGGCGAGCCTCCCGTTCCTTTCCCATGAATTCAGACATTAGAGACATGGTTTTTCAGGAATGGTGTGTGCCGAAGGCTGCTTGTAAGGTGTCTAGGGCTATGGCACTGCTGTATCCCTTGCCTCCGGAAGATTTGGCCCTGCTGAAACCACCTACTGTGGATGCAGTGGTTATGGCGGTTACTAAGGCTACAGCCATTCCGGTGGATGGCGGTACAGCCTTACGGGATCCTCAGGATAGGAAGCTAGAGTCCTTTCTGAAGCGCAGCTTTGATTTGTCGGCTTTGGCCTTGCATGCTTCTGTGTGTGGGGGCTTGGTAGCCAGAGCTTGTTTCCGTTGGGCGGAGAAGCTCTTGGATGAGCCTGCGTTAGATAGGACTGGTTTGGTTCAGGACCTGGCCAAATTGGAGATGGGGTCTTCGTTTTTGGCGGACACCCTTTATGATTTGCAAAGGGCTTCGGCTAAGAATATGGCTCTGGCGGTGACGGCTCACAGGGCTCTTTGGCTTAGGGGCCGGGGTGGCAGATGCGGCCTCTAAAGCAAAGTTGTGTTCTCTACCTTTCAAAGGTTCTATGTTGTTTGGAGAGGACTTGGATAAACTGATGAGTGGTCTTGGGGATACCAAGCTCTCACGGTTGCCGGAGTTACGGCCTAAGGCGGCTAGTCGAGGGGATTTGGCTAGAGGTCGGTTTAAGGACGCAAGGCGGTACAGGCCGGGCAGGTTTGTATCTCCTTCTAAAAGCCGGTTTTTCCAGCGGACGCAGTCCTTTCGAGGTCGGGACGCCTCCGGAGGTGCCGGAAATGGTAATAAGTCCTCCTTATGAAGGTGTGTGGGTCCAGCCTCTGGTGAAGGTCGTGCCGTGACTTCATCTGTTTTATCAGGGGTGGACCCAAATTACTTCAGATCAGTGGGTGCTGGAAGTCGTTCACGCCGGTTATTCTCTCAAGTTTGAGCACCCGCTGCCGCATCTGTTTCTTCCCTCTCCTTCTCACTTTCGAATCAAGTTAAAGGCTATTCAAGAGACTCTGGGTCGCTTAATCCAGTTGGAAGCTGTGGTACCTGTTCCTTGGCACGAGCAGGGAATGGATTGTTATTCCATTTACTTTGTGGTGCCGAAGAAGGAGGACCAGTTTCGACCCATTTTAGATCTCAAGAGGGTCAATGGGGGCGCTCAAGGTGCCATCCTTCCGCATGGAGACTCTGCGCTCGGTCATAGTGGCTGTTCGTCAGGGAGAATTTCTCACGTCACTGGACCTCACGGAAGCGTATCTGCACGTGTCGATTCGAGAGGCCCATCAGCGTTTCCTTCGTTTTGCTGTTTTAGGGAGGCACTTTCAGTTCTGTGCTCTGCCTTTTGGTCTGGCAACGGCTCCACGCACGTTCTCCAAGATAATGGTGGTGGTAGCAGCAGCTTTGCGGAGGCAGGGAATTCTGGTGCATCCGTATCTGGATGACTGGTTGATCTGGGCGAAGTCTCGGGCTCACAGTGTTGTGGCGACGGCTCAGGTGGTCGCGTTTCTGGAATCGCTCGGATGGGTAGTGAATGTAGTCAAAAGTCAGTTGATCCCATCGCAGAGTCTGGAGTACTTGGGAGTGCGGTTCGACATGGCAGTGGGTCGTGTTTTTCTGCCGGATTCTCGGATCGCCTCTCTTCAGCAGCAGGTCCGGCTGTTAATGTCTGTTCAGAGTCCGACGGTTCGAATGTACCTTCGGTTTCTGGGCCTCATGGCAGCGACAATAGAGGTAGTACCATGGGCCAGGGCACATGTGCGTCAGCTTCAGGCGGCTCTGTTGTCCCGGTGGTCTCCCCAGGTACACAGTTTGGCGTTGCGGTTGCCATTGAGGGGGGCTTCTCGGCGCAGTCTCCAGTGGTGGCTGTGCTCGGCCCATCTGAAAAGGGCATGCCATTGGAACCTCCTCAGTGGGTGATTCTGGTAATGGATGCCCAGATCAACCAGTCATCCAGATACGGATGCACCAGAATTCCCTGCCTCCGCAAAGCTGCTGCTACCACCACCATTATCTTGGTGTATAGTCCATTTAATTATCTATATCATCGTAATGGTATCTACTTATAAACTCCATCACGTATCTTTAAGCTACTTCCAACTGAGTACCCTGTTTCAAAAAATCTTCCTCAGGGATCTAATTGCAACTGTAATGACACCTCCTCAGACGGGGCCAGAAGTTTCTCTGTGCTTTCATCAAAATGGAGCTGCCAAATTTATTAACACAAAGGCATTTAGTCCCTCCTAAATAGAGGAGGTGCTAAGCAGGCAGTAATGGTCACATGCTAATTGCAATTTTAGTGCATGACTGAATAGCCAATATGTTGGAAATGCCCTATGTACTCATGTGCTAATTTGGCTGTTAATGAGTCATAGTGCTCAATAGTAGCATGTGCTAACAGCAAAATTTAGTACCCTTTAGTAAATGGGCCTCTTAATTTTACCACTAACATGCCTTGTGAGGAATTCAGATTAACAAATGGACATCCAG
Source organism: Microcaecilia unicolor (assembly GCF_901765095.1). Taxonomy (NCBI): domain Eukaryota; kingdom Metazoa; phylum Chordata; class Amphibia; order Gymnophiona; family Siphonopidae; genus Microcaecilia; species Microcaecilia unicolor. Next base: position 145,387,347 of record NC_044039.1, on the reverse strand, counting down.
ACTACAGCATGTAGTGACACAACAGTTTAGTCTGCAACAGTACCATTATATATTGTTTTAACTTATTGCAAGTGTGATGTAACGCCAATTAGAAAATGTGCTGTTAGGCAGTTTACAATATAATAATTTATAAAAATCATTAGACGGAAGAAAGGAATGACAGCTCATAGAAAGAATAACATCCACCAAGGCACACCTGCAAAAAAAGTGAAAAACTCCACTGGTTGAAATAAAAGAAAAATCCTGGGCCTGATATTTACGTTGTTGACCTCCGCCGGTGTTAGCCCTGGAAATTCAATGTCTGGCCACGTCTGCGCTCTGGCATTGAATTTCTAGGTGTACAGAACCAGCAAAAACATAGGGGCCCTTTTACTAAGCTGCGTAAGCACCTATCCAGCTTATTTTTGAAAGAGAAAAACACCTATATTTCGACCCAAATCGGGAGATGGGCGTTTGTCTCGCAAAGGCGCCCAAATCGGTATAATCGAAAGCCGATTTTGGGCGTTTCCAACTGCAGTCCGTCACCGAAACGAATAAAGTTGACGGGGGCGTGTCGGAGGCGTGGTGAAGGCGGAACTGGGACGTGGTTATCAGCCGAGGAGAGATGGGCGTCGTTAGCTGATAATCGAAAAAAAAAAAAAAAGGCGTTTTTGCCGCGAATTTGGGTCACTTTTTTTGGACCCTTTTTTTTCACAAACAAGTCCCAAAAAAGTGCCCCAACTGTCCAGATGAGCACTGGAGGGAATCGGGGATGACCTCCCCGGACTCCCCCAGTGGTCAGTAAACCCCACCCATCAAAAAAACCCCCCACTTTAAAAACTTTTTTTCCAGTCTGTATGCCACCCTCAAATGCCGTACCCACCTCCATGACAGCAGAATGTGTTCTATCCTGTGACAGTCTTTCCCTGGATCAGATGTGGCTCTCGGGTGCACTACAGGGTCACATCAGCATTGCATTGTGGTGGGTGTAGGGTATTGGGCTCTGTGATTTCATTAGCTTGTGTTACAGTCTCACGATGTTGGTAGTTGGTAGGCTCTTCTTCCATGGTGCTTTTCCCCCTGCCTACTGGGTCAGAGTGTGCCCTGTTGTGTTTCCTGTTGTAGTCCATGCGGTAGTGGCCATTTTTGTAAGCCAGTTTTAGTTCCCTTTCCTGTGTTAGTACCCCCCCCCCCCCCCCACTACAACTAGATTTCAGACCTTTTGAGGGTTTGCAGCTTTTACAAAGCAGAGTGCAGTATAGGTTTTACTGTCTTCTGCTTAAATTACATTTTAAAAACCCCTCACCAGTTTGTCCTACCTCCAATAAAGATTAATTCCACACTGAGATCATATTTGGGGGAGAAGGGAGGAAAAATGAGTGGTTGAGTGAACGTGATGGGACATTGGTCAGGAGGAAGAAACTGATCTGTGGAGGGGGAGAGAATAAATAAGACCAAATTAAGGACTGATGGATAAGAGAGCAGTTAGATGTTTTTGATGTTACCTTTTGCATTGTTGTAAAGCTATATAATAATGATGAGGCACAAAATAATAATACAAGACAAATCTTGCAAAAAGATTTTCACTTGCACCTTGTTTAAAATAATAATGTTAATTACCCTTGCATTGGAGAAAACTAGGGTCTGAACTATAGTATGTCACTATAAAATAAATATAAAAATAGGCCTGGTCAGGTTGTGATCTCCCAATGCAGATTTTGCCACCCTGTTTGCTGGTGTGACTCATAGTTTGGGAATCTTTGAAACAGAAATGTTTATACCAATTTTTATCTAATGCAGCAATTATAAAATGCATGCTTGATGTTATCTTTCAAAACTTATTGAGAAATAGCAACACAATATGGGCTGATGGAACAATTGTATTTTCTTTTCAGAGAAGAGAGGCGTGAGATGCACTTGAAAGGAAGAAAACAGAAGAAAGACAGAATTCTTGGAGCATGCAGAGGACTAGCCATGCCTTGAAGTCTTCCTTAGAAATGTTTATAAATATCCCTTCTCTTAGTTTAGTTTTATAGCCCACCCTACTTTGTAAATATGTTTTTCTCCCAAGAACATTTTCTCTTTATATACCGTATTTTTAGGACTATAAGACGCACCGGACCATAAGACGCACCTAGGTTTTAGAGGAGGGAAATAGGAAAATTTTTTTTTTCCTTTTTCCCTCCTCTAAAACCTAGGTGCTCTGGTGCGTCTTGTCCGAGTTCGAGATCACCCTCCCCCCGGCCCTGTCACCATTTCTCCCTACTCACGTCACGCGGTCTTCCCTGGTGGTCTAGTGACGTCGGGGCAGGAAAGAGCCCCCTCTTTCCTGCCCAGCGCGCTGCTCTCCGTCCTCCTGTGTGCTGCCTGACGGTCTCGGCGAGATTCAAAATGGCCGTCGAGAATTGAAGTCTCGGCGGCCATTTTGAATCTCGCCGAGACCGTCAGGCTGCATACAGGAGGACGGAGAGCAGCGCGCTGGGCAGGAAAGAGGGGGCTCTTTCCTGCCCCGACGTCACTAGACCACCAGGGAAGATCGCGTGATGTGAGTAGGGAGAAGTGGTGACAGGGCCGGGGGGAGGGCGATCCCGAACTCGGGGGGGGAGGGCGGGAGGGAGGGAAATCGCTACCTTCGGACTATAAGATGCACCCCCCATTTTCCTCCCAAATTTGGGGGGAAAAAAGTGCGTCTTATAGTCCGAAAAATACGGTATATATATTTTTTGCTTTAAAAATAGAGGTCATTTTAGCAACTATCTAGCATGCCAGGGTTCAGGTGTGTGATATAATAGACCCAGGGGTTGAAGGACAAGAGTGCAATGGAGATTTTCTCTGGGATGAGTACCATGAATAGCTGGAATAGTGGGTGAAGTCGGCCAAAGGACAAGAGGAAAGGGATGCCTTGATCTGTGCTGAAATCGTGGTATCTAGTTGTCCAATTACTAATGGGGGAAAAGAGCAGGGAGCAAAGTGAGCCACAGATACCATCCCTGGCTGCTGATTCTGATGGCATGGCGAAACAATCTAGGGAAAAAAAAAGTTTCCTTTTACGGAATAAGATGTGTGATGAGGTTATGGGGGTCCTAATTTTGCATTTTACCTTTCTATGAATAATGATGTGGCAAGGCAGTTTTAAGGTTGTTCTGTTTTACAATTAAGCAAGGTTCTACAAACTAGTTAAATCTATGTTGTTCTTATAAGTGTTTCTTTCCAAAGTGTGTGTCTCCATCTTTACTAGTATTGGGCTCTTAAATACATAAGGACAAAAATAGAACAGTGCCTATGATTTTTGATCTTGTAAATAAATGCTGTAAGTACCATATCTATGCTCTTTATTTATTTTTTAAATTTTTCTTTATTGTAACTTTTAGAATCATACAAGAAATACTTACGTTTTTTCAGTATTTCTATGCAAGTGTTAACATTACTGTTAAAGATACAACATATATTGAATAGGAAATCAAATATAATCCATAGTCCACAACATCTTGGGGACAGAAAATAAATAGAAAATCAATAAGAAAACAAAGTAATCAAAAATTACCCATATCGTATCACAAAAGCAGAGAAGCAAGCATAGGTGTCTTTGAAATCATAATATTGTGATACTCAAGTCGCAGCCCTGTCTGGAGAACTAGAAACCGGGATCTTGTCACTGATAAAGGCAGATAATTGTAATGGCTCATGGAATATATATTTTACTGACTTCCATTTTATTATACATTAATTATATTATACATTATTATATGCACCAATTGCCAAAGGCATTTGAATCTGACCGCCGAAGGTAAGTATCCATTGGACTTGAAAGTGTCAAAGGTTGTTGTTGAGGCTCTGAGGGAAACAGTCTCACCTTTCCCTTTACCATCGTAAACGGTAGTCACAGCGCTCTATGCTGCTGCCGTCACCTTGGCTCTTCCCCCCCAAGCTGAGGCCTACCATCTGTGCACAAAAAGAGTTCCAACAAATGGCTGTCATTGAAATTAGGTTTATGGTATCAACTGTATCTATCTATCTCTCTCTATCTCTCTCTATCAGAAACTGCTGAATTTCATATTAGAGAATTAACTTGGGAAAATTTGATAATTGCAAAGCTATAGCCTCAGTTCTGCAGCAGTCTCACACTAGATCATAGCAAATGGATACAATTCCACCAGCGTGTGAGACCAGCAGAATGTTTTCAGTGTGTTTTGCCTTAGAAAGAGCACCAGTTGAGGTTGTGTTTATCTGCCCATACATACACATGAAAGGCTATGCACATACAAAGTGGCATACCTTTTACTGAAGCAGATGCTACACATGAGTCAAAAAACGAACATTGACCAGGATGGGAGAAGCAGCTGCAGTCCATACTGCTGCTCTTTGTTGCCAGAACTGCAGAAGCAGCTTTGTATAACTCATTGATGATGAACTTCTAAGCCTATGGTCTCATTTCACGACATCTTCAGGTCTACTGTTTGTGGTGGAAGCAGAACAAAAGAGCTTATGTCTTTGCTTCTGCTCTACCTAACTGCTGGCAATAGGAGCAAAACAAGAGGACCTGCTTGCCCAAACTTGTGACTCAAAAGGTGAGAGCAGATGAATGCTGGAAAATGTCTGTGTAAATGGTTGTGGACTGCACTTTTCAAATTTTTTTTTTTTAATGAATTTTCCAGTTCCTTTCTCCTGCTTTCATACTAATATCTTGTATTTTCCTCAGCAATCCTCCAGACCGTTCAAGACGCTTGGGTTATGCACTCCTACCAGCAGAGGGAGACTGAAAACACTAAAACTTCTTATACAAGTAGCCTGTGCAGTCCTTCTACTAACCAGTATTTTCTCAGTCTCAGCAGAGGGTAGATGTGTGCAGCCTGTGCAGTGTACTCAGTCTGGTAGACCCTTTTGGGGTTTCTAGGTTGGGTTGTAAATGTTAGAGAACTTACACTTGGATCTCTATTACAGGGTGTAAGTCCTAAGGGACTTCTTATTCCCTGTGGGGTGTCACACCCGGGTGGCTGGGTCCCTCCCCCTGTGCTCTTCCTCTGGAGGACTGCTTGACCTCGGCTACAGACCTCGTTCTGTACCCTTGAGGCGCTTAGGCATCAGCAACGAGGTTTACAAAAAACACACAAAAAAATAAACGTTTTTAAAAGGCGGCTATTTTGGCCGTTCTTGTGGCAGTCCAGAGATAAAACGTCTTTAAGGGCATTCTTGCCTTAGGCGGTTTTGCCTGTTAGTCTGTCAGAGCACAAAGCAACCGTTTGTTTTTATTGTGTTGGCGGCCATTATGTGTAAGCCTGCAAGGTGTCGGTTTTGCGCGAAGGGAAAGGTGACCAATATAAATTTTGTGGGGAGCCTACATTGTCAGCGCTCTTGCCCCCGTGCTTCCCCCTGAGTCGGCGGAGGTGTTGGGCAGTGATTTGACCACACATTCCGGGCCGGCAACAGCGGGGCCAGTTTTGGCGGGAAATGCAGCCATTTTGGCTGCGTGTCCCGGGTCGGCCTCGACGGACCTGTTTTTGGCGGGAAGCGCGACCCTTTTGGCCGCGCATTCCGTACTGGCGCCGGGGGACCCGTGTGTGGCGGGAAGCGCGCCTAGTTTAGCCACGGATCACGCGATGGACCTGCTGCCTCGGGAGTGAGGGGGGTCTATCGCGGAGACTGCGGGAAGTGTTGTTGGAGCTTCAGCAGCATCGGGGGGGGGGGGGGTCTGGTTTCCCCCCTGAGTTTGTTTGGTCTCTGTATAATGCCTGGAGAGCTGGCCCCTCTCAGGCTGTTTGTTCCCCGGAGGCTGCTAGCTCAGTGGGAGTTAAGCGCCCGCGGGTGGATATCTCAGAGCCTATGGAGATACTTTCTCTGGCTGGGTTGGAGGTTTGGCGTGACCAGGAGAGGAAGATCTCTTAGATGAGTCTGAGGATCAGGATGGGCTAAGGCCTGGGGAAGATTCTTCAGTGGTTCACATTTTTCATAAGGAGGTGTTGTTAGAGCTCATTGATCAGGTGATCTCTAGTTTGAAGTTTGCTCCGGCGGACACTCCCTCTGCGGAGGGACCCCAGGTAGATCCCTTGGTTAAGGGGATTTGGCGAGCCTCCCGTTCCTTTCCCATGAATTTAGACATTAGAGACATGGTTTTTCAGGAATGGTCTGTGCCGGAGGCTGTTTGTAAGGTGTCTAGGGCTATGGCGCGGCTGTATCCCTTGCCTCCGGAAGATTTGGCCCAGCTGAAACCACCTACTGTGGATGCGGTGGTTATGGCAGTTACTAAGGCTACGGCCATTCCGGTGGATGGCAATACAGCCTTACGGGATCCTCAGGATACGAAGCTAGTCCTTTCTGAAGCGCAGCTCTGATTTGTCAGCTTTGGCCTTGCAAGCCTCGGTGTGTGGGGGCTTGGTAGCCAGAGCTTGTTTCCGTTGGGCGGAGAAGCTCTTGGATGAGCCTGCGTTAGATAGGACTGGTTTGGTTCAGGACCTGGCCAAATTGGAGATGGGGTCTTCGTTTTTGGCGGACACCCTTTATGATTTGCAAAGGGCTTCGGCTAAGAATATGGCTCTGGCGGTGATGGCTCGCAGGGCTCTTTGGCTTAGGGGTTGGGTGGCAGATGCGGCTTCTAAAGCAAAAGTTGTGTTCTCTACCTTTCAAAGGTTCTATGTTGTTTGGAGAGGATACCAAGGTCTCACGGTTGTCGGAGTTATGGCTAGTCGAGGTGGTTCGGCTAGAGGTCGGTTTAAGGATGCGAGGCGGTACAGGCCGCGCAGATTTGTATCTGCTAATAGCCGGTTTTTCCAGCGTACGCAGTCCTTTCGAGGGGGTCGTCGAGGAGGTCAGGACTCCTCCGGAGGTGCCGGAAATGGTAATAAGTCCTCCTTATGAAGGTGTGCGGGTCCAGTCTCTGGTGAAGGTCGGGGTGTGACTTCGTCTGTTTTATCAGGGGTGGACCCAAATTACTTCAGATCAGTGGGTGCTGGAGGTCATTCGTGACGGTTATGCGCTCAAGTTCGAGCACCCGCTGCCGGATGTTTCTTCCCTCTCCTTGTCACTCTTGAGTCAAGTTAAAGGCTATTCAAGATACTCTGGGTCGCTTAATCCAGATGGGAGCTGTGGTACCCGTTCCTCAAGAGGGTCAATGGGGCGCTCAAGTTGCCATCCTTCCGCTTGGAGACTCTGCGCTCGGTCATAGTGGCTATTCGTCAGGGAGAATTTCTCACGTCACTGGACCTCACGGAAGCATATCTGCACGTGCCGATTCGAGAGGCCCATCAGCGTTTCCTTCGTTTTGCTGTTTTAGGGAGGCACTTTCAGTTCTGTGCTCTGCCTTTTGGTCTGGCAACGGCTCCACGCACCTTCTCCAAGATAATGGTGGTTGTAGCAGCGGCTTTGTGGAGGCAGGGAATTCTGGTGCATCCGTATCTGGACAACTGGTTGATCCGGGCGAAGTATCGGGCTCTCAGTGTTGCGGCGATGGCTCAGGTGGTCGCGTTTCTGGAATCGCTCGGGTGGGTAGTGAATGTAGTCAAAAGTCAGTTGATCCCATTGCAGAGTCTGGAGTACTTGGGAGTGCGGTTCGACACGGCAGTGGGTCGTGTTTTTCTGCCGGATTCTCGGATCGCCTCTCTTCAGCAGCAGGTCCAGCTGTTAATGTCTGTTCAGAGTCCGATGGTTCGAATGTACCTTCGGCTTCTGGGCCTCATGGCAGCGACAATAGAGGTAGTACCATGGGCCAGAATGCATATGCATCTGCTTCAGGCGGCTCTATTGTCCCGATGGTCTCCCTAGGTAGACAGTTTGGAGTTGCGGTTGCCATTGAGGGGGGCTTCTCGGCACAGTCTCCAGTGGTGGCTGTGCTTGGCCCATCTGAAAAAGGGCATGCCATTGGAACCTCCTCAGTGGGTGAGTCTGGTAACGGATGCCAGTCTGCTGGGCTGGGGAGCTCAGTGTCTCGGTCAGACCGTGCAGGGGCGGTGGTCGACGGAGGAAGCTCAGTGGTCAATCAACCGGTTGGAGAAGAGGGTGATTTGGCTAGCTCTGTTGGCGTTTTGCTCAAGTGTGGTCGGAAAGGCGGTAAGAGTCATGTCCAACAACGCGACAGCAGTAGCGTATGTCAACCGGCAGGGCGGTACAAAGAGTCTGCGGTTGGCAATCGAGTTGGGCGGAAAGGCATCTAGTGCAGATTTCGGCGGCGCAAGTGGCCGGGGTGGACAACGTGAACGTGTATTTTCTAAGCAGACACATGTGGGACCCCGGAGAATGGTCTCTGCACCGGTTGGTGTTCGACCACATAGTTCTAAAGTGGGGAATGCCAGTAGTGGATCTCATGGTGTCAGCACAGAATGCTCATGTTCCTCGGTATTTCAGTCGGCGTCGGGATCCGCGAGCAGAAGGGATCAATGCGTTAGTCCTTCCGTGGCCTCAGCGGGTGTTGTTGTATGTGTTTTCCCTGTGGCCCTTGATAGGTCGAGGCCTACAGAGGGTAGAATGTCATGCGGGTCCGGTGTTGTTGGTGGCTCCAAATTGGCTGCGTCGGCCGTGGTTCGGGGATCTGATGCGCTTGTTAGAAGGTGAGCCTCTGCGGCTGGGGGGCTCGGTGCTGTTGTGTTAGGGTCCAATTGTCATGCCGGATCCGGCTCGGTTCTCTCTTACGGTTGAGAAGGAAAGGGCTTTCCCCTCAGGTGATTCAGACGATGCTGCAGTCTCGCAAACGTGCGACGTCTTTGGCCTATGTGCGTGTGTGGCGCATATTTGAAGATTGGTGTGGGAACCGGGCGTGTGTCCCTTCGACAGCTTCTGTGTCGTGCATTTTAGATTTCTTGCAGGATGGTTTTGAGAAGGACCTTTAATTGTCATCTTTGAAGGTGCAGCTGGCTGCTTTGGCGTGTTTTCGGGGTAAGGTGCAGGGCAGGTCGGTTGCATCTTTCCCGGATGTGGTCCGTTTTTTGAGGGGGGTGAAGTTGCTTCGTTCTCCTCGGCGGCCGGTAGTACCTCAGTGGATCTTAATATCGTTCTTGACTCTTTGGCGGGTTCTCCTTTTGAGCCCTTGGAGTCTTGTTCAATAAAAGACCTTACTATGAAGGTGGTCTTTGGTAGCTATATCATCAGCTCGCAGGATTTCGGAACTTCAGGCTCTTTCATGTGGGCCTCCGTTTCTGTGGTTTTCTAAGGAAAAGGTTTCGCTGCGTCCAGTCCCTTCGTTTTTGCCTAAGGTGGTATCCTCCTTTCGTGTCAATCAGGTGATTTCGTTGCCGGTCTTGGGGGACCGGACGGGGGATGCTTCTCAGCGTCGTTTGGCGAACTTGGATGTGCGCAGAGTGTTGAAGGTTTACTTGCGCAGGTCGGAGGAATTCAGGTCTTCGGACAGGTTATTTGTCCTTCATGGGGGGCCCAAGAAGGGAGCGGCTGCTTCTAAGCCAGCTATAGCTCGGTGGTTGAAGGATGCCATCTCTTCGGCTTACATATTGCATGGCCGTACAGTGCCGGTGGGGCTCAAGGCACATTCCACTAGGGGGATGGTGGCTTCTTGGGCAGAGAGTAGTTTTGTTCCACCGGTGGACATTTGTAGAACGGCGGTGTGGTCCTCCCTGCATTCTTTTGTCAAACATTACAGAGTGGATGTACAGGCAAGGGAGGATGCCAGTTTTGGAGCTGCAGTCCTGTCCTCTGGGCTTCGCAGGTCCCACTCTTAGATGTGTTTACTGCTTTGGTACGTCCCAAGCGTCTTGAGCGGTCTGGAGGATTGCTGAGGAAGGTGAAATTAGGCCTTACCTGCTAATTTTCTTTCCTCTAGATCCTCCAGACCGTTCAAGAGCCCACCCAGTGTATCGGACAGTTCAGTATGAGATTTTCTTTAGACTTCAGTTGCTGATATTTCTAGTAGCTCCTGTGATTTGGGTCCTGGAGTTTTACTAAGGGCAGTTTGTGGTACCGTTTGTGCCCATCTGCAGTTGAATTCCCCCGTCTTAAGGGGAGGAGATCTGAGTGTGGATTCAGTGGTTTTGTTTAGGTGGAGGTGTTTTGTTCCTCTGCTTTGTTACTGTTTTACTGGTTAGTAGAAGGTATTGCTCGGATACAAGGGTAACATCAAACCCTAATACTGGCTCTGATATCATAATGTAGGTGTAAACTCTGTTAGTATCAACCTGTTATGCAATTGTTTAACTTTGGTGTAGGCTTACTTGAGCTGCATGTCTTTCTGTAGGTCTGACTAAGCTCCAAGAGGGGTAACGGATATATACAATGCTTCCCATACTTCCAGGTCATTATGCATATGTCAAGATCCATGCATGACCTTGGTTAATATAAATTTTCCTAGGATTGACCATTTTTGCTGTATGAGGCAACCTCATACTTGCTATCCACTTATTAGAGCTCATGATTGGATGCCAATGATGAGTACTAGTAAGGTCCAGGAATCCCGACCTGTTTAAGGATTCTGAATACCTACAACCTTAAACAGCCTATTAGTATGATCCACCTGAAATTGCTATTACCCGCATACCTATATTTCATGGGATTTTGTAAATGAGCTCATGGATTAGTCCCATTCATAAAAACATTTCTCGCTACAGGTTTGAGTAAGTCTCAACCGAAAACTAAACAAATTGTACCAGTTGATCTTAAGACTCAGATAATTTGATGGCCTCATAGAATACCTTCTGGAACGGATGGTACCAAGGTACGTTAACCCTGGTGTCACCCTATGGGATAGGGTGAAGAGGGGAATGTTAATATATGGCCTAGCTTTAAGGCTACCACTGGAATAGTGATGGCCAAAGCTATGCAGCCTAGAACAACTGGAAAAAATACTGACTAGGCCAAACAGCAAGCAAGTGAATTAATATTTGAGAATCTGAAAAAAAGCAGGTCTGAACAATGAGTCCTGATACAAACTGGTACAACTTTTAATTTAAATCAGCACCTGTAATGAAAGAATGATGGATCAGATGAATAAAATGGAGCTTAGTAGTTTTGTATAAAATGATACAGAGGTCATACAGAGTTCATAAGATGGTGTGAAAAGTATTGCAGCCGGAAGATGTGAAACTGTTATCTCAACGCTTCCCAAAACATGTTGATAATTAGCAGTAGCTGAGAACGGAAGGAGGTGGGCACATCCGACAGCAGACTGCATGGGAAAGTATGATCTCAGAAAGTGAGAAAGATTAGGAGCAAGGTTTCTCACCATTCACTTCTATGGAGAGGTTTGTGTATAAAAGAGGGGAGATTTTGGCTTAGTTTGAGAGTCTTCTCCAAAGCTTCTGTCAGACGGCGAAGCCCTGTGCGGCTGAAACCAGAATCTGATGTCTGTATTTGTATCAACTTGAAGACCTGTGTTTGGGTAAGAAATAAAATGTATCTATCTATCTAAACCTATCTCTGTCTTTATTTTTATTGATTCTATCTTCTCTTTACCTTACATTTAGCCTACAAGGTAGATCATATACAAGTGACACTCAGTCTTTGCAGAAACTTAGACAGATGTTTAATAAGATTTATGTGGGAACATAAATGGCCCAGAGTATATCTAGATCCAGAAAACAAACAGAAAGCAGTAATTATGGGAATTAGTTTTCAATTACGGCTCCTAATGCCACCCCAGAATAGACCTTGTGATTGGGTGACAATGGAGGTTAGAGAAACTATACAGAACCTGATATATGAAATAAGTACCTTTAGTCCCCCGTGTGACGGAGTCAGAAAGAGGTCTATAAGAGGAGGGAAATAAAAACATTGTATAAGAAGGTTTAGTGTTCTCAGTCTCCCTCTACTGGTAGGAGTGCACAACCCAAGCGTCTTGAACGGTCTGGAGGATCTAGAGGAAAGAAAATTAGCAGGTAAGGCCTAATTTCACCTTCTTTTCTACACGGCTACCACACGGCTTTACGGAACACACTTTGGGATATATCATCCTGAATAAATCTGCTATAAGCTTACACTCACCCTGGCCACCTCACCTAAACGATATCATCACTACCTAGCAATTATCGTCATGATATGTGCAGATGCCATTTTGCTTTAAACATTACCATGGTTTTCCCTCAGGAGGATCTGATCTTTATTAAAAAGTTGTATCTATGGTGTAAGAGTTTCCAGAAAAGAGATGTAAGAGGGTAAGTATAGAATATTTTGAAGAAATTTGCAAAAAATGGGCTCAACTGATCCCGTGAGGAAGTGGCAGTCCTGAGCAGTTTGCACTGAAGAAAACATTGCAACAGTTAAACTAGGTAGTAAAGTGACATTGTTTAGGTGAGGTGGCCAGCTTAAGTGTAGGCTTATTGCAAATTTATTCTAAATGATATATCCCATTGAAATTGGTCAAGGTTTGACAGACTTATGTAGAAAACAAGGTTTGTATAGTTTTTTTTTTAACTGTGTATAGAAAGATACTGTGTAATCTTAATGACTTGGGTTTTAAAACAGAGGAATGATACTTGAGTGTTTGAAGCTAGGGTTTGGAGTCTCTTTCCTTTTATAAAATTATCAGGAGGGTACTGGGCGTGGTAGAGGTGGTGGTGCTGAAGTATGGGGGGAAGTGCTTGGATTTGAAGTTGGGAAGCACTGGGGGGGGGGGGGGCACTGGGGATACTGTTAACACAACATTGAACTTAACACTTAAAACGCTATCCCTCAGATTCTGTGTAGGTCGCCAAGATCTGCATGAAAACTAATTAGCCAATTAAGTGCTATAAATAATTGGTGTTAAGCACTTAATTGACAGTAATTAGGACATGCACGGATCTGCCCTATTCTATAAAATGTGCACATAAATTTCATACTTGTCACATCCCTTGCTCCCGCCGGCTGCTCCTCTGTGGGAAGCAAGGGCCGGGAGGCAGGACCCGCCGCCAGAGAAGACTTACCCGACGGTTTCCCGGATGGGCGCCGGTTCTGGGTGCAGTTGGGGCCGAGCCGGTGTTCATTGCTGCGATGGCCGGTCTTCTTGAGGCTGCGGCTGAGAGCCGGGGCTCGCCGCGACGATGGCCGCCTTGTCCGGGCCTGAGCCCGTGGGCCGGCGATCGCGGCTTCCAGGCTCTCGGTCGCCGGCTATGGGATCTGTGCTCACGCCAGCGGGGAGGATGAGGCTGAGACACGATGGCCGGCGTCTTCTTCACATTCGGGTGCGGGAACCCGAAGCTCCGCCTCAGAGGGAACCAGATTGGGATGCCGGTGCTGTAGCTCTGCCTGAGAGGCCGGACGGAACCAACCAGAGGGATTTCTTCAATAGCCGGGTTCTGATTGGCTGGCCATGTCGGCTGGGGCTGGGCGGTTAAATGCTGACAGTATTTAAGGAGCGGGGCTGGAACAGGACGTTGCTTCAGGTTCTGTTTCCCAAGGCCAGTCTCTGTGTGTTCTTGTTTTCAGTACGTTACCTTGCTCTCCTGGTTTGACCTTTGGACTGTTTCTGGACAACTCTGCTAGCCGCCTGCCCTGACCTGTTGCCTGTTTTTGGACGACTCTGATAGCCGCCTGTCCGGACCTGTGGCCTGTTTTTGGACTACTCTGATTTCCACCTGCCCTCTCCGCTCCCGGTTTTGGTACTGGGTCAGTTTGTCAACCCCGCGGTTCTGGAAGTCCCGTTGGCCGCCTGCAGCTGGGGGCTCAACCCCCGGTGAACGGCGGTTGCCGCGGGTGAAGACTTGGGGTTGCACGGCTGTACTCTGAGTTCTCCGAGGACAAGCAGGCTGCTTGTTCTCACGACTGGGTTGACGTCCGCGGCAGCCCCCACCAACCGGAAGAAGCTTCGCGGGACGGTCGGCACGCAGGCCACGCCCACCGCGCATGCGCGGCCGCCTTCCCGCCCGTGCGCGACCGCTCCCGCCAGTTACTTTTTTCCCGCGACTGAGAGAGTTGTGCAATTGCCTCTCTCTCTGTTCAGCCGCCGGATTTTCGACCGCGTTTACGCGGATCGTTGCTTGGACCGTTCGGTTCCCTCTCATTTTGTTTGTTTTGTTTAAAAAAGAAAAAAAAAAAAAAAAAAAAAAAAAAAGAAATTTTTCGCGCGTGTGGAGCACGCGTTCCCTTTTTCCCTCGCTTACTAGCGGGGACGCCACGTTGCGGCCTAGTGGCCGCTCGGTCGATTGATTTTTTCGTGGTGTGATTTTAGCCACCATTGCCGACTTTAACTTCGCCGACGCGATTTTTCCGTCAATGTCCTCGAAGGTCCCGAGTGGATTTAAAAAGTGTGGTCGCTGCGGCCGGCCGATCTCGCAGACCGACACCCACGCTTGGTGCCTCCAGTGCCTCGGGCCAGAGCACAATCTCAAGTCGTGCGCTTTGTGTCTCGGTCTCCGGAAACGGACTCAGGTTGCGAGGCAAGTTCTGCGGGACCGTCTTTTTGGAACTTGCGCCGGCCCCTCGACGTCGACCTCGACGGCATCGGTATCGAAGGCCGGTTCTTCGGTACCGGTATCGATGCCCGAGACATCGGCACCGATGGCAGCGACCCCAGGAGAACAGGTCCCGTCGGCCCGCCGGTCCGCCGGTGAGAGTGGGGTTGAGAGGCCGCGTGGGCAGTCGGCCCCGGTCACTCCCTCAGCTTGTGAGCCACGGGACCGAACCCTGTCGGACCCGGTACCTCGAGACCGAGGGGGATCGACCTCCTCCTCCTCCATGCCCTCCGGCGCCGGTGACGTGCACCGGAAAAAAGATAAGAAGCGCCGTCACCGGGAGCCCTCGGTGCACCCTGAAGAGGAGTCGACGCCGAAGCGTCATCGCAGAGAGGAGAGATCTCCGTCGGTGGTGGAGGTACCGACGCGTCGGGGTTCCGGCACCTCGGTGCCGTCTCCTGGCCCCCAGCAGCTTCTGGCACCGACACCCTTACCGGCCCCATCGCCTTTCCCGGCAGCGGGCCTGGACGAGTGCCTCAGCGCCATCCTTCCGGGGATCCTGGAAGGGCTGATGCGCCAGGCTGTGCCGGCGCCGGGGGTGCTTGCGCCCTCGGCGCCGATGACTGTGGCGCCGGCGAGCTCTAGCCCGGCGCCGGGGCTGTCGACACCGCCGCCGCTTGCGGTGCCGGTCTTGACCGCCACGCAGGTGGAGTCGACGTCGATGGAGGGAGCTCCGTCCCCGCCGGCGCGGGAGTCCACCGCTCGACGACACCGAGACCTCGGTGCCTCGACGTCGAGCCGGGCCCGGTACCGGACTCAGCTACATGAGCTAATGTCCGATACCGAGGATGAGGACTCGTGGGGGGAAGAGGAGGACCCGAGATATTTCTCCTCAGAGGAGTCTACGGGCCTTCCCTTGGACCCCATGCCGTCACCGGAGAGGAAGCTCTCACCTCCTGAGAGTCTCTCCTTTGCCTCCTTTGTGCGGGATATGTCTATCAGCATTCCCTTCCCCGTGGTCTCTGTGGAAGAGCCGAGGGCCGAGATGCTCGAGGTCCTCGACTATCCATCACCACCTAGAGAGTCCTCCACGGTACCGCTGCACAATGTCCTGAAGGAGACGCTGCTTCGGAACTGGGTGCGACCACTAACTAACCCCACCATTCCCAAGAAAGCAGAGTCCCAGTACAGGATCCACTCTGACCCAGAGCTCATGCGGCCCCAGTTGCCCCATGACTCAGCGGTCGTGGATTCTGCTCTCAAGAGAGCACGGAGTTCGAGGGATACCGCCTCGGCGCCCCCGGGGCGGGAGTCTCGCACTCTGGACTCATTTGGGAGGAAGGCCTACCAATCCTCCATGCTCGTGACCCGCATCCAATCTTACCTGCTCTATATGAGCATCCACATGCGGACCAATGTGCAACAGCTGGCGGACCTGGTCGATAAGCTCCCGCCGGAGCAGTCCAGGCCTTATCAGGAGGTGGTCAGGCAGCTGAAGGCGTGCAGAAAGTTCCTGTCCAGGGGGATTTTTGACACCTGTGACGTGGCATCTCGTGCTGCGGCCCAAGGTATAGTGATGCGCAGGCTCTCATGGCTGCGTGCCTCTGACCTGGACAACCGCACCCAGCAGAGACTGGCTGACGTCCCTTGCCGGGGGGATAATATTTTTGGCGAGAAGGTCGAGCAGATGGTTGACCAACTGCATCAGCGGGAAACCGCTCTCGACAAGCTCTCCCACCGGGCGCCTTCAGCACCCGCCCCCGCGGGCGGGCGTTTTTCCCGGGCTCGGCAGGCTGCACCCTACTCTTTTGCGAAGCGTAGGTACAACCAGCCGGCCCGAAGGCCTCGTCAGGCACAGGGACAGCCCCAGCGCGCTCGTTCCCGTCAACAGCGTGCGCCTAAGCAGCCCCCTGCGCCTCCACAGCAAAAGCCGGGGACGGGCTTTTGACTGGATCCATGGGAACATAGCCGCCCTACAAGTGTCCGTACCGGACGACCTGCCGGTCGGAGGGAGGTTAAAATTCTTTCACCAAAGGTGGCCTCTCATAACCTCCGACCAGTGGGTTCTCCAAATAGTGCGGTACGGATACGCCCTGAATTTGGCCTCCCTGCCTCCAAATTGTCCTCCGGGAGCTCAGTCTTTCAGCTCCCATCACAAGCAGGTACTTGCAGAGGAACTCTCCGCCCTTCTCAGCGCCAATGCGGTCGAGCCCGTATCACCCGGGCAGGAAGGGCAGGGATTCTATTCCAGGTACTTCCTTGTGGAAAAGAAAACAGGGGGGATGCGTCCCATCCTAGACCTGAGAGGCCTGAACAAATTCCTGGTCAAAGAAAAGTTCAGGATGCTTTCCTTGGGCACCCTTCTGCCAATGATTCAGAAAAACGATTGGCTATGTTCCCTGGATTTAAAGGACGCATACACTCACATCCCGATACTGCCAGCTCACAGACAGTATCTCAGATTCCGCCTGGGCGCACGGCACTTTCAGTATTGTGTGCTGCCCTTTGGGCTCGCCTCTGCCCCACGAGTGTTTACAAAGTGCCTCGTGGTGGTAGCGGCCTACCTACGCAAGCTGGGAGTGCACGTGTTCCCATATCTCGACGATTGGCTGGTCAAGAACACCTCGGAGGCAGGAGCCCTCCGGTCCATGCAGTGCACTATTCAACTTCTGGAGCTGCTGGGGTTTCTGATAAATCACCCAAAGTCCCATCTCCAGCCAACTCAGTCTCTGGAATTCATAGGAGCGCTGCTGAATTCCCAGATGGCTCAGGCCTACCTTCCCGAAGCGAGGGCCACCAATCTCTTGGCCCTGGCTTCGCAGACCAGAGCGTCTCAGCAGATCACAGCTCGGCAGATGTTGAGACTTCTGGGTCATATGGCCTCCACAGTTCATGTGACTCCCATGGCTCGTGTTCATATGAGATCTGCTCAATGGACCCTAGCTTCCCAGTGGTTCCAAGCCACCGGGAATCTAGAGGATGTCATCCGCCTCTCCACCAGTTGCCGCACTTCACTGCTCTGGTGGACCATACGGACCAATTTGACCCTGGGACGTCCATTCCAAATTCCGCAGCCCACGAAAGTGCTGACGACGGATGCATCTCGCCTGGGATGGGGAGCCCATGTCGATGGGCTTCACACCCAGGGTCTGTGGTCCCTCCAGGAAAAGGATCTGCAGATCAACCTCCTGGAGCTCCGAGCGATCTGGAACGCACTGAAGGCTTTCAGAGATCGGCTGTCCTGCCAAATTATCCAAATTCGGACAGACAATCAGGTTGCAATGTATTACGTCAACAAGCAGGGGGGCACCGGATCTCGCCCCCTGTGTCAGGAAGCCGTCGGTATGTGGCGTTGGGCGTGTCGGTTTGGCATGCTTCTCCAAGCCACGTACCTGGCAGGCGTAAACAACAGTCTGGCCGACAGACTGAGCAGAGTCATGCAACCGCACGAGTGGTCGCTCCATTCCCGAGTGGTACGCAAGATCTTCCGAGAGTGGGGCACCCCCTCGGTGGATCTTTTCGCCTCTCAGACCAACCACAAGCTGCCTCTGTTCTGTTCCAGACTTCAGACACACGGCAGGCTAGCGTCAGATGCCTTTCTCCTTCATTGGGGGACCGGCCTCCTGTATGCTTATCCTCCCATACCTTTGGTGGGGAAGACCTTACTGAAGCTCAAGCAAGACCGCGGCACCATGATTCTGATAGCGCCCTTTTGGCCCCGTCAGATCTGGTTCCCTCTTCTTCTGGAGTTGTCCTCCGAAGAACCGTGGAGATTGGAGTGTTTTCCGACTCTCATTTCGCAGAACGACGGAGCGTTGCTGCACCCCAACCTTCAATCCCTGGCTCTCACGGCCTGGATGTTGAGGGCGTAGACTTCGCTGCGTTGGGTCTGTCTGAGGGTGTCTCCCGGGTCTTACTTGCCTCTAGGAAGGATTCCACTAAAAAGAGTTACTTTTTCAAGTGGAGGAGGTTTGTCGTTTGGTGTGAGAGCAAGGCCCTAGAACCTCGTTCTTGCCCTGCACAGAACCTGCTTGAATACCTTCTGCACTTATCAGAGTCTGGCCTCAAGACCAACTCAGTAAGGAATCACCTTAGTGCGATTAGTGCTTACCATTATCGTGTGGAAGGTAAAGCCATCTCTGGAGAGCCTTTAGTCGTTCGATTCATGAGAGGCTTGCTTTTGTCAAAGCCCCCTATCAAGCCTCCTACTGTGTCATGGGATCTCAACGTCGTCCTCACCCAGCTGATGAAACCTCCTTTTGAGCCACTGAATACCTGCCATCTGAAGTACTTGACCTGGAAGGTCATTTTCTTGGTGGCAGTTACTTCAGCTCGTAGGGTCAGTGAGCTTCAAGCCCTAGTAGCTCATGCTCCCTATACTAAATTTCATCACAACAGAGTAGTGCTCCGCACTCACCCAAAGTTCCTGCCGAAGGTGGTGTCGGAGTTCCATCTTAACCAGTCAATTGTCTTGCCAACATTCTTCCCCAGGCCGCATACCCGCCCTGCTGAACGTCAGTTGCACACATTGGACTGCAAGAGAGCATTGGCCTTCTACTTGGAGCGGACACAGCCCAACAGACAGTCCGCCCAATTGTTTATTTCTTTCGACCCTAACAGGCTAGGGGTCGCTGTCGGGAAACGCACCATCTCTAATTGGCTAGCAGATTGCATTTCCTTCACTTACGCCCAGGCTGGGCTGACTCTTGAGGGTCATGTCACGGCTCATAGTGTCAGAGCCATGGCAGCGTCGGTGGCCCACTTGAAGTCAGCCACTATTGAAGAGATCTGCAAGGCTGCGACGTGGTCATCTGTCCACACATTCACATCTCATTACTGCCTCCAGCAGGATACCCGACGCGACAGTCGGTTCGGGCAGTCGGTGCTGCAGAATCTGTTTGGGGTGTAAATCCAACTCCACCCTCCAGGACCCGAATTTATTCTGGTCAGGCTGCACTCTCAGTTAGTTGTTCTTCGTAGGTCAATTTCTGTTGTACCCTCGCCGTTGCGAGGTTCAATTGACCTGGGTTATTGTTTTGAGTGAGCCTGAGAGCTAGGGATACCCCAGTCGTGAGAACAAGCAGCCTGCTTGTCCTCGGAGAAAGGGTATGATACATACCTGTAGCAGTTGTTCTCCGAGGACAGCAGGCTGATTGTTCTCACCTACCCTCCCTCCTCCCCTTTGGAGTTGTGTGTTTCATATTTTATTGCTTGTCATTCAACTGGCGGGAGCGGTCGCGCACGGGCGGGAAGGCGGCCGCGCATGCGCGGTGGGCGTGGCCTGCGTGCCGACCGTCCCGCGAAGCTTCTTCCGGTTGGTGGGGGCTGCCGCGGACGTCAACCCAGTCGTGAGAACAATCAGCCTGCTGTCCTCGGAGAACAACTGCTACAGGTATGTATCATACCCTGTCCTTCGGGGCCTTGCGGGACCTAAGGGCTCACCTTCTTTCCAGACAAGACAATAGTGTGCAACTCAAAAGAGTATGTAACTGGGGGGGGGGGGGGGGGGGGGGTCATGTGCGGGTAAGGGGCATTCCCAGAAATAAGGTGTCATGTTACAAAATACCGGCATTTATGCACCAATGTTTGGTAGGAGTAAGTGCTTATGCCCAAAGTTAGGCACAAAATGCATGCTAAACTAGTATACCACAATACTACAGCGCCCTTTCCAGAATACTAGCTTAGCGTGGACCATAATGGCGCCTAACCGAGCACCATTTATTGAAGCTGGCCCTATGTTCTTACTATTTATGTCCTAAATGAATGCTGAGAAAGTTGTTTTGGTTCAATATTGAAAATTTATTTTTTTTATTTTTGAAATGTTATCATTACATATCAGAGAAAATCAGTCCAATAAAACACATCAATAACAACATCCAGGAAAATTATACGAGTAATACAATAATATTTCATCCACAATAAAGGAAATTTGAAAAATTAAATAAAAAAAAAAAAAAAAAAACCAGCAAGGGGGGAACAAAGAATTAGCAAAGAACCATGACACCGTGCTTGCATTAAGAAAATGTATATTGTGTTATAGTGACCTATACAAAAAATTTTACATGAGTAATATATGAGTAAATATTATGGATACTAATTCATTAAAATGATACATCAGCTTTGAAATTACATCACCACAATTGTACTATTTGAGAAACTGGTTCAGCATTATGGATTCCTTTTGTATTTCTCATATGCAAACTCTTCTGTGTGTGCTCTATCATTGCAGACGCCAATGAAATCAATCTCCAGCTGGAATGGGCCATCTACTTTATCGCCAAGTGTGAACCCAAGTGTATTAATCTAGAATCAGAACAAATGCATTATTTAAAAGTATAAAAAAGTAAAGAGGATTATTTTTAAATATTCAAATTGTTATTGATTTTTCAACATCTATACGGAATGAGACAAGAATTCTTTCATCTGTCCTAACTATACATCATTTAGGTACAGTTAGTTTAAATTTTGCAGGTAAGTATAGGCTACCAGGAAAGACAGGGTAGGAAGAAAAGGAGGAAGCGTGGCAATATATGTTATAAATTGCAGGACCTACAGGGTAAGGAAGAGGGAACGGCTAATGTATTTACACTGGTGTGATATACAGTGGCCTTCACAGACAGAAGTGAAGACATCCAAAATATAGCTGTGAAAGGGGAAGTACTACTATTAGGTGATTTTAATATGCCAGATGTTGACTGGAGTATCCCTATTGCAGGTTCATTTAGAAGCAGGGAGATCCTTGATTCTCTACAGGGGGAACTATTCCAGCAGTTGGTAATGGAACCCACATGGGATGGGGCCATACTAGACTTAGTGCTTACTAATGGGCAGAGTGTTTCTGATATTTTAGTACGTGATCATCTGGTATCCTTTGATCACCAGATGGTGCAGTTTAATATTAAGATAGATGTGGAGAGGGTTCATTCAAACGTGATTTTAGATGTCAAAAAACCTACATTTATTCAGATGGGGATTACCTCAAGGAATTGCTATCTGGATGGGATAATCTGGAAGAAGTTGGAAAGCAGTGGGCAAAACTGAAAGGAGTTATTGTAAGGGCAACAAATTTTTTGTAAGGAAAGTAAATAAAAGTAAGAGGACAAGGAGACCACTTTGGTTCTCAAAAGCAGTAGCTGAAAAGGTAAGGAAAAGAGAATAACCTTTGTAAATTACAAGAGATTGCAGAAAGAGGAAGACAGGTGATAATATCTGGAAAATCTACACGTATCAGAAAAGGAGGACGGAAAACCAAACGACAGCCGGCGTGGTTAAAAAGTGAGGTAAAGGAGGCTATTGGAGCTAAAAAGGAATCCTGAAAATGGAAGAAGGAACCGAATGAGGAAATTAAGCAGCATAAGGAATGTCAAGTCACATGCAAAGCGCTGATAAGAAAGGCAAAGAGAGATTTTGAAAGAAAGATAGCGATAGAGGTGAAAACTGATACTAAAATTTTTTTTAGATACATTAAAAGCAGGATTACCGGGGTGTAAAAGGGGTGATCAAGGAAGACAAATAGCAGAAAAACTAAATGAGTTCTTTGCTTCGGTCTTCACCGAGGAAGATTTGGGTGGGATACCGGTGCCGGACACGATATTTGAAGCTGAAGAGTCAGAAAAACTTATTGAAATATCTGTCAGCATTGCGCAACTTTCTCTGTCTTCATTATCCCAGCAGTAAGAAAGTCAGATACAAACATATGTTTGCTTTGTCTTTCCCATATACCAGTGCTAAGTCTTGGAATGAACTGCTGAAGCAATTAAAAGGGATATTAGACCATCAATTATTTAAGAAGTTCTTAAAGACATTCCTATTCATGAAAGCCTATTCCTTAACGAATCCCAACATTTGACTCCCCGTTGTGGTTTGAAGTGGGACTCTTACCCACTTGTTCATGTTGGACAGTTTTTCCTTCCCATGTCTTTTCTGTGAATTCCTCCTGACTCTGTCATCCTATGTTTATACCTTCTTTTATGGTACTTTTTCTTGAGCTACTGTACACCACATTGTGCCTGCACTTCTGGGAAAATGTGGGATAGAAATGCGCTAAAATAAATAAATACATAAATAAAATAAATCTGGAAGACGTAACGGAGCAGTTCTGCAAACTGAAGAGTAGCATATCTCCTGGACCGGATGGTATTCACCCTAGGGTACTGATAGAACTAAAATAATGAGCTGGCAGAGCTACTGTTATTGATTTGTAATATATCCTTAAAATAGAGCGTGGTACCAGAAGATTGGAGGGTGGCCAATGTAATGCCGATATTTAAAAAAGGTTCCAGAGAAGACCTGGGAAATTATAGACCGGTGAGTCTGATGTCGGTGGCGGGCAAAATGGTAGAGACTATAATCAAGAACAAAATTACAGAGCACATTCAAAAGCATGGACTACTGGGACAAAGTCAACATGCATTTAGTGAAGGGAAGTCTTGCCTCACCAATCTGCTGCATTTCTTTGAAGGGGTAAACAAACATGTGGACAAAGGTGAGCTGGTTGATATTGTGTATCTAGATTTTCAGAAGGCGTTTGATAAGGTCCCTCATGAAAGACTACAGAGGAAATTAGAGGGACATGGGATCGGAGGTAGTGTTTTACTGTGGATTAAAAACTGGTTGAAAGATAGGAAACAGAGAGTAGGATTAAAAGGTCACTATTTGCAATGGAGAAGGGTAGTTAGCGGTGTCCATCAGGGATCGGTGCTGGGACCTCTGCTTTTTAACATATTCATAAATGACCTAGAGATGGGGTTAACTAGTGAAGTAATCAAATTTGCCGATGACACAAAGTTATTCAAAGTAGTCAAATCGCGGGAAGATTGTGAAAAGCTACAAGAGGACCTTACGAGACTGGGGCGTCTAAATGGCAGATGACGTTTGATATGAACAAATGCAAAGTGATGCATGTGGGAAAGAGGAACCCAAACTATAACTACGTCATGCAAGGTTCAGCGTTGGGAGTCACGGACAGAGAAAGGGATCTAGGTGTCATTGCTGATGATACGTTGAAAACTTCTGCTCAATGTGCTGCTGCGGCTAGGAAAGCTAATAGAATGGGAATCATTAGGAGAGGTATTGAAAACAAAAATAAGGATATTATTCTGCCGTTGTATTGCTCCATGGTGCGACCGCACCTCAAGTATTGTGTTCAATTCTGGTCACTGCACCTCAAAAAAGACATAGTGGAATTGGAAAAGGTGCAGAGAAGGGTGGCAAAGATGATACAGGGGATGGGACAACTTCCCTATCAGGATAGGCTGAAGAGGCTGAGGCTCTTCAGCTTGGAGAAAAGGCGGCTGAGGGGAGATATGATAGAGGTCTATAAGATAATGAGTGGAATGGAATGGGTCGATGTGGAGCGTCTGTTTACGCTTTCCAAAAATACTAGGACCAGGGGGCATGCGATGAAGCTGCAGTGTGGTAAATTTATAACGAATTGGAGGAAATGTTTCTTCACTCAACGTGTAGTTAAGCTCTGGAATTCGCTGCTGGAAAAGGTGGTTAAGGCGGTTAACTTAGCGGACTTCAAAAAAGGGTTGGACGGCTTCCTGGAGGAAAAAGCCATAGAATGTTATTGAATGGACGAGGGAATAATACAGTATTTCTAGGATGGGCTGGACAAATTGCTTGTTCTTTTGGCCGCTGTCGGTGACAGGGTGCTGGGCTCGATGGACCCTTGGTCTGTCCCAGCATGGCGATACTTAAGTACTTATGTAAGCCGATAGAGTAGTCAGGAAAGCAAAGATGCAAATGGAAGAAAAAATAGCTAATATGATAAAATAGGAAGACAACTTTTTTCTTTTTTAAAGATATTTTAGTGATAGGAGGAAATGCAAAAGTAGCATTGTGAGACTCAAAGGTAAAGGAGAGGAATATGTAGACACTGATAAAGATAAGACGAAATTGCTTAATAAATATTTATGTTCTGTATTCACAGCTGAAGGGCAGGAGCGGGACTTGGATGTGCTCGTATGTGATGATCTTAAGGTGTCCAAACAGGTAGAAAAGGTGATGGTGAAAGCTAGAAGGATGCATGGGTACATAGAGAGAGGAATGCCCAATAAGAAAAAGGAGGTGATGATGCCTCTGTTTAAGACTCCGGTGAAACCTCATTTAGAATAATGTTTACAGTTCTGGAGAGACTGCACCTTCAAAAAGATAAAAACAGGATGGAGTCGGTCCAGAGGGTGGCTACTTTAATGGTCAGAGGTCTTCATCATAAAGCGTATAGGGACAGACTTAAAGATCTCAATAATGTATACTTTGGAAGAAATGTGGGAGAGGGGAGATATGACAGAGACATTTTTAAATACTTATGCAGCATAAAAGCACAGGAGGAGAGTCTCTTTCAATTGAAAGGAGGCTCTGGAAAGAAGGTGAAAGGGGACAGACTCAGAAGTAACTGGAGGAAATTCGTCTTCATGGAAAGGGTGGTGAATTTGTGGAACTACCTCCCGGTGGAAGTGGTGGAGATGAAAACAGTATCTGAATTCAAGAGAGCTTTGGATAAGTACATAGGACCACTAAGGGAGTGATAGGGAGAACAGATGGCATGGATGGGCAGACTGGATAGGCCATATGATCTTTATCTGCCTATATTTTTCTCTGTTTCTAGGTTTGTTTAGGGTACATGTGTGCCCTAGGGGTTAGGGCTGTGGGCCATCAATGCAGGGGACATAGGTTTGATTCCCACTGTGGTTCTTTCTGGCAACAGTTTGTCAGGTACGTGTGTCCTAGGGGTAAGGGCTATGGCTGCTCAATACGAGGGACCTGGGTTTGAATCTCACTATGGGTCTTTCTGGTCATTTTCTTATTTATCCTGCCATAGCTGCTTCAATGTGCTGGGTAGGTGTATGTGACATATTGGCCACTTTAATGGCATGGATGTGCAGACTGGATAGGCTATGGAAAAATTATGTTCTTGCCTGATAATTTTCTTTCCTTTAATCATACCAGACCAGCCAGACTAATGGGTTATGTCCATCTACCAGCGGAAGGAGACAGAGAAAATAGTTCCAAGTTAACCGCCCCTTAAGGGTATCGTGCAGCCTGGAATGTTCAGTATTTCGAATAGCCAAGCAATAGTGCTCTGAAGTTTAGAAGAAAACACTGTTAATACCAAACAGGCAAACTCTTGGAGTCAATATGCAGAACCTCACTGTTCCTGCTTGGCCAAAGGCAACTGGAACCTCCCCTCACAGTAAAGTAAGTGGAAGGGAATGGTCCATACTGAGCTTGCTCAAGCACATAGAGATCTACCCCTGAATCCGGGGAAAGAACTCCGTGATGCCAAGTAACAGGAGTCATACAGAGCTGGCACAACGACAAGTGGCAGGAGAATGAATAGAGAAGATGAAGTAGGCAGTGCTGTAGGACATCCCAGCGTATTGAAATGTCGTGGAACAGCCAGGGATACCTAAAGGAAACAACACTCTGACAGACTTAGCCAGGGAGGGCATCTGGACTGGTCTGGTATGATTAAAGGAAAGAAAATTATCAGGTAAGAACATAATTTTTCCTTCCTTGTCATCTATACCAGACCAGTCCAGACTAATGGGATGTAGCAAAGCAGTTTCCCAAAGAGGAGGGGAGAAAAGAAGAACGCAGAAGGTTGAAAAATCAACAAAGCTATACACACAGTAAAAAACTGATCAGCAGAAAAGGATTTGAATATCCGAACCACCAGGCTACCAAAATGGAACAGAGTTAGACACTAGAAAAGGAACTGAAGCCATAGGACGTAAAACAAATGTCTTGAGCAAAATAAAAATTATGTACCCCTGTCTTGAGTCCAGTATGGTCGGATGAAGCGACCCTAACAAGTACCAGGAGTACGCAACCCCAAACAGTGCGCCACACTTCACAGAAGAAAGGAAGCAAGGCCCAGGAACCACCCAGACCCGCGCCTAGTGAGAGAATCAAACTCCACAGAACAAGAAGAGACTCCAGAGTCGAGAGAACCAACTAACTGGAACGCTAGGCTCTCCAGGAGAACCATGAAAAGGGCTGCACCATACCAGGGTACAACCGTAGAAAGAGTGGAGGAGTGGCCTAGTGGTTAGGGTGGTGAACTTTGGTCCTGGGGAACTGAGGAACTGAGTTCGATTCCCACTTCAGGCACAGTCAGCTCCTTGTGACTCTGGGCAAGTCACTTAACCCTGCATTGCCCCAGGTACAAATAAGTACCTGTATACAATATATAAGCCGCATTGAGCCTGCCATGAGTGGGAAAGCGCGGGGTACAAATGTAATAAAAATAAAAAAAGAGTACTCCTCAACCAGCTCGCTCTGGACTTAGGGATGAAAGACCAGAGCCAAGAGAACAAAAGGAGACAAAAAGAAAGAGAGTCGAGAGCCACACTGTGGAGAAAAGACCCCCAAGGTGCCAAGTAGCCACAAAAGGAGCAGAGCAGCGCTGCGTATGCCTTGTAGCGCTATAGAAATGCTAAATAGTAGTAGTAGTAGTAGACTAATTCAAACTCCAGCAATGGAGAAGCTTCTCGCCAGCCACCAAGAGGCTACGGCAAGAAAAGGTGCCACAGGAATGGTGGCTAACAGGAGACAAGACAGCCTTGTCTAGCTGTCTAAACTGCGGTATGCTACAACTGCTGAAAAGTTACTTTATCCAACCTGCAGAAAAAAGTTGGGGTTGACCAACAAGGTGAAACAGTGCCCAACAGGCAAAGGTGAAAATATGCTCCACAGTCAGAGACTGAACTGTGCTCAAGGGACAGAAAAGAAGCTGCGCTCATCAGGCAGGCAGAGAAGGATCCGTGCTCAACGAGAACAAACGGATTTGCACTCAAAGCACACAAACTGAGCTACGCACCACGGGCAGAGAAAGAGTTGCACACCTCTGGCAAAGATAGAAATGCCCTGAACAAGCAGAGACGAAGCTGACAGTAACAGACAGAGGATGAGCAGTGCCCCACTGAAAGAGCTGGATCTTAGAGGTACCTGCAGAACTGAAGCTGCGGTTGCGATGGAACTGTGTATAAAATGCAGACAAAGAGCTGCGCTCCTAACACCGGCAAGGAGCAGCGCTCCACACGGCGACAAGGAGCTATGCTTCCTACGCAGACATGAAGCTGTATAGCACCTGCAGTCACAGAGCTGTGCTCCACTTCACCCAATTTGCAAAGAAGAGTTGTGCTAAACATACAGAGATGGAGCTACACTCAACAGGCGGTGGAACGGCGCTCCATACGCAAAAAGAGAGAGCTGCATGTCACACACAGACAAGGAGCTGCGTTCCACAGGCAGACACAGAGCTGCGTTCCACAGGCAGACACAGAGCTGTGTTCTACAGGCAGACACAGAGCTGTGTTCTACACGCAGACACAGGACTGTGCCCCACGCTGAGACCTGCAGAGAAAGAACTACACTCAACATGTGACAATGGAGCTGCGTTCAACGTGCAGAGAAGAAAGGTTGCAGAATAAGCAGCGAAGGAACTTCACTCTGATAGAGTTGTCCTCAACATACAGCCAACCTGGAACTGTGCCCAGCATGCAGCGATGGAGCCGTGCCCAACATGGAACGGTGGAACTGCATGGAATAATGAAGCTGTGCTCAACATGCAGCGATGGAGCCGTGCTCGACATGTAGCGATGGAGCTATGCTCAACAAGCAAAATGCATAGATGGAGTCCCGGGGAACAGCCAGAGAAGAAGGTGCTGCCAGGAGATCAACAGGAAAGGAGCACAACTTGTGGAAATGCAGACCTGGCACTGCACTCCACTCCCCTGGCTCAGAGGGACTACAAGAAGAGAAAACCCCATGTCCCAAGAGACACTCTCGGCCCTGAAGTGGTCTCTGAGCCACAATGACTGCCCTCCTAGGCAACCGATATGGAGCAGCAGTCAACGTAGAGAAAGAACTCCCGCCAAGAGGGAGGTAAGCATCACGGAGCTGGAATCCTCAGACCATAGGGAGCAAAATGCAGCCGCAAGGCAGTGAGGAAGAAACAACTCTCGCCAGGCCAGGAACAAAGAGGAAGCTGGCCACTAACACCAAACTGAGGAAAAACCAGCTTAGGGAGAGTCAAACTCCAGACCTAGAACAGAGACACTTCCCTACAGAAAAGTAGAGAAAAGCGCAGAGCTGAGAGGCGATAATCCAGATGCACAGCAATAGATCTGCTCAGTAGGAAAGACGGAGTGCCATTCTTGCCAGTCTTTTGCTTGGACTCAGTTCATTGTCTCTTTATGGGAATGTGCCTTTTTAGGACTAGTTTGCCACAGCTCTTCCTTCTTCCCTTGCTTTCGGGCGTGAGTTTTAGCCTGGCACAGGCGGATTTTGCTTTTCTAGTTTCAGGCGCCTCTCTCCTGGCACATTTGGCACTCCTTCCTTTTTCTGTAAGGGAGGTAGAAAAGGAGGGGGGGAAAAAGTTTCCTTTTTTTTTTTTTTTTAAATTATAAACAACCTTCTTCACTAGTGACAGGAATAAATAAAGGCTTACCTCAGAGGCAGAAATTCAGATATACCTACCACCACAGAAGAGAAGAACCCCACAGGGGAGACAAGTTACTCCATGCCACAATCAACCATCACCCTGCTAGAAAGACAGCCAGGGGAGGAAGGGGAGGGGAGGGAACCAGCAGGGTCACTGGATATCACCCTAGCTGGCAGATGAGGAACTCAGGACCACTGAGTATCATCTAAAACTAGCCCCAACACGGCTACCAGCACACCCCTGGCTCCACTGTCACCAGAAGAATCTGGGACAGGAGCTACCAGCCAGCAATCCAGAGCAGCTGCACAATCCGTCCACCATCCGCTAGGAGACAGAGAAAATACTGAACATCCCAGGCTGCACGATACCCTTAAGGGGTGGTTAACTTGGAACTATTTTCTCTGTCTCCTTCCGCTTGTAGATTGACATAACCCATTAGTCTGGACTGGTCTGGTATAGATGACAAGAAAATGTCTTTATCTGCCTACATTTTTCTAAATATCTATATTTTTAACATCATTACAGAAAAGGAAAAACTGCAGATGAAATATGAGTATGATCACTATAATATACCAACAACCCCCCCCCAAAAGACAAAGTAGACAAAGAAATGAAAACTGCACTCCGCAGCATTAATATATTAAATAACAAATGTCTTCTGTCTATACAAAATCAGTGCACCCAAAAGTAGGTGTGTCTAACTACAATTTACAATTTTCTTGCCCATTCCCTGCCCCAGCCCCGTCTCCTTACTTTCCCATGTTCCCACCCTTAAAATCATGTCTTTGCTGTAACAATATTAACTACAATGAAAAATATGTAACTGTATGTATAAATATATATGTAGATGTGTACATATATAAGTATGAGTGTTAGGTCCATTTCTCACCCATAGTATAAGGTACTATTGAGATTGCTAAGAGAGAGACAGCTGCCCTACAGGCTGAAATAGCAGCAATAATAATACTGATAAAGGGTCAACTAAGTCCTTCTATGGCTTCCCACAACTTTTCCCAATTCCTCTCCTTTACCCTTTAGTTCTTAAGTAAGTACATCATCTATCTTAATTTCTAATGAGATCATACTATAAAGCTATCAAGGGGTCCTTCCCCCCTCCTCTTTCCACCTCTTTGCAATGCCCTTCTTACCTGCCAGTATCAGTAGATAAGCAATCCCTTTAGGGGATGTAGTGAAGAGGTCCCATCCCAGGATCAATCCCAAGACACATGCTGCTTTGTCATTACTCTAATCCTCGCCAGTCCACTTGTGTACCTTAGTCCACAATCATTTCCAATAAGTGATAAGAAGAGGGCAGCTCTACCACATGTGCTCCAAAAAGCCTTTCATGCCACATTTTCCAACATGCCCCCTGTATCCGTCACCCACCTTTTCACCCCTTACAGGTATCTAGTAAGTTCTGTATATGAGTTTGAAATTGTAACTGTTATATAATGAGTGTGGGGGGGGGGGGGGGGTACCCCTTTGTTCATCGTGCCCGATGCAAAGAGCGCCTAGCTCTCAGAGAACGTGTCTGTTCTCTTGAAGTTAGAGTAGCAGACTTGGTGGAGCTGAGGGAGACAGAGAGGTACATAGAGGAGACCTACAGGGATGTTGTAGAGAAGTCCCATCTCCAGTCTGGTAGCCCCTGTGCTGCCTTGAAGGAGGGAGGTCTCCTAGAAAGACAGCATCACCCTGGTGAAGTAAGGAGTACTCCTGTAGCCAGGACCTGCCCACCAGGGGATGTATTATCCTCTCGCACTTAGGATATGTCTTGAAGAACGTCTGCCCAGGTGGGAAGGGTTAGAATAACTGTTGTAGTTGGTGATTCGATCATTAGGCATATAGATAGCTGGGTGGTTAGTGGATGTGAGGATCGCCTGGTGACTTGCCTGCCTGGTGCGAAGGTGGCAGACCTCACTCGTCACCTAGACAGGATCTTAGATAGTACTAGGGAGGAGTCAGCTGTCATGGTACATGTGGGTACCTGTTGTAGAGGGGACAAATGTTTAAAGACCTTGTTTTCCTTCTGCAGATAATCTAAAGATTTGTTCTTCCTCAATTCAAAACACAAATAGTGGTGCTATGAATGCTTCTTTCTATTCTTACGCAGTGCACTGATGGATGCTCAATATAATGTTCCCCGCATAGCCTTAAGGATTGCTGCATGATAATATCTTCTGAAATTAGGTACTCCCAACTCACCCTGGTCCTTTCCACATTGAAGTTGAGTCTAGCAAGGTTTAGGTTCCTAAGCATTTTATCTCAAGTTCAAGACTTTTAGTGGCAAGTGATGGTGTTGCCCAAGTTCTTATTCGCTCATTTAGATTGTAGAAACCCACTCCACCGTGTCAGTGTCAAGGATCTCCAAGTGTCTTCCAAATTTGTGTGGTAATGCTATCATAATTTAGTTTAGATTCTCCCAATATATGAATAATGTAGAAACCTAAATACTGTAATCCTTTCTCAGAACACTGTAATCCTTTCTCAGCAACCTTAAATGGAAGAATCAGGAACATCTGAGGGATTAACAATGCCTGTTTTGTTTATATTAACTTTAAACACTGATACCTGCCCAAAGTAGGATACTTCAGAAGTGTCATCTCCATTGAGAGAAATGATCATTTAACCCTATCCTCAAGTTTTCTGTCCAATAACCAATTCCTAATCCACACCAGAACCTTGCCTCCTATCCCATGACTCTTTAATTTTCTCAGGAGTCTCTCATGAGGAAGTTTATCAAAAGCTTTCTGAATATCTAGATACACTACATCAACTAGCTCACCTTTATCCACATGTTTATTTAAGCCTTCAAAGAAATGAAACAAATTGGTAAGGCAAGACTTCCCTTGGCTGAACCCATGCTGACTCTGCCCCATTAACCCATGTTTGTCTACTTGTTCTGTAATTTTATTGTTTATAATAGTTTCAAATCTATCTCATGCTTATTCATTGAATATTGTATCTGATTTTAAGAAATAGGATCTCTAAGGGAGAGTAAGGGATTGTAGATGGTATGGATGGGCAGACTGGATACGCCATATGGTCTTTATCTGCCTTCATTTTGGATATCCTGAAAATCCAACTGGCTGAGCGTGCCTTGACGGCTGGGTTGAGAACCACTGAGCTATATGACTGCTCCATAATTGGAAATCTAAAAGCTTGTCAGGGAAACCTGGTAATGGTGCATTCTAGTTTGCATAGCTGTAGGATAACTGGAGTAGGCCACTGGGGGGGGGGGGGGGGGGGGGCAGGGGGGACAAAATTCCCCGGGCCTCCAAGGGGGGCCCGGCGCCGCAGTCCTCGGTCTCACCCGCCCTCGGCTCCATCGACAGTCCACCACCAGGCCGCCCCCCTGCATTGAAATCATCACAGCGCCGCACCTGTCGCCTCTGTGATTGAAAGCACAGCAGTGGCAGATCGGATTTGCCTCCCTTCGGGCCTTCCCTCCCTGTGTCCCGCCCTCATCTGATGTAACTTCCGCAAGGGCGGGACACAGGGAAGGAAGGCCCGAAGGGAGGCGAATCCGATCTGCAGCTGCTGCGCTTTCAGTCACGGAGGTGACGGGTGAGGCACTGTGATGATTTTAATGCAGGGAGCCCGGCCCGGTGGCGGACGAAGGGGGGTTTTCTGGGGATTGTGGCACGGCGGCCTGGGGGGTGTTGGTGACAACCTTTGGGGGGGGGGGGGTGGAGGCCACGGCCCAGTCTATTGGCGGCCCTGAATTGGAGAGCCAGAGTCTTTGCAGTGGCAGTTACTATGCTGTGGAATTCTCCCTTTTGAGGTCTCTCAGGAAGATAAATTTCTACAGTTACAGTTAGTTGATTTATAGCCCACCAATATTACTACTACTACTATTTAGCATTTCTATAGCGCTACAAGGCGTACGCAGCGCTGCACAAACATAGAAGAAAGACAGTCCCTGCTCAAAGAGCTTACAATCTAATAGACAAAAAATAAATAAAGTAAGCAAATCAAATCAATTAATGTGTACAGGAAGGAGGAGAGGAGGGTAGGTGGAGGCGAGTGGTTACAAGTGGTTACGAGTCAAAAGCAATGTTAAAGAGGTGGGCTTTCAGTCTAGATTTAAAGGTGGCCAAGGATGGGGCAAGACGTAGGGGCTCAGGAAGTTTATTCCAGGCGTAGGGTGCAGCGAGACAGAAGGCGCGAAGTCGAGTTGGCAGTAGTGGAGAAGGGAACAGATAAGAAGGATTTATCCATGGAGCGGAGTACACGGGAAGGGGTGTAGGGAAGGACGAGTGTGGAGAGATACTGGGGAGCAGCAGAGTGAGTACATTTATAGGTTAGTAGAAGAAGTTTGAACAGGATGCGAAAATGGATAGGGAGCCAGTGAAGGGTCTTGAGGAGAGGGGTAGTATGAGTAAAGCGACCCTGGCGGAAGACGAGACGGGCAGCAGAGTTTTGAACCGACTGGAGGGGGGAGAGGTGACTAAGTGGGAGGCCAGCAAGAAGCAGATTGCAGTAGTCTAAACGAGAGGTGACAAGGGTGTGGATGAGGGTTTTGGTAGAGTGCTCGGAAAGAAAGGGGCGGATTTTACGGATGTTGTAAAGAAAGAAACGACAGGTCTTGGCAATCTGCTGGATATGAGCAGAGAAGGAGAGAGAAGAGTCAAAGATGACCCCAAGGTTTCGAGCTGAGGAGACAGGGAGAATGAGAGAGCCATCAACAGAAATAGGAAACGGGGGGAGCGGGGAGGTGGGTTTGGGGGGGGAAAATGAGAAGCTCGGTTTTGGTCATATTTAATTTCAGGTGGCGTTGAGACATCCAGACAGCAATGTCAGACAATATCATTAACTGAGTTCATAGTGGTTTACAACTAAGATACTAGATACAAGCAAATCTAGGATGTAACAAAGATAATTCAGATATCATTTACTAAATCACAATTTCACAACTAACAAACAATCAGAGATAACATCCTAACTGTAACTACTATATCTCAGTTCCTTGACATATATTTATGAAACAGCCAAGTTTTTAATCCTTTTTTAAAACTAGCAAAGCTAAATATGTGCCTTAATATAGGTGGAAAGAAATTCCATAAACTAGCTGCCTGATAAGCAAATAAAGAAGTAAACAACTTCTTTGAAGTAATCTCTTGAGGGCTAGGAAAAGAAAATGAAAATAAACTTTGGGTGTTGTAATATTGCCCTAACATTGAAAAACACACAAGAGAGATCATATATTGAGGAATTTGACCAAATATAATCTTGAATAGTAGACAACCCAATTTAAACAACACCCTAGCTTCTATAGGAAGCCTATGCAACTTAATAAAATAAGGTGTAATTCTTTCTGATTTTTTTTAAAGAAAAAATTCATATGTATAGCCACATTTTGAATGGTCTGAATTCTTCTCAATAATTGTTTTGCTAGACCCAGATGTACAATATTTTAATAATCTAGTTTGTTGGTACCAAGGACTGTACCAGTAGTTTAAACAGATCTTCCGACAAACATTTTCAAATGCTTTTTAACTTTCTCATAACATAGAAAGAACTTCTTATAAAAGAAATAACCTGATATTCCATAGAAGAAAGTGGTGAAGACCGTTATTCTTTCTAATAGAAGAGAAGTAGGCTTATTTTAAAGCAAAGGGGAATAGGTTGTCTTTGTTAATTGACAGATTAATATAAATTTTATATGTTACTAGAAATGGCTTCAGACAGTTGTTCTGATGAAGCAGTATAAAAAATACATAAATAAAAGGGCAGGAAGGACTCACCTTATCCAGCCAAGCTGGTTGTTGGTTATCTTGGATTCTCCCTCGACTGGTCAAAAAGAACTTTGAGAAGGGAATCTGGAAATAAAATGTGAAAATTAGTTATTTAAATGTACTACAGATAAAAACTGGTAGAGACATTTTTTCTGTGATAAGCAGGACTATGGCAAAGACTCAGCTGTCAGCGTGCGGCTACTTGCTTAGCCAGGAGGGAATGCTGCTCTTATAATTCAGTGAAAGTCCATATTAATTGAGATATTTCCTCCGCAAGGGAAAAACAGGGAGAAGAGAACAAAAATGATTTAAAGGTATACTGTCAAAGTGAGTAAATGGAAATGCACACTTGTTTTTGGTTACAACCACAGTACAAGTAAACTATAAGTTTATTTATTTATTTTGACATTTATAGCACACATTATCTCAAACATACTATTCAATGTGGCTAACAGTAAATAAACAACATACAAGGTTTACAAAGCCATAAACAAAATATCAAATAGACTGCTGATGGCCAGTTGCAATCTAAGATACTCCTTTAATGGATAGAAATGTTTCAAAGAGGAGAGTTTCCAGTCTTTTACGAAATACCAAGTAATCAGGCTGAAGATAATTAAAATGGCCCAACCATAAGGCGGGTTAATTGTTACATGCCTGTTGCTGCACAATGAGGAAAAGTGAGCATAAAGCATACCCCTCCAGAATATATATAACAATTACATCCGTGGTAACAGTGATACGAGTTTGCAATTATGTTCTCCTGTTTCCTCTGTTTTTACAGCAGCAAAAAGGTAAACTGAAGTAGAACAACTGGCTAACATTTTAGAACCAAACCAAACATCGGCTACTACAGGAAGCTGTAACCTCTTTAAATATAATAGAAAACAAACCTTTAAAAAAGACATCATTTCAGAGTATTCAAGATGGGTATAACACAAAGCAACCATTGTTCATTCTCTTGAGGCTAGAGTAGCAGACTTGGTAGAAATGAGGGAGATAGAGAAATACATAGACGAGACCTACAGGGATGTTGTAGAGAAGTCCCACCTCCAGTCAGGTAGCCTCTGTACTGCTTTGGAGGAGGGAGGTCTCCCAGATGGTGAAGTAGGAAGTAGTCCTGTAGCCAGGACCTGAACATCCAGGGGATTTACTATCCTCTCACACCAAGGATATGTCTCCAGTTACTGCCCAGAAGGGAAAGGATAGGACAGCTGTAGTAGTTGGTGATTCAATCATTAGACATATAGATAGCTGGGTGGCTGGTGGATGGGAAGATCGCCTGGTGACTTGCCTGCCTGGTGTGAAGGTGGCGGACCTCACGCATCACCTAGACAGGATTTTAGATAGTGCTGGGGAGGAGCCGGCTATCTTGGTACATGTGGGTACCAATGACAAAGGAAAATGTGGGAGAGAGGTTCTGGAAGCCAAATTTAGGCTTTTAGGAAGAAAGCTCAAATCCAGGTCCTCTAGGGTGGTGCTTTCTGAAATACTACCCGTTCCACGCACAAGGCCCAAGAGACAGGCAGAGCTCTGGATTCTTAATGCATGGATGAGACAATGGTGCAAGGAGGAGGGTTTTAGTTTTGTCAGGAACTGGGCAACATTCTGGGGAAGGGGGAGCCTATTCCAAAAGGATGGGCTCCATCTTAACCGGGATGGGACCGGGCTGCTGGCATCATCATTTAAGTACATAAGTAATGCCACTCTGGGAAAAGACCAAGGGTCCATCGAGCCCAGCATCCTGTCCACGACAGCGGCCAATCCAGGCCAAGGGCACCTGGCAAGCTTCCCAAACGTACAAACAATCTATACATGTTATTCCCGGAATTGTGGATTTTTCCCAAGTCCATTTAGTAGCGGTTTATGGACTTGTCCTTTAGGAAACCGTCTAACCCCTTTTTAAACTCTGCCAAGCTAACCGCCTTCACCACGCTCTCTGGCAACAAATTCCAGAGTTTAATTACGCGTTGGGTGAACAAAAATTTTCTCCAATTTGTTTTAAATTTACTACACTGTAGTTTCATCCCATCGCCCCTAGTCCTAGTATTTTTGGAAAGCGTGAACAGACACTTCACATCCACCTGTTCCACTCCACTCATTATTTTATATACTTCTACCATGTCTCCCCTCAGCCATCTCTTCTCCAAGCTGAAAAGCCCTAGCCTCCTTAGTCTTTCTTCATAGGGAAGTCGTCCCATCCCCGCTATCATTTTAGTCGCCCTTCGCTGCACCTTTTCCAATTCCACTATATCTTTCTTGAGATGCGGCAACCAGAATTGAACAGAATACTCAAGGTGCGGTCGCACCATGGAGCGATATAACGGCATTATAACATCCTCACACCTGTTTTCCATACCTTTCCTAATAATGCCCAACATTCTATTCGCTTTCCGAGCCGCAGCAGCACACTGAGCAGAAGGTTTCAGCGTATTATCGATGACGACACCCAGATCCCTTTCTTGGTCCGTAACTCCTAACGTGGAACCTTGCATGACGTAGCTATAATTTGGGTTCTTTTTTCTCACATGCATCACCTTGCATTTGCTCACATTAAACGTCATCTGCCATTTAGCTGCCCAGTCTCCCAGTCTCGTAAGGTCCTTCTGTAATTGTTTACAATCCTGTCGCGAGTTAATGACTTCGAATAACTTTGTGTCATCAGCAAATTTAATTACCTCGCTAGTTACTCCCATCTCTAAATCATTTATAAATATATTGAAAAGCAGCGGTCCTAGCACAGACCCCTGAGGAACCCCACTAACCACCCTTCTCCATTGTGAATACTGTCCATTTAACCCCACTCTCTGTTTCCTATCCTTCAACCAGTTTTTAATCCACAATAGGACTTTTCCTCCTATCCCATGACCCTCCAATTTCCGCTGTAGCCTTTCATGAGGTACCTTGTCAAACGCCTTTTGAAAATCCAGATACACAATATCAACCGGCTCCCCTTTGTCCACATGTTCGTTTACTCCTTCAAAGAATTGAAGTAAATTGGTCAGGCAAGATTTCCCCACACAAAAGCCGTGCTGACTCGGTCTCAGTAATCCATGTCCTCGGATGTGCTCTGTAATTTTGTTTTTAATAATAGCCTCTACCCTTTTCCCCGGCACCGACGTCAGACTCACCGGTCTATAGTTTCCCGGATCTCCCCTGGAACCTTTTTTAAAAATGGGCGTTACATTGTCCACCCTCCAATCTTCCGGTACCACGCTTGATTTTAACGATAAATTGCATATCACTAGCAGTAGCTCCGCAAGCTCATTTTTCAGTTCTATCAGTACTCTAGGATGAATACCATCCGGTCCAGGAGATTTGCTACTCTTCAATTTGCTGAACTGCCCCATTACGTCCTCCAGGATTACCGTGAAGTCAGTAAGTTTCTCTGACTCGTCCGCTTGAAATATCATTTCCAACACCAGTATCCCACCCAAATCTTCCTCGGTGAAGACCGAAGCAAAGAATTCATTCAATCTCTCCGCTACGTCTTTGTCTTCCTTGATCGCCCCTTTTACCCCTCGGTCATCCAGCGGCCCAACCGATTCTTTTAATCTACCTGCTTTTAATATACCGAAAAATTTTTTTACTATGCTTTTTTGCCTCTAATGCTATTTTTTTTTTCGTAATCCCTCTTGGCCTTCTTTATCTGCGCCTTGCATTTGCTTTGACACTCCTTATGCTGCTTCTTGTTATTTTCAGACGGTTCCTTCTTCCATTTTCTGAAGGCATTTCTCTTAGCCCTAATAGCTTCCTTCACCTCACTTTTCAACCAGGCTGGCTGTCTTTTGGAGTTCCGTCTTTCTTTTCTAATTTGTGGAATATGTTTGGCCTGGGCCTCCAGGATGGTATTTTGAACAGCATCCACGCCTGTTGTACAGTTTTTACCTTCTCAGTTGTCCCCCTAAGTTTTTTTTCCACCGTTCTTCTCATTTTATCATAGTCTCCTTTTTTAAAGTTAAATGCTAACGTATTTGACTTCCTGTGTATAGTTACTTCAAGGTTGATATCAAAACTGATCATATTGAAGCATATTTTCAAAGCACTTAGCCTTCAAAAGTTCCATACCTTTCCGGCAAAAGAATCGGTTGGCCCGCTGGATGACCGGGGTGTAAAAGGGGCGATCAAGGAAGACAAAGAAATAGCAGAAAAACTAAATGAGTTCTTTGCCTCGGTCTTCACCGAGGAAGATTTGGATGGGATACTGGTGCCGGACAGGGTATTTGAAGTTGAAGAGTTGGAAAAACTTATTGAAATATCTGTAAATCTGGAAGACGTAATGGAGCAGTTCTGCAAACTGAAGAGTAGCATATCTCCTGGACCGGATGGTATTCACCCTAGGGTACTGACAGAACTAAAAAATGAGCTGGCAGAGCTACTGTTACTGATTTGTAATATATCCTTAAAATCGAGCGTGGTACCGGAAGATTGGAGGGTGGCCAATGTAACGCCGATTTTTAAAAAAGGTTTCAGAGGAGACCCGGGAAATTAAAGACCGGTGAGTCTGAAGTCGGTGCCGGGCAAAATGGTAGAGACTATAATCAAGAACAAAATTACAGAGCACATTCAAAAGCATGGACTAATGGGAAAAAGTCAGCATGCATTTAGTGAAGGGAAATCTTGCCTCACCAATCTGCTGCATTTCTTTGAAGGGGTAAACAAACATGTGGACAAAGGTGAGCCGGTTGATATTGTGTATCTAGATTTTCAGAAGGCGTTTGATAAGGTCCCTCATGAAAGACTACAGAGGAAATTAGAGGGACATGGGATCAGAGGTAGTGTCTTACTGTGGATTAAAAACTGGTTGAAAGATAGGAAACAGAGAGTAGGATTAAAAGGTCAATATTCGCAATGGAGAAGGGTAGTTAGCGGGGTCCGTCAGGGATCGGTGCTGGGACCTCTGCTTTTTAACATATTCATAAATTTTTTTTGTTTTTTTTTTTTGTTACATTTGTACCCCGCGTTTTCCCACTCATGGCAGGCTCAATGCGGCTTACATGGGGCAATGGAGGGTTAAGTGACTTGCCCAGAGTCACAAGGAGCTGCCTGTGCCTGAAGTGGGAATTGAACTCAGTTCCTCAGTTCCCCAGGACCAAAGTCCACCACCCTAACCACTAGGCCACTCCTCAATGGGGGTAACTAGTGAGGTAATCAAATTTGTCGATGACACAAAGTTATTCAAAGTAGTCAAATCGCGGGAAGATTGTGAAAAACTACAAGAGGACCTTACGAGACTGGGAGACTGGGCGTCTAAATGGCAGATGACGTTTGATGTGAACAAGTGCAAAGTGATGCATGTGGGAAAGAGGCACCCAAACTATAACTACGTCATGCAAGGTTCACGTTGGGAGTCACGGACAGAGAAAGGGATCTAGGTGTCATTGTTTATGATACATTTAAAACTTCTGCTCAATGTGCTGCTGTGGCTAGGAAAGCTAATAGAATGTTAGGTATCATTAGGAGAGGTATTGAAAACAAAAATAAGGATATTATTCTGCCATTGTATTGCTCCATGGTGCGACCGCACCTCGAGTACTGTGCTCAATTCTGGTCACCGCACCTCAAAAAAGACATAGTGGAATTGGAAAAGGTGCAGAGAAGGGCGACAAAGATGATACAGGGGATGGGATGACTTCCCTATCAGGATAGGCTGAAGAGGCTGGGGCTCTTCAACTTGGAGAAAAGGTGGCTAAGGGGAGATATGATAGAGGTCTATAAGATAATGAGTGGAATGGAACGGTTCAATGTGGAGCGTCTGTTTACGCTTTCCAAAAATACTAGGACAAGGGGGCATGCGATGAAGCTGCAGTGTGGTAAATTTAAAATGAATCGGAGGAAATATTTTTTCACTCAACGAGTAGTTAAAGTCTGGAATTCGCTACCGGAAAAGGTGGTTAAGGTGGTTAACTTAGCGGACTTAAAAAAAGGGTTGGACGGCTTCCTGGAGGAAAAAGCCAAAGAATGTTATTGAATGGACGAGGGAATAATACAGTATTTCTAGGAGGGGCGGGACAAATTGCTTGTTCTTTTGGCCGCTGTCGGTGACAGGGTGCTGGGCTCGATGGACCCTTAGTCTGTCCCAGCATGGCAATGCTTATGTACTTATGTATAAAATGTGGGGCAGAGGGAGCAACATTAGGTCATCTTTTGGAGGGATGCGCTAGGATTCAACATTTTTGGGAAGGGGCGAAATCCTATCTTTTTGTGTTCTACATGTCAGCCTTCCATTTTGGACACACCTTTTCTTGTTTGGTGATTGGTTGGCATTGGAAGAGGTTACCTCTGCTGATACCAAACAACTATTGGGATATTTGTTTCTCAGGAGAAAGAAAGTCATTCTATTATATTGGCGTAATGAATGTCCTCCTTCAATCACACATTGGAGGAATCTTCTGCATGAATTGGTGATAATTCAGTGGTACACAGTATGGTGGTCTCATCCAGCTCGTTGATGCGGGGACACATTTGGTTGGCTATGCCACATAGAGCTTGTAGCTGTGTGTTAAATTGTTAATTGTTTATATACATCATTCAGTGGTCCAGTGGGGGTAGTGGTACATAAGTACATAAGTACTGCCATACTTGGACAGACCGAAGGTCCATTAAGACCAGCATCCTGTTTCCAACAGTGGCCAATCCAGGTCACAAGTACCCGGCAAGATTCCAAAAACGTACAATACATTTTATGCTGCTTATCCTAGAAATAAGCAAAGGATTTTCCCCCAAGTCTATTTTAATAATGGTGTATGGACTTTTCCTCTAGGAAGCCATCCAAACCTTTTTTAAACCCCGCTAAGCTACTACTACTATTTAACATTTCTAGAGCGCTACAAAGTGTACGCAGCGCTGTACAAACACAGAAGAAAGACAGTCCCTGCTCAAAGAGCTTACAATCTAATAGACAAAAAGTAAGCATTTAAATTTAAAATATTTAAGCAGTCAAGCACAAGAGAACAGTCACAGAAGGACAGAAGATGTTGAAGGGTGGTCAGTGTGATTAGGTGTAACTCTGGTTGGAATAGTGGGAGAAGGTGATAGAAGAATAGAAATGGGTGAGGTAAAGTAATGAGTGGGTTGATAGGGAGGTTATATAAGACATGTCACTCTAGGGGTGGGTGGGTAGAGGGGTAGGGTGGGTGGAAGCAGGAGAAGGTATTCTCTGCAGCCTATCTGTGAGATGGAAAATGCTCTCTGAAGCTGCTGCTATAAGTTGTTAGTTTTCTCTCCCTGAAAGAGATCCAAGCCACACCCACGAAGTTCAAACTGTCAGTGGGGAGGGTGAGGGGAGGAAATGGCAGTGCTTGATGAAAAAGAGAGCTCAGTTTGATAGGAGATATACTATAGGATGTCATTCTGAGGCCAGGCTAAGTCTAAAGCAGGAGAAGGTATTCTCTGCAGCCTATCTGTGAGATGGAAAATGCTCTCTGAAGCTGCTGCTATAAGTTGTTAGTTTTCTCTCCCTGAAAGAGATCCAAGCCACACCCACGAAGTTCAAACTGTCAGTGGGGAGGGTGAGGGGAGGAAATGGCAGTGCTTGATGAAAAAGAGAGCTCAGTTTGATAGGAGATATACTATAGGATGTCATTCTGAGGCCAGGCTAAGTCTAAAGCAGGAGAAGGTATTCTCTGCAGCCTATCTGTGAGATGGAAAATGCTAACTGCTTTTACTAAATTCTCTGGCAATGAATTCCAGAGTTTAATTATACATTCAGGCTTATTTTCGAAAGAGAAGGGCGCCCATCTTTCGACACAAATCGGGAGATGGGCGTTCTTCTCCCAGGGTCGCCCAAATCGACATAATCGAAAGCCGATTT
The DNA here is from genome assembly GCF_901765095.1 of Microcaecilia unicolor. NCBI lineage: Eukaryota > Metazoa > Chordata > Amphibia > Gymnophiona > Siphonopidae > Microcaecilia > Microcaecilia unicolor. The sequence continues at coordinate 145,345,068 of NC_044039.1, read as the reverse complement.
TGGGCGTCCTCAACTGCTTTTCGTCACGGGGACGACCAAAGTTCCCGGGGGCGTATCGGAAGCATAGCAAAGGTGGGACTGGGGCGTGCTTAACACATGAGCGTCCTCGGCCCCCAGTGGTCACTAACCCCCTCCCACCCTAAAAAAAAAAAAACTTAAAAAATATTTTTTGCCAGCCTCAAAAGTCATACCCAGCTTCCTGACACCAGTATGCAGGTCCCTGAAGCGGTTTTAGTGGGTGCAGTGCACGTCAGGCAGGCGGACCCAGGCCCATCCCCCCCTACCTGTTACACTTGTAGTGATAAATATGAGCCCTTCAAAACCCACCACAAACCCTCTGTACCCACATGTAGGTGCCCCTCTTCACCCCTTAGGGCTATGGTAGTGTTGTACAGTTGTGGGGAGTGGGTTTTGGGGGGCTCAGCACCCAAGGAAAGGGAGCTATGCACCTGGGAGCAATTTCTGAAGTTCACTGCAGTGCCCCCTAGGGTGCCCAGTTGGTGTCCTGGCATGTGAGGGGGACCAGTGCACTACGAATGCTGGCTCCTCCCACGACCAAAGGGCTTGGATTTGGTCGTTTCTGAGATTGGCGTCCTTGGTTTCCATTATCGCCGAAAACCGGGGACGACCATCTCTAAGGTTGACCTAAATGTTGAGATTTGGGCGTCCCCGACTATATTATCGAAACGAAAGATGGACGCCTATCTTGTTTCAATAATACGGGTTTCCCCGCCCCTTCGCCGGGACGTCCTGCGAGGACATCCTCAGGAAAACTTGGTCGCCCTGTTCGATTATGCCCCTCATTGAGTGATTAAAAGTTTTCTACGATTCGTTTTAAATGTACTACTTTGTAGCTTCATTGTGTGTCCCCTAGTCCTAGTATTTTTGGAAAGACTAAACAAGCGATTCACGTTTACCCATAATTTGGGTTCCTCTTTCCCACATGCATCACTTTGCACTTGCTCACATTAAACGTCATATGCCATTTAGATGCCCAGTCTCCCAGTCTCGTAAGGTCCTCTTGCAATTTTTCACAATCCGCAATTTAACAACTTTGAATAACTTTGTGTTGTCAGCAAATTTAACTACCTCACTAGTTACTCCCATCTCTAGATCATTTATAAATATGTTAAAAAGCAGCGGTCCCAGCAAGACCCCTGGGGAACACCACTATCTACTTATATAAAGTACTCCTTACACCTGTCTTGTACGCTCCCTGCAGCCTTAAAACGTGCGCATCTCAGCGGTACCTAAAGGTTTCCTCAGGTGTGTTAACAGAATTGGTTTCTGCTGATGGCACTGGCTTGTGAAGAACCTGGCATATTTGTTTTCTGATATCGGGTGCTAGTTCCTCCTGATGAAGGACACTTCCGAAATGTGGACTTGCATATTTAAATGCGGTCTCGCATAGAGAAAGGAGAAACTGGAGAAAAGGAGAATATCAGCTGGCTTTAAGACTTTGAAAAGGTCTTTTCAATGAGGAGTGAATGTTGGTGATTAGAGTCCCTCACTAGCCTTTCTCACCCAGCGGGGTTCCTCATGGATCACAGGTTTAATTGCGTTCCAGCATAGCCATTTGGAAATACAAAGACACTTGGGCTTTGCATTTAAGGAAATGAACGGAGTAAATCAGTATAAACATTGATAGACATTTGAACTGGGATTTAAGAAGAATATCAGAAGTACATCGGAAGACATTGATTTGAAAATGTTGTGAAATAAGGCAGAGAAACTTCTGTATAGTAAATGTATTGTATTGAAAAGTGAATATAGAACTTAAATGGTTAATTAATTAACAAGGGAACATGTAAAGACACTGTGAGATGTGTGAATGCAATGTGAGAATGTGAGTTTTGAGGGTAGAGGTATTAGGCACAAGTAATAAAATAAAAAACAAGTTTAAGATATTAAAGGTGTAAGGAGTACTTTATATAAGTAGTTCTAGAGCGTGTACTCTGGTAATAAACTAGGAACCTCAGGCAGTATAGAAGAACACCACTATCTACCAATACTGTTTTCTATCTTTTCACCAGTTTTTAATCCACAGTAGGACACTACCTCCTATCCCATGACTCTCCAATTTCCTCTAGAGCCTTTCATGTTTCTCTTGCTATTGTTTGCTTGTCTGCTTAATAAAAAGATATTTCTTAAAGAAAAAAAGAAAGGGACATCATTTGAGGGGGGAGGAGTTATCAAGCTGTGTTACAGAAATAACCTGCATTATTTGCCCCTTAATACGTGTTAAAAGGCACTAAGGCGAATTATATTATCGTAATGCAGTGTTAGTAAAATCACTGTGGAGTAAATAATAATAAGATGAAACATCTCATTATCGTGCAAATGCCATAATGCAGCTTGCAGTGAACACTGCAAGCCATATTATAGCTGGAAAAATCAACCTAGGATCAAGTTGGAGTTATTTTACTGTCCTGGGAGCAATGGGCCACCAAGCCGTGACTCGATGCTCCCGGGCAGCTTCTTAAAAAGGAGCCAAACTTATGATTATGGAGAAACTGAGGATTGACAGGCAAGGTCCAGAGAGATGGAAACTTTTCCAGAAATTGTATGAAGCTGTTTGGAATGCAGTGCCACAGAGGGCATGGAGTTGGGTCCTGAACTATTGAACCTTGTTTGGGAATGCCTGATTTGAGGGTGGTTTGGAATCAAGTACTTTGATATTTTGGATTTGGGGTGGGAGGGGGAGGGGGGAAGACTCTTGTGATGTACTGGCGTTCTTTATCATGTCATTACTGGCTGCATACTTGTTTTTGTGATTTTTTTTTTCTGTGAATTTCAAATAAATTTAAACAATTAAAAAAAAAGGGTGGGCTCTCGGTATTGTCAGGCGCCCGATGAAATCCCAACATACCAACCCCCTAATAAGAAGCCCCACCCCCTGACCCTACCAGCACGTCCCAGATATCTAGTGGGTCCCAGAGCAGAAAAGATCCCCAGTCGCTCCTGCCCTTCCCAGTGCCTTCTCCAAATTGGCACCAGTGACTCGTAGTCTCGCAGTAGATGCCCTTATATGGAAACATGAATCCCCCCCTACCCAGTAGTATACTGCAAAACTACTGCTAGGGGTTGCTTTGGTGCCATTATGGAAAAACGAGCTGGTGATGGCATGAGCAACTGGGGAATCACTCCTCCCAGGGACCCAGCAGTGAGTTGTCCTGGTAGGCCCTGGGGGTTGGATGCTTATCAGGTACCTGACAGCACCGAAGGCTCCTTTAAGATGCTCCTGGGTAGATGGAATAATGTTGCTTGCAATATGGCACACAGAAAGTGCTATTCTTAGCGACTCCCATGGTAAATCAAGGTGTGGTAAAAGCTCGCCTTTTACTGCACCCTGATAACTTTTCCCCTTAATACTGTAAAAAAAATATGGGAGTGGGAGGATATTACATTCCTCCCCAAATCCTGGCTGCAGGACAAACATGGTATCCTGAAGAGAACGGGCCTTCATAAGAACATTGGTCCTTTGAAGGAATGCAGGAATACAAGGGCCAAGAAAGCTGAGAGGAAATCACTTTCTGGCTGTGCTTTGTAAATTCTTTTGGTCTGTATTTTAGACCAGTATTTCTCACTCCTCTCCTAGAGCCACAACATTTAGACTTCATCTGTCCTAAATCCAATGAACCCCTATCCCCTTGTTTAAAGAGCAGCACTGGCTATCAATAGCCAAGATTCCGGTCTTGGAATTTATGGCAGTGCGCATGGGTCAGCTAGCTTATCTTTTTCACGCATCCTGCATGCCCCTTGTTTTCTGCATTCATATAATAAGCTCTTGACTAACCCTCTCCTTCCCAAGCATGACTTAAATTGATTCATGAGTCAACATTCCATATTTTTGCCCCACTACAATGCAACTAGATTCCAAAATCTCTGTGTTGAGACATCTGTGCCTAGGTTTAAAGCAGGTCTTAAGGCTTGTTTTTTCAATTAAGCATTTGAGGACTGACGATCTAGATTGTGGCTGGAGTGGGGGTCAGTGGCAGGCTCTTTCACGTCATTTTTCCTCTTTGTCTCTCTTTTGCTTTTGTATTTTTTTTTTTATAATATTTATTTTTCTTTTACAAACCACTGTGATGTCTTTACAAATGGTGGTCTATTAACACTAGTAAAAACCAATTCAGTGGGTTTCTCAGGAATACCTCAAGGAATATGTATGAGATAAAATTTGCATACACTGGTCTCCAATATATGCAAATGTGTCTCATGCATATTCATTGTGGTGATTTTGAAAATCTAGCTTAGCAGGTGAGCCTCCATGAAAGGGTTGAGAAGAACTGCGCTAGATTTGAGAAACCCTTTTGCAAACAAAAAGTGATAATGCAGAGTTAATGAATTAAAAACAGAAATGAAATTCTACTCTGTCCCCTCATTCTGCTTTCACCACAATGCTATGCTGCCAAATACAGAACTTCTACATCATGACCTAACAGCAATTAACATGAACCACTGTGATAAAATGTCAGGAAGTATTTTTTCACGGAGAGAGTAGTGGATGTTTGGAATGCCCTCCCGCGGGAGGTTGTGGAAATGAAAACGGTAACAGAATTCAAACACGCGTGGGATAAACATTAAGGAATCCTGTTCAGAAGGAATGGATCCTAAGGAGCTTAGCCGAGATTGGGTGGCAGAGCCGGTGGCGGGAGGCGGGGATAGTGCTGGGCAGACTTATACGGTCTGTGCCCTGAAAAGGACAGGTACAAATCAAGGTAAGGTATACACAAAAAGTAGCACATGTGAGTTTATCTTGTAGGGCAGACTGGATGGACCATGCAGGTCTTTTTCTGCCGTCATTTACTATGTTACTATGTTATAACCTCAGTTTAAACTTGTTTTTAATCTCCGTTTTCCTTGCAGAGTCTCTTTCAATCTGCTATCATGTCTGTACTATTTACTGTTTTCCACTTAAGACTGACATACTGTAATATGTCCTGTGCTGCCAGAAACCAGTCATTTGCCCTAAGGCTTTGTAATATCATTTTAAAATCAGAAACATTATTTTTTTTTTTTTGTTACATTTGTACCCCGCGCTTTCCCACTCATGGCAGGCTCAATGCGGCTTACATATTGTATACAGGTACTTATTTTGTACCTGGGGCAATGGAGGGTTAAGTGACTTGCCCAGAGTCACAAGGAGCTGCCTGTGCCTGAAGTGGGAATTGAACTCAGTTCCTCAGTTCCCCAGGACCAAAGTCCACCAACCTAACCACTAGGCCACTCCTCCATATACTCAAAGTGATTAGACTGATTCAAGAGACATCCCCTCTGCAATGTACTCTGTATAACTCAGGCAAGCCACTCTGAGAGTAGATTTTATAACAGGGTACATATACAACATTTTTTTAAAATGCCAATTAAAAAAAAAAAAAATGACTACCTAGTTGCATATGCGCCTCTATAAAATAGGATCTCAGAAAGTGCAGATCTCTTCTGCCACAAGGCAGGCGCAGGTATGTCTATGTACTCTATGTGAGTGAGCACATGCTTTCTCCGAGGACAAGAAGGCTGCTTGTTCTCAAAAGTGGGTCGTCGTCCACAGCGGCCCAGGAATCGGCAAACAAATTTTGCAAGCAAAATAAAAGTCAAAGTCTTTTGGGAAAGTTCCGTCATGCGGGCAGTGCGAATCGCGCATGTGCGAACGACTTTCTGCCTGCTGCGCGAGCGTGCTTCTTTAGTTCTTTTTTCTCCGCGGTTAGGTGCGGCAGTGTTTTTTCATCCCGCTTCATCAGGCCCAGGAAGAAGACTTCCCTCGCAACTGTTTTCGCTTCTATTTTCTTTTCTTCTTTCACTAAAGATTTTAAAAAAAAAAAAAAGTAGTTTTCCCATAGTTTTTAAAATCTTTTTGTCCATTTTAAAGTTTCCTTTCTTTTTCGACGCGGCCGGGATTTTCCCTTTTCTGTGCCTTTTCTTTTTTGGCATAATCGCGTCGTTTGATTTCGCCAAAGCCGTTTTTTCTTCCATGTCATCGAAGACACCTAGCGGCTTCAAACGTTGTACTTGGTGCAACCGGACCATCTCAGGTACAGATACCCACGCTTGGTGTATCCAGTGCCTCGGGCCCAACCATAGCCCAGCCGCTTGTAGTCTGTGTCTTCGTATGAAGAAACAGACCCAAGCGTCTTGAGAGGCCCAACAAGAGAAGCTTTTTGAGGCTCAGTCCGGTCCTTCAACGTCGACATCGGTACTGAGGTCGGTGATGTCGACAGGAGCATCGACGTTGAGGAGAGAGGCAATGGCTGCTGAGATACCAACTCGCGCTGGGAGCAGTGAGGTGTCGAGTGGGTCACCACCTCTCTCGAGGCCTCCTGTTATGCAGGCCCCCCGGGACTAACCTTCGTCGGACCCGGCCCCAAGGAGACGTGAGGATTCAACGTCCTCCTCATCGGTATCGAGGAGTCTCGATGACGGGCGTCGAGTGAAGGCTAAGAAGTATCGTCATTGTTCTCCTTCAACGCACGGTACTGGGAGCTCCGAGGCGTCGAGACAGTCGGCACGCGAGAAGCGTCAGCGCCAAGAGGATCGCTCCCCCTCAATACAGGAGGTGCCGATGCGTCGGTCTCCTAGCAGCCCGATGCCTGCTCCCGAGCCTCCACGGATTCTGACACCACCTATTCCCGGGTCCCAAAGCCTTCTCCGATGGCGGCTCTTGACGAGCATATCCGGGCCTTGTTTCCAGAACTTCTGGAAGGCTTACTGCTACAATCAGCTTCGGTGTCGGGGGTGCTTGTGCCTTCTGTGCCATTTGCTGTAGTGGTGTCTGGCCCTTCTCCTGTGGTGAGGTCTCCGACTGTGGTGCCGCCTACGGCTTCAGCGTCGGCTGCCACCCAGGTTGACTCCCCTTTGGCGTCGGTGGACGAAGCATCGCCGCAGTCGGATCAGGCGTCGACTTCTCAACATCGCCACAGAGGACATTGTTCCTCGGCGTCGAGGCAGGTCCAGTGTCAGAGTACCTTGACACAGGTTGTGTCTGACACTGAGCAGGAGCGCTCGTGGGAATCAGAGGAAGATCCCAGGTACTTCTCTTTTGATGAGTCCTTTGGAATTCCCTCTGACCCTTCTTCTTCGCTGGAAAGAAGACTATCTCCACCCGAGAGTCGGTCTTTTTCCTCCTTTGTCTGGGAAATGGCTACGGCTATTCCCTTCCCTGTGGAGGTTGAGGATGAGCCCAGGACTGACATGCTCGAGGTCCTGGATTATTCTTCTCCACCTAAAGAGGCTGTGACAGTCCCTCTGCATAAGGTACTGAAGGAAGTCCTTATGAGAAACTGGTCCGCCCCTCTATCTGGCCCTGTGGTTCCCAAGAAAGCTGAGTCCCAATACCAGATCCACGGTGAACCTGGATTGAAGAGGTCCCAATTACCCCACAATTCCATGGTGGTGGATTCCCCAGGCAGAGAAGCTAGGACTCTTGACTCTTTTGGGAGAAAGACGTATTAGGCCGCTATGCTCGCTGCCAAGATCCAGTCATACCAGCTCTTCACGAGCGTACATTTGCGGGACTCGATAAGTCAACTCTTCAGCTTGGTTGAGACACTCCCTACAGATCTGGCCGAGACTTTTCGCCATGTGGTCAGGCAGCAGAAGGCATGTTGCAAGTTCCTGGCCATGGGGAACCTTTAACGCTTTTGAAGTGACATCCAGGATCGCTGCTCAAGGTACAGTGATACGCAGACTCTCATGGCTGTGTGTCTCTGACCTGGATCATTCTGTCCAGCAGTGGATGGCGGATGTTCCTTGCCGGGGGGGACAATCTTTTTGGAAAGAAAGTAGAGGATCTTGTTAATCAGATTAAGAAGCATAATGATGCTATGGATTCTCTCTCCCACCGGTCGCCTTCTGCTATAGCCTCCTCATCTAGCAGGTTTTTTGGAGGGAAGAGAAGTGCTCCCTATTCCTACTCTAGGCGTAGGTACACTCCTGCTTCTCTGCAGCCTGCCCAGGCTCAGCCCCAGCGCGCTCGTTCTCCTCAACAGTGTGCGTCTAAGGCCCATTCTGCTCCCCAGCTAAACCAAGGGACGGGCTTTTGACTGGCTCCAGTTCAGCATAGCCTCTGTAAAAGTGTCCGTACTGGACGACTTGCCGGTAGGGGGGAGGTTGATGTTTTTTCACCAAAGGTGGCCTCTCATAACCTCAGACTGGTGGGTTCTTCAAATAGTCCGGTTAGGATACACCCTCAATCTGGAATCCAAACCTCCAAATTGCCCACCAGGAGCTCATTCTTACAGCTCCCAGCACAGGCAGGTACTTGCAGAGGAACTCTCCGCCCTTCTAAAGGCCAATGCGGTCAAACCCGTTCCACCAGGGGAAGAAGGGCTGGGATTCTATTCCAGGTACTTTCTTGTGCAAAAGAAAACGGGGGGGAATGCATCCCATCCTAGACCTAAGGGGCCTGAACAAATATCTGGTTTGAGAAAAGTTCAGGATGGTTTCCCTAAGCACCCTTCTTCCCATGATTCAAGAGAACGATTGGCTATGCTCTCTGGACTTAAAGGATGCTTACACACACATCTCGATGCTTCCAGCTCACAGGAGGTATCTTCAATTTTGGCTGGGAACACAGCACTTTCAGTACTGTGTACTGCCCTTTGGTCTGGCGTCTGCGCCCAGGATGTTCACAAAGTGCCTGGCTGTAGTAGCAGCGTCGCTACGCAGACTGGGAGTGCATGTGTTCCCTTATTTCGACAATTGGCTGGTGAAGAGCACCTCGGAGGCGGGCGCTCTACAGTCCATGTGAATGTCTATTCAGGTGCTAGAACTACTGGGGTCCGTGATCAATTATTCCAAGTCCCATCTCACCCCAGTTCAAAAATTGGAATTCATTGGAGCACTGTTGAACACAAAGACAGCTCGTGCTTATCTCCCCGAGGCGAGGGCAGACAACCTCCTGTCCTTAGTGTCCTTGGTTCGAGCGTCTCAACAGATCACAGCTCGGTAGATGTTGAGACTTATGGGGCACATTGCCTCCACAGTTCACGTGACTCCCATGGCACGCCTACACATGAGATCAGCTCAATGGACCCTAGCTTCCCAGTGGTACCAAGCTGTGGGGAGCTTAGAGGTTGTGATCCAAATGTCCACCAATTTTCGAAATTCCTTGCAGTGGTGGATAAATCGATCCAATTTGACCTTGTGACGTCCATTCCAAATTCCTCAGCCACAAAAAGTGCTGACGACGGATGTATCCCTTCTGGGGTGGGGAGCTCATTTAGATGGACTTCACACTCAAGGAGCTTGGTCCTTTCAGGAAAAAGGTCTTCAGATCAATCTCCTGGAATTGCGAGTGATCTGGAACGCTCTAAAGGCTTTCAGAGACTGGCTGGTCTAACCAAATCATATTGATTCAGACAGACAATCAGGTTGCCATGTATTATACCAACAAGCAGATGGGGGGCACCGGATCTCACCCTCTGTGTCAGGATGCCATCCAGATGTAGCTTTGGACACGCCGTTTCGGCATGTTTCTCCAAGCCACTTATCTGGCAGGCGTAAACAACAGTCTGGCCGACAGACTGAGCAGGGCAATGCAAATTCACGAGTGGTCGCTGAACAAGGACGTAGTCCGCAAGATCTTCCGAGTGTGGGGTACCCCCTCGGTGGATCTTTTTGGCACTCAGATCAATCACAAGGTCCCTCAGATCTGTTCCAGGCTTCAGGCCCACGACAGACTAGCGTCAGATGCCTTTCTCCTGCATTGGGGAACAGGCCTTCTGTATGCGTATCCTCCCATACCTCTAACAGGGAAGACTTTGCTGAAACTCAAACAAGACTGCGGAACCATGATTCTGATAGCTCCCTTCTGGCCGCATCAGATTTGGTTCCCTCTTCTTCTGGAGTTGTCCTCCGAGGAACCGTGGAGATTGGAATGTTTTCCAACCCTCATCACTCAGAACGAGGGGTTGCTTCTACATCCCAACCTCCAGTCCCTGGCTCTCATGGCCTGGATGTTGAGAGTTTAGAATTCGCCTCCTTGAGTCTTTCAGAGGCTGTCTCTCGAGTCTTGCTTGCTTTCAGAAAAGATTTCACCAAGAGGTGTTACTCTTTCAAATGGAGGAGGTTTGCCGTCTGGTGTGACAGCAAGGCCCTAGATCCTCTTTCTTGTCCTACACAGACCCTGCTTGAATACCTTCTACACTTGTCAGAGTCTGGTCTCAAGACCAACTCCGTAAGAGTTCACCTTAGTGGCATTAGTGCTTATCGTAGAAGGTAAGCCTATCTCTGGACGGCCTTTAGTTGTTCGCTTCATGAGAGGTCTGCTTTTGTCAAAGCCCCCGGTCAAACCTCCACCCGTGTCATGGGATCTCAACATCGTTCTCACTCTGCTGATGAGAGCTCCCTTTGCACCACTGAATTCCTGCCATCTGAAGTACTTGATCTGGAAGGTCATTTTCTTGGTGGCTGTTACTTCAGCTTGTAGGGTCAGTGAGCTTCAGGCCTTGGTAGTGCATGCACCGTATATCAAGTTTCATCATAACAGAGTAGTCCTCCGCATGCACCCTAAGTTCCTGCCTAAGGTGGTGTCGGAGTTCCATCTGAACCAGTCAATTGTCTTGCCAACATTCTTCCCCGTCCTCATACTCGCCGTGGCGAAAGCAGTTTACATACCTAGGACTGCAAGAGAGCATTGGCCTTTTACATGGAGCGAACACAGCCCTTCTGACAGTCCGCCCAGTTATTTGTTTCTTTCAATCCCAACAGGAGGGGAGTCACCATCGGAAAACCCACAATCTCTAATTGGCTAGCAGATTGCATTTTCTTCACTTATGCCCAAGCTGGCCTGACTCTTGAGGACCATGTCAAGGCTCATAATGTTAGAGCCATGGCTGCGTCGGCCTCCATTGAAGAGATTTGCAAGGCTGCGACGTGGTCATCAGTTCACACATTCACATCTCACTACTGCCTTCAGCAGGATACCCGATGCAACAGTCAGTTTGGGCAGGCAGTGCTGCAGAATCTGTTTGGGGTTTAGAATCCAACTCCACCCCCCTAGACCCATTTTTGTTCTGTTCCAGGCTGCACTCTCGGTTAGTTGATTTTTTTTTTTTTGTAAATATTTTTATTATTCCATGGGTGCAGTTACAGACATCATGAACAGGTTTCCGGTCAATCTTTGTTATGTCTTCGCCGTTGCAAGGCCCAACTGACCAATGTTAATTGTTTTGAGTGAGCCTGGTTGCTAGGGATACCCCACATGTGAGAACAAGCAACCTGCCTGTCCTCAGAGAAAGCAAAGATACTTACCTGTAGCAGGTATTCTCCGAGGACAGGCAGGCTGATTGTTCTCACAAACCCGCCCTCCTCCCCTTTGAAGTTGTTGTTATTGTTGTTTCTTGTTTATATGCTTTTTGATTAAACTAAAGAGGCACGCTTGCGCGGCGGTCAGGAAGTCGTTCGCGCTGCCCGTGCAATGGAACTTTCCCAAAAGACTTTGATTTTTATTTTGCTTGCAAAATTTGTTTGCCGATTCCTGGGCCGCCGTGGATGATGACCCACATGTGAGAACAATCAGCCTGCTGTCCTCGGAGAATACCTGCTACAGCTAAGTATCTTCGCTTTATCAAAAGTGCAAATGTACCTCTCAATTGTGCCCCAGCTCCACCCAAATGTCATTGTGAGCCACCTACACATGGACCATGTAAAGCTGCTTGTGCTTTTTTGAGTGCACACATATACCCCCCCCCCCAATTTTATAACAGCCATTTTCCTCATGCAAAACATGCTTTATGTGCACAAAATGCTTATAATTACCCCTTCAGCTTTGCTGCTTTTACCCACTTGATGAGAAACTTTAAATTTGGTGTTTCTGGTCAGCAAATTATTGTTATAGCATTTATAAGAAAACTAAGCCACATACAGGTTGCATACTTGTTCATACTCAGGTGCAGCATATGCTCATTTTAATGTCTTCAGAAAGATGAAAGATGGGTCTCCCACATAGAAATGTTGAACCTTAGCTAGATCTAACCCTGTGGCTGAACAACATATGAAGGTAGCTATTAAGGGCCCGATATTGAAAGATTTATGCTCCTAACTTTGAGAGTTCTGCTCATAAACTAGCCTCTGAAAATTTACTAGAGCTGGGTGCATACATTTTTACACAAAATTTCACTAAACTTAAATTTATGAGCACAAAAAGTGGTAAAAGGGTGTATTTAGGGCAGGGGAAAGAAGTTAGGAGCTTAGCACTGATTTTCAGTGTTAGCCTTATAAATTAGGCTCATAAAACTAAGCATGATTTATGAGCTTCTCACAGGTCTCCCACTTGGCCATCTCTCTCCTCTTCAACCTGTTCAAAATTCTACTGCATGATTAATATTCCGCCAGTGTCATTATGCTCATATTAGCCTTCTCCTCAACTCACTTCACTGGCTTCCTATCCATTTCCGCATACAGTTCAAACTCCTCTTATTGACCTATAAGTGCATTGACTCTGCAGCTCCTCAGTACCTCTCCACTCTCATCTCTCCCTACATTCCTCCCCAAAATTCCGTTCACTGGGTAAATCTCTCTTATCTGCACCCTTCTCCTCCACTGCTAACTCCAGACTCCGTTCCTTTTATCTTGCTGCACCATATGCCTGGAATAGACTTCCTGAGCCGGTACGTCAAGCTCCATCTCTGGCCATCTTCAAATCTAAGCTAAAAGCCCACCTTTTTGATGCTGCTTTTAACTCCTAAACCTTATTCACTTGTTCAGAACCCTTATTTTATCATCCTCACTTCCCTTATCTCTTGTTTGTCCTAATTAGATTGCAAGCTCTGTCGAGCAGGGACTGTCTCTTCATGTTCAAGTGTACAGCGCTGTGTACGTCTAGTAGCGCTATAGAAATGATAAGTAGTAGTAGTATGAATGGAAGGCCTACATTTATGAATACTCAACTGAAAAGTTATGCTCCTAAGTTTGCACAAAAATAGGGCAGAAAGGTTTTACTTTGGGACCCTTTTACTAAAGCACAGTAAGTTTTTGCACTTACCACACTAACTTTTGTGGTTAAGGAATGTAAGTGCAAAGCCTGCGTGGTAAACACAGAGGGGCATGCCCAGGGCAAGCACTTACCACACAGCTTAGTAAAAAGTCCCCTTTGTTCTTTGGCTAAATGACAGTTTGTTTTTATGCCTTGAAGATGTTCAGTTTGCAATTTTCCACAAAACTCCACCCCCCCCCCCCCCCAAAAAAAAAACAACAACAACATACAAAACAGTGTTAAGAGTACATACCCCTGATATTCCATATTTGGCCACATGAATACCAGGCCTATCTTTGGCCAGTTCAAACTTAACTGGCAAGTGATAAATATCGGCTTGGCTGGTTAAGTTTGAGCCGGTCAAAAATAAAACGGATATTCAATGCTGGTCACTGGAAATGGCCTGGCATTGAATATCCGGCTCAGTACCAACCAAGTTAGCCGGGCTAACTCCTGTGGTTTGAAAATAGGGCCCATTGTGACTAGTGACCTAGAGCATTTTCAACAAAGAAAGAAAAGGTCTTTGTATGACCTGCAGCGCAAACTTTCCTTGATGCTGCAAAATATTTTTACCTTAACATCCTGCCAATATGGGCCTCCTCGAGTAAACAGAAAATAGTTGTATAAATCATTTTTCTGGTGGGAAAAATACATCTCTGTACCAAGATTCACCATCCAGGAGCGACCATCACCACGTACACGCAGATGAAGCGAGTTAAAACTGGACCAATCATAGTGCTTAAGACGATTAAAGGCTGCCTAGGAAATGAACAATGTTGAATTAGCATGTTTTATCTCAGTATGATTCACAATGGTTCATGACTATTATTTCAAAAACAAAGCCTTAAAGTCTAACTGTCTTGTCATTACTGGTAAATGTCACTTATGGTTATATACCCCCTCTTTAAGTCTTTGTTAAGTCTTGTAAACCCCCTAGTCGTGGAGCAGGTAAATTTGAATAATGGAAGAAATAAATATATGAGTGTCACAGTTTTAAATAGGGTTCCCAAATAAACTCCACACAACCAAGGGATTTAGCAAGAAAAAAATATTAAAGGTTTTATTAAAGGGTAAAAGGGATAGAGGGTAAAATAAAAAGAAACACTTGTTGGTTATGTTTCTTAAATGTTGGTATCAATTTTTACAGGTTGATGGTATTAAATAAAATTAGTGCAAGATGTTAAATGCTTTGAGATAAGTTACAAAGGAAATAAAGGCAATAACAAAGACTTAAAGTCTTAAGTCTCTTGTCTTTTAGATTGTAAGCTCTTTGAGCAGGGATTGTCCTTCTATGTTTGAATTGTACAGCGCTGCGTAACCCTAGTAGCGCTTTAGAAATGGTTGTTGTTGTTTGTGCTGTTAGACAACTGTTATCTCTTCATCTCTCATAGAAACCACTGAAGATAATAATAGCAACAAAAAGGGATGACACACAATGAATGAAGGTAGGAAAAAAAAACATTTATCAAAGAGAAAGTGGTTGACTTGATAATATATTGAGGTGCATCTCTTTTCATCAGCTTAGTGCTACCTACCTGTGGCAGTTTGGATCTCATGGAACAGTACCCGCTGTATCTCGTCTCCCCATCACGAGGAACATTAGTGTTAAGGGTCCCACATAGTAGAGCAGTTTGGTTATTTTTACCTAGTTTCAGGTAAGCCTCACTTCTTCCTCCAATTTCCTGGTCTGAGGACACTACCCACTGTTCCAAATCCTGTTGGCACCGAAACTCCCAGAGCACCCTGGTCTGTTCCAGTATGTGTTCTACCAAGGGCCTGCCTTCTGGCCCAGTCCAGTGATCCACTAGCTCCTTCTTTAACAACCCAAAGTGCTTCTTTACCTCTTTAACTCCCTTCTGAAAATTAAAATCAATTTTTTTCCAAGGTGGGGTGTTGTCAGGAGGTACACCAGGCCTTCGATAACTGCTACTGTGCATTCTTGGTGTGCATTGGGCAAAGGCGAGTTTTGCCAAAGGACAGAAAATGTTCCACTGGTGCTCTGGAGAATAACCAACTTTGTTCAGCAATTTAAAAGTTAATGCCATACTGGCAAAGAGTTAATTCAGAAAAGAACCTGTGGATTGTTTTTTAAAGTAGTTTTACCAAGCTTCCAAATTCATCGGCAATAAAAATGCATTCCGTTGCAGCTCAAGTAGCCTCTGGCTATCTGAAACAGAAACAAACAGCAACATTGGAGAAGTTGAAGCTTAAACTTGAATAAGAAATGCTCTGCTTACTTAATATCAACCAGGTTCATTTCACTGAAGTAACCAAAGGAGATGATAAGCCATTAATAAAAAGACACATAAAAAATGTACATACTTAAAGGAAGTCCAAATGATTGGTTATAAAATATTTTTTTTTCTGATTCAAAGTACAGTGGCAATTGGAAAAATCAAGTTAATGCTGAAAGTTTGGGAGATGAAATTAGTAGGTGCTTAATTCAGTTTAACCAAGATCTCACTACAATCTGTAGATTTACAAGAGACTCAGAAGAAGAAATTCAAAACTAAAAACCTACTGTTCATTATTAAGGCTAATAAAAGTGAAACAGAGAAGAAAGCTGGTGTACATCCATTTCTCCAGATGATGAGACAACTTATACTGACCTGAGTCAGGGGAGTCGTGAGTGGGCCCAAGCTGGAAATGGAAGCCTCACCAATAGAAAAAGATCAGCATTAGGGGAGTGTCACACTCATTTGAAAGCTTTCTCACTCTCACACTCTTTAAGTCCTATTTCTCACTCATCAGAGCTTCAGTACCAATGCACTGATCTTGATCACTGCTTTCATGTGAGGGAAGCCTTAGAGAAGTAAACCAAGTGATCCAACCAGTAAGAAGAAATCTGAGCACACCTTCCTGCCTACTGCTTCCCATCGCCCTGTCCCTTTCCCCTTTACTGCAAGTACATGTGTTTGGAAACCAATGTACATACTTTTAACTTTTTAGACAATTTTCAGCTCAAAACAATTTACCCAAATTGCTCCCACTTTGTGTATATTATTTTAGAGGCTCCATTTTGTGTTTCCTTGATTCTTTTGTAAAGCAGTACTACATTTAAATAATTCTAGACTTATACCCTGGATGAACTGTCTGAAAAATCTCATTCTTTGGCCATCAGTCTCACTCCTTGGCATGGTAAATCTCACTCTATGGGATGGTTCACCCTTGGATCAGTTAGAAAAACAAATGAAGAGTCATACCTTACAATGCCCAAAGCCTTCAGGAGCCTCTAATCCTACTTCAGCAAGTGTTCAGTAAACATATGTGTAACCCTGGTTCTCCGAGGACAAGCAGGCTGAACATTATCACTGATGGGTCGTCATCTGCGACTGCCCAGGAGACCGGAACTAGTAAAAAAAAAAGTTGGAACTTTCCAGAAAGCGACGTTGCGCAGGGCAAGACGCACTGCGCATGCGTGAGCAGTTTCCCGGCCGCAACGCAAGCGTGCCCCTCAGTTTTCTTTCGTCCCCGCCTTGGGCAGTCACGGTTTTCTGTTTCGCTGCTCAGGATTGGTCCAGGAGACTTTTTTTCTAGCGTTCTACGCTCTTCCGTTTCATTCTCCCTTTTGTCGTCTTCTTAAAATTTTTAAAAAATAAAAAATTTAGATTTCCTTATATTTTTCTAGTTTTTTGTCACCCTTTTTAGGTTTCCTTTCTTTTCGTCACGGCCGTTTTTAGGCTGCTTGGCCGGGTCTTTTCCCTTGTTTTGTGCCTTTTTATCTGGCACCATTGAGTCTTTTGATTTAGCCGGAGCTCTTTTTCCGTCCATATCATCGAAGACTCCCAGCGGCTTCAAGCCTTGTTCTCGCTGCAACCGGACCATCTCAGGTACTGACCCCCCACGCGTGGTGTCTTCAGTGCCTTGGGCCTGGCCATCTTCCAGCTAACTGTAAGCTCTGTAAGTTAATGAACAAACAGACCCAAGTGGCTTGGGAGGCTCAACGCGAAAAACGTTTTGCTGATCGGTCCGGTCCTTCGACGTCGACATCAGTACCGAGGTTGGCGGCTTTGGCGTCGATGGAAGCAGCGACACCGAGAGACCAGGTAATGGCTGCCGAAAGACTGCATCGAGCTGGGAGCAGTGAGGCATCAAGTGGGTCTCCACCTGTCTCGAGGCCTACTGCTATGCAGGCCCCCCGGGACCGACCTTCGTCGGCCCCGGCCCCGAGGAGGCGTGAGAATTCCACTTCCTCCTCTTCGGTACCGAGGAGTCTCGATGATAGGCGTCGAGCGAAAGCTAAGAAGCACCATCATCGATCTCCTTCCATGCACAGTACCGGGAGCTCCGGGGAGCCGAGGGAGTCGGCACCTGAGAAGCGTCGGTGCTGGGAGGACCGCTCACCCTCCATACAAGAGGTGCCGATGCGTTGGTCGTCTGGCAGCCTGGTACTGGCTCTCAAGCCCCCTCAGATTCCAGCACCGACTCCTGCACCGGCCCCCCAGCCTTCTCCGATGGAAGCTCTCGACGAGCGCATCAGGGCCCTTCTTCCAGGGCTTCTGAAAGGCTTGCTTCGCCAATCTGCATCGATGTCGGGGGGGTGCTTGTGCCTTCCGTAGCAACTGTAGAGGCGGCATCTGGGCCATCGCCTGCAAAGAGCTCACCGTCCTAGGTACGGCGTCGGCTCTACTTCGACGTCGGTGGAGGAAGCTTTGCCGGAGTCCAGGCAAGAGTCGACTTCTCGACACCCCCCACGAGGTCGTCGATCCTCAACGTTGAGGCAGGCTCGGTTTCAGGCTGCTCTTAGACAGCTTCTGTCCGATACCGAAGATGAGCACTCGTGGGAAGAAGAGGAAGCCCCCAGGTACTTTTTGGAGGAGGATTCCTATGGGCTTCCCTCTGATCCTACTCCACCGATTGAAGCAAGGATGTCTCCACCTGGGAGTCTTTCTTTCTCATCCTTTCTGCGGGAAATGTCTAAGGACATTCCATTCCCTATGAAGGTTGTGGATAAGCCCAGGGCTGAGATGCTCGAGGTCCTGGATTATCCTTCTTCACTTGCAGAGGTTGCAACGGCCGCCTTGCATAATGCATAATACACTGAGGGAAGTGCTTATGCAAAATTGGTCTTGCCCTCTCTCTAATCCAGTGGTCCCCAAAAAATCCGAGTCCTAGTACAGAGTCCATGGAGAGCCTGTAATGGTGAAGGCCCAACTTCCTCACGATTCCATGGTGGTGGACTCTGCTCTCAGAAGAGCCAAGAGTACTAGAGACTATGCCTCGGCGCCCCCAGGCAGAGAGTCTAGGACCTTGGATTCTTTTGGGAGGCGAACGTATCAGGCTGCTATGCTCACTGCCAAGATCCAGACTTACCAGCTCTACACGAGCATTCACTTACGGAACTCAGTGCAGCAACTGTCCAGTTTAGTTGAAGCACTTCCTCCGGAGCTTGCTGCACCTTTTCACCAGGTGGTCAGGCAGCAGAAGGCATGTCGCAAATTCCTGGCCAGGGGGTCTTACGACACTTTTCATGTAGCATCCCGAGTAGCTGCTCAAGTTATAGTGATGCGCACACTCTCATGGCTGTGTGTCTCTGACCTGGATCATAAGACCCAGCAGCGAATGTTCCTTGACAGGGGGATAATCTCTCTTGAGAAAAAGTAGAGGACATGGTCGATCAGATGAAAAAGCATCATGACGCCATGGATTCTCTCTCCCGCCGGACGTCTTCTAGGAGGTATTTTGGAGGGAGGAGGAGTGCTCCCTATTCCTATAACAGGTGTAGGTACACTCCTGCTCCTCAGCAGCCACTTCAGGCTCAGTCCCAGCATGCACGTTCTCGTCAACGCCATGCGCCTAAGGCCCCTAGGGCTCCCCAGCAAAAGCAAGGGACAGGCTTTTGACTGGCTCCAGTGCAGCATAGCCGCAGGAAAAGTGTCCGTACTGGGCGGCTTGCCTGTCGGGGGGAGGTTGATATTTTTTCACCAAAGGTGGTCTCTTACAACCTCCGGTAAGTGGGTTCTTCAAATAGTCCGGTTAGGATACACACTCAATCTGGTATCCAAGCCTCCAAATTGCCCACCGGGAGTTCAATTCTTCAGCTCCCAGCACAAGCAGGTACTTGCTGAGGAACTCCGCCCTTCTAAAGGCCAATGCGGTCGAACCCGTTCCACCAGGGGAAGAAGGGCTGGGATTCTATTCCAGGTACTTCCTTGTGCAAAAGAAAACAGGGGTGATCCCATCCTAGACCTAAGGGCCCTGAACAAATTCCTAGTCCGAGAAAAGCTCAGGATGGTTTCCCTGGCCACCCTTCTTCCCATGATTCAGGAAAACGATTGGCTATGCTCTCTGGACTTAAAAGACACCTATACCCACATCTCGATACTCCCAGCTCACAGGAAGTATCTTTGATTTTGGTTGGGAACTCGGCACTTTCAGTACTGTGTACTGCCCTTTGGTCTCGCGTCTGTGCCCAGGGTTTTCACAAAGTGCCTGTCAGTTGTCACAGCATCGCTACGCAGACTGGGAGTGCATGTGTTCCCTTATTTCGACAATTGGCTGGTGAAAAGCATCTCGGAGGCAGGCGCTCTACAGTCCATGCGGATGACTACTCGCCTGCTGGAGCTACTGGGGTTAATCAATTATCCCAAGTCCCACCTTGTCCCAGTACAGACATTGGAGTTCAATGGAGCTCTGTTGGACACAAGGACATCTGGAGCTTATCTTCCCCAGGCGAGGGCAGACAATCTCCTGGCTCTAGTGTCCTCGGCTCGAGCGTCTCAACAGATCACAGCTCGGCAGATGTTGAGACTCTTAGGGCACATGGCTTCCATGGTTCATGTGACTCCCATGGCATGCCTACATATGAGATCAGCTCAATGGACCCTAGCTTCTCAGTGGTGTCAAGCCACAGCGGATCTAGAGGATGTAATCCATTTCTCCACCGACTTTTGCAATTCCTTCAGTGGTGGACCATTCGATCCAATTTGACCTTAGGACATCCATTCCAAATTCCTCAGCCGCAAAAAGTGCTGACGATGGATGCATCCCTCCTGGGGTGGGGAGCTCATGTAGATGGACTTCACACTCAAGGAGCTTGGTCCTTTCGGGTTAAAGGGTCTTCAGATCACTCCTGGAATTACGAGCAATCTGAAACGCTCTAAAGGCTTTCAGGGATCGCCTGTCCAATCAAATCATTTTAATTCAGACAGACAATCAGGTTGCTATGTATTACACCAACAAGCAGGGGGGGCACCGGATCTCACCCTCTGTGTCAGGAAGCTGTCTGGATGTGGCTTTGGGCTCACCACCATGGACTGTTTCTCCAAGCCACATACTTGGCAGACATAAGGGTCATTCCATGCCAAGTGGTCTAAACCTTCCCACTATCATGTCTCCAATTTTGTTCAAATTTTATCTGTTGCGCGAGTCAGGTGTTAAACAAAGTTTCCCAAAATTTGATGTCTCTAACTGCAATAGTTGCAGATCTAGACCCCCTTTTCTGAAAGGTTGTCAGTCCATGAGCGCGCGACATTTACCAAAATGCCATTTTTGGGGTCTAATAAAATCCAAACACATTTATAAGAATGGCTAAAAAATTCAAATCCTGTACAGTTTTTGATGCTAATTCCGATGAAATACATTTTAACATTATGGATGCAAAATCCAGTCAAACAAGTTGACTCAAAGTGGGCATCAAAATTGGTCGCAACTCATTGGAACATATTTGGACCAATATTCAGACCGCAACAACTTCCATGCAAACAAAGATATGGACTTGATTTTTTGAACAAGCATTATGCTTGTGCTGGACATAATACTGCCAGATTTGCAACTAACCAGCATCTATAACCGCCCTGCAGGATCTCTTCAAAGTTGGCACTGTCAGCGCAAATGGTAAAATGTACCAAAGTTCAAAGCCAATTATTAAAAAAGAGTCTGCCTGAATCAGCTTGTGAACAGTATCATCTGAAAGAGAAAATTGTGCTCTACAACACTGATATGTTTTTGTTTTGCTCCCTGTCAAACCTCCACCAGTGTCATGGGATCTCAACTTCGTTCTCACCCAGCTGATGAAAGCTCCTTTTGAGCCACTGAATTCCTGCCATCTGAAGTACTTGACCTGGAAGGTCATTTTCTTGGTGGCTGTTACTTCAGCTTGTAGAGTCAGTGAGCTCCAAGCCCTAGTAGTGCATACACCTTATATCAAGTTTCATCATAACAAAGTAGTCCTCCACACTCACCCTAAGGTGGTGTCGGAGTTCCATCTGAACTAGTCTATTGTCTTGCCAACATTTTCCCCCCGTCCTCATACCCGCCCTGGTGAAGACAAGTTGCACACCTTGGACTGTAAGAGAGCATTGGCCTTTTACGTGGAGCGGACGAAGCCCTACAGACAGTCTGCCCAATTGTTTGTTTCTTTTGACCCTAACAGGAGGGGAGTTGCCATCGGAAAATGCACCATCTCTAATTGGCTAGCAGATTGCAATTCCTTCGCTTATGCCCAAGCTGGCTTGACTCTAGAGGGCCATGTCACAGCTCACAATGTCAGAGCCATGGCTGCATCAGTGGCTCACTTGAAGTCAGCTTCTATTGAAGAGATTTGCAAGGCTGCGATGTGATCATCAGTCCACACATTCACATCTCATTACTGCCTTCAGCAGGATTCCCCACGCGCCAGTCGGTTTGGGCAATCGGTGCTGCACAATCTGTTCGGGGTTTAGAATCCAACTCCACACCCGTAGGCCCATTTCTGTTCTGTTCTAGGCTGCACTCTCACTTAGTTGTATTTCTTTTCAGATCAATCTCAGTTATGTCCTCGCAGTTGCGAGGCCCAATTGACCAATGTTCATTGTTTTGAGTGAGCCTGGGGGCTAGGGATACCCCATCAGTGATAATGTTCAGCCTGCTTGTCCTCGGAGAAAATGAAGATACATACCTGTAGCAGGTATTCTCTGAGGACAGGAGGCTGAACATTATCACAACCCACCCTCCTCCCCTTTGGAGTTGTTCCTCTTATATATATTTTGCTTTTTACTAACTGAGGGGACACGCTCACGTTGCGGGAAGCTGCTCATGCATGCGCGACGTCGCTTTCTGAATCTAACTTTTTTTGACTAGTTTCGGTCTCCTGGGCCGTCGTGGACCCCATCAGTGATAATGTTCAGCCTGCTGTCCTCGGAGAATACCTGCTACAGGTATGTATCTTCATTTTCCCTCCAGACAGTCCTGGAAGCCGGCTAAGCTCTTTGGGTCAGGCACCCAAACCAGGGCACACAAAAGATAAGAAATTAGATCTTACCTGCTAATTTTCTTTCCTGTAGCCTCTCCAGACCATTCCCAATGAGTGGGTAATATACTCTCCTACTTGCAGATGGGGAGACTGAGAACTACTAGAGACCAATGAACAGAGTCTGGAGGCATTCCCACAACACACTGGCAAGGAAATAGACTAATTGAGGTGAAAGGAAGAAATGAGCTTCAGCACAAATGAGGGAACTGGTGTTCCTCGAAAAAGAGAAGGAAGTGCACCCGACAGGACAGAGCCTGCAACTTGGAGATTTGACGGGCTGATGTAAAGGCCAAAAGCTGAAGACAAGGGTTCAAAGGGTGCCACTACGAAGAAGAAGGTATCTAACACCAAAGACAAATCCCACAGCACCACCACTGGACAAACCAGAGGCCCTAAGTACTTAAGTCCCTTAAGACCAAATCTGGATGAAGTGCAACCGAACGGCCCAGAATCGGTCCCTGAAAGGATGACAACACCGCCAGGTGAACATGGATAGAGGAGAGGGACAAACCCTTCTCCAGCCCATCCTGCAATAATTGCAACAGCTCCAGCTTGGACAACCGAAGGGGTACCACACTAAGGGTGTCACACCAGTCCTCAAAAATGCACCACAAGCGAACATATGCCAAGGAAGTAGATCTCTTCCTGGAACTCAACATGGTGGAAATGACATCCCCCCAAAAAACCTTTCCTCAACAAGTGCACCCGCTCAAGAGCCACACCGTAAGTGAGAAATGACTTACGTCAGGCATAATGACCGGACCTTGAAGAAGAGGACCCTCCAGAACCAATCAAGGAGACTCGTCTAACACCACTCACCGGAGATCGCCATATCAAGGCTGATGGGGCCAATCCAGGGCGATGAGAACCACGTGGCTGTGATGAGTCTCTATGCGTTGGATGACCCAACTGATGAGAGGCCACGGTGGAAAGATGTACAAGACACCCCAAATTGGCCACGGCTGAACCAAGACATTGAGGCCCTCCGACATCAGCTCTTTCCTGTGACTGAAGAACCCAGAGGCTTTGGCATTCCTGAAGGTGATCATCAAATCCACGTGAGGCTTCCCCCAGCGGAGCACCACAGATTGGAAGGCCACGTCCAAGAGGAACCACTCCCTTGGGTCCAACACATTGCTGCTCAGATAATTCGCCTCTAAATTGGAGACCCCCGCAACATGTGCCACCAAAAAGCACAGCAGATGGCACACTGCCCAGGCCATCAACTCTGCCATTTCCAGATCCAGCAAATGACTCCTCGTGCCGCCCTGACAACTGACATATGCCACCGCCATCGCATTGTCCAAGAGGACCCGCATGGCCCTGTGGAGAAGTAGAGGCAGAAAAGCTACCAGGGTCAACCGAATGACTCTGGTCTCCAACTGATTGATAAACCACTGGGCTTCTGTGGTTGACCACAGCTCCTACACCACCTGACCCAGACAGTGAGCTCCACAACCAGAGAGACTGGTGTCCGTGATGACTATTGTCCACTCTGGGAGATCCAGATTCATCCTGGCCAACAACTGAGCCTTGTCCAGCCACCAGTGCAGGGAGTCCAGCACCCCCTGACTCAACAGCATGCGGGCCAGGAGGTCGTCTCTTAGAAAAGACCAGTGGGACAACAGCGCTAGTTGAAGAGGGTGCATGTGCGCACGCGCCCACAGCACTACTGCGATTGTGGCTGCCATGGAGCTCAAGACCTGTAGGATAGTCCATGCCATTGAATGCCAAAGCAGAGTCTTAGCCCAGAATTAGCCAACTGTCCAAGTACGGGTGCATGAGCACCCCCTCCCGGCAAAAGTGAGCTGCCATTGCAATTGTAACCTTGGAGAAGGTGCGTGGTGCCATCACTAGACTGAATGGTAGGGCTATGAACTGATAGTGAAGACTTTGGACTGCAAACCCCTGTGATGACCCGGATAGATCGGAATAAGGAGAGGCCTCTGACAGGTCCAGGGCCATCAGAAACTCTCCCTTGCAGGTGGCCACAAGTACCAACCACAGCGTCTCCATGTGGAATGGAAAAACCTTGAGCAACTTGTTGACTCCCTTGAGGTCCAGGATTGGCCAGAAGGTCTTTTCCTTCTTGAGCACCACAAAATAGAAGGAATACCTGCAAAACCTCTCTCGGCCAGCGGCACCAAGACTATCACCTCCAACTCCTACAGCCGGGCCAACGTCTGATGAATGGCAGGCGCTTTCTGCATCACCTTGCAAGGCAAACTGATGAACAAGTCTGGCAGGGGATAATGGGACTCCAGACGGTAGCCAAACTGCAGAATGTCCAGGATCTGTGCGTCCAGGCCTGGTAGAAATGGTACAACTGCCCATCAATAGGTGGATCTGGAGCCTGGACTTGGACCCCCAAACCGTCATTGCACGGAGTAGGGAGCCCCGGAAGCTCCTTGGCCTCCCTTGCGAGCTTAGCGCTGAAAGGACTGGGACCGGCTCCATAAACTACCACACTGAGAACTGGCAATATGGCCTTACCAAGAGCAACAGAGGTCCCAGAGACATCCTCTGAGCACCCTCCAGAAGGCAGACTGGACCTGAGACTCCGGCAGTCTAGGAGTCTTGGACTCCCCAAATCCTTCACCAATTTGCCCAAGTCCTCCCCAAAGAGAAACTGCCCCTGAAAGAGTAACTGACTTAAGTGCACCTTAGACACCATGTTCACCGACCACTGCCATAGCCACAATGAACAGCGTTCAGCCACCAACAAAGCCAAGGACTTAGCCAAAGCCCTGCCCAAGTCATACAGGGTCTCTACCAGGAAGGCTGTCCCCGTTTCCAAATTGAGATCCTTGGATGCGCCCTTTGGCGTATCGGGCAACTGCTCCAACCAGTGGAAACAGGCATGGGCCACATAACTGCCACAAATGGCTGCCTTCAAGTCTAGAGCAGAACTTCACAGGACCGCTTCAAGAGAGCCTCTATTTGGTGATTTTGCAGATCCTTCAGGACAGCACCACCCTCTACGCGAACTGCCATCTTCTTAGTCACCACCGTAACCAAGGCATCCACCACAGGCAAGCGAAAACACTCCTGTTCTTCTCACGGAATCTGATAAAGGTGAGTCATGGCTCTCGCTGTTGTTAAGGGAGCCTCCAGCTGCTAACACTGAGCCATCAAAAGAGGAAGGTCCAGGCGATGAAAAATCTGAACCACAGTCGGGTACCTCCCTGAGAGGAGCCTCTGCGTCCTCCAGAGATTCCAGAAGCCACTTCTGGTCCTTCTCCAAACCCTCCTCATCCTGAGAGAGGAGGTCAGAGTCCTCTTGACCATCCAGCTCCTCACCCAAATGTGGGTGCTCGGACCTGGAAGGTCCCTGCGACACCAAGCTGCAGAACCGGAGGGCCACCGAACCAGTGACCAGACTCTGGACGTCAAGGGCCCCAGAAGATCCAAGAGCCCCCCCCCCCCCAGTGCTTGGGGTCACAACCGCAAGATTATCAAACTCAGGCCTGATCTGCTTCAGGCAGAATGCCTGGTGCAGCAGGAGTATGAATTCCAGGGAAAAAGGGAGCACAAGGGAGGAAGGAGCCATGGCAACATCCTGCTAGTGCAACTGCGAAGAAGCGTGAGACAGATTGTGTGCCTGCAGTGTCGACTCAAGCACCACTGATTTTCCCCGCCAACAAAATGATGCCGGCTGACGCTGATTGCCCCACACCTGCATGACCACCCAACTCCTCCTGATGCAATGACTCATTGCCCTTAGGCCCTCCCGCAACAGCCAATTTGGCCGCGGCAAACAAGCCCGCTGTATTGTCCTGTGACGCCTCCTGACAGACACAGCACAAGCCGCTAAGGAGGGAAATCATGCATCGCAATGCACAAGCCACACAGCACTTCATCTTCCTGGAGGGAGCTGCCATAAGTGCACATTGTCACAAACGGTCAAGAATTGTCCCACGTCCTTCACACCCGGCAGACTCGGGACTGCAGAAAGAGCTCCAGTAAGTGCCACTAAACAGCAAACACTTGGCTTGCTTGTTTTTATTTTTTTCCAAATGAGTAAGAATGGTTGTTCTCAGTCTGTCCGGGAAGCTTTAAGGAACCCCTCTCAGGAAGGGGAGAGGGGGCCAAGGCTACCACAACTCATAGGCTGGGGGGAGAGGGACCCGCAGCATGGAGTGTGCACCTCCGGGGCCCACCACAAACAGGCTCCTAGAACACCGGCACTGCTTTTTTTTTTTCATCCACCACAAGCCTATAGATTCAAATGTTCTACCCTCTGTTGTTCAACATGCCAAACACCCCAAATACAGGATGGCACAGCAGCCGCAACAGGCCACAATACCCACCTACCCTCTACTGAGGAGACAGAAATATTGAGGGGGGGGGGGGGCAGGACTACACAGGGGTTATTATACTCAAGTCTCTAGTAGTTCTCTTTCTCCCCATCTGCTGGTAGGAGGGCCTATTACTCACTTGGGACAAAAAAGTATCTGCAAAAATAGTATATGTAAACCGCTTTGACTGCACTTACAGAAAGGCTTTATCTGAAGTGTGGAATCAAGATAAACAAACACTCATTGGGAATGGTCTGGAGCAGACGCTAAGGAAAGTCTCTTTGTCAGATGGGCACAGGCCGAGGCTGGGCTATATCCCAGTAGGCTGGCGGGTTTAAGCCAATGCCATCTTTACGCTGATGACTCCCAGATCTACCTCTCCACACCAGAAATCTCAGCAGGAATCCAGGCCAAAGTATCAGCCTGCCTGTCTGACAATGCCTGGATGTCTCAGCGCCACCTGAAACTAAACATGACCAAGACTGAGCTTCTCATCTTTCCCCCTAAACCAACTTCTCCTCCTCCCCCATTCTCTATTTCTGTGGATAACACTCTCATCCTTCCTGTCTCATCAGCTCGTAACCTTGGGGTCATCTTCGACTCCTCCCTCTCCTTCTCTGCACATATTCAGCAGACTGCTAAAACCTGTCGTTTCTTTCTCTATAATATCAGCAAAATTCGCCCTTTCCTTTCTGAGCACACTACCAGAACCCTCATCCACACTCTTGTCACCTCTCGCTTAGACTATTGCAACTTGCTTCTCACAGGTCTCCCACTTAGCTATCTCTCTCCTCTTCAATCTGTTCAAAATTCTGCTGCACGACTAATATTCCGCCAGTTTCATTAGGCTATTAGCCCTCTCCTCAAGTCACTTCACTGGCTTCCTATCCGTTTCCGCATACAGTTCAAATTCCTCTTATTGACCTATAAGTGCATTTACTCTGCAGCTCCTCAGTACTTCCCACACTCATCTCTCCCTACATTCCTCCCCGGGAACTCTGTTCATTGGGTAAATCTCTCTTATCTGTACACTTCTCCTCCACTGCTAACTCCAGACTCCGTTCCTTTTATCTTGCTGCACCATATGCCTGGAATAGACTTCCTGAGCCGGTACGTCAAGCTCCATCTCTGGCCGTCTTCAAATCTAAGCTAAAAGCCCACCTTTTTGATGCTGCTTTTAACTCCTAACCCTTATTCACTTGTTCAGAACCCTTATTTTATCATCCTCACTTTAATATTCCCTTATCTCTTGTTTGTTCTGTCTGTCCTAATTAGATTGTAAACTCTGTCGAACAGGAACTGTCTCTTCATGTTCCAGTGTACAGCACTGCGTACGTCTAGTAGCGCTTTAGAAATGATAAGTAGTAGTAGTAGTACTTTATCACAGTCCCAGAAAGAATTACTCTCACTCTAGGAGTTGCTTTTGTAAACTCTTGGGGCCTTATTTACTAAGGCGCGTTAGCATTTTTACTGTGCCTACAATTATCACGTGCGCTGTTTAGGTGCCTATAGGGATAATGTAGATGCATACACAGTTAATGCACGTTAAAAATGCTAATGCACCTATAACGCGGTTTAGTAAACAGGTCTCTTGAACTTTTACTAACAGAACTTTAAACAGGAATGTTCAGCAACAAGTCAGCTTAACAGTCGTAAATAGGGGAAATCAGGGCGCTAATCAGATGGAAAATACCTCAGATTCAGACTCTCTCAGTGTCCACTCGGCTCTCAACCCTCCAAGCCAATCCCACCTGGCAGGGCAATCCTAGGCTGCAGCTTGTCCACCCCCTTGCCAGACAAGGGCTTTTCCCCAGCTGCCAGACTGTATCCAGGACCAGATTTCCCCATCTGTCCTTCTGCAGAGGTGCAGTTCCTTTCACCCACCTCGGGCCTGAACAGGTTTCTCCCTGTTCCACTCACAGGGGGTATTGTCCCTCTCCTTCCCCCAGTGCCTTCTTGTTTCAACCTCTGTCTTTTTTTTTTAGCAGAGATCACCCTGTCACAGCAGACCCTGCTTATTATGTCGGGCAGGATAGCCCCTCACTCCGGTCCTCTCGATAAGGCAGATGCTTTTATCCCATCCAAAACCCACCCCTCCATGCTTAAGAACACTGTCAATCATATTTTCATTCACTATAGTAAACTTGGGTTCAGAATAATTTATCTTTTTATATATATATATATATATATATATATATATATATGCACTTTAAAAAAATGCTAAAGTGTTTTAAATTGTTTTAAATGTGCTCAGACCATACCGTTTACACCCATTATATCCCCAAGAGGAATATGTGGTGGTGTCACAATGGAACCATCATTGCACATATGATGTTCCACCTCCTAATATTTGTGTATGTACATACAGCTGCGCCCAAGTAGATCTTACTCACCGATGTATGCGTATATCTATAATACATATGTATAAGTCATGGACTATTCACATTAAATGTTGTTAGACTTGAGCTCAAACCTCCGCCCATAAATTATGGTACATTCCATATTACCTTCTGATACATGGATAATAAAACATACAGTTCAACATTTGTTTATGATACTGTATTGTAAAATTGGATTCTTACAACAAATTACTTTTTTATGCATTACTCTTTGTTATGTATCTAATACTGTTTATTGTAAGCCACATTGAACTCAAACTTGCTTGGGATAATGTGGGATATGTCATAAATACATACATACATACATACATACCTGGTACGACAATCTGGGGCTGCAGCTTCTCCACCCCCTTGCCAGACAAGTGTCCTGCTGGGCTTTTCCCCAGTTGCCAGACTGTAGCTGGACTGGATCTCTCTGTCCGTCCTTCTGTTGCGGTTTCTCTCATCCTACTCTGGTCTGAACAGGTCTCTCCCTGTTCCACTGGGGAGGGGGGAGGGGTATTCTCTCTCTCCATTCTTGTTTCAACCTCTGTCTTTTTGTGCAGCCCCTGCTTGTTATGGCAGGCAAGATACCCTCTCACTCCACTAACATAGTAACATAGTAGATGACGGCAGAAAAAGACCTGCATGGTCCATCCAGTCTGCCCAAGACAAACTCATATGTGTATACCTTACCTTGAATTTGTACCTGTCCTTTTCAGGGCACAGACCATATAAGTCTGCCCAGCAGTATTTCCCGCCTCCCATCACCGGCTCTGGTACAGACCGTATACCCTCCCCTATCCTTGCTTCCCAACCACCACCCCCTCTTCCCCCCACCTGCTCCGCCACCGACCCAATTTCAGCTAAGCTTCTGAGGGGGGGTTGGGCAACCAACGGCTATGCTCTCAATAAAGCAGATACTTTTATCCAGTACAAAATCAGCCACCATCCTTAAAAACACTCTCAATCATATTTTCATAACATCCACAACTATATCAGTCTTCCAACTTCCCCCACCTTAGGAAGCTCTGCTAGCTTCTATCACCACAGTAAGGGGGTTACATATGGCATCAACCTGCATAACCCGTCCCAGTCAGAAAGTGGACAAAAGTCAGTGAGCAGAATATCATATCATCACAAAACACCAAATATGACCATCAGGAGTGACTCTCAAATTTCTGAACAGAATATAAAAATTGCCATATAAAAACGTAATGCACCAAATAGACACGGAGTTACTGAAGAGTCTTTAGAACTACAAGTAATGAAGACAATTGTAAAAGATGTAATCCCTAAATATTGGAGCCAAACTAGACATTAAAAATGACTTACCCATACACGGAACACAACGTGCCAAAGTACTGCGCATGCGTCCGCCAAACGCGGCGCTCGTATTTTCCTGTTTGTAGGATAGTTTGTCGTCTCTATGGTTCTGTTTACTTTTCTTGACGTCAGCTGGCACAGGGCGGAGCCTCAGGCGGGGAACTGAGAGTGCGCCTGCGCACTTGTCTTTGTGTGGCCCGAGCTGGGAGATTGGGAGGCCGGGCGGGCAGCTCGCGCTGCTGAGGGTCCGGGCTTAGCTTGGAGCGAGAGGTGGCCGAGCAACATGGTGAAAAAGCGGAAAGGCCGTGTCGTTATTGACTCGGACACGGAAGACAGTGGTAGCGACGAAAATCTCGACCAGGTGAGAGGAGGGAGGGAGCCAGCCTGTGGGACCTGGTAGGCCTCCTTGAAGTAAGGGCCTTAGGCTGTGAACTGTACCCGCGCCCCGGTGCCCTGCCGTGGCCTCGTTCCGCCTCGCGTGTATGGGAACATTAGAAGCAGGCGGCAGCAGGACTCCTCCTTGGCGCTCCTGTCCTGCTACCTACCCTGTGCCGGCGCTGGGTGGTGGAGTGGCGTTGCACGCTCAAGCTTGCGAAGGGCCTCCCTAGGTATCTGCGAGCTTGAACGGCAGCGGCTGCCCTGGGAGACGGAGGGAGCTGCTTGGTTATAGGTTAAGTGGGTAGGGTAGCAGGTTTTTTTTGAGGAAGGCGGGAAAGAAGAAACAGTGGTTCCTGGATGTGCGTGAGAAGCTCCGGTCATCCTCTGCTCCGGAGGCAATAACTAGCTTAGAGGAGCCGTGGTTAGATAGGTGCGGTACTCTTAGGCTATATCTAGCAAGTTTGATGACTTGATATTAAATCGTTCTGGTGTGTTGTTTTTCTGTTGTAATTGTGTAGTGTGAATAGTGCTTCCCAAACTTTAAAAAGGAAAGAAATGCATAGTTACCTCGCTAAGGTCTTTATTGAAAAACCAAACTGCACAACTGAAATACCCATTAATCGTGTCAGCTATTATTGCACGGAAATAAACAAGTACAGGTCTGTAACAGAAACTGAAACATTGTACTGATGCGTAAAGTAGACCACTTTAACATTTTTTTGTACGAGTAATAAACCCCCACTGAGCATGGACAACACCCCCCAACACAATAAACCCTTCAGTCTCCTCCCCTCCCCCACCGTACATATACTTAAACATCCCTTAACCCCAAATTATCCCCTCCACAAATAGTACTCCAATAATTTTTCTGTCTGTTTATCTACTGGGTCTAAGCATGATGAACTACTGGTGGTTGAGTAAAATCTTAGTCCTGCCTTGAATGTCATTGTTATAACCCTGAACTTGAAAGGAAGATTCACTTAAGTTAAAATGTGTCTGGCTTCCACCTATTGCTTTTATTTCATGCTTGAGATACTCTGCGCATCATGAGAATGCAGGCTGGCATTCGACTATGGTATGAAGACACATTGAAAATTGTGGTAAAAAGTTGTGTAGCTGTAGGATACTTCAGCTTAGTTAAAAGGGCCCCTAATAAGTTTTGCACTTTTCATGTTTATAGCATGCTGTAAATGCAGGGTGCCTGCTTTCTATCTGTACTGCATTTACGCACAGGAGTTTACCTCACTGCAAGGCACTGTAAGTGCAATTCCTCCCACATAAGTATCTGCCACCGCAGGTAAAGCAGTGTGGTCCCAGCAAAAATAAATAATTTTCAGGGCTATCATGGCAGCCTTTCAACCACACCACACACTCTGATACCCCAAAGTGCATGGAATATATTCCCCACCATCACCACCAAACACTCTAAAGAGCGGGACATTATTAACAGTGCCACTGCAGACCTTGATTTGAGAGTAGTTGCATTACCTGACTGTCTGTAATGCGGCTGTCCTTACTGCTTCCTCTTGAGGTGGTGATGAATGCAGCTGTATTATCAGTAGTTGTGACAACTAGCGTGTGGTACTGACCTGTGTGTTAGCTGTCACAGCCAGCCATACTACTTCCTGCCTATGTCACGCTTACTACTGTGTTAGGCAGCTAACATTAGATTTTTAATACAAAGGTGTCCTTTTTAGCGCAGTGGTCAGTAGTGCAGGCCCATGCTATGTCTGAGGTGTTGAAAACCCTGCATTAGTGGCGTAATGCAGCTTCATTGTTTCTTGTAATCATCATATGCACTGTTCATTCCCCCCACCCCCATGTGGTATGTCAAGACTATCTTGTGATGTAATATTTGTGTTTAACTCACAATTAGGTTCAAAGTGGAATACAAACCACAGAAAATATTCCGTGAACAGTAATATAACAATGAAAATGTTAGATTTTTTTGAACAAATGTCTTAACATTTTTCTAAAACATATAACAAGAATGCACAATTTTCACATCTCTGGGTAAAGTTTCAAAACTGTGCTGATCGATAAAAAATAGAGGAATGCCGTATCAATCTTTTATAATGGAAACCTTGGAAAGTGGGATAATAAATTAACCCCCCCCCTTTTTTTTTTTTTTGCAAAGCTGTGCTAGCGGCTGCCGCATGGCCATTCTGTCACTGCCCATTCACTTTGAATAGGGGGTAAGAGAGAACAATCTGCATGAGAGGTTTGATTACCATTGAAGAAGAAGATAGGTTAACTAGATATTCTGGAGAAGAGCCATCAAAGATTTTGAAAATCAGACATGTCAATTTGAAAAGTACATAGACTTGAATAGGTAATCAATGCAATTGATTAAGAGATGGAGTAGCTATAACGCATTTTTTCAAATTGAAGATTAATTTATTGTATTGTGGAGAGTCTGCTATTTCTGTTGGAGTTTGACTAATTGTGGAAAAAAGGCTATTAAAGTAATCTAAACGATAAAATAAGGGCTTGGGCCAGCAGAGAGAAATGTCCTTCTGAAAAAAGAGGATGTATATGATGAAGTTTTAATAAAAAATAATCTTTTTTAAAAGTTGACATTACTTGTGGTTCTAGGGAAAGTGTAGTGTCTAAAACAACAAACAAAATCTTTGACATTCATTCCACCTAGAAGTCAGAGCCAGTTTGCTGTTTGGTTCTAAAGAAGAGATTGCTATAAGCTAGTGACCCTGATTATTAGTTAGTGGAGAAAAAAGGTTCTGTTAGTATAGATTTGATTTCCAGGTTTTTACAGATATAGAATTAAAGATGATCCAAAATTCAAAATGGCAAAGTTTACCTGTACATTAATATTTAAGTTAGAGGCAGACCGAAACTGCAGTTGAAACTCCTTGTTTTGGTTGAAACTGAAAACTCAAGTTTGGTTGTGTGAATGTCAACCTGTGAGAGCTGCTGTTCTGCTAAACCCATAGTATCCAAGCCAGAATATAATCATTTAAATAATGAAATACCTATTTTACCTGCAAGCAAATTAGCCTCCGCATACATAGACCACAGTTAATAAAAATTAAATCTAAAAGCCTTGTACTTTTTACAGTGGCTGACTTTGTGCCACACTTGGAGTGACAGTTGAAGTCATAACGCCATAGGCTAATTCCTAAGGAGTTTAACATCTCAAATTTACAGACTTAAATTCCATCTAAAGTTTTGTATCAAAAGCATTTGTTTGGAGCACCCTATTCACCCTATAAACTATTGTGCAAGATAAGTGCATCACTTGCAATTGCAGTACAAAAAAAAATACAGATATCTCTTCCCTTCGCCCTCCCCTGGCTAACTTACAATCCCTGGTGGTCTAGTGGTGTAGTCAAGGCAGGAGCAATGCCTCAGTTGCAGCAGCCATTTTGAGAGCAGATCCATAATGGGCAGGAGTAACTGGAGACTGCTCCTGCCCCTATTACACCACCAGGAGTTGCAAGATAGGCGTGGGGGGGGGGGGCAACTTCTTTTCAGGGGAGGGAGGGAGACATAAGACAAAACATAAATTTTCGGCTTCCACCAAAAACACATCGTCATTTTTGTCTGAATCCAAAAACATGGCTGAAAAATTAAAATAACCTTTCAACCAAATCTGAAACTAAGTAGAAAAGAGATTTGGGGCCAGTTTTAGTGCTGTAACCATAATCAAAATTCGGTCGGCTTCTAAGTAGGGATTCTGGGCTACTAAGTCAAGATCAAATTAAAACAATGTAAGATTGTGCATGTGACATAAATACTTTTTGTCCTATGCGGGTCTTAAGGTCAGATGGTCCTATCAGCTTGATGTACCATCTTTATTGAAGATACGTTTAGTTGAGATGAGAGAATCTGTGTCCTCTGTGATAGGACCTCTAGGATGGAACAAACCTCTGATGGTATTAAGGCAGGATGAAGATAGTGTCAGTTTTATGTAATTTATTTGTTACATTTGTATCCCACATTTTCCCACCTATTTGCAGGCACAATGTGGCTTACATAGTACCGGAGAGGCATTCGTCGACTCCAGTATGAAATACAAAGTGATGTTGTGGTAAAATAAGGTTCATATGGAACAGACACATGAGGGAATCATATAGTGGAAGAGTTATGTCATGTCCATTATGTGCTTTGGTTTCGTTGCAGAGTTCAGACATTTAAGTTGGATCTGTAGGGCATGCTTTTTTAAACAGGTTAGTTTTTAGAGATTTCCGGAAGTTTGTGTTCATACGTTGTTTTCATGGGTTTTGGTAGTGCGTACCACAGTTGTGTGCTTATGTAGGAAAAACTGGGTGCATATGTTGATTTATATTTAAGTCCTTTGCAGCTTGGGTAGTGGTGATTTAGATACGTTAGTGTTGATCCGGATGTGTTTCTGGTTGGTAGGTCTATGAGGTTTGTCATGTATCCCGGGGGCTTCACAGAAGATAATTTTATGAACCAGGGTACAGATTTTGAAAGAAGTAAGTTCTTTAATTGGGAGCCAGTGCAGTTTTTCACAGAGGGGTTTTGCGCTTTCAAATCGCGTTTTCCAAATATAAGCCTGGCTGCCGTGTTTTGAGCGTTCTGAAGTTTCTTTAAGGTTTGTTCTTTGCATCCCACATAAATTCAATTGCAGTAGTCTACGTGGCTTAGTACCATTGATTCTATCAAGTTGCATAATGTTTCCCTCGGGAAGAATGGTTTCACGTGTTTGAGTTTCCACATTGAGTGGAACATTTTCTTTGTTGTGGATTTCACTTGGCTCTCTAGTGTGAGGTTACGGTCCATTGTAACACCGAGGATTTTCAGGTTGTCTGAGATAGGGAGGTTGTAATCTGGGGTGTTGATAATTATGGGGATGTCCGCACTGTATTGGGATGAGAGGATGAGACAGTGTGTTTTCTCTGTATTGAGTTTTAGCTGAAATGCATTTGCCCCTGAGTCCATGATGCTCAAGCTGAGCTTGATTTAGTTGGTGATTTCTGTCAGTTGATGTTTGTAAGGAATGTATATTGTGACATCGTCTGTGTAGATGAAAGGGTTAAGGCCTTGGTTGGATAAGGACTTGGCTAGTGGGTCATCATTAGTTTGAAGAGGATCAGTGATAGTGGTGATCCTTGAGGTACTCCAACAGTCTGCTTTCCATGGTGATGATATGTTTGAATTTGATTTCACTTGATATGTTCTAGTGGTTAGGAAACCCTTGATCCAGCTATGTATATTTCCACCAATCCTGAAGTAGTCTAGTAGTCTTAGTAATATATTATGGTTTACCATGTCAAATGCACTGGACATGTCGAATTGGAGGAGAAGTATGTTTTTACCTGTTGCTATTTCCTGTTTGAATTTGGCTGGGAGAGTAATTAGTACTGTTTAAGTGCTGTGGCGGGGGCGAAATCCTGATTGTGATTCATGTAATATTGAGAATTTGTTTATATAATCAGTAAGTTGTTTGGTTACCATGCTTTTCATCAGTTTGACTACCAGTGGGATAGATGCTACTGGGCGGTAGTTAGTTATTTTGTTTGGGTTTTTTTCTTGGTGTCTTTTGGTATTGGGGTGAGTAGGGTGTTGCCATTTTGCTTAGGGAAGAGGCCTTGCTGAAGCATGTAGTTTTAGGTGGGATGTGAGGTCTGCTATGAAGCAGTCAGGGACGGATTTTATTAGGTAACTGGGACAGGTATCCAGTTTACAGTGAGTGT
Organism: Microcaecilia unicolor; assembly: GCF_901765095.1. Taxonomy (NCBI): domain Eukaryota; kingdom Metazoa; phylum Chordata; class Amphibia; order Gymnophiona; family Siphonopidae; genus Microcaecilia; species Microcaecilia unicolor. The sequence goes on along the minus strand of NC_044039.1, from coordinate 145,308,805 downwards.
TGGAGAACCTAATAATCGCCTGGGTAACTGTTTTGACGGTGAGGAGAGCGAAGTTTGACCAGGTTCGGTCAGCTGGATATTCTCCAAGGGTTGGGTCCAGACCATTGAGGAAGTTTTCGATATCGGTATTGTCCTGATGTAGCGTGTTGCGTAGGTTTGCGATTTTTTTCATTGAAGTATTTAGCAAGTTTGTCTGCAGATGGGATGTCTGTATTGGTTGTAGTGACCAAGGTGGTGTCTAGTAGTTTGTTCACGAGTTGGTATAGTTTCTTCATGTCTTTGTAATCTGTACCTATTTTAGTTTTATAGTATGACCTTTTGATCTGTCTTATTGCGTATTTGTATTTTCTTTGTGTTTGCTTCCATGCGTTGTGCGTGTTCATCTTTTGTTTTTTTTCCCATGCTCGTTTGAGTTACCTGGATTGTGTTTTTAGCTTTTTCAGTTCATTGTCGAACCATGGTATCGAGTTATGCCTATGTGAGGTTCTTGTTCGTAAGGGTGCTATTTCGTCTAGTATGCTTCTGCATCTTTTATCCCATTCTGTGTGGTAGTATGTGGAGTCCGTTTGTGCTGTCCATTCGTTATTGTATGTCTGTTGCCAGAATGTTTTTGAGTCTACTTGACCTCTTGTGCTATAGGTTGTGTGTTCTTGTATATGGTATGAACACTTGTTCTGCCATTGTAGGGATAAGTTTAGTTTGTAGTGATCAGTCCATGGTGTTTCTGTCCATTTAATATCTGTTATTAGGTTCTGGTCTGGTCAATTAAAAACTGTTTTTTGTGCAGGCATAAGTTAGGGAGCTGTACTGGGAGAAGAGGATGTGTTTGGTTGGAATCTGTGTTTTTGTTGAGTTTCATATTTGTTTCGTTTTTATGTATGCTGTAGCTTGCCTAGTTATTTGGTGGGCTAGAAAAGTTCATTAGATATGCAGTGTACACTATTCTTTTTTTTTTTTTTTTTTTTTTTTTTGGGGGGGGGGGGGGGGATGCTGAGCAGCCCATTGCTATTTGTCACTGGGCATGCTTGCTGAAAACAAGGAAACCAAACTGCTGCTGATAGCCTATCTGCATTCTGCCTGTTACCAGAAAATGTTGGGGAGGCTTTTGTATCTCACAAGGAGGTTATGAACAGGAGACAGAACAAGACTATCTGGCCCATTATATTGGTTGAAGCCTGCAGGCGGAGATTGCCGCCACACTGGTTCACCCAAAACGGTAGTAAATGCTATTGAAAACGGTAATGAAAGATTATTAGAAGTAATGCACTGCCTTTGTGTGGTCCATCAGTAAAAAGTCAAAAGCTGTTCCAGTTGGGTAGGCAATGCCTTAAAATGTGGAGGATACAAAATTTTTTTATTTTTTACTTATTTGACAGCTTTTTAATTTATTTGAAAGCTTCCCATATGTAGATATAAATATCATGAAATAAAAACTGAATATCACTAAGAGCTGCAAAAATTATTGTATCTAGTGGAAACAGCATTAATAAAGGCTGTATTTTTGTGTAATTTTTTCTATACTGTTCTATACAATACAGTAATACATGGCCAAATTTCAGTGAGGATATCCTGTTCACTGATGGGTTTATCTTAATTACTGTTGTATTCTGCCTTGGGAAGCCTGGTATTATAAAGATTGGAATTAAAGTTAAACTGTCTTTTCATTGGAGCACATGGAATCACATCTTTACCTCATCTTTTTTGTACAAATGGATTATTCTGTTTTGAGCATGGACAAGTGGTTTTAATAAGTCAAAATAATAAAAATAAATATTTTCTTTCATGCAGACCTCTCATTTGTTTAAACATAACTAAATGGGCTTTCAGCCTAATGGTTTTCTTATATTTTGTCCTTGTGGTGACTTACATTGTACCAAAACTGAAAATACAGTGAAACAGAATAGTGGAATTCAGTAACATCCAAAACTTAATAAACATAATTGTATTCGTATTTGGGTAATAACTGAGAAAATGCTGTTGAAAAATGACTTGAATAAGAAATATATATCACAGAACTGGAAAATGTTGGCACATTTATGACTCTGGACTTCTGCATGAAGGTGGCTGTGCTCTCATTATTGAATATCTCTCTTTTAAATAGATAGTAATAATAAGTGCATTTTTATAGTATGCCATTGCAATCCACAATCCATCTTTCTCTTTTGATGTAGGCACAGGAAAAAAGATTTTAAATGTTCTCAGGTTTTAGCCTAATTCATGTTTAATTGATATAAATGTCATAAATCAAATCTCTGAATATTAAGCACCTGATTCTTATAACATGATGATGTCTGATCTAGTGGCCCTTTACCAGGTGAAAAAAAAATCCCTGCACAAATATAACACATGCTAGATAGAGTGTCCCAATAACCAGCTCCTCCAAATTACTCATTGATTATGGTTTATAACAAATTACTTCAGTGTACATCCTTATGCTGCATAAGCTGGCATGTTTGAAAATATGAGATTTTCAGCACTGCATATTCAGCACTGTATTTTCGGCGCTGCGTATGCCTTGTAGCGCTATAGAAATGCTAAATAGTAGTAGTAGTAGTAGTAGTAAAATATGAGATTGTGCTACCAACAATAAAGAACGACAATGTGGATGCAGCAGCTCATAGTTTTGTTTCTTTGTTTTGAGTGTACACAGAGCAATGGGTGCGCAGGGTAGGAGGAAACTCAGACTAACCTAGGTGGCTTCAATTTTTTGACACCAAGCCGTCTTCTATTCTCAATCAAACTTCCTTGGTATCTCATAAGTGCCTCAGGAGGAGCTTATCTTTCTAAGTCAACAGGGTGAAGACTGGTAGACGATACAGTGGTCATCCTCTGAGATCAACAGGGCTCTTGGAGGTGATATCCTTTGGTTGAAGGGCATGGCCGAAGGGGTGCACCATGCCCCTTTGAGCTCTAGTGGAGCATTCTTAGAACCTGGTGAGATTTTCCTATATCTGGAAAATAAAACCAAGGCTGCTGTGGCTGCAAAGAGACTTAAGAAGGAGCCAGTGGATAAGATGTGGTTCTCCAGTCTAATTTACTAACTGCTGACTCCTTGTTTTCTTGGGGGAAAGGTGTTACTGAGTGCCCCCAAACGTACTCCCCCCCCCCTTGCTGGGTTCTTTTAGGGTAGCTCAGATGCCAAAACATTTATCTGTTTTGTTTTTCCTTTAGGGCAACAATCGGCTCTTGGGTTAATGCAGGATTCAGTTGCCAACTTTTTTTTTTTGTCTATTGCCATTAGATATACCTTTGGTGTTGCCTGATGTGGACTCAACAATTATTTCCTAGTAATTAAGTATCCTTGAAGGATATTTAGGTTGTCTGAGGATGGAATATGTTTCAAGGGCTGTTTACTTCTTTATCTACATTTACCAAAGAGACTTTCAAATTTAAGAATGTGAGCAACGGTTTTTCTAGTTCTTGATAAAAATATTGCAGTTGGAATCTGAGACTCCAGTTGTGTAGGCCACTGGTACAAGAGAATCTTTATTTATTTGTTACATTTGTATCTCACATTTTCCCACCTATTTGTAGGCTCAATGTGGCTTACATAGTACCGGAGAGGTGTAAACAAATACAAAGTGATATTGTGGTAAGATAAAGTTCATGTGGTACAGCCACATTAGGGAATCGTACAACAGAAGAGTTTTGTGTTATGTCCATTACGTACTTTAGTTTTGTTATGTTGCAGAGATCAGATTAATTAGATTGTAAGCTCTGTCGAGCAGGCACTGTCTCTTCATGTTCAGTTGTACAGCGCTGCGTACGTCTAGTAGCGTTATAGAAATGATTAGTAGTAGTAGTAGTAGATCAGGTATTTCCTTGTCATCAAGCAGATGAAGCCATTACGTATGGGTTGTGTCCATCAACCAGCAGGGGGAGATAGCACTCAACTTTTCACAGTGCCTCATGGCCAGCCAGCTCCACTGCTTCTTCAGTATTCTCTATCTCCCCAAGCAGGGTGGCTGCAGCTTCTTCGGTGATATCAGGAAAAGAGGAGAAGGAGGCCTGGGTTGGTTGGTTGAGGGAATGTGTTGTAGGGTGAGGAGGAGGAGAAGATGGTTTGGTGGTGAATTCGAGGTTGATTTTCTGCACCTTGTCGCGAAAGTAGTCCGCCAGTGATTGAGGAGAGAGTGGGGGGGGGGGGAGCGGAGGGCACTTTGAGGAGGGAGTTAAGGGTGGCGAAGAGACGACGGGGGTTATAGCCGAGGGAGTTAGTCAATTGGGTGTAATAGTCCTGTTTGGCAAGGAATAGGGAGGACTGGAAGGAGGATAACATGAATTTATAATGAAAGAAATTGGTATGGGTGCGAGATTTCCTCCAGAGGCGTTCAGCCGATCGGGCGCAGGAGCGAAGGTATCGGGTGCAAGGGGTCAGCCAGGGCTGGGGATTAGTATGCCTTATGGGATGGGAGATGGACGATGCAATGGCGTCGAAAGCAGAGGAGAGGGTGGCATTGTAAGTGGAGACAGCCTTGTCGACAGTCTCGGAGGACGTGATGGAAGGGAGGAGATCAGAGATACTAGAGGATAAGGTGGGTCGACCGCCTGGAGGTTCCTAGAAGTAGTGGTTAGTATTGGGCGGGACTGAGGGGGAGGGTGATGAAGTGTGAAGGTGATCAGGTGATGGTCAGAGAGAGGAAGAGCTGAGGCGCAGAAATTGGAGGGTGAGCAGGTAGAAGAGAGGACGAGGTCAAGACAGTGGCCAGATTGATGAGTAGGGGTGGTGGAGCTCAGTTGGAGGTTGAAGTAGTCAACGTGGGTAAGTACCGTGGATTGCACCAAGTTCTGGAATGTTTTCAGGGGTAGATGTGGTTGTCTAGTGTCACTCCAAGGATTTTCAGGTTGTCAGAAATGGGGATTGTAGTGCCGGAGGTGGTAAGATTAGATGGGGGGGGGGGGGGGGGGGGGGGGGGGAGGGTGCAGAGTGCTAAGAGAGGATTAGGCATTGTGTTTTTTTCTTTGTCCAATTTCATCCTAAAGGTGTTGGCCCAGGAGGTTAAGATGTTCATTCCCATGGATATTTTGTCAGAGATTTCTGTTAGGTTTGATTTAAAGGGGATGAATATGGTAACGTCATCAGCGTAGATGAAAGGGTTGAGATCATGTCTGAATAGGGCCTTGGCTAGTGGGATCATCATTAGATTGAAGAGTATCGGTGATAGGGGGGATCCTTGAGGTACACCACAGATTGGAGACCAAGGTGGTGAGGTAACCATGGGTGATTTAACTTGGTAGGATCTTGATGTGATGAATCCTTTTATCCAGTTAATATTTCTGCCGATTCCAAGTTTGTCCAGTAGTTTGGTTAGTATGTTATGGTCTACCATGTCGAATGCACTGGATAAATCGAATTGTAGAAGGAGGATGTTGTTTCCAAATGCAATTTCTTGTTTGAATTTGGATATTAGGGTGAGTAGGACAATTTCTGTACTGTGGGCTGGGCGGAATCCCGATTGAGACTCGTGTAGAATGGAGAATTTTTGTATATATTCATTGATTTGAGAGGTCACCCTGTTTTCCATCAGTTTAATTAGTAGAGGAATGGAGGCGATAGGGCGGTAGTTGGTGACATCGTGTGCTGGTTTCTTAGGATTTTTCGGTATTGGTGTTAATAGTATGTTGCCGTGATCAGAGGGGAATAAACCTTGTTGTAGCAGAAAGTTTAGATGGGAGGTAAGATCTATGATAAAGCGTTCTGGGGCCTCTTTCATTAAGTAGTTGGGACATGGGTGAAGATGACAGTGAGATTTGGAAAGTTTGTTGATTGCCACAGAGACTTCTGTCGTGGTGAGGGGGGTGAAGTTAGTCCATGAACGGTCGGCTGGAATTTCGTTTCCTTGAGGGTCTAGTTCGTCTAGAAAGGAATCAATGCTTGTACAGTCTTGTGGAATTGTGTTGCAAAGCTTAGTAATTTTGTCGTTGAAATAATTTGAGGAAGATGATGTGACTGGGTTGGTGTTGAGAAGATTTTTTATTAGCTGGTATTATTTTTTTATGTTTATGCCACTGGTTATAATTTGTATGTAGTAGGATCTCTTGGCTCGTTTGATGGCATTCTTGTAATTCCTATGTGATTGTTTCCATTTGTTGTAGGTGGGTGTATCTCTAGATTTGTTCCATGCTTTTTCTAGTTTCCTGTTTTGTGATTTTAGGGTTTTTAGTAGGTCGTTGAACCATGGTGCTGGGTTGCGTCTGTGTAGATTTTGTTTGTGCGTAATGGGGCTATTTCATCTAGTACAGTTTTGCATCTGTTGTCCCATTCAGTGAGGCTTTGAACTAGGAATCTGTCCTTTTTGCTTTTATTTGTATACATTTGTCGTCTCCAGAAATTTTGTTAGGCAAAACCTCTATCCATTAATTTACTGTATCTAATTATGTTCCTTCAAAGGTTGGCACTTCAGATAAATTACATGAGGATGTGTTAGCAGGAGCGTGGCATATGCCAGATGCATCCTGTGCAATATGCCCCCAGCTGACATGGTGCGCTCCTGCCACGCTCACTTTAGTGATATTGGCACATAGCTTACAACGTCCTCGTGTGTTTATATGGATTTTGCTCACACCTTTTTCAGTAGTACCTGAAGGCGAGTACACTGGATATTTCCTTGGAGGTCTCACAATCTAATTTTGTACCTGAGGCAATGGAGGGTTAAGGGGGGTCTTTTACTAAAGCTTAGCTCAAGTTATCTGCAACAGGGCCCATAGGAATAAAAAGATACTCATTTTATATTTTCATGCCATGTGCTATTATGAGCTGGAGTCTCACCACTTTGTTGGCGTGGCTGTGGTCAAAGGGGTACGATGGGACGCATTTGGTGGGTTTGTATTAAAATTAAGGCCTATTGGAAAGCAATACAATACAGATTTATCTTTGTGATACCTTTTACCCATACATTGTACTACCCCTATGATACTTTGTACCCATACGATGTTAGATCTGTGATACCTTGTACCCATACATTGTAAGCCGCACTGAACCTACTATTGAGCGGGAAAGAGCAGGGTATAAATGCTATAAATAATAAATATAGGAATGCTATGTTTTCTAGATAAGCCCTACTTAAGTCTATATTTTTACATAAGTATTGCCATACTGGGAAAGACCAAAGGTCCATTGAACCCAGCATCCTGTTTCCAACAGTGGCCAATCCAGGTCACAAATACCTGGCAAGATCCCAAAATGTACAAAACATTTTATACTGCTTATCCCAGAAATAGTGGATTTTCCCCAAGTCCATTTAATAACGCTCTATGGACTTTTGCTTTACAAATACCCATTAGTCTATGAGTTCCTCAATACACTAATCAAACTGTCTTTTGTGCCATGTTTTATTACAATTATCTTTTATTTCATAGAGCTTATATTGGAGGAAACTTGAATTGTACAGAGTGCATCTTTGGTATCAATTTATATAGCGTGTGTACTCCTCTTATCATTTTTTCTTTTAACTAGCCGTTAAGCCCGTAATAATGGGCTAGTTTTTTGTTTTCCTATGGCCTCCCCTGTCCACCAACCCTGCTCTCTCCCCTGCCTTCCCCCCAGCGTCTGTTTCCCTCAGTTCCGCCCCCTCCTTCCCTCCCTGCTCCCTCCTCCTCCGATTTCCACGCCCATCTCCAAGCCCTCCTCCCTATTGGGCTGTACTGCTGGTGGAGGCGGGGCTTGGACTTCTACACTCTCAGCGTTCCGACTCTTCTGTGCATTTGCAGGTGAGTCAGTCACTTGCCGTTTATATGTTTGATATAATGGATTTCATATGACTTTTGTATATGTTTAATATTTGTTTTTTAGAGTCATATTTGTGACACCTCAGGCAGATGCCTTGGTGCGTCGAAACAAGGACTGTGTCTGGTCTCTTGAATAACCAATAAATCATTTTCTCTACACCATCTCAACCTTTACTCTTCTTGTGCTATAAAGAAGAAAAATTACTTGGTGTTTTTGGCCAGTGATGAGTTGCAGTTTTGCAGGATACTGTATCTTTTTGTGAAGATTGTGAAAGAATCATAGACTTCTTGAGGCCTTTTTCTTCAATTTTTTTAAAAATATATTCTGTTTCCTTGTCATCAAGCAGATGCAGCCATTACAGATGGGTTGTGTCCAACCAGCAGAGGGAGATAGAGAGCACACTTTTTTCAGTGCCTCATACCAGCTTGCTCCATTGCCACTCTTCAGTATTCTCTATCTCCCCTAGCAGAGTGGCTGCAGCTTCTTTAAGCTCCATCTAAAATCTGCCTGGAGGTTGCTCCTGTGCTTTTGCCAGTTGTTAGCAGGGGTGTTGGAGGCTATAGCAGCTTCACTTTAAAGGCACATAGGTTCGCCCTTTCTCTGCCTTACCCATACCTCCGTGGATGTGGACACATTGCTTAGCTTTCCCTATCCTTCCCCACCAACAGTGGATGCAGGCACATAGGTTCGCCCTTTCCCTGCCTTTCCCACTCACCTGAGCCTCCGGAGTTCTATTTACCTCTGCTTTCCTCACAGCGTTTAAAAAAAAAAAAAAAAAAAAAAGCGCTTAGACGCTGGAACAGAGGTTTTTCCTTGCCTTTTTCTGTGGGACCGGAGCTGAGATACTCGGTCCAGTGAGGTAAGAGTGTTTTCTGAGTCCTCCGGGGTGGGCCCACGATCGGGGCGATTTTGGTACGAACCGCCATTTTGAATTTTACCGCCGTTTTTGGCGATGGCTGCGGAGACAGTAAAGCGCTGTTCCAAGTGTGGCAAGTGCAGATCAGCAGCGGGGCTCTGTAAATCGTGCTGTACAGACGTCAGAGCCGGCCCGAGCATGGTGAGTGACGATTCTTCGCGCTCTGAGCTGGCAGCGGGCGCCATTTTGAATTTACCACATGGCGCGACCTCTGCTGAGACGGAGAGTCCTGAGCCCGGGGGGAGGCCTCAGAGTGAGGCTGATATGGGAGCTACTAGCCCCAGCAGAGTTCCGGGTGCCCAGGGTGAGTTTTTCTCCCCTGATTTTGTCTTATTAATGCATAAAGCATTCATGCTTAAAAGAGCTCTCCCACAAAGCCCGGCATGTGCCTCTTCTAATGCCCCCCCAGTGGATTCTAGCCTGGGTATGCCCTCTGAGGTGTTATTCCCTGATAATTGGCAGAATATGAAGCGCAGAAGGGCTCAGTCCCCTTCAGAGAGTACCCCCCCCCCCCCCCCCCCCCCCCCCCGTGGTCAGGCTGCGAGGATTCGGAGAACTCTGGCAGGCCTTCATGGTCTGAGGAGCCAGAGTCTGGTGCAGAAGTGACTCAGGATCTGGATGATCCCTCCGCGGTGAGGATTTTCCACCGTGATGAGCTGCCAGAGCTTATTTCTGATGCCCTGCAGGCTCTCTATTGAGGACCCTGCCAGTGGCACAGCCTCCTCTGTGAATCCTAGGATGGCTAGTACCAAAAAGCCTGCTCGAGCCTTTCCTTTGCATGACTCCATCCAAGAGCTTATTTCAGCTCAATGGGCTGACCCCGAGGGACCTTTGAAAATTTCCAGGGCTATGGGGCAATTATACCCTCTGAGTGAGGAGCATATGGCTCGCTTTGCTATGCCTAAAGTGGATGCCCTAGTCACAGCTGTGACAGAGAACTACCCTCCCTGTTGAAGGAGGTGTTGCCCTGAAGGATATTCAAGACCGTAGACTGGAATCAGCACTTAAACGGTCATTTGAAATTGCAGGTCTCACTATTCGGGCGTCTGCATGCAGTTGTTATGCTGCTAGAGCCTGCCTGGCTTGGTTGCAACAGGCAGTGGAACAGCCCGGTGATGGAGCGGAGCCCTTTTCAGATGTGGCTCCGCGGATGGAGTCAGCCTTGTCCTTTCTTGCTGACACCCTGTATGATATTGTCAGAGCTTCGGCTAAACACATGGCAGTAGCAGTGGCGGCTCGCCGTCTTCTTTGGCTACGGCATTGGGCGGCGGACATGGCCTCTAAGCAAAGGTTGGTGAAGTTGCCCTTTTAAGGCCTTCTCCTGTTTGGTGAGGAGTTGGAGAAAATTGTGAAGGGCCTTGGTGAGGCTAAACCCCAGCGCTTGCCCGAAGATAGGCCTCGGCCTTCCTCTAAGGGTGTGGCGGTCCACTCACAGACCTCGCTTCCGTGAAGCTCAAAGGTACCGCCTGGGGCATTCTGCTGGGTTCACTTCTCGTGCCCGTTTTCAGCAGAGGAACTCCTTTCGCTCGGACAAACGTTCCACAGCCACTGGCTCAAGGCCTGGAGTTCAGGGGCGACCCTTTCAATGATGGTGCGCCGGCCCTCTCCTCGAGTCCTGTCATCGGAGGACGTCTTTCCCTCTTTGCCGAGGAGTGGGCCAACATTTCCTCAGATAAGTGGGTCTTGGACCTGATCAGAGACGGTTACAGAATAGAATTCGACGCCCCTGTAAGAGACGTGTTTGTGGAGTCCCGATGCAGTTCTGCCGCCAAACGGGCGGCGGTAGAGGAGACTTTACAAGGTCTGATTCAGATAGGGGCCGTGTCCCCGGTACCTCCCGCCGAACACGGCTGCGGCCGCTACTCCATCTACTTTGTGGTGCCGCGAAAAGGAGGGTCTTTTCGCCCTATTCTGGACTTAAAAGAATTAAACCCTGAGAGTGCGGCATTTTCACATGGAAACCCTGCAGTCCGTCATTGTGGCGGTACAGCCAGGAGAGTTTCTCACGTCTCTGGACCTGAAAGAAGCTTACTTGCACATTCCAATTTGGCCCCCGCACCAGACGTTTCTGAGGTTTGCGGTGATGGGAAAGCATTTCCAGTTCCGGGTCTTGCCTTTTGGCCTCGCCACAGCTCCCCGCACCTTTTCGAAGGTTATGGTGGTAGTAGCTGCCTTTCTAAGGCAAGAGGGTATTCGGGTTCACCCGTACCTGGACGACTGGCTCATTCGAGCAAACTCTGCTGCAGAGAGTCAGCATGTAACAGCCAGAGTGGTCTCAGTATTTCAATCTCTGGGCTGGGTCGTCAATTTGGCCAAAAGTCACCTGACCCCCTCGCAGTCTCTAGAATATTTGGGGGCCAGGTTCGACACAGCCTCAGGGTATGTGTACCTACCCGAGCAAAGGCGGTGCAAGCTTCAGAATCAGGTCCGTCTGCTCCTGAGGATGCCCCACCCGCGAGCTTGGGACATTGTCCAGCTGCTTGGATCGATGACGGCCACCATGGAACTGGTGCCCTGCGCGAGAGCGCACCTGAGACCTCTACAGTATGCTCTACTCCAAAGATGGTCTCCAATATCTCAGGATTACCGATGCAAACTCTCTTGGCTCCCTGCGGCCCGACAGCATGGAGTGGTGGCTCTCAGACAGCATGCTGCGGCGAGGAATGCTGCTGGTGCTCCCCGATTGGTGCCTAGTGGTGACAGATGCCAGTCTGAAAGGCTGGGGCGCACATTGCAAGGGGAAGCATGCCCAGGGTCTATGGACACCCGAGGAGTCGGAGTGGTCCATCAACCGCCTAGAGTTGAAAGCTGTGTTTCAGGCGCTTCTGGCCTTTCAAGTGACCCTGGAAGGATTGGCTGTCAGAGTGATGTCGGACAATACGACAGCAGTGGCCTACATAAATCGACAAGGCGGCACTCAGTGCAGAGCTCTAGCCGCGCAGGCCGAACAAATTTGCCAGTGGGCCGAGCTGCATCTACAGTTTCTGTCGGCAGCTCACATTGCAGGTCAGAGTAACGTGCAAGCCGATTATCTAAGCAGGCATCAGATCGATCCAGCGGAGTGGGAACTTGCAGACGAAGTGTTCCTGCAGATATGTGCCAAGTGGGGCAAGCCCGTGATGGATCTAATGGCGACAAGCACCAATGCCAAAGTCCCATGCTTTTTCAGCAGATGGAGAGATCCTCGCGCGGTGGGGTTGGATGCCTTGGCTCAACCCTGGCCTCCGGGCCTACTGTATGTGTTCCCTCCGTGGCCCTTGATAGGGCGAGTGCTCCTGCGGATTCGGCTGCATCCAGGAGAAGTGGTTCTCGTCGCCCCGGATTGGCCCAGGAGGCCTTGATATGCGGACCTCCGACAGATGCTCGTAGAGGATCCCCTTCAGTTACCTCTGGTTCCCAACCTGTTGTCACAGGGTCGGGTGACCATGGAGGACGCCGGCCGATTTGGTCTTATGGCCTGGCGATTGAGAGGGCGCAATTGAGAGGCAGAGGCTGTTCCAATAAAGTAATTACCACTCTCCTGCAAGCCCGCAAGCGTTCCACTTCCGTGGCTTATGCCAGGATTTGGCGCCAGTTTGAAATCTGGTGTGCTTCCAGAGAGATCACACCCCTGCGGGCTCCTGTCTCGCCGATTCTGGACTTTTTGCAGGATGGTGTACAAAAAGGCTTGGCCTATAATTCTCTGCGGGTGCAAGTGGCCGCGTTGGCCTCCCTGCGTGGCAAGGTTGAAGGCGTGTCTTTAGCTGCTCATCCGGATGTGGCACGGTTTCTTAGAGGGGTGCTTCGGCTCCGTCCTCCCGTGCGTGTACCTTGTCCAGCTTGGAACCTGGGGCTAGTGCTGAAGGCCCTTCAGGGTGCTCCCTTTGAACCGCTTTGGCGTGCTTCAGAGAAAGATTTGACACTGAAGGCCGTCTTGTTAGTGGCCATTACTTCGGCGAGACGGGTGTCAGAGCTCCAGGCGCTGTCCTGTAGAGACCCTTTTCTGCAGTTTTCAGAGTCCGGGGTCACGGTTCGGACCGTGCCTTCCTTCTTGCCTAAGGTGGTTTCAGCGTTTCACCTAAACCAACCTATTTTCTTGCCCTCCTTTGTCGAGGAGGAGTTTCCAGAATCTTTTGGGCAATTGCACCTGTTGGACGTGCACAGTACTCTGCTGCAGTATCTGCGCGTTATTCACTCTTTCACGACCTCTGATCATCTGTTTGTTTTGCTATCAGGTCCTCGCAGAGGGTCTCCAGCGTCTAAAGCCACTATTGCCCGCTGGCTTAAAGAATCTATCTTTTCAGCTTATTTGCTTGCCGGCCGGCCTCCGCCTGATGCCTTTACAGCGTATTCCACTAGAGGAATTTCCTCTTCTTGGGCTGAAACTGGAGCACTCTCTCTTCAAGAGATTTGTAGTGCAGCAACATGGGCTTTCTTTTGCCCGACATTACAGGCTGGATGTGGCTGCCAGGAGGTACTCACATTTTGGAGCGCAAGTGCTGGCGCGTGGTGTGGCTTGTTCCCACCCTATCTAGGGATTGCTTTGATACATCGCATCTGTAATGGCTGCATCTGCTTGATGACAAGGAAGGGAAAATTAGGTTCTTACCGTGATAATTTTCTTTCCTTTAGTCATAGCAGATGCAGCCATGATCCCTCCCTGTCTGATGCTATCTGCTGTAAATCTATTTCAGGTTCTGTTCGTGTTTCCTGGAGATTCCGTCCTTGGGAGAAAGTCGGAAAACAGTCTTCAGGATTCTTGTTCAATTAAAGGAGGATGACTTAATTCCCTCCAGTTTCATGTTTTGGAGGATGAGTTTATTCTCTCCTGGAGGATGAGTTTATGCCCTCCGGGAGGATGTTTCATTCCCTCCATTCTGAGTTAATGCCCTTTGTTGTAGGGCCATCGTTCGCTGTGAGGAAAGCTCATGTTATTCCCATTGCGGTTTGCCATACTGCTTTGGAAGCTTCAAATACTGAAGAGAGGCAGTGGAGCAAGCTGGTATGAGGCATTGAAAAAAGTGTGCTCTCTATCTCCCTCTGCTGGTTGATGAACACAGCGCATCTGTAATGGCTGCATCTGCTATGACTAAAGGAAAGAAAATTATCACGGTAAGAACCTAATTTTCCCATATATATTTCTATTCACAAAACCTTTTCCCCTTTTGAGTCTTAGCAAAAAATAAACAAATTCTGTTCAAGCAGCAGTAGCTATTTGTTTGTCATCTTTTGCTGCTACTTATTTCTATAGTTCAGACCAGATATATTCCATGTATTAACAAAGGTGGAAGAAGAGCAAATGGCATGGTTAAAAGGTGAAGTGAAAGGGGCTATTAGAGCCAAAAGAACATTCTTCAAAGAATGGGGAAAAAAGGATCTGAATACAGAAAATAAGAAACAATATGAGCAGTGCCAAGTTAGATGCAAAGTAATGATAAGGCAAAACGAGAATATGAAGAGAAACTTAACACACAGGCAAAAACTCATAGAAACAACTTTTCAGGTATATCAGAAGTAGAAAGCCTGTGAGAGAATCCATAGGACTGTTAGATCATGAAGTGAGCAAAATGGGCACTCAGGGAGGACAAGGCGCTAGCGTAGAGACTGACTAAATTCTTTGCATCAGTCTTTAGGGAAGATGATTTAAGAGATCTACCTGTACCAGAAATGTTTTTCAAGGGTGAAGATTTGGAGGAACTGAAAGAATTCTTGGTGAACCTGGAAGATGTACTGAGCCAAACTGGCAAATTAAAGAGTAGTAAATCAGCTAGGCTGGATGGTATGCACCCTAGGATACGGAAATAACTCGTACATGAAATTGCTGATCTGCTGTTAGTGATTTGTAACCTGTTAAATCTTTAGTACCTGAAGATTGGAGGGTGGCCAATATAACGTTGATTTTTAAAAAGGTTTCCAGTGTGATCTGGGAAATCACAGACCAGTAAGTGCTTGACTTCAGTACCGGGCAAAATAGTGGAAAGTATTATAAAGAATAAAATTACGGAACACATAGGCAAACATAGTTTAATGGGACAAAGTCAGCATAAGTTCAGCCAAGGGAACTCTTACCTCACCAATTTGCTTCATTTTCTTTGAAGGTTTGAATAAATATGTGGATAAAAGGTGAGCCGGTTGATGTACTGTATCTAGATTTTCAGAAAGCTTTTGACAGTTATCCATGGGATGGGAGGCAATGTTCTGTTGTGGATTAGGAATTGGTTATTGAACAGAAAACATGGTAGGGTTAAATGACCATTTTTCTCAATGGAGGAGGGTGAATAGTGGAGTGCTGCAGGGCAGCTGTACTAGGATTTATTTAACATTTATAAATGATCTAGAAATCTGAACAAGTGAGGTGATTAGTTTGTATCGTCTGCAAATTTATTCAAAGTTGTTAAAACTGCGGAGTGTGAAAAATTGCAGGAAGACCTTAGGAAATTGGAAGACTGGGTATCCAAATGGCAGATTAAATTTAATGTGGGCAAATGCAAAGTTGTGATGCACATTGGGAGGAGTAATTCAAATCATAGTTACCTGATGCTGAGGTCCTCCTTAGTAGTCTTCAGCCAAGAAAAAGATCTAGATGTCATTGTAGGCAGTATGATTAAATCTTCTATCCAGTGTGGTGGTGGCCAAGAAAGCAAACAGGATTCTAAGAATTATTAGGAAAGGGATGGAAAAGACCAATATTATAATGCCTTTGTATCGCTCCATGTTGCGACCTCACCTTTAGTATTGCGTTCAGTTCTGGTCGCCATATCTCAAAAAAGATATAGTGGAATTAGAAAAGGTTCAAAGAAGAGAGACCAAAATGAGAGATGGGATGGAACTCCTTTCAAGGGAAGAAAGGCTAGAGATCAGGACTCTTCAGCTTGTAAAAGAGATGGCTGAGTGGGGGAAATCATTGAGGTCTACAAAATCCTGATTGCTGTAGAACAGGTAAAAGTGAATCTATTTTTTACTCTTAAAAAAAGTACAGAGACTAGGGGGACATTCAGTAAAGTTACATGGTAACTTTTAAAATGAAAAGGAGGAAATATTTTTTCACTCAACAAATAGTTAAGCTCTGGAACTCTTTTTGCCAGAGGATGTGGTAACAATGGTAGCCTATCTGGATTTAAAAAAGGTTAGACAAGTTCCTGGAGGAAAAGTCCATAGTCTGCTATTGAGATACACATGGGGGAAGCCACTACTTGCCCTGGGATTGGTAGCATGGAATTTTGCTGCTATTTGGGATTCTGCCAGGTGCTTGTGATCTGGATTGGCCACTAGTGGAAGTAGGATACTGGGCTTAGATTTACCATTGGTCTGACCCAGTATAGCTATTCTTACATTCTACTAGATAACTCATAAGATGGTCCCTGCTTTATAGCGCTCACAGTCAGTCAAGGCATATTAACTTGTAGAACATGGTTTACACGTACAAAAAGCACCTTTTTCTAGAAAAAGGTGCTTTTTTTTTTTACCGTGTAAACCATGTTGTACAAGTGGTAAGTGTCTATAAAATTGTACATACATGGAGGGAAGTGATGTCACTCTGCCTAATGTCTGCTTGATTCTGGGGCTCTGTTGTTTCCTCACCTTTAACTAGCACCATCTGCCTGCATCAGCCTCAAAGCGTGCCTTTTTTCCTGTCTGGAGATCGGGGCAGGTTTGCTGAATTGATTTTGCTGAGAGATCCTGAGGATGTCGGTGGCCAGGAGAGACAGCATGTTGCAGTCTGTTAAGTCGGCGACGAATGCTCCACACCGCCATGCCTCCCTTCCCCTCTCCGATTCAGACTATGCGGCGTCAGTGTCAGAGGTCGGTTCCGCAGCGCAGGTACAGAGCTTTCTTAAAGACCTAGCAAAAACGCTAGCGGACATCAGAGAAGATATTAAAACCTTTAAGGAGGAGATTTTAGAGCTCTGAGGTCGGGTAGAGGAGTTGGAGAACCGCGTGGAGGGCAATGCTGATTCGTGCCTAAAAAAAATAACCATCATATAAGGAGCTACAATATAAACTGGACGACCTCGAGAACCGTGGTAGATGGAACAATCTCTGTTTGAGAGGTGTCCCTGAGGTGGGAGACAAGGAGGATGCCCCTACAATTGTTAAAGTGATCTGTGGCAAACTCCTGGGGTCGGAGGAGATGGAGATTGGCCGGACACACAGGGCGTTTGGAAAACCAGCTGACAACAGGCCGAGAGACATCATAGTGCGATTTGCTGCCTTTCCTGTGAAAGAACAAATACTACAGAAGGCGCGTCAGGTGTCTTCGGTGGAATATAATGAAGCCAGAATAGCAGTTTTTCAGGACCTGGCTCAGTACACTCTCAGTCAGAGGAGGGTAATGAAACCAGTACTTGCGGTCTTAAACCAGCAAAAATTTCCCTATAGGTGGGCCTTTCCCTTTGTGCTTTGTTTTACTGCAGGGGGTAAGAGGCACCAACCACGTTTGTACTGTAGGGGAAGCTTGGAAGATATTATCGGACATAGGAGTGACTGGCGGAAGCGCCGATGGCTGCTAATTCAATTGTGAATGTGAAAGCTAAGCTGCAGAAATGGAAGAGAGTAGAAGGGAAAGCCAAGACAACTGGGACAGCTATTTGAGCATCCAGTTGAATCAGTACTTAAGTAAAGTTGTGGTAGTTCTGAATGTTAACGGAATTTTACCTAAGAAACTCTTTGTTTCTTACTTAGTTGTAAATTTGGGCTTCGAGGATGTTTGTGTGAGCTATTGGGGGTAAGAAGGGGTAGGTGGGTGAATGGTGGGGGGGGGGGGCTGCGGGTCTTGGGATTGAGTGGCTTTGGGTGATGTCCTTTTCTTATAATTCCCCTTTGACCACAGCCACGCCAACAAAGTGGTGAGACTCCAGGGAACATGTGATGAAGCCTAACCGGAGTCAGATACCACCGGTAGAGCACTTTTACACATTTTCCTGAAAGGGAACTGAAACAGAGATCTTGGACAATTATTTTCAAAAAAGGCCCAATCTCCCTCTTCAATAACCACCCCTAATTCCTGATGCCACCGCTCTCTATGGGCGTGGTTAGGACCCAACTGCCCGCGTAAAAAGGAATACAAACATGTAATAAGTCCCCAGGTAGTTTTAGAATCTTCACACAAGTTCTCTAGAAAAGTGTTCTCATGCAAAATAACCGCCCGGGTCTCCTTTGAAAGAAGAAAATGCCTCAACTGAGAGTATGCAAACAATTCATTAGGCAACATAGGGAACTGTTCCTGCAGAGACACAAATGAAATCAATCTGTCTTCATCGAACAACTGGCCCCAAGAGACCAAGCTCAAGGATTCCCACCAATGAAAGGGCCCCAGAGAAACCCCAGGAGGAAAGAGTGGGTTATGCGCTATCAGCGACAACTTAGATAACACTGCTTCAGGCCTATCAAATAGCCCATCCCAATAGAAAAAAGTAGAATAGATCGATGGACACAAATCCATACCTAAAGACCTATGCTTACGAGGAAGCCACATCAAAGCCCTAAGCGGACAAGAGCCTACCTCCGCTTGCTCCAACTTCACCAATAACTTATGTGAATGGTCATGATACCACTCAAAATCCGCTTGCGCTTGAGCCGCCCTATAATACCACACAACATTTGGAACACCAAGGCCCCCCTTTCTCCTATCCTTATACAATAAAGCTCTGGGCAATGGAGAACGCTTATTAGCCCAGATAAATCAGATCAATTTGTCCTGCACCCCCTTCAAAAAAACCCCGGAAACCCTAATTGGAAGAACCTGAAAAAGGTACATCAATCTTGGCATGACATTCATCTTTTCAAGACCGCAATTCTACCCAGCCAAGATAAGTCGGTCATATCCCACTTCTCCAAATCCCTATAAAGTATCTTCAAGAGGGAGGGATAGTTAGCTGAAAACTCAGATATATTGTGGGTGATCGTAACACCCAAATAAGCTATACCTTTCGTCACCCATTTAAAAGAGAGAGAGACTGCTGAAGCAAATCCAAGACCGGCAAGGGGATGCCAATCGCAAGGGCCTCTGATTTACACATTTAATTTGAAACCTGAGACTTCAAAGTATAATGACAAGCCTTTCATCAAATTAGGAAGTGAAATTAATGGTTTTGTCAAATAAATAAATTGCAGCAATGGATCCAAAGACCTATTAAGTGGTCTCCTGAGTTTTTTATATTAAAAAAAAAAAAAAAAAACCCGGGCCTTTCAAAATCACAGGCAATGGTGGCGGCAAGAGTAGTGATGGGCAGTGGAAATCTAGGGATTGTCAAGATGGCTAAACTTTGGTTCCTTTGTGAAATGGAGAGACTTCGAGCTGTTCGGACCCATACAGAGATGAAATGGGAGGCGATCTGGGAGCCCTTTTTGAAACATTGCACATATTAGGGGTGGGAGGTTTGGAGGAGCCAGGCGGGGGAGTGGGGGAGGGCGAGGAGGGGGATACGGGTCTTGGGGGTACAAAAACTTACAAACATGGGGTCATGTTATATGCTTTAAGTGGAATTTGAATTCCTGTTGTGGTTAGTGTGTGTAGTTCAACTTACCTGGAGTTTGATTAGGGTCTAAGTTTTTAGATTGCTACTGTGAATTGTAAGCTTTCAAGGATTGTGCATTTCTTTTTGTAAAGGAATTTTGATACGAACAATAAAGACTCTTTACAAGTTAAAAAAAAAAAAATTGTACGTTCCTGGATATGCATAAAAATAGGCATATCACAACATAGCCTCTACACAATTCTTGTGGGTACAGTTGCGATATATACTGTGTACATGCACAAATTAACACATTCAAAAGTAGTATAAATTTGTGTAAGAACATTCTTATAGTGCTGGCGCTCATCGTACAAGTCTGTTTTATAAAGGCACCTATGTTGTCTCTACAGAAACCCTGGCAAATGGATTACTAAATACTGTTAAACCACCACCCAATGTTGTAAGTAACTATTATATAAATATGTGATGAAAAAGAGGGGCTGTTCCTTTTGTGATATAAATATACGTGGAAGAAAGGATCATCAGAACTTAGGCTAGCCAAGGCAGCTTGCCACATACTATACTGTGGGTCTATTGGCACTCATCAGTTCCAAAAGCCACAATTCTTTATCATTTAGCTATTGCAAATAAAAACCAAAGTTATCAAAATCCTTCATTTTTGCAATATCCTTGAAGAAATGGATTTTAGTTGTTTGTTTTCGCAGGGCTTGTTGCTATTGAAGCCTCTCTTCAGGCCTCTTGCAGTGTTATGGGACCTGAACATCATTACAACCTGGTTGATTTTAGAGCTTCTTTTGAGCCACTAGATTACTGCCACTTGAAGTACCTAACCTTGAAGGTCCTATTTTTATGATGGTTACTTCAGCCTGCAGGGTCAGTGAGCTCCATGCTCTAGTAGCTGATCCCTCTTACATGAAATTGTCACAGTAGTATTGTGCATGCCTCCTACATTTCTTTCTGAGATGGTATTAAATAGAAATAAAACAAAACATATAAAATACCTTTTTTATTGTACTAACAATACATTTTTTGATTAGCTTTCAAAGGTAACCCTTCTTCAGATCAGAAATAAGCAAATGTTGACAAATATTTATTTATTGCATTTGTATCCCACATTTTCCCACCTATTTGCAGGCTCAATGTGGCTTACAGAGTTCTGTTATGGTAATGCCATACCAGGATGTCAGATACAATTGTTGATGCAAAGAGATTAAGGATGGAAAGAAGTATTAATAAAATAGGTATAGAAAGATGATTTTTGGATTAGAGTGGATTGGTGAGGTGGTATAGTTAAGCAATATTGGGTCTCTTTGTAGGCCTTATTGAAGAGGTACGTCTTCAGGGATTTACGAAAGTTGGATATTTCATCGATTGCTTTCAGATTAGCTGGTAGTGCGTTCCACAACTGCTTACTCATATAGGAGAAGGAGGTCGCGTGAACAAGTTTGTATTTTAGACCTTTACAACTGGGGAAGTGTAGATTAAGAAATTTTCGTGATGATCTTTTGGCATTTCTGGGAGGCAGGTCCACGACGTTTAGCATGTAGGACGGGGTGTCTCCATGGATGATTTTGTGTACTATCGTGCAGATTTTGAACGTGATCCGTTCCTTAAGTGGGAGCCAGTGGAGTTTCTCTCTTAAGGGTTTTGCACTTTCATATTTTGGTTTTCCAAATATGAGTCTGGCAGCGGTGTTTTGGGCTGTTTGTAGTTTCTTAATGGTCTGTTCTTTGCAGCCAGCATACAGTGCAGTAGTCCAGATGACTTATTACCATTGATTGTATACGAAAGATGGATCTTGGGAAGAAAGGTTTTACTCTTTTGAGTTTCCACATGGAGTGGAACATCTTTTTCGTAGTGTTCTTCACATGAGTTTCGAGTGTGAGGTTTCGATCAATGGTGACTCTTAAGGATTTTCAGGTTGTTTGAGACAGGAAGAGAAAGGTTTGGAGTGGTTATGGTGGTGAAGTTGTTTGTCTTATGCTGTGAGGTGAGTACAAGACATTGTGTTTTCTCAGCATTCAGTTTTAATTGGAATACATCTGCCCAGGAGTGCATGATTTGGAGGCTTTGGTTGATCTTGTTGGTGATTTTGTTTAGATCATGTTTAAACGGGATATAGATCGTGACATCGTCCGCATATATGTAGGGGTTGAGGTTTTGGTTAGCTAGTAATTTAGCTAAGGGTATCATCATAAGGTTGAAGAGGGTGGGTGAAAGGGGGGATCCTTGGGGGACTCCACATTTGGGTGTCCATGGGTCTGATGTGTCCGCGTTCGTTGTTACTTGGTATGATCTTGTGGTCAGGAATCCTTTGAACCAGTTCAGAACTTTACCGCCAACTCCGAAGTATTCTAGTATGTGTAATAGTATTTCATGATTGACCATGTCAAAGGCACTGGACATATCAAATTGTAAGAGGAGTATGTTGTTGCCAGTTGCAATTGATTGTTTAAATGAGTTCATTACAGACACTAGCACCGTTTCTGTACTGTGATTTGACCGGAATCCTCATTGGGACTCATGTAGAATTGAGTGTTTATCTAGGTAGTCGGTGAGTTGTTTCGTCACCAAGCCCTCCATGAGTTTGGTTATAAGCGGAATGGATGCTACTGGGCGATAATTGGTTAAGTCCATTGTATTTTTCGTAGCATCTTTAAGTAGCAGGGTAAGAAGAATGTTTCCTTTATCCGTGGGGAATAGGCCATTTTTTAGCATGTAATTTAGGTGATTTGTGAGGTCTGTTGTGAATTGTTGAGGGGCAGATCTGATAAGGCTAGAGGGGCAGATGTCTAATTTGCATTGGGACTTGGCATCTTTCCAAGCGATTGTGAGATGTCGTTGGGTGAGAGCGTTTCAGAGTTAGTCCATGATCGGTCTGCTGGGTATTCCCCAGGTAATTGGGTCTAGACATTCAAGGAGGTTTGAATGATTAGTTGAGTTGTTGGGCAGCAGGAGTCACAATTTTTATAATTTTTTCTTTGAAGTAGTGCTAGATTAGTAGCAGATGGGGGTGTCTGTGTTGTTGGAAGTAACCGGTGTAGTATTTAGTAGTTTGTTTACGAGTGAGAAGAGTTTGTGTGTATCCTTGTAGTTTGGTCCAATTTTGGTTTTGTAAAATGATCTTTTAGTTTTTTTGATGGTATATTTGTATTTTCTGTGTAGTTGTTTTCAGTCTTTGAGTGTGGATTCGTCTTTTTTCTTGTTCCACACTCGTTCTAGTCTTCTGACCTGTGTTTTTAGTTCTTTTAGTTCTTCATGAAACCATGGTATAGAGTTATTTCTGCGTGAAGTTCTGGTTTTAATCGGTGCAATACTGTCTAGTACCGTTCTGCATCTGTTGTCCCATTCGCTAAGAAATAGGAGGGAATCTGTTAGAGCTGTCCATTCGTTGTTGTAGAATTGTTGCCAAAATATTAGTGGGTCTATTTTGCCTCTTGTAGTATAGGTTTGTTTTTGTTGAGTATTTTTTGTTTTCCAGTGAAGGGAGAGGTTTGCTCTGTAGTGATCCGACCATGGTGTGGCTGTCCATTTTGTGTCTATTAGTGTGAGATTTGGTTCTGATGAGAATTTGTAGGTGATGCTATCTAGCGTGTGCCCTTTATTGTGGGTGGGCTGCATATTTGACCGGTGGAGTTCCCATAGTTGAAGGAAGTCCTTGCACTCTCATACGTTGCTTAGGTTGGTGTCTTCAAGGTGAAGGTTCATGTCGCCTGCTATGAGAAGGTTTTGGGAGGAAACACAAGTGTTTGAAATGAAATCCATAAAGTGTGTTTGGGATTCTTGCCAGTTGTTTGGTGGTCTGTAAAACAGGATAAGGTCTAAGTGGTCATAGAGGGTTGGGTGATTGATTCTGACTGAGGCTATTTCAAGTTGGGGAAGAATGGATTCAGCTTCTGTTGTGACTGTGAATTGGGAGTTATATATTATAGCTATTCCTCCTCCTCCTTTTTCCGTTCCTGGTCCAGTGGGTAATTTTGTATCCTGGAGGGCACAGCTCTAGGATTGTGGGATCTTTGGGGTCGTGGATCCAAGTTTCATTAATAAGTAGGAAATCAAGATTGTCAGTTGTGATCCAGTCGGTTATTGTTATGGTTTTGTTAACTACCGATCTGGCGTTTATATAGCCAATTTGAATTAGTTGGTGGGGTTCCATTGGGTTCGAGGTTGTAATGATTTCTATCAACTGTCTGTCTTCTTGGAGTGTGGGTTTGTTGGTTCCCTTCTTTCCTTTCTGTTGATAGTGTCTGTGAGTTGTGGATTTTCCGTGCGATGTTTTAAAAAATTTTTTTGTATAATTGTGTTGATTGGATTGTGTGAGGTTTTTGTAGTGTGGGAATATTACTGTCTGTGAAATGGGATTTGAGTGCATTTTGGATGAAGAGTAATTTGTTGGTGTTCATGTTAGTGTTAGTTTATAAAGTGTAGTGGGATCGTGTGTGAGTTATTCAGTTATTTGAGGATAGAAAGCAGTCAGAAGCATTAGAGGATTAGGTCATTAGACAATAGAATGATACATTGATTTAAAAAATATTATCCTGGGTAACTATACATATATTATCCTGCTCAACTAAACATAATACTGGCTAGAGTACTCCTTTAATGACTTTAAGATATTATCCTGTCTGACTATGCAAGGTACTGGCTAGAGCAACCTCTCCATGAAGTTAGGATACTATCCTGCCTGGCTAAACAACATAACAACTAGGGCTTTATTCCAAAGAGTTACTTAACATTATTATATATGTGTACTGGAAGTTCATTGTGGAGCATGCACTTTTTCTTCGCTTTATTCTTATTCACGAGCTGCAGTGCTAGAGCTATGGATTCGTCCATCCCCTCTGTCCTCGTCCAGCGTCCTCAGCATGGGTCTGGTTGGGTCGAGTTGGTGGAATTGCAGGCTTCTGTATTATACCGATCAGGCGATGTGGGATGGTTTTAGTGATTTTTTTCCGTATCAAAGGGGTCAGCGATCATGGGGTGAGTCCATCCAACTCTCGTGAGTCTCCCCAATCAAGGCATTACTGTTTCTCCCTGTGAAGTCGGGAGTACAGCAGAGCGCCGGCGTGTGAGCCGCCCTGATCCTTGCTGGCTGCAATCCGTCCAGGGGGAGGTCCGTCGGAAGAAGTTGAGGTCCTTTCTCTCGAGGATGTGGCCCGAATCGACCCAGGGCAGCACTACGGTCTCGCAGCAGACCTGGGTCACAAGTCGAGCCCCTGTGCCTGGTCAGTTGTGGCATCAGCTCGTTTACTGCCCTGCATGCGTGGCCGCCTCCAACTGGCCATTCCGTTCCACTCCGGGGAAGTCGGCGGTCCCTTCTGTTCACCCTCGCTCGGGTAAGCGTGGCCAATTTTCGTTGGCTGCTTTGTCAGCAGGCAAGCGACGTGAGGTACCAGCTGGGGTCAGCCGCGGCTGCCCGCGTGTGATGGCACCTTGGGTTGTGCACTGTGGGCCACCGGAGTCACTGGAGCAGCTCGTGAGCAGTTCTCGAGCCCTATCCTCGTCCGCTCCCTGGATCACCAACAGCGTCCGACCAAGCCTTTCCCTATATTCGACTCTCACTCTCGTATCAGAATATATGAGCGAAACACAAAAGCATTCCAATGACAGTTTCACTGGAAGAGGAGTGGGGTGATGAGCTGGGTGGGTGAGAAGACAGGGAGAGATGGATGGCTGATAAGAGGGTAACAAAGCAATATAATTTTATGGTTTATTATGTGATATATCATGTCCTGTCTGGTGGGTGTCAAAATATTTTCTCATTTTTAAATCATTTATAATTTTTCATTTTACAAGGGTCACTTGAAACAGTAATACAGAGTTGACTGCACATTAATACAAGATAAGAAGAAAACAATCCCAACTAGATTTATGGATTATATACAATCTTTCTCTTTCTTAGACCACAAAGTGAATAAAAATAGGGAGCGTGAGATAAGACAAGGAGATCAATTAAACAGTAAACAGAAAAAAGAAAACATGGTATTAACCTGATTATCCCTAGATATTTCTCATCTAATTCATTATTCCACATTGATCATCTGGTTGGCTTCTTCAAGACCAAATACGGTGTATAATCAATTCATTTCATTGAGAGTATACTTATTGTCCAGATTTTAGTTAGAAATAATACATCTACTTACATTCTCTCTCTTTTAAAAACCAGAAATTATTTAACAATACATATACTTAAGTCTCTAATTCAAATCCCACTGATTAAAGCAATCCCGGTTTTCACAGGCTTCACTCCTTTCGAAGTAATAATTAAGGAAATATTTCTGAGGAAAACTTTAGGAGTTATACCTGGAACTCTGGGAAAAACAATAATCTCGACATTAATCATCCACAATAACATCCACCTTATCATTCAAAGTTTCTGGTCCATTATCATTTTCAGGATCATAACCACTTTTAGCTTGTGTAGAACTTAAATTATTATATCAATTTTTCACTCTCAAAGGGTTCAGTCAAATTGTCCATGTAACTCTCCAATAAGATTATATCTGAAACAAAGTTATTTACTACCGCTGTCAGGTCCCGAAGCGCCTTCCAGATGGCATTCAATGTAACCTCCACGGAAGCCAAAAACTCCAAGGTGATTTCTCTTGAGGTGTTTAGGAGTGGTTCCGCTGATTCTGCTGTAAACGTCCTCCGTTTCAGCATATGCCTCTAACTCACTCCTCCATTTCTTTGCACATGGTGGTTGAATAATTTGGGAGCGATGGAGTTGTTTTTCCAGGTCCAAGTGTGTCGACGCTCCTTCTGAGGCACTAATCAAAGGACTCGCCAACCCTTTCATCTGTGGGCAGTTTGACGCACAACGGTCCTGCACTTGCTGCTCAGGGGACAAAACGCTGGTCATCAGCAGCTGACCGCCGGTTGTTCCCTTCCTCTCAGTTAAGGAAAGTGCAATTGCAGAGAGGGAATTTACATAAAGAAGATAAAACTTCAGAGGGCCGCTGGGCACACTAACTTCAGGTCACCATCTTATCACTCTCCCAGTTTGGGACACTCTTTGTCTGGTTTCTCCTCAGAGGCCTGTCTGATATGGGTAACCCTTCAGCATAGCCCTCTGAGTCATTGAAACACAGAAGCCCCTCCACCACTACAAGGTGGTGTCCCTTCGGAGGGGATATTTTCTCATTTTAACTTCAAAGAGCTTACGTTCCTGGATAGTCTTGAAGTTTCCTTTTAGTATTCTCACCACATAAATTCGTTCATGCAGTGTTCTGGTTTTGTAAACCGCTGTCCCACAGAGGTGACTTCCTGCTTGTAGTTGTCATGCTTAATATGTCTATGTAGATTGAATCTTGTCTTTAGCATCTGTCTTGTTTGTCCAATACAGCACCCTTCACATTTTTTGCATTGAATGATATATACCACACTTTAAGATGAGTGTGTGAGGGGGTGATGGAATTCAATCTTTTACATCTGGCATTTTTTCCAAAATCTTTCGCCCGTATAGGTGAAAGTGCACTGTACCCTTTAGACTAGGAAAGCCTTGTCCTATCTGGAGCGGATTAAAGTACATAGAACCACCCAGGTTTTTGTTTCTTTTGATATAAACAGGATTGGGCTGCAGTTGGCAACATACTGTCTCCTGTTGTGTAGCAGACTATATGTCACAGCTCACAATGTAGCCCAATTGAGATCAGTCTTGATAGAGGAGCCTTGCAGGGCTACAACATGGTCTTCCAGCCACATATTTAACATTGTATTATTGTTGGAACAGGACTCCCTGACCCAGTTAATATAGCCAGGCAGTTCTCAGAATTTATTTGGGGTTTAGAAGTGTGTGGATGTTTGCATGTCGAGTTGAACTTTACATGGTGACCCTGCTGTGAAGATCTAAGGCCTTTCTATTTGTGAAGATCTAAGGCCAGTGCTGGGCAGGCTTGTACGGTCTGAGTCCCGCATATGGCAGTCTGGTTTTGGGTGAACTGGAGAGGACTTTGATGAACTCCAGTAATCTTGAACTTGAAGAAATTGCAGAGTCATGGAATCGGAGGTAGGGTATTATTATGGATTAAGAACTGGTTGAAAGATAGGAAGCAGAGAGTAGGATTGCGTGGCCAGTATTCTCAGTGGAGGAGGGTAGTTAGTGGGGTCCCGCAGGGGTCTGTGCTGGGTCCGTTGCTTTTTAATGTATTTATAAATGACCTAGAGATGGGAATAACTAGTGAGGTAATTAAATTCGCCGATGACACAAAATTATTCAGGGTCGTCAAGTCGCAGGAGGAATGTGAACGATTACAGGAGGACCTTGCGAGACTGGGAGAATGGGCGTGCAAGTGGCAGATGAAGTTCAATGTTGACAAGTGCAAAGTGATGCATGTGGGTAAGAGGAACCCGAATTATAGCTACGTCTTGCAAGGTTCCGCGTTAGGAGTTACGGATCAAGAAAGGGATCTGGGTGTCGTCGTCGATGATACGCTGAAACCTTCTGCTCAGTGTGCTGCTGCGGCTAGGAAAGCGAATAGAATGTTGGGTGTTATTAGGAAGGGTATGGAGTCCAGGTGTGCGGATGTTATAATGCCGTTGTATTGCTCCATGGTGCGACCGCACCTGGAGTATTGTGTTCAGTACTGGTCTCCGTATCTCAAAAAAGATATAGTAGAATTGGAAAAGGTACAGCGAAGGGCGACGAAAATGATAGTGGGGATGGGACGACTTTCCTATGAAGAGAGGCTGAGAAGGCTAGGGCTTTTCAGCTTGGAGAAGAGACGGCTGAGGGGAGATATGATAGAAGTGTATAAAATAATGAGTGGAATGGATCGGGTGGATGTGAAGCGACTGTTCACGCTATCCAAAAATACTAGGACTAGAGGGCATGAGTTGAAGCTACAGTGTGGTAAATTTAAAACGAATCGGAGAAAATTTTTCTTCACCCAACGTGTAATTAGACTCTGGAATTCGTTGCCGGAGAACGTGGTACGGGCGGTTAGCTTGACGGAGTTTAAAAAGGGGTTAGATAGATTCCTAAAGGACAAGTCCATAGACCGCTATTAAATGGACTTGGAAAAATTCCTCATTTTTAGGTATAACTTGTCTGGAATGTTTTTACGTTTGGGGAGCGTGCCAGGTGCCCTTGACCTGGATTGGCCACTGTCGGTGACAGGATGCTGGGCTAGATGGACCTTTGGTCTTTCCCAGTATGGCACTACTTATGTACTTATGACAGTGCTGGGCAGACTTTTGTGGTCTGTGTCCTGCAGTTGACAAGACGGATTTGGATAGAGTGGACTTTGATGGCAACTTCGGTAGTTGGAAACTAAGGACACGGCTGGGCGGACTTCAGTGGTCTATGTCCCAGAAATGCCAAAGAGTTTAATCATGACTTGATAATGAGTGTGACTGTTCGGCAGACTAGATGGGACCGTTCAGGTCTTTATCTGCCATCGTTTACTATGTTATCAGGGTTTCTCAACCTAGTCCTAGGGATGCACTTAGTCTGTCTGGTTTTCAGGATCTCAAATATGTATGAGCTAGATTTTCATGCAGTGCCTTGGTTATATGCAAATCTGGTATGCATATTCATTGAGGATATCCTGAAAATCTTAATTGCTAGGTGTCTCAAAGTGGGTTGAGAACCCCAACACACACGCACACGAGTGAATGAGTTAAAGACTATTCTTGTTATATTGCAGGGCAATTAGTTTTATGTTTGGTTGAAGGCAGCCTGTAGCTAGGGAGTGCCAAATGTGAGAATGTTTCCTTCTCCTCAGAGAAAACAATTGCTTACCTGTAGCAGGATGCTTGTTTTCATATACCCTCCTGCCTGCCCTTGAAGTTGATTTCTATTAGCTAGAGACTCGACTGGCTAGGTCCCACCTGACAGCGAGCAGGACAGTGTATGATGAACTCTTAAAAATGAAATTACCCCACGTGTAAGTATATGTATCTTGCTGTCCTTGAACATCTACTACAGGTAAGTAACTTTGTTTTATTTGCAATAGGCAAAATGACGAATAGTGGCTTTTGGGACTGATGAATGTCAATAGAACTCCAGTATGATATAAAGTGAACTGGCTTGGATATTTATTTATTTATTTATTTGGATTTGTTTACTGCCTTTTTGAAGGAATTCACTCAAGGCGGTGTACGGGAAGAATAAGTCAAATAAGCAATAGACAATTACAGCAGTAAAAATACTCAAATACAAGGTATGGCATAGTATACTACTTATAATGTCAACACAATACACGGTAAAACATTTTAATAGCAAAATAGGGTGTAAGCAAAGATGAAACATATATATCGGGCTTGCCCAACCTTTTTTATTGGGGGGCACATTTAATATTTCATAACATTCGGAGGGCTAAGACCATGTGTGTGTGCACCTGAGTACATTCATGCTCTTTCTTGTATATGAAAATGCTCTTCCATGCCCCCTGCCTTCACCCATTCTCTATCTCTGTCTGTAATTTGTATCCCCCTGCTGCCACCCATTCTCTTTCTCAAAGGTACCCCCTACTGTCTCATATCTATCCCCACCTGATGTCACCTACCCTCCCTCTCTCATATGTCTTTCATA
The DNA here is from genome assembly GCF_901765095.1 of Microcaecilia unicolor. Lineage (NCBI taxonomy): Eukaryota > Metazoa > Chordata > Amphibia > Gymnophiona > Siphonopidae > Microcaecilia > Microcaecilia unicolor. The sequence continues at coordinate 145,279,172 of NC_044039.1, read as the reverse complement.
TGTATCCCCCCTGCTGTCTCATATTTATCCCCTCTGCTGTCATGCATTCTGTCTCTGATTTACAGCTCTGAAATGTGCAAGCCAACCTGATGCACATTTGCCATCCTTATTAAGGGTTACGTGTTCATTTTGGAAATAAATGAAAATGAAATGTTTTCTCTTTTAAAACATTATTTCCTCCTAGTATTTGTACAACAGCCAAACATGCAAGTTACATATAATTTCAATAAAATACAGAAATTATTCAAACATCTGTGACCTGGATATTTTAAAATAAAGCTTGTTCTTCAGAAGCTGCAAAACTCTCTTAGAAGTACCTTCTTACTGCACCATAACACATCCCACCCCACCCCACTGCCTTCACACTCTTGTTCCCCTGACCTTCGATGGAGACTTGCTTCCCTGCCATGTGAAGCCCTCCAATGGGATACCTGCTTCTCGGCCACGACTGGTTTCACCACGAGGATGAGCCGCACGGTATTGGAAGTTGAGGTTGATCTTGCAGTATTAAGTTTCATGAGATATGATACCACAGGAACAGCCTCAACTTCCGGTGCCATGCGGCTCAAGCTCCTGGTTAGACCAATTGCAGTAGAGAAACTGATCTTATGAGAGGACTTTACCTGGAGCTTCTGCAGACCAAGAAAATGAGATTGACGGGCCTTAGGTTGGATAAGCCTGATATATAGGTCAGGTAGAGTAACGGGCATTAGAAAATAAGTCTAAGCACCTAACTTATAATATGCATTACGTAATTCACATGTGTTAATTCGATTTAATTACATACCTGTTCTATAATAGGATGCCTAAAGTTAGACGCCACTTGTGCATGCATGTTATAGAATGCTAGCACATATACAGGGGAGAATTAACTGGATGCTAACTAATATTCCTTGTCATCAAGCAGATGAAGCCATTACGTATGGGTTGTGTCCTTCAACCAGCAGGGGGAGATAGAGAGCACTCAACATTTCACAGTGCCTCATGGCCAGCTAGCTCCACTGCCTCCAGTATTCTCTATCTCCCCAAGCAGGGTGGCTGCAGCTTCTTCGAGCTCCATCAAAAATCTGCCTGGGGGTGGCTCCTGGCTTGCCAGTTGTTAGCCGGGGTGTTAGAGGCTATAGCAGCTTCACTTTGAAGGCACATAGGTCAGCCCTTTCCCTGCCTTACCCATGCCCCCGTGGATGTGGACATATTAGCTTGCTTTTCCCTGTCCTTTCCCACTCAGTGGATGCAGGCACATTGGTTCGCCTTTCCCTGCTTTTCCCACTTATCTGAGCCTCCGGAGTGATTTTATTTACATCTTTTGCCTCTGCTTTCCTCACAGCGTTAAAAAAAAAAAAAAAAAAAGCGATCTTGGAAAAGAGGTTTTTTTTGAGATTCTTCTGCTGGACCGGAGCTGTGATACTCGGTCTAGTGAGGTAAGAGTGTTTTCTGACTCCTCCGGGGTGGGCCCGCGATCGGGAGGTTTTTTGGCGCGAACTGCCATTTTTGAATTTTACCGCCGTTTTCGGTGATGGCTGCGGAGACTGTAAAGCGCTGTTCTCAATCTGGCAAGCCAAAATCAGCAGCGGGGCTCTGTAATTCGTGCTGTACAGACGATAGAGCCGGCCCGAGCATGGCGAGCGGCGATCTTTCGCACTCTGAGCTGACAGCGGACGCCATTTTGGATTTTCCACATGGCGCGGCCTCCGTTGCGACGGAGAGCCCTGAATCTAGGGGGGGGGGGGGTCCTCTGAGTGAGGCTAATAATAGAGCTGATGGCCCTGGGCAGGATCCAGGCGGTCAGGGAGCGATTTTCTCCCCTGATGTTGTTTTAATGCTGCATAGGGCATACATGCTTAAAAGAGCTCTTCCACAGGGATCTTCAGACCCTCTGCCTGCCCCTCCGGTGGATCCTGGCCTTTTGGAGTTGGCTTTGCCTATTTCTTAGCCTCCTGATAAACGCAGAAGGGCTAATTCCCCTTCTGAGTGTGGCGCACCCCCCTATGAGGATTCTGAGGGGTCTGGCAGAACTTCTTGGGCTGAGGAGCCAGAGTCGGGTGCAGAATTGCCACAGGAGCTTGATGATCCGTCTGCGGTGAGGATTTTCCACTGAGAGGAGCTGCCAGCGCTTATTTCAGATGCCTTACAAGCCCTCTCGATTTGAAGATCCTGGGAGTGGCACAGCCTCCTCTGTTAATCCAAGGATGGCTAGCACCAAAAAGCCTGCTTGAGCCTTTCCTTTGCATGACTCCATCCAAGAGCTTATTTCGGTTCAATGGGCTGACCCCAAGGGACCTTTGAAGGTTGCCAGGGCTATGGGGCAATTATACCCTCTGAGTGAGGAACATTTGGCTCGCTTTGCAATGCCTAAAGTGGATGCCCTGGTCACAGCTGTGAGAAAGAGAGCTACCCTCCCTGTTGAAGGAGGTGTTGCCCTGAAGGATATTCAAGACCGCAGGCTTGATTCAGCTCTGAAGCGGTCCTTTGATTTGGCAGGTCTCGCTATTCGGGCGTCTACATGCAGTTGTTATGCTGCTAGAGCCTGCCTGGCTTGGTTACAGCAAGCAGTGGAACAGCCCGGTGATGAAGCGGAGACCTTATCTGAAGTGGCTCCGCGGATGGAGTCGGCCTTGTCCTTTTTGGCTGACGCCCTTTTTGATATGGTCAGAGCTTCGGCTAAACAAATGGCTGTAGCAGTGGCGGCTCGCCGCACTCTTTGGCTACGACATTGGGCGGCGGACATGGCCTCTAAGCAAAGGTTGGTGAAGTTGACCTTTCAAGGCCTTCTCCTGTTTGGTGAGGAGCTGGAAAACATTGTTAAAGGCCTGGGGGATTCCAAACCTCAGCGCTTGCCTGAAGATAGGCCGAAGCCTTCCTCTAAGGGTCAGGCGGTCCGCTCCTCTTACAGACCTCGCTTCTGTGAAGCTAGAAGGTACCGCCCGGGGCGTGCTGCTGGGTTCACTTCTCGTCCCCGCTTTCAGCAGAGAAACTCCTTTCGCTCGGACAAACATTCCGCAGCTGCCGGTTCAGGGGCGACCCTCTCAATGATGGTGCGCCAGCCCCCTCCTTGTTTCCTGTCATCGGAGGAAGACTTTCCCTGTTTTTCAAGGAGTGGGCCAAAATCTCTGCAGATCAGTGGGTCTTGGACTTGATCAGAGATGGATACCGAATAGAATTCGATGCCCAGGTGAGAGACGTGTTTGTGGAGTCCCGATGCGGTTCTGCCACCAAACGGGCGGCGGTAGAGGAGACTGCACAGTCTGTGCCAGATAGGGGCTGTGACCCCGGTGCCTCCTGCTGAACAAGGTCTAGGCCGCTACTCCATTTACTTTGTGGTGTCACGAAAAGGCGGGTCTTTTCGCCCGATCCTGGACTTCAAAGAGCTAAACAAGTCCTTAAGAGTGCGGCATTTTCATATGGAAACCCTGCGCTCTGTCATTGCGGCGGTACAGCCAGGAGAGTTTCTCACGTCTCTGAACCTGAAAGAAGCTTACTTGCACATACCAATTTGGCCCCCGCACCAGAAGTTTCTGCGGTTTGCAGTGTTGGGAAAACATTTCTAGTTTCGTGTCTTGCCTTTTGGCCTCGCCACAGCTCCCCGAACCTTCTCCAAGGTAATGGTGGTAGTAGCTGCCTTTCTCAGGCGAGAGGGTATCCGGGTTCACCCGTACCTAGACGACTGGCTCATCAGAGCAGACTCAGAAAAAGAGAGTCATCTGGCTACAGCCAGAGTGGTTTCAGTCCTTCAATCTCTGGGCTGGGTCGTCAATATGGCCAAAAGTTACCTGACCCCCTCGCAATCTCTAGAATATTTGGGGGCCAGGTTCGACACAGCCTCGGGCTATGTGTTTCTTCCCGAGCAAAGGCGGTGCAAGCTTCAGAATCAGGTCCGTCTGCTCCTGAGGATGCCCCGCCCGCGAGCTTGGGACATTGTCCAGCAGTTGGGATCGATGACGGCCACCTTGGAAGTGGTGCCATGGGCGAGAGCGCACCTGAGACTTCTACAGTATTCTCTACTTCAACGATGGTCTCCAGTATCTCAGGATTATCAGTGCAGACTTTCTTGGCTCCCTGCGGCCCGCCTCAGTATGGAGTGGTGGCTCTCGTACAGCATGTTGCGGCGGGGAATACCGCTGGCGCTCCCCGATTGGTGCCTAGTGGTGACAGATGCCAGCCTGAAGGGCTGGGGTGCATATTGCCAGGGGAAGCATGCCCAGGGTCTGTGGACGCCCGACTAGTCGGAGTGGTCTATCAACCGCCTGGAGTTGAAAGCGGTGTTTCTGGCTCTCCTGGCCTTTCAAGTGACCCTGGAAGGGTTGACTGTCCGAGTGATGTCGGACAACACGACAGCAGTGGCCTACATAAATCGACAAGGCGGCACTCAGTACAGAGCTCTAGCCGCGCAGGCCGAACAAATTTGCCACTGGGCCGAGCTGCATCTACAGTCCCTGTCAGCAGCTCACATTGCAGGTCAGAGCAACATGCAAGCCGACTATCTAAGCAGGCATCAGATCGATCCAGCAGAGTGGGAACTAGCAGACGATGTATTTCTGCAGATATGTGCCAAATGGGGCAAGCCAGTGATGGATCTTATGGCGACCAATTCCAATGCCAAAGTCCCGTACTTCTTCAGCAGACGGAGGGATCCTCGCTCTGCCGGGTTGTATGCTTTGGCTCAACCCTGGCCCCTGGGCTTGCTGTATGTCTTCCCTCCTTGGCCCTTGATAGGGCGAGTGCTCCTGCGGATTCGGCTGCATCCAGGAGAAGTGGTGCTCATCGCCCCGGATTGGCCCAGGAGGCCTTGGTATGCGGACCTCCGACAGATGCTGTTGGAGGCTCCCTTTCCGTTACCTCTGGTTCCGCACCTGTTGTCACAGGGTCCGGTGGCCATGGAGGACGCCTGCCGCTTTGGTCTTATGGCATGGTGATTGAGAGGGCGCAATTGAGAGACAAAGGCTACTCAAATAAGGTAATTTCCACTCTCCTGCAGGCCCATAAGCGCTCCACTTCCGTGGCTTATGCCAGGATTTGGCGCCAGTTTGAAGTCTGGTGTGTTTCAAGAGCGCTTTCTCCGTTGCGGGCTCCTGTCTCGCCGATTCTGGACTTTTTGCAGGATGGTGTACACAAAGGCTTGGCCTATAATTCCCTGTGGGTGCAAGTGGCAGCATTGGCCTCCCTGCGTGGCAAGGTTGAAGGCATGTCCTTAGATGCTCATCCAGATGTGGCACGGTTTCTTAGAGGGGTGCTTCGGCTCCGTCCTCCCGTGCGGGCACCTTGTCCAGCTTGGAACTTGGGGTTAGTATTGAAGGCCCTTCAGGGGGCTCCCTTTGAACCGCTTCGGCGTGCTTCAGAGAAAGATTTGACACTAAAGGCCGTCTTTTTAGTGGCCATTACCTCGGCGAGACGGGTGTCAGAGCTCCAGGCGCTGTCCAGTAGAGACCCTTTTCTGCAATTCTCAGAGTCAGGGGTCGCGGTTCGTACCATGCCTTCCTTCATGCCTAAGGTGGTTTCAGCGTTTCACCTAAACCAGCCTGTTTTTCTTTTCTCCTTTGTTGAGGAGGAGTTTCCAGATTCATTTGGGCAGTTGCACCTTTTGGATGTGCGCAGGACTCTGTTGCAGTATCTGCGAATTACAAATTCTTTCAGGACCTCTGATCATCTTTTTGTGCTGTTTGCAGGTCATCGCAGAGGGTCTTCAGCGTCTAAAGCCACTATTGCCCGTTGGCTCAAAGAAGCCATCTTTTCAGCTGTCTGGCCAGGCTCCGCCTGAAGCCTTTAAGGCACATTCCACAAGAGCAATTTCCTCTTCCTGGGCGGAAACTGGAGCACTATCTCTTCATGAGATTTGCAGTGCTGCAACATGGGCTTCTAAGCTCTCTTTTGCCAGACATTACAGGCTGGATGTGGCTGCCAGGAGGGATGCGCGTTTTGGAGCACAGGTGCTAGCGCGTGGTGTGGCTTGTTCCCACCCTATTTAGGGATTGCTTTGTTACATCCCATACATAATGGCTTCATCTGCTTGATGACAAGGAAGGGAAAATTAGGTTCTTATCATGATAATTTGCTTTCCTTTAGTCATAACAGATGAAGCCATGAGCCCTCTCTGTATGATTGTCAGTATTGCAGTGATTCTGATTTCAGGTGCTGTTCTTGTTTCCTGAAGTTATATTCCTTCCTTGGGGAGTCGGGAAAACAGCCTTTAGGATTCTTGTTACAGTTATAGGAGGATGAGTTCATTCCCTCCAGTTCATGTTTTGGGAGGACGAGTTTATTCCCTCCAGGAGGATGCAAGTATTCCCTCCGTTTATACAAAGTGGAGGATGAGTTTATTCCCTCCAGGAGGATGAATTCATTCCCTCCTTTTTTGAGTTCATGCCCTTGTTAAGGGGCCATCATTCGCTGTGAGGAAAGTTCATGTTATTCCCATTGCGGTTTGCCATACTGCTTTGGAGGCTTCAAATACTGAAGAGGCAGTGGCGTTAGCTGGCCATGAGGCACTGTGAAAAGTTGAGTGCTCTCTATCTCCCCCTGCTGGTTGATGGACACAACCCATACGTAATGGCTTCATCTGCTATGACTAAAGGAAAGAAAATTATCATGGTAAGTACCTAATTTTCCCTTACCTTCGTTGGTTTCTCTAAAGGTAGTAGGAACGTCTCAGGAATAGGCAGCATTTCTGTATCTGATAGCGCTGCAGAATTGTTCTCTAAAATGAGCTCTTCATGCCCACAATCTTTAGGGGTAGGCGTTAGGTTCAGATTTTCATGGGATTCACCCACTTGAGGCGTCGCCATTTCCTGGGGGAAATACTCCTTAACTCGTCTCTCTGCTGCGACTTCCGACGGTTTGACGAGTTTACTTCCCAGTCTGCTCTCTGCCTCTAGAACCTGGCTATTTGGACTGTGGGGGCTAAGTGATATTTCACTTTTCTGGCCAGGACTCCTCTCTAATCCGGTCAATGGAGCGCCCCTTGGTGTAATCGACGTCTCGTATGCTGTGATTGGTAACTGTCGCAGTGTAGGGTCAGCAGAGCGTAAGGAGAAACCTCCTCTAACTTTCCCCTTTTTCTTAGGCATAGTCAAACAGGGAAAAAAAAGATATATAAGAAAAAGCTCTCCGGAGCTCAGCAGAGCATGTCTGGCCTCGACGCCATCTTGGTCAGTCTCCCCAGTCCGTTTTAATCCAGTTCCGAGTCTTGCCGTGTCCTGTCTGGGTTCCAGTTCTGGCCTTTTGCCTTCTTTTCTTTGCCTCATCTGGATTTATTTATTTATTTATTTGTTTGTTGCATTTGTATTCCACCTTATCCCACCTCTTTGCAGGCTCAAAGTGGCTTACAATACATCATGAGTAGTGAAGCAATGTTAGTAAATAAACATTTAATATTACAGAGTATTGGTTAGCATGATGATAAAGTTATCGTATACAAGCAGATATTTGAGAAACTGTTCTAAACATAGATAAGCGAGTTGTGCATATTCACATTGGTTGATCTTTGTGGTATGCTTTATTAAAGAGATGGGTCTTCAGTGATCCGGCTCTTGTGTTGTCCATTGTGTTTAGTTACCTCTGTCCTGCCTTATGATGATCTGATCAGACTGCTGGTGGACCAGCCACCTCGTCTTCCCACTCAGAGAGGGCCTGGTCCTTGAGAGGGAACGTGTAAGGAAGAAGGTGTATCCCAATTTGGTTATTGTCACCATGCTGCAGGCCAGGAAATGGTCTACTTCCACAGCGTACGCTAGAGTCTGGCGCATTTTTGAAGAGTGGCGTTCTTTGGCTGAAATCCTTGCACTGTTGACTTGGTATCTGTGATTCTAGCATTTTTGCAGGAAGGCTTGGAAAAAGTCACTCTCCCTCAATACACTCAAGGTTCAGGTAGTGGCTCTGGTGTGTTTTCAGGGATCCTCGTAGGCTGCTCACCTGGACGTCGTCAGATTTCCTCCGCAGGGTGAATCATCTATGACTGCCATACTTGCCGGTGTTACCATCTTGGAATCTGAACCCTAGTGTTGCTGACGATGCAGTGCCCGCTGTTCGAACCTTTGGGTCTTTTCACTGAAAGATCTTACAACTAGAACGGTTTTCCTGGTGGCTAGTGCTTCAGCAATCCAGGCTTTGTCATGCAGGGATCTCTTCTCCGCTTTACGGAAGCAGGAGTTTGCATTTGGACAGTGCCGTCCTTTTTGCCTGAAGTGGTGTCTCATTTCCATCTGAACCAGGCGCCGATGTTGCCGGCATTTCGCCAGAAGGACTATCCTGCTGAATTCCGGACCTTGTGGTATCTGGACATTCGGCATGTTCTAATCTGTTATCTAGAGGTCACTAATGAATTTTGTCGGTCAGATCATCTTTTCGTTCAATCAGGTAGGAGAAAAGGAAAAATGACTTCTAAAGCTACAGTGGCGTGCTGGTTGAGGGAGGCGATTACTTCAGCCTATATTGCTGGGAATGAACAACCCCCCCCACCTGTGATCGGGCTGTGGAAATTCTGAGGGATCCAACAGGCCCTCAGGGAAGGATGATCCAGAGGAGGGTGCCTGTTTGCCACTGGATTTGGATGATCCCAGTGCGGTCTGGATTTTCCACCGTGACAAGCTACCAGCTCTCATTACTGACGCCTTGCAGGCCCTCTCGATTGATGATCCTGCTGAAGGCGACGCCTCCTCTGTTAATCTTAGGATGGCGAGTACTAAGCAGCCTACTCGGGCCTTTCCTGTGCATGACTCCATCCAGGAGCTTATTTCAGCTCAATGGTCTGACCCCGATGGGCCTTTGAAAGTGGCCAGGGCTATGGGTCAGCTTTACCCTCTGCGTGAGGAGCACTTGGCCCTTTTGGGGATGCCTAAAGTGGATGCATTAGTCACGGCGGTGACAAAAAAGACCAACTTCCCAGTAGAGGGAGGGCTCACTTTGAAGGACATGCAGAACCGGCGACTGGAGTCCGCGCTGAAGCAGTCCTTTGAACTTGAGGGCGTCTATTTGCAGTTCCTATGCAGCCCGGGCATATCTTTTCTGACTACAGCAGGAGGTGGAACAGCCGCCGATGATGCGGGCCCCCTTTCTGAGGTTGCCCTGCGGATGGAGTCGGCCCTGTCATTTTTGGCTGACGCCCTTTATGATCTGGTCAGAGCTTCGGCTAAACAGATGTCTGTGGCGGTGTCCACCCGCTGCCTTCTTTGGCTACGGCATTGGGTGGCTGACATGGCTTCTAAGCAAAGGCTGGTGAGGCTACCCTTTCGGGGCCTCCTGTTATTTGGAGAGGAATTGGAGAAGATTGTGAAAGACCTGGGGGAATCTAAACACCAGCGGTTGCCTGAGGATAGGCCGAGGCCTTCTTCCAAGGGTTCTGTGTTTATCTCCTCTTCCAGACCTTGCTTCCGTGAAGCTCGCAGGTATCGCCCGGGGCGCTCTGCTGGGTTTTCTCAACGTGCTCTTTTTCAGCAGAGGAACTCCTTTCGCTTGGATAAACGTTCCACAGGGGTCGGTTCAAGGCCAGGAGTTCAGGGGCGTCCTCCACAATGATGGGATGCCGGTCCACTCCTCCTTGCCTGCAATAGGAGGACGTCTTTCCCTCTTTCTAGAGGAGTGGACCAAGATTACTTCAGATCAGTGGGTCTTGAACCTAATCAGAGAAGGTTACCGACTGGAATTTGGTGCCCCGGTGAGAGACGTGTTTGTGGAGTCCCTATGCGGCACTGCCGTAAAACGGGCGGCGGTAGAGGAGACCTTACAAGTCTTGCTGCATCTCGGAGCAGTGATCCTGGTACCTCCTGCTGAACGCGGCTGCGGCCGCTATTCCATTAATTTTGTCGTGCCTCGAAAAGGCGGGTCTTTCAGACCGATCCTCAACTTACAGAGAGTCAACAAGGCTCTCAGAGTGCGACATTTCCACATGGAAACCCTGTGCTCCGTCATTGCCAGGAGAGTTTCTGACGTCTCTGGAATTAAAAGAAGCTTATTTGCACATTCCTGTCTGGCCTCCACACCAGCGGTTTCTCCGCTTTGCGGTCTTGGGAAAGCATTTCCAGTTTCAAGCCTTGCGTTTCAGCCTAGCCACAGCTCCCCGTACCTTTTCCAAGGTAATGGTGGTTGTAGCTGCCTGTCTCAGGCGAGAGGGTATCAGAGTCCACCCTTATCTCGACGACTGGCTCATCAGAGCGGATTCAGTAACCGAAAGTCGTCTTGCCATGGCCAGAGTGGTGACAGTCCTGCAGGCTCTAGGCTGGGTGGTCAGTATACCCAAAAGTCACCTGACCCCCTCTCAAAGAGACGGCAGACTCCAGTGTAGTTCAGTACCTTTCTAAGTTCACTTTTTGCTGAGGGTTTTAGTACTAAACACAGTCAAACTGTTGTCAATATTCTATTTTCACGTTAATCATCTGTTTCCTCTCATGCAGTATGGTAACTATAAAATGTTCACTATTTCTTAATGCCCATGACTCACATGTACATTCAAATAACCAACATTTTTGTGGGATGCAAATGAAACACTAAACCTTTAGACTGATTTTGGAAAAAAGTTGCATAATATACTTGAAAATTGCACTTTAAAAAAAATGTTTTGTAGCATTCATACAATATCAAAAACGTAATTCGTAAAATGCGGTCAACTTCAAAACTTTTTAGGTAATGCATGATTTTTTAAAATTTAGTGTGTAAGTTTTGTAATAACTTGGCATCATTTTTCCAAAGATTTGTGAGCTAGTACCCCACTTTTAAGAGGCTTGCCAAGTATGTTCTTGTTTTTGTACTGGAATCAAAGCATTTTTCTTTATTAGTAATATATGTAAACCTTTTTTGATTGTATCACAGAATGCTAGAATATCAAATCTGTTACCCTTTATCAACCCCCCCCCCTCAATTTTGGTTCCTTATGGAGTTACATTTGAATATTATTGGTAAATTTCTTGTGTGTTTCTTGAATGTCCATTTTCTTGTACAAGTGTTAACTTTCCTGTTAGTTTAAAAGTTAAAAATATAACATAAAAAAGCTGATAATGCTAAGAATTAAGTAGTTTGTGAGAGAAGGGAGCAGGTTGTAGCAGCTCCTCTTGTTCCTGTAAGATTGTTCAACCTGTAAGCTTTCAGATGTCTGAGGAAACACTGATGCTTTAAACTGCACCAAGTACCCTTTAGTTCATTGTGATTTAGAGACAATGAACTAAATTAACAAATTGAAAATACAGTAAAGTCTCGATTATCCAACCTAAATGGGACTGACCCATTGTCGGATGAATGAAAAGTCAGACTATATGGAAAACAATGGGTAACCCCCTCAAATAATGCAGAAACAAAGGCAGCAAAAGCAGGGTCCCGGCTCATAATGGTGGTAAAAGTAGGGTACTGGATTTGGAAATCAGAAAAAGAAACTGTGTGATGTCACCAGGGATTTGTTGTTATGTGCCAGATGGTCGGATCAGTAAAAGTTGGATAAGCGAGACTGTAATATACCTACAAATTAATATAATCAAAGAAGAAATTGATTTGTAGATGGTATTCTGTGTATGACACATCAGATTGTACTGTCTTTTAAAAAAATATTGTTCAGCAAGCACAGGGATTAAGCAATATTGTGGAGTGGAGGAGTGGCCTTGTTAGAGTGGTCGACTTTGGTCCTGGGGAACTGTGTTTGATTCCCACTGCAGGCACAGGCAGCTCCTTGTGACTCTGGGCAAGTCACTTAACCCTTCATTGCCCCAGGTACAAATAAGTACCTAAGCCACATTGAGCCTGCCATGAGTGGGAAAGCGTGGGGTACAAATAAAAATAAAAAAAAAAATCCCCATTCTTCTCTTCTTGTTCAATCTCTGTGACAATACCATTGACTTCCCTCCATGCCATGAGGCCAGAAAGGAGGATGTGCCTCTGTATGCCTTATGAAAATCCTCGCTTCAGTGCTGTCATGTAGAGTATGATGCCTGGTTATTTTAGCATTCGGTATAATGCACTAAAATCCCATTACTCAATTCTCTTCTTTCCACCAGGAGCTTTTGTCATTAGCTAAACGCAAACGCAGTGACTCTGAGGAGAAAGAACAGCCTGTTACCAAGCCTTCAGCATCTTCAGATTCTGAGACATCAGACAGTGGTGATGAGGTGGGTATCAAGTACTGTGACTAATTTAATGCATGTGTGAATTTTTGCAGTTAACCTTTTTGGGCCATATATGTGTGTCAGCTTTACAGAAATCTGTTTCATGATGTGTAGCGAGTATTCCTGCAAAATTTCTTGTGCTGAATTTCAGAATATGTCTGATTTTATTCTATAATGCCAACTAGGTTTGAAAACATTTCAATAGCCTGTGGAAAATTAATTTTACTTCATGAGTGATTCTAGTTGACTACTGGTACTTCAAAAAATTTGCTCCTTAAAATGCGTGACATGCATATATGGTACAATGAAGTAGAACCTTAAGCATGGAGGGATTTTGTGCCACATAGCCTAAGACTTGTTTTTATCAAATATCAGAAGTTAAAGGACAGAGTCATCTGTTTTAATGAGATGTTTGTCTCTGCTCTTATATGTTTTACTGTGGCTAAGCAAATCCCCTGCATACCACATCAGAATAGAATAAGATACTTGAGCATCTAAGTCATGCACACTTGTCCACCAGAAATAAGGTAAAAAAAAACTGAACAGCTGAAATCTATTGAACTATCCATGCTTCATCCACTCTTTTATATAGTCCTGGTAAAGCTAAAAGCATAAACCAGAGCATGTATGTCTATACACGGACCAGATAGTGTACAGATAGGAAATGCTGCTTCTAAATGCAACAAGCAAGTTTGAGAACAAATTTGAGCATCTGAGGTAGGACAAACAAATCCCAGGTGCCAGGTCGCTATGGTGTTTAGAAATTGCACCCTTGCACCTTTTGTCATGCCTTTAAATGTTGTTCTTTTGCAGAGCTGTCTTAAACAGCAGGTCTCCAACTTCTGCAGCACAATTGGGCTCTCTATAAGCTTGAGCTGCATGGTGTATGAAGTTTGAAGTCTCACTGTTTCAAGTCTTGTGAGACTTCAAATCATGAGGCCAGCCAAATTTCCTACACCATGTGGCTCAAGCTACAGTGAGCTCAATCACGCTGCGGACGTGGAAAACACACTGTTAACTGAGATAGCTCTGCAACTAGCAAGATGAGGAGAACAGGTGGCAGACTTTTTCAAGCACCTTAGTTGCTTGGAACTGAGACTGGGGAGGGGGACAGGTAATGAACGACAGACTGAGGCCCCGATGTTCAAAAGTAAATGCCCCACATTTACTTGCGCAGAATGTTCAGAAGCCCAGTGTGCGGGAACAGATGAGTGCGCAGATGAACAATGCAAGTAGCATGCTAATCTAGTCAAGCTCACGTTAATGATGTCATTTTGTATTCCTCCCTAAAGCTCAGAAAAGAGTGCCCAAAACAAAACAGCCTTATTGCTGCAAAAATAATAATGCCAGGTTGGAACAGGCAATTAGGCTGTTGGAAGAGAGGATTTGTCTTGATTCTCATGCTTTTCTCATGAATCTTTCTGCTAAATCTTCCAGATTTGATTGCTTTTGGAAGCAGAAGAAAGCCTGTGCAAGCCCTTAAGCGCTGGTCATGAGATGCAGCAGTCCCAAGCTAAAGCACACATTGGTGTCTCTTTCCTGCATCTAAGTTTAAAATGTCCATACTATTAAAAAAAAAAAATGCCCAAAGTGAACAACACACATTATCTGTCTTTTTGCTGCCTAAGCATTTTAAAAACATTTTTAGCTTGCCTGCTTATATTTAGACACAGGAAACAGATACCAATGTGTGCTTCACGTTTGGGTTTTACCAGGCTCATTCGCACAGGAGCTGAGCTTACCACAGAACTCTTCTTCGCTTGCACCAAGCATAGTCCTCCCGCCGAACTTCTTAATGCTCAACACTATGAGCGTGCCTATATTTACATCTCATTAGTGTTAAGCATTAGGGCATTCTTTACTGTTCTGGTGATATTTTTATGGTGATATACGGAACAGCACCGGAGTTTTGAGCATTGGGGCCTGACTGAAGTCTTGGGTATATATGAGAGAGACTGAGTGAAGGCTGTTTGGGGGTGGGGGGGGGGGGGGGTGATGAGAATAGAGGCTCTGTTACAGTTCCATAGGCTAACAGTTAAGGGACTATAGCATCACTGTGGAGCAGTTCTCAACGTTATTCGCAACGGGCATGCCTTAGAATTTGCACAGCCACTGTCAGATGCTTTCCTGCCTTTGTTGTTCTCGTCTAAAGGCAGGAGCGGTCAGGGGCACTCTGAAAAGGCTACTCGCTTTACAGGCAGTCTGTCCTGTTCCTCCTTCAGTTCGTAAGGACAGGTCACTATTCAATTTACTTTGTAGTTCCAAAAAAAGAGGGGTCCTTTCGACCAATTTTAGATCTCAAGGCAGTCAACCGGATGCTCAAGGTCACCATTTTTCGTATGGAAATTCTGTGTTCGGTCATTGTGGCTGTTCGATCAGGAGAGTTTCTGACTGCTTTAGATTTGACAGAGGCTTATCTTCATATCCTGATTCGTCCTTTGCACCAAAGTTTTCTTCGTTTTTGCAGTTTTGGGTCAGCATTTTCAGTTTTGAGCTCTTCCTTTTGGTCTTGCTATGGCTCTTCGTACCTTTACAAAGGTCATCATGGTGGTAGCAGCTGCTCTTGGGAAGGAGGACGTTCTGGTCCATCGTTACCTGGATGATTAGTTGATCAGAGCAAATTCGTATTAAGAAATTTGCTAGCCATAGGAGCCATTTCTTCAATGGCTTGATTGGGTAGTAAACCCTCTCAAGAGTTGCCTGGTGCAGTCTGACTCTTACTTATCTAGGAATTTCCTTCGACACTGTGCAAGGCTGAGTATTTTTGCCTCAGAACAAAATTGTCAAACTTCAGGATCAGATACGATCTATTCTTTGCAAGCCAGTACCATCTGCAAGAGATTATCTTCAAGTCTTAGGGATCTATGGCAGTAACAATCGAGGAAGTTCTTGGGCCAGAGTGCATATGAGGCCTCTTCAAAAGTCACTCTTGTCCCGTTGGTCTCCATAGACAGATTCTCTGATGGTCAAACAAATTCTCATTACTTGAGAGCGGGGGAGTCTCCATTGGTGGCGTCAGACACAAAATCTGACCAAGGGAGTTCCTTTAGACCCTACTCATTGGGTTATTTATTTATTTATTACATTTGTACTCCACATTTTCCCACCTATTTGCAGGCTCAATGATATAATGACGACAGATGCCAGTCTCAGGGGCTGGGGCGCTTACTGTCTAGGGCACATTGCTCAGGAGTTTTGGTCCCAGGAGGAGACATCCTACTTGATCAATCTTTTGGAAATGAGAGCAATTCGTCTGGCTCTAGAGGCATTCTGTCATCTACTCAGACACAAACCCGTGCGAGTTCTTTCAGACAATTGTCAAGGAGGAATGAGAAGTCGTCTTCTGGAGCAGGAGGCAGCTCTTCTTATGTCTTGAGTAGAGCTCCATCTCTCGGATCTGTCGGCCTCTCATGTGGTGGGGACATTGAATGTCTAGGTGGACTTTTTCAGTCGCACTCGAGACCTGGGAGAATGGGAGCTCAGTGCAACAGCCTTTCAGACTATTCTCAGTTGTTGGGGATTGCCAATCATGGCTACAGTGTACAACGTCAAGATTCCTCAATTCTTTGCAGAACTGCTCCATTATGTCTTCCAGATTTACAGATATTTTATTAAGTTTTTCCGACTCTTTAGCTTCGAATACTGTGTCCGGCACCGGTATCCCACCCAAATGTTCCTTGGTGAAGATCGAAGCAAAGAACTCATTTAGTTTTTCTGCTATTTCTTTTGTCTTCCTTGATCGCCCCTTTTACACCCTGTCATCCAGCAGGCCAACTGATTCTTTTGCCGGTTTCCTGCTTTTAATGTATCTAAAAAAAAAAATTGTACTATCAGTTTTTGCCTCTAACACTCTTTCTTTCAAAATCCCTCTTTGCTTTTCTTATCAGCGTTTTGCATCTGACTTGGCATGCCGCTTCTTATTTTCGTCATTCGGTTCGTTCTTTCATTTTCTGAAGGCTTCCTTTTTAGCTCCAATAGCCTCATTTACCTCACTTTTTAACCACGCCGGCTGTCATTTGGTTTTCCGTCCTCCTTTTCTGATACGTGGAATATGTTTGGCCTGGGCCTCCAGGACAGTGTTTTTGAACAGCATCCACGCCTGTTGTAGGTTTCTTACCCTCTCAGTCGCTCCTCTTTTTTTTGTTTTTAACTGTTCTTCTCATTTTGTCATAGCTTCCTTTTTTAAAGTTAAACGCTAACATATTTGACTTCCTACGTTTACCTTTTTGAAAGCAAATTTCAAAGGCGTTCATGTTATGAGCACTGTTGTCAAGTGGCCCTCGCACCGTTACCTCCCGTACCAGATCATGCGCTCCACAAATGACTAAGTCTAGAATTTTTCCTTCTCGTCAGCTACTGTACCAGCTGCTCCATAATGCTGTCCTTTATTTCATCAAGGAAGTTTACCTCCCTAGCGTGCCCTAATGTTACATTAACCCAGTCTATATGGGGGTAATTAAAATCACTGGAATAGGTAGAACCAATAATCAACAAACTTCAAAAAAATTCTACCTTGCATACAATTTGTTTGGGGGCATATATGGCAGGCCAATCATAAAAAGAAGTGGAGAAAAAAAGACTTCAGAAATTTCAGATACACCACGTCCTTAAAGGTCACGCCTTTGGTATAATGAGGGAACCGTAGCAATCATATGTCTTCACACAAAAAAACTCCACTCTATAAATCTAAGAAAAAATTTGGTCTATTTTGGACAACTACCTCCAAACTATTCAGGCCACACCTTAAACCAGTACAAAGGACTTATTTGTTAAACACCTGGATGCTTTCCCCTCCTTTTTTCTCTTCTTTCCTTTCTCTTTTTTCCTTTCCCACCTGTTGTGTTTATTGGTTCCTATGTTTTTCCATCATTGTTTTCCTGTTATTTGTATTCTTGGAAATTAATAAAATATTTGGAATAGAAGTTTATTGGTAATTAAAATCACCCATTATTATTGTGTTGCTTATTTTATTTGCCTCACTAATTTCCATTAACATGACTGTGTCCGTTTGCTCATCCTGGTCGGGCGGTCGGTAGTACACCCCTATAACCGCCCTTTTCCCCTTAACACTTGGAATCTTGATCCACAATGATTCCAAGAGATCTTTCGTTTCCCGCAGAATTTCCAATCCATTTGACCCAAGACCCTCGTTAACATACAGTGCTACTCGTCCTCCAGTCCGGTCCACCCTATCCCTACGATATAATTTGTACCCCGGTATGACAGTGTCCCACTGGTTATCCTCCTTCCACCAGGTCTCAGAGATGCCTACTATGTCTAATTCTTCATTCAGTGCAATATATTCCAATTCTCCCATCTTATGTCTAAGGCTCCTAGCATTTGCATTTAGTCACTTCAAGCTACGCTTGTTATTCTTTATTACAGTATGTTGTTTACTTGTCATTACTAATTTGCTATTTTTTGCCTGGTTTTTATTATTTTTATTTATGGACATTGAATCTACTACAGTCTCTTTTTCATACTCACTATCAATAAACCCTGTCTTCCCTGTCTGGGCGATATCCTTGCAAGGTACCTTATTCCGAACCATATGCTCCTGTGCGACTGCCGGCCTTCCCCCTGTTCCTAGTTTAAAAGCTGCTCTATCTCTTTTTTAAATGTTGATGCCAGCAGCAACAAAACCAACTGATCAATGTGAATTAACTGGGGAAGAATTTGTCCAGGCTGGCTTGCCAGTAATGAGGCTATGATCTTTTAATAGGAATGTGACCCTGTTTCCTGTCCTTGCCTGGTTTCTGTTAAATAGTAATAAATATGTGATTCGGTACAGAGCCCATATCCTGGGTGTCCCTGATATCCTTACATACCTATATGAAAGGCTCTTGTAAAAAAAAAAAAAAGGGTCCTAAGCCATTAGGCCCGGGGTCCTTTGTCAGTTTTAGCGCGTTAATCACCCATTTAAATTCTTGCCTCAAGCATTAAGATTTGTAATTGCCCAGGTGTAATCTGAGGTAGCTTCAAATGATGAAAAAAAATAATCATGGACTACCTCATTACAGGAGCCTTAGAAATTCTCATAGAATTTCACACATTCTCTCTATTGCATTTTTTAATTTGTCCCCCTGGGAGCCCCCTTATCCTACCAGTAAGATTTCTAATGTTATGCCTAATAAGGGAAGCCAAAAGCTTTCCTGTTTTACTTCTCCATGTGTACAGATATTTATATATTTTGTTATCTAAAGCTCTCTAAGAGATCTTGCATTTTCTTTTGAAGGGACATATATTCTTTAGTGTGGTTATTTGACCTAGAAAGAGACACTTTTCACCCCCTATAAAGTGCAAGCCAGTTCTAGAATATTCCTTTCTCGCATCCTTTGAACCCCAACTGAATAGGCTATAACTTTTTTGTGGAGGACAGCTTTAGCTGCCTCCCATTAAATCCCGGGGCTTACCTCATTGACATGATTTTCTGTTTCAAAAGTCTGCCAGTCCTGTCTGAGATAAGTACAGAACTCTTCGTCTAGATAAAGGGTACGGTTCATTTTCCAGTGTGAGGTATTTTCCTTATTACTTATTTGAAATCTACAATTTTTTGTTTCAGCTCTTGCCATTCTTTTAGTACTGGTTTCAATAGTATACCATACCTTATGTTATAAAGGGGAGCTAAAACTTGCTCAACGAAGGTTCATAGCATGTATTCCATAAAGTACCAATATATTGCATTTTAATCTAAAAGGATTCTTTATATTGGTTTTAAGTAGCACCATTCTTCTCTCTGATTTGCCTTTGTAGTGGACAGTGGGAGGATCCAAAAACAAGAAGAAAGTGAAAACTGGAAAGGGAGGAGAGAAGAAAGGAGCCATGAAGAAACAAATAAGCAAAACCACCTCTTCAGGCAGCTCAGATAAAGACAGCTCAGCAGAGAGCTCAGCACCTGAAGAAGGTGAGCAGAGAGCATTCTACAAGAGTATCCATAGTTTTCTGTTCATACTGTGCAAGAGCAGTGGGCCCTTCTATTAAGTTGAATTAAGCAGCTAATGCGGGGTTTTCAGCGTGGTAGACAGTGCTACTGTGAACTGCTTTAAAAAGGCAGCCACTTCGGTGAAATCCCTGTTATCTGCGTAATGTGGGAGTGGACAGGATCTGGATGTGACATAGGCAGGTCATTACCACGTTCCAATTGTCAAGAATTCTGGTAAGTACAGCTGTGGTACTGGCAGTGTCACAGGAGGTATGGTGGCACAGATTCCAGTCCTTTCTGCCCCCCACACACCATACTCATTGAGCAGTTCACCCCCCCCCAACCCGGTCAATAACCAAACCCCTGGATTACCTGAGGGGTCAGGATTGGTGTTTCAGTGGGGCTGGTTGGCAACAGTCCTCCTCTGCTGCTGCCCAGGTCTAGCCTGATTCCAAAATAGCAAACGTGACCCTTAGCAATACTGTGTGATGTGATCGGAGGTGGGATTGGAAGCTGGGAGTTGTCAGGTATGGAGTGTGATCGGGGTGGGGGTGGGTGGGTGGGAGGGAATAAGAGGCTGGGGAGAATTGTATTAGAGTGCTAGGTGTGGGAGGATTGGATGCTGGAGAGTGCAGGGAGGGGAGGTGGATCGTAAACCAGTTGCGATGTCGCAGTTTGCTCTGGGGCTGCATTACATATCTAGGCCGATAGCCCAGGCCCTTTGAACTGTTGGCTCTGCCATGTAATGCGGTGCCCCTGCGTTGTCTGCTCTGTTCAGTAAATGCAGGGTGGATATTTTGCACTTAACACATGTTATTTTTGTGCTAAACTTTGAAGTAGAGCATGGCAAGGCATAGATTATGGGATTGTAAGTCTTTAGAGATAGTATGATGCATGAACAACTTTTAGAGAGAACTTATCTTTAAGTATATCTAGTTGCTAAAACCTACTTTAATATCTCTGAATATATTGTTGAGTAGCTGTCAGTCTTTGGGTAGCATGAATGTTTATACATCAATAAAGAGAGGCTGAGAAATCAGTCATGGTGATTTTAGTGATAAGCTACATCTTGAAGGATAAGCAATTAGTTCTATCACTTAGGCCATATTATTGCATGACAGTATGAAGCATCACTTGGTACATCACAATGCTGCACAGTGATTTTTATATTTTCTTACATTATCCCAGGTACAGTACAACGTTTTGGAGAGCAAAATACTTTAGGATGGATGTAAACATGCTTTTTGTGTGTTTTTAGAGTGAAATTTTTTTTAACCCATTTTTCAGCCTGGTGCCTGATTTCCTAAAGTTGTGTTGGGCTAATTGATGCAGTCTCTGCTAGTTTCGATAGAACGTCTTTCTTTTTCAGGTGAAGTGTCAGATTCTGACAGTAACAGTTCATCCTCCAGCTCTGATTCTGACTCTTTATCTGAGGGTGAGGAGTTCCATGATGGTTATGGTGATGATCTGATGGGAGATGCAGAAGACAGGGCACGACTAGAACAAATGACAGAAAAGGAGAGGGAACAGGAGCTGTTTAACCGAATAGAAAAAAGAGAAGTGCTGAAACGACGGTAAGGAATTGTGTGCATATGTTGCATATATATTTTTTTGTATACCGAAAGATCCAACAACAACAAAAAAAAATGTATTAACTTTCAAAACCTCACAAGTCTGTGAAAGTAGAGTTGAAGTAAGCTTTTTGTATTTAGCTTGAATTTCAGAATAGGAATTCTACACCAGAAATCATAAGGAGAGGAGAGACTGATTTATTATTGGCATCCCTCTAGGGACAGAAAAATACCTACTGCACCTGAGTTTATGCTGCTTTGATAGTTTTCGGGCATTGCAGGCAGTATATAAGCAATTAAGTGCTAGAATTCTTATGAACTGGTCTAAAAAGTTCATGTTCTACATCATCTATGGTGGGTTTGATACATTAAATATATTTATCTACCAGGGCTTTTTTTGAGGGGGTAATTGAGGGTACTGAGTACCGACACCTTTTCCATTGTCTGCTAAAATTGACCCATGGACCCCAAGTTTTATGTTTAAATCTTGTTTATTGGTTGACATGTACAATTAACAAATGCTTATCAATAAAATTACATTACAATGGATATCGTCCAGTGTCATACATTCAACATAATAAATTACAATATTGCCTTTATTTTTTCTCCCATAATCTCCCGTCCACCCTCCCTCCCTCCCTCTGGTTGTCTACTAGCTCTTCTTGGGCTTTATCACTGTGTTCTTTAATACCAAGACAACATGTGCAAAGTGTTTAGCCCGTGCAATCTGTAACGTGCATTTCTTCTCTTCTCTTGACTAACCAAACCCTCCCTCTACCCTTCCCTTCTGGACTCTCTCAGGTTCCACAATAGGTAATGCTTGGGTCTCTCGCATATATCAAATGAGGTGATGCCGGTCACGACATCTTATCTAAACAAGTTGCCTATCTGCGTGTCAGAATCTGGGCCAGGGGTCTTCTTAACAAGGAGCTCCCCACAACTTGTAGTCACGTCACCAGGTTCCCCGTTTAATGCAGGATAGGAGGTGGAGCCGAGTATAAATCAAAAATTCAGCAATAAACTTCTTGCTCTAGACGGGAGGGTGACCCACAGTGCCTCCCATTGTGCCCTAAACCTAAGGCCCGCTACACTGTCCAAGTCTGCTACTCCACACCTATCAATTCTCATTTGTTTCACTAACTGAGAGCGCCATATCTGCAGGGGGGGCCCCTCTTTCGCTCTCCAAAATTGCAATATGGATGTTATCCCAAAATACATTGCTGTCTTTGCAAATGCCCTGAATCCTTCTGGGGGCTCTGCGGTATAACTAAAGATATTAAATAAAATTGTAGGCTCCCATACAAGGGTACAGTGCCATATTTGTGCCATCCCCCCTATGACCTGTCTCCAGAACCGCCCAATATAGGGACAGTTCCAGAACATATGACCAAGAGAGGCCGCACCCTGATTACATTTAGGGCATGCCCCTGATGTGTCAAACCCCGCTTTTTGTGCTCTGTGAGGAGAAATATGTGTTCTAAGCATCCACCGATATAGCCGCTCCCTTTGCGGGATAGAAAGCCGCTGCCTATATATGGACTTCAAATATGATCTGTATTCTTCCTCAGTAAGTGTACACCCTAAGTCCTTTGACCACTCTTGCGCTAATCGCCTGAAGTCTATCTCTTCTGTGTTATCTTTGAGTTGCTGGTGGTGGAATTTTAGTGGTACCTTAAGCTGTGCTCCCAAGGTAAACTCTTCTGTGAGAACTTCCACCACGTCTTCCGTGAGGTCTGTCCATTCTGGGGATGCTACATAATGATGCAACTGGTAATATGCAAATTGATGAGTCGGAGGAATCCCGTACCGGGATTGGAGTTCCCGGTACGTGTGTATGCGCCCCTCCTCTGTAACTATATGTGCCAGATATATGATCCCCTTTTTTGCCCATTTGCTAAATATACTGATCCCCTGGCCTGGGGGGAAAGCTGGGTTATCACATATTGACATCCAGGGGGTTACTCGGGGGGAGAAACGGTGACGTCTACACACCCACCTCCAAGTTTCCCTAAGAGATTTCAGTAATGGGTGTCTCTGGAATACCGCTGTAGGCAACGGGGTTCCAGAGTGGAGTAAGTGACTAAAGTGAGTACCTTTAAACATCGAGGTCTCCACTGGTGTAATGGAGAAATCCGATGTACCCCGATACCAATCATTTATGTGCCGCATTGAACTCGCTATTGCCAAATATTTAATATTTAAAAGTCCCATACCGCCCCCCTCTCTCGGGGTCGCTATCTGATTGTATGGTATTCTGGGTTTCTTCCCTTGCCACAAATATGCTTGTATTAAACGCTGCAACTGCTTATCATCTCTATTTTTCAGAAAGAGTGGTAGTTGTTGAAAGACATAAAGCCATCTGGGAGCAACCACCATGTTGAATAACGCAATTCTACCCCAAATAGAGAGTGGTAGCTCCCTCCACATCAACAGCTTACTCTTAGTCATCTCCAACAATGGGGCAATGTTCTCCCTATACATGGAGGTTCCAGCACTGGTAATGTATACCCCCAAATACTTCATTTTCGCTGCCTCCCACCTAAGAGGAGCTTCCCCTTCCCATCGTAAATCAGTATCAGTGTCCATAGACATCGCGCAGGACTTGGAGAGATTGAGGCTAAACCCGGACAATGTCCCATATTCCTCTATCAGTGTCAGGGCTGCTTGGAAGGACTCTTGTGGATTGGTCAGCACCAGGAGGACGTCGTCAGCATAAGCCAGCGCACGAACCTCCTGTTCTCCCAATTGCACTCCACTGATTCTAGGGTCATAATTTAAAAGACGTAGCAATGGTTCCAGGGTTAGATCGAACAGGAGTGGTGACAAGGGGCAGCCCTGCCTTGTTCCCCTACCTATCTGGAATCTTGACGAGAGCCCCCCGTTTGCTGTTACATGTGCTTCCATACCAGTGTACAAAGCCTCTATTGCCTGTTTTACTCCAATAGGGATCCCAATCCAATCTAATATATGAAGTAGAAAATCCCACCCTACCCTGTCAAAAGCCTTGGTGGCATCTAGACTTATCAATATTCCGGGAGTCCCCCCGGATCGGCATCTTGCCATTGCGAGTAGAACTCTCCGGATATGTAACACTGAGTGTCTATTGGGAAGGAATCCCACCTGTGCTGGCTCGATCACATTGGGTATGCACTTGTTGAGTCGTGCGGCTAAAATCTTCGCCAGAAGCTTAATGTCTACGTTAATTAATGATATGGGCCTGTAAGACTCTGGCTCCTCCGCAGCCTTCCCTGGTTTCAACAGTAATGATATACAAGCAGTGTTTTCATGTAATGGGAATCTCCCTTCTTGGACCACCGCTTGATGATATTCAAAGAGTGGCCGTATCAATTGGGGTTGCAGCATTTTATAAAATTCCCCGGAGTACCCATCCATCCCTGGTGCCGAGTACGACTTTAACCCCTTTATAGCTTCAGATAACTCTTTGGGCAGGATGGGGGCCTCTAAGCAAGCGATATCGGAATCTCCAAGTTTTGGCATTTGAGCTTTTCTAAGAAATTCGTTTATATGTGTTTCCCTGATTGGCTGTTCAGCGGTGTATAGTTGCGCAAAATGCTCCTGAAGTATTTGAAGGATCTTATCCGGACTATTAGTAATGCTGCCCTTCTTGTCTTTCAGAACCGATATAGTTCTGCCACCTCCCCTTTTCCGGGCCACCCGGGCCAACATACTCCCCACTCTGTTTCCAAATCTGTGGAACCTATATTTTAGGAAAGTCCTATTTTTTACCACTCTTTCATGTAACAGTGAGTTCACAGCTGCCTGAACAGACAGATAGGCCTCCCTATTTTCTGTGGTTTGCCGCTCCGTATATCGGCGCCTAGCCTTCTGAAGTTGCCTGTTCAGGTGCAAGAGGCTAGCTGCTTTCTTTTTCCGTTTACTCGCTACATAAGCAATTAGGTCCCCCCGGAGTACCGCCTTACCAGTACACCAAAACAATTGTGGATCAGATTTATGTTCTCTGTTAAATGATTCATACTCTTCCCATTTTTTAGCCAAGTATTTTTGGAAAGATTTATCTTTACTAGGTGATTGGGAAATCTCCATTGTCTGTGTAATTGAAAGTTGTGTGGTGCACCCAATTCTAACCAGACCGGGCTGTGGTCAGATATCAATATCTCTTCTATCTTTGTATCTCGGACACACTGGAATAAAGCTGGTGAGATAAACATATAATCTAATCTGCCCCAAGTCCCATGTGCTCTGGACTGATGGGTATATTCTCTTGAATCAGGGTGTAGATTTCGCCACACATCTATCACAGAGAGAGAATTACTGAATTCTTTCAACACTCGCGTCCCTTTCCTGTACTCCACTCTCTTGTTTTCTTCCCCCGAATGGTCAATTTTGGGATCCATTAGCACATTCATATCACCTGTAATTATCAGGTGTTTACTTTCATAGGGAAGCAGCCGCCTTGACAGCTCAGGGAAAAAGGAACTATCGGGAGGAGTGGGAGCATATACGTTTAACAGATATAATTCTCTCCCCTGCAACCACAATTTAACCAAAATAAATCGTCCATTGGGATCTTGCAAAACTGGCTCTACCGTGCAAGCGAGCTGTCGGTGAATGCAGATTGCCACCCCTCCCTTCCGCCCATCTGGTGACGCATAGATCACCTGGCCTACCCAGTCCTGCTTGAGTTTTTCGTGCTCTGCAGCTGTTAACTTTGTCTCCTGTAAGCATGCAATATCTGCCTTGAGACGCTTTAAATGTGTTAAAATCTTTTTCCTTTTAATTGGGGATGAAATGCCCCCTACATTCCAGGTGACTAATTTACAATGAGATACCTCCCGAGCATGTGAGCTCCATCATAGTATACCAGAAAATTTCAGCCCCTGGGTCCCAGCCCTTGCCCAGTAGCTGTAAATATTGTGTCTTCTTTTCTGGTCCATTATTCTGACTTAGACATCTTACCCGTGCTTCTTTCATTTGTGTGACCCGAGTGTGAGTCCTGATTTTTGCACTCCTAGAACCCTCCCTCCCTGAATGTTGAATCCCATTGAAGATCCACTTCCCCCCACCCGTTGCCCTTCTCATGTTGAGAATCCCTTCCCTCTGTCTCGAGTTCCTCTCCTTCCTATGGTGTAAAACCGCTATGTGACTCGTCCCCTCTTACCACCCTCCCCCCCCCCCCCCCTCTTAATAAGGAGTTCCCCCCCTCCCCCTCGGCGATATAATTGTATCTATCCTGGTTCCTCCACCGGGAAAACCTCCCAAACAGCCAACAATACAATTGTAACTTTTAACATAACAACTCTCACTCTACATTTTCTTTGTTAAAGACAACTTAGCTTGCATGGTTGCCTCCCCGTCACAGTTTGGAAACTGTAAGCAAAGCAACGTCTTCTACTCATTCTGTATTCTTCTGGATATTGGATCATGGTGGCGCGTCGACTGGTGCATATAGTTCGGAGTCTATAAACTGTTGTGCCTCTGTGACAGTGTGGAACGAACGCCATCGATTTTCATGTTGGATCTTCAAAACAGCCGGGTAAATCAGCATGAATCGTGTTTTCTTGCTAACCAATGACGTGCAGAGAAGGTGAAACCGGCGTCTTTGTTCTTGTACTCCAGCAGAATAGTCCTGAAAAATTTTTATCGGAGCGCCATCGTATCTCAAAGTGTCCCTTTTCAGTCTAAAGCCCCTCATGATTTCCTCCTTGTGTAGGTAATTGTGGACTTTAATTATCACCAATCTGGGTCTTTGTTGCCCTTGTTGCCATCGACCAAGCCTGTGGGCCCGTACTATACATAGTTCTCCATAGCTGTCTGACAGGGCTAGCTCTTTTTTAAGCCAGTTTTCCAACAGGTGCCCTAGTGATTTCTCGGGGATTGCTTCAGGCAGTCCAACAATTCGCAGATTACATCTCCTTGCTCTGTTCTCCATGTCCTCAATCTTGTCTTGCTGTGCCTTAAGTTGCTCCATCAGACGTGTGACATCTTGAACATTCTGCACTCTCATGTCTTCAGCCGTTGAGATTCTATTTTCCGCTTCACCCACTCTCCTCACCGTGTCGGCCATGGTAGCTTCTAGGCTGCTCATTTGGCGTTCTAGCAAGTCAAACCTTGGATTCAGTGCTGCGCTAACCGCCATGGTAATCTGCGCAAGTTGCTTTTCAGAGAAATCACCCAGCTTCTCAAGTTTCCCTTCAGTCATCTTGGCCCCAGTGGGTGACGGGGAATTTTTCACCTTATCGTATTTAATCCCGCTTCTAGTTGTTCCTGTTGACTTGGGCTTCAAAAATTGCTCCATACAGAGGTTGTTTCAATCTCTCAATGATCTCTGTGTGTCTGATCTCATGGGGTTCACTCTTTTATCCGGGGGTAATGCAATTGCGTGACAGGTTAAGCTTTAATACTCTCATATGAGTTGTCATTTAATGCTTGAGAGTCCTTTAAGTCTTTTCTCCACGCTAATCCTGATCGCAAGTCCAACCCCTTCTTAATTTCTCCTTTAACTAGTTGCTCGTGTTGTGCCCGCAGCCTTTAGCTTACCATCAGCTCTCTGTGTTATTGTCTAATAATGTTATGTAAACTCTGTTTTGTGGCTGCCAGAGTCCAATTTAAGCTTGGTTGCCCAAAATCTCTGCTGTGTTTTAATGCTGGCGCGCTATTTCTCCACTTTCCGACGTCGCCTCCTCTCAACAGCCAGTGTTGCAGCAATAAACTTTGTTTGGATGTCCACGCTGTTGTAAGCAGCGCCAGCCACACTCTAAAGTAAGGATTAGCGCTCTTGGCCTTTTGTATTATATTGTTCTCGCAAGGTCTCCCAGTGCCTCAATAACTCTGTTCCGTGCCTGTTCGCCAGGGGGGGGAGGGGGAAGGGAAGATGGAAACGTTACCAATTTTCTCTCGCCTCCCTTATGCTGCTGCGCCTCTAGCCTCCCCGATATCTGGTTTTATCGCTCTTACACTGTTCGCCGGTCTTCCGCGCTGCTGTCTCTAAACTTTCTTTCACTCTGCACCTTGGTCGCCATTTTGGTTCGAGCCGCATGCACTGATATCGTCGATTTTCCCGCTTTATGAAGCGTGTTGGAAGATCTTCGGCGCTGCCCTCCGGTTCTGGGGGGTTTTGGACATCTCCTGGATGTTGTTTGGAGAGTCCAAAGAGCGGGGGAACAAAGAGCCCGATAGCGGGTTGCGGAGCTCCTCTAGTCCGCGGCCATCTTGCCGCTCGGCTCCACCGGAAGTCCGGACCCCAAGTTTTAATGATAGAGCTCAGGCTCTACACACCAATTCTGTCTTGTCATAGATTCTGTGACTGGTTGCAGGGGGCCTAGCTATTATGGGGTGGGTCCCTCAGTGATCACCCCACTTCTGAAGGGTGGCCTAGCATTTGAGTACCGGCACCTTTTTTGCTAGAAAAAATACACGTATCTACAAAGACTCTGTGTGACCCAATACAGCTGCAAGAACTCTGATATGTGAGAGATGTAGCTATAAGTTTATTTACCTTTAGAGGACTGCCTTCAAAGACACTTGCATTGATAAATGACAGTTTACTTGGGCCTTTAGCAGTACCAAAATCTTTATCTGCCTGTTGACCCCTGAAGAGCAGGTTACAGTAGTTTTGTTATTGAATCATTTTCCCAGTGTGGTCTTTTCTAAATTCAGCTGTGTGATTTAATCACTACATTGGCGTCCCATGTGCTTCAGTGTAAAGTTCACACTTGTTGCTCACAGGTACATTCTTTCTGCAATTCCTGTTTACCTCTCCTCCCAAACTTTTTATCTATACTTTGTTATTTAGACTTTCTGCTACTCACTGTGTCCTCTTTTTTTACTTCGATACTCCCTTACAAATTCTTAATTGGATTGTTTTATTTGTATACTTCTCCTTTATCGCCCCACCTCCTTACCTATCCCTATCCTTTCTCTCACATCTCTTCTATTCCATTTACTCCTTGTTCATTTGTCCTATTACATACCTCCTTTGTTGATTCAGATACTACAGATTATATTCTTTTGTTACTATGTAAGCTGCATTGAACCTGCGATGAGCGGGAAAGCGCGGGGTACAAATGTAATAAATAAATACTGTATTTTGAGGTCTGGTTGTTTTTTCTCCTTCCGTGGGGTCTATAGTCTTAACTCCTATCCCTGAATCTGAAGTCTTAGATTTAACTAAATCTAGCAATTTAAGACCTATTGCAAACATTTTTTTTGTTTACTAAATTGATTCAATCTATAATTGGACTGTAACTTGCAAATATTTGGACAGCCACACTATTTTACGCTCTTCACAATTGGGCTCAGAATTATAGAAGCTGTTTTGCTAGCATTAACAGAGGTTAAGAACTTTTTTTTTGGCTTATGAAGACATTGTCCTTCAGTTAGACATGTTGGCTGCCTTTGACACAGTAGACCATTTCTTGTTGGAAAAACTGAGTGAAATTGGATTCTATGGTCAAGTTTTTAATTGGTTTAGTTGCTCTCTGATCAACTATAATTGAAAGAACAGAAAACGCTCATCTGTTTAGCAACCTCCCTGTGATGTGCCACAGGGGTTACCACTCTCGCCAATACTAATATGTTTGAATTCATTAGGTTCAGTCATGTTAAACAGCGGTGAGTGCCTTTGCTGTTATGCAGACGATATCTTGATTTTTAAGATCTTGTACAGGAGGATTTGTTATTCACAAGTATATCTTGTTGCATCAACAGAATTAAGTATTCTCTGAGGACAAGCAGGCTTATTAATTCTCACAAATGAGCAACGCCAACCCGTGTCGCCCAGTCCGGAATTTACCAGAGTTAAACAAGGGCTTTGTGGAGTGCGAGACACGCTCCACCATGCATCCGCAAGTGCCTTCCCGTCCGATGCAAGAACACGGTCCCCTCAGTTTTTTTTTTTCTACCACGGTGAGGTGAAGGCGTGTTTTCGCACTCCACCTCACGTGCGTGAGTGCCTTTCCATCCAACGTGAAAACGTGGTGGTCTCAGTTCTTTTTCTACCGCGGTGAGGAGAAGATGTGTTTTTTTACAGTCTCCTCACATCGCTTGGTCCTAGAGAGCTTTTTTTGTACCTTTTGACTATTTTTCTTTTTTTTATTTTTTTATTTTTATTATTTAAACAATATACAAGTTGTAATAACAACACACTTGTGAAAACATAGAGATCATTTTAAAGGAAAATAAACATCTGGACCCACAGGTCTCAAACAAATAATATTATAACAATCATATCTCTTTCTCAGACCTCAGTCTTCAGAGGTGGAAAAGGTGGTGAAAATCATATAGGAGAGATTAATAAAAGGAAATATTGTCTATTCGTCAGTGGCATTACTTCTGATATTTTCTCGCTATTTCTTATAATTATTCTCAATTCAAGCTTTTCCTATCTACGAAACCCTGTAATTGTTCAGGATAATAAAAAATATACTTGTTATTCAAATATTTGACAATACATTTACAGGGGTAGGCGAGTAGAAATGAAGCTCCCATTTCTCTCACTCTATCCCTCTGTAACAAAAATTTTCTACGTCTTTCCTGAGTTACTCTAGTAACATCAGGATAGATCCATATTCTTTGACCATAAAATGGTTTCTGGAGATTTTTAAAGTATAATCTCATCAGTGAACTTAAGTCTTGCTCAAATATTAAGGAAATAATTAAAGTACCGCGAGTTGTCACTTCAGTTATGGATTCTTCCAATATAGCCGTTAAATTCTGAAGATCTATTTCATTACCCTCTTGTCCAGGTTCATTCTTCTTTGCTGGCATTTTTAAATAATAGATTTTATTACAAGGAGGGATAGCTTGAGATGGTAAGTTCAGATTCTCAGGTATTTTTTAAATAGATCATTTGGAGATATCCCAGGTATTATGGGGAAGTTTATTGCTCTAAGAGTCAATCTTCGATTGAAGTTTTCTAACTGTTCCATTTTTCTATGAAGCAACAGTTTATCTTTTACCAGTGAATCAGCTGTAATCTTTATACTTTTTATTTCTTCATAATTCTGGGATATTTTTTCCATTGTCTCTGAACGTACCTTATCCAAGGATTCCGTTAACTGAGTCATTTTTGTCCCAATTGAAGTGGTTTCTCGAACGGACTTAGAAACAACTTGTTTTAGATCTTGAAGCGCTTTCCAAATTAAAGTCAGCGTTATTTCTGCAGGATTTGCTTCTTCCAAGCTTTCTTCCGTTGCAAACTCAGGAGAGGCACTGCCGGGCTGAATGTTACCTTCAACGACTTCCGTTGCTTCAAACAGACCTTACTCTCTCCTTTGTGTTGCCGGGCATGGAGGTGGAATAATCCCCGGGGGTGAGAGAGAGATGTCCAAACCCTGGGGCGTCGGCGCTCCTACGACGGCGTCCATAGCGGGTTTCGCCTCTCCAGCTTCGCGAGGTTGATTCACCACGAAGCGCTCCAATGTTTGCTGCCGCGGAGATGAAGTCCTGGCCGCCAGCAGTTGGCTCCTGGTTATCGCCTTTCTTTTAGTGTGAGGCATTGTAAGTAACTAGAATTGTTTTAGGAAATATTATTTCAAGGCAGCAGGAGCGTCTCGTATGTGCGTTAGATCGCCATCTTACCACCGGAAGTTCCCCTATTTTTCTTCTTTTATTGCTTTCCTGTTGTTGGAACCTCCATCCTTTTATTTTTCCCTTGAGTATTAGTGATTTTTGCCCAAATTTAAGTTTATTTTCTGTTGTCAGGCCGCTTTTATGCCTTGACTTCGGCCGGGAATTTTCCCTTTCCTTTTACCATGTCTTGCCCCTTTTTTTGGCACCATCGCTTTGTTTGATTTAGTCAAGGAAGTTTTTTCTTCCATGTCCACAAAGGTTCCCAGTGGCTTCAAGCACTGTACCCAGTGCAGTCGGACAAGCTCTGGGAAACACACCCATTCTTGGTGTCTACAGTGTCTTGGGCCCAACCGTAGCCCCATTAACTGTGTTCTCTGTCTTTGCATGAAGAAGAGGACCCAGGTTTCCAGAGAGGATCAACGAGAGAGGACTTTTGGAGCCAAGTCCAGTTCCTCAATGTCTGCATCGGCATAGATTTCGGAGGAGTCAGCATTAACGTCGAGCTTAGCACCGGGAGCATAGGTAAGCATGGCTGCTGCTAGACACTGGGAGCAGTGAAGCATTGGTCTCCACCTGCCTCGAGACCTCCTGCTGTGCAGGGCCCCTGGGATCGATCGAGCATCATTGGACCCGACCCAGAGGTGACGTGGATTCAACGTTGTCCCTGTCTGCACCAAGGAGCCTCTGTGACATGCTTTGGGTGAAGGTCAAGAAGCATCATCATCGGTCACCCTCAATGCATGGTTCTGGGAGCTCTGGGGCATCAAAGGATTCGGCACCTGAGAAGCGTCGGCACAGGGAGGACTGCTCCCTCTCCATACAGGAGGTGCCGATGTGCCGATCTTCCAGCAGCCAAGACCCTGCTACCGCATCGATACCAGCAGTTCTACAACCTGTGCCTGAGCTGCACCCCAGCTTTTCCAGGTGTCAACCCTCGATGAGCGCATCCTGAGCCACTGGATGGCCTTATGCAACAGTGTTCATCAGTATCAGGGGTGCTTTCACCTACCCTGCCTCCTGATGTGGCCTTCGAAACCGATGCCACATGTGGCTCTGATGTAGACTGCCACCCAAGTCGGCATGCCCCCGACTTGGGTGGAGGAAGCTTCGCCTGAGTCGAGGCGAGAACGGACTTCTCTGACGTTCTCAAGGTCATGGTTCCTCCACGTCGAGGTTAGAACTGACTTCTCGATGACGTTCTCAGTCATGGTTCCTCCATGTCGAGGCAGGTTCAGTGTAGACCCTCCCATCAGGAGGTTTTGTCTGACACCAAAGAGGGGAGTGCTCATGGGATTCAGAGGAGGATCCAAGGTATTTTTCCTCAGATGAGTCCTATGGAATTCCCTCTGAGCATTTCGTTCACAGCTTTTGTTAAGGAAATGGCTGATGCTATTCCCTTTAGCAGTGGAGGAGAAGCCCAGAGCCAGGATTGCTCAAGGTCCTGGACTATACGTCTTCTCCTAAGGAAGCTATGTCCATCTCCACGAGGTACTCCAAGAAATCCTCATTAGGAACTGGGAGTCCCCTCTGACAGTCCCTATCATGCTCAAGAAGTTTGACACCCAGTAGCGGATCTGCAGTGCATCTGGTTTTGATAGGCCTCAGTTGCCTCACAATTCCATGGTGGTGGAATCCGCTCTCAAAAGGGTCAGGAGTTCCAGGGACTATGCCTCAGCGCCCCCAAGTAGAGAAGCTAGAACCTTGGATTCTTTTGTGAGGAAGATGTACCAGGCTTCAATGCTTATCTCCCAAATACATTCATACCAGCTCTTCACGAGCGTCCAGAGCAGGCCGAGCCATTTCGCCAATTGGCCAAGTAGCAGAAGGCGTATCACAAGTTCTTGGCCAGGGGCATTTATGACACCTTTGATGTGGCATCCAGGATCTCTGTTCAGAGTATAGCAATGCACAGACTCTCATGGCTGCATGTTTCTGACCTGGAACATTCTGTTCAGCAGAGGTTGGTGGATGTCCCATGCCAGGGAGTTAACCTTTTTGGAGAGAAGGTTGAGGAGGTCGCTGACCAAATCAAAAAACACACTGATGCCATCTCCTCTCTCCCACTGGGACACCTTCTGCATCCTCAGGAGGATTTTTGGCAAACCAAGGAGGAGTGCCTCTTTTCGGAGGCTTAGGTACACCCCTTCGGCTCGCCAGCCTGTTCAGGCTTAGCCCCAGCATACTCATTCACGCCAACAGCGTGCACATAAGGCCCCTGCTGCTCCCCAGGCAAAGCAAGGGATGAGCTTTTGACTGGCTCCAGCAGAGCATATCTGTAGTAAAAGTGTCCATTCCAGACGACTTGTTGGTCAGGTTGAGGTTAAAGTTTTTTCACCAAAGGTGGCCTCTTATAACCTCTGACCGGTGGGTTCTTCAAATTTTCTGTTTCAGATATGCCCTCAATTGGTATCTCCAACCTCAAAATTGTCCTCTGAGAGCCCATTCGTACAGTCCTCAGCACAGGCAGGTATTTGCAGAGGATCTCTCCACCCTTCTGAAGGCCCATGTGATTGAACCCATTCCACCAGGGGAAGAAGGAATGGGATTCTATTCCAGGTAATTCCTTGTGCAAAAGAAAACGGGGGGGAGGGGATGTGTCCTATCCTAGACCTAAGGGCCCTGAACAAATTCCTGGTCCGAGAAAAGTTCAGGATGGTTTCCATGGACACCCTTCTCACAGTGATTCAAAAACAATTGGCTATGCTCTCTGGGCTTAAAGGATGCATATACTCACATCCTGATACTTGTAATCTTCGATTTCGTCTGGGAACACATCACTTTCAGTACCGCGTGTTGCCTTTTGGCCTTGTGTCAGCTCCCAGTGTCTTCACCAAGGCCAGCTCCCAGTGTCTTCACCAAATATCTAGTGGTAGTTGCAGCATTGCTATGTAAAAAAGGTGATAAAGGAATATATTTGATTTTGGGAATTGCATTAACCATAATATTTAAGGACATGTGCTCAGAACATGCAGAATAGATTCTTACCAGTAACGTTTATTTACAATACAGGTAATGCAATAATGTTAGAAGGCAGTTTTTAGGGATTTTATACAAGGGAAATGTGCCACAAGATAAATATTGTTAGAAAATCTGAATTAATTAGGGTGGACTAATAGTAACTCACTTTGATTGGGGCTCAGGTGAATTCTTTCTGCTGCTGGCTGAAGTGTTGAAGAAGCTCTTTGCTGGAAAAGAAGTGTTTTTGGCAGATTTGTTGAGAATGGAACCTGGCTTGTCCTAGAGAGATTTCAGAGAGGTGCAGATCGTCCAGCAGACAGGGTCCAGGGAGGAGAGAAAAGAGAGCAAAGATGGCAGACTGAGAATGTTCTAGTATATTATAATTTCTTGTTGAACCATAAGCTGAAGTCAGGTGTGGGGTGTATTTGATCTAATGAAAACTCAGGGGTAGGTTCTCTTCTGGCTTTTGAAAATTAGACAGGGTAGCTGGTCACATGTTTAAATGACATCATAAGGATTCCTGGCTGGCCATCTGCTGGTGGCAGACATCCATACTTGACAGGATTAAGAGAGTTATTGTCTGAAAGTTGCAGTTAGATGGGATTTTTGTCAGATGGATCATGGTCTGGGAGTTTCAGGTATATGGCTGTCTTTTTTTTTAACTCCAGTCTGTGATTGCTGTCAATATGCAGACTTTGTTCTTTGGAGCTGTGGTGATAGTTCTATTGTTACAAGCTATTATTGGTCTTCAGGGGAAGGGTAAAGGTCAGACCAGTTTTTCTGATACAACTCAAGTTGCAGTAGCAAAACATTTTTTTATATAAATATCTATATATATTCCAACAAAATCAATAATTCTGAAAATTCCTCATATCATGCTACAGCTACGCAGACTGGGAGTCCGTGCTCCTGTATCTTGACGATTGACTGGTGAACAGCACCTCGGAGGAGAGTGCTCAGGAGTCATGTGAATGATTATTCGGGTGCTTGAGCTACTAGGGTTTGTTTGAAACTACCCCATCCCATCTCTGTCCTGTCCAGCGATTGGAGTTCATAGGAGCCCTGCTCGATACTCAGATGGTTCGAGCCTTCCTCCTGGACACGAGCAGACAATCTGGTCGCTCTCGCGTCCAAGTTCGTGCCTCTCGATAGGTCACAGCTCAGCAGATGTTGAGATTGTTGGGCCATGTGGCTTCCACAGTGTACATTACACCCATGACACGTCTTCACATGAGATCAGCTCAATGGACCCTAGCTTCTCTGTGGTATCAAGCCACAGGGAATCTAGAAGGTGTCATCCAAATGTCTCCAGAGCTTGTATGCTCTTTTCAGTGGTGAACCATTTGATCCAATTTGACTCTGGGAATTCCATTCCAAATACCTCAGCTGCAAAAAGTGCTGACAACTGATGCACCTCTCCTGGAATGGGGAGCTCATGTAGATGGGATTCAACCCAAGGTGTTTGGTCCACCCAGTGTGCTGGAGCTCTGGTCGATTTGGAACACTAAAGGCTTTCAGAGATCAGCTGTCTTTTCAAATTGTACTCATTTAAACAGGTTGCAATGCATTATGTTCACAAGCAGGGGGGCACCGGATCACGCCCTTTTTGTCAGGAGGCCGTCCGGATGTGACATGGGGCTCACCAGCATGGCATGTTTCTTTGAGCCACATATCTGGCGGGCAAAAACAATACCCTGGCGAGGGCGTTTCCAAGATGGCGATGTGACCGGAGGCGGCGTGAGTTAGCTCCGAGAGTTGCGCTGTTTTTTCCTTAGTTATATCGCAAAAAAAAAAACCCAAAATGCCCCATACGAAAAGGAAGTGGACGGTGAGATCGGTTCCCCCTCCGATCTCGGCTTCCTCCCTGCAACAACCAACCTCGGAGCACTTCTTCTCCGGAGTCTCTCAGAATACCAGGGTAGAGGAGCTTGATGCGGCAGTTCCCAGAGAAGGGGACCCGCTGCTGAGTGAAGAAACATCGCTTTCCCCCCTGCACAGACAGTTCCTCCTTGTCCAGCGCTTACTGCGCCGATAGAGGAGAAACATCCCCCTTCCAGAAGTGGAAAAGGGATGCGATTCAGTGGGGAACTACCGACGCAGACAAAAGTGCTGGGAGAAGAGGCCCGAAAGAAGGCCCTAGGAAATCAGCCGGAGTTAAATCTAGAACAAATTTGGCAGATGTTAACTAAGATGGACCAAACCCTTCAAAGATCTTCCAGCGAAGTAAGTCTGTTAAATCAAAAGTTTGAGGACTTAAAGACTACTGTGGAATCTGTTAAATCTGATCTAATAATGTGTGTGACACCGCTTCAAAAAGAAATGGAAAAGTTCAAAGAGTTTCAATCAGCAGTGATAAAAGAAAGAATTGTTATACAGAGAAAAATCGAACAACCTGAAAATTTTAATAGGAGGTTGAATTTAAGACTTTTGAACTTTCCAAAATTAATAGGATATACTCCTATGGATTTATTCCGTAGATATTTAATGGAGAATTTAAAAATGTCGAGAGAGACAATACCTCCAATAAGTAAAATATTTTATATTCCTAAGAGAAATATTGAAGGAATGAGTGACGGAGTTCAATGTCCTTTGGTAGAAGATAAAAATGAGGGTTTAAAAGATACCTCTGCAAAATTGGAGCAGTCCCTAGAGGATGTGACAGAAAGGGCCACTCTTCTTGTGGTCTTTGTATTTGAACAAGATCTGAACTCCATATTACGTTTATATTTTCGAAATGCAAAAACTCCTTTTGGTGGAGCAAAGATATTAATGTTTCCTGACGTAACTAAACAAATGCAACACCGGAGGAAAGAATTTTTGAATTTAAAGTCAAAGACTATAGAGCTGGGAGGATCCTTTTTGTTAGTATACCCCTGTAAATGCATAGTGAAAATAGGGATGGTTAAACATGTTTTTTTATGCCGGAGCAGCTCAAGTTTTTTCTGGATGCTAAACAACAGAACTGATCTCAGTTAGAACATATAGAGATATTCACTCGTCAAGTTTATGATTTAAGTTTATGTGAAAAATCTTCCCTAAATTAAGTCCGCCCCTCATTGTTTGGTGGTCTAAGGAAGCTAACTTTAAATGAATCTATGTATATGTTTATAACAAGAATGCTTGTATATGTGCTGTGTTACTGTAGCAAGGTTACTCTTGTGGATGTAAGTTTATTTTGTTTAATTGATAAATAAACAAATTTAAGACAAAACAATACCCTGGCTGACAGACTGAGCAGGATAATGTAACCACACTAGTGGTCTCTTAATATGGGCATAGCTCGCAAGAGCTGAGCATGGGGCACCCCCTCGGTGGATTTTTGTTGCCACTCAAATGAATCACTAGGTCCCTCAGTTCTGTTCCAGGCTTCAGGCCTACAACAGACTAACGTTGGATGCCTTCCTCCTCAGGTCTTCTGTATACGTATCCTCCCTTACCTCTAGTGGGGAAGACTTTGTTGAAACTCAAGCAAGACCGTGGAACCATGATTCTGTTTGTGCTGTACTGGCCACAACAGATATGGTTCAGTCTTCTTCTGGAGTTATCTTCTGAAGAACCATGGAGATTGGAGTATTTCCAACCCTCTTCATACAGAATGAGGGGTCCTAACCTCCAGTCTTTGGCTCTCACAGCATGGATGTTGAGAGCCTAGAATTTGATTCCTTGGGTCTTTCGGAGGCCAGTGCTCTCTTGCAGTCCCAGGTCTTGCTGGCTTCCAGGAAAGACTCCACTAAGAGGTGTTTTTCTTTCAAATGGAGGTTTGCTTTCTGGTGTGACAGCAAGGCCCTACATCCCCTTGCTTGTCCTACACAGACCCTGCTTGAATACCTTCTACACCTATCGGAGTCTGGTCTCAAGACCAACTTCATAAGAGTTCAGCTTAATGCAATCAGTGCTTATCAGTGTGTAGAAGGAAAGACCATCTCTAGACAGCCTCTATTCGCTTCATCAGAGGTTTGCTTTTGTCAGTCCCGTATCAAACCTTCACCAGTGTCATAGTATCTCAATGTCGTTCTCACCCAGCAGATGAAATCTGCTTTTGAGCCACTGAATTCCTATCATCTGAAGTACTTGACCTGGAGGGTTGTTTCTTGGTGACTATTCAGCTCGTAGAGTCGGTGAGCTTCAGGCCTTAGTAGTAGATGCACCTTATACTAAGTTTCATCACAACAGAGTAATCCTCTGCACTCACCCTAAGTTCCTAACGAAAGTGGTGTCGGAGGTCCTCATGCCCATCCTGGCAAAAGCAGCTTGCACACCTTGGATTGCAAGAGAGCATTGGCCTATTTTGTGAAGCAGACAAGGCCCCACAGATAGTTAGCCCAGTTGTTTGTTTGTTTTGATCCCAATGCACCATTTCTAATTGACTGGCAGATTGCATTTCCTTCACTTATGCCAAGGCTGGGCTGACCATAGAGGGTCTTGTCAGAGCCATGTCTGCGTTGGTAGCTCACGAGGTCAGCCTCCATTGAAGAAAGTTGCAAGGCTGCGACGTGGTCTTCAGTCCACACATTCACATCACACTACTGCCTTGAGCAGGATACCTGACACAAAAGTCGGTTCAGGCAGACAGTGTTGCAGAATCTGTTTGGGATCTACAATCTATCTCCACCCTCCTAGGCCCATTTTATTCTGTTCCAGGCTGCACTCTCATTCAGATTGGATATAGTTTCAGTTTAATCTGTGTTATGTCCTTGCCATTGCAAGGCCCAATTGACCAATGTTTTTTGTTTTTGGTGAGCCTGGATGCTAGGGATTCTCCACTTGTGAGAATTAATAAGCCTGTTTGTCCTTGGAGAAAGCGCAGGTACTTACCTGTAGCAGGTGTTCTCCGAGGACTACAGGCTTTATATTCTCACAATCCCTCCCACTTCCCCATGGAGTTGTCTCCTTTGTTATTTTTACTTTATTTTTGCTGTACTATTAAACTGAGGGGAGACCGTGTTCTCACAGCGGGCGGGAAGACTCTCATACATGCACATAAGCACTGCCACGCTGGGAAAAGACCAAAGGTCCATCAAGCCCAGCACTCTGTCTCCAACAGTGGCCAATCCAGACCCCAAGAACCTGGCAAAAACCCCCAATTTAATCATGATCAATGGACTTTTCCTTCAGGAATCTGTCCAGACCCCCTTTAAACTCAGCAAGGCCAGCTGCCGTCACTACCTTCTCCGGCAATGAGTTCCAGGGTCTAACCACGCGCTGAGTAAAGAAAACTTTCTCCGATTTGTTTTAAACCTACCACATTCTAATTTCATCTTGTGTCCCCTGGTTCTATTATTGTTAGAAAGCGTAAACAAATGCTTCACATCTGTCCGCTCTACCACACTCATTATTTTGTAGACCTCTATCGTATCACCCTTCAGCCGCCTTTTCTCCAGGATAAAGAGTCCTAGCCTTCTTAACCTCTCCTCATAAGGTAGTCGTCCCATTCCTTTTATCATTTTCGTCGCCCTTCTCTGCACCTTCTCCAATTCCTTTATATCTTTTTTGAGATGAGGCGACCAGAACTGAACACAATATGCCAGGTGCGGTCGCACCATGGAGCGATATAACGGCATTATAACATCCTCATGCTTGTTTTCCATCCCTTTTCTAATAATACTCAACATTCTGTTCACCTTCTTAGCCGCCGCAGCACATTGAGTGGAAGATTTCAACGTCCTATCCACGATGACTCCCAGATCCCTTTCTTGGTCCGTAACTCCTAAAGTGGAACCTTGCATGACATAGCTGTAATTCGGGTTCCTCCTTCCCACATGCATCACTTTGCACTTGTCAACGTCGAACTTCATCTGCCATTTGGACGCCCAATCCCCCAGTCTCACGAGGTCCTCTTGTAATCTTTCACACTCCTCCCGCGACTAGATGACCCTGGATAACTTTGTGTCATCTGTGAATTTAATTACCTCACTAGTTACTCCCATGTCAAGGTAATTTATAAATATGTTAAAAAGCAGCGGTCCCAGCACAGACCCCTGAGGGACCCCACTAACTACCCTTCTCCATTGAGAATAATGACAATTCAACCCTACTCTCTGCTTCCTATCTTTTAACCAGCTCTTAATCCATAATAATACACTGCCTCCGATCCCATGACTCTCCAGTTTCCTTTGGAGTCTTTCATGAGGCACTTTGTCAAACGCCTTCTGAAAATCTAGATATACAATATCCACCGGCTCCCCTTTGTCCACATGTTTGTTCACCCCCTCGAAAAAAATGCAGCAGATTTGTGAGGCAAGACTTCCCTTCACTAAATCCATGCTGACTTTGTCTCAATAGCCGATGCTTTTGTATGTGCTCTGTAATTTTATTCTTAATAATAGCTTCCACCATTTTTCCCGACACCGACATCAGACTCACCGGTCTATAATTTCCCGGATCTCCTCTGGAACCCTTTTTAAAAATCTGCGTTACATTGGCCACCCTCCAATCTTCCAGTACCACACCTGATTTTAGGGATAAATTGCATATTCCTCTAGACCGGTCAAGACGAGTGGGTTATGCACTCCTACCAGCAGAGGGAGACTGAGAAAACACTGAGCTTTGGATACTATATATATAACCTGTGCAGTTCACCCACTAGCCAGTATTTTCTCAGTCTCAGCAGAGGTAGAAGGACAGCCTGTGCAGTCTTCACTGGTCTGGTGAGGTAGTTTTGCTCATAGGAGATAATAATTGGGTTGTTTGTTCCAAATTGGTTCATTCTGTGTCTCCCTGTACGTGGATAATAAAAAAAAAAAAAAAAAAAAAAAAAAAAGTGTGCTTCGGGACTCTGGGTCCGGTGGGGCCCAGTGTTTCCCCTGGGGTGTTAACACCTGTGTTGCGGGTCCCTCCCCCTATGCTGTTGTCCATTTCTGAATAAGTGGCAGCTCTGTGCCTCGGCTGCTTTCTCTGTACTGGAGCCTTGAGTGCCTCACAATTTTCAGCTGCCAGCAGTGTTCTGGGCCTTTAAGAGCCTTTTATTATTTATTTGGTGCGGAACGGATGGGGAGTTCAGTTCCTTGCACTAGACGGGAGAGCAGTGTGAATTTGCGGTAACAGAGTATTTGGCGCGAAGGCGGACTGTGTGTTTATTTTATTATGACCGGCAAGCTGCTTCGATGTCGCGCCTGTTCACGGCGGGGGTTAGAGACGGCGGGCGGTCAGTGTCGCCTTTGTGGTGAGCCTAAACAGGTGATTTCGGCTTCCCCCGTGTTGGCCGCGGGAGTTCCAACGGGATCGGCGGTTTCAGTGTCAGCGGGATCGCAGGCAGACGCGATGTCGGCAGGTACAGTTTCGGCGGGAACGGCCGCCATTTTGAGTCAAGCGCGATCCGCAGATGCGCCGAGTGTGGGGCCAGCTTCCTCCGTTTTAGGGCAGAAGGTACCCTCGGAGGGCTCAGGAAGTGTCGGTTTTCCTCTGGAGTTTGTGTGGACCCTGTTCCAAGCCTGAAAGTCTGGGCCTCCTCAAGTGGAGGAGGGTCATGGCTCTATGCTGACTAAACGACCAAGGTTAGAATGGTCAGAAGATGGAGACTGTTTGTCTCAGCTGGGTTCGGAAGACCCACTAGGTATTGAGGAGGAGGTAGAGGGGTTTGAAGGCTCTCGTGACCTTATTGATGCTTTACCTGGTGAGGACCCCACCCCTCTGTTGTCAGAATCTTCCATAGGGATGAGCTTGCGGAGCTCATAGACCAGGTCACGGTGACACTTAAGTTTGAGCCTGAGGTGCCCGTGGGTGAATCTGGACAGGACCCTTTGGTAAAGGGTATTCACAGTAAGGCGCGGTCCTTTCCTATGAAAAAGGACCTCCGGGAGATGATTTCCCAGGAGTGGAAGTCACCGGATGCTCCATGCAAGGTCTCTAAGGCAATGGCGCGGCTCTATCCTCTTCCTCAGCAGGACAAAGATTCCTTTAAGGCCCCTACGGTAGACGCAGTGGTTACAGCAGTGACTAGAGCGACGGCTATCCCGGTAGACGGCGGAGCCACTCTCCGCGACCCCCAGGATAGGAAGGTTGACGCCTTTCTTAAGCGTAGTTTTGATTTGTCGGCGCTCGCGCTCCAGGCCTCTGTATGTGGGGGCCTGGTAGCCCGAGCATGTTTTCACTGGGCCGAGAAACTCCTTGATGAGTCAGTGGAGGTTGGGGCTTCCGGAGTTCATGAGTTAGCCAAGCTCGAGATGGGTTCTTCTTTCTTGTCGGATGCCCTTTATGATTTGTTGAGAGCGTCCGCCAAGAATATAGCTATGATAGTTGGAGCATGTAGGGCCCTATGGCTGAGAGGTTGGGTCGCGGATGCGGCTTCTAAAGCGAAGTTGTGTTCTCTTCCCTTTAAGGGAACCATGCTCTTCGGAGAGGATTTGGACAATTTAGTGAAAGGCCTTAGTGATGCTAAGGTTCCTCGCCTCCCGGATTTACGACCCAAGTCGGGCACCAGGGGGGTGTCTGCTCATGGTCGTTTTACTGAGGCCCGACGGTATAGGCCGGGACGGACTAGTGGGTCTCTTAGAGGCCGTTTTTTTCAGCGCACCCAGTCCTTTTGAGGGAATTGTCGCAGAGGGCGTAACTTTGCCTCGAGAGGACAGTCTTCCGGGCGTAATGTGCAATGAAGGTGTGAGGACCCAGGCTCTGGTACGGGTAGGGGCTTGGCTGAGTCGGTTTTACCAGAGCTGGGTCCAAATCACGTCCGATCAGTGGGTTCTCGAGGTGATTCGAGATGGTTATACGCTGGAATTCGAAGAGTCGCCTCCCGAGAGGTTTCTGGAGTCCCCGTGTCATTCAAGAATCAAGAGAGCAGCAGTTCGAGACACGTTGCGTCGTCTTCTCGCCCTGGGAGCAGTGGTTCCTGTTCCTCCCGCGCAGCGATGCTCAGGGTGCTATTCGATCTATTTTGTAGTACCAAAGAAGGAGGATGCCTGGCGTCCTGTGTTGGATCTCAAGGGAGTCAATTCAGCGCTCAAGGTTCCCTCTTTTCGCATGGAGACGTTGCGGTCCGTTATTGTCGCGGTTCGACAGGGAGAGTTTCTGACGTCGCTGGATTTGACAGAAGCTTATTTTCACATTCCCATTCGGACGGCGCATCA
Source organism: Microcaecilia unicolor (assembly GCF_901765095.1). Classification (NCBI taxonomy): domain Eukaryota; kingdom Metazoa; phylum Chordata; class Amphibia; order Gymnophiona; family Siphonopidae; genus Microcaecilia; species Microcaecilia unicolor. Next base: position 145,236,028 of record NC_044039.1, on the reverse strand, counting down.
GCGTTTTCTGCGCTTTGCGGTCTTAGGAAAGCATTTTCAGTTTTGTGCTCTTCCCTTCGGGCTAGCAACAGCTCCCCGCACCTTTTCCAAGGTCATGGTAGTAGTGGCAGCGGCATTGCGGAGACAGGGTGTTTTGGTGCACCCATATCTGGACGATTGGTTGATTCGGGCCAAGTCTCAGTCGGAGAGCGAAGTGGCTACAGCGCGAGTAGTAGCCTTTCTGGAATCGCTTGGTTGGGTAGTGAACCACAGCAAGAGCCATCTTGTCCCGTCCCAATCTCTCGAGTATCTAGGAGTGCGCTTCGAGACGCTCAATGGTCGAGTGGTGTTGCCGGCTCTTCGGATCCGCAAGTTACAGGATCAGATTCGTCGCTTTCTGGCGGGGGACAGACCGACAGCGCGTGCTTACCTTCAGGTTTTGGGCATGATGGCAGCGACTATAGAGGTGGTTCCCTGGGCCAGAGCGCACATGCGGCAGTTGCAGGGGTTGGAAATGCGTTTGCCTCTGACTGCTCTTCCGCGTCTCAGCCTCTGTTGGTGGCTAGACACTCGAAACCTGGTAATGGGAATGCCATTGGAAGCTCCAGAGTGGGTAGTTCTCACCACGGATGCCAGTCTGTCTGGTTGGGGGGCTCATTGGTCAGGTGGCACAAGGACGGTGGTCTCAGGAGGAAGCCCAGTGGTCCATCAACCAGTTGGAGACTCTGGCCATTCGTTTGGCTCTTCAGTCTTTACAGACGCTGCTTCAAGGCAAGGCTGTCTGAGTTCTCTGTGACAATGCCACGGCCGTAGCTTACGTCAATCGGCAAGAGGGCACAAAGAGTCGAGCGGTCGCGGAGGAAGCAGGCAGTTATGCCAGTGGGGCGGAACTTCATCTTCAGGCCTTGTCGGCAGCTCATGTGGCCGGGGTGGACAACGTAGACGCCGATTATCTGAGCAGACATACTCTAGACCCCGGAGAATGGGCGCTTCATCACTCGGTTTTCAATCGCATTGTGTCGGTGTGGGGGATTCCAGTGATAGATCTCATGGCAACGGTGTGCAATGCGCAAGTGCGGCGGTTCTTCAGTCGCAGAAGGGACCTGCGGTCGGAAGGAATCGAAGCCCTGCTGCTGCCGTGGCCTCAGGAGTTGCTGTACGTGTTCCCTCCGTGGCCGTTATTGGGGAGAGTAGTTCAACGCATCGAACGTCACCCAGGTCGGGTGATTCTGATAGCTCCAAATTGGCCGCGTCACCCGTGGTACGGAGATCTGGTGCGTCTGGCAGTAGCGGAACCCCTGCCATTGACAGAGACAGTGTTGTTGTGTCAAGGTCCCATCACTCTCCCAGATCCTGCTCAGTTCTCGCTTATGGCTTGGCTCTTGAAAGGAGCAAGTTGAGGAAGAAGGGTTTTTCTTCCAGAGTTGTTGCTACGATGTGTTCCCGTAGGCAGTCCACTTCTCTGGCGTACGTTAGAGTCTGGAGGCTTTTTGAGCACTGGTGCCTGGCTCGGAATTTGAGGGCTATTCATGCTTCGCTAGCGGATGTGTTAGAATTTTTGCAGGATGGTCTGTACAAGGGGCTGGCCTTGTCTACTTTGAAGGTTCAGGTGGCGGCCTTGTCTTGTTTTCGTGGCAAGGTTCAGGGTAGGTCGTTGGCTTCGTCTCTGGATGTGGTTCGGTTTTTGAAAGGAGTGAAATTGCTTCGGCCTCCGCAACGCCGGTTGATTCCTTCGTGGGATTTGAATCTGGTTTTGGAGGCGTTAATTCGGCCTCCGTTTGAGCCTTTGGCTTCGGCTACGGACAAGGATCTGTCCTTAAAGACGGTGTTTTTGGTAGCCATTTCATCAGCGCGCAGAGTTTCGGAACTCCAGGCTTTGTCTTGTAGGACGCCCTTCTTGTCTTTTTCCAAGGAAAGGGTTTCTCTGCGACCGGTGCCCTCCTTTTTGCCCAAGGTAGTGTCCAACTTTCATGTGAATCAGGTCATTTCTTTGCCAGTCTTAGGGAATCTAGCCGGAGACTCGGAACAACGTCGACTGGCGAAGTTGGACGTGAAGCGAGTGTTGCGGTGTTATCTGTCTAGAACTCGAGAGTTCAGAACATCTGATCGGCTGTTCGTTCTTTTTGGCGGTTCTAAAAAGGGAGCGGCGGCGTCCAAGGCAACGATAGCTCGGTGGTTGAAGGAGGCAATTGCGTCTGCTTACGTCTTGAAGGGTCGTGCGGTACCTAAGGGTTTTTCGGCTCATTCCACCAGGGGAGTAGCAGCCTCTTGGGCGGAAAGTAGTATGCTTCCTCCTCTAGATATTTGTCGGGCGGCAGTCTGGTCCTCTCTGCATTCATTTGTTAAACATTATCGGATTGATGTTCATGCTAAAGAGGAGGCAGGTTTTGGGGCTGCTGTGTTGACCTCTGGCCTAAGGGGGTCCCACCCGTAGAGATTTACTGCTTTGGTACATCCCACGCGTCTTGACTGGTCTCTAGACCCTCCAGACCGGTCAAGAGCCCGCCCTGTTTTTTTCTGTAGGCCAGGAGGTATACTTTAGTGATTGGATATCTCTTGGCAGCTGATGATTGTGGTTTACATAATTCAGACTCTTGTTTTTTTCAGATGATTGTTAGTACGAGTCTGAAACAGGTGTGGTTGGATAGCCCACCTGTGGAAGCACAAACAGAACACAGTGAGTAAAACAGATAAAAGGAACAAAAGTTGTTCTTGCATTTGGCAATGACCACGTACAGGGTTGATAGTTTTGGTTAGTGTTTTAGTTTCTCTGCTTTGTTACGGTTATACTGGCTAGTGGGTGTACTGCACAGGTTATATATACAGTATCCAAAGCTCAGTGTTTTCTCAGTCTCCCTCTGCTGGTAGGAGTGCATAACCCACGCGTCTTGACCGGTCTGGAGGGTCTAGAGGAAAGAAAATTAGCAGGTAAGATCTAATTTCACCTTACTAACAGTAGCTCCACAAGTTCATTTTTCAGCTCTATTAATACTCTGGGATGAATACCATCCGGTCCCGGTGATTTACTACTGTTCAGTTTGCAGAACTGCCCCATTACATCCTCCAAGTTTACAGAGAAATCATTTAGTCTTTCTGACTCATCCGCTTCAAATACCTTTTCCGGCACCGGTATCCCTCCCAAATCCTCCTCGGTGAAGACTGAAGCAAAGAATTCATTCAATTTCTCCGCTGCAGCATGGTGTAGCGTGTCGTTCTCCACTAAACTCTCATTTAACTCTGGTAAATTCTGGACCGAACGACGTGGGTCGGCATCACCCACTTGTGAGAATATAAAGCCTGCTGTCCTTGGAGAAAACCTGCTACAAGTAAGTACCTGCACTTTGGTCCTCTTCCTTTTTGTAAAGCTAAACACAAATAAAACCAAAATTTTATGGTTCAAAAATTTCTGCCACTTGCTTCCCTGGAATAAAACCTGCCTTATATAAATGTGTCAACCCTGGTAACACCCTGGCTAATCTGTTTGCCAAAAACTTCAACAGCAACTTAACATCTATACTTAAAAAGTAAATTGGACAATAAGACCCATACAGGGCTGGGTGTTTGCCTGGCTTCAATAGGACTGCAATGCCCCATTCCCCACTCAAAACAAAATTCTCAACCTTCCCACCATACATTTTATAGAACAACAATTCAGTATATCCATCTAACCCCAGGGCTTTTTCTGATTTCAACTCCTCTATTTCCCTTTGAAGTTCCAGTATATGCAGAGGCACAGTTAGCTGCTCCCGTTCCTTAACGGACACTGCTATCAAAGGCACAGATACCAAATAATTATCTGTGCACTTGGGTGTCTGCCCCTCTTCCCTACTATATAATCTGCTATAAAATTTACAAAATGATCCCAAATCTCCCTATTCGAATACAGTGAAATATCTTCCCTACCCTTTATTTTTACAATATCTTGAAAATGTCTTTTTCCTAGAAAACACATTTCCCGTTTTGTTCCCGAATTCAAAGAGATTCTGCTTTTAAAAGCTGTTTCCTATAATCTACATCCTTAAATTGTAGCTCCCAAATTTCCCATTCCAGCCTCTCCAACTCTCTCCCCTGCCTCCACCATGGGCACCTTCTTAAGCTGATGCTCCCAATGCTGTAATTGTTCCCTCAACTCCATATTCTTCTGACCCCTTAGTCTGTTAATCCTCGCTCCCCCACACAACCACCTTTAATGTGTCCTATAACATAGCATTAGTCACCTCCCCTGTATTGTTTTTATCTCAGAAACAATAGCCAATAGCACTATAGAATGATATGGTCTAAAACCAAATTGCAGGGGATGCAAGCAGTCAAATTTCAGTAGAAAATCTGACAATTGTGCAACAGAAACCTCTGCTAACTTAACAACCAATGGAATACTTGCTACCGGTCTGTATCTCTGGAAGATTCTATTGAGGCATTTTTAATAAGTGAATTATTCCTCCTAGCATAGATGGGGGAATGACCCTCCTGAAGAAGACTTTTGAATTATCATTAACCAATTTATAATTTGAGACAGTGGATCCACCATCAAGTAAGCAGGGCAACTATCCAATAAACAGGAACATTTAGGCAAATTTCTTTAATAGTAACCTTTTCTTACAAGGAGAGTAAGAGGTAGAAATGATGACCAATATCTATCTGCTGGATATGCCTCAGAATTATGACAGAAAGATGAACTACCTCTTTCAAGTTAGAAGGCATAGCTGACCTAATTTTCATGATCTTATCTGCAAAATAAAGGGGTAAATCTTCAGGTAAAGGGCAAGAAGCTTGAATACTGCTTCGTCCTAATTGAACAGTTGTCAAATAGAAAAATGTAAACTTCTTTTGATCTAAACAATTAGCTTCTATTCATGAAGAATAGCATTTCTGTTTAGCTGATTGAATTGCTAGTTTGTCATCTAAAAGCAGACTTCCATTGCAGTTTTGCATCAATATCATGGGATTTTCTCCAAATATGTTTTAGGTTGTAACAGGATTTTTTCTGTTTTGCTAATTCCTCATTATATCATGGCACCCAATGTCCAATTAGCCTCACATTTGAAGTTAGAGGAGCCAATTTATCAACTGTTGAAGGCAGAATATTATGCAATGTATCTAAGTGATTTGAAAATCTACTTGTGTGAGAACTATCTCCCAAAACATAGAAGGATCAATTCTTTGTCTAACTATAGTAATAGCACTAGCAGGTACAGGCATTGAATGATGCTAATGACAGAGGAATGTCAATATCTTTAAGAATTTATTGCCCTCCCCAATTTTTATGTTCAGATGATACATTGTACTAAATGATTCTTTAGACAGATTAGGTTTGATGATTATGGATCTAAGATATTTAATGTGGAAGGTGCTAAGTTGTGGAATGCACTTCCTGAGGGTTTGCGCAATTTGAAGAATCACAGTTCTATGAGCTATTTAAGGCATATTTGTTTCAACAAGCTTTTTAGATTGTTGATGTCATACTTAAAAAAAAAAAAAAAAAAAAAGCAAAAATAAGTAAACCCAAAACCACACAAACAAATTATTGTCTTATAAGTTATTTAATTTTATTTTTTATTGGTTTTATGTTGTGTTTTTTGTAACTATTATTTTCTTGTTAGTGTAAATGTTAAATTGTGTACCACCTAGCACCATACCATGGATAGTGTGGTGTATAAGCTGTGGAAATAAGTAATAAATATTTTAAGTCTTTGCATTGTGCAGGGGAAATTTGAGGTGAATTGTTAGTTTGGGCTGGTTTTGAGGGAAACTCATTTGTAGTCATTGGGGGAAGGAGGATGTTGTGTCTTCAAATCTTACATTGATTGGCATCAGCAATGTTGAAAATTATTTTGGAAGAATTGCATGTTTCTGCTATATTTCTCTTATATGAGAGATGATGCATAATCACTGGCCAAAGAGAACATAATGAGAGAGAATAATGTATGTCTGACCTACAATATAGGTTCAAAATAGTCAAGTGCTGCAAATTGTACAGTGTTGTAATATTTTAGCAATATTATAATAAACATACTTGCAATTTAATTACTCAAGGCCTGTGTAATAAAATTTGGATGTACTTGTGGAGATCATTCCAGGTTTCTAAATCTTGTGGGAGCCTCCATGTAAACAAACTCCTAGCAATTTGGTTTCCTTGATTATTAGCATTCTCTTCTGTTACTGCTAGATTTGAAATAAAAAAGAAGCTAGAAACAGCAAAAAAGAAAGAAAAGAAAGAGAAGAAGAAAAAGAAGCAAGAGGAAGAGCAAGAGAAGAAGAAACTCACCCAGATTCAAGAGTCCCAGGTAGGAAAGAGATGTAGCTCCAACAGGATGTCTCCTGGTACTGGTTAACAAATCCTTCAATAACTGTTAAATGCAGAGCCTTGAATTCATGAGCCAGGGGGAAGTGTTTCTATAATGGATTAGTAGTACAGCTGTGCAGACTTTTCATTTTAGTTCCTTTCAGGGTTTTTTTTTTCCTTTGAGAAACTTAGTTCTTACCTGCTAATTTTTTTTCCTTTCCTTTTAGTCCCAACAGATCAGTCCAGAACTTTTGGGTTATGTTCATCTACCAGCAGGTGGAGATAGCACAGAATAGAGCTCTGCCATAATAGGCAGTGTGCAGCTGTTCCACTTCAGTATCTCTAATAAAGCAGTTGAATAGAACAAAATCTTGAATAAACATCTCCTTCCTGCTTAGAACAACTTGAAGGTAATGAAAAAAAAAAACTCCCAAGTGTAAACAACAATTAAAGGTACTTTATGTATCTGACAGAGACATCTTGACAACTGTAATACAAGAAATATGGGGGGGGGGGGGGGGGGGGGGGGGGGGGGAAAGCTGAAGCATAGTAAGTGCAGGTTTCAGGACTGATATGTTGGGACTAAAGGAAAGAAAATTAGCAGGTAACAACTAAATTCTCCTTCCTTAGTGTCACCAACAGATCAATCCAGAACTTGTGGAATGTATCAAAGCAGTCCTCAAGTTGAGTGAGAAAAGTCCCTGCTGAAAGGGGACATCCTTTCTCGCTGCAATATCCAGTCTTCAGTGTTTAGAAAAAGTATCCAAAGAAGACCATGTTCCTGATTTTTTGCAAATATTCTCCATTGATGCCACCTGGGACTCTGTCCAAGAGGTAGCTATTCCTCTAATAGTATGGGTTTGATCGTCAAGGGAGGTTGCTTGCCCAGCAGGACACAAGCTGATGAGATCACATACTGGGTCAGACCAATGGTCCATCTTGTCCAGTATCCTGTTTAAAACAGTGACCAATCCAGGTCTCAAGTACCTGGCAGAAACCCAAATAATTAATAGAATTACAGAGGAGGAAAGAGATGATATACAGAGTCTATTCTATACTCTGTTCATTGAAATAAAGCTTGCAAACATATACGCTCACTGAAGTACAAAAAGACTCTCTAGGGGGAAAAGCCCTCAGAACCCTTCCTCCACTTCTGTGAAACAGAAGAAACTGTGCTAGGATCCTAGCGTGACACTACAAGCAAACGCAACAGCAAGCAGAAGCACGATTCGCACCTCAACACAGCCCATAAGGTGAAACTTTGGCTGCAGTCGGTGCAAGTGGAATATGAGAATTGCACGAAAGCTTAAGTTAAATTGATATGTTTTCATAACTTCACATTGGTTTATAGGATCCATGAAAGCTGATCTCACTGAAGCTTTAACAGATTCATACTTGAAGGGGCTTTTTATGCCTGTGAAGTGATTTACCCTGAAAATCATACCAGTTTCTTCTGTTTCACAGACTTGGAGGAAGGGTTCTGAGGCTTTTTCCCCTTGAGTCATTTTGTTCTTAAGTGAGTGTATTGATATTTATAAGTTTGCGAGCTTTATTTCAGTGAAAGGGTTCAGAATAGGCTGTGTAGAAACCCAAATAGTAGCAACATGCCATGCTACCAGTCCAGGGCAAGCAGTGGCTTCCCCATGTCTGTCTCAATAGCAAACTATGGACTTTTCCTCCAGGAACTTGTCCAAACCTTTTTTTAAACCCAGATACACTAATCACTGTTACAACGTCCTCTGGCAACGAGCAGTAGAAGCTCTGGAAACAGGGAGACCCTTTTTAGGTCCAGCCAAGAGAAAAAACGTTGTTCTAATCTGTGAAACTCATTGATCACTTCAAGATATCTGATAAGGACACTGAGCAGATTAGGGAACTTAAACTCATCCCTATAATCTTAGTGACAGGAAGGAAGGATTAAAGGTTGATTCCAAGTGAAAGGAGGAAACAACCTTAGAGAAGACATCAAAGAACAGTACAGATAGATACCCCTGCTTCTATGAAATGCATCAAGGAACAGTACGGATAGATACCCCTGCTTCTATGAAACGAAGGCAAGGTTCTCTGCAAGAAAAAGGTTGAAATTCAGAAAATCACCAAGGTGAAGCAGTAAAGAGGAAAAAATCAGACTTCAGAATAAGATCCTTTTAAAATAACTCTCTTAAGGGGTTCAGAGGGAGGCTTCTGAAGAGCTTTTTAAGTACCAGATTAAGATTCCCCTCTTGATAAACTGGACGGAGCAGAAGTTGTAAGCAATTGATGCGCTTTAAAAAGTGAACACAATTTTGGATGCGCTGCCAAATAAATATTTGGTAGGCACCCTCTGAAACAGTCAAGAACTGCAACCTACATCTTTAGAGAATTTAAGTCCAAACCTTTAAACCCATCCTGAAGAAAGGCCAAAATATTAGCCAGGGAAGCCTGAAGGAGTGAAAAAGCTCTATCAGAGCACCACCCCTCAAAGGCTCTCCAAGTTGTAGCATAAGCCATTAATGTAGAGTGCTTCTTAGCTGGCAGTAAGGTGGTGGTAATATCTTCTAGGTAGCCCTTTTTTCCATAATTTTTTTAAGAACCAGGCCACAAGACCAAAGGAAAATGGCTCTCCTGTCTGTATAGGGCTCTAGAAGAGAAGGCTCTTTGAAGGGGTAACACTAGAGGCCAATCTGAGGAGATATGAGGTCTGTATACCTGGGCTTGTTCAGGGGGGCCACAAGAATGACTTGACCCTGGTGACCTAGCGAGGGACTCTGCCTATCATTGGGCAAGGAGGAAAGGCACAAACTAGGAAGTTTCACGACAAGGCTGAAGAGCGTCCAGGTCTTATGAACTGTATTCTTCTGTGGCTGAAGAACCTGGGAACTTTGGTATTGTGCTTCATTGCCACCAAGTCTATTATGGAAAGGTCCCGCTTTGACAATATGAGATTCCTTGCAGAGTTTCCAGTCTCTCTGGTCCATTGGGTGCCTGCTGAGATAATTCACTTGAGTGTTCATTGTCCTTATGTGTGCTGCAGTCTGAACATGTTTTTCCACCTGCAGGAAGAGGAGTCGAGTTTTTGATGTTAGTGGAGCACACTCAAGTTCTCTTTGCCTGTTGATAAGGAGACTGCTGTTACATTGACAGAATTTTCACTGATTTCCCCTGAATATGCTGATAAATGCCAGAAGTGCCTTTCGTACAGCTCTGAGTTCCAAATGAATGATTGACCATGAGGCTTCGTTGGGAGACTACTTGCCCAGAGCCATCAGATGCAGACAGTGAGCTCCCCAGCCCAAGAGACTGGCATCTGTGGGAATTACTATCCAATCTAGGTTTGCCAGAGAAATCCCTTGGAGCAGGTTGAGCAGATGGAGCCACCAGCTTATACTGGATTTTGCTCAGGGCTTCCAAGGAAGGCGAATGTTGTACTCCTGAAAGACAGGGGACCCAATGACTTTGAAGGAAATGTCGAAGTGGCCACATGTGAGCTGTCACCTAGGGAACCAAATCTAAGATTGCTGTCATTGAACCCAGAAACTGCATGTAGCCCCATACTCAAGGATTCTAAAGCCACAAGAGGAGACTAATTTGAGTCTGAAGCTTCAACTTCCTGTGAGAGGAAGGAAAATCTTTTTTTGGCTTTGGTGTCAAACAGGTCCCTCAAGTATTCTAGAGACTTGGTGGCTCTTGGCAATGTTGACCACCCATCCTAGAAATTGAAGAAGAGATACTACAGTCTCTGTAGGTGTAAGCTGACTTGATAAAAGGAAGCTCTGATTAACCAGTTGTCAAATTAGGGATGAACTCTAATTCCCTCTCTTCGAAGAAAGGCTGACACACCCACCATGATCTTTGAAAGGGTTCTTTGAGCTCATGAGAATCAAAAGGGTGTTGCTTGAAACTGATAATGAGCACTTAAAATTGTGAAATGTAACAAAAGCTGAGTCCACATTCGAATGTGAAAATATGCTTCTTTGAGGTCTAGAGCAGTGTTTTCCAAGTCCGGTTCTGGAGTACCCCTAGACAGTCAGGTGGTCAGGATATCCACAGTGAATATGCTTGAAAGCAATTTGCATATAATGGAGGCAATGTGTTCAAATCAAATTCACACACATTCATTGTGGATATCCTGAAAACCTGACTGGCAAGGGGCACTCCAGAACCGGACTTGGGAAACACTGGTCTAGAGAGGTAAGAAACTCGCTGGGCTGGACTGAGGTAATTGCTTAATGCAGTGTCTCCATCCTGAAGGTAGTTACCCAAAGACCGTGAGTTACCCAAAGACCGTGGTTTACTTAAGATGCAGGATAGGTCATGAAGGTGCCTTCCTTTTGGCCTTGACCCCAATCTGACTTAGGAACTGATTTTTACTGCTCCCAGGTCCAGTAGGTCACACAATGTGGATTGGACCGCATGCCTCTTGGCTGGAGCCCTACAAGGATATTCTAAGAAGAAATCTTTCAGGGGGTGGTTAAATTCTAGTTTGTAACCCTCTCTGATCTTCAGCACTCGCTAATCTGAAGTTATTTGGGTCCGCTTATTGAGGAACCTTGGTAGGTGTCCACCTATCAAGACGTCTGAGGAATGGACCTGGACGCCGTCATTGTGAAGTGCAGAGGGTGTTGGCCAGAGGTTCTCTCTTCTTCTCAAAAGGAAGTTTGTTTGTTTGTTTGTTTATTTATTTATTTATTTTCTGTTGAAATCAAGATCTTTTGAAGGGGTAAGGGTGCTTGGTCATGGATTTTGATACACTGCCTTTCAGTGGTACAGCCAAAGTGGTTTATAACGTCCTGGCTGATAGTGCTTGGTATCACAGAACCACATGAGATTGGGAGGAAGGGAAGAAGGTTTTAGGTTTATCTTCTGGTAAATACTGATTCTTTAATCACCTAAATCTTTAACTTTTCAAGGTCCTCGCCAAATAATAATCTACCTCTAAAAGGAAATTTAGTGAGCTTGGATTTAGAAGCTGCATCTGCAGCCCAGTGTCTGAGCTACAGCAGTACATAAGTAGTGCCATACTGGGAAAGACCAAAGGTCCATCTAGCCCAGCATCCTGTCACCGACAGTGGCCAATCCAGGTCAAGGGCACCTGGCACGCTCCCCAAACGTAAAAACATTCCAGACAAGTTATACCTAAAAAATGAGGAATTTTTCCAAGTCCATTTAATAGCGGTCTATGGACTTGTCCTTTAGGAATCTATCTAACCCCTTTTTAAACTCCGTCAAGCTAACCGCCCGTACCACGTTCTCCGGCAACGAATTCCAGAGTCTAATTACACGTTGGGTGAAGAAAAATTTTCTCCGATTCGTTTTAAATTTACCACACTGTAGCTTCAACTCATGCCCTCTAGTCCTAGTATTTTTGGATAGCGTGAACAGTCGCTTCACATCCACCCGATCCATTCCACTCGTTATTTTATACACTTCTATCATATCTCCCCTCAGCCGTCTCTTCTCCAAGCTGAAAAGCCCTAGCCTTCTCAGCCTCTCTTCATAGGAAAGTCGTCCCATCCCCACTATCATTTTCGTCGCCCTTCGCTGTACCTTTTCCAATTCTACTATATCTTTTTTGAGATACGGAGACCAGTACTGAACACAATACTCCAGGTGCGGTCGCACCATGGAGCGATACAACGGCATTATAACATCCGCACACCTGGACTCCATACCCTTCCTAATAACACCCAACATTCTATTCGCTTTCCTAGCCGCAGCAGCACACTGAGCAGAAGGTTTCAGCGTATCATCGACGACGACACCCAGATCCCTTTCTTGATCCGTAACTCCTAACGCGGAACCTTGCAAGACGTAGCTATAATTCGGGTTCCTCTTACCCACATGCATCACTTTGCACTTGTCAACATTGAACTTCATCTGCCACTTGCACGCCCATTCTCCCAGTCTCGCAAGGTCCTCCTGTAATCGTTCACATTCCTCCTGCGACTTGACGACCCTGAATAATTTTGTGTCATCGGCAAATTTAATTACCTCACTAGTTATTCCCATCTCTAGGTCATTTATAAATACATTAAAAAGCAATGGACCCAGCACAGACCCCTGCGGGACCCCACTAACTACCCTCCTCCACTGAGAATACTGGCCACGCAATCCTACTCTCTGCTTCCTATCTTTCAACCAGTTCTTAATCCATAATAATACCCTACCTCCGATTCCATGACTCTGCAATTTCTTCAGGAGTCTTTCGTGCGGCACTTTGTCAAACGCCTTCTGAAAATCCAGATATACAATATCAACCGGCTCCCCATTGTCCACATGTTTGCTTACCCCCTCAAAAAAATGCATTAGATTGGTGAGGCAAGACTTCCCTTCACTAAATCCGTGCTGACTTTGTCTCATCAGTCCATGTTTTTGTATATGCTCTGCAATTTTATTCTTAATAATAGCCTCCACCATCTTGCCCGGCACCGACGTCAGACTCACCGGTCTATAATTTCCCGGATCTCCTCTGGAACCCTTCTTAAAAATCGGAGTAACATTGGCTACCCTCCAGTCTTCCGGTACTACACTCGATTTTAGGGACAGATTGCATATTTCTAACAGTAGCTCCGCAAGTTCATTTTTTAGTTCTATTAATACTCTGGGATGAATACCATCAGGTCCCGGTGATTTACTACTCTTCAGCTTGCTGAACTGACCCATTACATCCTCCAAGGTTACAGAGAATTTGTTTAGTTTCTCCGACTCCCCCGCTTCAAATATTCTTTCCGGCACCGGTGTCCCCCCCCCAAATCCTCCTCGGTGAAGACCGAAGCAAAGAATTCATTTAATTTCTCCGCTACGGCTTTGTCCTCCTTGATCGCCCCTTTAACACCATTTTCGTCCAGCGGCCCAACCGACTCTTTGGCCGGTTTCCTGCTTTTAATGTATCTAAAAAAATTTTTACTATGTATTTTTGCTTCCAACGCTAATTTCTTCTCAAAGTCCTTTTTTGCCCTCCTTATCTCCGCTTTGCATTTGGCTTGGCATTCCTTATGATCTATCCTGTTACTTTCAGTTGGTTCTCTTCTCCACTTTCTGAAGGATTGTTTTTTGGCTCTAATGATTTCCTTTATCTTACTGTTTAGCCACGCCGGCTGACGTTTAGTCTTTTTTCCCTTTTTTCTAATACGTGGAATATATTTGTCCTGAACCTCCAGGATGGTGTTTTTAAACAGCATCCACGCCTGATGCAAGTTTTTTACTCTGCGAGCTGCTCCTTTCAGTCTTTTTTTCACCATTTTTCTCATTTTGTCGTAATCACCTTTTCTATAGTTAAACGCTAGCGTACTTGATTTCCTAGTTTCACTTCCTTCAATGCCAATATCAAAACCGATCATATTATGATCACTGTTATCAAGCGGCCCTCGTATCGTTACCCCCTGCACTAGATCATGAGCACCACTAAGGACTAAGTCTAGTATTTTTCCTTCTCTTGTCGGCTCCTGAACTAGCTGTTCCATGAAGCTGTCCTTGATTTCATCAAGAAATCTTATGTCCCTTGCGTGTACAGATGTTACATTAACCCAGTCTATATGCGGGTAATTGAAATCCCCCATTATTATTGTGTTGCCCAGTTTGTTTGCGTCCCTGATTTCCTTTAACATTTCCGCATCCGTCTGTTCGTCCTGGCCAGGCGGACGGTAGTACACTCCTATCACTGTCCTTTTCCCCTTTGCACATGGAATTTCAATCCACAGTGATTCCAAGGAGTGTTTTGTTTCCTGCAGAATTTTCAATCTATTTGATTCAAGGCTCTCGTTAATATACAATGCTACCCCTCCACCAATCCGATTCACCCTATCACTACGATATAATTTGTACCCCGGTATGACAGTGTCCCACTGGTTATCTTCCTTCCACCAGGTCTCAGAGATGCCTATTATATCTAATTTTTCATTTAGTGCAATATATTCCAACTCCCCCATCTTATTTCTTAGGCTCCTGGCATTCGCATATAGACATTTCAAACTATGTTTGTTGTTCCTAAGTACATAATGCTTAGTACTTGACAGTATTAATTGGCAATCTTTTGTCTGATTTTTATTGTTATTTAAAGATACCCGATCTACTACAATCTCTTTTGCAACCTCACTATCAGGATACTCTATCTTCCCTGTTATGGTGATATCTTTGAAAGATACCTTATCCCGAACCAGCAGAAACTGTGAGCACATCATTAAAATTGTCTGCCATATAGTCTAAGCCCGCCTCTAGAGCTGCAAAATCTAGAAGTGATTGAGAATCTAATTTTTCGGAGGGATCACTCGCTTACTGAATTAGAGACGAGCCCTGGTGACATAAGATCCACACACGGTAGCCTGGATGTATAATGCCTTATCTTAAAAGATATCAGTGAAGCCTCAATTCTACGATCCTGAATCCTTAAGAGCTGTGCCACCTTGAACAGGAATAGTAGTTTGTGACAGGAGTCACGAAAAAATCTATTACAGGTAATTTGAGTTTGTCCAGATCCACTGTGCAGATATTAGCTCTTGCATAGCCTCATAAACTGGAAATGCTTTATGAGGCTTCTTATTGTCTGACATAATAGGATCCAAGAAAGGAGTGGGTGTTTGACTTGCCAGAGAAATAAGTATTTGGATTTTCTAAGGAATTAAGATAGTAAGCTCTTCCTTGTAGAGCCACTGTAGGGTCATCATACAATCTCTCCCTCCTCTAAGGAATACTTAAGCTCTGAGGTGGCTGAAGGAAGAGAATGGATATCCTCAGAGTGCACCTCAGAACGAGGATTCTATGTCCCAATTTTGAGAGAGATCTAATATCCTTTTAGAAGAGAGCCCTTCTTGGTTTTGTGGAGAAGAACTAGGAGCTTCCTATCCAGATTGAGCTCTCTAAACTATATATTGAGTGAAGTAACAAGACAAAGTCTGAAAAAGGAGCAGAAGAAGGTCATTAGTGTTTAGGAATCTAAATGACTTGAGGGGAGAGTGCTGTAGAACCAAATTTAACATGAGCTGTGAAGCCTGAAGAGAGGCAGTGAATCTGAAGTCTGGAGAGGCATGCCAGAATCTAAAATGGCTGTTGCTCCTCTGAGGTAATCTGAACTGTGTTCTGAAGTGCTGCTAAAGTCTCCCCTCCTATATCTTCAGCACCCTTGGTACTGGCAGACAACTCGGAAATTTGGCAAGGAGTGAAGACATGCAGAGCAGTGCCTCAAATCTGCTTGGGCTCCACAGTGGAAATAGTGTTTTACTGCTTCAGCTGGTGCTGCCATTAGGGCAGATGGGGTACAGAGAGAGAGCTGGCTGCTTAAAGAAACAGAGGTAATTTAAAGTTTACTCACCCACTGCTAGGCCCCTCCTTCTCTGTTCCCTCCCCCCCCCCGCCCCCCCAAAAGTACGACTTAGTAAAGTTGTGTGTGACTAGAAGATGTTGGACAATATTGTCTGAAAGTACTTCTGCTTGCTTTTTTTTTTTTTGTAGGAGGAAGGAGTGTGGGGTGGCGAGGGGACCTAAACTACTTTCTTGAGGATATACCTAGTAGTGCCAACAAACCTTAACCTTTCCCCCAGCTTAATTGGAACCAGTGTTGTTGGACCAGGAACTATCCTCAGCAGAACAGTCCAGAAGCTGCTTAAGGAACCATCATCCAACTTCTAGAGATACAGATACAGAAGTGGAACAGCTGCACACTGCCTGTTATGGCAGAGCTCAGTTCAGTGTTCTCTGTCTCCCGCTTGCCAGTAGATAGACATAACCCACAAGTTCTGGACTGATCTGTTGGAATTTTAAATTCCGATTTAGTTACTCAGTCTTGCAGGGTTTTTTTTTTTTTTTAATTTAAGCTTTCTAGTGTGCAGTTAAAGGAATTTTTTCTTTGAATCCTTCTAAATCTCCTAGTGATCACCTTCCTTTTAGATGGGTAAAATCATTGAAGTAGTTTGTTCTACCCAGTTAAGGGAAATTGTAAATGCTTCCCTAACAGCTAGTAGTTTTTCCATTGCCTCAGCATTGCTTGCTTCAGTGACCCATTTTGACGAAGGAATATCCATCTTTAGTAAAGAACTATCATCTAATATCCCAAATCTTATGTTGGAAGAAGTAGTTTGACAAGTGCTTAAGTCCTATGTAGACAAAAATTCTGTATTACAAACCAGTCAGGCTTTTGCGAGAATGTGCAACCTAGACCATTCTGCTTGACTGTTTCAACTATTTTAGGCGAAAGTGAGCAGGGGAAGGATAATTTGAATTTCTTAGACTTGTCTGCCTCCTTTGAAAAATATATTGCGTTGCTTACGTACAATAGTTATTCAGGGAATAGTGTATAAATGGGTTCCTTTTTTTTTTTTTTTTTTTGACTGGAGGTCATTTGTGATTTAGGGACCTGGCTTCATTTCAAACAGCAGGAATATTGCCTTTGGGGTACCCCAGGACTCTTAACTTCTCTCTGATCCTCTCAAATGTTTACTTGGCATCCCTAATTAAAAATGTATGGTCGTATATTTGCTGATACCAAGTTGGTGTGAGTATGGGTGGTGATCAGGAGGCTGTTATAGGTAATCATAACCTCTTTTTAGAGAGAGTGGGTCTGGTTAACTGGCAACAAGCTGAAATTTAGCCCATCAGAACTGCGTGGAGGAGTAACCTAATGGTTAGTGTAGTGGGTTGACATCCTGGGGAACCAGGTTCAATTTCCTCTGCAGCTTCGTGTAACCTTGGACAAGTCACTTAGCCCGCCACAGCCCCAGGTACAACATATGCTAGATTGTGAGCCCATTAGGGACAGTACCAGTACCTGGAAAAGAAAAAATTATAAACCGCTTAGGTCTAGGTGGTATATAAATACTGAAAATAAAAATAAAAGCACTAGAAGTATCTTTAAAAAGGGGGGGGGGGGGGGGGTTGTGTGGAGGGGTTTACTTTACCCTGTCAAGATTGCCAGTGATTTAGTTGAAGTAAAATTGCTACTCAGTAGTTTAGGGATAATCTTAGATTCAGACTTATTTTTTTGTCCACCAAGTTTCCACTGTTGTGAAATTAATGTTTTATAGTTTGTCAGCTTCACCAACTGTGTCTGTCAGATCAAGACTTGAGGGCAATTGTTCACGTATGTTAAAATTGGTTTAGTACAATTTTTTTTTTCTCCGAGGACAAACAGGCTTGCTTATTCTCACAGATGGGTAGACGCTGTACCCGCGTCGCCCCGGCAAAATTGCCACTGTAAAAGATAGATCTTTGAGAAGCATGAGCTGCACTCCAGCACGCATTCACCAGTGCCTTCCCACCCATTGCATGAATGCACAGGTTGTTTCGCTTTTTCCTTGTGAGGAGCAGCTGCTTTTTGTAATAACTCCTCACACGCCTGGTCAGAGCATTTTGTGTTTGGTTTTTGGTTTTTTTGGTTTTTTGTTTCTTTTTTTTGCAGTGCCTTTGGCGGTTTTTTTTGCTAAACCCTCTCTTCTTGCTCTTTGTTGTTTTCATAAACGAAAAAAAAAATTTGCCCTTATTTCTTTAGTTTTCTTTTGGCCCGTGTTTGTTTCCTTTATTTCTCCGAGGACAAGCAGGCTGATTGTTGATTAGGGTCGTCGTCCGCGACAGCCTAGGAGACCGGCAAATCCACAAGAAAAAAACTTCTAGAACGCACCAGCGCGCAGGCAGAGCGAACCGCGCATGCGCGAACGGCTTCCCGCCCACAGCGCGAGCATGCCCTCTGTTTCTTTTGATCCGCGTCTTGAGTGACACGTTTTTTTCGATTGTGCTCCATTTTGGCTCAGGAGACTTAGTTTAGCATTTACCATTCCCCTTTTTCTTTTTTCTTCGTTGTAGTAGTTTATTACAAACTTTTTTTTTTTTTAAGTTAGTTTTTTTCCCCTTATTTATTAGTTTTTCTTCACTTGTTTACGTTTCCTTCTTTTTTCGTTTTCCATTCCTTTCCTAATAATACCTAACATTCTATTTGCTTTCTTAGCCGTAGCAGCACACTGAGCAGAAGGTTTCAATGTATCATCAATGACAACACCTAGATCTTCAGTTTTGGCTGGGAACACATCACTTTTACCGTGTGTTCCCTTTTGGCCTTGCGTCAGCTCCCAGGGTCTTTACAAAGTGTCTAGCGGTAGTCACAGCATCGCTACACAGACTTGGGAGTTCATGTGTTCCCTTGTTTCAACGATTGGCTGGTGAAGAGCACCTTGGAGTGCGGTGCTCAGGAGTCCATGCGGATGACTATTTGGGTGCTGGAACTACTAGGGTTCGTTATCAACTACCCCAAGTCCAATTTCCATCCGGTTCAACAATTGGAATTCATAGGAGCCCTGCTCAATATGAATACTGTCAGAGCCTACCTCCTGGAGATGCATGCGGACAACCTTCTTACCCTTGCGTCCAAGGTTCGGAAATAGCAGCAGGTCACAGCTCGGCAGATGTTAAGATTATTGGGCTACATGGCTTCCACAGTGTATGTTACACCCATGGCACATCTACTCACAAGATCTCAATGGACCCTGGCTTCTCAGTGGTATCAAGCCACAGGAAGTCTAGAAGATGTCATCCAAGTGTCCCTGGAGCTTTTGTTCTCTCTTCGATTGTGGACAATTCGGTCCAGTTGACTTGGGGACTTCTGTTCCAAATGCCTCAGCTGCAAAAAGTGCTGACAATGGATGCATCTCTCGTGGTGTTGGGGAGCTCATATAGATGGGCTTCAAACTCAAGGAGCTTGGTCCCTCCAGGAAACAAATCGGATCAATCTCCTGGAGCTCCGAGCAAACTGGAATACTAAAGGCTTTCAGAGATTGGCTGTCCCATCAAATTATTCTCATTCAAACAGACAATCAGATTGCAATGTATTACACCAACAAGCAGGGAGGCACCGGATCTCGCCCTCTGTGTCAGGAAGCCATCCAGATCTGGCATTGGGTTCGCCAACACGGCATGTTTCTCCAAGCCACTTATCTGGTGGGCGTGAACAACAACCTGGCCGATAGGCTAAGCAGAATAATGTAACCACACGAGTGGTCTCTAAATATGGGCGTAGCCCACAAGATCTTCTGAGCGTGGGGCACCCCTTCGGTGGATCTTTTTGCCACTCAGATCAACCACAAGGTTCCTCAGTTCTGTTCCAGGATTCAGACCCATGACAGACAAGCGTCAGAATCCTTCCTTCTACATCGGGGGACAGCACTTCCGTATGCATATCCTCCAATACCTCTAGTGAGAAAGACTTTGTTGAAACTCAAGACTATCATGCCATACTGGCTGCAGCAGATACGGTTCCCTCTTCTTCTGGAATTGTCATCCGAAGAACCGTGGAGATTGGAGTGTTTTCTGACCCTCATCAGACAGAATGAGGGGTTGCTTCTATATCCCAGTCTCTGGCTCTCACGGCCTGGATGTTGAGAGCCTAGAATTCGCTTCCTTGAGTCTTTCGGAGGGTGTCTCCTGAGTCTTGCTGGCTTCCAGGAAAGATTCCACTAAGAGGCACTATTCTTTTAAATGGAGGAGGTTTGCCGTCTGGTGTGACAGCAAGGCCATAGATCCCCTTTCTTGTCCTACACAGACCCTGCTTGAATACCTTCTACACTTGTCAGTTTTTGGTCTCAAGACCAACTCCATAAGAGTTCACATTAGTGCAGTTAGTGCTTATGAGCATGTAGAAAGTAAGCCTGTCTCTGGACAGCCTTTAGTTCGCTTCATGAGAGGTTTGCTTTTGTGAAAGCCCCCTATCAGACCTCCACCAGTGTCATGGAATCTCAACATCATTCTCTCCCAGCTGATGAAAGCTCCTTTTGAGCCACTGAATTCCTGCCATTTGAAGTACTTGACCTGGAAGGTCGTTTTCTTGGTGGCTGTTACTTCAGCTCGTAGGGTCAGTGGGCACCTTATACGTTCAACCTCATGAAATCAGCCCCTCAACAATTCATAATAGACCTAACTAACCACATGAATTTCATGCTACAAAACGGACTTTTCCCAAAAGAAAAAGGAAACATTCTACTCACCCCAATACCCAAAGACACAAAGAAAAACACAAGCAAAATAACAAACTACAGACCAGTAGCATCTATACCATTAACAACTAAAATAACCAAAGGGATGGTTACCAAACAACTCACAAATTACCTCAACAAGTTCTCCATACTATACTACATGACTCCCAATCAGGATTCTGGTCAAATCACAGCACAGAAACAGTGTTAATTACCCTAATGACCAAATTCAAACAAATGATTGCAACCAGCACCAACATACTCCTGCTACAATTTGACATGTCAAGTGCTTTTGATATGGTAGACCACGAAATCCTATTACACATTCTCGAATACTTTGGCATCGGAGGCAATGTTCTAAACTGGTTCAAGGGGTTCTTAACCTCACGTTCATATCAAGTCATATCAAACTCAACTACGTCAGCTGCATGGACACCTGATTGTGGAGTACCGCAAGGATCCCCCCTCTCACCAACTATTTTCAATGTAATGATGACCCCCCCTGGCAAAACTTCTATCTCAGCACCTGAAGAAGAAGTGTCAGATTCTGACAGTAACAGTTCATCCTCCAGCTCTGATTCTGAGTCTTTATCTGAGGGTGAGGAGTTCCATGATGGTTATGGTGATGATCTGATGGGAGATGCAGAAGACAGGGCACAACTAGAACAAATGACAGAAAAGGAGAGGGAACAGGAGCTGTTTAACCGAATAGAAAAAAGAGAAGTGCTGAAACGACGGTAAGGAATTGTGTGCATATGTTGCATATATATTTTTTTGTATACCGAAAGATCCAACAACAACAAAAAAAATGTATTAACTTTCAAAACCTCACAAGTCTGTGAAAGTAGAGTTGAAGTAAGCTTTTTGTATTTAGCTTGAATTTCAGAATAGGAATTCTACACCAGAAATCATAAGGAGAGGAGAGACTGATTTATTATTGGCATCTCTCTAGGGACAGAAAAATACCTACTGCACCTGAGTTTATGCTGCTTTGATAGTTTTCGGGCATTGCAGGCAGTATATAAGCAATTAAGTGCTAGAATTCTTATGAACTGGTCTAAAAAGTTCATGTTCTACATCATCTATGGTGGGTTTGATACATTAAATATATTTATCTACCAGGGCTTTTTTTGAGGGGGTAATTGAGGGTACTGAGTACCGACACCTTTTCCATTGTCTGCTAAAATTGACCCATGGACCCCAAGTTTTAATGATAGAGCTCAGGCTCTACACACCAATTCTGTCTTGTCATAGATTCTGTGACTGGTTGCAAGGGGCCTAGCTATTATGGGGTGGGTCCCTCAGTGATCACCCCACTTCTGAAGGGTGGCCTAGCATTTGAGTACCGGCACCTTTTTTGCTAGAAAAAATACACGTATCTACAAAGACTCTGTGTGACCCAATACAGCTGCAAGAACTCTGATATGTGAGAGATGTAGCTATAAGTTTATTTACCTTTAAAGGACTGCCTTCAAAGACATTTGCATTGATAAATGACAGTTTACTTGGGCCTTTAGCAGTACCAAAATCTTTATCTGCCTGTTGACCCCTGAAGAGCAGGTTACAGTAGTTTTGTTATTGAATCATTTTCCCAGTGTGGTCTTTTCTAAATTCAGCTGTGTGATTTAATCACTACATTGGCGTCCCATGTGCTTCAGTGTAAAGTTCACACTTGTTGCTCACAGGTACATTCTTTCTGCAATTCCTGTTTACCTCTCCTCCCAAACTTTTTATCTATACTTTGTTGTTTAGACTTTCTGCTACTCACTGTGTCCTCTTTTTTTACTTCGATACTCCCTTACAAATTCTTAATTGGATTGTTTTATTTGTATACTTCTCCTTTATCGCCCCACCTCCTTACCTATCCCTATCCTTTCTTTCACATCTCTTCTATTCCATTTACTCCTTGTTCATTTGTCCTATTACATACCTCCTTTGTTGAGTCAGATACTACAGATTATATTCTTTTGTTACTATGTAAGCTGCATTGAACCTGCGATGAGCGGGAAAGCGCGGGGTACAAATGTAATAAATAAATAAATCTAACCATAACCTTAATCCACATATATATGCCGATGATGTAACGATATATATTCCATTCAAAAAAGACATCAATGAAATCTCTAACGAAATCAGCCAAAGTCTACACATCATGAACACCTGGGCAGATGCATTCCGACTGAAACTGAATGCAGAAAAACTCAATGCCTCATACTTACCTCCCAATACAACACGAATAAATTTACCGCCATCAACACACCTAAACTAAATCTGCCAATCTCAGAAACTTTAAAAATCCTTGGAGTCACTATCGACAGCCACCTAACTCTCGAGACTTATGCGAACAACACAACAAAAAAAATGTTCTACTCCATGTGGAAACTGAAAAGAATTAGACCATTCTTTCCAAGATGTGTCTTCCGCAGTCTAGTGCAATCACTCGTACTCAGTCACCTGGACTATTGCAACTCATTATACGCAGGATGCAAAGAACAAATACTGAGGAAACTTCAAACAGCCCAGAATACAGCAGCCAGACTCATCTTCGGAAAACCAAAATACGAAAGTGCAAAACCCTTACGGGAGAAACTACACTGGCTACCACTCAAGGAACGCATCACTTTTAAAGTATGCACCTTAGTCCACAAAATCATTCACGGTGAAGCCCCTGCATACATGTCCGACTTAATAGGCCTGCCACCCAGAAACGCTAAAAGATCGTCCCGAAGCTTCCTCAATCTCCATTACCCTAAGTGCAAAGGCATAAAATACAAAGTACTGCACGGATTGACTTTCGCATACATGAGCACACAATTCTGGCATACACTACCACGCAACCTGAAAACGATCTACGAACTGACCGACTTCCGCAAACTACTAAAGACGTATCTCTTTGAGAAAATCTACGGCAAGTATCAAAACACATGAAGCCCATACAATCTAATAGACACGCACCAATACACTCTCTGTAATCTCTTCTCCCGCGCTCTCACCACTCTTTAACCCTACCCACAGATAAAATTGTCAGACCTCCATGTTCCCTCGATACTGTTTTGTCCCCCTCTCAACTCGCCACTGTTATATCCCCTAATGATATCCTGAATTTACTCTGTCTTATATAGCTCATCACAATGTAACCCATAATTGTACTGCAACTAATTGTACTTCCATCATTTACAACGTATTGTAAGCCACACTGAGCCCGCAAATAGGTGGGAAAATGTGGGATACAAATGCAAATAAATAAATAAATATTATAGAGTAGTCCTCCGCACGCACCCTAAATTCCTTCCGAAGGTGGTGTCGGAGTTCCATCTGAACCAGTCGATCGTCTTGTCAACATTTTCCCCGACCTCATGCCCATCCTGGCAAAAGCAGTTTGCACACCTTGGACTGCAAGAGAACGTTGGCCTTTTACATGGAGCGGATGAAGCCCTTCAGGCAGTCCACGCAGCTTTTTGTTTCATTTGATCCCAACAGGATGGGGGTCGCCATCGGGAAATGCACCATATCCAAATGACTATCAGATTGCATCTCCTTCGCTTATGGCCAGTCTGGGCTGACTTTGGAGGATCATGTCACAGCTCATAATGTTAGAGCCATTGCTGCGTCGGAAGCCCACTTGAAGTCAGCCTCCACTGAAGGGATTTGCAAGGCTGCAACGTGGTCTTCAGTCCACACATTCACATCTCACTACTGCCTTGAGCAGGATATCCGATATGCCAGTCGGTTTGGGCAGTCAATGTTGCAGAATCTGTTTGAGGTCTAGAATCCAACTCCACCCTCCTAGGCACATTTTATTCTGTTCCAGGCTGCAATTTCATCTAGTTTGTATATAGTTTCAGGTTAATCTAGTCCCCTAGTCCTAGTATTTTTGGAAAGCGTGAACAGACGCTTCACATCCACCTGTTCCACTCCACTCATTATTTTATATACCTCTATCATGTCTCCCCTCAGCCGTCTCTTCTCCAGAATTTGGATGTTGATAGTAAAAACAAAATAAAGAAAAAAACCACACCAAAACATTCCCTACCAAATGTCCCAAATACAATCAATGTATGAAGTTTATATTGTAAAGATATTTATGTACTGTGTAATTCTACAGTGCGCCATGTTTTTCTGAAGCTTTTATTTTATTTAAATAGGGATTGGGAGTCATGAGGTAACTTTTAACCTGTGGCACTTTAGAAAGCAAAGGCAAGTGTAAATCTGTAAGTATTTTATAAAAAGAAAACTCATGCTGCTCGTAGTTTCTTTTACTGCATAAGAATGTTAAAGTGTTTACCGTTGACTCGTCAGAAATGTTCTACTCAAGGTGTGCAACAAGAGGAAAATATGGTGTTGTAGAAAACAGTTGTCAAAATTGTCCTGGACAGATTTTTGCACCAAGTATTATCTTGTAAATGAGGAGGGCTTACACATGAGTGACAGTTTTCAGAGCCAGTTAACTGAGTAAATTTACCTTGCTAAGAATTGCGTTTTTTCAAGGAGCGAGGGGAGTCTTAAATAAAAACCCAAAACAAAAACTCAATGGGGATCAATTAAGGGCAGATGAGATGCAAAAAAAAGTCATTGAAGTAAAAATAAAACCTGAAGGGTTTATTGATCCAGACATTCAAATTAAGATTTTATGTAAATAGATGTGATGCTTTCATTAATTAAAAAAAAAAAAAAAATCCATAGAAGACCTGACTTGGCCATGTTTCAGGTATCTCTCCACACTCGTCCTTCCCTACTCCTCTTCCCGTGTGCTCCGATCCATGGATAAATCCTCCTTATCTGTTCCGTTCTCCACTACTGCAAACTCCAGACTTCGCTCCTTCTGTCTCGCTGCACCCTACACCTGGAATAAACTTCCTGAGCCCCTACGTCTTGCCCCATCCTTGATCATCTTTAAATCTAGATTGAAAGCCCACCTCTTCAACATTGCTTTTGACTTGTAACCACTTATACCTCTCGCTTCTACCTACCCTCCTCTTTCCTCTACACATTAATTGATTTGCTTGCTTTATTATTATTAACATAGTAACATAGTAGATGACGGCAGAAAAAGACCTGCATGGTCCATCTAGTCTGCCCAAGATAAACTCATATCTTGAATTTGTACCTGTCTTTTTCAGGGCACAGACCGTATAAGTCTGCCCAGCAGTATTTCCCGCCTCCCAACCACCAGTCCCGTCTCCCATCACCGGCTCTGGTACAGACCGTATAAGTCTGCCCTCCCCTATCCTAGCCTCCCAACCACCAACCCCTTTTCCCCCCACCTGCTCCGCCACCCAATTTCAGCTAAGCTTCTGAGGATCCATTCCTGCTGCACAGGATTCCTTTTTGCATATCCCACGCATGTTTGAATTCCGTTACTGTTTTCATCTCCACCACCTCCCGCGGGAGGGCATTCCAAGCATCCACCACCCTCTCCGTGAAAAAATACTTCCTGACATCTTTTTTGAGTCTGCCCCCCTTCAATCTCATTTCATGTCCTCTCGTTCTACCGCCTTCCCATCTCCGGAAAAGATTTTTTTGTTGATTAATACCTTTCAAGTATTTGAACGTCTGTATCATATCACCCCTGTTCCTCCTTTCCTCTAGGGTATACATGTTCAGGTCAGCAAGTCTTTGGTCATACGTCTTGGAACGGAAATCCCATACCATTCTTGTAGCTTTTCTTTGCACCGCTTCCATTTTTTTTAACATCCTTCGCAAGGTACGGCCTCCAAAACTGAACACAATACTCCAGGTGGGGCCTCACCAACGACTTGTACAGGAGCATCAACACTTCCTTTCTTCTGCTGATCACACCTCTCTCTATACAGCCTAGCAACCTTCTCGCTACGGCCACCGCCTTGTCACACTGTTTCGTCGCCTTCAGATCCTCGGATACTATCACCCCAAGAGCCCTCTCCCCCTCAGTACCTATCAGACTCTCCCCGCCTAACACATTACTGTTTATTAGATTGTAAGCTCTTTGAGCCGGGACTGTCTTTCTTCTATGTTTGTGCAGCGCTGCGTACACTTTGTAGCGCTATATAAATGCTAAATAGTAGTAGTAGTAGTAGTAGTAATCTGTGTTAAGTCCTCGCTGTTGCAAGGCCCAATTGACCTCTGTTTGTTGTTTTGGGTGAGCTTGGATGCTAGGGATTCCCCATCTGTAAGAATAAGCAAGCCTGCTTGTCCTTGGAGAAAGTGAATATACTTAACCTGTAGCAGGTGTTCTCTGAGGACAGCAGGCTTCTTATTCTCACAATGTCGCCCACGTGTCCTTGGAGTTGTCTTTTACATATTTTCATTTAGTTTTTTAGCTTTTGTATTAAACTAAACCTGCGCATTCACATGGGCAGGAAGGCACTGGTGCATGCGCGCTGGAGCGCAGCTCGCGCTTCTCAAAAGCTCTATCTTTTACTATGGTAATTTTGCCAGGCTGGGCGACATAGGAATAGCATTTACCCATCTGTGAGAATAAGAAGCCGGTTGTCCTTGGAGAATACCTGCTACAGGTAAGTATCTTCGCTTTAATGCACGATTGCCAAAAACTCTTGTGAACTGTAACGCTGATTCAAAATACGACTGCTAGACTGTTAGCAGACGCAGGCCAGGGAAAGTATATGTTATTTATTTTGAAGGTCCTTCAGTGATTCCCAACTTGAGATTGGATACTCTACCTTGTATTTAAACATTTGAAAGAGGCAATGCCGCCTTATTTGCAGGACTTACTGACCATGTAGGCCACATCAACACCACTGATCACAGCAAGGTGTACTTGAATTGTCACCTTTTCAGTGTTGAAAATAGAGGGATCACAGCAAATGGCCTCATATGTCTCCCAAGAGGCTCATTATTGTTTTGGTGCAGATAACATGAGGAAGGACAGCTTAGACTTAATGCTAAAAAATGCAGGGTCATGCATTTGGGCTGAAAAAAACCCGAGGGAATGGTACAGTTTAGGGGGTGAAAAACTTTTGTGCATGAAAGAGAAATGGGACTTGGATGTAATGGTATATGATGAACTTAAGGTAGCGAAACAGGTAGAAAGGTGATGGTAAAAGCTAGAAGGATGCTTGAGTGTATAGGGTGAGGAATAGCCTGTAGGAAAAAGGAGGTGATGATGCCCCTGTATAAGACTGGTGAGACCTCATTTAGAGTATTGTGTACAGTTCTGGAAACTTCACCTTCAAAAAGATATAAACAAGATGGAGTCACTCCAGAGGGTGGCTACTAAAATTCCAGAGGTCTTCATTATAAAGCGTATGGAGATAGACTTAAAGATCTCAATATCTATACTTTGGAAGGACAGACCGAAGGTCTATCAAGCCCAGTATCCTATTTCCAACAGTGGCCAATCCAGGTCACAAGTACCTGGCAAGATCCCAGAACAGCAAAACCGATTTTATGCTGCTTAGCCTAGAAATAAGCAGTGGAGTTTAGCAAGGCCATCTTAATAATGACTTATGGACTTTTTATTTTAGGAAATTAGCCAAACATTTTTTAAACCCCTGATAAGTCCCTTTCATCCTTTCTCAGTGACTTTGACGCCTGGCTTGCCTTCTTCCATGATCCTTCCTCCCCCTCTCTCATCCTTGGTGACTTTAATATTCCTGCTAATGATCCTTCCAACTCTTATATTTCCAAGTTACTCGCTTTAACGTCGTCCTTTAATCTCCAACTATGCTCCACCTCCCCCACTCATCAAAATGGTCACTGTCTTGATCTCATCTTCTCCTCCAACTGTTCACCTTCTAGTTTCCTTGCCTCTGATCATCCCTCCTCTGATCACCATCTTATAACTTTCACACTTAAATCTCCTCCCTCCCAGTCCCGTCCTATCCTATCTAATTTATCTAGGAATCTTCACGATATTGACCCTTCATCTCTATCCTCCCATGTTTCAAACCTCCTCTCTACTGTGGCACCATCCATGTCTGTCAACGAGGCTGTTTCTTCTTACAACAATACTCTATCCTCTGCCTTAGACACTCTTGCACCTTTGATGACCCGCCCTGTAAGGCGTACAAAACCCCAACCTTGGCTGACTTCTAATATCCGCTACCTACGTTCCTGTACCCGCTCCGCCGAACGCCTCTGGCGGAAATCTCGGGCCCTTGCTGATTTCTTACACTTTAAGTTCATGCTGACCTCCTTCCAATCTGCTCTTTTACGTGCCAAACAGGATTATTATATCCAACTGACCAACTCTCTTGGCTCTAATCCTCGACTTCTCTTCACCACATTGAACTCTCTCCTCAAGGTGCCCCCTCCCCCAACTCCCCCTTCATTATCTCCTCAGACCCTTGCTGAATTCTTTCACAACAAGGTTCAAAAGATAAATCTTGCTTTCTCTACCTCACCAGCTCTCCCTCCACTAGTCCGTTCCCCTCTCTCTCCTTCCCCTCATTCCCTTTCCTCCTTTCCTGAAGTTACTATTGAGGAAACTACACTTCTCCTTTCTTCCTCAAAATGTACCACCTGTTCCTCTGATCCCATTCCCACCCACCTTCTTAATGCCATCTCTCCTACTCTTATTCCTTTTATCTGTCACATTCTCAACCTCTCACTTTCCACTGCGACTGTCCCTGCTGCCTTTAAACATGCTGTGGTCACACCTCTCCTTAAGAAGCCTTCACTTGACCCTACTTGTCCCTCTAATTACCGACCCATCTCCCTCCTTCCTTTTCTCTCCAAATTACTTGAGCGTGCTGTTCACCGCCGCTGCCTTGATTTTCTCTCCTCACATGCTATTCTTGACCCACTACAATCTGGTTTTCGCCCTCTCCACTCAACCGAAACTGCGCTTACTAAAGTCTCCAATGACCTATTACTGGCTAAATCCAGAGGTCAATATTCCATCCTCATTCTTCTTGATCTTTCCGCTGCTTTTGACACTGTCGATCACAGCATACTTCTCGATACCCTGTCCTCACTTGGATTCCAGGGCTCTGTCCTTTCCTGGTTCTCTTCCTACCTCTCTCTCCGCACCTTTAGTGTTCACTCTGGTGGATCCTCTTCTACTTCTATCCCTCTGCCTGTCGGCATACCTCAGGGTTCTGTTCTTAGTCCCCTCCTCTTTTCTATCTACACTTCTTCCCTTGGTTCATTAATCTCATCCCATGGCTTTTCCTACCATCTCTATGCTGATGACTCCCAAATCTACCTTTCTACCCCTGATATCTCACCTTGCATCCAAACCAAAGTTTCAGCGTGCTTGTCTGACATTGCTGCCTGGATGTCTCAACGCCACCTGAAATTAAATATGACCAAAACCGAGCTTCTCATTTCCCCCCCCAAACCCACCTCCCCGCTCCCCCCGTTTTCTATTTCTGTTGATGGCTCTCTCATTCTCCCTGTCTCCTCAGCTCGAAACCTTGGGGTCATCTTTGACTCTTCTCTCTCCTTCTCTGCTCATATCCAGCAGACCGCCAAGACCTGTCGTTTCTTTCTTTACAACATCCGTAAAATCCGCCCCTTTCTTTCCGAGCACTCTACCAAAACCCTCATCCACACCCTTGTCACCTCTCGTTTAGACTACTGCAATCTGCTTCTTGCTGGCCTCCCACTTAGTCACCTCTCCCCTCTCCAGTCGGTTCAAAACTCTGCTGCCCGTCTCATCTTCCGCCAGGGTCGCTTTACTCATACTACCCCTCTCCTCAAGACCCTTCACTGGCTCCCTATCCGTTTTCGCATCCTGATCAAACTTCTACTAACCTATAAATGTACTCACTCTGCTGCTCCCCAGTATCTCTCCACACTCGTCCTTCCCTACACCCCTTCCCGTGTACTCCGCTCCATGGATAAATCCTTCTTATCTGTTCCCTTCTCCACTACTGCCAACTCCAGACTTCGCGCCTTCTGTCTCGCTGCACCCTACGCCTGGAATAAACTTCCTGAGCCCCTACGTCTTGCCCCATCCTTGGCCACCTTTAAATCTAGACTGAAAGCCCACCTCTTTAACATTGCTTTTGACTCGTAACCACTTGTAACCACTCGCCTCCACCTACCCTCCTCTCTTCCTTCCCGTTCACATTAATTGATTTGATTTGCTTACTTTATTTATTTTTTGTCTATTAGATTGTAAGCTCTTTGAGCAGGGACTGTCTTTTTTCTATGTTTGTGCAGCGCTGCGTATGCCTTGTAGCGCTATAGAAATGCTAAATAGTAGTAGTAGTAAACTAACTTCTTTTACCACATTCTCTGGCAACGAATTCCAGAGTTTAATTACTCATTGAGTGAAGAAATATTTTCTCTGATTTTGTATTGAATGAAGAAATATTTTCTCCAATTCATTTTAAATTTACTACTTGATAGCTTCTTTATGTGTCCCCCTAGTCCTAGTATTTTTGGAAAGTATAAACTAAACGATTCACATCTACTTATTCCACTCCACTCAGTATTTTATAAACCTCTATCATGTCTCCCCTCAGCAGTCTCTTCTTCAAGCCACAGCCACTTTAGCCTTTCCTCACAAGGAAGTATTCTCATCCCATCGTTTTCGTTGCTCTTCTCTGTACCTTTTCTACTTCCATTATATCTTTTTTGAGATGCAGTGACCAGAACTGCACACAGTATTCGAGATTCAGTCGCCACGTAGAGTGATGCAAAGGCATAACATTTACAGTTTTGTTTTTCATTCCTTTCCTAATAATTCCTAACATTCTATTTGCTTTCTTAGCTGCCGCTGCACATTGAGGTTCAGAATCGGAAACGCTGCATCCATGGCATATATGAAGGTGTGGAGGATGTTTGAGGGCTGGTGTTCTGAGCGTGGCCTTTCTCCTTTTTCTGCTCAGATCGCGCACATCCTAGCATTTCTACTGGCAGGCCTTCAGAAAGGATTGGCATTGGGTTCTCTAAAAGGTCAGATTGCAGCTTTAGCCTGTTTCAGTGGCTGACTACAGAAGACGTCTTTTTTTTGTGACTCACCATATATGATTTGGTTCTTGCGGGGAGCAGGCTGCTTGTAGCCTCCCTTTCGTACACAATATCCAGTGTGGAACCTTAATTTAGTCCTTCGGGCTCTTCAGATGCCTCTGTTTGAGCTACTCCGGAAGACTCCTTGAAAGATCATATGCTCAAGGTTCTTTGTGGCTGTTGCTTCGACACATAGGGTTTTGGAGCTTCAGAATCTCAGTTGTTGGGATCCCTTTACTTTTCAGAGACGGGGTGGGGGTCTCCCTGTGCACGGTTCCTTCCTTTCTTCCTAAAGTGGTATCGGCGTTTATCTCAACCAATCTGTGGAGCTTCTGTCCTTTCGCAGAGAGGATGAAAAGGTTCAGTATTATATCTTCAAGCTTCTTGATGCATCTAGAGTCCTCATTAGATACCTAGAAGTCACGAATGAGTTTTTTAAATCGGACAGACTGTGCCTTTTGGTAAATAGAGGCTTGTCGTTATGGCTTCCAAGCCTATGATTGCTAGATGGCTGAAGGAGGCTATTGCATCAGCTTATTTGCTGGGAAGCAAGCTTATTAGGCATTGCAGGCTCATTCTACAAGGTATACAGTGAGATACCAAGCGGAGACTTCCATACTGTCTTCTGGCAGTTATTTGTAAGACAGCGGCCAATCCAGGCCAAGGGCACCTGGCAAGCTTCCCAAACGTACAAACGTTCTATACATGTTATTCCTGGAATTGTGGATTTTTCCCAAGTCCATTTAGTAGCGGTTTATTGACTTGTCCTTTAGGAAACTGTCTAACCCCTTTTTAAACTCTGCCAAGCTAACCGCCTTCACCACATTCTCCGACAACGAATTCCAGAGCTTAATTACGCGTTGGGTAAAGAAAAAGTTTCTCCGATTTGTTTTAAATTTACTACACTGTAGTTTCATCGCATGCCCCCTAGTCCTAGTATTTTTGGAAAGCGTGAACAGACGCTTCACATCCACCTGTTCCACTCCACTCATTATTTTATATACCTCTATCATGTCTCCCCTCAGCCGTCTCTTCTTCAAACTGAAAAGCCCTAGCCTCCTTAGTCTTTCTTCATAGGGAAGTCGTCCCATCCCTGCTATCATTTTAGTCGCCCTTCGCTGCACCTTTTCCAGTTCCACTATATCTACTGTTTCAAAAAGTACAAAGGCAAGGGGACACTCCATGAAGTTGCATGGGCAATACTATTAAAACAAATAGGAGGAAATATTTTTTCACTGAAACAGATAGTTTAAGCTCTTGAACTCATTGCCGTAGGATGTGCTAATAATAGTGTATCTAGGTTTAGACATGTTCCTGGAGGAAAAGTCTATAATTTGCTATTAAGACAGACATGGGTGAAAGCATGTTACGTATCCCTAAGATTGGTAGCATGGAATCTTGCTACTCTTTGGGATTCTACCAGGTGCTTGTGTCCTGGATTGACCATTGCTGGAAGCAGGATACTGGGCTAGGTGGGCCATTGGTCTGACCCAGCATAGCTATTATGTTTTTATATAGGTAGTAAGATGGAGGAGTTGGAGAATGATGTACTAAAATGAGCTCCTTATTTTATAAATCATCTTAAAGAGTTTTTTGGTTTACCCTGTTGGATATGTTCAAATATTTTTGTTTATTTTACACATTTATTTAATTTGTCTTGCCTACCTAACAATACTAAGTGGGTTACAACTGTACACCAGAAATCAATCACACAGAATTGCACAACAAAACCAATAGTGCAACAAGCTTAAAAAAATACTGAAAATGCTAGTGTCTAGTAAAAGAGGTAGAAGAAAAATAAGCCTCCCCCTCCTCAAGTCTATCATAAGTCTTGATAAATTGGAGGAAGATGTGTGTGTCATATGCCTGACCAGGATTGGAGTTTCAGGTGGTTGTTGGAAGATTATTCTGAAGCTCAAAAGGAACTAAGGTACTCCTTGCTTCTTACTAGCTGAGAGAGATATAGTTCCCATTTCTGTGGGAGTTGTCCATTAAGGGACCAGTTAATTTGATTTCTTTCCCAAACCTAATGCAGAGTCAGGACCTGGTAACATCTCTCAAAATTTTCTGATTTCTAGGAGATACTATACTTAAAAGGTCCTTATGATTTTAAGTGAAAGAGGTTTTATGTCTGGTGTGACAGAAAAGCCGTAGACCTCTCATTCTGACCTGCACAAACTGAACACTTTATCAGGTTTGCTTTTGTATATTAGATTTGTATAAGTGCCACCTCTGTGTAGAACTTACACCCATCTCTCTATAGCTTTTTATTCACTTTATGCACTGCTTACTTCTGTTGACACTTGGGATAGGAAACTTTTTTTTTTTTTTCAGGGTTTAGGAAAACACCACAGAAGAAAAGAGTAGAGGCTGACCAAAGACGATTCACCACTGGAGATTTGAATCCAACAGTCTTTATTGATATAAGTAAAAGAAGGACCCAACACGGGCTGTGTTTCGGCGCTTACAAGCACCTACATAAGGGGTCAAATGATATACTCCGGTTGAAAGCATGGAGCCACAGCTCTGCAGGAATGCAAAGCTGATACCTTTCGAAACGTGATAGTTCTTTTCCCGCAGTTGTTGCAAGTGCTGATTCATTTGAGTTTTTAGTGTTAACATATTTTGAAAGGTGACAGCTTCGCATTGCTGCAGAGCTGTGGCTCCGTGCTTTCATCCGGAGTATATCATTTGACCCCTGATGTAGGCGCTTGTAAGCGCCGAAACACAGCCTGTGTCGGGTCCTTCTTTTACTTATATCAATAAAGACTGTTGGATTCAAGTCTCCAGTGGTGAATCGTCTTTGGTCAGCCTCTACTCTTTTCTTCTGTGATTTCGTCATTGTAGAGGATTCCCCTGTTTTGTACTTTGGATTTAGGAAAACACCATGCACCATCCAGATTACAATAAGAGCATGATCCCCTGTATTCATTGCTGTTACAGGAATTTTACCTTATCGATGGCCAAAGAAAAAGGGACCTAATTTTAAGAGCTAAACAGACTTCATCAGTTTCAGCTGTGTACTGGTGCAACCTTGCATGTTTTTGTCAATTCAAAGCATTATTTTTGGGAGGGTCTGTGTATTGAAATGCTCTGTTAATCCACATTAGGTGATGTCGCACAATAAAGAGAGACGGTCAAAGCGGGATGAGAAACTGGACAAGAAATCTCAGGCTATGGAGGAGCTGAAAGCTGAGAGGGAAAAAAAGAAAAATAGAACGGGTATGTAAAGTACTACTGTTGTCTCTCCAGTAGTGCTTCTGTCTTTCCTTGTTGTCCTGTGAGTTTTGAGTGTCTAAGTTCTAGTCTCCCCCCCCCCCACCCGCACTTATATTGTCTACTGGAAAGGATGAATGATTTGATTTGGCTTCATGGAAACCAAGGAAACTTCTCATTCTCTAATTGATTCAGAGATGCATCTGACTAGCTGTGGGGAGAGAGTGTTCATAAACTCTAACCTCATTTTTAGTGATTTGATTTTCTTGAGACTTGTACTTTATTCCTCTCTCAGCGGAGCTTCTTGCTAAAAGAAAACAACCGTTGAAAACAAGCGAAGTGTACTCAGATGATGAAGAGGAAGAAGAAGATGACAAGTCCAGTGAGAAGAGTGATCATTCTTCTAGGTCATCCTCATCTGATGAGGAGGAAGAGTAAGTCTGCGGTCTGTGCATTGGGTGTATAGATCAGGATATCTTTGATATAAGCATTAGGATGGTATCTATGATTTCTCAGTTATGATTTGTAGGATTTGCACTGTCAACAAAGAATTGTTGATGCATTCATATAGTACTGTACCATTTTGTCCTTAGTGGAGTGGAGGAGTTGTGTAGTGATTAGAAAAGTGGGTGGCGAACCTGGGAGGCCAAGATTGAAATCCTGTTTCTGTCACTTATTAGGCCCTGAGCAAGCCAGTTCACTCTTTATAGCCTCAGGTGCATAATTATTTTTATAACTTATTTATAGAAAGGGCAAATCATATAATTGATACCATGACATTACTCACTGAACAAACTGTCTGCAATAATTGCAAAGGAAAATGCATCCAGCAACCCCACCAATTCAAGCTTAAATTTTTAGCAATCTGAGGAAGGGATTTATCAAGTTGACATGAGCTCTGATTTGAAAGTTAGATTTATAAAATTCACAGATCCTCCTAGGAAAAAGTGGTGTTTCTCCTTCCAAAAGTCAATTAACCCCTTCCTCTACACAACACCATATACAGCCATATTTGGGCATGAATGTAGGCTAATAGTCCTTTAGGTTTTGCTGCCTCCGTAAGCATCTGCTAATAACAGACGTGTGAGCTCAAAAGGAAGCAAAGGCAAAAATCCGTGCTTATATTTTGTTTTGGACCTGACAATTTCTTCCTCCTTTGGGCATCCAGCTCAGTTGGAATCGGGGCTGGGACCTGGAGCCATGAACCCCCATTTCTAACCACTCAGGGCTTTCAAATTCTCCCCAAACTTATGTAAGTCCAACTGTTGCAGTAACTTGTTGTCTGGGAGCCATACACCAGGGCTTCTTCAAAAACCCTCCAATCCTCATCCCTAAATCCTGACACTAGGTGTTGCTGATCACACACTTATTGACTCCTTCCTTTCACAGGAGCTATTATCTCTACCTGCAAGCCAACCTGGGGAGTAGAAGACAGCATTTTTTTTCTGCGTCAGTCTGTTCTCACTCTGAAAAGTCAAGTAGATGGGCAAGTTCTCTGGGACTGCATTGCCCTTCATATACTCTTTAAACTCCTGCCTCCGTTTCTGCTTAGTTTGCATGTTCTCTTGATGAAAAGTTGCATTTGCTAAGACAGTTTAAAAGAAAGAAAGAAACTGTTTTTGTTTTCTAATTGTATTGAGGGTCTTACTTTTTTGCTTCTTCTTCCCAACCTAGGAAAGAAGAAATACCGCCTAAATCTCAACCAGTTTCTTTACCTGAAGAATTAAACAGAGTGCGGTTATCCCGGCATAAGCTGGAGCGCTGGTGTCACATGCCCTTCTTTGCTAAAACTGTAGCAGGCTGTTTTGTGAGGATAGGTATTGGAAACCACAACAGCAAGCCAGTGTATAGGGTAGGTATTTTTGCTATCAGTGATAGGTATTGCCAAAGCTTTATGTCGGTCTCTTGCTGTCACTTGAAAAATACAGCTGGGCTATTATGTTTCCAGGAAAACAAATTATAACAGTGGTTCCCAGACCCTGTCCTGGAGGCACCCCAGCCAGACAGGTTTTCAGCATATCCACCATGAATATTCATGAGAGAGATTTGCATGCAGTGGAGGTAGTGCATGCTAATGTGTCTCATGAATATTCATTGTGCTTATCCTGAAAACCTGACCAGCTGGGGTGCCTTCAAGACCAGGTTTGGGAACCACTGAGTTATAACAAATTTCTGTAATTATAGTTGGTTATCCCTTTCTGATAATAGTTACCCTGTCAAAAATGCCAAATGTGTTATAACTAAGGTGTGTTCATGCCTCAGCTGTATCAGTTGCAGCTTATGCGACTTTAAAGTACTTTCAACAAAAATAAATTCATAATTTCGCCATCAAAACTATAAATCTTATTTTTCCAGTTAAGTGCTCAAAACAGATGTCATAAGATTTCAATATAACTTATATCATCACAGGATTTATAAAAGGAAAATATGAAACAGCTAAAATACTACTGAACAAAACTTTAAAAAAAAATTCCAAAAGACATCAAAAATTACCAGCCCGAATAAATCAAATTGTCTCAAAAGCTTCAATTCTAATAAGAAGTTAATACATGCTATCAGATTAGCAATTACTACATTCTAATAAGCCAGCACATTAAAAAGGCACCCTTTAGCATTTTTTGGAAAATAAGGTAGTTCTGTTCAGACAATAAGTAGAATTATATAATGTACGTGTGATAACATGCAAAGGTTCTCCTGTTAAGTCCTCATTCACCTCATCTCAGAATGTGAAGGAGTTTGTGAGAAGACTTCTCTCACAGGTTTAAGAAATCTAGTTGGGGCATTTTGCCATAAGCATTTTCTTAAGTGTTCAGGGTCTCTATTTTTTAATCTATTATGAGTCAATAAGATTTTCTGTTGTCTCAAATATTCAATTAGAAGCCAGCAGAGGGCATTCAAAACTGAAGAGATGTAGTTGTCTAGAGTCTAGACCTCTTTTTGAGCTCTGCTATATTTTTCCTTGACTGCATTTTTTGGTAACTAAATCCATAACTAGCTTGATGACTGAAAAATTACTTTGAAAATTGATTTCAAATCTGATAATTTCATGTAATGCCTTTTAGTTCTATTATTTGATAAAAAGCTGTCCCTATTAATGCACTCTATTTCGCTCATAGTTTTTGTAATCTTTATCTTGATACTTCTGTTATCTCATTTAAGCTAAGGAGCCCTAACCTGCTAAGCCTTTCCTTGTATGGAAGTCATTTTACTCTTTCCCTTTTTTCTGCTATATCTTGTTTTTGAGATGTGACCACACATTCACACAGTACTCGAGATGAAATTGTACCATGCATGAATATAGATTTCTTAACATTCTGTTTACTTTATTTGATCACTACTGCACACTAAGTTGATTTTAAATGTGCTTTCCACATTGATTTCAAAATCCTTTTGCGTTGTAAATCTTCTTACTGACACCCAGCATTTTTTTACTTGTAGTTGGGCATTTTTTTTCCCAGTGTGCATCAGTTTGCATGTGTTCATTTTTAAATTTCATGGTCATACAGTTACTCAGTTTCCATCTCACAAAGTCCTCTTGCAATTTCTGATAATCCTCTTATGTTTTAACAACTTTGAATAATTTTGTCTCATCTGCAAATTCAATCACCTTGTTTGTAGCCCACTTTTCCTTTTCATCCTAAAAAGACTAGGCCAGAACATGGACTGGCCTGGTGAGGCAGTTTGAGAACTGGTCACCCAGTTATGCTTGGGTAATTGAAGGAGAATTCATGTTTTCCGAGAACAAGCAGGCCATGTTATAAGCAAACTACATAAGTAATGCCATACTGGGAAAAGACCAAGGGTCCATCGAGCCCAGCATCCTGTCCACGACAGCGGCCAATCCAGGCCAAGGGCACCTGGCAAGCTTCCCAAACGTACAAACATTCTATACATGTTATTCCTGGAATTTTGGAGTTTTCCAAGTCCGTTTAGTAGCGGTTTATGGACTTGTCCTTTAGGAAACCGTCCAACCCCTTTTTAAACTCTGCTAAGCTAACTGCCTTCACCACTTTCTCCGGCAACGAATTCCAGAGTTTAATTACACGTTGGGTGAAGAAAAATTTTCTCTGATTTGTTTTAAATTTACTACACTGTAGTTTCATCGCATGCCCCCTAGTCCTAGTATTTTTGGAAAGTGTGAACAGACGCTTCACATCCACCTGTTCCACTCCACTCATTATTTTATATACCTCTATCATGTCTCCCCTCAGCCGTCTCTTCTCCAAGCTGTATAGCCCTAGCCTCCTTAGTCTTTCTTCATAGGGAAGTCGTCCCATCCCCGCTATCATTTTAGTCGCCCTTCGCTGCACCTTTTCCAATTCTACTATATCTTTCTTGAGATGCGGCGACCAGAATTGAACACAATACTCAAGGTGCGGTCGCACCATGGAGCGATACAACGGCATTATAACATCCTCACACCTGTTTTCCATACCTTTCCTGATAATACCCAACATTCTATTCGCTTTCTTAGCCGCAGCAGCACACTGAGCAGAAGGTTTCAGTGTGTTATCGACGACGACACCCAGATCCCTTTCTTGGTCCGTAACTCCTAACGTGGAACCTTGCATGACGTAGCTATAATTCGGGTTCTTTTTTCCCACATGCATCACCTTGCACTTGCTCACATTAAACATCATCTGCCATTTAGCCGCCCAGTCTCCCGGTCTCGTAAGGTCCTCTTGTAATTTTTCACAATCCTGTCGCGATTTAACGACTTTGAATAACTTTGTGTCATCAGCAAATTTAATTACCTCGCTAGTTACTCCCATCTCTAAATCATTTATAAATATATTAAAAAGCAGCGGTCCTAGCACGGACCCCTGAGGAACCCCACTAACTACCCTTCTCCATTGTGAATACTGCCCATTTAACCCCACTCTCTGTTTCCTATCCTTCAACCAGTTTTTAATCCACAATAGGACATTTCCTCCTATCCCATGACCCTCCAATTTCCTCTGTAGCCTTTCATGAGGTACCTTGTCAAACGCCTTTTGAAAATCCAGATACACAATATCAACCGACTCCCCTTTGTCCACATGTTTGTTCACTCCTTCAAAGAATTGAAGTAAATTGGTCAGGCAAGATTTCCCCACACAAAAGCCATGCTGACTTGGTCTCAGTAATCCATGTCCTCGGATGTGCTCTGTAATTTTGTTTTTGATAATAGCCTCTACCATTTTCCCCCGGCACCGACGTCAGACTCACCGGTCTATAATTTCCCGGATCTCCCCTGGAGCCTTTTTTAAAAATGGGCGTTACATTGGCCACCCTCCAATCTTCCGGTACCATGCTCGATTTTAAGGATAAGTTGCATATCACTAGCAGTAGCTCCGCAAGCTCGTTTTTCAGTTCTATCAGTACTCTAGGATGAATACCATCCGGTCCAGGAGATTTGCTACTCTTCAGTTTGCCGAACTGCCCCATTACGTCCTCCAGGTTTACCGTGAAGTCAGTAAGTTTCTCCGACTCGTCCGCTTGAAATACCATTTCCGACACCGGTATCCCACCCAAATCTTCCTCGGTGAAGACCGAAGCAAAGAATTCATTCAGTCTCTCCGCTACGTCTGTCTTCCTTGATCGCCCCTTTTACCCCTCGGTCCTCCAGTGGCCCAACCGATTCTTTTGCCGGCTTCCTGCTTTTAATATACCGAAAAAATTTTTACTGTTTTTTTGCCTCTAATGCTATCTTTTTTTCATACTCCCTCTTGGCCTTCTTAATCTGCGCCTTGCATTTGCTTTGACACTCCTTATGCTGTTTCTTGTTATTTTCAGACGGTTCCTTCTTCCATTTTCTGAAGGTGTTTCTTTTAGCCCTAATAGCTTCCTTCACCTCACTTTTCAACCAGGCCGGGTGTCTTTTGGAGTTCCGTCTTTCTTTTCTAATTCGCGGAATATGTATGGCCTGGGCCTCCAGGATGGTATTTTTAAACAGCGTCCACGCCTGTTGTACAGTTTTTACTCTCTCAGTTGCCCTCCTAAGTTTTTTTTTTTACCGTTCTTCTCATTTTATCATAGTCTCCTTTTTTAAAGTTAAACGCTAACGTATTTGACTTTCTATGTACAGTTACTTCAAGAGAGGCTGAGAAGGCTAGGGCTTTTCAGCTTGGAGAAGAGACGGCTGAGGGGAGATATGATAGAAGTGTATAAAATAATGAGTGGAATGGATCGGGTGGATGTGAAGCGACTGTTCACGCTATCCAAAAATAATAGGACTAGAGGGCATGAGTTGAAGCTACAGTGTGGTAAATTTAAAACGAATCGGAGAAAATTTTTCTTCACCCAACGTGTAATTAGACTCTGGAATTCGTTGCCGGAGAACGTGGTACGGGCGGTTAGCTTGATGGAGTTTAAAAAGGGGTTAGATAGATTCCTAAAGGACAAGTCCATAGACCGCTATTAAATGGACTTGGAAAAATTCCGCATTTTTAGGTATAACTTGTCTGGAATGTTTTTACGTTTGGGGAGCGTGCCAGGTGCCCTTGACCTGGATTGGCCACTGTCGGTGACAGGATGCTGGGCTAGATGGACCTTTGGTCTTTCCCAGTATGGCACTACTTATGTACTTATGTACTTATGTACTTATGATGTCAAAACTGATCATATTATGGTCACTGTTATCAAGCGGCCCCAGTACCATAACGTCCCTCACCAGATCATGCGCTCCACTAAGGACCAAGTCTAGAATTTTTCCTTCTCTCGTCGGCTCCTGCACCAGTTGCTCCATAAAGCTGTCCTTGATTTCATCAAGGAATTGTATCTCTGTAGCGTGTCCCGAAGTTACGTTTACCCAGTCTATATTTGGATAATTGAAGTCACCCATTATTATCACATTGCCCATTTTGTTCGCGTCTCTGATTTCTTTTATCATTTCTGTGTCTACCTGCTCATCCTGGCGAGGAGGACGGTAGAACACTCCTATCACCATTTTTTTCCCTTTTATACATGGAATTTCAACCCACAGTGATTCAAAGGTGTGATTTGTGTCCTGCTGAATTTGTAATCTATCTGAGTCAAGGCTCTCTTTAATATACAATGCTACCCCTCCACCAGTCCGGTCTACCCTATCATTACGATATACTTTGTACCCCGGTATGACAGTGTCCCACTGGTTAACCT
Organism: Microcaecilia unicolor; assembly: GCF_901765095.1. Taxonomy (NCBI): domain Eukaryota; kingdom Metazoa; phylum Chordata; class Amphibia; order Gymnophiona; family Siphonopidae; genus Microcaecilia; species Microcaecilia unicolor. The sequence goes on along the minus strand of NC_044039.1, from coordinate 145,194,604 downwards.
CCTTCCACCAGGTCTCAGTAATGCCTATTATATCCAATTTTTCATTTAGTGCAATATATTCCAACTCTCCCATCTTATTTCTTAGACTCCTAGCATTTGCATATAGACATTTCAGAGTATGTTTGTTGTTCTTATTTGCATGATGCTTAGTACCTGACACTATTGATTTGACATCTTTTGTCTGATCTTTAGTTGTATTTAAGGGCACCGCCTACCACGGTCTGTTGTGCAACCTAACTATCCAGAAACCCTATCTTCCCTGTTTGTGAGGTATCTTTGCAAGATACCTTTTCCCGAACCATGCGCTTTTGAGCGACTGTCGGCCTTCCCCCCATTTCTAGTTTAAAAGCTGCTCTATCTCCTTTTTAAATGCCGACGCCAGCAGCCTGGTCCCACCCTGGTTAAGGTGGAGCCCATCCTTTCGGAATAGGCTCCCCCTTCCCCAGAATGTTGCCCAGTTCCTAACAAATCTAAAACCCTCCTCCCTGCACCATCGTCTCATCCACGCATTGAGACTCTGGAGCTCTGCCTGTCTCTTGGGCCCTGCACGTGGAACAGGTAGCATTTCAGAAAATGCTACCCTAGAGGATCTGGATTTGAGCTTTCTACCTAAGAGCCTAAATTTGGCTTCCAGAACCTCTCGCCCACATTTTCCTATGTCATTGGTACCCATGTACCAAGACAGCGGACTCCTCCCCAGCACTATCTAAAATCCTATCTAGGTGACGCGTGAGGTCCGCCACCTTCGCACCAGGCAGGCAAGTCACCAGGCGATCCTCACGTCCACCAGCCACCCAGCTATCTATATGCCTAATGATCGAATCACCAACTACAACAGCTGTCCTAATCTTTCCCTCCCGGGCAGCACTTGGAGACATATCCTCAGTGCGAGAGGATAGTACATCCCCTGGTGGGCAGGTCCTGGCTAAAGGAGTACTTCCTACTTCACCAGGGTGATGCTCTCCTTCTAGGAGACCTCCCTCCAAGGTAGCACAAGGGCTACTAGACTGGAGGTCTATTGATTTGACTATTCCCACATATGGATGACGTCATCCAACGGAACCCAGGTGCGGACATTGAACTGCTAGTACTAAAAGTTCTAGAAGCGTCCCACCGCTTGTATGTGCTGGTGCCTTGCCATCCGACACTCCATCGGTCCTTGATGTCGAGGTGGGCCCAGTCTCGGACATCCCTGAGGGAAGTGCTGTCTGACACTGAAGAGGAATGCTCATGGGAGTCTGAGGAGGATCCCAGGTACTTTTCCTCTGATAAGGCCTATGGGATCCCTTCTGAATCTTCCCTTCCACCTGAGAGCCTTTCATTTGCCTCTTTTGTATGGGAGATCCCATTCCCTGTAGAAGTGGAGGATGAGCCCAGGGCTAAGATGCTCAAGGTCCTGGACTATACCTCTCCACCTAAGGAGGCAGTGACTGCTCCTCTACATGAGGTACTCAAGGCAGTCCTCATGTGGAACTGGATGTCCCCTCTGTCTCTGTGGTCCCCAGAAAAATTAATACCAAGTATTGGATCCACGGGGACCCTGGGTTGGCGAGGTCTCAGTTACCTCACAACTTCATGGTGGTGATGCCGCTCTTGAGAGCCAAGAGTTCTAGGGACTATGCCTCGGCTCCCCCAGGCAGAGAAGCTAGAGCCTTGGACTCTTTTGGGAGGAACATGTATCAGGCCGCTATGCTCATCGCCTGTATTCAATCCTGCCAGTTCTTCACTAGTGTCTGCTTGCAGAACTTGGTGAGGCAGCTGTCTAGCTTGGTCGACGCGCTCCCTCCAGAGCAGGCTGAGCCTTTTTACCAGTTGGTCAAGCAGCAGAAGGCATGTTACAAGTTCTTGGCCAGGGGCACTTAAGACACTTTTGATGTTTCATCCAGAATCTCTGCCCAAGGTATAGCAATGCGCAGACTCTATGGCTGCGTGTTTCTGACTTGGACCATTTGGTCCAGCAGAGAATGGTGGATGCTCCTTGCCAGGGGGATAATGTTTTCGAAGAGAAGGCTGATGAACTGATTGACCAGATCAAAAAGTACACTGATGCTATGTCTTCTCTCTCCTGCAGGACATCATCTATGCACACCTCCTCATCCACAAGGTTTTTTGATGGGTCACAAAGTTTTCCTATTCTAGGTGTAGGTACACTTCTGCGGCTCGCCAGCCTTCTCAAGCTCAACCCCAGCACGCTCGTTCCCGTCAACAGCATGTGCCTAAGGCCCCTGCTGCTCCCCAGCAAAAGCAATGGACAGGCTTTTGACTGTCTTCAGCAAAGCATAGCTGCCATAAAAGTGTCCGTTCCAGACGACTTGCCGGTTGGGGGGAGGTTGAAAACTTTTTACCAAAGGTGGCCTCTCATAACCTCCGACCGATGGGTTCTTCAAATAGTCGGGTTAGGATACACTCTCAATTTGATATCCAAACCTCCACATTGCCCACTGAGAGCTCATTCATTAAGCTCTCAGCACAAGCAGGTACTTGCAGAGGAACTCTCCGCCCTTCTAAAGGCCCATGCAGTCGAACCCATTCCACCAGGGGAAGAAGGGCTGGGATTCTATTCCAGGTACTTCCTTGTGCAGAAAAAGACAAGGGGGATGCATCCCATCCTAGACCTAAGGGCCCTGAACAAATTTCTGGTCTGTGAAATGTTCAGGATGGTTTTCCTGGGCACCCTTCTTCCCATGATTTAGAAAAATGATTGGCTATGCTGTCTGAACTTGAAGGGCATATATACACATCCCGATACTTCCATCTTCGATTTCAGCTGGGAACACATCATTTTCAGTACCGTGTACTGCCTTTTGGCCTCTCGTCAGCTCCGAGAGTATTTACCAAATGTTTAGCGGTAGTTGCAGCGTTGCTACTCAGACTGGGAGTGCATGTGTTCCCTTACCTTGATGATTGGCTGGTGAACAGCACCAATGAGGAAGGTGCTCGGGAGTCCATGTGGAAGACTGTTCAAGTGCTGGAGCTACTAGGGTTCATAATAAATTACCCCAAGTTCCATCTCCATCCTGTCCAACAATTCATAGGAGCCCTGTTTGATACACGGACTGTTCGAACCTATCTTCCGGACACACGTGCGGACAACCTTCTGTCCCTCGCATCCAAGGTTCGGACATCGCAGCAGGTCACAGCTCGACAGATGTTGGGCCACATGGCTTCCACAGTGTATGTTACACCCATGACACGTCTTCACATGAGATCTGCTCAGTGGACCCTGGCTTCTCAGTGGTATCAAGCCACGGGAAGTCTGTAAGATGTCATTTGAGTTTCCCCCGAGCTTGTACACTCTCTTCAGTAGTGGACAATTCGGTCCAATCTGATCTTGGGACTTCCATTTCAAATTCCTCAGCCACAAAAAGTGTTGACAACGGATGCATCACTCCTGGGGTGGGGGGCTAGTGTAGATGGGCTTAAGGAGCCTGGTCCCCCCCAGGAAGCAGATATTCAGATCAATCTCCTGGAGCTCTGATCGATCTGGAACTCTCTAAAGGCTTTCAGAGTTCGGCTGTCCAACCAAATTATCTTAGTTCAGACAGACAATCAGGTTGCGCTGTATTATACCAAGAAGCAGGGGGGCACTGGATTTCGCCTTCTGTGTCAGGAAACCGTCCACATGTGGCTCTCCAAGCCACTTATCTGGCAGGCATAAACAGCCTGGCCGACAGACTGAGCAGGATAATGCAACTTCAAAGAGTGGTCACTGAACATGGACATATCCCGCAAGATCTTCCGAGCATGGGGCACCCCCTTGGTGGATCTTTTTGCCACTCAAATCAATCACAGGGTCCCTTATATCTGTTCCAAACTTCAGACCCACGACAGACGAGCGTCAGATGCCTTCCTTCTTCACTGGGGGACAGGCTTTCTGTATGCTTATCCTCCCATGCCTCTGGTGGGAAAGACTTTGCTGAAACTCAAGCAAGACCGCAGAACATGATTCTGATCGTGCCCTACTGGCCGCATCAGATTTGGTTCCCTCTTTTTCTGGAATTTTTCTTCACGACCTTCATCACACTGAATGAGGGGTCACTTCTACATCCCATCCCCGGTCTCTGGCTGTCAGGGCCTGGGTGTTGAGAGTCTAGAATTTGCTTCCTTGGATCTTTTGGAGGGTGTCTCCCGAGTCTTGCTGGCTTCCAGGAAAGATTCCACTAAGAGTTATTACTCTTTTAAGTGGAGGAGGTTTGCTGTCTGGTGTGACAGCAAGGCCATAGATCCCCTTCCTTGTCCTACACAGACCCTGCTTGAATACCTTCTACACTTATCAGAGTCTGGTCTTAAGACCAACTCCGTAAGGGTTCACCTTAGTGCAATTAGTGCTTATCAGCATGTATTTTATTTATTGCATTTGTATCCCACATTTTTCCACCTATTTGCAGGCTCAATGTGGCTTACAGAGTTTTGTTATGACAAATTCATTCCAGGATTTCATATATAAGAAGTATTTGTATAATTACAATTAGTAACGTAAAGAGATAAAGTAAGGGAAAAGAGAAGGCAGGTGATAAGCAGGATAATGTAGAAGGTGGCCTTTAATAACTGGGTTGGTTGGTGAGGTAGTTTTGTAGAGTTATGGGTTCTCTTTGTAGGCCTTGTTAAAGAGGTGTGTCTTCAGAGATTTGCGAAAGTTAGTTATTTCGTCAATGAATTTCAGGGCTGTAGGTAGTGCGTTCCACAGCTGCGTGCTCATGTAGGAGAAGGTGGTGGCGTGTGTCAGCTTGTATTTTAGTCCTTTACAGCTGGGGGAAGTGTATATTGAGAAATTTGCGGGCTGATCTTATGGCGTTTCTAGGAGGCAGGTCCACAAGGTTTAGCATGTAGATTGGGGCATCTGCGTGGATGATTTTGTGAACAATCGTGCAGATTTTAAACGCAATGCGTTCCTTGAGTGGGAGCCAGTGAAGTTTCTCTCTTAGGGGTTTTGCACTTTTCGTATTTAGTTTTTCCAAATATGAGTCTGGCTGTGGTATTCTGGGCTGTTTGGAGTTTTTTGATAGTCTGTTCTTTGCAGCCAGCGTACAGTGCGTTGCAGTAGTCCAGATGACTTATTACCATTGACTATACCAAGGTCCGGAAGATGTATCTCGGGAAGTAAGGTTTAACTCTTTTGAGTTTCCACATGGAGTGAAACATCTTTTTTGTCGTATTCTTCACGTGCGCATTGAGTGTGAGGTTTCGATCGATGGTAACTCCAAGAATTTTCAGATTTTGTGAGACGAGAAGAGAACAGTAAGGTGTGGTTATGGTGGAGTAATTGTTTGTATTGTGTTGAGAAGTGATTACAAGACATTGTGTTTTTTCTGCGTTGAGTTTTAGCTGGAATGCATCAGCCCAGGAGCGCATGATTTGGAGGCTTTGGTTGATCTCGTTGGTGATTTTGTTTAGATCATGTTTGAATGGGATGTAAATCGTGACATCGTCTGCGTATATGTAAGGGTTGAGGTTTTGATTGGCTAGAAGTTTGGCTAAAGGTATCATCATTAGGTTGAAGAGAGTTGGTGAGAGGGGGGATCCTTGGGGAACTCCACATACAGGTGTCCATGGGGGTGATGTGTCCGCATTCATTGTTACTTGGTAAGATCTTGTGGTCAGGAATCCTTTAAGCCATTGGAGAACTGTGCCTCCTACTCCGAAGTATTCTAGTATCTAATATAATAAAACGCACCCTCGAGGGTCACGTGATGCTAGGCTGTGGGTAGGACGCCGCGTCTCAGAGCTCCGAGGCCCCGCTGAAAACATCTAGCCCCCAGCACCTTAAATATCGGGAGAAAGAGCCCCCAACGAACGGAAACAGCGGCGGAATATCGGGTCAGTCTGTGGACGGTCCGGACTCCCAGAGACTTACCGCAATGTCACTTAAATCAGCTCGAAAGGAAGGAGCGCGGGGCCGCGTGGGCGACAGCAAAATGGCGGACGCAACCCCGGTCGGTGAGACGGTAAGCACAGCCTGGGCGGCGGAGATAGCCGCGGAAGTTTCATCCTTACTGGAGGGGTCCGTGGACAAAAAACTACAGAAAATTTCGGACCAAATAGCGCAGATGGATGGGAAACTCGGAGGACTACGGGAGGAATTGGCGGGCTACCAGCAACGGATGTCGGATGTGGAAGACCAATGCCAGCAAGCAGATCGTAAGCAGCAAACCCTAGAGAAAAAACTGGAGCAGTTGGAACAGAAGGTAGAAGACCTGGAGAACAGGTCACGACGGAACAACTTACGACTAATAGGCTTACCAGAATCGCTAAGAGAGGTTGATCTGCGAAGTTTCCTGGAAACATGGATCCCTAAAGCGCTCAGCATGAAACAATTAGAACACTCGTTGAAAATTGAGCGGGCTCATCGGCTGGGGAGACCGGGGCAAGGCAGGGAGAAGCCAAGGGTAGTCATATGTAAAGTATTAAATTATGCCCATAAACAAGATATCCTGCGAGAGTGGCGTTTGAAAGATAAAGTGCAGTATGAAAATAATACTGTTCTCTGCTTCCAAGACTTTTCTGCATCTGTGGTGGCGCAACACAGGCAGTTTGCGGAGGTCTGCAGGCGCTTGTACGACAAAAAAGCACGTTTTGCCCTGATGTTCCCGGCCAAATTGAGAATTCAACACAAGGGCGTCCAGCACTTTTTTCAATCTCACACTGAGTCCTTGAAGTTCATCAATCAAATGGACAGTGAAACACCAACAGAGAAGGGCCAGACAGGCTCCAGCAGCCAGCAGAGCACTTGAAGGAATTGGAGGACCCACAGGTGGAGGTGTAAGACAGAGGCAGTGACAACAAGCCAGGATGGAACATTGATAGTGGGTTATCAGGTTGTATAAGCATGAGAGACATTAGGCTCTATATAGTTAAAAGGTGCAGGAAGGAAGAAGGAGTAAGGATCGCAGGTATAAAAGGGGGGGCTATGGTTGGTACTATAAGTATGCTTAATAGGTGTAAATAAGTTTGTACCATGCAAGAAATGTTGAAAGGGGAAAAGGGCACACTAAACTGTAAATGACTAATTAAACAAATGGTGCTGGGAGGGCTAAGCGGGGCGGAGCGGTGGCTGGTTCTCTAGCGAGAACGCTTTGGAAGATAGGGGGAAGTAGTTCAGGGGAGGGATGGAAGGGGATAGGGAGGAGGGGGAGGGTAGGGAGGGTAGTTATAGGGTTTGTTTGGGGGGGTTTTTTTCTTCTTCTTTTTGTTTGTTTGTTTTGTTTTGTTTTGTTATTGTATTCATTGTGTGTGGTTACTTGGGGACGGAATACTGGAATGTGGAGCAGGGAGCCGAGATGGACAGGGGAAGGAGGGTGCCTTTGGGCTGGGGGGCACCTTTCAGTAAGTGGGGCTATCATATTCTGGTCAGCCATAAGACAAGAATCTGAATTCACTTAAGTTAATATCTTGGAATGTGGGGGGGATCTCATCGCCCATAAAACGCACAAAAGTCCTACAGGCGTTGCGGAGACACAGAGCGGACATAGCATTCCTCCAGGAAACCCATTTATCCACCACTGAGCATAGCAAATTTCAGGGGGGTTGGGTGGAGGTGGCAGTGGGATCACCGGCACTAGGGAAAAAAGGAGGAGTGTTGATACTAATCCGAAGGGTTCTACAACTGCGAGTCAAAGCAATAAAAAGGGATGAGGGAGGCAGGATAGTGCTGGTGGAAGTAGAGAGGGGCACATCTACCTATATTCTTTGTAATGTCTACGCACCTAACGTGTATGATCATAAGTTCTATAATAAGTTACTGGAACTGCTGAGCCCCCATCAGGGGGGTAATGTTATACTAGGAGGGGACTTTAACATGGTGATGGGCCCCGGGATTGATAGAAGTGGGGACCTGGGAACGCAGCACAGATCTCGCCCGGGGGGTGTGCCTTTCCTCTGCTCGGCTTTATGTATGATCGACGTGTGGAGGGTGTTGCACCCAGGGCAGAGGGATTATACTCACACCTCCAGAGCGCACTTGACTCAATCACGCATTGATTATTTTCTCTTATCCCAGGCACTCTTCCCTCAAGTGCCAATTGCAGAGATAGGCCCATGCGAAATTTCTGACCACGCGATGATATGGCTCCAGTTGCAGATGTCTGGGGGTGGGCTTGGGCGGGGGGGATGGAGGTTCCCTTTTGAACTATACAGAGACCCTCATTTTAAGACGTATATTAGTGAAAAATGGAAGGAGTATGATCAATTTAATGGAGAACATCGGCAGAACGCAGCCCTGTACTGGGAAACAGCCAAAGTAGTGATGCGGGGGGAGGTGATAGCCTACAGAGCAAGAGCAAGAAAGCAGAGAGACAGATCCTCCGCTTGGAAAACGAGGTTAGGGTGTTGCGGAAGAGGCTTGGTAGGAAGGTCACGGAAGATAACAAGAAGGTGCTGCTCACAACCCAGAAAAATTTAAATGAGCTGCTTCATCAAAGAGCGCAGAAGTCACAAAATTACTATAAATACCAGCTATTCCAGTATGGTAACAAAGCGGGTATGTTGTTGGGTAGGTTGGTACAAAGGAAAAAGGGGCCCTCGCGGATTCTGCAAGTGAAGGATGGCAGAGGAGGGTTTCTTAGGGAGACTGGGAGTATTATAAGGAGTTTCAGAGATTACTTTCAGGCCCTATATGCAGAACCAAAAGACATCATAGAGAACAGTAGTCTATATTTAACAAACCAAATATACCGAAGATCACGGAGGAGCAACGGGAGTTTTTAAATAATCCGATTGTAGAAGGGGAACTGTTAAGTAGCCTTGCAGCAGAGTGAGATAGATAAAGCGCCGGGGCCCGATGGGTATAGTATAGCCTTCTATAAGATATTACAAGAGCAGGTTACACCTCCATTGCTACACCTATTTAATACCATGGTGTCAACGGGGACAATACCAGACTCCCTCAATGTAGCTAAGATCATAGTATTGCGGAAGCCAGGGAGGGATGAGATGGAAGTTGGATCTTATAGACCAATTTCCCTATTGAGTAGTGACCTGAAGCTCTATGCGAAGATTTTGGCTAATCGCTTGGCAAGGATACTACCTCAGCTAATAGCATCTCCACAGGTTGGGTTCGTGAAAGGAAGGACAGTGGCCAGTAATATGAGAGCTCTGTTGGCATCCTTGGAGACTGTGGAGCGACAGAAAAGGCCTTCTCTGGTAGTCAGTTTTGATGCCGAGAAGGCCTTTGATAAGGTGGTGTGGGGATTCATGTTCGCTGTGATGGCACAGAGGGGTATAGAGGGGGCCTTTCGAGACGCGATAGGAGCACTTTATGTAAATCCCCAGGCATACCTTTGGATCAATGGGGAACAGTCAACCTTATTCCCAATTAGGCGAGGCACAAGACAGGGGTGTCCCTTATCGCCCTTACTATTTGTATTGGTCCTAGACCCGTTGATTAGGGAAATTCAAGATCACCCGGAAATAGAGGGGGTTAAGTGGGAGACTACAAGGTTTAAGGTATCTGCCTTTGCAGACGATATTCTAGTTCACCTTACCCAACCAAAACGTTCGCTGGAAGCACTGCTGGAACTATTCCAGGAATATGGTGATTTTGCTGGTTTTAAAATCAATTACTCCAAATCTTTAGCATTAGCAACTAATCAAGGTGTGAGGCAGATGTGGGGAGAGGCGTTTCCATTGCGCTGGGCGTCGGAGTCGCTCCAGTACCTAGGGGTAAGGATTCCCATGAAAACATCAGACCTGTACTCCGTGAATATTAACAATATGGTTACTGCTATGAAGGACCGCTTGGACAAATGGGGGGTACTGCCGCTCAACCTTCATGGGAGAGTGCAACTATTTCGCATGGTGGAGTTCCCACGATGGCTGTACCTATTTCAGGTACTCCCCATTCGATTAAAGGTGAAGAGCCTGAATCAAATATTTAAATACGTTCGGAAATTTATTTGGAGGGGGTCCAAGCCGAAACTCCCTTTGAGGTTATTGATGGGGTCGTGGAGAGAGGGAGGAATGGGACTTCCAGACATTCGTCGCTATAATCAAGCCAGTTTGCTCCGCCACTTAGGTGATTGGTTATTAGACAGGCAAGATTTTACCCCCCGTAAGCTGGACTGGAGCACTTTAAACCATATCATTTGTACTTCTTGCTGCAGTGCCCAAGCCATCAGATTCCGGCATGGGCAAGCAACAGTGTATTGGTCAGCCCCCTGAGAGCAGTATGGAAAGAGTTAAATAAAGCCTGGGGCCTAGCAGCGGATGTATCAGACCTTTTGCCCCTGCAGGGTAATCCCCAGTTCACACCAGGCACAGAGAATAAAGTATTTCGTAGGTGGGCAGAGATGGGGATCACTAGATTAGAGCATGTTGTGGGCTCCACAGGTCAGCTATTAGACCTTGGAGCTTTGGGGGTGGGAATCACTCCGAGTTATCAATTTGCGTATTATCAGCTCGCACACTATGTAAGATCTTTGGAGCAAGGGAAATTGGGCAGTGGACATGGACGTCACATACGGGAATTCTTTGGTTCAGTGCCTGGGGAGCATCTGTCGGTTTCAGGTCTACAAAAAGCACTAGGGGAGCTAGGTAAGGATAGAGACACAGGACGAATCTTAAGAAAATGGGCTCAAGATCTTAGGCGCCCGAACCTGCAACTGGATTTCCAGAAGTTAACAGCTAGAATACCCACATTGTCGGGAAACGCATCCTTGAGAGAATGTCAATACAGGATTTTATATAGGGCATACATGTCCAAATACCAAATGTTCAAGTTTGGGGGTGTGGTTGATCCTCTGTGTTCTAAGTGTGGGCAGAGGGAGGGCACACTGTTTCACTCCCTTTGGGAGTGTCACAAGTCACAGACCTTTTGGAGACAAATTGTGGGGTTCTTAGAGTCTGTTTTGAAGGAAAGGGTTCCGTTGTCCCCACTAGGACTTCTTTTAGACAAGTACGAAGTATTTGTGCTGCACAACAGGGGGGGCTCGGCAGTTCATAAGGAAAGCCAGTTTAGTGGGTAAGAAAGTAATCTTAAAGGTTTGGGTACAAACTGATCCACCGGACTTCTGGCACTGGAGGAATAGTCTACATGAGCTGTTGATGATGGAGAGGAGAGGGGTGGAATCCTCCCCCAAGAGAAAGAAGGCATTCTTGGAGATTTGGGAACCATATATACAGTCCTTGGCACCAAAAGCTCGTAGTTTTATCCTAAACCGTCTCTGAGGATCCCACATTAGACCGTTTTTTTTTGTTTTTTTTTAATTTTATTCCACAGGGGTGGGTGAGGGGAGGGTGAGGAAGGGAAAGATGAGCACTTCAAAGGTTTTGACTGTTAAGACAAAGTAGTTGTTGAACAAATATTTAACCAATATACTGTTACCATGCAGTTATGTTATCATTGGAGTAAAGTGTTGACTGGCATCCAGACATACAAGAATGTCACCTTAAGAACAACGCTCTCTGGATTGGGGGAAGGGGCTATCAGAGCACAGGCCCCAGGGCTTCCCCCAGGAGGGGGGCGTATAAGGCTTTGGTTAGAGGTTTTTGCATAGGCACTTCATAAAAGGTGGGGTGGGGGGAGGCTATGTAGAATGTGAGGCAAGTTGACATCTAACTTACTTGTTATGTGTACATTGTTATTTGATCCTTACAAAGCAGGTGTCACTTGAATGTTGCTAGTACTAGCCTTTTCACATCTGGAAGTTTGGGACTAGAGGGTGGTTGGGAGGGCGGGTGTCAGAGTTATAGGGGGAAGAAATTGAAAATTGCCGATGATACATGTGTTGATTGTATTGCTTCAATATCCTCTTCTTTGAGAGTGTGTTATGTCACATCAGTTATGTGCGTACAAGGATGTATTTTTTAGAGTGTCATCAATAAAAACGTTAAAACTAAAAAACGCACCCTCAACGTTCTGTGGACAACGTTCTGAAGCCATCTGACGTCACTCCCAGGCTGAAGGGTTCGTGGATTCGTGGTGTGAAGCCTTCAAGCCAGCCGTCTCTGCCCCGCCCTCGTGTCAAACGTCATGACGTCGAGGACGGGAAAAAAAACAAACAATTCCGGCAGCGTCAGGGAAGGAGGCGGCGCTCCCGACGTCTCTAGCCTTCCCTTCGCTGTGTTCCGCCTTCTTCTGACGTCAAGGATGACATCAGAAGAAGGCGGAACACAGCGAAGGGAAGGCTAGACGTCGGGAGCGCCGCCTCCTTCCCTGACGCTTCGCTGCCGGAACCGCCACGGAGGTAAATTTAAAAAGAAGAAAAAAAAAAAAAGGAAGTTGGGGGAGAGAAGAGGGTGGCCAGTAAAGTTGGACAATGGGAGGGCAGGGGAGAAACGACAGCATGGATGCGAAGGGGGGGGGGGCATGGATGCGAAGGGGGGGGGGGAGAAGAGGGCGGGCCAGGCTGGGACATGGGAGAGAGAGGAGCATGGATGCGAGGGGGGGTCATGAAAGGGAGAGAGGGGAATTGCTGGAAAAGGTTGAATGGAGGCGGCAGGGGACAGAGGAGCATGGATGGGCATGGATTGGGAGGGCAGGGCTCAGGGAGAGAGGGGAATTGCTGGATAGGGATGAATGGAGGGGGCAGGTGACAGAGGAGCATGGATGGGCATGGATTGGGAGGGCTCAGGGAGAGGGGAATTGCTGGATAGGGATGAATGGAGGGGACAGATGGGCATGGATGGATATGGATTGCAGGGCAGGGCTCAGGGAGAGAGGGGAATTGCTGGATAGGGATGAATGGAGGGGGCAGGTGACAGGAGCATGGATGGGCATGGATTGGGAGGGCAGGGCTCAGGGAGAGAGGGGAATTGCTGGAAAGGGATGAATGGAGGGGGCAGGGGACAGAGGAGCATGGATGGGCATGGATTGGGAGGGCAGGGCTCAGGGAGAGAGGGGAATTGCTGGATAGGGATGAATGGAGGGGACAGATGGGCATGGACGGATATGGATTGCAGGGCAGGGCTCAGGGAGAGAGGGGAATTGCTGGATAGGGATGAATGGAGGGGGCAGGTGACAGGAGCATGGATGGGCATGGATTGGGAGGGCAGGGCTCAGGGAGAGGGGAATTGCTGGATAGGGATGAATGGAGGGGACAGATGGGCATGGATGGATATGGATTGCAGGGCAGGGCTCAGGGAGAGAGGGGAATTGCTGGATAGGGATGAATGGAGGGGACAGGTGACAGAGGAGCATGGATGGGCATGGATTGGGAGGGCAGGGCTCAGGGAGAGAGGGGAATTGCTGGAAAAGGATTGGTTGCGGATGGGGCCTCTGTATTATTAGAGGTAACCGGTGTGGTATTTAGGAGTTTGTTTACGAGTGAGAAGAATTTGTGTGCATCCTTGTAGTTTGGTCCTATTATGGTTTTGTAATACGTTCTTTTAGTTTGTCTAATGGTGTATTTGTATTTTCTTTGTAGCTGTTTCCAATCTTTGAGTGTGTGTTCATCTTTTTTCTTGCTCAATGCTCTTTCTAGTCTTCTGACCTGTGTTTTTAGTTCTTTAATTCTTCATTAAACCATGGTATAGAGTTTTTTCTATGTGAGGTTCTGGTTTGAAGTGGTGCTATGTTGTCTAGTATTGTTCTGCATCTGTTGTCCCAATCTTGGAGAAATTGGGGCGAGTCTGTAGGTATTGTCAATTCGTTGGTATAGAATTGTTGCCAGAATGTTAATGGGTCTATTTTGCCTCTCGTAGTATATGTTTTTTGCTCTTGTTTTTGTTGTGCCTTTTTTGTTCTCCAGCAGAGGGAAAGGTTTTCTTTGTAGTGATCGGACCATGGCATGGCTGTCCATTTTGTATCTGTAGGTGTGAGGTTAGGTTCTGATGAGAATTTGTGGGTGATAATATCTAGTGTGTGTCCTTTGTTATGGGTGGGTTGCATGTTTGGCCCGTGGAGCTCCCGTAGTTGGACGAAGTTCTTGCATTCATGTACATTGCTTGCGTTAATATCTTCAAAGTGAAGATTGATGTCTCCTGCTATGAGAAGGTCCTGGCTGGAAACGCAAGTTTCCATATCATCAAGCTGATCAATCCATAGACTGGTGGGTTGTGTCCATCTACCAGCAGGTGGAGATAGAGAGCAAACTTTTGCCTCCCTATATGTGGTCATGTGCTGCCGGAAACTCCTCAGTATGTTCTCTATCTCAGCAGGTGGTGGTCACACACAGCAGCAGCAGCTCTGGCTAGGCCTCCAAGCCTAATTTTTAGGTTTTGTTGAGTGCCTGGGGTTGAGGGCTCTTTTGAGCAAGTGCAAACCTGGTGGTGCCAGGTCCCTCCTTTTCTCCCCCCTCCCGCTGGCTCCGTTAAAAAAAAAAAAAAAAAAAAAAAAAATTTTAAACGTCTTTAAAGGCGTTTATTTCGACGTTTATTTAAGCGTCTATTGCAGCTACTCACTGGGACACCAGGTCGTTACAACTCGGAGCGGACAGCAGGTAATTTTACCTTTTTATAGCGGGCGGGGGTTCCCCGATTCTTCTCCTCGTGGCACATGGCGTCGGAGGGCGAGGGCGCAAAGGGTCGCTCCCCGGGTTGCTTGAGCGCTTCTAGAGGGGATGCGGGGGTCTTAAAGCCTGATTCGCCCTTGTTGGGTGGCAGTTTCGTGACCGATGAATGTCCCGGTCCTTCCTCCGGCGTGGCGGTTTTTCCCGCCATAAACGCCCATCCCCCGCTCCTCGCCTCCGCCATTTTGGCCGGCCACGCGGCTCGGACGGCTTCTTCTTGGGCCGCCCTTGAGGTTGGAGACATTAATGCCATGAACGCCCTTAATTTGGGCGACGGCACAGAAGCGGCTAAAGTTAAGAGCCGTTCTTCCCGCGCGGCTCCTTCGCGGAGTTTCGCGCCGGACGCCATTTTGCATGCGCAGCAGGCCTCTCCCCCGCTGTTGCGAGCGCCGGTTGAGAGTGCGCCTAGGGCTGTTGCCCAGGCTGCGGAAGTGCACAGTCTGGGGGGTTTCTCCCCCGAGTTTGTTTTGCTGCTGCATCACCCTCGGGTTGATTCCCAGGCCTTGGAGGAATTTGTCTCCTCCGATGTAGATGAGGGCAGCGTGTCTGAGGTCTCCCAACGGTCCTTTGCGGATTCCTTGGAGGAGACGGATCCCCGCTCGGATGGAGCGGATGACCCCTCTGCAGCGCGGCTTTTTCGCCCAGAGGATTTGCCCAACCTGTTGTTACAGGCCATGGACACTTTGAAGATTTCCTCTCCGGAGGACGTCTCTCCCTCAGCCCCTGTTGGCTCTGCCATTATGCTGGGGACGAAGCGCCCGCCTAGAACCTTCCACGTGCATGATGCCATGCACACCTTAATTTCGGCTCAATGGGATGTCCCAGAAGCGAGCCTTAAAGTGGCTAGGGCTATGTCCCGCCTCTATCCTTTGGCTGTGAGTGAACGTGAGGCCTATCTGTGGCCTACCGTGGATTCTTTAATCACTGCGGTGACTAAGAAAACGGCATTGCCGGTGGAAGGTGGCACGGCCCTAAAGGACGCCCAAGACAGGAGATTGGAGGCGGCCTTAAGGTCGTCCTTTGAGGCGGCTGCTTTAAGTTTGCAGGCCTCAGTTTGCGGCTCCTATGTGGCCAGGGCGTGCCTGACTATGGTGCAGCGGGCTTCCCCCTCGGATCATTCCTTGAGGGATGATTGGCCAGCCCTGGAATCGGGCTTAGCCTATTTGGCAGACTTGCTGTATGATGTCTTGAGAGCCTCAGCTAAAGGCATGGCTCAGACAGTCTCTGCGCGGCGGTGGCTTTGGCTGAAACATTGGTCTGCTGACCACGCCTCTAAATCCCGCCTGGCTAGGTTGCCTTTTAAAGGCAAGCTGCTCTTTGGGGTCGAGCTGGACAAAATCGTGACCGATCTCGGCACGTCTAAGGGCAAGAAGTTACCAGAGGTCAGGGCTCGGGCTAGTGCTCGTCCCGGTACCTCCAGAGGACGGTTTCAGGAAGCCCGTCGGTACCGCCCGGGCAGGTCGGGTTCTTCTGCCCCCTCTTCCTTTAAGAGGCATTTCTCCCCCAAGCAGCGTTCCTTTCGCAGAGACCGCCGTCCCGGAGGTGCTCCCTCCGGTCCTCCCCCAGGGTCTCGTACCCAATGACGGGGTCTTGGTCCACGCCCCAGTGCAGATTGGAGGACGGCTGTCCTCGTTTCTGGGCGAGTGGACCACAATAACTTCAGACGCTTGGGTGCTGGAAGTCATCAGAGACGGCTACAAGCTAGAGTTCTGCCGACCCTTAAGAGACGGGTTTGTACTCTCTCCCTGCAAGTCTCCGGTCAAAGCTGTGGCAGTGCAGCAGACTTTGGACAATCTGATCCGCCTGGGTGCGGTCGTTCCGGTGCCAGAAAGTCAGCTTGGCAAGGGGCGTTACTCCATTTACTTTGTGGTACCAAAGAAAGGAGGTTCTGTCCGGCCTATCCTCGACCTCAAAGGGGTCAATCGGGCCTTGAAAGTGCGGCACTTTCGCATGGAGACTCTCCGCTCTGTTATAGCGGCAGTGAAGGCAGGGGAGTACCTGGCTTCCTTGGACATCAAGGAAGCGTACCTGCATATTCCCATCTGGCCTCCTCATCAACGCTTTCTGCGTTTTGCAGTCCTGGGCCGACACTTCCAGTTCAGAGCCCTCCCGTTCGGGTTGGCTACTGCTCCGCGGACCTTTTCCAAAGTAATGGTGGTCATAGCGGCCTTCCTGCGAAAGGAAGGAGTACAAGTCCATCCTTATCTGGACGACTGGTTGATCCGAGCCCCCTCTTATGCAGAGTGCGGCAAAGCTGTGGACCGGGTAGTTGCTCTTTTGAGCTCCCTGGGATGGATCATCAACTGGGAGAAGAGCCAGCTGCGCCCGACTCAGTCCCTGGAGTATCTGGGAGTTCGATTCGACACCCATGTGGGCAGAGTGTTCCTGCCAGACAATCGGATTGTCAAGCTTCAGGCTCAGGTGGACCAGTTCCTGGTAGCCTCTCCTCTTCGGGCTTGGGACTATGTGCAGCTGTTGGGCTCTATGACGGCCACGATGGAAGTAGTGCCCTGGGCCAGGGCTCATATGAGACCACTACAACACTCTCTGCTGCAGCGCTGGACTCCGATGTCGGAGGATTATGCGGTGCGTCTTCCCTTGGATCCAGCAGTGCGCAAGGCGCTGAGCTGGTGGATGCAGACAGACAAGTTGTCTGCAGGAATGCCTCTGGTGACCCCAGAGTGGATTGTCGTCACGACGGACGCCTCATTGTCGGGCTGGGGAGCCCACTGCTTGGGAAGGACAGCGCAGGGGCTCTGGTCTCCTGCAGAGGCGAAGTGGTCTATCAACCTCCTGGAACTCAGAGCCATTCGGTTGGCGCTTTTGGAGTTCATCCCGGTACTGGTGCTGAAGCCTGTACGGGTACTGTCGGACAATGCCACGGCTGTGGCCTATGTCAACCGCCAGGGAGGTACCAAGAGCGCCCCTCTAGCCAAGGAGGCTATGAGTCTATGCCAGTGGGCGGAAGCGAACCTGGAACAGCTGTCAGCGGCCCACATTGCCGGAGTCATGAATGTCAAGGCGGACTTTCTCAGTCGCCATACCTTGGAGCCCGGAGAGTGGCAGCTATCTGCTCAGGCGTTCTTGGACATCACGAAGCGCTGGGGCCAGCCGAGCCTAGATCTGATGGCGTCATCGGCCAATTGCCAAGTGCCGCGCTTCTTCAGCAGAGGACGGGACCCTCGATCCCTGGGAGTAGATGCTCTTCTCCAACAATGGCCGACACAAGAGCTTCTCTATGTGTTCCCACCCTGGCCCATGTTGGGCAGGGTCCTAGACCGGGTGGCAAGACATCCCGGCAGGATAATCCTGGTGGGTCCGGATTGGCCCAGACGTCCCTGGTATGCGGACTTGATCAGGCTCTCAATCGACGATCCTCTGCGGCTGCCAGTGGAGCAGGGCCTGTTACATCAGGGTCCCGTGGTGATGGAGGATCCCTCCCCCTTTGGTCTTACGGCCTGGCTATTGAGCGGCAGCGTCTGAGGAAGAAGGGCTTCTCAGACAAGGTCATCGCCACTATGCTGAGAGCGAGGAAACGCTCTACTTCTACTGCTTACGCCAGGGTTTGGCGTATCTTTGCAGCATGGTGTGAAGCAGGCTCACTTTCTCCCTTCACTGCTCCAATTTCTTCAGTGTTGGCGTTCCTGCAAGAAGGTCTGGACAAAGGCCTGTCGCTCAGTTCCCTTAAGGTCCAGGTAGCGGCTCTGGCTTGCTTCAGGGGCCGCCTGAAGGGTGCTTCCCTGGCTTCCCAGCCAGATGTGGTGCGCTTTCTCAAGGGAGTTAATCACCTGCGCCCTCCTCTGCACTCAGTGGTGCCTGCGTGGAATCTCAACCTGGTGCTAAGAGCATTGCAGAAGCCGCCGTTTGAACCCTTGTCGAGGGCATCTCTGAAAGACCTGACGTTGAAAGCAGTCTTTTTGGTGGCTATCGCTTCAGCCAGAAGAGTTTCCGAGCTCCAGGCGCTCTCATGTCGAGAGCCTTTTCTGCAGTTCACTGAGGCAGGAGTGACTATTCGCACAGTGCCTTCCTTTCTGCCCAAGATTGTTTCTCGCTTCCATGTGAATCAGCAGCTCTGTCTCCCTTCCTTTCGTAGGGAGGACTACCCAGAGGAGTACTCTGCTCTTAAATATCTGGATGTGAGACGAGTCATCATCAGATACTTGGAAGTGACCAATGATTTCCGGAAATCGGATCATCTGTTTGTCCTGTTTGCAGGTCCTCGTAGGGGTCTGCAGGCTGCTAAGCCTACAGTGGCAAGATGGGTCAAGGAAGCCATTGCAGCGGCTTATGTGGCCGCAGGGAAGGTGCCGCCTATCCAGCTGAAGGCTCACTCCACAAGAGCTCAGGCGGCCTCGATGGCAGAGGCCGGTTCCGTCTCCTTGGAAGAGATATGCAAGGCGGCAACTTGGGCTTCGGCCCATACATTCTCCAAGCATTACCGCTTGACTGTGGCTGCTCGGGCGGAGGCCCGGTTTGGAGCTTCAGTGTTGCGGTCAGGGATTTCTATGTCCCGCCCTGGGTGAGTACTGCTTCGGTACATCCCACCAGTCTATGGATTGATCAGCTTGATGATATGGAAGGTAAAATTATGTATAATCATACCTGATAATTTTCTTTCCATTAATCATAGCTGATCAATCCATAGCCCCTCCCAGATATCTGTATTGTTTTATTCTGGTTGCATTTCAGGTTCAAGTTTACTCTTCAGTTACTTCAGAAAGACTTCGTGTTCAAGTTTTTTCACTTGGATTCTTCAAGAGTTAAGACGAGTTTGTGTTACAGTGAGCTGCTGCATTCCTCTCCCCTCCGTTTTACGGGGCTGGATTGAGACTTATAATTCTGCCGGCACTCCCTCCCGCTTCGTGCGGCTGTAGGGCAGTTTTGTACCCCTCCCGCTTCGGCGGTGTTCGGGTCAGTCAGCTCCTCCCGCGGTTGCGGTTGCAGGATAAGCCAGATCCCCCCGCATCGGCGGGTGTGGTGTCCCTCCCCCGCTCCGCGGGGATGAGCTGGACGGATTCCCCTCCCCCACTTGTGTGGGGATGAGCTGGGTTAATTCCCCTCCCCCGTTTCGGCGGTGGTGAGCTGGGCAGAGTGTCCCTTCGTGGGTGTAATTCTCTAAGTGCTGAGTCCTGCGGATGGAGCTTTGATATCGACATACTGAGGAGTTTCCGGCAGCACATGACCACATATAGGGAGGCAAAAGTTTGCTCTCTATCTCCACCTGCTGGTAGATGGACACAACCCACCAGTCTATGGATTGATCAGCTATGATTAATGGAAAGAAAATTATCAGGTATGATTATACATAATTTTACCATTCGATATGAAATCCATAAAGTGCGTTTGTGAATCTTGCCAGTTGCCCGGAGGTCTGTAGAATAGGATTAGGTTTAGGTGATCGCGTAGGTTGGGGTGGTTGATTCTGACTGAGGCAATTTCAAGTTAGGGAAGCATAGATTCTGCTGCTGTTGTGACTGTGAATTGAGATTTATAGATTATTGCTATGCCTCCTTCTGTTTTTCCTTCTCTTGTCCAGTGAGTAATTTTGTATCCTGGAGGACAGAGCTCTAAGATTATTGGGTCTTTGGAGTCATGGATCCAAGTTTCACTAATTAGTAATGTAGAAGGTAAGCCTGTCTCTGTACAGTCTTTAGTTGTTCGCTTCATGAGAGGTTTGCTTTTGTCAAAGCCTCCTATTAAACCTCCACCAGTGTCATGGGATCTCAACGTCGTTCTCACCCAGCTGAGCCACTGAATTCCTGCCATCTGAAGTACTTGACCTGGAAGGTTGTTTTCTTGGTGGCTTTCAGCTCGTAGGGTCAGTGACCACCTTGTTTCATCACAATAGAGTTGTCTTCCTCACACACCCTAAGTACCTTCTGAAGGTGGTGTCGGAGTTCCATCTAATCCAGTTGATTGTCTTGCCAACATTTTTTTCCCCGTCCTCATGCCCACCCTGACGAAAGCAGCTTGCACACATTGGACTCAAAATGTCAGAACCATGGCCGTATCAGTAGCCCACTTAAAGTCTGCCTCCATTGAAGAGATTTGTAAGGCTGCAACATGGTCTTCAGTCCACACATTCAGATCTCATTACTGCCTTGACTAGGATACCCAACACGACAGTCTGGGCAGTCAGTGTTGCAGAATCTGTTTGGGGTTTAGAATCCAACTCCACCCTCCCAGGCCCATTTTGTTCTGTTCCAGGATGCATTCTCAGCTAATTTGTATATAGTTTCAGGTTATTCTACGTTACATCCTCGCCGTTGCGAGGCCCAATTAACCAATGTTTGTTGTTTTGAGTAAGCCTGGATGCTATGGATGCCCCACTTGTGAGAATAATATAGCCTGCTTGTCCTTGGAGAAAGCGAAGATACTTACCTGTAGCAGGTATTCTCCAAGGACAGTAGGCTTATTATTCTCACAATCCTGCCCACCTCCCCTTGGAGTTGTTTCTTTCTTGTTTTCTTCTTATGCTGTTGAATTAAATTAGGAAGGCACTCTGCACATGCACAGTGGGGTGCGGCAGAAGGCTCTGGCAACTTTTTTGCTATCCATTATATCAGTTCTAGGGCTGACACAGATCGTCGACCCACTTGTGAGAATAATGAGCCTGCTGTCCTCAAAGTAGAGAATACCTGCTACAGGTAAGTATCTTCGCTGTACCTGAATGCAATATATAATCAACTGTGATTGTACCACAGAAAGGCAGTATATAAATAAATAAAATAATTAAACTTAAATAAACTTCTTGGGTGCTGGAGAAGGGGGTGGGTAGGCTACAAAGCCAGTATTGGGAAGCTGTTGAATGGTGGTCTGAGGTCATCAAGATTCCACAGCCGTCATTTGCTCCTTTTACTGCAACTTGTAAGTATTGGGTTTGTTCTGGTAGGGTAACTAGGGGGGGGGGGGAGGCCTAGTAGTTAGGGTGGTGGACTCTGATCCTGGGGAACTGGGAAACTGAGTTTGATTCCCACTTCAGGCACAGGCAGCTCCTTGTGACTCTGGGCAAGTCACTTAACCCTCCATTGCCCCAGGTACAAATAAGTACCTGTATATGTAAGCCGCATTGAGCCTGCCATGAGTGGGAAAGCGCGGGGTACAAATGTAACAAAAATAAAATAAAGTACATTATGTTTTTAAAATTCTGTTTAGCTTCCATCATCACAGCATAATTTATGGCCTATGTTTAGTCACTTAGCTGTGCTTAGCTTTTCTTAGCAAGGCTGATCATCCAGTCCTCATTCTCTTCGAATTTACTTTGTCGGTAAGTTTCTTGTGTACTACATAAGGATTTCCATATGTCAATGCATACTCAGTGGTTATAAAATTTAGCTTTCTCAGTCTTGGCACTTGATAAATTTTCTGAAAAATACACATTAAAATATCTAAATATCATGTTTCTTATACTCCACTGATTCTCTCCGCTCCTGCATCTTTTTTTTTTTTTAATTGTTTAGGTGGCTGAAATCACTGGTGTGGTAGAGACTGGAAAGGTTTATCAGCTAGGGGGCACTAGGACAAATAAAGGGCTACAGTTACGGTAAGTGAACAGTGGTGTGTCATGCCAGCTAGAAGTTGGCAAGGATCAGGTTTTCTTTAGTGTTTGTGCTGTAATATTTTAATTCCATTAATTGGGCAATATTCCTGCTTAGTTACTAAACATGAGATATAAAAAGAGCCATCCTGCTGGTCTGGCTGATGATAAAAATGTATTCTGAGTAAAGAAAACACTTATTGGTAGCAAACTTCATCTGTCTTTTCTAAACTGTATTGTACTCAGCATTCTAGTTATTAATGGAACATACTGTACCAGATAAGAGTAGTTTTCTTCATTCATGTGGTGGAAGGGAAGGTCATGCTTTCTGTTTATGTGGGGAGGGTAGCATCTGAGAATACATTTAGGTAAATAGAATATAAAATGGTATGGAAGTAATTAGTGGGTAGAGCCTCAATATCTTGTATTAGATACTTTAGTACTGAATAGCTTCAATGTGATTTTATAGTTTGTGGTACAGGCATGCGCATGGGCTCTGTGTGTGTGTGTTCAAGCTCATATGTCTTACTTTTAAATATGGATCTCCTCACAGCCATGGCAGTGACCAGCGAGTGTTCCGCCTTGAATTTGTCTCAAATCAGGAGTTCACAGAGAGTGAATTTATGAAATGGAAGGAAGCGGTGAGTAAGGGGAGTTTGTGGGGTCCCCCAATTGGGGGGAGGTTGGGGGTTTATTATGCTGAGAAAGTTGATAATTGTGTGTATGGTATTTCTAACATAGTAACAGATGGCAGATAAAGACCTATATGGTCCATCCAGTCTGCCCAACAAGATAAACTCATTTTACATGGTATGTGATACTTTATATGTATACCAGAGTTTGATTTGTCCTTGCCTTTCTCAGGACGCAGACTGTAGAAGTCTGCCGAGTACTGTTCTTGTACTAAGTTATGAAGCTAACATCGAAGCCCCTTAAAATTTACACTCCAGCCCATCCCTATCTCTTCAGTCAGGATCAGGGCGTAGACCATAGAAGTCACTTTCTTTAATTTAAAGAAAGTACTTAGCTTCAGGCAGTTCTATTCAGGGGGGGGGGGGGGGGGGGGGGGCTGGTTGTGCTGCTGCAGATCAATTGTCAACCCACTGCTTGTGTGTTCTCAATTCGCATTTTAAAATCAGTATCCCTTTTGCTGCTCCCCGACATGAAGCCACGTTTCACCATTACGGCGTCTTCAAGGGAATTTATCTACAACACAGGGTGGAATGTCTTTAAGTGTTTAAAGACATTCCACCCTGTGCTGTAGATAAATTCCCTTGAAGATGCTGTCATGGTGAAACGTGGCTTCATGTCGGGAACAGCAAAGGGATACTGATTTTAAAATGCGAATTGAGAACACACAAGCACTGGGGTGATAATTGATCTGCAGCAGCACAACCAGCACTGGCACTGAATAGAACTGCCTGAAGCTAAGTACTTTATTCTTTAAGGGTCAATTAAAGAAAGTGACACACTCAAATAAGAAGGCATGCACAGTACTATGATGTTGGAGGGCAGTTGTGCTGGCATGCTATGTAATGGTATAGAAGCACAATAGCAATACTGAGCACTGCATATAAAAATTAAATAAAGTGACTAATAATTGTTTAATAGTCAGATCTGGTGAGAACAGTTTATTTACTTAGATAGTTAAAGGGATAGTCACCAGTTAAAGGGATTAGAGCCCAAAGGTAATAGAGTGATTACATTTTAACTGCCAGACCCTAACAAATCTTCAAATCCTTGCTTAAAGCCCACCTCTTCAATGTCGTTTTCGGCACCTAACCATTGACCTCTATCCAGGAAATCCAGATTGCCCCAATTTGATTGACTGCATTTTTGTCTTTAGATTGTAAGCTCCTTTGAGAAGGGACTGTCCTTCTTTGTTAAATTGTACAGCGCTGCGTAACCCTAGCAGCGATTTAGAAATATTAAATAGTAGTAGTAACAAAAATTCTTGTATTATGTTGAAAATCCAAGAAAGAATTACATAGAAACATAGAAAAATGAAGGCAGATAAAGACCTTATGTCCTATCTAGTCTGCCCATCCATGCCATCTACTATACCAGAGGTTCCCTAACCTGATCCTGGAGGTATCCCAGGTTTTCAGGATACCCATAATGAATATTCATGAGAGAGATTTGCATGCACTATCTTCACTGCATGCAAATCTCTATCATGAATATTCATTATGGGTATCCTGAATACCTGACTGACTGGGGTGCCTCCGGGACCAGGTTTGAGAACCAATGTACTATCCCCTTCCTCTCCCTTAGAGATCCTATGTACTTGTCCCAAGCGTTCTTGAATTCAGATAGTCTTAGTCTCCACCACCTCCACGGGAGGCTGTTCCACAAATTCTCCATTCTTTCCATGAAGTAGTATTTCCTTAGGTTACCAAGTCTGGTCCCTTTCACCTTCATCCTGTGCCCCCTCAATCTAGTGCTTCCATTCAATTGAAAGATTTGTCTTGTGTGTATTTATGCCACAGCGGTATTTAAATGTGTCTATCATATCTCCCCACTCCTGCTTTTCTTCCAAAGTATACATATTGAGATCTTTGTCTGTCCCTGTATGCTTTATGATGACCATTGACCATTTTTATAGCCGCCATCTGGTCCAACTCCATCTGTTTTGTTTTTTTTTGTATATATCTTTGGTATGGTCTCCAGAACTGCACACACTACTCTAAATGAGGTCCACCAGAAACTTATACAAAGGTATTATTGCCTCCTTTTTTTCTGCTGGTCAGTCCTCTCCCTATACACCCAAGCAAGCTGGCTCTTACCATCACCTTTTCTACCTATTTGGCCACCTTAAGATCGTCATATTTGATTATACCCAAGTCCCACTCCTCTTTCATGCACTCGTCTGGCGTGGTCTATGGCCCTCAACTAGCAAATGGAGCCATAGAAAAACAGCTTAGAGCTGATTTTGCTTACCTTATGGGGGTTGTTGCTGCCTTCAGCTGCTCAGTATTTCTGTGGCTCCAGAAGATGGTGCAGCAACTATGAGTAGGTTGAGTAGGCCACTCCTGGGAAGACTGTAGGTCTACAATATTCTGCAGGCAGCAGTCCTTTGGGGCCAGGTTCTCTCCCCTCTTTGGAACAAACTAGAGGACTAGAATTGGTGGAGCCTGGTCCACAGAGCCCAGGATGATTCCCTCCCTCTACTTCCTCGCCCCTCCCCCCAATCCTTTTGCGGATTGTGGCTGCTGTGCCTAAAACCTGGACAATTGCGACCCAACGCAACCAAAGATCATAACGGACATATCCTAACTCTTCCGTTCCCTCACTAAGTTCTCCCCAATTGTCTTTACCATACATGTATCTCACTCTACCATAATATCACCTTGATATTACTCGCAACTTGTATTTGTTCACATCGGAATTGGTTAATGCCGATTACGGTACTATGTAAGCCACATTTAGCCTGCAAAGAGGTGGGAAAATGTGGGATACAAATGCAACAAATAAATAAATGTCATCGACCTCTGATCTTGGGAGGGGACCAGAGGTTCATTCCTTGAGTACTGGCCATGTAAAGATTTTAGGAAAAAAAGAAGTAAGGGAGGTGATACGCTGCAGGTAAGTCATGGCAGTTGAGCATGTCATCCAGTGCATTTGGCCAGGCCTGGGAGCAAGCAGGCACCAGCTAGGTGAGTGAAATCTGCTTTCCTTCCACTTGCTTCTCCTATGTCTGGAAATAAAGGAGGTGTTGCTTCAGCTAAATCATAGCAGTTCAGCTTGTTGGTACAATTGTCCTGGTTTGGGAGCAGGCAGATAAGCAGATGCTAGGTGGGCAGGTACAGTCTGAGGAGGTATAGCACCCAGCCAAAAGTGAAGCTGGAAAGGTTCCCCAGATTGATGTGTGGCCTGTTCATTATGCGTGGAGTAAAACCTGGTCAGTGCTCTTGTTTTGATGATATTTGCAACCCTTTATTGCCACTCTGCACAAAAAAATATGAAAGTTAAACCATGCTGGACCTTTTAGATGCTGATCTTCCTCTAGCAAAATGGGAAGAATCATAAAGGTTACTTTCTCCAAGAACAAGCAGGCCAATAATTCTCACATGTGAGTGACATGTCCTGTGTCGCCCAGTCCAGAGGTTGAAAAAAAGCATTGTACAGCTTTGAGAGCGCAGGACCACCAGTTCCCTTTTTTCTGTGGTGAGAAGAGTGCCATTTTTGGCACTCACTGCTCGGTTCATGAGAATTTTTCAGAGTATATCTTTTGTGCCTTCTCGTGTCTTTTTGTTTCTCTCTTTATTTTTTTCCCTTTTGTGACATTTTTTTCCCTTACCATTACAGTTTTAGGTTTTTGTCCCCTTTTATTTTTTGTTTCCTTTTTTTTTTTCTGTGCTCTGTAGGCCACACTTAAGCCAGGGCGTCATTTGGGCTTGCGCCTTTTGATTTGGCCACAGCTGGGGTTTTTTTTTTTTTTTTTTCCATGTCATTGAAGGTTTCCAGTGGCTTCAAATGCTGCAGTTGGTGCAAGAGGACCATCTCTGGCAAATATGCCCATTCTTGGTGTCTTTGGTGTTTGGGGCCTGAAGATACCCCTTCTAATTGTGTTCTGGAGTGGAGGAGTAGCCTAGAGGTTAGTGCAGCGGACTCTGATCCTGGGGAACTGGGTTCGATTCCCACTGCAGCTGCGTGTGACTCTGGGCAAGTCACTTAACCTTTCATTGCCCCAAGTACAAATAAGTACCTGTATATACTATGTAAACCTCTTTGAATGTAGTTACAAAAACCACAGAAAGGCGTTATATCAAGCCCCATTCCCATTCCCTTTCCCTTTCTTTGCCTTCATATGAAGAAAAGAACTCAGTTGGCCAGAGAGGCTCAATGAGAGAAACATTTTGGAGCCAAGTCTGAATCCTCAATGTCGGGAGTTGCATCAGGTGCATCGGTCCACATGGCTGCTAGGCCCTTGGGTTCTGGTAGTGGCCGTGCATTGAGTGGGTCTCCACCTGCCTCAATGCCAGTTGCTGTGCAGGCCCTCGGGGACCAGTCAGACTTGGACCCGACCCCAAAGCGACAAGAGAATGCGAAGTTGTCCTCATCAGCACCAAGGAGCATCGATGACCTGCTTCGGGAAAGCCCAAGAAGCATTGGCATCAGTCGCCCTTGACCAACGGTGCCAGGAGCTCCGGGACACTAAGGGAACACATGCAGCCAGGACCAGGCACACGCTCTGAACCCGACAGTTCAGCATCCTGTCTGATACCCAAGCTTTTCCTGATGTTGACCTTGCTCAGGGCCTTGCTCCCTGAGCTTTTGGCAGGGCTGTTACATCACAGTGCATCAGCGTCTGGGGTACTTGCTTCTACCCGTATGGCCATCAGCCTGCAGTGAGGTTTCTGGTCCCGCCTACCCGTCGACTGCCACCCATGTCGGCACCTCCTCAATATGAGTGGAGGATGCTTCGCTGGAGACAAGGCTAGAACTGACTCTCAGGGATCATGGTTCCTCAATGTCGAGGCAGGTTTGGTCTCTCCTTTCCCATGAGGAGTTTCTCACACAAATAAGGGAGCGCTCATGGGGGAGTCCTGTGGTATCCTATCTGATCCCTCCCCTCCACAGGAGAAAATCACTAGATAGCATTTCCTTCCCATCTTTTGTTAAGGAAATGGCGGCTTCTATTCCTATTCCTTTGTAAGTGGAGGATGAGCCCAGGGCTAAGTTGTTCAAGGTCTTGGTCTACGAATCTCCTCCTAGAGAGGCTGTGATGGTCCTGCTTCAAGAGATCTTGCAGGACGTTCAACTGAAGAACTGGGAGTCCCATGTGTTGGTCCCTTTTCCTCCATAAAAAGATTGACACCATGAGGCATATTTTCAAAGCACTTAGCCTTCCAAAGTTCCATAGGTTTCTACCCTTCTCCATTGAGAATACTGACCATTTAACCCTACTCTCTGTTTTCTAATCCACAATAGAACAGTTATTTCTTATCCCATGGCTTTCCAGTTTCCTCTGGAGTCTTTCATGAGGTACTTTTGTCAAATGCCGTTTGAAAATCCAGATACACAATATCGACCAGCTCATCTTTATCCACATGTTTGTTCACTCCTTCAAAGAAATGTAGTAGATTGGTGAGGCAAGATTTCCCTTCACTAAATCCATGTTGGCTTTGTCTAATTAATCTATGCTTTTAAATATGCTCTGTAATTTTGTTCTTTATAATAGTCTACCATTTTGCCCGGCACCAACGTCGGGCTCATAGGTCTGTAATTTCCAAGATCACCTTTGGAACCTTTTAAAAAAAAAATCGGCGTTACATTGGCCACCCTCCTATCTTCCAGTACCATGCTTGATGTTTAAAGATAAATTACATATTACTAACAAGTACATAAGTATTTCCATACTGGGAGAGACCAAAGGTCCATCAAGCCCAGCATCCTGTTTCCAACAGTGGCCAATCCAGGTCACAAATACCTGGCAAGATCCCCAAAAAGTACAAAACATTTTATGCTGCTTATCCCAGAAATATTTTCCCCAAGTCCAATTCAATAATGGTCTATGGACTTTACCTTTAGGAAGCCGTCCAAACCGGGGTTGTTTTTTTTTTCCAAACTCCTGCTAAGCTAACCGCCTTTACCACATTTTCTGGCAGTGAATTCCAGAGTTGAATTACATGTTGAGTGAAGAAAAATTTTCTCTGATTCGTTTTAAATGTACTACTTCGTAGCTTCATCGCATGCCCCCTAGTCCTAGTATTTTTGGAAAGCGTAAACAGACACACTTCACGTCTAATCGTTCCACTCCATCATTATTTTATAGACCTCTATCATATCTCCCCTCAACCGTCTTTTCTCCAAGTTGAAGAGCCCTAGCTGATTTAGCCTTTCCTCATAGGGTAGTCGTCCCATCCCCTTTATCATTTTCGTTGCCCTTCTTTGCACCTTTTCTAATTCCACTATATCTTTTTTGAGATGCGTCGACCAGAATTGAACACAATATTCGAGGTGCAGTCACACCATGAAGCGATACAAAGGCATTATAACATCCTCGTTGTTTTCCATTCCTTTCCTAATAATACCTAACATTCTATTTGGTTTCTTAGCTGCCGCAACACACTGAGCAGAAGGTATCAACGTATCATCAACGACGACACCTAGATCTCTTTCTTGGTCAGTGACTCTTAACATGGAACCTTGCATGACGTAGCTATAATTCGGGTTCCTGTTTCCCATGTGCATCACTTTACAGTTGCTCACATTTAAATGTCATCTGCCATTTAGACGCCCAGTCTCCCAGTCTCTTATGCTCATCTTATAATTTTTCACAATCCTCCTGCGATTTAACTACTTTGAATAACTTTGTGTCATCAGCAAATTTAATTACCTCACTAGTTACTCTCATCTCTAGGTCATTTATAAATACGTTAAAAAGCAGTGGTCCCAGCACAGACCCTGGGCATCCCCACTAACTACCCTTCTCCATTGAGAATACTGACCATTTTAACCCTATTCTCTGTTTTCTATCTTTTAACCACATTAGGACACTACCTCCTAATCCATGACTCTCCAGTTTCCTCTAGAGTCTTTCATGTCAAATGCCTTCTGAAAATCCAGATACACAATATCAACCGGCTCATCTTTATCCACATGTTTCACACCTTCAAAGAAATTTAATAGCTTGGTGAGGTGATTTCCCTTCACTAAATCCATGTTGACTTTGTCTCATTAATCCATGCTTTTGAATATGATCTGTAATTTTGTTTTTTATCATAGTCTCTACCATTTTGCCCAGCACCGACGTAAGACTCGCCGCTCTATAATTTCCCAGATCTCCCCTGGAACCTTTTTTAAAAATCGGCGTTACATTGGCCACCCTCCAATCTTTCAGTACTACTACTACTTAACATTTCTAAAGCGCTACTAGGGTTACGCAGCGCTAGCTCGATTTTAAGGGTAAATTACATATTACTAACAATAGTTCTGCAAGTTCATTTTTCAGTTCTGTCAGTACTCTGGAATGAATACCATCTGGTCGAGGAGATTTGCTACTCTTCAATTTGTCAAATTGCTCCATTACATCCTCTAGGTCTATAGAGATTTCATTCAGTTTCTCCAAGCCACTTATCTGGCAGGCATAAACAACAGTCTGGCCGACAGATTGAGCAGGATAATGCAACCTCACGAGTGGTCGCTCAACTCGGGCGTAGTCTGCAAGATCTTCCGAGCGTGGGGCACCCCCTCGGTGGATCTTTTTGCCACTCAGCTCAATCACAAGGTCCCCCAGTTCTGTTCCAGACTTCAGGCCCATGACAGACTAGCGTCAGATGCCTTTCTCCAGCATTGGAGGAAGGGCCTTCTGTATGCGAATCCTCCCATACCTCTGGTGGGGAAGATTTTTGCTGAAACTCAAGCAAGACTGCAGGACCATGATTCTGATTGCGCCCTATTGGCCGCATCAGATTTGGTTCCCTCTTCTTCTGGAGTTGTCCTCCGAAGAACCATGGAGATTGGAGTGTTTTCCAGCCCTCATCTCTCAGAACGAGGGGGCGCTTCTGCATCCCAACCTCCAGTCTCTAGCTCTCATGGCCTGGATGTTGAGGGTGTAGACTTTGCCTCCTTGGGTCTTTTTGAGGGTGTCTCCAGAGTCTTGCTTGCTTCCAGGAAAGATTCCACGAAGAGGTGTTACTCTTTTAAATGGAGGAAGTTTGCCGTCTGGTATGACAGCAAGGCCCTAGATCCTCGCTCTTGACCTACACAGACCCTGCTTGAATACCTTCTACACTTGTCAGAGTCCGGTCTTAAGACCAACTCTGTAAGAGTTCATCTTAGTGCAATTAGTGCTTTTCATTATCGTGTAGAAGGTAAGCCTATCTCTGGACAGCCTTTAGTTGTTTGCTTCATGAGAGGTTTGCTTTTGTCAAAGCCCCCTGTCAAACCTCCACCAGTGTCATGGGATCTCAGTGTCGTTCTCACCCAGCTGATGAAACCTCCTTTTGAGCCACTGAATTCCTGCTATCTGAAGTATTTGACCTGGAAGGTCATTTTCTTGGTGGCAGTTACTTCAGCTCGTAGAGTCAGTGAACTTCAAATCTTGGTAGCCCATGCTTCCTATACTAAATTTCATCATAATAGAGTAGTCCTCCGCACACACCCTAAGTTCTTGCCGAAGGTGGTGTCCATCTGAACCAGTCAATTGTCTTGCCAACATTTTTCCCCGTCCTCATACCCGCCCTGCTGAACATCAGTTGCACACATTGGACTGCAAGAGAGCATTGGCCTTCTATGTGGAGCGGACAAGCCCCTTCAGGCAGTCCGCTCAAATGTTTGTTTCCTTCGATCCCAACAGAAGGGGAGTTGCTGTCGGGAAACACACTATCTCCAATTGGCTAGCAGATTGCATTTCCTTCACTTATTCCCAAGCTGGGCTTACTCTTGAGGGTCATGTCATGGCTCATAGTGTTCGAGCCTTGGCAGCATCGGTGGCCCTCTTGATGTCAGCCACTATAGAAGAGATTTGCAAGGCTGCGACGTGGTCATCAATCCACACATTCACATCTCACTACTGCCTTCAGCAGGATACCCGACGCGACAGTCGGTTCGGGCAGTCGGTGCTGTAGAATCTGTTCGGGGTTTAAAATCCAACTCCACCCCCCAGGCCCATTTTTGTTCTGTTCCAGGCTGCACTCTCAGATGTTTCTTTGTAGGTCAATCCTTGTTATGTCCTTGCCGTTGCGAGGCCCAATTGACCTTTCTTTGTTGTTAATGAGCCTGGGGGCTAGGGATACCCCAGTCGTGAGGACAGCAGACTGATTGTTCTCACATACCCGGCCACCTCCCCTTTGGAGTTGTTCTTTTCCTCTTTGCTTTGTCATCGAATTGATCGGGACTCTTGCGCGACGGGTGGGAAGATGGCAGCACATTCATAGTGCCCGCATGCGCTCGAAGGCTCTAGCAAAATTTTTGTTGCTAGGAAGATTTCCGTTCCTCGGGGCTGCTGTGGACGTCACCCAGTCGTGAGAACAATCCGCCTGCTGTTCTCGGAGAATACCTGTTTCAGGTATGTATCTTCATTTTTTTCTACAAAGAAATACGTTGAGGGATGGAAGGTATTTTATGCCTATGAACAAATGTGCTTGTGTAGATGTCAGAGCTTCTTGAAGCTTTCCCCTACCATTTTTCTAGTTATTAGCATTTGAATTTGCTAACATTTTGAAGACTTTGCATGTTTTGAATGGAGAGTTGTTGAATAGGGTTGTGTTTAACAAATATTCTCCGTACTCCTTTTGGGGTTTTTTTGTGGTGGATTCAACATACATAACATAACATAGTAACCACTGTTTGTAAAACTTATGGAGAGCATGGTGAACAAACAGCTTACTGAGTATCTGAAGGGGTTCTCCGTATTCCATGAATCGCAGTCTGTCTTTCGTACCCTTCACAGCACTGAAACAGTGCTTGTTACGCTTCTGTCAAGCTTTAAGCAAGGAATAGCAATAGGGAGAAGCATTCTTTTACTGCGGTTTAACTTAAGTGCTTTTGACATGGTAGACCATGCCATCCTGCTGAGGCTTCTCGATTACTTTGGTGTTGGTGGGAATGTTCTAGCCTGGCTAGCCAGCTTCTTAACCACCAGGACCTGCCAAGTGAAGTCTGGCTCACAGTTATCCTCTCTGTGGCACCAGGTCTGTGGAGTACCCCAAGGCTCGCCGCTCTCTCCTACTCTTTTCAATGTAATGCTGATTCCCCTGGCTGCTGCCCTTTCAAAACTTGGCCTCCACCCATTTATCTACGCAGACGATGTCACCATTTACATCCCATTTCGTACAAGCTTCGCAGAAATTACTGATGACATCAGGCTTGGAATTAATACCATGCTTGCATGGGCCAACGCCTTCAAGTTAAAACTTAACACCGTTGCCTCATTCTTGCCTTTCCCTTTAATAAGTTCAGGCCCACTAACATATCTGTACCAGGCTTTACCTTGCCCATCTCTGAAAGCCTACGTATACTAGGTGATATTGTAGATCGGAACTTAACGCTGCTGGATCATACCATCTCAACCACCAAGAAAGCATTCTCCTCTCTCTGGAAGCTAAAGCGAGTGAAGCCTTATTTCCCAAGGGGAGTTTTTTTTTTTTTTAATTTTATTATTTATTCAGTTTCATCAAAGATTTCAAGAAAACATCTTGGTAGGAAAAGCAACATTAAAAATAAAACATATATAATTAAAGATTAACAATCTATTAAGAAGTTATAAGTACTCAAGTCCATAAATTGGAAATCCAAGGTTTAGGAATACAACGAGAATAAAAAAAACAAATTTAGGAAATTAAACTAAGTTAACGCAAATTCTATTGAGATGAGTTACTTATTCCTTTAGCGCTTATCCTTTTTTCTCCGAGGACAAGCAGACTGCTTGTTCTCACTGATGGGTGACGTCCACGGCAGCCCCTCCAATCGGAACACTTTCCTAGCAAAGGCCTTTGCTAGTCCTCGCGCGCTGATGCGCACCGCGCATGCGCGGCCATCTTCCCGCCCGAACTGGCTCGTGTTCGTCAGTCTTCTTTTGTCCGCGCTCGGTACGGTCATGTTACGCCATTCGCGCCCCTTATGTTGACCTCGCGCGTCTTTTTTGGCTTTCGTTTTCGGGGTAGGCCCTTTTGAGGCCTCGGGTCGAATTTTTTCTTCCCCTGTTTTTGGTGCCTTATCGCAATCATGAATTTTGATTTCGCCGGCGTGATTTTTCCGCCCATGTCATCGAAGTCTCCCAGCGGCTTCAAGAAGTGCACCCAGTGCGCCCGGGTAATCTCGCTCACTGACAGGCACGCGTCGTGTCTTCAGTGTCTGGGGGCTGGGCACCGCCCGCAGG
Source organism: Microcaecilia unicolor (assembly GCF_901765095.1). Classification (NCBI taxonomy): domain Eukaryota; kingdom Metazoa; phylum Chordata; class Amphibia; order Gymnophiona; family Siphonopidae; genus Microcaecilia; species Microcaecilia unicolor. The sequence continues at coordinate 145,160,799 of NC_044039.1, read as the reverse complement.
CCTGTAGTCTTTGCGCCCTTTTACAGAAAAGGACTCAGGTAGCGAGATTGGCCCAGTGGAACGTTTTGTTCTCGGGCTCTTCGTCGGCATTGGCACCGGGAGTATCGAGTGCGTCGACGTCGACAGCGTCAAGACCTCCGTCCTCGGCCCCGACTGCATCGAGGCATCGACCCTCTGCATCGGGGCCGAGACATCGGAAGGCTGCGTCGGCATCAGTGGTACCGGTACCTCCATTACTGCTGATGTCGTCGGACGGTGGTGCTTCGACTGGAGTGCAGGTGAGGGCTGTCCATTCCCCTGCTGGTGGCGGTGAGCCTTCGGGTGGGTCTCCCCCTACCCTGAGGGCTCCTGCGGTACAGCCCCCCCGAGACCTTCTTCGGCCTCGGCCCCGAGGAAGCGACTGCTGGATTCTACGTCCTCCTCGTCGGTACCGGGAAGCTCCGGTGACATGCTTTGTTTGAAAAAGTCAAAGAAGCATCGACACCGGTCTCCTTCCCGTATCGGTACCGAGAGCTCTGGGTCGCCGAGGGAGTCGGCACCCAGTAGGCATCGGCACCGGGAGGACCGCTCACCCTCTGTTCAGGAGGTGTCGATGCGCTCCACCTTGGACAGCCCGGAACAGCCTCCACGCCCGGAACAGACTCTGACATAGACTCCTGCATCGGCTTCCATGTCTTTCTCCACAGCCGCCCTGCACGAGAGTCTCCGGGCCGTTCTCCCAGAGATCCTGGGAGAGCTGTTGCGCCCTTCCCCTCCGGTACCGAGGGTGCTTGCGCCACCGGTACCGTCGAGCGAGGCGCCGGCTGGCCCCTTGCCCGGGGTGAGGTCTCCGACATCGGTGCCGCTTGCGGTACCGACTGCGGTCGCCTCCCAGGAAGGCTCCCCGACGACGTCGGCGGAGGGAGCTTCGCCGGTGCGGGCGAGGGAGTCTACCTCTCAACGCTCCCATCGTGGCCGTGGTTCCACGGAGTCGAGTCGGGCACGGCTTCAGACACAGGTTCGTGAACTTGTCTGATACCGATGGTGAGGCCTCGTGGGAAGAGGAGGAGGACATCAGATATTTCTCTGACGAGGAGTCTGATGGCCTTCCTTCGGATCCCACTCCCTCCCCTGAAAGGCAGCTTTCCCTTCCCGAGAGCCTGTCTTTTGCGGCCTTTGTCCGGGAGATGTCTACGGCCATCCCCTTCCCGGTGGTTGTGGAAGACGAGCCCAGGGCTGAAATGTTTGAGCTCCTGAACTATCCTTCTCCACCTAAGGAAGCGTCCACAGTACCCATGCATCATGTCCTAAAAAAGACATTGCTGGCGAACTGGACCAAGCCATTAAGTAATCCCCACATTCCCAAGAAGATCGAGTCCCAGTACCGGATCCATGGGGACCCAGAGCTGATGCGCACTCAGTTGCCTCATGACTCTAGTGTTGTGGATCTGGCCCTAAAGAAGGCTAAGAGTTCTAGGGAGCATGCTTCGGCGTCCCCGGGCAAGGACTCTAGAACCTTAGACTCCTTTGGGAGGAAGGCCTACCATTCTTCTATGCTCGTGGCCAAAATCCAGTCTTACCAGCTCTACACGAGCATACACATGCGGAACAATGTGCGGCAGTTGGCGGGCTTGGTGGACAAGCTCCCCCCTGAGCAAGCCAAGCCATTTCAGGAGGTGGTCAGGCAGCTGAAGGCGTGCAGAAAATTCCTGGCCAGAGGGGTATAAGACACTTTTGATGTTGCGTCCAGGGCCGCTGCTCAAGGTGTGGTGATGCGCAGACTCTCATGGCTGCGTGCCTCCGACCTGGAGAATAGGATCCAGCAGCGGATTGCGGACTCGCCTTGCCGTGCGGATAATATTTTGGAGAGAGAGTAGAGCAGGTGGTAGAGCAGCTCCACAAGCGGGATACCGCTTTCGACAAGTTCTCCCGCCGGCAGCCTTCAGCTTCTACCTCTACAGGTAGACGATTTTTGGGGGGAAGGAAGACTGTTCCCTACTCTTCTGGTAAGCGTAGGTACAATCCTCCTTCTCGACAGTCTGCGGCCCAGGCTAAGCCCCAGCGCGCTCGCTCTCATCAGCAGCGTGCGCCTCAGCAAGGCCCCTCGGCTCCCCAGCAAAAGCAAGGGACGAGCTTTTGACTGGCTCCAGCAGAGCATAGCCGACATCCAAGTGTCAGTGCCGGGCGACCTGCCGGTCGGAGGGAGGTTGAAACTTTTTCACCAAAGGTGGCCTCTCATAACCTCCGATCAGTGGGTTCTTCAAATAGTCCGGCAAGGATAGTCGAGCCCGTGCCATCCTGGCACGAAGGGCTGGGATTCTATTCCAGGTACTTCCTTGTGGAAAAGAAAACGGGGGATGCGTCCCATCCTAGACCTAAGGGCCCTGAACAAATATCTGGTCAAGGAAAAGTTCAGGATGCTTTTCCTGGGCACCCTTCTCCCCATGATTCAGGAAAACGATTGGCTATGCTCTCTGGACTTGAAGGACGCCTACACGCACATCCCGATACTGCCAGCTCACAGACAGTATCTGCGATTTCAGCTGGGCACACGTCACTTCCAGTACTGTGTGCTACCCTTTGGGCTCGCCTCTGCGCCCAGAGTGTTCACGAAGTGCTTGGCTGTGGTAGCAGCGGCACTTCGCAGGCTGTGGGGGTACACGTGTTCCCATATCTCGACGATTGGCTGGTGAAGAACACATCCGAGGCAGGAGCTCTACGGTCCATGCAGATGACTATTCGCCTCCTGGAGCTACTGGGGTTTGTGATAAATTATCCAAAGTCCCATCTTCTCCCAGTACAGAGACTCGAATTCATAGGAGCTGTGCTGGATTCTCAAACGGCTCGTGCCTATCTCCCAGAGACGAGAGCCAACAACTTGTTGTCCCTCGTCTCGCGGGTGCGAGCATCCCAGCAGATCACAGCTCGGCAGATGTTGAGATTGGTGGGCCACATGGCCTCCACAGTTCATGTGACTCCCATGGCCCGCCTTCACATGAGATCTGCTCAATGGACCCTAGCTTCCCAGTGGTTTCAGGCTGCTGGGGATCTAGAAGACGTGATCCACCTGTCCACGAGTTTTCTCAAATCCCTGTGTTGGTGGACGATTTGGTCCAATTTGACTCTGGGACGTCCTTTCCAAATTCCTCAGCCACAAAAAGTGCTGACTACGGATGCGTCTCTCCTGGGGTGGGGAGCTCATGTCGATGGACTTCACACCCAAGGAAGCTGGTCCCTCCAGGAACGCGATCTGCAGATCAATCTCCTGGAGTTACGAGCGGTCTGGAACGCTCTGAAGGCTTTCAGAGATCGGCTGTCCCACCAAATTATCCAAATTCAGACAGACAACCAGGTTGCCATGTATTACATCAACAAGCAGGGGGGCACCGGATCTCGCCCCCTGTGTCAGGAAGCCGTCAGCATGTGACTCTGGGCTCGCCGTCACGGCATGGTGCTCCAAGCCACTTACCTGGCAGGCGTAAACAACAGTCTGGCCGACAGACTGAGCAGGATTATGCAACCTCACGAGTGGTCGCTCAATTCCCGTGTAGTGCGACAGATCTTCCAGGTGTGGGGCACCCCCTTGGTAGATCTCTTTGCATCTCGAGCCAACCACAAAGTCCTTCAGTTCGGTTCCAGGCTTCAGGCCCACGGCAGACTGGCATCGGATGCCTTCCTCCTGGACTGGGGGGAGGGTCTGCTGTATGCTTATCCTCCCATACCTCTGGTGGGGAAGACTTTGTTGAAACTCAAGCAAGACCGAGGCACCATGATTCTGATTGCTCCTTTTTGGCCGCGTCAGATCTGGTTCCCTCTTCTTCTGGAGTTGTCCTCCGAAGAACCGTGGAGATTGGAGTGTTTTCCGACCCTCATCACACAGGACGAAGGGGCGCTTCTGCATCCCAACCTCCAGTCTCTGGCTCTCACGGCCTGGATGTTGAGAGCGTAGACTTTGCCTCTTTGGGTCTGTCAGAGGGTGTCTCCCGCAACTTGCTTGCTTCCAGGAAAGATTCCACTAAGAGGAGTTACTTCTTTTTATGGAGGAGGTTTGCCGTCTGGTGTGACAGCAAGGCCTTAGATCCTCGCTCTTGTCCTACACAGACCCTGCTTGAATACCTTCTGCACTTGTCTGAGTCTGGTCTCAAGACCAACTCTGTAAGGGTTCACCTTAGCGCAATTAGTGCATACCATTACTGTGTGGAAGGTAAGCCGATCTCAGGACAGCCTTCAGTTCGCTTCATGAGAGGTTTGCTTTTGTCAAAGCCCCCCTGTCAAGCCTCCTACAGTGTCATGGGATCTCAATGTCGTTCTCATCCAGCTGATGAAACCTCCTTTTGAGCCATTTGAACTCCTGCCATCTGAAGTACTTGACCTGGAAGGTCATTTTCTTGGTGGCAGTTACTTCAGCTCGTAGAGTCAGTGAGCTTCAGGCCCTGATAGCCCAGGCCCCTTACACCAAATTTCATCATAACAGAGTAGTCCTCCGCACTCACCCTAAGTTCTTGCCAAAGGTCGTGTCGGAGTTCCATCTGAACCAGTCAATTGTCTTGCCAACATTCTTTCCCCGTCCTCATTCCTGCCCTGCTGAACGTCAGCTGCACACATTGGACTGCAAGAGAGCATTGGCCTTCTATCTGGAGCGGACACAGCCCAACAGACAGTCCGCCCAATTGTTTGTTTCTTTTGATCCCAACAGGAGGGGAGTGGCTGTGGGGAAACGCACCATATCCAATTGGCTAGCGGATTGCATTTCCTTCACTTACGCCCAGGCTGGGCTGGCTCTTGAGGGTCATGTCACGGCTCATAATGTTAGAGCCATGGCAGCGTCGGTAGCCCACTTGAAGTCAGCCACTATTGAAGAGATTTGCAAAGCTGCGACGTGGTCATCTGTCCACACATTCACATTTCATTTGCTGCCTGCAGCAGGATACCCGACGTGACAGTCAGTTCGGGCAGTCAGTGCTTCAGAATCTGTTCGGGGTTTAGAATCGAACTCCACCCCCCTAGGCCCATGTTTATTCTGTTCCAGGCTACACTCTCAGTTAGTTGGATAATTGTTAGGTCAATCTCAGTTATGTCCTCGCCGTTGCGAGGCCCAATTGACCATGTTTGTTGTTTTGAGTGAGCCTGGGGGCTAGGGATACCCCATCAGTGAGAACAAGCAGCCTGCTTGTCCTCGGAGAAAGCGAATGCTACATACCTGTAGAAGGTATTCTCCGAGGACAGCAGGCTGATTGTTCTCACAAACCCGCCCGCCTCCCCTTGGAGTTGTCTTCCCTTGCCTTTGTTTTGCTACATATGGGACTGACGAACACGAGCCGGTTCAGGCGGGAAGACGGCCGCGCATGCGCGGTGCGCATCGGCACGCGAGGACTAGCAAAGGCCTTTGCTAGGAAAGTGTTCCGATTGGAGGGGCTGCCGTGGACGTCACCCATCAGTGAGAACAATCAGCCTGCTGTCCTCGGAGAATACCTTCTACAGGTATGTAGAATTCGCTTTACCGAAGTTATAAGAGCTGATACATGGGCGGGCTCTGTAAACACATATTTCTTCCCATCGAGTCTTACTATACATTTGCAGGGGTACCTTAAAAAAAAAGGTGCCCCCCAATTGTATTATTTCAGACTTAAGGAGCAAGAATTGTTTCCTCCGTCTCCTTGTCTCCTTGGAGACATCAGGAAATAATAATATCTTATAACCCAAAAAGGGTTTTTCTCTATTGCGAAAGAAAAGACTGAAGATCCAATTTTTATCCGGTAACAAGGCAACGGTAGCAACCAGAGTTGCGCCGTTGCTAATTCGGAATCAGAAATCTCAAGCAAAAGAGATACATCTATTGGAGTTTCAGGAATTTGATTCAGTTCCTTTCCTGGGACATAATAAGCAGAAGTAAATGGTGGTAAATTCTGGTCTGATATATTCAAAATATCTCGCAAGTATCTCTTTAACATATCAAGAGGAGGAACAGTCTTTATCTTGGGAAAGTTTACAAATCTTAAATTATGACTTTTAGTATAGTTATCAAAGATTTCCATTTTTTTCCTGAGATTAGTCAAGTCATTTGTCATCAGAGGTTGTAATGTTTCCAATTTCGTAATCCTTTGGTCAACCTTTTCGGCTCTACTATCCATTTCTTTAGTCTTTTCCTCCATCTTTCTTAAGTCTTTCTCTAATAAATTCACTTTTGGAACAGTTTCATTTGCCTGTTTCAAGAAAGAATGTCCCAAGGCAGAAACTAAGTCCCATAGTTTATCTGAAGTGACCTCCTTTGGTTTAACAATTAATTCCATAGGCATTTCAAACCTCTCGGACGCCTTCACAGGGATCTCGCTCTGTCCTTCGGTGCTTCTCCCCGCATTCCACGGTGGTAGTGTCTCTCCGACTTGCGATGAAAGCGAGTCCTCCACTCGAAGTTCTTCCGGGTCCCCACCACCTTCATTGGGAGACCCCGTCGAGTCAGCAAGAAAGGAGCTTGCTCCAACCGGTTGGGGAGGTGGAGTCCGCATAGCGGGGCTGAGAGTGGTATCTAATCCAGGGGAGACCGATTCTCCAAACACGCCGGACATCCCTACTGGCAGCGTCCTGCTTTCTAAAGCAACTCTCTGCGGTCGAGCAAAGCGGTCCATAGGACCAGGTAAAGAGGGGGTAGGTAGCGGGGCTCTGGCTATCACTCTCCCCCTTCGTTTAGGCATTGTAGAAGCAGCAATGGAACGCGACTCACAGCGTCTCAATAGAATGTGGCCATCTTGGATTTCCGTGGCGCCCAAGGGGAGTTTTTTGCAATCTGGTTAGATCGTTAGTCTTGAGCCGACTAGATTACTGCAGTGGCATCTATGCAGGGTGCACTGGCGTACTCCTAAAGAAGCTTCAGACCGTCCAAAACACAGCAGCTCGACTCATCTATGGAGTGTCAAAGTTCACCAATTCCAGTCCACTTCGTGAGAAATTACACTGGCTTCCTGTACAAGAGCGTAGAACTTTTAAAATCTGTGCCCAAGTCCACAAGATTCTCTATGTAGCAGCCCCTGCGTACATGGATGCCCTTGTCCACCTACCGCCAAGAAACTCACTCAGTACTGCCCGTTCTTACTTAACCTTCCATTACCCTGCGTTTTCTAGACTGAAGTATAAAACCATGTATGCTTCCACCTTTACCTATGTCAGTACTCACTTGTGGAATGCACTATCAAGATCAGTGAAAACGGTTCAGGATCATCTGGCTTTTAGGAAGTCGCTTAAGACCTGCTTATTTGAGCAAGCGTACCCCAAAGATCCTGTCCAGCATCACTAACCTGAGGACGCTGCCATTATGGACTTGACCCATTTCCTTATCCTTACCTCTCCGCCCTGCTTACCCCTTTCCATTTATTGTAACCGTCTATTTGTTATTTAAATGTTGTAAGCCACATTGAGCTTGCCAGCGGTGGGAAATTGTGGGATATAAGCGCTGTAAAATAAATAAATAACATAGTAAATGACGGCAGATAAAGACCTGTACGGTCCATCCAGTCTGCCCAACAAGATAAACTCATTTTACATGATATGTGATACTTTATATGTATACTATACATACATGTAAATTGAATAGCAAAGTGTATTACAGGTGTGACGTGAATAAGCTCACCATGAGAAATATGGGAGGATGCTCTTATCAAAGGCCCACTGTCTTGTCTGATGGTGGCAAACAGTAAATTCCTAAAATAAGTTTATGAAACAAGGCATATGTAAGTTTGCTCATCTCCTGGAGTGATATCTTTTTGACAACCTTTATTTCTGTACGTGGACAAGGTGAAGCTAAACTGTATTTTAGTCTGTACTTAACATATTTATTTCTCTTTGAATGATTTTATATTTTGTAAACCGCTCAATGCTTATTTTTAGCCTTAGCGGTATAACAAATACTTTCAAATAAAATTTTAACAAACTTTTCAATCACCTAACTGTTCTGTTAGTTTGAAACTTCTATCATTTTTTGAGTCGGGGGGGGGGGGGAGGGGTGCAGATCCCAGTGCTATCCTTATTTCCTTTTGTTTCCTTCCTAATGCTACCTCTTTTCCACTCTCACTGCCACTGTTTGGCTTTTATATGCGCACAATGCAGGTTTTTTTGTTTTGTTTTGTTTTTAAATTCTCTTCTGAAAAGGGAGCCAAGTAGTTCTGAAGGCTCATATTCCTCAGCAAGGTTTTTTGTTGGTTAACTGAGATATTGCAGACCACAAAGATTCTGGATTCTGAGGTGATACTTGGCCTAAATAGGTATAACATAGAGAAGCGAGATGGGGGATATGATGGAGGCATCAGATACCACAAAGGTCTAAATGTTGCCCCTGAAGCAAACCTTTTTTGTGGAAATGAAATTTACGGATCAAGAAATCATGGGATTTCAAAGAGGTACACTCAGAAGTAGCAAATATTTCTCTGTAGAAGGGATAGTGCACTGTATATTTGTCTAAGGGAAGGACAAATAGTAATGGAAGTAAGGAAAGCATGAAGTAAATACAAGGGGGTTCCCTATTCATGAAAACCAGAGATGAACTGGGATCTGTTGCATAGTTTCAGGGATAATTTGAACAAACTAAATGTCCTTGTTCTTTTTTGCCAACATACCTGTGAATCTGTTAGAGGTTAATGAACTGAACCTTTGTAAATATGTGCATTTTCATTAGTCAGTTTTATTTGACCACAATTTTGTTGAGGGAATGCTAACAGAGAACAAAATTGACCAAAATGAAATACAATTTTTCCACTGCATACACTTTAAGCTTTAGAGGTTGCTTATTGTATCAGAAGGTGGGGTCTTAGCTACAACTGTACACTCCTGGGAGGTTCTAGAGGGAGCATTATCTAGTAAAAGCAGTTAATGTAGCTGTGTTTAAAAAAGGGTTTGGGAGAAATTCCTGGAGGAAATATCCATAAACCGTATTAAGTTAGACCTGAGGAAACCAGAACTTATCCCTGGCATTAAGTAGCCTGGAATCTTGCCACTTTTTGAGACACTTGTCAGGTACTTGTAACCTGGACTGGCCACTGATGGAAACAGGATGCTGGGCTGGATAGACCCTTGGTCTGACCCAGTAGGGCAACTCTTACGTTCTTAATCTTAAATCTGAAGAGTTTGGCTGTTGAATTTGCAGATGTTCTCTGCGGGAATGCAGCTACCCACACTAGATGAGGTCAACAAGAAGGAAGTAGCCATTAAAGAAGCTGTCAACTACAAATTCAATGATCAGGACATTGAGGAGGTAAGTACTGAAGCTGCTGAACTTGCTTACCTTAGATTTAAGATCACACCTGAAAATAATAGCTATACTATAATAGTTTATTGATATGAGGAGTGTTCATGTCTCCCAACGTAGTATTGTAAGGACACATTTTCCAGCAACTGCTTCTGTCTCTTCAGTTCTATGTATACATGACTTTTCTTGATTTCCTTTCTTGTTCTCATGTTTCATTTTCTTCGGCCTAGATTGTGAAAGAGAAAGAGCGGTTCAGAAAAGCTCCTCCCAATTATGCCATGAAAAAAACACAGCTCTTAAAAGAGAAGGTAAGCAGTGCTACCATGACACCACTAGGTTACATTGGCAGAAGACACGATGGGAATCTCTTTACTTGTGGATCCATTTTTACTGTTCATAAAGGTGATTGCAGTGTTTTCTTTCAGTGCTTTCAGAGAATTGCAAGAGATGACATTGATATCCTGACTTGTCCTTGAGTAGCCCTTAAACACTATGGAACTCATAACTATCTAGCATCCCTATAGCTTGTAGTCTTTGTAATGTGTTGCACTTCAGACTGTTGTATTACTTTATCTGTTTTATTAAACTGAATGCCACATGGCTTAGTGGTAGTGCTGTATACTTTGAGGAGAACCAGGCTTCAGTTCAGTCAGGATGTGGGGAATTCTATGAAGACAGCATTCACATCTAATGCTGCCATGTCATTGCACAGCTGCAACAGCTTGTGGCAGGATTTAGAGCTGAGAGAAACCATCCTGAACTTTTCTTTGACCAAATACTTGCTCAGGTCCCTGAGGTCTAGGATGGATTGACATCCCCCCTCCCCATTTTTTTGGGCATGAGGAAGTACCTGGAATAGAATACCTTCCCTTCTTTTCCTGATGGAACGGGCTTGACTGCACTGGCCTTTAGAAGGGTGGAGAGTTTTTTTGCTACTACTACTACTACTTAGCATTTCTATAGCGCTGCCAGGGTTACGCAGCGCTGTACAAGTTTAAACACGGGGAGGGACAGTCCCTGCTCAGGAGAGCTTACAATCTAACGGTAACAGACTACGTAGTCAGTGTAGGTAACAGGAATGGGGAAGGTGGTTAGGCGCCAAAAGCAAGGGAGAAGAGATGGGCCTTGAGTAAGGACTTGAAGATGGGCAGGGAGGGCGCATGGCGTATGGGCTCAGGAAGTCTGTTCCAGGCATAAGGTGCTGCGAGGCAGAAGGGGCGGAGTCTGGAGTTGGCGGTGGTGGAGAAGGGTACAGATAGGAGTGATTTGTCCTGAGAGCGGAGGTTACGGGTGGGAACATACGGGGAGAGGAGGGTAGAGAGGTAATGGGGGGCAGCAGATTGAGTGCACTTGAAGGTCAATAGAAGAAGCTTGAACTGTATACGGTAGTGGATGGGGCAGTAGTTGGAGGGACAGGTGGGGTCAAGTGATGGTTTTTTGAGAAGTGGTGTGACTACTGCGTGCTTGAAGGTGTCAGGGACAGTAGCAGTGGAGAGAGAGAGGTTGAGGATGTGACAGATTGAGGGGATAACTGTAGGAGAGATGTTGGTAAGCAGATTGGTGGGAATGGGATCTGAGGAACAGGTGGTGCACTTGGAGGAAGAAAGAAGGCGAGCAGTTTCCTCTTCGGTGATCTCAGGGAAGGAGGAAAAGGAGGCCGGGTTAGGTTGGTTAAGGGAGTGGGTTAAGAAGTCACAGGGAGGAGAAGGCTTGGAAGTGAATTCAAGGTTGATCTTCTGCACTTTATCGCGGAAGTGGTCAGCTAGTGATTGAGGAGAGAGTGAGGGAGGGGTGGGAGCGGAGGGTACTTTAAGTAGGGAGTTGAGGGTGGCAAAGAGGCGACGAGGGTTGGAGCCAAGAGAATTGGTTAATTGAGAATAATATTCCTGTTTGGCAAGGAATAGGGAGGACTGGAAGGAGGATAGCATGAATTTGTAATGGGTGAAGTCTGATAGGGTGCGAGATTTCCTCCAGAGTCGTTCAGCAGATCGGGTGCAGGAGCGAAGGTAACGGATGCAGGGGGATAACCAGGGCTGCGGATTAGTGCGCTTAGTGGGGCGAGAGACAGATGGTGCTAGGGTATCCAGAGCGGTGGAGAGAGTTTCATTGTAGGTAGAGACAGCCGAGGACTTCCTGATGCTGAGAGCTAATGGAAGACGCTCTGTGGGCGGTCTTTTTAGCCAATGGAGTGTGTAACCTATCCAGACTATTTGAAGAACCCAACAGTCTGAGGTTACAAGGGACCAACGTCTCTTGGAAAACATTCAGCCTCCTCCTTACCGGAAGGTCATCCGTGGCATGTACTTTGATTGCGGCTATGCTGTCCTGGTGCCAGTCAAATGTTTATCCCTTGCTTTGACTGGGAGCAGGCTGGGACTTCTAGGAACGTTGCTACCTAAGCTGGAGCTGCTGTTGCGGACAAATGCTACACCTCTGAGAATAGAGTAGGATTCTCTTCTAGGCCCTCCAGAAAACCATCTGAATGAGGAGGATGCAGAAGGAGGTGGTCAAGATAGGAACTTGACGGTGGTAGTGGATGAAATCAGTGACCTCTTCCACCCTGTCCCCGAAAAGATTATCTGTTAGGCGTGTGACGTCCACTAACCTTTCCTGAATAGCAGGTTCTAGGTTAGACATGCAGCCATGAAAATCTACACATTCCCACTCCTAATGTGGAGAATCTGGATGCCACATCAAGTGCCCCTTGCCCAAATAATGTCCTGGGCTCCTTCTGCTTCTTGGCTAGCTGGCGAAGCTCTAAGGCCTGCTCCGGTGGGGGAGAATCTGCAAAGTCTAGCACACTATGCACCAAAGACTTTATGTTGGTAGGTCTGGATGTGGAAAATGACCTGGATGTGGGAAATAAGCATCAAGGCCTGGTAAACCTTTCTTCCAAAAGAACCAAGGTACAAGCTTCCCTGCCCAGGGGAGCCAAGGCATGAGTCTTTGACCTCCTAGCCTTTTTGAGAGCGGGTTCAAACACCATGACGTGCCTCGAGTGGTGGGGCAAATTGAGCCTTCTCAAATCCGGGAGCATTCTGGATTCTATAAACAGTCTGCCACCTTAAGTATGACCTGCACAGAGAGGGAGTTTTCCCAGTTCATCTGCGCGTCCTTGAGAATGCTGTGAAGGGGCATTGTCACAGCTTCTCTAGATGGAAGTCATAATCCAGGACAGTTAGCAACTCCACCCTGGGCTCATTCTCAATTTCTAACTTAAACGGAATAGGTTCTGCCATTGCTCATACAAAACCAGTGAGAGTTCCTCAGGTGCAGATGTCCTTCTCTCCTGCAGTGGTGAAGGATTTGAAGATATGCCACAAGACCTCTTCTCTGAGTACCCTGACTCTCTTCAGACTCCCATGAATGGTCTGACTTGGACTCGGCAAAATATTCCTGATGAGAGATCCGAGTCTGTCTGCCTCGGTCTCCTAAAGCGATGTCCAGGCCATGATGCCGGATGACAAAGGCCTGGTCTACTCTGCAACTCTGAAGCAGTTTCTTGTCCCGCTGTCGAGAACATTACCGCAGCAGTCGGCGCTGTTACCAACGACTGCTTGACAGGTCATGGGCCAATTCGGGCTGCAGTGGTACTACAGCTGGCACAAGCACCCTCAATGCCAGTGCATTTTTTTATGCAACTGCAGCAAGCCTGCAAGCTGCTCCTTGAGCAAGGCCTGGATCTGTTCATTGGGGGCAGGCTTTGGTAAAGGCTGAGCCAAATTGTGGTTGGAGATAGTCTGAGAATCTGCCAGTGTCAAATTGGAAATGGAACCCCTGCTGCATGGAGACTGACGCACAGGTACTACAGCAACAGAGGAGAGCAATCCTCTTTGCGCCACCGCTTCTTAGGTATTGGCGATGCTGATGCCCCTGCTCTGGCGCTTCCAGCACCATGCTTTGAGGGGGACATACCAGTGTGGCTTAGCCTTCGCTCAGTGCTTGGCATTGGGGTCCCTCAACACCAGTGAAGTGGATATGGAATCAACACGCCTCCTGGGTGTCTGGTCTAATGTTAGTCAGTTCTGGGGTCGTGTCTTGGCACCCAGTGCTCCAGACAGGTTGAGACCTCCTCGATTCCAGTGCACTCCCAGTGTCGGACGCATCACTAGCAAGCTAACCACTTGAGTCAAAGTGCTAACAGTACCTTCACCAACGATCCTGTTCGCATACTGATAATCTGCAAAGTAGAAGCTGTACTCACAGTAGGAGTTCCCCCTGGAATGACAAGATTCTCCCCCAGCTGAGTCACCATTGCTGTTTGCACTCCTGAAAAAGCTACTTCCTGGTTGCGGGTGAGCCGCACATTCAACAAGACTCAAAAACACCCCTCTCAAACTGCCTCCCAAAGCTCCCGCCTCTGGCAAGAGCGAAGAGGTAGCAAGGGAAGAGACAGGCAGCAGTCGAAAATGCTCCAAAGTTGCTTGTCTCATCGGAGGTATGAAGGAGGGGGAGATAGGGGAAGCTCATGGATCTTAGCACGTGCCCATTTTGCTCTAAACGAGCCCGAGCGAGGCACAGCACAACAAGGAACAGATTTTGAATCTCCACTTTTCTAGTGCAAGATTTTCTAAGTTAGTAATACTGGGTGATTTTAATTTACATCTTGAGGATAGCAGGGACAATAATACTTGAGTTTTGGGAATTTTTACAGGCTTTACAGTTTTCTAAGTTGCTAATGGTTTCAACTCAGGAGAATAGTCACACTTTGGATTTTTGATTCATCTCTGATAACTTTTTGTAACTGGAAATCTGTGATTTGGTCTGATCATTTGTGTTGTAATTTTACACTGAACATAATTTTTTATTTATGCATTTGTGTATCCCACTATTATCTGAAAACAAATTTTGGTTTAAAGTGGCTTACAATTTCTATTTTGGTGGAGTTACAGTAGTGTTGTGCAATGTGGAGAGGACATCTATAGTTTGTGTGGTTATTCATAGAGTTTTTGAAGAGATAGATTTGAAGAGGAAACGGTAGCGGTAGCTTTTGTGTTACGTTGTAGAGTTTTGGTGATTTATATAGTTTTTGAAGAAGTAAATTTGAAAGGAAGGTGATATCTTTGTGATTTGCTGTAGAATTTTTTTAAGAGGTAGGTTTTCATGTCTTTTCTACAAAGATGGCCGACAGGTAAGGAGCCCTGAACAGAGCTCCAGAGGTCCCGAGGAGTAATCCCATCACTAACCATCCTGAGCCATCAACGACCGGAAAGGACCGGACGGATCCCGAATCGAGAGGAGGACTAGCGAACCACGACGGCACCTCGGAACCCTAGAACCCCGAGACCGATCGCGGCAGTCCACTGACCTCGTGGCCACAACACATCCTGATAAAGTACCAATTAGACCATCCCGCCCTGCTGAAACAGGACCGGAATGGACCGGAGCGGATCCAATTAACAAGAAGGACCAGAGGACCGAGACAGCCTCCCGGTACCCAAAACGGGCACAAGAATCGCAGCCGATTGCCAATTACAACAGCACACCCACCTCGTGGCCGCGACACACCCCGACAGAGAAACAACCAGATCACAGTTCTAGGGGACCAAACGGCAACCCAACTGCAAACGGAAACAGACCACACAGCGAACACCAATACTAAAATAAAGGTTCTGAAGGACACTATTGCCTGGTACCGAGGTAGGACCTACCTAAGGGAGCTCCGACCCCTCCGAGCTGGCATTGGGCCGAGAGAGCAAAGCTAAAGCCATAAACAGAGCTCCGGACACACAAGACGGCCAACGCAATCCCGGAGGAGCCCGACGGTCGTTTAACAATCTCAGGCAGAGAGAAGCAAGTGAACCCCTCTCCACGAAGCACGCACGGGCACTCCACAAGCTACAGACATAGCTGTGGCGCAGAAGACCGCCGACGCAATCCCGGAGGAGCCCAACGGTCGTTGGCGATTTCCTCAGGCAGAGAGAAGCAAGTGAACCTCTCTCCACTGGGTGCGCGAGGGGCACTTCGCTCGTCGGCTCTGCCCGCCTGACCAAAAGCTAGAGGAGAGCAACGAGAGGGTCCAGGTCGTGCCAAGGTCTCGAAGAGATCCGCAGGCTCGACCGTGCCCCCATGCCCCCCACAGCTCACTTGCTACCACATGAAGACAAACGTCCAATCATTCAACCCTCACCGGACCAGAGCAACGCGTGGAACATACAACTTAGATGGCAAAGAGACCGGGTGGCAAGCTAAACTGAACAAAGTGGCCTACCGAGAAGCAGCAACCTCGAACTCCAAAGGTAAGTTCGAGCCCTGAGGACGAACCCCTGTGGAACGAAAAAAAAAAAAACCGAACCCAGCAAAAAAGCAACCTGTTGAAAACGTGCATACATCGCCTAGGACGAGAAAATGGAGACCGGAGCCTCCAATGCTGCTGGCAGATTGCCTGCCCCCGATCAGCCCTATTGATACCAGCGAGGAATTCGCCGTGACTCAATCACCATAAGAACATCCTCAGTCCTATTGGATCACTGGTAATATCTGAACTGAACATTATTACCTTATTGTAGAGCTGAAATGCTCCCGTATGCCATAAGTATTAATAACAATGTAGCAATTTGATTTAAACTGCTGTATTTACTCAGTAACACTGTAGCAGACTGGTGAAAACAAAATCTACCTTTAAATGCTTTAAAACTGCCTCTAAATGTTGTAAATTGTTATGTTGCAAGCACTGTTTATAACCTTTGGCAGCCTTGTAGATGCCTAAATACTGTTTATATCCTTGGCAGCCTAGTAGACGCCTAAACACTGTTTATATGCCTGGCAGCTTAACAGATGCTTAAACACTGTTTTATGTTTGGCAGATATTAGATAAGTAAACGCTTCATGCGATGCAAAATGCTGTAAGACCTCTAATGCCTCTACCTACTTTGATCTAAGTGCACTGTTTGTAATGATTTGAATTCTGCTCGCTCTGTTCCGAACATAATGCTTATACTAACCTAGATTCTGCCTCACACAATCGCTAAACCCCAACATTCTAAATACACAAATTAACGTGCACACTAACACTGATATGAACACCAGGAAAATACTCCTAACTATTTACTGCCTCACCCTGCTCCAACACGCACCTACAACCCTAGACACAGCTAACAGCCTCACAATTCACAAACCACAAACAAATCACGAACACAACATGCACACCCAAAAAGACAAAGAAACAGACCATGAAAAACCTAACATCCTCGGACCCCAGCATAGATTAGGAAAGAAAGAACGTCCAAAACCATCTCATCAAAGAGAAAGACAACTAATAAATATTACCCCAAACCCGAATCCAAAAGAACAATACCAACGAATACAAATAGGTTACACTAATACCAGATCAGTAGTCAAGAAAACCACAACACTGACCGACTGGATCACCTTGATTTCCTACTCATTAGTGAAACCTGGATCCATGATCCCAAAGACCCAATAATCTTAGAGCTATGTCCACCAGGATACAAAATTACCCACTGGACTAGAGAAGGAAAAAGAGGAGGAGGCATAGCAATAATCTATAAATCACAATTCACAGTTACCACAACAGCAGAATCCATCCTACCCCAACTTGAAATAGCCTCAGTCAGAATTAACCACCCCGACCTACTTGATCAACTAAACCTAATCATCTTCTACAGGCCCCCGGGCAATTGGCAAGTTTCACAAACACACTTTATGGACTTCATATCAAATATTTACGTGTCCTCCCAGAACCTCCTCATAGCAGGGGAATTAACCTTCACCTTGAAGACACCAACATAAAGAATGTAAACAAATGCAAGGATTTCTTCCAACTATGGGAGCTCCACTGACCTAACATGCAACCTACCCACAATAAAGGACACACACTAGACATTATAACTCACAAACTTTCATCAGAGCCCATCTTCATCATCACAGACACAAAATGGACAGCTACACCATGGTCAGACCACTACAAAGCACACATGTCCCTCTACTGGAAAAGAAAAGGGTCTCAACGAAAACAAGAAAAAAAGAACTTACACCACAAGAGGCAAAATAGACCCACTGATATTCTGGCAAGAACTATACACTGATGAATGGACAAAGCCTACAAACTCACCTCAAGTTCTACAAGAATGGGACAACAGATGCACAGCAATACTAGACAGTATAGCACCGCTCCAAACTAGATCTTCAAAAAGAAAAAAACTCAATACCATGGTTTAACGACGAACTGAAAGCCTTAAAAACACAGGTCAGAAGGCTGGAAAGAATATGGAGTAAAAAAAAGATGAACTCACTCTTAACGACTGGAAACAGTTGCAAAGAAAATACAAATATAAAATCAAACAAACCAAAAGAATGTACTACAATACCGTAATAGGACCAAACTACAAAGATACACATAAGCTCTTCTCGCTCGTGAACAAACTCCTAAACACCACACCGGTTACCTCTAACAACACAGACACCCCAACTGCAACCAACTTAGCGAAATATTGTAACGAAAAAATTATAAAACTCAGACGCATGATACCTTCGAATACCACAGATTATACAAGCATCCTTGAATGTCTTGACCCAAAACCCGGGGAATACCCAGCAGATCGTTCATGGACCAACTTCGACAAAATCTCAGTAGATGAACTCTCACAATGGCTTAAAAAATATAGCAAGTCTCAATGCAAACTAGACATTTGCCCTGTCAGCCTAATAAGAGCCGCCCCCAAACAATTCAAGAAAGACCTTAAGGACCAAATAAACCACAGACTCTTAAACGGTTTATTCCCCACGAATAAAGGAAACATCCTACTCACTCCTCTGCAAAAAGACGCTAAGAAAAGCACAATGGACCTAACTAATTATCAACCAGTTGCATCTATTCCGCTCATAACCAAAATAATGGAGGGCATAGTTACGAAACAGTTCACTGATTATCTAACTAAGCACTCAATTCTACATGAGTCACAATCAGGATTTCGATCAAATCATAGCACCGAAACTTTACTAGTGGCGGCAATGAACTCATTCAAAAAACCAATTGCTACTGGCAAGAATATACTCGTATTACAATTTGACATGTCAAGCGCCTTCGATATGGTTGATCACGGAATACTACTTCATATACTAGAATACTTTGGAGTCGGAGGCCCAGTCCTCAAGTGGTTCGAGGGATTCCTCACCACCAGATCCTACCAAGTAACAACAGACGCCGAAAGATCACCTCCATGGATACCAGAATGCGGAGTTCCTCAAGGATCCCCCCTGTCACCAACCATCTTCAACCTAATGATGATACCTCTAGCCAAACTTTTATCTGATCAAAACCTCAACCCTCACATATATGCAGACGATGTCACGATCTACATCCCGTTCAAACAAAATCTAAACGAGATCAACCAAAGCTTCAGAACCATGCATAGCTGGGCAGATTAATTCCAGCTAAAACTTAACGCAGAAAAAACTCAATTCCTAGTACTAACTTCTCAATACAACACAAACAATTACTCTACTATAATCACACCATACTGCACCCTTCTGATATCAGAAAACTTGAAGATTCTTGGAGTTACCATCGATCGAAACCTCACTCTCGATACCCACGTGAAGAACACGACAAAAAGTGGAGGAGTGGCCTAGTGGTTAGGTTGGTGGACTTTGGTCCTGGGGAACTGAGGAACTGAGTTCAATTCCCGGCACAGGCAGCTCCTTGTGACTCTGGGCAAGTCACTTAACCCTCCATTGCTCCATGTAAGCCGCATTGAGCCTGCCATGAGTGGGAAAGCGCGGGGTACAAATGTAACAAAAAAAAAAAAAAAATGTTCTACTCGATGTGGAAACTCAAAAGAATTAAGCCTTTCTTCCCGAGAAGCATTTTCCATACCTTGGTACAATCTATGGTAATCAGTCACCTGGACTATTGTAACACTCTGTACGCTGGCTGCAAAGAACAGACTATTAAGAAACTCCAAACAGCCCAAAATACCGCAGCCAGACTCATATTTGGAAAGACTAAATACGAAAGTGCAAAACCCTTAAGAGAGAAACTTCACTGGCTTCCACTCAAGGAACGGATCGAATTCAAGATCTGCACAACCGTACACAAGATCATTCACGCAGATGCTCCACTGTACATGTCTAGCCTTGTGGACCTACCGCCCAGAAATGCCAAGAGATCAGCCCGCAAATTCCTAAATCTGAACTTCCCCAGTTGTAAAGGACTTAAATATAAACAGGCATACGCCACTACCTTCTCCTACAGAAGTACACAGATATGGAATGGGTTACCCCCAGCCCTAAAAACTATGGACAATCTAAGCAATTTTCGCAAATCTCTGAAGACACATCTATTCAAAAGTGCCTACAAAGAGAACCCTTAAAGACACAAATCACCTCCTATCAAAACTATCCTATCAAATACCATCCTTTCTAACTCATCATCCATCTTCTGATTACTTTGACTGTATCCAACTCCCTGTCATGACTTTGTCATAACACTCTGTAAGCCACATTGAGACTGCAAATAGGTGGGAAAATGAGGGGTACAAATGCAATAAATAATAAATAATTAGAGGAGATTTGTGATGCTTCTTATGGTTTTTGGTATCGAATTCCACCATTTGGAACCCTGATAACTAAATCCTGCTATATAGATAGTTTTGTAGATGGTGTTTTTGCAGTTGAGTAGATGTAGGAGTAGGTAGTTCCTGTTTACTGGGCTGGCATTTCTTGAGAATAGTTCAATCATGGTAAGCATATATTCGGGTGCCATTCCAAATAGTATCTTGAAGATTAGGGTTCTCGCTTTCAAAAATATTCTTGCCTTGACTGGTAGCCAATGTAGTGTTTCAAGCAATGGGAATGCTTTTTTGTATTTCAATTACTTGAAAATCAGTCGTCTTGCCGTGTTTTGGACTTTTTGCAGTGATTTTAGTGTGTCTTCCTTGCACCCCTACATTTGCTGCATTGCAGTAGTTGTGATAGTATTGTTGATTGGACCAGTATCTGGAAAGATTGTCTAGGGAAATAGTTTCTTCTCAGTTTCCATAGTGTTCTGAAGCATTTTGATGTTACTGCTGATATTTGATTGTCCAGTGTTAGATGTTTGTTGAAAATGATTCCTAGTATTTTAAGTTGTGTTTCGATGTGGTATGTTTGTTGTTTGTGAATTTTTGGTAGGATGTGTTATGTGGGCTGGATAGTACTAGGAATTTGGTTTTGATCCTGTTCAGTTTGAGTTTGAAAGTTGTTGCCCATTCTTCCATGAGGTCCAGTCCTTTTTTATATTTTGTCCTGTATGTCTGTGATATTGTTATGGAAAGGTAGGAAGATGGTGACATCATCTACATATAAATGGGTTGAAACCCATTACTTCCAGTTTTTTTTTCCGAGTGGCGCCATCATTACATTGAACAGTATTGGTGACCTTGGCAATCCCTGTGATATGCCGCAAAGATCAGTGAGGCTGATGTATGGTTGGACATCTTTACAATGTAGGATCTGGTCTTTAGGAAGCTATTACATAGTAACATAGTAGATGACGGCAGAAAAAGACCTGCATGGTCCATCCAGTCTGCCCAACAAGATATATTTGCTACTTTTTGTGTATACCCTACTTTGATTTGTACCTGTGCTTTTCAGGGCACAGACCGTATAAGTCTGCCCAGCACTATCCCCGCCTCCCAACCACCAGCCCTGCCTCCCAACCACCGGCTCTGGCACAGACCGTACAAGTCTGCCCAGCACTATCCCCGCCTCCCAACCACCAGTCCCGCTTCCCACCACCGGCTCTGGCACAGACCGTATAAGTCTGCCCAGCACTATCCCCGCCTCCCAACCTCCAGCCCCGCCTCCCGATCTCGACTAAGCTCCTGAGGCTCCATTCCTTCGGCACAGGATTCCTTTATGCTTATCCCACGCATGTTTGAATTCTGTTACCGTTTTCATTTCCACCACCTCCCACGGGAGGGCATTCCAAGCATCCACTACTCTCTCCGTGAAAAAAATACTTCCTGACATTTTTCTTGAGTCTGCCCCCCTTCAATCTCATTTCATGAACCGTGTTGCCACTGCACTTCTGATTCCTATGTTGAATAGTGTCATTGGTGTGGTCTACTAGTTCGAATGCAGGTGACCTGTCAAATTGTAGTAGTAATATGTTTTGTCCTTGGCATATTATGCTTCTGAATTTCGTTATCAGGGTAGTTATGACCGTCTGTCTCAGTGCTGTGTTGTGGTCTGAAACCTGATTGGGATTTATAAAGAATTGAGAATGTTGTCAAGTATTCAGTTAGGTTCCCACACAACTCTCATCCTACCAAAAATTACTAGACCTTCCATCATTTTGGTCAGTAGTGGTATTGAGGCTACTGGTCTATAATTTGTGATATCACTGATCTTACTGGTAGTGTTTTTGGGATAGGTGTGAGTACTATGTCGCCTTTGTTGGAAATTGACCTCTTTCAAACTGTTTTAGAAATAATAGATTGGGAAGGGGAAAGGTTGATAATGTAAACTATTGGTTCAGGGTTATTCCTCAGTTGGAAACATCAGAGGAACACCCAGATGTTCTATTTGTAATTGGAAGCATACAACTCAAGAATATTAGATGAAATGGTGGTGGAGGATGTTTATAGTGGAGTCCAAGGTCCCCTCTGATAACTACCTATTTTATTTATTATTATTATTTATTTATTTATTACATTTGTATCCCACATTTTCCCACCTCTTTGCAGGCTCAATGTGGCTTACAATAAATCTAGTCTCACAATAATCCTAGTCTCAGGGAAGGCCTATAATACATGGAAATTTCTTCTCTGATATATTTCTACTTACCATAGGAAATATACCATTTGGACCTGTGGGGCAGATAGGGTTTCTGCCTCCTTACACCCACCCCAAGATACAGTGGACAGAGGAAACAGAGAAGACAGAGACTATGTTCGTTTGAAGGGGAAAGTCTTTATTACTTACCAAATTAGGTAACAACAAAGCAATCGGTCAGTAACAAATAATAATTTGTTATGAGAGGGAGAGAGACCACTGTGGTAAAGAGTCACGCAGTTGATCATCTCAGCCTCTGACTAAATATCACACACAGCCACTTATATACTCTTTTGCACAATGGAAATTCCCTCCCAAATCATACAACCTTGCAATTTCAGCTGTTTTCTGTCTTACATCAGCTAATTTCTGTCTTACTTTATTGTTTACATAAAATGGAAAAACACTATCTGAATGTTATAGAATACAGAACACAATATCTAAATGTTTATGAAAAAACAGAAGTCCAAGGTTTCTTTCACAGGAGATTATAGTCGCCACTTGCTACAGGATGGGAACATAGTCTCTGTCTTCTCTGTCCACTGTATCTTGGGGTGGGTGTATGGAGGCAGAAACCCTATTTGCCCCACGGGTCCAAATGGTATATTTCCTATGGTAAGTAGAAATATATCAGAGAAGGAATTCCCATATATTATAGCCCTTCCCTGAGACTAGGTAGTTATCAGAGGGGACCTTGGACTCCACTATAAACAAGGAGTAGCCTAGTAGTTAGCGCAGTGGACTTTGATCCTGGTGAACTGTGTTTGATTCCCACTGCAGCTCGTTGTGATTCTGGGCAAGTCGCTTAACCTTCCATTGCCCCATCTCCATTGTGCTTTGATTGTAACCACAGAAAGGCAGTATATCAAGTCCCATCCCCTATCCCAGGGGTAGGCAACTCCGGTCCTCGAGAGCCGCAGGTCAGGTTTTTAGGATATCCACAATGAATATGCAGGAGATAGATTTGCATACCATGGAGGCAGTGCTTGCCAATCTATCTCCTGCATATTCATTGTGGATATCCTGACAACCTGACCTGCCTGCGGCTCTCGAGGACCCGAGTTGCCTACCCCTGCCCTATCCCTATCCAGTGGTGTGCTGGAGCCGGCTCGCAAGAGCCGGTTGTTAAAATTTTTTAACGTTATGCGAGCCAGTTGTTCAGGCTGGGCAAGCCAGTTGTTTTTCAGGCTGGGCTCTCCCTCCTGCTCCCTGTTGGGCTCTCCCTTCTGCAAGCCGCAGGGTCCCGGCATGTACCTAAAGGCAGCCACCCTGGTGTTCTAGTGGATTCTTCAGGACAGGAAAGATCCCCAGTCTTTCCTGCCTGCTGCCAGCGCTGACCCTACTGCAGCCGCATCGCTCTTTAAAAATGGTTGCCGAGACTGCCAGCGGCTGGCTATACCCGGGAGAGAGCCTGTTGTTAAAAATTACAGCACACCACTATCCCTATCTCTATCCTGAATGTACACTTAAAGCTTCAAGAACAGTAAAATCTCCATGGTTCTCTGAGCTTTTAGAGCTCAGGAAGAAGTGCCGAAGGTTAGAGTGTAGTTGGAGAAAATCTAAAACCGAAGTAGAGAGGAACTGTTGGAAGATTGCTCAGGTTGAATATAAAAAAAGGTTTAAATTTAGCTAAAAAAAAAAAAAAAAACATACTACTCTAAGTTGGTAGTGATTAAAAGACCTAATTTAAGGAAGTTATTTGGCTTGCTTCAAGAAAATGTATTGGTGTCAAGTTCTTCCATTTCCTCTCAGCCTTCTGCAGAGGCCCTGGCTAGTAATTTTGCCTCTAAAGTATATATTTACCAGTCATTTCAGACCTTACTGGAACCTGATGGTCATAGTAAGCTAAATATTGATAAAGTGAATATTGCGTATTCCATTAGATAGACAGTGGTCTACTTTTGAGCCTGTATCTTTGCCTTTCATACTCTCTTTAATAAATAGGCTGTCTAGATCAGGTTGTCCATTAATCTTATTCCTTTCTGATCTATTAAGAGATCCTCCCTTTGAGTTGTTATCATGGCTTGTTCTGTTTCTTAATACTGCAATAAGATTGAGCTTGTTCCCTAGAGATATTGGGAATATTGTTCTTACTCTCATAGCTAAACAGCTTCATGGGGACTTGATTTCAATCTTTAACTTTAGACCTATAGCAAATATTCCATTTCTCACAAAGTTGAGTGAGTTTGTAGTGGGTTCTCAATTATAAGTGCACTAGTAAAAAAAGGCCCGTTTCAGAAAGCAATGAAACAGGCGCTAGCAAGCGATCGCCGGTATCCGAGCCCTGCTCCCCGCCCCCACGTACTGGAGCGCGCGTGCCTACCTGCACCATGATGTCCAGTCGCAGCGAGTCGTTTGCGATGCTGTGCCCGCATTTCTTGTAGGAACCTCGGCCGCTTGACGTACTAGACACGGTAGACCTTCTCGCCTGCCTCCTGGCGCTCCGTTCGGATTCCTGGGCAGGGGGAGGAGTAGGTAAACACGCACCGTGTGTTTCCCTACTCCTCCCCCTCCACATTGGACAATCGCGGCTCCTCCCCTCTCCCTGACATTTCCCTACTCCACCTCCACATTGGGCAGTCGTGGCTTGTCCCCTCTCGCTGACGTCACGATTATCTACATGATTGACACCACCACCGGATATCTACTCCATGAGGGACACCACCACCGGAAGCCACCAGGCAGCCTCAGAACGTTGGAGGTGAGCTTTATTATAGTAGATAAGTAGTGCCATACTGGGGCAGACCAAAGATCCATCAAGCCCAGCATCTTTTTTCCAACAGTGGCCAATCCAGGTCACAAATACCCGGCAAGATCCCCAAAAAGTACAAAACATTTTATGCTGCTTATCCCAGAAATAAGCAGTGGATTTTCCCCAAGTCCATTTTAATAATGGTCTATGGACTTTTCCTTTAGGAAGCTGTCCAAACCTTTTTTTTAAACCCCACTAAGCTAACCGCCTTTACCACATTCTCTGGCAACGAATTCGAGTTTAATTACATGTTAAGTGAAGAAAACTTTTCTCTGATTTGTTTTAAATTTACTACTTTATATCTTCATCACATTCCCCCTAGTCCTAGTATTTTTGGAAAGAGTAAACAGACGCATCACGCCTACCCGTTCCACTCCACTCATTATTTTATAGACCTCTATCATATCTCCCCTCAGCCATCTTTTCTCCAAGCGGAAGAGCCCTAGCCACTTTAGCCTTTCCTCATAGGGAAGTGATCCTATCCCCATTATCATTTTCGTCGCCCTTTTCTGCACCTTTTCTAATTCCACAATATCTTTTCTGAGATATGGTGACCAGAATTGCACACAGTATTCGAGGTGCGGTCGCACCACGGAGCAATGCAAAGGCATTATAACATCCTCATTTTTGTTTTCCATTCCTTTCCTAATACATAATATTCTGTTTGTTTTCTTAGCTGCCGCAGCACACTGAGCAGAAGGTTTCAACGTATTATCGATGACAACACCTAGATTCCTTTCTTGGTCGGTGACTCGTAACATGGAACCTTGCATTACGTAGCTATAATTCGGGTTCCTTTTTCTCACATGCATCACTTTGCAGTTGCTGACATTAAACGTTATCTGCCATTTAGACACCCAGTCTCCCAGTCTCATAAGGTCCTCTTGTAATTTTTCAAAATCCTCTCATGATTTAACAACTTTGAATAAGTTTGTGTTGTAAGCAAATTTAATTACCTCACTACTTACTCCCATCTCTAGGTTATTTATAAATGTTAAAAAGCAGCGGTCCCAGCACAGACCCCTGGGGAACCCCACTAACTACGCTTCTCCATTGAGAATACTGACCATTTAAACCTACTCTCTGTTTTCTATCTTTTAACCAGTTTTGAATCCACAATCCTCCTATCCCATGACTCTCCAATTTCCTCTGGAGTCTTGCATGAGGTACTTTGTCAAACGCTTTTTGAAAATCCAGATACACAGCGGGGCTCATTTTCAAAGCACTTAGCCTTCCAAAGTTCCATTCAAACCTATGGAAGTTTGGAAGGCTAAGTGCTTTGAAAATATGCCTCAATTTCAACCAGCTCACCTTTATCCACATGTTTGTTCACCCCTTCAAAGAAATGTAATAGATTGGTGAGGCATGATTTCCCTTCACTAAATCCATGTTGGCTTTGTCTCATTAATCCATGATAAATATAACCTTTTGCATAGTTCTTAGCTCAGTTTTTGACCATTCCATAGTACAGAGATGCTGTTTGTTGTCTTTAACATCTGAAGTTAGACATATTTTGTGCAGTGGTAGAGAGATGGTTTTATTACAATTTGACGTCTGCTGTTTTTGATACTGTCGTTCACATTAACTGTTAGCAGAATTTGGTTTCCGCAATTCAGTATTCAACTGGTTTGAATTTTTTTAAAGGACAACTGCTATTCATCCCCATGGGAATCTCCTTGTGGAGTTCCCCAAGGTTCTCCCATCTCTCCACTCCTGTACAATATATACATGAGTCCCCTTGGTCAACTCTTAACACCTGGTGAGGTTATGCTGTCATATGCAGACGATATTTTCTTTTTGCTTCCCATAGGTCAGGCTGTATATTCTAAAATTAATGGTTATTTAGAAAGGGTAAAAGAATGGTTTGTCAGGGATAAATTAAAACTTAATGCTGGGATGTCACTGCCGAACTAGTGAGCGGATATCAGTGAAGCGAGCTTCCGGACCCGTTGGCTTGCACCCTCTCCATTAGGCCTTATATCTGCTTTGATTCTGTATTAGTAAGTGGGGGAACTACTTCTGATCCTCTTCTATAGATTTGTGCATTCTTATTGTGCTTCTATGACCTCCAAAGTGCTCCGCAGCAATCTGGATCGGGGCTGGCAGGCGAAATCCAAGATGGTGAAGGGTTACTCATCGGGGGGCCCTCCTCCATTGACTCGGCCTGGGTATCCGAGGTGGCTATGGAAATTAGATCTTTGCTGGAGAGTTAATTTGATCAAAAGTTGCAGAAAATTGTGGACAAATTAGTCTGTAGATTCTAAGATGGAAGCTCTCCAGTGGGATTTACAAGGATACCAGCAATGTCTGTCCGACATTGAAGAGTCGCTGCAAGTTCAGGAAACTATTCAGAAGGAGATGCAGGCCGTAGTTCGAGGGAAAAATTGATGATTTAGACTATAGAGTGGAAAAGAGCAACCTCCGCTTGGTTTGGCTTCTAGAATCAAATTGAGAGGTGGACCTGCATTCATTTTTGGAGAATTAGTTGCAGAAATCCCTGAAATTGATATCTACATTGGGCCCTTTACAAATAGAGAAGGCACGTCACTTGGGACAGTTGAAGCCTCGGAACCCGCAACTGAGAACTCTCAGCACCTCTACTTTATGAACTGTCTTCCCTGTTGTCATATTACCACCTCTGCTTCTTCTCTTTTTCTTCATCTCGCTTCTGTCCTTCCCATTATACTTCTAGAACATTTACTGTTTGACCTTGCCTGCTGTATGTTTATGTAGATTGTTGTAAGCCACATTGGGTCTACCCTTGGGTGGGAAATTGTGGGATATAAGTGCTGTAAATAAATAAATATTTAAACTCCTTAATTTTGTTCATAAATAGGATATTATGAGAGCTATTTGGGAGGAGGGACCATTGCACTGAATAGCAAAGTACTTTGCTTTCGGGATTTTCAGTGCCTGTTTCTTTAAAGTGTTATCCACTTTGCATGAAGTAAAGTGTTCATTACCTTATGCAAAGTGGATTCCCTTCATGCTACAACATCTGGTCAGGTTCCACATAACCCTAGAGGACAAACGCCATTGTTTCACGGTGGCAACGGCAGCTTTTGCCTGTGCAAACCAGTTGTTGGATTTACCACAGGAGACCTGGTTTCCTGCTTGGATGTTTGTTACCCGACTTTCATTATTGCTGTGTAACACTGATTTGGTGCTGCTGGAGAAAGGCCAGTGTGCTGTGACTTTGACTCTTACGCTGAGGGGCTGGTTGATAATGGAGCACTCATATTGGGAGATCGGCTACTATCTTCTGCCTTTTTCTTTCTTGCACATTTCACTAGTGTTCTGGCTCCCAGCTGGTGAATAAGCTGCTGTTATAAGCTGTGGCAAGAGTTGAAGAGGAGCCTCATTGTTGACTTCTATTTAGGTCATATGCTACGGATTCTAGGGAGCGCTTTTGTGTCCCTTGGACTGTTTATTTGGGACTTCTTCAGATTCTTCTGGTAGTATTGGCCTTGTAGGTTGCTGCTGCTGATTATTGCTGTTCTTTTTACAGACTGCTACCTATGTACATTGTTTTCATATGAGGAATAGGTGTAGTGTCTCACCTGTTGGGGGGGGGGGGGTTGTTTTGGAGTTTGGGGCTGTTTTTTGTTTTTTTGCATTCCTTTTCCTTGTTGGTGTTTTGTTACCTATCAGTGGGTAGGCAGGATGATCTACCTTGTATTCTCCACTTTTTGGTCATTTTTAGGAGCTTACTTGGTTCTTGCAATTCAACCATATGTTATCTTGTACTCTGTAATATGGTCATAGTTCTGTTTCTGTTATGCTGCTTATTTTACTGTTTCATGTTGAGACACTCAGGAAATAACTTTGTAGGGGTCATCCCTACCACCTTATCTACATTGGACATCAAATGAGTGTCTTGTATTTGTATTAGGTTCCTCTGCTTACGTTTTCTACTCAGCGGGAGAGGGGAGCTGGGTGAGGGTCTTTTTCCCTTTTTTTTGGTGCCCATTTTTTGGCATCATCGCGTTTGACCTCACCGGCACGATTTTTCTGCCCATGTCCTCGAAGCCTGCCAGTGGCTTCAAGAAGTGCACGCAGTGCCATCGAACGATCTCGCTAACTGACAGACATGTATCGTGTCTTCAGTGTCTCAGGGCTGGTCATCGCCCAGACGCCTGTACTTTGTGCCTGTAGCTTAAAAAGAGGACCCAGGCGGCGAGATTGGCTCAGTGGAACATCCTTTTCGGAGCCTCGTCCGGTCTTTCGGCGTCGACGGAGCCAGCGGTACCGAGGTCATCGCCGGTATCAATGTCGGCATTGGAGGGAGCATTGACATCTGGAGTGCAGGTGATGGCTGTCCAGAGATCCCACGCTGGTAGCAGTGAGCCATTGAGTGGGTCTCCACCTGCCTCGAGGGCTCCTGCGGTGCAGGCCCCCCCCCCCCCCCCCCCCCCCCCGGGACCGACTACCGTCGGACCCGGCCCCGAGGAGACGTTTGGATTCCATGTCTTCCTCATCGATGCGGTGCTTCGCGCGAAGGCGAAGAAGCACCATCATCGGTCACCTTCCCGTCACGGTACCGAGAGCTCCAGGACACTGAAGGATTCGGTACCCGTGAAGTGTCGACGCCGGGAGGACCGCTCGCCCTCCATACAAGAGGTGTCGATGCGCTCTGCTCCGGACAGCCCGGTACCGCCTCCACGCTCCAGACAGGTTCTCAGCTCGTCTCGCCGGTACCAGCCCCACTGCCTTGCTCGACAGCCACTCTGGACGAGCGCCTCTAGGCCATCCTTCCAGGTATCCTGGAAAGGCTGCTGCGTTTTTCTGCTCCGGTACCACCGGTGCCTGCGTTGGCGGTACCGTCGAGTCATGCGGCAGTTGGCTCTCCGCCTGTGGTGCAGACTGCAACGCCGGTACTGCTTGCGACATCGGCATCCGCTGCCACCCAGGAGGACTCCTCACCGACGTCTCTGGAGGGAGCTTCGTCACCGCCGGCACGGGAGTCTTCTTCTCGGCACTGACATAGGGGACCGGGTTCCTCGGCGTCGAGACGGGCTCGGCTTCGGATGGAAGTTCATGAACTTGTGACCGATACCGACGATGAGGCCTTGTGGGAGGCAGAGGAAGACACCAGATATTTCTCTGACGAGGAGTCTTGTGGCCTTCCTTCCGATCCCACCCCTTCGCCAGAGAGAAAGCTTTCTCCCCCTGAGAGTCTGTCTTTCTGTTCCTTTGTCCGGGAAATGTCTACGGCCATTCCCTTCCCAGTGGTTACTGAGGATGAGCCCAGGGCTGAGATGTTCGAGGTCCTGGACTATCCTTCACCACCTAAGGAGTCGTCCACTGTTCCCCTTCATAATGTCCTGAAGCAGACATTGATGGCGAACTGGGCGAAACCGTTAAGTAACCCCCACATTCCCAAAAAGATTGAGTCCCAGTATCGAGTCCATGGGGACCCGGAGTTGTGAGGACCCAGTTGTCTCTGGAGTTGTGGACTCGGCTCTCAAGAAAGCCAAGAGTAGTAGAGATTACGCCTCGGCGCCCCCTGGCCGTGAATCTAAGACTCTAGACTCTTTTGGGAGGAAGGCCTACCATTCTGCTGTGCTCATGTCCAAGATCCAATCCTACCAGCTCTACACGAGCATACACATGCGGAACAATGTGCGGCAGCTGGCGGACTTGGTCGATAAGCTCCCATCGGAGCATGCCAAGCCTTTTCAGGAGGTGGTCAGGCAGCTGAAGGCATGTAGGAAATTCCTGTCCAGGGGTGTCTACGACACTTTTGATGTAGCGTCCAGGGCCGCTGCTCAGGGTATAGTGATGCGCAGACTCTCATGGCTGCGTGCCTCTGACCTGGAGAATAGAGTCCAGCAGCGGATGCTCCTTGCCGGGGGGATAACATTTTTGGTGAGCGCGTCGAACAGGTGGTAGAACAGCTCCACCAGCGGGACACTGCATTCGACAAGCTCTCCCACCGGACGCCTTCAGCATCTACCTCATCAGGTAGATGTTTTTATGGGGGAAGGAGGAATGTTCCCTGTGCTTCTATTAGGCGTAGGTACAATCCACCTTCTCGCCAGCCTACTCAGGCTAAGCCCCAGCGTGCTCGTTCACGTCAACAGCGTGCGCCTCAACAGGCCCCTGCCGCTCCCCAGCAAAAGCAAGGGAAGGGCTTTTGACTGGCTCCAGGCGAGCATAGCCGAGATAAGTGTCTGTGCCGGACAATCTGCCGGTCGGAGGGAGGTTAAAGTTTTTTTCACCAAAGGTGGCCTCTTATATTTTTCGACCAGTGGGTTCTCCAAATAGTTCGCCTAGGGTACGCCCTCAATTTGATCTCAAAACCTCCAAATTGTCCTCCGGGAGCTCAGTCTTTCAGTTTCCAGCACAAGCAGGTACTTGCAGAGGAACTCTCCGCCCTTCTCAGCGCCAGTGCGGTCGAGCCCGTGCCACCGGGGCAGGAAGGGCTGGGATTCTATTCCAGGTACTTTCTTGTGGAAAAGAAAACAGGGGGGATGTGTCCCATCTTAGACCTAAGGGCCCTGAGCAAATATTTGGTCCGAGAAAAGTTCAGGATGCTTTCCATGGGCACCCTTCTTCCCATGATTCAGAAAAACGATTGGCTATGCTCTCTGGACTTAAAGGATGCTTATACTCACATCCCAATACTGCCAGCTCACAGACAGTATCTTCGATTCCATCTGGGAACACGGCATTTTCAGTACTGTGTACTACCTTTTGGTCTCGCTTCTGCACCCAGAGTGTTCAAGAAATGCCTGGTTGTAGTGGCGGCGTCTCTACGCAGACTGGGAGTGCATGTGTTCCCTTATCTCGACGATTGGCTGGTCAAGAACACCTCGGAGGCAGGAGCTCTACAGTCCATGCAGGTGACTATTCAACTCCTGGAGCTACTGGGATTTGTGATAAATTATCCAAAGTCCCACCTTCTTCCAATTCAAAGACTAGAATTTATAGGAGCTCTGCTGGACTCCCAGACGGCTCGTGCCTACCTCCCCGAAGCCAGGACAGACAACCTTTTGTCCCTGGTCTCTTGGGTACAAGCGTCTCAGCGGATCACAGCTCGGCAGATGTTGAGATTGCTCAGCCACATGGCCTCAACAGTCCACGTGACTCCCATGGCCCGTCTCCACATGAGATCTGCTCAATGGACTGTAGCTTCCCAGTAATATCAGGCTGCAGGGGAACTAGAAGACGTGATTTAGCTGTCCACACTCTTTCTCAGATCCCTGCATTGGTGGACAATTCGCTCCAATTTGACCCTGGGACATCCCTTTCAAATTCCTCAGCCGCAAAAAGTGCTGACCACGGATGCGTCTCTCCTGGGGTGGGGAGCTCATGTGGATGGGCTTCACACCCAGGGATATTGGTCCCTCCAGGAGACAGGGTTTCAGATCAATCTCCTGGAGTTAAGAGCAGTCTGGAATGCGCTAAAGGCTTTCAGAGATCGGCTATCCAACCAAATCATTCAAATTCAGACAGACAATCAGGTTGCCATGTATTACATCAACAAGTGGGGGGGGGGGGGCACCGGATCTCGCCCCCTGTGTCAGGAAGCCGTCAGGATGTGGCTTTGGGCTCGCCGTTATGGCATGTTTCTTCAAGCCACGTACCTGGCAGGTGTAAACAACAGTCTGGCCTACAGGTTGAGCAGGATAATGCAACCTCACAAGTGGTCTCTCAACTCGAGAGTAGTACGCAAGATCTTTCAAAAATGGGGCACCCCCTTGATAGATCTTTTTGCCACTCAGGAGGTCCCTCAGTTCTGTTCCAGACTTCAGGCCCATCGCAGACTAGCGTCAGATGCCTTTCTCCTGTATTGGGGGAAGGGCCTCCTGTATGCGTTTCCTCCCATACCCTTGGTAGGGAAGACTTTGTTGAAACTCAAGCAGGACCGTGGAACCATGATTCTGATCGCTTCATTCTGGCCGCGACAGATCTGGTTCCCTCTTCTTCTGGAGTTGTCCTCCGAAGACCTGTGGAGATTGGAGTGTTTTCCGACCCTCATAACTCAGAACGAGGGGGCGCTTCTGCATCCCAACCTCCAGTCCCTGGCTCTCACGGCCTGGATGTTGAGAGCGTAGACTTTGCCTCCTTGGGTCTTTCTGAGGGTGTCTCCCGAGTCTTGCTTGCTTCCAGGAAAGATTCCACGAAGAGGTGTTTTGCTTCCAAGTGGAAGAGGTTTGCCGTCTGGTGTGACAGCCAGGCCCTAGATCCTCGTTCTTGTCCTACACAGACCCTGCTTGAATACCTTCTGCACTTGTCTGAGGCTGGTCTTAAGACCAACTCTGTAAGAGTTCATCTTAGTGCAATTAGTGCTTTTCATTACCGTGTAGAGGATAAGCCTATCTCGGGACAGCCTTTAGTTGTTCGATTCATGAGAGGTTTGCTTTTGTCAAAGCCCCCTGTCAAACCTCCACCAGTGTCATGGGATCTCAACGTTGTCCTCACCCAGCTGATGAAACCTCCTTTTGAGCCACTGAATTCTTGCCATCTGAAGTACTTGACCTGGAAGGTCATTTTCTTGGTGGCAGTCACTTCAGCTCATAGAGTCAGTGAGCTTCAAGCCTTGGTAGCTCATGCTCCTTATACCAAATTTCATCATAACAGAGTACTCCTCCGCACTAACCCTAAGTTTTTGCCAAAGGTGGTGTCGGAGTGCCATCATAACCAGTCAATTGTCTTGCCAACATTCTTTCCCTGGCCTCATACCTGCCCTGCTGAACGTCAGTTGCACACATTGGACTGCAAGAGATCATTGGCCTTCTATCTGGAGCGGACGAGCCCACATAGACAGTCCGCCCAATTGTTTGTTTCTTTCGACCCCAATAGAAGGGGAGTGGCTGTCGGGAAACGCACCATCTCAAATTGGCTAGCAGATTTCATATCCTTCACTTACGCCCAAGCTGGCCTGACTCTTGAGGGTCATGTCACGGCTCATAGTGTTAGAGCCATGGCAGCATCGGTGGCCCACTTGAAGTCAGCCACTATTGAAGAGATTTGCAAGGCTGCGACGTGGTCATCAGTCCACACATTCACATCTCATTACTGCCTACAGCAGGATACCCGACTCGACAGTCGGTTCGGGCAGTCGGTGCTGCAGAATCTGTTTGGGGTTTAGAATCCAACTCCACCCCCCTAGGCCCATTTTTATTCTGTTCCAGGCTGCACTCTGTTAGTTGGTTCTGGTTTAGGTCAATCTCAGTTATGTCCTCGCCTTTGCGATGCCCAATTGACCAATATTTGTTGTTTTGAGTGAGCCTGGGGGCAAGGAATACCCCATCAGTGAGAACAAGCAGCCTGCTTGTCCTCGGAGAAAGCGAGGTTACTAACCTGTAGCAGGTATTCTCCAAGGACAGCAGGCTGATTGTTCTCACAATCCCGCCTTCCTCCCCTTTGGAGTTGTGTCTTCCCTTGTCTTTGCTTTATACTGGACTGAGGAGCACGCTGTAGCGGGCGGGAAGATGGTCGCGCATGCGCGATGCATGCGGATCTCGCGAGAGCTAGCAAACGTCTGTTGCTAGGAATATCTTCCGATCCTGGGGCTGCCATGGACGTCACCCATCAATGAGAAAAATCAGCTTGCTGTCCTCGGAGAATACCTGCTACAGGTTAGTAACCTCGCTTTATCTACCGTAGAACACAAGTTCCAAAAGTGGTAGGTGGGTGAGATGATAGAATCTCTTGCAATACATTGCAAGTCTGGGGTTCTTTTATTCAGAAAGGGTCTAGATCTCCAGGGCCATAAGATTTATGACTCTGAGGGCAGATATACAGTAGCTTGAGTAACCATAGCAGGCCAAATGCTTTTGATTTGTAATTTTTATGCACCCAATGTGTTTCATAAGACTTTTTGTAAGTAAATTCAGGTCCTTTTCCCACTTTCTGCTAATAATGTAATTTTTGGTGGGGACTTGCACTGTCTACGATCCTCTTTTGGATAAATTGTCTCCTCCCATAAGGGCTCGCTTAGATCTGGATAAGGGTTTGCCTTTACTCTGCAGCACTTTGGAGAACCCTTCGCCCGGGGGAGAGGGACTATACTCACCTTGCACACGTGCTACTCGGCCCAAATAGATTATCTCTGGGTTTCTTAAGCAGCATTCTCTCATTTCTCAAGTGGAGATTGGCCCATATGCAGTCTCTGATCACACCCTGATTTGGGTTCAGTTGCACGTGGGAGGGGGTCATAAAGTTGTATATCATTGGAGATTTCCTCTGGAGCTATATGGAGATTCCCAGTATCATGATTTTGTTTATAGGAAATAGCAGTAACAAACATATGCAACAGCCTATATTTTGGGAAACAGCCAAAGCGGTGCTGCAGGGAGAAGCCATTGCTAATTATCACTAAAGAGTTAGTGGGATTTGAACCTGTGTCCCTTGGTTGAAGATCCACTGCAGTAACCATTAGGCTGCTCCTCTCCCTCCCACCCCCAGCCTTCATGCAGTCTCTCACATCTCACCCCACCCAATCCTTCATGCAGTCTCTCTTTCGTATCTCACCTCCCTCTAGCTTTGATGTCTCTCACATCTTGCCTTTGTGCAGCTTGCTACTTTCTTGCAGTGGTCCAGCTCACTGTTGTAAGCTTGAGCTGTGTGGTGCAAGAAGTGTGGGTACTCTCGTGGTTTCAAGTTCCCTGAGGTTTAAAACTGCAAGAGTACCTAAGCTTCCTGCACCGCATGGCTCCAGCATACAATAGTGAACTGAACTGCTGTGGGCAGGCAGAAAATGTTTTCTGAGGCAGCACAAAAATAAATAAAATTGGGTGCATGAAATCTCAGACACCAGGGTGCATTTCTAGGTGCCATGGCAAGCTGACGCCTGGGATTTGTCAAGGTGCGTCTTAAAAAAAAAAAAAGATATAGTGGAATTAGACAAGGTACAGAGGAGGGCGATGGAAAAGGGAATGGGATTACTTCCCTATTAGGAAAGACTGAAACGGCTAGGGATCTTTAGCTTGGAGAGGAGATGGCTGAGGGGAAATATGAGAGAGATTTATAAAATACTGAGTGGAGTAGAATGGTTAGACATGAATCTTTTTTGTTTTTCCAAAAATACTAGAACTAGGGGGTACGCAATGAAGGTACTAAGAAGTAAATTTAAAACAAACTGAAGAAAATATTTCTTCAGTCAGTGTGTATTTAAACCCTGGAATTTGTTTTCAGAGAATATGGTAAAAGTACTTGGCTTAGGGTTTAAGAAAGATTTGGATAACTTCCTAAAAGAAAACTCCATAAGCCATTATTAAGATGAACTTGGGAAAATCCTTTGCTTATTTCTAGGATAAGCAGCATACAATCTGTTTTACTGTTCTGGGATCTTGCCAGGTACTTGTGACCTGGATTGGCCACTGTTGGAAACAGGATAATGAGCTTGATTGACCTTCGGTTTGTCTTATGTTCTTATGAGCCTTGCTCTAGTTAATATCCACACCTGGCTTGTTGTCCTCTGAGAACATCTGCTACAGGTGAATAACTTTGCGTTGTGCTCAAAATATTTTGCAAAATTTCCCATATACCATCTCTCTCCCCCCCCCCCCCCCCCCCCCCCCCCCCCAGAGCCTTTCTTGCTGGTAGAGCTTTAATTGCAGCAACTGTTTTCCCCTTTCTGGTATAGATGGACCTTAATACGATGAAGGTTAAGATGAATGATGTTTTTCTGGAAATATATGATTGGATATCCCAGCATTTTTTAAAGATTGTAATCCAGATATGAGTTTGTTGTTCTCCCGGGACACGCCCCCCTCCTCCCCAGCCCACCATCATTTCATATTTGTTTTGAACAAACTACCTTTTCTTTTGGACATCACTGTGAAGTGAATGGCTTATGGACAAGTATATAACTAAATCTGGAGAGATAATGTTGGGTAAAATGGGTCTAAAAGACACGACTCAGCCTAAGCAAGCAGGTGGACAAGATGGTGGAGCCTGTGGGGACGGGTGTGTCCCAGTTTACCTCATCTGCTTTATTGGACTTAACAGCAGCAATCACTAGCATTAGAGCCCCATTGGAAACAAGTATCTACTCAAATCACTCATATGGAATCATTATTATCCGACCCTACAGGGAAGTTGGAAAATTGAGTATCGGCTGTGAAAGATGACATGCGGTCATTACACAGTGACCTGAGCACTTTACAATCTCAAATGCGCCATTGTGATCACCTAGAGGACTTGGAAAATTGTTTATGTCGGGATAATTTAACATTCTTGGGCTTCCCAACGTCTTTACCAGAGGCAAAGGTGCTTTCGACGCTAGAACGTTGGCTTAACATCGAAAAAGGGATCCAGCCCAATCTGACTAGACCAAGTACATCGTCTGGGTCAACGCTTGGAGGGCAACACATGACCTAGTCATCTTGGCAGAATTTCTTAATTATCAATATTGGCAAGAAGTACTGCCTCAATATAGAGCTAAGCGGGATGAGGTGAACTATGATGGCAACACTATTAAGATTTTTCAGGATTATTCTTTAGGCCTCTTTGAGAAATGCCACTAGTAAATTCATGCTGTTGTACTCAGCACAATTAAAAGTTTATTATGGGGTGCATGGAAAATGTTGGATACCCCTGAACAAGCATACTCCTTTCTGGATCGTTCAGCTCCACAGTCTCTCTAACCTGGTCTTTGTGGTCCTTCTTGACTAGTTGTCTGGATTACTCAAAGTGAAACTTGCAATTTAGTTTGCTGCCTCTGAGGTTTATGCCTGCCAACGACTTTTATTTGGCCTTTGGTGGCTTTTTAGTCCACCCTACCATAACTTTTATATCATTATAGGATACCTTTGAGATGACTATGGGTATGGGTGGGGGCGGGGGTCCCCTTGCACGAGAATGATCCCAAGACATTTGTGAACAGCCTAGCTGTAGCTGAGTTGTGCAAAGTATTTCAGCAATAAGATTTGGGGTGTATGGAAGTTCTTGTGTGGGGGATGGGGGGGTCAGTTGTGGGAGCGTTTATTTTTTTTATTGTCATGATATTTTGTCCAAAGTGGTTTGTGATCTGCTGTTCACAAAATAACAACTTTTTTTTTTTGTCTGTCACACTACATTTCTTTTATGTTGGAAACTCCTGGGGCGAGGCCGGGCGCTCTGGGGGACTGGTATATTCATTTGGCTGGGGAGATAATCCAAGTTTTGTTTTTGGTAGAGAATGACTGCTAAACAAGGCATTCAAGTACTATCTTGAAATGTCTCTGGCATTACCCCTCTGATTAAGTGTGCACAAATTTTGACCCGCCTTAATTGTTACCAGGCTGATATTTGTTTACAAGAAACTAAACTTTAATGATCTTGAACATCAAAAGCTTGGTCAAGGATGGGTTGGCATATTTGATTCTTCTTCGCCATGCCTTAAAGCTGGGGTTGCAGTTTTTATTCACAAGTCTGTTATGTAATGTAACATCTCTTTTACATGATGAGTATGGTCAATATCTTCTTTTACAAATTAAACAAATCAGGGTGTACATTTAATCTGTTGACCTTATATGCACCAATCAGTATGAGCATGCCTTTTTTTCGGTGTTTGCGACATGTTGGTATGCGAGATGTCGGTGCCATTATTAATGGTGATTTTAATCCAGTCATGGACCCAACAGTGGACTGCTCTTTTAATCAGAGGGACTTGTGAGTGGGTGTAGACCGTGGTCTGCCTTACTTGTGTGTACCTCTTTGGGCCTGGTAGATGTTTGGCCTGTCCTTCATCCCATGGAGTGTGACTATACTCATCTCCAGGGCACATGGCACATTATCTCATATAGATTATGTTTTACTTTCTTATTCATTGTAGCAACATGTTAACCGAGCTGAAATTGGCCCTACATTGATCACAGACCATACAGTGCTTTGGGTAGATCTTGACTTTGGATGGGGGGGGGGCTGGGGAACAGTGTAATTGGAGATTTCCTGCATATCTTTATGGGGACACAAATTTTCAACAGTATTTGCTGAAACAAAATGGTAAGAATTTTCAGTTTTTAATGCACATGAGCACATCCCAGTCTTTTTCTGGAAACTTCTAAAGTTGTGATGCGAGGGGATATTTCTTCTGTAGCTCACAGAAAACACAGGTTGGCGCAAAACGCTCCTATTATTGCTATGGTAATAAAGCGGGCAAGCTCCTAGCCCATATTATGAAACACTGGATGGGTTCCCAATATATCTCAGGCATCAAGGATCACAATGGTACTTTACATCATGATTCTCATACCATTCCACAACTTTTTTTTTTTCAACATTTTAAAAATTTCTAATCAGAACCTCAGTGGGAGTCTGGTCCTGACTTTTATGACTATCTGCAGGATTCTGGCTTGCCTAGATTGTCACAGAGAACTGGATGATCAGAAGCCCTGTGCTGTTCCATACAGCGCTCTAAAAATGGCGCTGGAACAGCGCGGGTCTATACCACCCCTGTGATCAGAGATAATAGCATGGAAATTTAAGCACGCTATTATCTCTGATCATTGGGTAAAAGTGCAGGAGGAATGCTCAGGCACAATCCTCCCGCACTTGTTTGACAGGTCCAGGCTGTCAAAAGCCAGGACCTGTCAAACACAGGGGCTCCCTCAACTGCAAGGCCTCTACCTGCCCCCTGAGTCCCCACACATCCCCTCCCAGGACAGCGGCATTGAGACTGGAATTCCAGCAGTCCTCCAGTCGTGTGTGTCCCTCCCCCCCGAACTCCCCCGGCACAGGGGGTACCTGGTGGTCTAGCAGTCTAGAGTGGGGATCTTTCCTGCCCCGAAGAATCCACTAGACCAGGGACTCTGCTTTCAGGTATGCGCTGGGAGTGGGACCCTTCGGTTCAGGGGTGCGGGGAGGAGGTCTGTAATAGGTGGGTGGGGTGGGGAGGGTACTTTAAAAAAAAAAAAACTTAATTCTTAGAAGTGCCACCGGCTTGTGCGTAGGGATGTACACAGAGGAAGTATAATAAGGGTATAACTTTTCATAGGTAGAGTAGTAGTTTGTTATAAATTGTAATCAGTGTGTCATTTGGAGGGGCTGGTTATAGGGACACCTAAATTTGTTATTGGTGTAGAGATTTTTTTTTTCTCCTGGTAAAGGACTTCTAAAACAGACATCATGCTATGGGAATCAGGTGCTCAACGTTCAGAGTTTCTATCTTTATTTATTTACTTATTTATGGTATTTTATTCTACATTAAACATGAATTAGATTGGAACCTGGGAGCGTTAAAAAAAAAAAACATTTTCCTGGAGAGAGTATGCATTGCCCCCCCCCCCCCAGGCTCTCTCTCCAGGTATAGCCAGCTCTGCAATTTTTTTTGGGGGGGGGGGGGGGGCACAGGTGGACCGGGGAGAGAGCCTGTTAAAAATTTACCAGCACACCACTACCTGGCAGTGAATTATCTCCATTTCTTCCAATTCAGGGTAATGGCTTATTTCTTCCTAGTATGTCTGTGACTCGCTTCCAAACATGGTGCCAGAGTGGTTTACCTTATGTTTTTCAGCTTGTTATTGATGATGGTACACTTCGATCACATGCCTCTTTGTGTACAGACTATGACTTAGATGCCCGAGATGTTTTGTTTTCTACAGATCCCGCATTATGTGCCTTCATTGCCCTCCTCAGCTCTTAACAGCAGAATCTCATGAATTAATA
Organism: Microcaecilia unicolor; assembly: GCF_901765095.1. Classification (NCBI taxonomy): domain Eukaryota; kingdom Metazoa; phylum Chordata; class Amphibia; order Gymnophiona; family Siphonopidae; genus Microcaecilia; species Microcaecilia unicolor. The sequence continues at coordinate 145,120,456 of NC_044039.1, read as the reverse complement.
ACTGAGACTTATAGTTTGGAGGCTTAACAAGTGCCCTTATGATGTCACCATAAAACTATTAGACATACTTCCTTCTTATGCTTTGACCCCTCTGGCACAGAGATGGACTGCAGATTTGGGTACTCCAGTGTTGAAGGAACATCTTCTGGAAAGTCTCCGGAACTGCAGTTCATTAATGAAAAATGCCGCCCTTCATTGGGAGATGCATTATAAACTGGTTGTGTGTCTGTATATTTCTCCTTCTCTGGCCTATAAGGCTCCTTTTGCCCATTCTGATTGTTGTAAATGTAAACAACCTATGGCTGCATTAGGTCATCTTTTTTGGCATTGCACCATTATACAGGTATATTGGAAGACCTTGGGTTCTCATGTCTCCTCCCTGTTGGATCGCAAGGTCTAAAATGTTGCTTGGCAAGTATGATATTGTTTCTCCTAAACCTAGAGGTTATTTGAGCTTTGTGAAATGTACAGTATTGGTGGGCCATAAATGTATCATTGTTGGCTACAGCCAGAGCTGTTCATTTGGCTCAGTTGCGATCAGTCATGATTGCTTAGGCTTCCTTGGAGCAGAGAGAATTTACTGATTTAGATGCACTGCCTGTGAAGAAATTCTGTAAGATTTAGGAGCCATGATGGAATTCCCTGACTCCCATTGCTTGCAGTTGTCTGCTTAACACTTGAGTTTGGTTCTGATTGCTTGCTATCCGTGTGAAGTGGTGCGACAGGTTGGGTTTTTTTTTTTGGGGGGGGGGGGGGGGGGAGTGGATGAGGGTTCAAGCATGTTCTGTTTTATAATTGTGGATCACATGATTCTGTTTTTGAGGTGGTTGTATTTATAACTTTGTGACCTTCAATAAAGATATTTTACAAAAAAAAAATTATTCCAGACAAAACAAACATTTTAAGGGTGTTTTTTGTAAAGTAACTAAGAGGCATATTTTCAACGCACTTAGCCTTCCAAAGTTCCATAGAAACCTATGGAACTTTGGAAGGCTAAGTGCTTTGAAAATATGCCTCTATGGTACAAGATATTGGACATAAGGATAACTTTTCCAAGGTTGTAATGCTTCACAATGCTGACATACTTTTTAAATCAGAAATTAAACTTCTGGATGTGTGGTTCGATTTTAATTTGACTATGGAAACACACGTTACCCATTTGGTTCAAAAGGTTATATTTAAGCTGAAATTATTACATAGACTGAGACATTATTTTCAGGTGACTATCCAGGCAGTTATTCTCACAACAATTGATTATTTTAATATTTATTAGGAATTTCTGTGAAGCAATTGCATAGATTGCAAGTATTGCAGAATGTGGCTGCCAAACTGGTACTGAATAGTAGTAGATATGATCATGCAACACTGTTTTTACAGGATTTGCATTGACTGCCTATTCGGGCCAGAATTGAATTCAAAATGTCTTTTGTCTTCAGAATTTTATATGGTCTTTGTCCTGCATGTTTGACCAGATTGTTAAGTCTGTATAAACCCTCTAGATGTCTAAGATCTGTGAGAGGACTGTTGTTTGCATTACCTTCATTAATTGTCGTTTAAGCTGTACAAAAAAAAAAAGTGCTTTTTCAGGCAGTGCTCCAAGGTTTTCCTGGAATAGCCTTTTGTTGTTAAAAATATTTCTTCCTATATGAGTTTTAGAAGAGCTATAAAGATCTGGCTATTTCAACGATTTTTGTAAAGAGAAATAACATTTCTGTAAGAAATATTCCTCAATATATGAGTGTTCTTTTAAGAAGTCATAATGTTATTTTATATTTGAGTTGTAAAGGTATTTTATACCGGGGATATTTTAATATCAATACAAGGGTTAAAGGTCACGTCCACAAGTCTTATTAATATATAAATCAATAACATATAAGACCTTCAATGCATAGAAATTTTTTACTCTTTTCTTATATGATACACAAAACAATGTGAACTTTTAGAACTCTTAGTTCTATTTATTATATATCTAACTTAAACATCCATACTTCCAGAAGGAGAACAACATAGTTCATATGTCATTACAACTGAATATAAATTTGTGAACTTACACCACACTTTGTGTTATTATAGATGACCTGAAACGTCCAAGTCAGGTAATTGATACTTCTTAGTCTGTTTATGAAAAGAACTCTGATCTTGATGAAACACAAAAATGATCTTATTATTCCACTCTCAAAAGGCATCTACTGTCCAGTTGATATTGTCACTGCAATCCAGCCAAGGTGTACATCCAACAGGCGAATATATCTCTCATCCGTATATTAATCATGAGTTAATCCTTTGAAGAGAATGCAACAACGATTTCAGTTGGCTGCAAAACCTTCACTTCACATCTTTATCATATGTGACTCCAACGGGAACATCCAATTAAATTCCACACACATTCAAATGATTCATGGGGCTCTACACAGGCCGTGTTACGTATTTACTTCGTCAGGAAACCCTTTATAAATAATACAGACAATTACCTACAACCATACAAACTAATAATACATACAAATTCAAAATAAAATAATTTTTTTAAAAGCTTACCAGCCGCAATAGAACACTGAGCACACCAAATGGCATCTCGGCAGTAACGTGATGACATCACGATAGAATTGAATAATATAACTTTACACATGTCTCTGCTTTTTATACTGACATCAATAACGCCCAATCTATCTCCTTATTGAGGCCGTGCGGTTGCACGGTTCCCCAATTAAAAATCAACTGTTGCTCTCTACGAATTAATTCGTGTTCAACGTTACCATGGTATCCCTGCATACTAATGATGACCACAAATTGCAGATCATCCACAGAATGTTGTAGTTCTAACCAATGGCTAACCAAAGGTGTATCTATTTTTTGCAACCGGATATTACTGAGATGTTGAGCTATCCGCATCTTCACTTTTCGGGTTGTTTTCTCCCTATATACCATAGCCGACAAGGGCAGCATATGGCATATACTAAGTTCCGAGTATTGCAGTCAGTCTTTGATTTTAAATGGAAATATCTATCTATTGAGTGTACCCAAATCCGGTCTGTACATAATGCATGCTTACAATATACACATGCATTACAGCGGGTATGTCCACCTGTTCCTTGATGACCCATCTGTGTATTAAATCTTTTTTTGGACAAAATCTCGCTCATGTTCTTATCACGATTACACAAAAAACGTGGTTTGTTAGTTAAACTGTGATGCAAGGATAGTACTGACCAATTTTCAAAATAATATCTTGTATTGCTCGTGTTTGCTTAAAAATACAGGAGTACACAATTCACTTGTGTATCTCGACTACCAGAAATATTCTTTTCTCTATTTAACCAACACCGTTGAGCGTGTTTGGCACACTTAAACGCAGATTTAATAGCATAACGAGGATAGCCACGCTTTATAATCCTATCTGACATCAGTCTAGCTAACAATATCCACCCCATAAGTTTTCTTTTTCAGGTAATTTCACAATAGATGAGGGATATTTTAATGATACATATAAGAGCTATTTTGAACTTTAGTTTGCTGCTTTGTATTGTAAAGATTTTATGGATGTAACCTGCTTTGAATTTTTAAGTTAAGCAGGATAGAAGTGCTGCTATTAAGAGATAAGCCTGGTTAGGAGTCTGAGTTCACAAGCTTCAAATGGCAGTGAGGTTAGAGAGGCTTTCTCTAAATAACCCTTGATCAGTTCCTCTGTAGTGTCATGATCTGGACTATATAGTTCTTATGGAATTCTATAATACTTTTTCAGATTGCTGTATTTCCACTCACTACTACTCCTTGTTTAGTTTTAATGTTCAAGATCTCATTGCAAGTTTGCAGATCCTTCAGCCTATGGGCCATCAGTTTCTTGCTTTTTTCCTGTACTCAAAATGGGTCTGCTTCAATTTTAACAATTGATATTGAACATCTATCATTTTTCTCAATTCACATCTAGTAGTAGCTCTACTAATAGCATACTGCTCCCCTATCCCCTTCAGTTATGCTCCTTTTCTGAGAGAGAACCTCTGCTTTAATTGTTATATGATCTCAGCTTCCTTACATTTTTTTAGCTACCACTATACTAATTAGTTTATTTCAAATGACAGATTTCAGACAATCCCAGGAGATTGGGCATGATTAGCATTAACCTCAAGATATTTATCTCCTTTTGAATTACTAGCTGAGCTTCTGGGTCTGCTATTAATCTTTCATTCAGCTTCCAAAATTGTGTCTCTGGATCCTGGTATGCTGTCTGCAATTCTGTCCATGAAAGAACATAGTCTATCCAAGTTATTGGTTCAATGCAGTGCATGGTAGAGTTTTAGTCCCCTCCCTCCAGCCACAGATCAATTCTAGAATAGACCTATGGGCAGCAGAAAATGAATGTCCCTTCTCCTATGCCTTCATGAGTCCACTAGTTAGAATCAAGTCTCCGTGCCTATAGAGTTGCCCATCAAGGGGTTGAGTGTGAAGTTCCCCGTCCCCCCATAGTAGTTGGCCCTCTTCATGTTCCCTCAGTTTTGTCAATGCTACTAAGAAGGCAACCTGATTCCTATTCGGGGCATACATGTTAACTGGAGTGTAGACTTACTTAAAGATAGTTGCTATGAGAATAATATACCACCCCTCCTTTTCCTTAAAGATTTGGGGAACCTGGGATTGCAATTTCTTAGAAATAACAATAGCCACCCTATAATTTTTCCTTTTCAGGCAATTAGCAGAATAGATGAGGAAATTTGGGTTGAACAATTAACTTTTCAGGTGAAAGAACCAAGTTCGTCTCTCTTGCATGAAACCTACATGGGCATTCACCAAGTAGTTCTCAAAACCACAGTTGTTACTTGATGGGAGTGTTTAACCTCTTATAGTTAGTGTAACTAACTTAACACTCCCCATAGGTTACTAAAAGCAAAACAGACATAGCTAGTCACTTTCCATGTTCACCCACATTAGGTACTCGATACCCTTACCAATCCCTTCCCACCCCACCCAAACCCACACACCCACATTTGAAAGGGCCAGCTCAGCCACTCATCATTCCCTCAACTCCCCTCCCCCACCCCGGTAACAACAATACAGTTTATGACAAAACATAGAAGATCTAAAGAATTAGGAAACAACAATCTAAAATTCATTATTTGGACTCATGGTACCGCTGACAGTGCACAGTCTGTAGGACTATGTCTTGTTGGCACTTAGAGAACAGAGCTTGCACCAGTAAACTCTTTCTGGTAGCATGTATCAGACTGGTGCTTCAGCTGTTTAACCCCTTTCCCTACTCACTGCCACATAGAGAGAGATTCTTCTGCTCATGTGCAGGGCAGAGGCAGTATCTACTGACTTTGTATCATACAGGCCACTAATGCCAGCAATTTGAAGAAATGACACTGCCACTGTAGTGACATGCTTCCACTGACCTTGTGCTCTGATATTGAGCCCCACTGGAAACTCCCATTTATACTGGATATTGTACTCATTTAGCCTTGTAGTCACACGTTTTAAGTCTCCTTCAGCGGTGCAGAGTTCCAGGGGCTATATCCGCAAAGATGTCTACACAGCTTTCCTCCCATTTGACTGCCCCCTTGGCCACACATGGTTCAGCCTCCTCCTCCTTATAGTGAATAATGTCTCTAGGATGATTGGAGTCTCGGGACCCAGTACTCTGTGAATTAGCTGAAATTCAATAGGCGTACCGCTTGTTTCTAGATTTTATCAAGTATTGTTTCGTGGACACCCCTCCCCCAGAAATCTAAATTTGCACCTCCACACCCTATTTTTTTTTCTTTTTTTTAAACTTTATTCATTTTAAAACATGCTGTATGAAAACATACAGCAACATATAATATGGAATAGAATAAAATAAAAACAATTTAAAAAAAAGTGGGCTGATATGAGTAAAACAGAACAGCATATGCAACATACTTTAGAGAATTAATTCCTTTTCACAAGATACATAGTCGTCTAGCAGCGACCATGCTTTGTGGAAAGATGAGAAGTGACCCAATCTCATGGCAGCCAGTTCCTCATATTGCCTATAGGAACACAGCAGATTCCACCATTCATGAAAAGAAACAAGCTGATTATTTTTCCAATGCAATGCAATCAGATGAAGAGCGAGAGAAATCATTAAGTTAAACAGTTTGGCATATTTTTGAGGAATGGACAAGCCAGGAGTTGAAGCCTTAAGGATTAATATTTTAAAATATTGTAAATATTTTTTGGGTAGTGTCCCAAACCGAACTCCAGTACAACTGAAGGTTAGAACAAGAGAGAAGCAAATGTTCTAGGGTACCCACTCCAGACTGACAAAACCAACATAGATTTGAAACACTTGGGTATACTTTAGCAAGCTTTACAGGCGTCCAGTAGGATTTATGAACAATGTAATAGGTAGACTGTAGGAGGGCAGCTTAAAGAGAGGAATGCATAGTTTTTGTCCGAAAAAGATCCCACTCCTTACTGGACAGCGAGACAATTCATTTTCCCAAGCGGAGGTAAGGCCAGAACATATATTAGGTTTTGACAGTTGCATGAGTTTGTACAGTTTAGATGCAGATTTTGAACCCATAAGGGATTGACATAAACTACTGAAACTTGAGACTGTAGATTGACTGTCTGATGGGGCAAGATAGCGATGCTCAATAATCTGAGTCAGATTTTTCCAAAAAGTGTTATGCGCTTGGGGAATGTTATAACAAGTACAAAAATCTTGAAAAGGGATAATAGCAACACCTGACAACTGACTTGGCGACCAGATATTGGCTAAATGCCATATTTTATGAAGATTGAGTGGAGGTTTGAGCGAAAAAGTAGAATTATACCAAAGAGACATATCAACGGGGCTTGACCATTTTAACTCAGAAAATCATGACTTACTCTTCATCACAGAAACCTGGATTCATGACTAAAAGGACCCTATAATCTTAGACCTGTGCCCACCAGGTTACAAACTCACTCACTGGACAAGAAAGGAAAAGAGAGGCAGTGACATAGCACTAATCTAGCGATCCCACTTCACCACCGAAACCACTGCCGAGTCCATAACACCCCAACTCAAAATCTGAATTGCTTCTTGTTTTACAGACTTCCAGGTAACTGGAACGAAGGCCAGACTAACTTCATGGACTTCATTTCTAACGTGTGTAACCAACTCCAATATACTGGTACTAGGAGACATCAACCTTCACCTAGAAGACTCAAACTCCACCGACACACGAGATTGTAAGGAATTCCTCCAATTATGGGATCTCAACTGGCCCCAAATGCAACCAACCCACGTCAAAGGGCACACACTCGACCTCATCTCACACAAACTTTCAACAGACCAGACCTTAACAATAACAGATATTAAATGGACAGAAACACCCTGGACCGATCACTACAAACTAAACCTATCCCTACACTGGCGGAAGAAGGGCTTATACCGAATACAAGAACACACATCCTACAGCACAAGAGGTCAAGTAGACACGGAAACATTTTGGCAACTGATAATAATGAATGGACAGCAGAAACAGACTCCATATACTACCTCGTAGAATGGGATAAAAGATGCAAAGATATACTTTAAAAAAGGAGACTATGATAAAATGAGAAGAACGGTGAAAAGAAAACTTAGAGGACGACTGCGAGGGTCAAAAATTTACATCAGGCGTGGATGCTGTTCAAAAACACCAACCTGGAAGCACAGGCCAAATATATTCCGCGTATTAAAAAAGGAGGACGGAAGACCAAATGACAGCTGGCGTGGTTAAATATTGATGTGAAGGAAGCTATTAGAGCTAAAAGAAAATACTTCAGAAAATGGAAGAAGGAACCGACTGAAAATAATAAGAAACAGCATAAGGAATGTCAAGTGAAATGCAAAGCGTTGATAAGGAAAGCTAAGAGGGACTTTGAAAAAAAGATTGCGTTGGAGGCAAAAACACACAGTAAAATTTTTTAAAGGTATATTAAAAGCAGGAAGCCAGCAAAAGAATCAGTTGGACCGCTAGATGACCGAGGAGTAAAAGGGGCGATCAGGGAAGACAAAGCCGTAGCGGAGAGATTAAATGAATTCTTTGCTTCAGTGTTCACCGAGGAAGATTTGGGTGGGATACCGGTGCTGGAAATGGTATTCGAAGCTGACGCGGCGGAGAAGCTTAATGAATTCTCAGTAAACCTGGAGGATGTAATGGGGCAGTTCTCCAAACTGAAGAGTAGCAAATCTCTTGGACCAGATGGTATTCATCCCAGAGTACTGATAGAACTGAAAAATGAGCTTGCAGAGCTATTGTTAGAAATATGTAATTTATCCTTAAAATCAACGTGGTACCGGAAGATTGGAGGGTGGCCAATGTAACGCCAATTTTTAAGAAAAGGTTCCAGAGGAGATCCAGGAAATTATAGACCGGTGAGTCTGACGTCAGTGCCGGGGGAAATGGTAGAGACTATTATTAAGAACAAAATTACAGAGCATATTCAAAAGCATGGATTAATGAGACAATGCCAACATGGATTTAGTGAAGGGAAATCTTGCCTCACCAATCTATTACATTTCTTTGAAGGGGTGAACAAACATGTGGATAAAGGTGAGCCGGTTGATATTGTGTATCTGGATTGCCGGTTGATATTGTGTATCTGGATTTTCAGAGGGCGTTTGAAAAGGTACCTCATGAAAGGCTACAGAGGAAATTGGAGGGTCATGGGATAGGAGGAAATATCCTATTGTGGATTAAAAACTGGTTAAAAGATAGAAAACAGAGAGTAGTGTTAAATGGTCAGTATTCTCAATGGAGAAAGGGTAGTTAGTGGGATTCCCCAGGGCTCTGGGACCACAGCTTTTTGACATATTTATAAATGACCTAGAGATGGGAGTAACTAGTGAGGTAATTACATTTGCTGATGACACGTAGTTATTCAAAGTCGTTAAATCGCAGGAGGATTGTGAAAAATTACAAGAGGACCTTGGGAGACTGGGCATCTAAATGGCAGATGATGTTTAATGTGAGCAAGTGCAAAGTGATGCATGTGAGAAAGAGGAACCCGAATTATAGCGACGTCATGCAAGGTTCCACGTTAGGAGTCACGGACCAAGAAAAGGGATCTAGGTGTCATCGTTGATGATACGTTGAAACCTTCTGCTCAGTGTGCTGCTGCGGCAAAGAAAGCAAATAGAATGTTAGGTATTATTAGGAAAGGAATGGAAAACAAAAATGAGGATGTTATAATGCCTTTATATCGCTCAATGGTGTGACCGCACCTCGAATATTGTGTTCAATTCTGGTCGCCATATCTGAAAAAAGATATAGTGGAATTAGAAAAGGTGCAGAGAAGGGCGACGAAAATGATAAAGGGGATGGGACGACTTCCCTATGAGGAAAGGCTAAAGCGGCTAGGGCTCTTCAGCTTGGAGAAAAGGCGGCTGAGGGGAGATATGATAGAGGTCTATAAAATAATGAGTGGAGTTGAATGGGTAGATGTGAAGCGTCTGGTCAAGCTTTCCAAAAATACTAGGACCAGGGGGCATGCGATGAAGCTACAATGTAGTAAATTTAAACTGAATCTTAGAAAATGTTTCTTCACTCAATGTGTAATTAAACTCTGGAATTCGTTGCCAGAGAATGTGGTAAAGGCGGTTAGCTTAGCAGAGTTGTAAAAAGGTTTGGACGGCTTCCTAAAGGAAAAGTCCATAAACCATTATTAAATAGACTTGGGGAAAATCCGCTATTTCTGGGATAAGCAGTATTAAATGTTTTGTACATTTTTGGGAGCTTGCCAGGTATTTGTGACCTGGATTGGCCACTGTTGGAAAGAGGATGCTGGGCTCGATGGACCTTTGGTCTTTCCCAGTATGGCAATACTTATATACTTATGTAGATGAAATAGCACCTCTGCGAACAAGAACCTCGTGTAAACATAATTCAATACCATGGTTCAATGATAAACTGAAAAAGCTAAAAACACAATCCAGGAGATTCGAACGAGCATGGAGAAAAGTAAAAGATGAACACACACACAACGCATGGAAACTAATACAAAGACAATACAAATATGCAATAAGACAGACCAAAAGATCATACTACCAAACTAAAATAGGGGCTGATTACAAAGACATGAAAAAATTATACCAACTCATGAAAAAGCTCCTAGACACCAACCTAGTCACTACTACGAATACAGGCACCCATCCGCAGATAAACTTGCCAAGTATTTCAATGAAAAAATTGTAAACCTACGTAACATGCTATCTCAGGATAACAATGACATCGAACACTTCCTCAACGAGTTGGACTCAACCTTCGGAGAATACCCGGCTGACCGAACCTGGTCAAACTTCGCCCTCCTGACCACTGAAACAGTTACCCAGGCGATCAGTAGGTTTTCCAACACTCACTGAAAGCTAGACACATGTCCCAGCTACCTAATGAAATCCGCCCCTGACCGCTTCATAGTAGACCTCACATCCCACCTAAATTACATGCTCCAGCATGGTCTCTTCCCTTAGGAAAATGGCAATATCCTGCTCACCCCGATACTGAAAGATACCAAGAAAAAAACCAAATGAAATCACTAACTACCTACAGTAGCATCTATCCTGTTGGTAGTCATACTTATGGAAAGCATAGTAACCAAACAACTTACAGATTATATAAGCAAATTCTCGATACTTCACGAATCACAGTCAGGATTTTGCCCCCTTCACAGCACTGAAACAGTATTACTCACTCTCCTAGCTAAATTCAAGCAGGAAATCTCAATAGGCAAAAACATCCTTCGCCTCCAATTCGACATGTCCAGCGCATTCGACATGGTAAACAAATGCTAATAATAAAAATGATGAGATAATGAGATTCATGCTTTTGAAAAAGAAATATTGAAGGAAATTAAGTTTGGACTAGATAGTTGAAATTTATAACAGATATATGATAAGAATCCAGCCTAAGCAGTATTTATTATTGCCTGAATATTCAGTTGAATTAAAAATAATAAACCATGATATACTAATAAGAATATTAGACAACTTCGGGATCAGTGGAAACATACTTAACTGGTTCAAGGGTTTCTTAACCACAAGAATATATCAAGTAAAATCAAACGCAAATATATCACCATGGAAAGCAGACTGGAGTACCACAGGGATCACCACTATCACCTACCCTCTTCAACCTAATGATGACCCCACTAGACAAGTCCTTATCCAACCAAGGCCTCAACCCTTTCATCTATGCAGATGATGTCATAATATACATTCCTTACAAAACTAAATAGACAAATCACCAACGAAATCAAGCTTAGCTTGAACATTATGGACTCATGGGCAAATACATTTCAATTAAAACTCAGTAAAGAAAAAAACCATTGTCTCATCCTTACATCCCAACACAGCGCGGACAACCCCACTAGTATCGACATCCAATCCTCGGCGTTACAATAGACCGCAACTTAACTCTGGATAGCCAAGTAAAATCCACAACAAAGAAAATGTTCCACTCAATGTGGAAACTCAAACGTGTGAAACAATTCTTCCCGAGAGAAACATTTCGCAGCCTGATACAGTCAATGGTAATGAGCCACCTAGACTACTGCAATGGAATTTATGCAAGATGCAAAGAACAAACCTTAAAGAAACTCCAGACTGCTCAAAACAGAGCAGCCAGGCTCATATTTGTAAAAATGCAATTCGAAAGCGCAAAACCCCTCCGCGAAAAACTACATTGGCTCCCAATCAAAGAACGCATTGTTTTCAAAATCTGTACTGTGGTCCACAAAATCATCTATGGTGAAGCCCCAGGATACATGACAGACCTAATTGACCTACCAACTAGAAACATATCTGAATCGACATGAACATACCTAAATCTGCACTATCCAAGCTGCAAAGGACTTAAATACAAATCATTGTATGCATCCAGTTTCTCCAAGATAAGCACACAACTGTGGAACGCAATTACCAAAATCCTTGAAAACGACCTACGACCATCTATCCTTCCGGAAAATACTAAAAACCAACTTGCTAAAAAAAGCTTATCCTACCGATCCAACCTAAATGCCGGATCTCAGCAACATAACATAACCGAATTATGCAATGGACATAACACAACTCTGCCACTGTTCGATTCCCTAATGTGGCTGTACCACATGAACTCTCTCTTACCATAACATCACCTTGTATTTGTTAACACCAGAGTCTGCTAAACACCTCTCTGGATTATGTAAGCCACATTGAGCCTACAAATAAGTGGGAAAATGTGGGATACAAATGTATCAAATAAATAAATAAACTCTGAGAGAACATACAAAATTTATTGAGCGTGCTGAATTTTTAATCACCAGGTGGTGGGAGGAGTAGCGGAATCTATTCATGGTTGGAAGTAAATTCAATGGTAGCGGAAATATTTGTTCTCTTTCAAAAATTACCCATCTGGGGGTATTGGCTGAGAATGATGAATACCATTGTTTGACCTGGGACACCTGGAAAGCCAAATGATAAAAGCTTAAAATCTGGCACATTTAAACCCCCAAGGCTTTTGGGCAGTTGAAGTTTTTTAAGAGAGATTCAAGGCACAGAAGATTTCCAAAGAAATTTAGTAATTAGCCCATGAAGCTTCTTATAAAGTACGTCTTTGAATGGGATTGGAACCATACTAAAAATGTAGTTACGTTTCGGTGCTAGCACCATTTTTATAGCTTCAATTCTACCCCACCAAGACAAGAACAACTTGGTCTATGAAGTCAGTAAATCATTAGTGATTTGCAGGAGTTTAGACTCGTTCATTTTTAAAAGTATCTTCCAGATTGGTACAATAGTTTATGCCTAGGTACTTCAAACTGCTGGGCTCCCAAATAAACGGGTATTGTGCAACAGCGGATCTCAAAACGAACTTAGAAAGTGGCATGGCGGTGGACTTTGACCAGTTAATTTTATAACCTGAGATATTGGAAAAAGCACCAATGCTGTTAAGTACATGGTGGACAGAATCAGTGGAAACATACAGTAGTATATCATCGGCGTAGATGGATAACTTAAATGATTCATCACGTATCTTAACCCCCGATATATTAGGATTGGCCATATGGATAGTGCAAGGGGTTCTAGAGCTAGGTTAAACAATAGTGCAGAGAGGGGACAACCTTGCTTAGTTCCCCACACTGTCAGCTAGCACATTTGCTTATTTCCGATCTGACGAAGAAGGGCAACCTTCGAAAGCTAATCAAGAAATGTATTAAGTTATGTTCAATAAAAAAGGTATCATCTTATTTTCTTTTCCATGTTTTATTTTGTTTGATTTCTATTGATAACCTTTTTAGGGTGAATTTCGATGAAGAGATGCCATTGACATGGACAAATGCTTGGGGAGCATTTCAGAGTCCTTCAATTTCAGCCAAACATCATCCTCTCCTTTCTCCTTTTTTTCATATCGTTCCTGGACTGCAGTAAGATCCTCTGCAAATTTGTCCACTCTGCCCTCCAAATCCTCAACTCTGTGGCCAATGTCTTTAATTTCAGCTTTTATCTCATCCAAACCTGATTGCAATTCTTCTTTCACTTTTTAAATTTCTGCTTTGATTTCTCCAAACAGAGCTGAAGCTCAGCTCTCATTGCTCCTTGACAATTGTTGCTGTGTGGCAGAGCCTTCTGCGGGCATGTGGAAGTTTGATCCTCCGGGTGCTTGCTAAACTCCTCTTGTCATCTTGGGGTCAGGTTTCGTGCTGGGATCGCCATTTGTAAAGCTGAAAATTTTAAGATTTGGGGTACACTTTTTTGATAATGTCATAGATTGCTGGAGCTTTCAGAGTAATTTGATAACGATTTATATGTTAGAAAATAGCCCCAGAGGCATCCAAGTTGCTTAGTTATTGTGGGTAGGGAAATTAAGCTCTTTTGTTACACCTGCATCTCTCTTAGTGATGTCACTTTCTTTGCCTGTACTTGTATTTGTTGTCTGTCTTTAGATTTTTCTTTCACTGCAGCGGTCAGTTTGTATTAGGCTTCCAGTATATAAGATTTTTCAAAATATATTTTTTTTATTGTACTTGAAAGGTACCCAATAAACTAGTTTTCAGTCTAAAGGAATCCTGTGGTCAGAACATTGTGAGCCTTATGAGGGATGAGAAAAAGAAATGTAATAGTAGCCGCATATGAATCACATAATTCCAACCAGACTTTTGTGATAAGTCATTTAAATGTAGTGTACAAAATAAACATGTAACATAGTAGATGACGGCAGAAAAAGACCAGCACGGTCCATCCAGTCTGCCCAACAAGATAAACATTGAGTATATATTTGATGTAAATAAAACACAGCTAACGTATACAAAAACTGATGATAAATGAATACTAATAAATATAAAGTGCATAAACATATAGCAAAATAAGCAGGGCCAACCAACACTTTTTTTTTTTATAATGACATTAAAAAGCCAAGCTTTATGTCTTTTCTATAAGTACCATAGTTATGTGCCACTTGTAATTCATGGTGAAGTTAGTACCAAAGTAGTGGGGCAGCTGGTATGAAAGCACTCAATCTAGTTCTGGCATGCTTCAAAGTTGCATATGAAGGAATCCTTGGATAGCTTATAGGCTTTCCTGGTATGAACCTACATCAAATAAAAGGGTCCCAAGCCTCTTGAATCCTAGCTTACCTGTACTCGAATGCATTTGTCTCAGATTCTGGAACTGACAGCAAAAGGAGTCAGAGAATGTTTAATTTGGTTTGATTTTCATTTGGTTTTAGGCTATGGCAGAAGAAGCTGGGGAACCAGAGAAGGTCAAACAAATTCAAGACCAGCTGAATGAGCTGGAGGAGAGAGCAGAGGCCCTAGATCGTCAGCGAACGAAAAACATATCTGCCATTAGGTAGGTAACTGAATTATAGAAACATATTTTATTAAAGAGAAGATGGTGAGCGATACAAAACCAGTGGTGTACATGAGGTAAAACAGGTCTGTGATATTGTCCAGCCATTACATATCCAGGTGAGGCCTTTCACAGCACTGGTTGTGATTAAGTGTAGGGATGTTGGTCCACTTTTCCTTTAGTTCTCGTACTACCAGACCTGCCAAGTCTCTATGCTTCTTGTAGCTTGCTGTTGCTGAGTGTTAAATGTCATTGCTGCTGTTGAAAAGCGGGTATGTACAAGGAATGGTATCCAGCACAGATTGATAACTTCTCATCCTTTTTCCTATATCTGCAGTTACATAAACCAGAGAAATCGAGAGTGGAATATAGTGGAGTCTGAGAAGGCTCTTGTTGTAAGTGATTGCTTCTTTGTTTTCTCACAATATGCTCAATATACTGTTGAAGTGTTACATTCTATTTTTTTACTTCAACCAGTACAATGATGGATTTATTTTTGTCATCCATTAGCATTATAGTTGCAGCAGTGAGATGCAGTTGGGTGGTTGATACTATTGCAGGGACTAGATATGAAGATAATTTTTTCACAATGAAGATTTTAGCTTTGACACACAGTTCTTTCTCTGTTCTGTAGGCTGAAAGTCAAAGCATGAAGCACCAACAGATGGATCCCTTTACCAGGCGGCAATGTAAACCTACCATGGTCTCCAATGTACGTATAGTGTTAAAAACGTATAGCTAGCAGTTTTAACCATAAGATGAGCTGGCATATCCATGGGTGTGCAGCGACTATTAGTATAGACTCAGCTCTGGAAAGTTGAATGTAAAAATATTAGGGATGCCAAAGGACCAGGTAATAAACTCTTATAGTATTCTACCTATAAAAGCAGTGGAACAGGATATATCTGTAGAACCAAGGATAGTATCCAGACTGTGCTGAGACTGTTGACATTAAGCATTAGAGTAACAAAAAAAATTACTTCCTCCTCCTCCTCCCCCCAGCATATAAACACTATGGAGTAACATTAATGACAGGTATAGTGACAGTTAAAGATAAGTAGTTTATCTAGATCTCCACTCTTAATTTTTTTTTAATAAGTATTTCACTTTATAGCATTATGTATCGTAGAAGTCTTTTGCATGAAAAAATGGGTTTTTTTTGTTGTTGTTTTTTTTTACTAAAGCATTCAAAGGGAGAGCCTGAGGAAATAAATCTGTTGTGGGTGTGTTTTTGATGAGAGAAGATAGGCTGTTGCAAATTAATGAGTAAGAAAATGTTTTTTTCTCCTTACATGCAGTCTAGGGATCCTGCTGTTCAAGCTGCGATCATTGCACAGCTGAATGCAAAATATGGCTCTGGTATAACACAAGAAACTCCAAAGGAGAAAAGCTTGGTAAGGATGCAATATGCAGTCGAATTAACAGAAAATGGCTGAGAGGTTGTGGCTACTGCTTCTCCAGTATTAGTCTCCAAGTGCCTTGCAACACTCTGTTAGAGAGCTGATTGTTTCTTTTTTTCAGGTGATCTAATACATTTGAATGGTAGAGCAATAAATTTGGAGCCCTTAGTCTCTCCATCAGCCTCTCTGGAATCCCAGCGAATTAAGACTAGGCATACTCAAACTGAACACAGCTCTTTACCAGCTCTAAAAATAGACCCACCCCCTTTAAAATTGTGCCATACATCCCTTGAAAACATGTTACAGGTAGGCTGTCAATAGGAAAGCAATATCCAAGCCAGTGTAATAGATAGTATAGAGGACTGTCCAAATCTCTTAAATAATGTTAATAATAATGTTACCATAGTTACCTTCAAAGTATGCCAAAGGCAACCTTTTACCAGTTTCATGTCAAAACAGTGCTGGATGGAGAAAGGAAGCTGACATCATAGTGCACCTTTACTGAGCACACTGGAACCAACTTGTCAAAATGATTGGGGCTGCTAAACCCAACAGAAATTACCCTTCTCTGGACATAGTCATGGAGTTTGCTCAATATTGGGAGTGTTCAAGCACCCAGAGCTGGCTTCTATGACTTGAGCTTGTTTTGAAACCTAGTTCTGCCCTCTTTAAACCATTAAATGTCCTCTTCAGAGTTCAATTACTTAACTTACTGTTTTAACATGCCTTTATGGTGTTTAATGTGGGCTCTGTTTGTCATGCAAGCATTATGAATATCTGTACATGCTCAGGTTAACTATTGCACTAATGTGGTTGTATAAACATTAAGGAAACCTGGATGCTTTATTAAAGATCAGACAAGCATTCTGAAATGCTGCATGTTTTCTAACTATATTCCCTACAGAAGTTCAACAACATATTAACTTGAATAATTTTTGTTTTCAGATTCAGGGCAAGGACAAAGATTTGAACCCTAAGTCTGCAAATGACCTCTCAGAGGACCTGTTCAAAGTGCATGACTTTGATGTGAAGATTGACCTTCAAGTCCCCAGCTCGGGTGCGTTTTCTTTCATGACAGATAACATCAGCAAATACTGATTTTAAGATTGAACTATTACCATAAGTCTGTCATCATTTTATAGTTCATTCTTGGGCCTTTTTTATACAGTGTTTGTAATTCTTTTCTTGAAACAAATGCTTTGCACTCTTTTAATAGGCTTTCTGCATACGATGCAGTTATTTACTGTGGAGAATATTTGGAATTGTTGAACAAATTGTACTGATCTAAGTAGTGTACAAAAGAGCAGCAGATAAAAACTGCAAAGCTGTTTGAAAATTAAAAAGCTTTTATTCCCAAATTAGCTGGTGGTACAATATCTCAGCAGCCAAACATGTTTTGGCAATATGAAGAAGTCTACCTTCCTGTTCTTTTTTCACTGCTTTTTTAATGTTCAATTTCTGTCAAACTAACACATATCAAAATTCCTGAGACCCAGAACAGAGGCTAAAGATATACAGCTGGTAGTACTTCCCCTTCTGAATAGTATTTAGTGGTAAATAGTGTGGTGCACAGCCAGCAGATATATGGAACATATTGCTGTAATAGTATGCATGGAAGTTTTTAAGGGTATCTTGCTGTCTTAATAAGATTAACACATCCAGTGCCTTGAAATGTAAACTTTGTGGCATTTTTTGGATCTTTCCTACCAGAATCCAAAACACTGGCCATCTCCTCCAAAGCTCCCCCTGCAAAGGATGGTGCCCCTCGGAGGTCATTAAACCTTGAGGACTACAAGAAGAGACGAGGGTTGATCTGAGCGTGCCCAGTCTGCTGTTTCCAACCCTGCATGTACCATTATATCCCTCTTCCTCTTCTTTTTTTTTGCCTCTGTTTGCCTTGTCCGGGCTGGAGCAGCAGAGCAGGACAAAGACTCTACAACAGCCAGTCATCTGTAATATAAAACTCATTTGACTATTTACTGTATAGAATTTCCTCCCACCCCATCACCACTACTGCCTCCCTTTGAAAGTGGATCTGTGCTTTTTGAGTTTCTCTCCGTTTGATCTGTTAACAATCCAAAGCTCATGGGGGCCTGCCTGGTAAGTGTGCAGTATTAGCCCAGAGTTCTGACTGCTGTAGGAATCCAAGCCTCAGCATGTCCTGCTCTCCCTTTCGTTACTGGTGAAGGCATGGCACAGGAAAGTTAATGACTTTTTTTGTTTGTTTCATCTTAAATTTTGTATATGGAAGTCATCTGCACTTTCCTCCTTTTCCATCATGGGAGGAGAGAATTTTCAGAAACTGGTATTCTTTCAAAGAAGTCTGGGTTGTTCCCCCCCCCCCCCCCCCCCCCCCCCCCCCCCCCCCAGGGGAGGAAGGAAAGGGTTGGGGTGTTTTTTTTTTTTTTAATTAATATTTTTATTTTTAAATTGCAGTACTGTTTGTATGTCTGTCTTGGTTCTTTTACAGCTGTTTCAGATTTCTACCAGCTGTACTTGAGCATCTGAAACTGTAAGGAAGAAACTCATTAAATGTGATTCTTCTTATTAAATAGAATATCAGACTTGTGTTTTGCCCTTCACATGCATACAGATGTGTGCGCACAGCAAAAGGTGTATATGATGCGTGCCTGTGTGTGCCTTCCTCTCATGTAAAATCTTTAGTTCAGTCTAGATTCAGTATAGCTTTATATGGGGCAACCATTGCATGTTTTAAAGATTATGGTGAATAAAAACAAATAATGTTTCCTTGTCTCCAGACCAGTCTAGATGCTGATGCGTGGGTTATGCATGCCTACAAGCAAATGGAGATTGAGAACACTAAAACTTTGGCTTGCATAAAATCTCTGTGCAGTTGCCAGGCAGCCAGTATTGTTCTCTGTCTCCAGCAGATAGTGGATGTACAGTTTGTGTCTAAGACTGGTATGCTGGAAGGGGATGGGGTATTCCTTACTTCAAGGGTCTTTAGTGATTTCTAGTCTTATTTACTTCATAGTTGGTGGGAGGGAGAACACAGCTGTTTTCTGTTTCTGAGCCTGTGGGGTGTCGGTCTCCGGGGGCCACAAGAATCCCAGAAGTGATAACACCTAGGTGGCTGGGTCCTTCTTCCTCTCTGGCTTCCTTCTGGGAGACTATTGAGGTCTTTTTCTCCACTATAAACAAACCAAAAAAAGTTTTCAAATTGACACCACTTCCATTTCAACATCAAGCTTGTTCTAATTATATTCAGCTCTATATTGGGGTATTTACTACGGCTTTTGCTGAATTTTTGTCCAGTATTATTTGTATTCCTTCTGGGAGGACCATTGTGCCTCAGCTTCAGTATGAGTGCTGCAGCTTTGAGAGCCTTCTCCAGTCCACAGCACTTTTTCTGCTTCTGGGGGAAGGAGGCTAGGGGAAAGACATAGGCACGAGCCCAGTGCTGTAGTGTTGGTCCCCGGTGGCCACAAGAATCCCAGGGGTGACACACCCAAGTGGCTAGGTCCCTCTTCCTCTCTGGCTCCCTTCTGGGTGGACTGTTGTGCCTCAGCTTCAGTATGAGTGCTGCAGCTTTGAGAGCCTTCTCCAGTCCACAGCACTTTTTCTGCTTCTGGGGGAAGGAGGCTAGGGGAAAGACATAGGCAAGAGCCCAGTGCTGTAGTGTTGTGATTGGTGAGCAGTGTGGTCCTCCACTGCCTGTGTTAGTTCTGCAGGCAGTACCAGTTTGCTCCTGTGCTGTGGTTCCACAGTCTGGCAGTATTAAAGTGGCTATGAGTTCAAAGACGTTCAAGCACTGTAAAATGTGCAGCTGTAAGGAGATGGACGCACTGGTAGTGGCTTGTAAGTGAGTTGGCCTTGGAGGCAGTCTCTGTTCCCCTTATGGCCTACTGCATCTGGTCAGCAAAACTCCCTCTGGCTCATGGCACTTTCTTTTTTTTTTTTTTTGGGGGGGGGGGGGTAAGAATGGTTTCATCGCAAGTTTCTTATTTAAGGCCTAGAAGGCAGGAGATCCTCTTGGGGGGGGGGGGGGGGTAATGGTCCTGCTTGCCCATGCTCCCTCAATGGCTAAGTACCTCAGGATTGACTAGGCCGAGGACCTGGAGGATATAGCCTTTGAAGAGGCCTTCAGTGATCCAGAGGAGGATGAGGTTCCCGTTCGAGAAGCTGGGGAGCAGGTAGTGCCTCTGAGAGGATCCTTCGGTTGTTATGATTTTTTATTGGGATGAACTCTCTAAACTGGTTACATAGGTTTGATCTACTTTGTGTTTTGAGGAGATTGATTTTGCCAGAGGTGGGGGGATGGGCTCCTGGCAGATTTCATGTGGATCTGTTGGTTAAAGGTATCCGGAGACCGCCCAAATCCTTGTGAATGATTCAGGCAGAGTGGTCATCGCCGGGCTCCCCATGTAAAGTGATGAGGGCAATGGTGAAACTGTATCCCATTCCGCAGAAGGACAGAGACTCTCTTAAGCATGCCACTGTCATGGCAGTGACAAAGAGGCCGGCAATCCCTGTTGGTGGTGGTGGTCTTCGGGGTCCACAAGATGGAAACCTTATTAAAGTGTTGTGATCTTTCGGTTCTGGCTCTTCAGGCCTCTGTTGTGTTTTCGGTAGGCCAAGCTCATGTTGGATGACTTTGAATAAGTCAGTGGTCACTATGGGGATGGCCAAGTTGGAAATGGGGTCCTATCTTCTTGCAGATGCTACCTCCTTTTGAGGGTGTCAGCTAAGAATATGTCCTTGGTAGTAGCGGCCCTAAGGGCCCTGTGATTATGGGGTTGGGCTATGTACTGGCTGCATTTGGTGCTATTCTTAGAAGAAACTCGGGCTATGTACTGGCTGCATTTGGTGCTATTCTTAGAAGAAACTCAGGCTAAGTTGGAAAAAGAAAAGGAATCTTTATTTCTCACTAGCTCAAGAGCATGTGGCTCTTGAAATTAGTAGTTTTACAGTACAGAGTCTAACAATAGGAAGGAAAGTTTATTCCTCACTGTCATACAAAGGTTACAGAGCAGAGAGAAAGAAAGAAAGAAGAAAGACTAAGGAGGCTAGGGCTATTCAGCTTGGAGAAGAGACGGCTGAGGGGAGACATGATAGAAGTATATAAAATAATGAGTGGAGTGGAACAGGTGGATGTGAAGCGTCTGTTCACGCTTTCCAAAAATACTAGGACTAGGGGGCATGCGATGAAACTACAGTGTAGTAAATTTAAAACAAATCGGAGAAACTTTTTCTTCACCCAACGTGTAATTAAACTCTGGAATTCATTGACGGAAAATGTGGTGAAGGCGGTTAGCTTAGCAGAGTTTAAAAAGGGGTTGGACGGTTTCCTAAAGGACAAGTCCATAAACCGCTACTAAACGGACTTGGAAAAATCCAAAATCCCAGGAATAACATGTATAGAATGTTTGTACGCTTGGGAAGCTTGCCAGGTGCCCTTGGCCTGGATTGGCCGCTGTCATGGACAAGATGCTGGGCTCGATGGACCCTTGGTCTTTTCCCAGTATAGCATTACTTATGTACTTATGTACTAAAATGCATTAAAGGAAGATTCTTAGCTGTAAAGAATTAGTTTTTATGGGGGGGGGGGGAGTACACCCCCTAAGGGAAAAATAAGTGGCAAGGATATGAAACTCTATTGCCAGCAGGGCTATTTTTCAGAGTTTTTGTCTACAGCGTACTTTTATAGGCCTGTGGTGAGCATTCACTTCTCTACCATTCATAGGTGCTGCATATGTGCTGGAGACTTACAGTTGGGTCCATATATGCTGGAGACTTGCAGCTGGGTCCTTTGCTGGAGGCTTGCAATTTAGGTCCTTGCCACACCTCTTCTCAGTAAATTACGTTTGTAACAAGTTAACCAGACAGCTGAGTTGCCCTAGCAACTGGAGATCTTAGAGCTTTGAAAAGTTTTGAAAAGGGTCTAGCTTTGGTGTCGTTGAAGGTGGTGGTGCATGCTTGTTTTTGGGGCCGGTTAAAGGTTTTCTTTTGTCATCTTCTCCAGACGTCTTGCATTTCCTTGGGGGGGGGGGGGGGTGGATTAAGCTCCTCAGGCCTCCACACCGGTCTTTCGTTCCTCGGTGGGACTTGAACATGGTCTTGTCAGCCCTGGTATTAGTGCCATTTGAGCCTTTGTCATCTGCTCCTTGAAGAATCCTTATTTTGAAATCTGTGTTTCTACTGGCCATTTCTTCAACGCAACGGATTTGAGAACAGCAGGCACTTTCGTACAGAGTTTGATGTTTTCCTCTGAGAACATGCCAGTAAGCATCTGCGCAAGCAGCAGTTGCTCCCTTTGTAATGCACTCATGACAACACTGACATTGAAAACTTCCAACCACTGGAGAATACGCGGCTGACCGAACCTGGTTAAATTTTGCCCTCCTCACCATCGATACAGTTGCACGGGCAATCAGCAGGTTCTCCAACACTCACTGTAAACTAGATACCTACCCCAACTACCTAATGAAATCCGCCCCTGACCGCTTCATAGTAGACCTCACATCCCACCTAAATTACATGCTGTAGCAAGGTCTCTACCCTAAGGAAAATGGCAATATCCTACTCACCCCGATACCAAAAGACACCAAGGAAAAAACAAATGAAATCACTAACTACCGTCCAGTAGCATCCATCCCGTTGTCAGTCAAACTGATGGAAAGCATGGTAGCCTAACAACTTAAAGAATATATAAACAAATTCTCAATATTAACACAAATCACAGTCAGGTTTTGCCCCCTCCACAGCACAGAAACAGTACTACTCACTCTCCTAGCCAAATTCAAGTAGGAAATAGCAATAGGCAAAAATATCCTCCTCCTCCAATTCGACATGTCCAGTGCGTTCGACATGGTAAACCACAATATATTAATAAGATTACTAGATAAGTTCGGGATCGGTGGAAACATACTTAGCTGGATCAAGGGTTTCCTAACCACAAGAACATACCAAGTAAAATCAAACTCAAACATATCATCACCATGGAAAGCAGACTGCGGAGTACCACAAGGATCACCGCTATCACCGATCCTCTTCAACCTAATGATGATCCCACTAGCCAAGTCCTTATCCAACCAAGACCTTAACCCTTTCATCTGTGCAGATGATGTCACAATCTAATTCCGGTAACGGAATGCAAATATGCGTGGGATATGCATAAAGGAATCCTGTGCAGTAGGAATGGATCCTCAGAAGCTTAGCCGAAATTGGGTGGCGGAGCAGGCGGGGAAAGAGAGGTTGGTGGTTGGGAGGCGAGGGATAGTGGAGGGCAGACTTATACGGTCCGTGCCAGAGCCGGTGATGGGAGGCGGGACTGGTGGTTGGGAGGCGGGAAATACTGCTGGGCAGACTTGTACGGTCTGTGCCCTGAAAAAGGCAGGTACAAATCAAGGTAAGGTATACACATATGAGTTTATCTTGTTGGGCAGACTGGATGGGACCATGCTGGTCTTTTTCTGCCGTCATCTACTATGTTACTATGTTTACACATCTAAACTGACAGAAATCACTAACGAAATCAAGATCAGCTTGAACATCATGGACTCTTGGGCAAATGCATTTCAACTAAAACTCAACAAAGAAAAAACACATTGTCTTATCCTCTCATCCCAACACAGCGCGGACAACCCCACAATTATCAACACCCCAGATTACACCCTCCCTATCTCAGATAGCCTGAAAATTCTCAGCGTTACATTGGACCGCAACCTAACACTAGAGAGCCAAGTGACATCCACAACAAAGAAAATGTCCCATTCAATGTTGAAACTCAAACGTGTGAAACAATTCTTCCCGAGGGAAACATTTGGCAACCTGATACAATCAATGGTATTAAGCCAATTAGGCTACTGCAATGGAATTTACGCAGGATGCAAAGAACAAACATTAAAGAAACTTCAGACCGCTCAAAACATGGCAGCTAGACTTATCTTTGGAAAAATGCGTTTTGAAAGCGCAAAACCCCTCCGCAAAAAACGACACTGGCTCCCAGTCAAAGAATGCATTGCTTTCAAAATCTGCACCCTGGTTCACGAAATTATCTACGGTGAAGCCCCGGGATACATGACAGACCTGATCGACCTACCAACTAGAAACACATCCGAATCAACACGAACGTTCCTAAATCTGCACTACCCAAGCTGCAAAGGACTCAAATACAAATCAACTTACGCATCCAGTTTCTCCCACATAAGCACACAACTGTGGAACGCATTACCAAAAGCCTTGAAAACTTAGTATGACCACCTAAACTTCCGGAAAAAACTAACCTGTTTAAACAGGCATACCCTACCAATCCAACATAAATGCCTGATCTCTGCAACACAACAAAACTAAAGTACGTAATGGACATAACACAACTCTTCTGTTGTACGATTCCCTAATGTGGCTGTGCCACATGAATTTTATCTTACCACAATATCACTTTGTATTTGTTTACCCTGGAGTCTGCAAACACCTCTCTAGTACTATGTAAGCCACATTGAGCCTACAAACAGGTGGGAAAATGTGGGATACAAATGTAACTAATAATAAATAATAATTCCTTTTTTTCTGCCCAAGATGATATCTCCCTTCCGTGTAAACCAGGTGATTTTACCTTCCGGTTCCGAGACGAATAGAGACTACTGGCACGTCTTGATGGTCAGCGTATTTTGCTGGCCTACCTGAAGTGGACGGAGGAGTTTCGTCATTTGGATCATCTTTTTGTCTTGTTTGGAGGCCACAACAATTGAGCATCAGCATCTAAGCTGACTAACTCAAAGCCAATCTTCTTAAAGGGTACATAAGTACATAAGTAGTGCCATACTGGGAAAGACCAAAGGTCCATCTAGCCCAGCATCCTGTCACCAACAGTGGCCAATCCAGGTCAAGGGCACCTGGCACGCTCCCCAAACGTAAAAACATTCCAGACAAGTTATACCTAAAAATGCGGAATTTTTCCAAGTCCATTTAATAGCGGTCTATGGACTTGTCCTTTAGGAATCTATCTAACCCCTTTTTAAACTCCGTCAAGCTAACCGCCCATACCACGTTCTCCGGCAACGAATTCCAGAGTCTAATTACACGTTGGGTGAAGAAAAAGTTTCTCCGATTCGTTTTAAATTTACCACACTGTAGCTTCAACTCATGCCCTCTAGTCCTAGTATTTTTGGATAGCGTGAACAGTCGCTTCACATCCACCCGATCCATTCCACTCATTATTTTATACACTTCTATCATATCTCCCCTCAGCCGTCTCTTCTCCAAGCTGAAAAGCCCTAGCCTTCTCAGCCTCTCTTCATAGGAAAGTCGTCCCATCCCCACTATCATTTTCGTCGCCCTTCGCTGTACCTTTTCCAATTCTACTATATCTTTTTTGAGATACGGAGACCAGTACTGAACACAATACTCCAGGTGACTTCTGCGCTTAAGGCGCATTCCACACGGGGAATGGCATCCTCGTGGGCTGAAAATGGTTTGATTCCGTCGCTGGACATTTGCAAAGTAGCGGTTTGGTCTTTACTATATACCTTCACTAGGCGCTATCGGTTAGATATACGTCCTTTGGGACCAGGGTTTTGACTTCCGGGCTTTGAGAATCTCACCCATGATTTCTTACTGCTTTGATACTTCCCACATGTCATTGTCTCGGCTGGCAGTGGCGTAGCCAAGGGTGGGCCCGGGTCGGCTGAGGCCCACCCAGTAGCAACATACCTATGATGTGGCTGGCAGGTATCCCCAAGCCCCACCAACTGAAAACTCCCAACAGCTGTCCCTCCTGCATTCCTTGTAAATAGCAGATCTTCGCCTGCAGCAACTGATACATACTGCTCACACCAGCCCCACAGCCTTCCCTCTGATGTATTCCTGGAAAGAGGAAGTTGCATCAGAGGGAAGGTTGTGAGGCCAACATGAGCAGGAGTTGCTTCTGGCTGCCAGTGAAAATCTGCTATTTAAAATCTATGCCGGGGAGGGGGGGATATTTGAGAGACCATATGGCATGCAGGCGAGAGAGGGAGAGACCAAATCACTTGTGGGGTAAGGCAGAGTTCTTCTGCCCTCCCATCTTGGGCCCAGGCCCACCCAAAATTGGATGTCTGGCTACACCCCTGTCGGCTGGTCTGGAATAGCAAACAAGGAAGGAGAAATGTAGATCTTAACCTGCTAATTGTCTTTCCTTTAGGCCTTCCAGAACCCACCCAGGTTGTGCTTTGGTTCTTGGTGCATAGCAGTTGCTGATTACCATCAAGTGTTCCATTGTGGAGGATTGTTCTGCTTCAGTTTCACTTTTTGTTTATAGTTCCATGTTTCACATTGACTGCTGTGGTTGGTTAATTAAAAAAAACAGTTGGAATACTGTTGGATTCATAAGAGATGATTGCTTGCATGGTGTGGCACAACCTGGTGGGCTATAGTTGGACTGTTGTGTCCTGAGAACAACTAGGGTGGGGTCCTGATAAGTTAATTCTTTTCTGTCTGCTCTCTTAATACTGGCTGCCTGCAACTGCACAGGGATTTTATGCAAGTCAAAGTTTGTGTTCTCAGTCTCCATCTGCTTGTAGGCATACATAACCCATGTGTGAGCGCCTGGACCGGTCTTGAAGTCCTAAAGGAAAGAAAATTAGCAGGTAAGATCTAATTTCTCCATAGAAGGTTGTGATCTTGAGAAAAATATTTTTTTGAAACTTATTCCTTACTTTTGTCAGCATAGCACTGCAATGGTCTCTGTTTCTACTGTAGGAATATTATATAATAACATACATACTTAGATCTTAAAAGCCTTAAATTGGAATCATCCAGTATTTATGAAGGATAACTGCTTGTATGTTATGTTCCATAAGGAAAAAGTTACTTGTTCTGCTACAACTGTATGGCTAACGCCCACATAGGCTACTGCTTTTACAATTGCTGGTTTCAATTTATGAACTGTTGCCAAATTTCCTTTGGCACAAAAATAACGTAATGATTTTTCAGAAGCACATAAAAGCATTTTTATTCTAGGAGTTACTTAATGGATTCCCCGAAGGGAGAAGAAGCCATGAGAAGAGATCTCCAAAAATTAGAAGAATTGTCAAAGGTCTGGCAGTTAAAATTTAATCAGAAATGAAGGGGTAAATAAAAGTATAAATACCAGAACCATACACTATAGCTAAAAAAAAAAATGTGTTACTGGTAATACTTTTATAGAATGCATTAACTTTTATTCATATTATTATTATAAACCTTCACACTTAAAATACACTCTCAAACTAAGGAGATGAAATGAAGGAATCTGGTGCACTAAAGATAATTCCATTAATCAATGTGAAACCTAACCACAGTATATAACATCAGATGTTACAGTCCACAAATATATTCCTAAATCAGTGATCAAGCTTTTAATGCTTCCAAAGTCAATGTCTTAAAGTGGCTTTAAGGTATGCCAAAATATTATTCAGGGATATTCAGAAGCAGACCTCCTTGATCAGGGCTGTATGAAAAAAGCCCGTAAGGGAACCCACCTTCACTCCTCTTTCACACTCCAAAGAATAAAAATTTCTCCAAATCTTCTTTTATTAGCAATAAAATCCACAGGTCAAAGTCTGTCCTCTATTTAGATCCATATTCCACCACCTGGCTTCCTCAGGAGGAACAGAGTTCACCCTGAAATATATATTGAAAACACCACCACCAAACATAATATTAAAACCTGCATATCAAACTATACATAGAAAACACATGTAATACAAAGATAACATTTTTTAAAAATCAATTCAATACTCTGTAAACCTATAAATGATGGCAGCATACTGGGACAGATTAGGGACAAGTTATTAGAAAAATTTAAAAGCAGGGGGGTTGGGAGGAAGTGACGTCACGGTGCTGAATGTCCGCTTGAGCTGAGAGCTCCCGCACCCACCTCCTTTAATCGCTTTTTTTACCCTCAATAGCGAGCCGTTTGGTCCCGGTGGTTGATCAGCGCTGAAGGAAAACAGACGCTGTTCCGAGCATGAGTAAAAAAAAAAAAAACTCTATGCAACTGCGTAAGGAACCAGAGCGTCCAGCTTCTGGGCACTCAAGTAGAGGCCCTCCGTGCCACGTGTCTCCAGCAACTCGCTCACACTGAGTCAGATTCGGCGGGGTCACAATCAGAAGAGTGTCGCTATCGAGTGAGATGACAAAGGAGCTGGTAAAGTCTCTCCAAGTGATACGGGAGGAGATCAGATTTTCAAAGAATGAAATTATTGAACGCATAGAGATAATGGGAGCGGATCTGCGTGAGCTGGGTGGCCGTGTAGAGGATTGGGAGGGAAGAGTGGATCATCAGGCCGACCAGCTCACGGATATGGTTGCTAAAATACAACAGTCCTCCTCTCTCTACACTGATCTCCAGTTCAAAGTAGACAACTTGGAGAACCGGGGGAGATGGAGCAACCTTCGATTTCGGGGCATCCCAGGGAACAGGGACGCTGAAGATGTACTAACAGTTGTCCGCACCATTTGTGAAAAACGTTTGGATTCAGATACTGCTACAGAGACAGTGGTGATCAAAAGGGCTCACAGAGCATTTGGGAAGCCTACGGACAATAGACCGAGAGATATTATTGCAAGATTTGCCTCCTCTATTGTCAGAGAACGTTTGCCGAAAAGTGCTTGTCAGATCCCATTTTTTAATTATAACGAAGCCAGAGTCCAGATTTATCAGGACCTTTCTGCCTTTACGCTGACTCAGAGGCGTCTTATGAAACCAGCATTGGAAATCCTAGCTAAGGGAAAAATTTCATACAGGTGGGGCCTTTCCTTTTGCCCTGCACTTCATGTTAAATGGGAAAATGCAGCGGGTCCGCCATCTTCACGAAGCGTGGAAGGTGTTGCATGAGGCGGGGATGTCTTTAACGGCTACTCCACCACTAGACATAGCACCAGCTACAAAAGTGCGTTTTCAAAAATGGAAGAGGGTCACGCCTAAGTCAGGAGCTGCATCTGCTGTTGCTTGACTTTTCATACTGACTGAGAATGGTTTTGGAAGTTTCCTCTTTTTTTTCTAGGAAGGGGGCCATGGGCTCATATTGAGTACATAATTGATGTATATCTGGGAGTGCTGGGTGTATTAGGTAGGTAGAGGCGGGGGTCTGTAGTGGGTGGGGGGTAGGTCCAGGTGAGTCTGTTGGGCACTGTGGTATCTTTTCTCTTGATTACCCATTCAGTGCTCTTTGGGGTGCTTTGTCTGGTGTGGGAGGGGGAGGGGTTGGGAGAAGGGACGGGAGGATGTGTGTGGAGGGTGATTTCAAGGGAGGGGTTGACTGGGGTGGGGAGTATGTGGGGGGGTGGAATGGGGCAAGGGCTGTGGGGAGAAAGGGTGGGGGGTTGAGGGGGCTGTGGGGGGTGGTTTTTTGTTTTGTCTCTCACTCTCCTCTCTCCTCATACTATTCAGGAATATTTGGATTTCCTGCTGTATTGTGAGCTATATTGGCAATGTGTGTTGAACATTAATGAGTGTTGACTTAAAGTTCTTAACGTATAATGTCAAAGGCCTGAACTTGCTCCAAAAACGCCAAAAGCTCTTTAAGGAACTGTTGTTTTATAAACCTCGTGTAGTATTTTTGCAGGAGACACATTTAAAAAGGGAGCATGAAAAACTCGTCTCTCACCCTCATGTTTATTTTGCCTCCGCTGCTGATGCCTCTAAAAAACGTGGGGTTGCAATTTTGCTTCACTCATCCTTGCAGGTCCAGGTATCGAAGATAAGGCGGGACCCTGCAGGCAGATTTTTGATTTTGCACCTGTTGTTGGATAATCTGGCTTTTTCTCTAGCTTCTGTCTATGCACCTAATGATTCACAGGATAAGTACTTTGACAGGCTTGGCAAGATTCTTCTCTCGAATCCTTATGGTAAGATGGTTGTGGGGGGTGATTTTAATGCATCCTTTCGTCCAACATTGGACAGATCGGGTCCGGGGTCAGTAATGGACATTAGGAACTCAAAAGCGCTGAAAGAACTCGCGCATGCATTGGGCACGTGATCTGTGGAGCTTACATCACCCAACAGAACGGGATTATTCCATCTATTCTCATGCACATGATTCTTATTCTCGTATTGATTATTTGCTCATTGATATCTCTTTGGCACAGAGGGGAGGCCTTTCAGGCATGGGACCTATTACTATATCTGACCATGGTCCGACTTGGGTTCAGCTTCCTTCGCTTCGCGAGGAAGATGTGGATAAGAGGGTGGACCTTAAATACAAACTTGTTGAGGGACGACAAGATCTTAGCTGGATATCGAACACTTTTAAGGGAATATCTTGATAATAACTTGAATTCGGGGCCTTCTTTGGGGATTGTTTGGGATGCTTTAAAGGCAGTATCCAGAGGGTTTTTTTTTACAAAAAGCAAGTGCACAGGCTCGGAGCAGACGTGTGGAAGTGGAGAATTGTATTTCCAAGCTGACCCATTTGGAAAATCTTCATAGATTTTCCCAATCGGCTTCAACTTTAAAGGAG
This sequence comes from Microcaecilia unicolor, assembly GCF_901765095.1. Taxonomy (NCBI): domain Eukaryota; kingdom Metazoa; phylum Chordata; class Amphibia; order Gymnophiona; family Siphonopidae; genus Microcaecilia; species Microcaecilia unicolor. Next base: position 145,089,806 of record NC_044039.1, on the reverse strand, counting down.
ATTCAGGCCCTCCGCTTAAGATTAGATAATATTTATTCGGAACAGCTGCAATTTTGTAGATCTCAACAATTACCCTCCCCTGCTGCGGGAATTATATAAAGACTTGGAGGCCTGGGGTACTTTAGACATGGTTTGGCAGAATAGCAACGTTGAAAATGAATTTGTTGCCACGTTTGATGTATCTCTTTCAGGCCCTCCCTCTCCGTTAATCACGCAATTTTCTTTCAGGTGTATAGAATCGCCTTCTCCGTCTTATATGGTCTAATAAAAGGCCTCAACTCCCTAGATCGTTACTTTATAGGGACCAAAAAAAAGGAGGTATGGGCGTTCCCAGTATTTATTGGTATTACAAGGCAGCACAAGCTCACTCTGCTCTCGAATGGTTTCATGCTAGCCCTCAAAATTTGTGGATAGCTTTAGAGCAGGCTTTGGTTGGTTCGTGCCCATTACGCTCATTAATGTGGTTTCCTCGTCGTTATTGTGCTATGAGCAGGGACATGTGCCCATCGATTACGGTGACCTTTTACTATTGGGATGGTCTCTTTGCCAAGCCTGATTCAGTTTTATCTAGACTTACACCAATAATATATAACCCGCCTTTTCCTCCTGGCCTAGAATTAGGGCATTTGTCTAAATGGTTTACCTGGGGACTTGAGACTTGGGGTCAACTTTTTGATGGTGAAGTGTTCATTCCTTTTGACGCCTTGGCTGAGAAATTTGCAATTTTACCAACTGAATTTTTTGCTTATGCTCAATTGAAACATTTTCTTTCTGCTGTTGAAATAAAGGCTAAGGTGTTTTGAGAAGACTCCTTTCTTGAAGATTTTTGTGAAGATTCCAAGGGGACAAGGGGTCTCATCTCTTGTTTGTATGATTATCAACGTAGGCAATTGCAACCCCACGTGCAGCATCGGTTGCGTTGGCTTCAGGAATTAGGGGTGATGCTGGGGAAGATGATTGGAATTTGCTTGAAAATGCTTTGCATAGGATTTCTATCTCTGTTCCTCTTAAAGAAAATGTGGTAAAAGTTGTATATAGGTGGTACCTTACTCCAGCTCGTCTTCATCACGTGTTCCCTGAGGTTTCACCGTTGTGTTGGAGGGCGTGTAGTTAGATAGGAACCATGGGACATCTGTGGTGGTGGTCATGTACAAAGGTGCGGGCTTACTGGAAGGCAATTCAATATAGACTACAGAGTTGGCTGTCTAAACCTATAAAGTGGGCACCTGAATATTTTCTTTTTCCATTGAGTCCTCCTGGCCTTAATTACAAAAAACAGTCAGAAATCTTAGAAGTACATGTGCATTTAGTGTCCTTGGGTTGAGAGTTAAATGCTTATTGTTAATTGGAGGCTGTGTTATATTGTACTTGCTTAAGTAGCCGCTTGTGGCTTGATGTTTGTTATGTCTCTCAATACTTAATAAAGACTTCTATAAATTAAAGAAAAAGCAGGGAGATTGTCCTGTGCAGTGAGCCAATTGCATTTCATCAGGAAGTGCAACAGCAGTATTTGTAGGTGTGCTTTTGCACAACATTTATCAGTGTTTGTTGACCGTTAAGGTTGATCAGGCAAGGTCCCTAATCTGTCCTGGTAAGCTGCCATCATTTATAGGTTTATAAAGTATTGAATTGATTTTTTTAAAAATGTTATGTTTGTATCACACAGGTGTTCCTTATGTGTAGTTTGATGTGCAGGTTTTAATAATATGTTTGGTGGTGGTGTTTTACATATATATTTCAGGGGGTGAACTCTATTCCTCCTGAGTAAGCCAGGTGACAAAATATGGATCTATATAAAGGACAGATTTTATTGTTGATAAAAGATTTGGAGAAATCTTTATTCTTTAGAGTGTGATAGAGGAGAGGATAAATTCTATTTTGGGCTCTTTTCATATATCCCTGATCAAGAAGGCTTGCTTCTGGATATCCCAGAACAAATGATAATAATTTGGCATGCTTTAAGCCACTTCAAGACATTGACTTTGGAAGCATTAAAAGCTTGATAGTCACTGATTTAGGAACATATTTGTGAATTTTAACATCTGATGTTATATACTGTGGTTAGGTTTCATAGATAATTAATGGAATTATCTTCAGTGCACCAGATTTCATCTCCTTAGTTGGAAAGTAGATTTTAAATGTAAAGGTTTGTAGCAATGTAGATAAAAGTTTGTATATTCTATAAATGTATTACTAGTAACAAAATTTTTGAGTTAAAATTTAATGCCAAGAAGTGCAAAGTGATGCACTTGGGGTGCAGAAATCCAAAGGAGATGTACCAAATAGGAGGAGAGAGAGATTGCTAAGCACAGCTCAGGAGAAGGATCTTTGGGTAGTGGTGTCCGAGTATCTCAAGGTGACAAAACAGTGCAAGAAGATGGTGGTCATAGCCAGAAGGATGTTAGGTTGCATAGAGAGGGATATAACCAACAGAAGAAAGGAGGTATTGATTCCCCTGTACAAGTCATTGGTGAGGACCCACTTGGAGTATTATGTTCAGTTTTGGAGGCTATATCTTGCTAAGGACATAAAAAGATTGGAAATGATTCAGAGAGAAGCCACTAAAATTGTATGTGGATTGCATTGCAAGACATACGAGGAGAGACTTGATGACCTGAAGATGTATACCCTGGAGGAAAGGAGAGGCAGGGGTGATATGATACAGACATTCAAATATTTGAAAGGTATTAATTTACAAACAAACCTTTTACAGAAACTAGATGACATTAATTGAGGTTGTGGGAGGCCGATTTAGGAATAATGTCAAGGAGAACTTTTCATGTAGAAGGATGGTAGGTACCTAGAATGCTCCTTCAGGAGATGGTGGGAATGAAAATAGTAATGGAATTCAAAAATGCATAGGATAAACATAACTGAATCCTGAATAGAAGATGTGGAACCATACAAGCTTAGTGATGATTAGATGGAAACACCAGTAATTGGGAAGCAAAGCCAGGTCTGGGCAGACTTCTACAGTCTGTGCCCTGATCATGGCTGGACAAGTTCAGCTTCTGTAACTGGAAAACAAGGCCAGTGCCAGGCAAACTTCTATGGTCTGTGCCCTGAAAATGACAAGGACAAATCAAGATCAAGTATATGTATCATACCTTATACTATTCAGTTTAGCTTGGGCAGACTGGATGGACCATGCAGGTCTTTATCTGCCATCATCTACTATCTTAATTAGATATTTATTGGTTTTCTTTGGAAGCGAGTGTGTTTTGGTTCTTTCTTTAGTCAACTTCAGCCTAGAAGAAGTCAGAGAGAGAGCCTTTAATCCCTCAAACTTTTTAGTCCCTGATGCATAATTCTTTCCCTCTTCCCTTCACCTTTCCCCCAGGTAGGCAGCAGGAGGATAAGGAAATCAACTGCTTTGACCACTTCCTCTCATGTCCCAAGTTAGCCACATGGTTCAAAACAGTCAGGCCTGGGACTGCAAAAGAGGTAGAATATGGCCAATTTAGTGTTGCTCGCCTTTTCCTCCCACCACTCAATCAGTGTGGAAAATAATTGGAACTTCCTTCACATCCTCCTGTTTCAGTCCATACAAGTGAGTTATGCTCCCTTATCAGCAGGTAGGGCAGAGAAGAACTCCTATCCAGGCTTGAGCCCCTGGCATAACAGGATATGTGTAGCAGAGCTGGATAGCCAGTACTTCCATGCCTTCAGCAGATTGGGGACAGGACCAGCTGGTGTGCAGCAGGATGGACTGAAGTCTTGCAGGGCAGCTTCTTCAGAAGGGCTGTCTGACATGTGGGAAGGAATAGACAGGAGTGTTTTCCATCTCATGACCATTACGCTGGACAGGAGGCCTGAGTAAGCCCATCCAGTGGGGTCCTATTGGGGTCTTCCCTCTGCTGCCTTCCTTTCCGCCTGGGCAGGGAGGTACTCCTAGGGCACCAAACAGACTACAGAAGCAGGAGAGCTACTGGAAAAAAGAATCAACAGCAGGTTCTGGAACATATTGGGGGGGGGGATTTGATCCCTGCAGTCCCCTTTGTCAAATCGTAATTGGCCGTAAAGGAGCTGCGGAAGCCAGAAGCTTAACAGCATGGAAGGCTCCTATTGCCCCTGTCGTGATAGGGAGTCTGGCATGCAGAATACAGCAAGGGCCTAAGCAGATGCCAGTGTTACATTACTGGCAGTGTTGAGGTAGGCAAGTTGAGCTAGGAGAAAAGAGGGGCACTTTTATGGCTGAGTGTATGGCTAGATCTTCTGGCATCTTGAGCCATGTGCTTGGTGGCAGGAACACTGCCTGGAGTCATGAGGGAACACTTGGAGCTTCCAGTTCTATTTGCAGAGCAGATAGTGGGGACTGATCCACTGGGGGAGAGCTCAGTCAGTGGATTCCCTTTAGCCTTTTTTTGCCTGTTTGTATAGATTGTTCATTGGGCCATCTTCATTGTACAGTGGCAGAAAGGAACCAATGTCAGAATCTTTGGCCATCCTCTGAGTCTGTGGGCCTTCTGGACCAAGGAGATGCTCCATGATTTGGATCCAGTCTTGTCCAAGCAGTCTGAGGCAGAGCTGGGTAGGGGAGATCTGTCTGTGGATAAGGACTCACTTATTCAGCTTTTCAGAAAGCAAGAGCTCATCCTTATAAAGCAGATAGTCTTTGTGAAGATCTTGGAAGCAGCAGTTGTGAACAAACAAGAGCGATACCATCATGGAGGATATCGAATGACCCATAAGGTCCTTCCCACCCTTCAAGGACATCTTCATTGCAATGATAGTTAAGTGGGAAGCACCTGAAGATCCTGTGAGGGCCAGTAGAGCTATTGTGAAACTCTACCCACTCCTTGATGAGAAGGAGACTTTTCCACACCTGGAGTTGATGCAGCTTTATTCATGATGAGAACTATTCCAGTGGAGGTAGCACACCTCTCAGTGACTCACAGGGTTAGAAGGTGACATCTCTCCTGAAGCAGGCATTCAAGAGGTCTTTGCTGGATATGCAGATAGATACCTGCAAGGATTATGTGGCTCAGGCAGTGCCTGGGGATTTCAGCGATGCCACAGAGAGGACTTGGCATGGTTGGAGGTGGGGGTGGCCGTTTGGCAGATGTGATTATAATCTTATCTGAATATCCTCCAGGAGCTTAGCATCTGAAGTGATGGTTAGGAGGTGGCTCTGATTGTATCACTGGATGGCAGGCTTTGCTTGCAAGGCATGCCTGAGCAGACTCCTATTTCAGGGGAGACTTTTTGCCAGAGAACTGAAGAAACTGTGTAAAGATTTGCTTAAGACCGAGCTCCAATGGTATATGGAAGACTGCAATAAATCCTCTGACTGGTGATTCGCACTGAAATTTTAGGGGGCAAAAGAGGTTCTCTTCCTCGGTCTTCATGGCAGTCCTTGGGCTCAGCACCAATTTTGATCCTTTTGGCCTTTTAAGAAGCCCCAGAGGCTGTGACACTAACCTGCATTGTGTGTGGGAAGACCTAATGAAGATTAGTGGGCTCCTTCTGAGGTAATGCCTATGGGTCATCACTTCAGGGGATTGGAGTGAGCCCGGATAACAATAGATCAGTAGGTTTTGAAGGTGATTCATCACACACATGCCTTGGATCTACCTTCCCAAATTTTAGATTACTTTTTGGAAGTTCCTATGTGGTCAGGGGCCAAAAGGAAGGTGGTAAAGGCTACCTTGGAAAGTTTCTGGCTCTTGAGGTGATCATCCTGGTTCTGCCAGATGAAGTCTGTCATGGCAGCTAGTCCATTTAGTTTGTAGTGTCAAAGAAAGAAGGCCCTTCCCAGCCAATTGTGGATTTGAATGCGGTCAAACTTGCCTATGGGCTCTCCGGTTGAAAGGTTGTGATCAGTGATAGCGGTGTAACAGAGGTAACTTATTTCCCTGGATCTATCTGCACATTCTCATCAGGGAATATCATCAGATGTTCCTATGGTTTTCAGTCCTATGGAGGCACTTCTAATTTGAGGCCCTTCACGGCACTCAGGACATCTCCAATGTAATGATGATGGTGGCCCTTCAGAAGGAATCCATACCTAAACAGGGCAAAGTCTCTGGCAGAGGGGTCAGCGTGTGACAGTGCAGGTGGTTGAGATGCTGGAGTCCCTAGGTTAGATCATGAGCTAAGGAAAGAACAAGCTAATGCCCATTCAGCGGCTGAAGTACTTGGGAGCATTATTTGGAATAGTGGTCAGTAAAGTGTGTTTGCACTATGATAGGGCCAACACGCTGAGGAACCAGGTATGAGTTGCTCACTTATCCAGACCTATTGGCCTGGGAATATCTCCAGGTCTTGTGCTGTACTGTGCCAGCACCCAGTTGTCATGGAAGATCAGTCCACATCTGTTTGTATGGCCCTTAGAGAGGTGCCACTTGAGTAGGAATGGCTTTATGCCAGCAGTGGAGGTGACAGTGTTGAAGGCACGGAAGCGGTCGACATCCCTGGTGTGTGCAAGAGTATGGTGGGTCTTTGAAGCCTAGTGCAGGATGGAGTTGGTGTTTCCTAGAGAGACCTGAGCCCAGAGATCCTAGCTGCCAAAAGATAGTATTTTGGCCCTGATGGTTTAGGTGCCAGCTATGTTCTGCTACAGAGGGGCAGCACAGGGTGAATTGGTGGCAATGTACCCAGATATGGTGAGAGTCAATAGAGGAGAAGGTGAATTGTGTTTGTCCCTGTCCCCCCCCCCCCCCCCCCAATTAGGAGAATCATGCCTTCATGGGATTTGAATCTGGTGATGTGGCCCTTGGCTGTGGCACAGTTTGAACTGTTGCATCATGCCTTGATTGTGGACCTGACTTTGAAGGTGGTGTTTGTAGCCATTTATTTAGCCTACAGGATTTCCATGCTGCATGCTGTGTATTTTAAGGACCTGTTTTTGATCTCTCTGGATGGTTTTGTTTATCTATTTTAAGGAGATTTCTCTATTTCACATGAATCAAGAAGCAGACCTACTTTTTGGAGGGTTTTTTTTTGTTTGGTTTTTTTTTTAGGTTTAATAAGGAGGGGGGGGGGGTCTGGGCTCCACTTCTTCTGTGTTTGCAAGGGCGTTCTTGTGTTACTTGAAGGTGACCACTCTGTTCTAGAAGACAGGTTGCTTGTCTTGCTTGCCAGTCTTTGCAACTTTTCCCAATATATGCCACAGCGATAGCCTACCTAATCCATCTGAAAATAGCCTCCAAGCCATCCATTTGTAGGTGGATTTGGCAGGTTATCATTGCAGTATATATTGGAGTATGGGCACACTTGACCAGAGAGAAGTTGGCCTTGTGGGCATGAACAAATTGTGGTGTGGACCGCCTTACATTCATTCACCAAGCATTACTGGCTAGATGTGCAGGCCAAGAGTAGTGCAGCCTTTGGTGACACTGTTCTATGGGCAATTTGTGCTTCCACCTGGGTCAGAGGAGGTTAGGTGTATCTTACTTGTCTAGACTTCGCATTTAATTTCCTGTTCTTGAATCCTGCTAGACCAATTCAGGACCCATCTGTGAAGTTAGAAACTGTGAGTAGTATGGGGAGTCCAGGTAGGAGATCCATCAGGGGAGTCAGTGCTGGAGCATGTCTGAGTAGTCTAGCTAGGAAAGGAGGGTGGGAGTTGTTGCTCATGTTGAGGGGTGTCTGGGCACTGGCAGATCTATGGGTTCCTCAAGAGCTGGGTTCTCCAGGGGAGGCTGAAGGAGGATGAGAAGGGAGATCACTTGGGGGCGGGGGTAATGCCTTGTAAGTAGGAGTTTGGGGGTTGATTGGTTTGTATAGCATATTAATGTAGTTCTTATCTTCCATCAGTAGGTTATTGATTTTCCAGCTCTGCTGCACCTTCTTTTATGCTAGGGACTCGAGACTAGGTAGAAGTTTTTCTCTGCCTCCATCTACTGGTAGGAGAGCATAATCAACTTGTCTGGGGATTCAAGGAAAGGAAATTAATAGTAAGTGCACATTTCACCATGCCACCTGCCTGCTGTATCTCAGTACCTGTTCTCCAGTGGCACTTCCATAGGAACTTGTTAATTCCATGAAAAGGGGGCCTTGATAAAGGTGAACAGGGAAATAAGAACAAGTGGACAGTAGGAGTAAAGGAAGTTTTTGAGATATAGAATGAAGTTTGAAAAGCGGGTGATGGGTGGATAGGTGATATCAGTATATGAGGGAAATGGTTTCTAGGGTTGGCAGATTTAATAAAGATGTGTGAGAGTAAAAGGATCGTTAAAAATTAAAGGGAGGATATGAAGGTTTCAGTAAGTAACCAATACAAGATTACAAATAGAATACAATTTATACAGCCCCATGCAGGGGTACATCTCAGCTATTACACACCTGTAACACCTATTGGCCTGACACATTGGATACACGAGGGTGGCAATAACTGAATTAGATGGTAGTTTGTGAAAGAGGAAAAACCCTTCAGCTTGGACATCTCATAAACTGGAAGACCAAAAGAACTATTCTTGGGGGATCTCTCCACATTTTTGTGTTCAGTTTTTGTGCAGAATTCCCTTATCATAAGGCCTGACATCCCCCAACACTCTCTTGCTCAAGTTGCAGTTCTTTCTCCCGCTATCTCCCAGCAATGCCCTCAATCCTATATTCCCAGGATACCCTCACAATATACCTACCCCACCTCTCCTTCTGCTCAACCCCCAAGAATATACCCCGCTTTTCCATCCAACTCCCCTCTCCCAACATATACTCCCCTTTACCCACTTACCCTAAGCTCTCCTTTCTCCTCCCCCCTTTTTTCATTCCCCCCATACACACATATCTTACTTGCTTCAGATATCCTTGCCTCCATGTCTCACACACATACACCCCTCCAACTTGTTCAAGTGACCCCCACCCCACACTTATGGCACACCCATCCCAGCTTGTTCCAGCAATCTCTACCCCCATGGTGCGCTCACATCGTTCTTGTTCCAGTAACCAACTTTTCCTTTTACTCCAGTGACATCTACCCCATGCTCTTTAGCTTACTTCAGTGACCCTTCCCCTGTGGCACAGCTACCCACTGCTTGCTTCAGCTTTCCCAACCCTCACTGCTCCCTACCTATATCATAGTAGCAAGATGAGGCAAATGGCAGTGCATCGGGCCGCATTCTTCTCATCTGCTATCCTATGCCCAACTTTCATTTGACCTGCAGGGTTGTAAGTGTCCCATGCTGTTCAAATACACAGGCCTAGGGCAGCAGAGCAGGCATAATGTGGTCCAATGCACAGCTGTTCCACCACCTCCTTTTCTGCTTTGATTTCCTGGGGGAAAGAGATGACCATGCCTGTACCAAATTCTGCATAGCAAATGCAGAATTCTGTGCAAATTTCATGTTGCACAGTTGTGCAAAATTCCCCCAGGAGTAAAGAGCAAGAGAAACACCCTAAAATAAAATGTTTGCAACTTAAATGAACATTTAAAACTGGTTGGTCTGAATCTTTTGCTAATTGTTATGAGTGAGTTTCATCTGTGCATGAAATCTGACTATTACATTCTGTTTGCAGTTTGCTTTTATTCGATTTGTAAAACTCGCTTGATTGGTCTTCAGACCAGTGGCCCACCAAGGTATTTTTATAATAAAAGGAAATAAAAACAGACATGACATGTGTCTCTGGTTCTGTCTGCATGATCCCAGCCACACTCCTTGTAAAACACCTGCTCAAAAAAAACAAGCTTTAAGACCTGTCTTAAATTTGAAGTAGAAGGAGTACTGATGCAAATATAATCTGTGTACGTTCCAAAGCAAAGGTGCTGAAAGAGCAAAGGCCAAGTGGCACATATGGATCTTAAACAGAGTGGATCCCAGATGGATCTTAGAGTGGAGAATACAAAGAAAAAGAAGCTTGTTAGAATCTGAAATTAAATTTAGGGTAGTAAGGTGCCAGTCTTGAGGTATGTTGTTTGATCTGCATGCAGTGCTTGAGAACTAATACAAATTAAATCAAAAATTGATAATTGCAATTCTCTCTTGGGTTTACCCTCTAAATCCTTGGCTAGGTTTCAACCACTTGAGAACACTGCTGCCCGATTACTTTTCTGTAAAACCAAGTATGATCATGTTACTCCTTTTCCCAAGGTTCTACACTGGTTAAGATTAGGAATGGGCTTTGTCCGGAATATTTCTCTTCTTTGATTGTTGTACAACCTTTTAAAACTACAGTGGGGTTATTCATGTCAATACGTTAATTTCCTCCTTTTTTCAAACCAAGATTAATTTTATCCAGAAAGAGACTTTGCCCTTCTTAGACATGGGACTAGTAGGCTCAGTTCTGCAGGAAGAGTGAACATCTTGAAGTTTTTCCATTTTATCTTTGAGAGAATAGTGTCTCAAGTTACATAGTTGACATGAAGTTCTTAACTATAGGCTTACTGCCTTCAGCTGACAGTCTTCCTTCTAGGATGTTTTTCTACTTTCAGTGGACCTTAGGAACAATTTTCTTCAGATTATAATTAGTTCAGCTTCCAGTTTGCATGATAAATCTGGTCTTGATAGAAAAAGATCACTAATTCTCACCGGTGTGTGTGTGGGGGGGGGGGGGGTTGTGAAGAAATAATGGGCAAAGTATTTTGGCTCTTGCTCTTTTTAGCCTGCATGGCCAATCTCATTAAAAACATTTTACTTCCTCAGACTAGATGCTTTTTTTCTCCCACTACACAATGCGTGGAAGCTCTAATCTTCAAGTTGCTTCCAGGTCACAAGGCACCTCTTTATGGGGACAGGGTACAAGCCTTAGAATGGAGAGTGGCTTCCATGGTCTGATCCAGACTTAACCTTTTATCAGGCCTGATTTTTTTTTTTTTCTATTCACATACTGGTTTTCTCAGGATTGTTTTAGCAGGAATCAGCTTTAAAGTGGTGGGTTTTAATCTAGATCTCTGTCTCAGGAGTCAGTCTACTGGTTAGTGGTTGGTATACATGCAGAAACTTTCAGTTGGGAACCTCATTGCAACAATCAGGTTCAGCAAGGTGCTTAAAAGCCAACAGTAGCATGGCCTTCCTGCTGTTGAAAGTTCATAGCAAGTTGGACATTACTCCACCCTTTGTGCTTAGGAGGTGAGGATTTCTCTGCAGTTTCATCAGGGTACTTCATATTAACATCTACAGAGTGCCAGAAGTGGGTTGGAATTGAGTTTGGTATTTTATAAGCAGACTTGAACGAATGCAATTTTATTTCTAGCTTCCATATTATGAGTTCATAACTCGCTTACAACTTTTCTCAGGAGACACTTCCTGGGTTCCAGGAGAGTAATGGGGGGGGGGGGGGGGGAGCTATTCCCCAAGACTTGGTTCTCAGGTTAAATGAGGATTCATGTCTGCTGGGTCTCCTAACACTGTAACTCCCTTACATATTCTACCTATCTCATTGGGAATTCTTTAGTTTCTTGGCTTTGTTTTCTTGTTAAGTCCACACTTAGTTTGGAAGCAGTTATTCACACAGCATGACATCTATTTATTTTTTTTTAGAATTTGGCCTCATTTTGGTGATCTGCATTTACCACAATTGGGCACAAGATACTGAGCAGGATGGGCCTTTGGCTTTTCCCATTATGGCAAGTCTTAGATACTGTCACCTTCTCCAGGCTATGAAATCTCTCCCTTTTACAGCATTCAAGGGGTTCCAGCGAACATTTCACATTCAGAAGGCTATAAGTATTGTCATACTGGGACGAACGGAAGGTCCATCAAGCACAGCATCCTGGCAAGATCCCCCAAAAAAGTTCAATTCATTTTATGCTGCTTATTGTAAAAATAATCAGTAGACTTCCCCAAAGCCATTTTAATAATGGTCTATGGACTTTTTCTTAGAAAGCCATACAAACCTTTCTTTAAACCCTGCTAAGCTAACTGCTTTTACTACATTCTCTGGCAACGAGTGCCAGAGTATAATTACACATTGAGTGAAGAAACATTTTCTCCGATTAATTTTAAATGTACTACTTTGTAGCTTCATCGCGTGTCCCCTAGTCCTAGTATTTTTGGAAAGAGTAAACGAGTGATTCATGTCTATCCATTCCACTCCACTCATTATTTTATAGATCTATCATATCTCCCCTCGGCTGTTTTTTCTCCAAGCTGACGAGTCCTAGCCGCTTCAGCCTTTCCTCATAGGAAAAGTTTCCCGTCCCCTTTACCATTTTTGTTGCCCTTCTCTGTACCTTTTCTAATTCCACTATATCTTTTTTGAGATGCGGCGACCAGAATTGAACACGATATTCAAGGTGCAGTTGCACCATGGAGCAACACAAGGAACTCATCTTTCAGGTTTCTGTGGTATTGAATTTTGTTGAGGATTCTAAGGTGGTGGAAACCCATAAGGTGGATTCTCTGTTGAAGGGGATCAAGAAGCCTTCCATATCTTTTCTCATGCATCAGAATAATAGGTATGTTATTCAAATAGAATGGAATGCACCAGATGTGTCTTTAAACATAGCACAACCTATGGTTAGACTCTATCCTATTTGGAACAGGACACGGATGCTTTAAGGCCACCTACAGTGGATGTGAACATATCTGCAGTGACTAAGAAGACTACTGTCCCTGTTGATTGCAATATGGCTTTAAAGGAGCCACAGGACCATAGGATCGAGTTTTTAATGTTTCCGCCTTGGTTGTGCAAGCAACAGCCTATGACAGTCCACTGGCTAGGGCATGTTTCTGCTGGGCAGAGAAAGCGAATGATACATACCTGTAGCAGGTGTTCTCCAAGGACAGCAGGCTCATTGTTCTCACGACTGGGTTGACGTCCACGGCAGCCCCCACCAACCGGAAGAAAAACTTCACGGGTGGTCCCGCACGCAGGGCACGCCCACCGCGCATGCGCGGCCGTCCCCGCTCAGTTGAATGACAAGCAAAGGAATGAGTAAAACGCAACTCCAAAGGGGAGGAGGGAGGGTAGGTGAGAACAATCAGCCTGCTGTCCTCGGAGAACACCTGCTACAAGTATGTATCATTTGCTTTCTCTGAGGACAAGCAGGCTGCTTGTTCTCATGACTGGGTTATCCCTAGCTCTCAGGCTCACTCAAAACAAGAACCCAGGTCAGTTGAACCTCGCAACGGCGAGGGCATAACAGAAATTGACCTACGAAGAACAACTAACTGAGAGTGCAGCCTGAACAGAATAAATCGGGTCCTGGAGGGTGGAGTTGGATTCAAACCCCAAACAGATTCTGCAGCACCGACTGCCCGAACCGACTGTCGCGTCGGGTATCCTGCTGGAGGCAGTAATGCGATATGAATGTGTGGACCGATGACCACGTCGCAGCCTTGCAAATCTCTTCAATAGTGGCTGACTTCAAGTGGGCCACCGATGCTGCCATTGCTCTAACGCTATGAGCCGTGACATGACCCTCAAGAGCCAGCCCAGCCTGGGCGTAAGTGAAGGAAATGCAATCTGCTAGCCAATTGGAGATGGTGCGTTTCCCAACAGCGACCCCCTTCCTATTGAGGTCGAAAGAAATAAACAATTGGGCGGACTGTCTGTGGGGCTGTGTCCGTTCCAGATAGAAGGCCAACACTTGCTTGCAGTCCAATGTGTGCAACTGATGATCAGCAGGGCGGGTATGCGGTCTGGGAAAGAATGTTGGCAAGACAATTGACTGGTTAAGATGGAACTCCGACACCACCTTTGGCAGGAACAGGGTGAGTGCGGAGTACTACTCTGTTATGACGAAATTTGGTATAAGGAGCATGAGCTACTAGGGCTTGAAGCTCACTGACTCTACGAGCTGAAGTAACTGCCACCAAGAAAATGACCTTCCAGGTCAAGTACTTCAGATGGCAAGAATTCAGTGGCTCAAAAGGAGGCTTCGTCAGCTGGGTGAGGACAACATTGAGATCCCATGACACTGCAGGAGGCTTGACAGGGGGCCTTGACAAAAGCAAGCCTCTCATGAATCGAACGACTAAAGGCTCTCCAGAGATGGCTTTACCCTCTACACGATAATGGTAAGCACTAATCGCACTAAGGTGATTCCTTACTGAGTTGGTCTTGAGACCAGACTCTGATAAGTGTAGAAGGTATTCAAGCGGGTGCTGTGCAGGACAAGAACGAGGTTCTAGGGCCTTGCTCTCACACCAAACGACAAACCTCCTCCACTTGAAAAAGTAACTCTTCTTAGTGGAATCCTTTCTAGAAGCAAGCAAGACATGGGAGACACCCTCAGACAGACCCAACGAAGCAAAATCTACGCCCTCAACATCCAGGCCGTGAGAGCCAGAGACTGAAGGTTGGGGTGCAGAAGCGCTCCGTCGTTCTGTGAAATGAGAGTCGGAAAACACTCCAGTCTCCACGGTTCTTCGGAGGACAACTCCAGAAGTAGAGGGAACCAGATCTGACGGGGCCAAAAAGGCGCTAGCAGAATCATGGTGCCGTGGTCTTGCTTGAGCTTCAGCAAGGTCTTCCCCACCAAAGGTATGGGAGGATAAGCATACAGGAGGCCGTTCCCCCAATGGAGGAGAGAGGCATCCGACGCCAGTCTGCCGTGTGCCTGTAGTCTGGAACAGAACAGAGGCAGCTTGTGGTTGGTCTGAGAGGTGAAAAGATCCACTGAGGGGGTGCCCCACTCTCGGAAGATCTTGCGTACCACTCTGGAATGGAGCGACCACTCGTGCAGTTGCATGACTCTGCTCAGCCTGTCGGCCAGACTGTTGTTTACACCTGCCAGGTATGTGGCTTGAAGACGCATGCCAAACTGGCAGGCCCAACGCCACATCCTGACGGCTTCCTGGCACAGGGGGCGAGATCCGTTGTCCCCCTGCTTGTTGATGTAATACATTGAAACCTGATTGTCCGAATTTGGATGATTTGGTAGGACAGCCGATCCCTGAAGGCCTTCAGTGCGTTCCAGACCGCAGGAGGTTGATCTGACATGATCGACATGAGCTCCCCACCCCAGGCGAGATGCATCCGTCGTCAGCACTTTCGTGGGCTGTGGAATTTGGAATGGACGCCCCAGGGTCAAATTGGTCCGAATTGTCCACCAGTGCAGCGAATTGCGGCAACTGACGGACAGGCGGATGACATCTTCTAGATTCACGGTGGCTTGGCACCACTGGGAAGCTAGGGTCCATTGAGCAGATCTCATGTGAAGATGAGCCATGGGAGTCACATGGACCGTGGAGGCCATATGGCCCAGGAGTCTCAACATCTGCCGAGCTGTGATCTGCTGAGACGCTCTGGTCTGGGAAGCGAGGGGCAGGAGATTCTGAGCCCTCGCCTCGGGAAGAAAGGCCTGAGCCGTCTGGGAATTTAGCAGAGCTCCTATGAATTCCAGAGATTGGACTGGCTGGAGATGGGACTTCGAGTAATTTATCACAAACCCCAGCAGCTCCAGAAGTTGAATAGTGCACTGCATGGACCGAAGAGCTCCTGCCTCTGAGGTGCTCTTCACCAGCCAATCGTCGCGATAAGGGAACACGTGCACCCCCAGCTTGCGTAGGTACGCCGCAACCACCACGAGGCACTTCGTGAACACCCATGGTGCAGAGGCGAGCCCAAAAGGCAGCACACAATACTGAAAATGACGTGTCCCCAGACGGAATCGGAGATACTGTCTGTGGGCTGGCAGTATCGGGATGTGAGTGTAAGCGTCCTTTAAATCCAGGGAACATAGCCAATCGTCTTTCTGAATCATGGGTAGAAGGGTGCCCAAGGAAAGCATCCTGAACTTTTCTCGGACCAGATATTTGTTCAGGCCTCTCAGGTCTAGGATGGGGCGCATCCCCCCTGTTTTCTTTTCCACAAGGAAGTACCTGGAATCCCTGCCCTTCCTGCCCGGATGGCACGGGCTTGACCGCATTGGCGCTGAGAAGGGCGGAGAGTTCCTCTGCAAGTACCTGCTTGTGATGGGAGCTGAAGGATTGGGCTCCCGGTGGACAATTTGGCGGAGTGGAGACCAAATTCAGGGTGTATCCGCACCGCACTATTTGGAGAACCCACTGGTCGGAGGTTATAAGAGGCCACCTTTGGTGAAAAACTTTCAACCTCCCCCCCCCCGACTGGCAGGTCGTCCGGTACAGATACTTTGATGGCGGCTATGTTCCCATGGATCCAGTCAAAAGCCCGTCCCCTGCTTTTGCTGTGGAGGCGCAGAGGGCTGCTTAGGTGCACGCTGTTGACTGGAACGAGCGCGCTGGGACTGTCCCTGTGCCTGAGGAGGCCTTCGGGCCGGCTGGGTGTACCTGCGCTTGCTGTAGGCGTAGGGTGCCGCCTGCCGGGCCCGGGAAAAACGTCCACCTGCAGAGGTGGATGCTGAAGGCGCCCGGTGGGAGAGCTTGTCGAGAGCGGTTTCCCGCTGGTGTAGTTGGTCCACCAACTGCTCGACCTTCTCGCTGGAAATGTTATCCCCCCGGCAAGGGACATCCGCCAGCCGCTGCTGGGTGCGGTTGTCCAGGTCAGAGGCACGCAGCCATGAGAGTCTGCGCATCACTATACCTTGGGCCGCAGCTCGAGATGCCACATCACAGGTGTCACAGATACCCCCTGGACAGGAACTTTCTGCATGCCTTCAGTTGCCTGACCACCTCCTGAAAAGGCCTGGACTGCTCCGGGGGGAGCTTGTCGACCAGGTCCGCCAGTTGCCGCACATTGTTCCGCATGTGGATGCTTGTGTAGAGCTGGTATGATTGGATGCGGGTAACGAGCATGGAAGATTGGTAGGCCTTCCTCCCAAATGAGTCCAGAGTGCGAGACTCCCGCCCAGGGGGCGCCGAGGCGGTATCCCTCGAACTCCGTGCCCTCTTGAGAGCAGAGTCCACGACCGCCAAGTCATGAGGCAATTGAGGCCGCATCAACTCTGGGTCTGAGTGGATCCTGTATTGGGGCTCCACTTTCTTGGGGATGGTGGGATTAGATAGTGGCTTCAACCAGTTCCGAAGCAGTGTCTCCTTAAGGACATTGTGCACCGTGGAAGACTCTCTAGGTGGTGATGGATAGTCGAGGACTTCGAGCATCTCCGCCCTCGGCTCATCCACAGTAACCACGGGGAAGGGAATGCAGATGGACATATCCCTGACAAAAGAGGCAAAGGAGAGGCTCTCAGGAGGCGAGAGCTATCTCTCCGGTGAAGGAGTGGGGTCGGAGGGAAGGCCCACAGACTCCTCTGAGGAGAAATATCTGGGGTCCTCCTCCTCCCCCCACGAGGCCTCCTCCTCGGTGTCGGACATTTTATTTTAATTTTTGTTACTTTTGTACCCCGCGCTTCCCCACTCATGACAGGCTCAATGCGGCTTACATATTGTATACAGGTACTTATTTGTACCTGGGGCAGTGGAGGGTTAAGTGACTTGCCCAGAGTCACAAGCAGCTGCCTGTGCCTGAAGTGGGAATCGAACTCAGTTCCTCAGTTCCCCAGGACCAAAGTCCACCACCCTAACCACTAGGCCACTCCTCCACTCCAGGTGAAGCTCTCTCAGCTCAGACCTCAACCGGGCCCGTCTCAACTGCGAGGAACTGTGTTTTGGGTCACCACTCAAGTAGTGGAGTTTTTGGTCTTTCAGATGGGTGGTCAATCCAGCCAAAAGTAATCTGAAGCCATCACAGGAGACAGATTATATGGCAGGGTTGGGTCTTCCTGCTGGAAGTCAAAGCCACAGAAGTTACAAGGCCAGATTCAAATCCTATTAAACTCGAGGGCTTCGCAACCCCGGTATCATCTGTAGATCTTGAGGTCTATGGTGGTGATACTGGGGGTTCAGTGTTAACATTTGTTCAAATGTTTGATTAAATCGCTTTCAAGAAGCTGATCAAAACAGTTTACAATTACATTAAAAGATCAAACAGATTAGAAAAGGAATGCCATTCCCATACTGGGAAAAGACCAAGGGTCCATCAAGCCCAGCATCCTGTCCACGACAGCGGCCAATCCAGGCCAAGGGCACCTGGCAAGCTTCCCAAACGTACAAACATTCTATACATGTTATTCCTGGAATTTTGGACTTTTCCAAGTCCGTTTAGTAGCGGTTTATGGACTTGTCCTTTAGGAAACCGTCCAACCCCTTTTTAAACTCTGCTAAGCTAACCGCCTTCACCACTTTCTCCGGCAACGAATTCCAGAGTTTAATTACACGTTGGGTGAAGAAAAATTTTCTCCGATTTGTTTTAAATTTACTACACTGTAGTTTAATCGCATGCCCCCTAGTCCTAGTATTTTTGGAAAGCGTGAACAGACGCTTCACATCTACCTGTTCCACTCCACTCATTATTTTATATACCTCTATCATGTCTCCCCTCAGCCGTCTCTTCTCCAAGCTGTATAGCCCTAGCCTCCTTAGTCTTTCTTCATAGGGAAGTCGTCCCATCCCCGCTATCATTTTAGTCGCCCTTGCTGCACCTTTTCCAATTTTACTATATCATTCTTGAGATGCGGCGACCAGAATTGAACACAATACTCAAGGTGCGGTCGCACCATGGAGCGATACAACGGCACTATAACATCCTCACACCTGTTTTCCATACCTTTCCTAATAATGCCCAACATTCTATTCGCTTTCTTAGCCGCAGCAGCACACTGAGCAGAAGGTTTCAGTGTGTTATCGACGACGACACCCAGATCCCTTTCTTGGTCCGTAACTCCTAACATGGAACCTTGCATGACGTAGCTATAATTCGGGTTCTTTTTTCCCACATGCATCACCTTGCACTTGCTCACATTAAACATCTGCCATTTAGCCGCCCAGTCTCCCAGTCTCGTAAGGTCCTCTTATAATTTTTCACAATCTGTCGCAATTTAACGACTTTGTATAACTTCATGTCAGCAGCAAATTTAATTACCTCGCTAGTTACTCCCATCTCTAAATCATTTATAAATATATTAAAAAGCAGCGGTCCTAGCACGGACCCCTGAGGAACCCCACTAACTACCCTTCTCCATTGTGAATACTGCCCATTTAACCCCACTCTCTGTTTCCTATCCTTCAACCAGTTTTTAATCCACAATAGGACATTTCTTCCTATCCCATGACCCTCCAATTTCCTCTGTATCCTTTCATGAGGTACCTTGTCAAACGCCTTTTGAAAATCCAGATACACAATATCAACCGACTCCCCTTTGTCCACATGTTTGTTCACTCCTTCAAAGAATTGAAGAAAATTGGTCAGATAGATAGGACAGATAACACAATCAGTGGGCCAAGGTACATATGCACCCCTCCAGGAGACTTCTTGATCTCCTCAAACACAAGACTTGGAGGTGAAGTTGCTCCTTGGCAGGGTGCAGAGCAGCTTGCAGTGGTGGCTTCACCCTCTCAACTTGGAGAGGGACATAAGCTTGCAGAAGCCGTAGTGGAGGATCATGATGATGAATGCCAGTCTCCAGGGATGGGGTACCCATTGTCTAAGGCAGATGGCCCAGGGGCAGTGATCGCCTAAAGAAGTACTTTGGTCAATTAACAGACTGGAGACCAAGGTGATTCACCTGGTATTTTGGTCCTTCCAAGTTATCCTCGAGAGCAAGATGGTGCGAGTTCTGTGTGACAACGCAGCTGTGGTAGCTTATGTAAATCACTTAGGGGAACACAAGAAGTTGCCAGTTTGCGAAAGAGGCTGCCTTTTTCATGGCTTGGGTAAAATGTCACCTGGAAGATCTATAAGCAGTTAGCCAAAAAGGTAGAGAAGGATAGTACAGTTCCAACTCAAGGGTAAAAAGCAACTTTATTAGACGATGCTTCGGCACGGGGTGTGGGGGTTGTGCCTGCCTTAGGAATCAGCAAATCAATCCAGATGGATATGGATTCCAGTGCACACACTCATGAAGACACTTTATAAGGCATGTAAACAACAGTGTCCTTGGTAATACAAATACCAACTGAGTGAAATATTGTGTGCTGCTTATATGGTGAAAAACATCCAAGCCGTAACTTGTACAAATAGAAAACAAAAAACTAAACAAGCGCTGCATTATAGATTATGAGAATAAATGGAACAAGCTATGTCCATACTTCTAAACAAAATTTAGCTGATAGAAAATGCAGCTGGGATAAGATCAACTTCACTCAGAATGTGAGGAGCTATGCTGGTGTGACACATATGCAGGCAGATTTTTCTGAGCAGAAATCTCCTGGATCCAGGGTAATGGATACTGGGGCAAGTCACCTTCAACCTCATAGTGAGCACACAGGGTCAACCCATGATGGACTTGATGGTATTGGCAGGGAATGCCAAGGTTCTCAGATTTTTCAGTCAAACAAGAAAGAGGTGAAATAAGAAGTCATCCCTGGCCGATTGACAGCTTGCTCTATAGGTTTCCTTCCTAGCCATTGCTGGGCCAAGTTTATGTACCCATCCATTCCTTACGTTCACAAAATTAGACATTTTTCTCTTCTCTCTGTTAATTCTTTAGGCTTGAATGTGCCCATAGGCAGGCATAATTCTTGCTTTCTGACTTTTCTATGGAATAATATTCCTTCATATATTAGGAATACTGATGATCTTTTAGAATTTCATAGAAGTATTAGAACTTTCTTGTTTAGTTTTTAGATAAATTGCTAATTTTTTTTCGATTTACATGGGTACAACTCTGTTTTGTTGGATAGGATCGATATGATTTTGTGTATTATTTTGTTTGTATTGCCATTTATTTTGCTTTTGTTTATGTAACTTTTGTAACTCATTCTGGGAATGATCAATAAAGCAGGCAGAATTCATGAATAAATAAATTTGAAAGGATTGAGAATCGCTGAGATCATGTGAAGTTGGTGCCCCTAGACTGGCGGAGGAGATCTTTGTACCGTGACCTGGTGTTGGCAGCAGAGAGGCTCTATTGAGTCTTTTGCTGTCAGAAGAGCTGCTGATGCAAGTTCCAATCAGGATGTTGAACCCATCAGTTTTGTCTTATGGGATTGACTTTTGACAGGGCGTGGCTACAGAAGAAAGGGTTATTCAGGCAAAATAATTTCGACCAGACTAGAGTAACTGAAATGTTTTTACTACTTTGGCCTACGTTTGCATATGGTGTATTTTCGAAGGATGTTAGATTGCCAGGGTGGTAGATATCCTGGAGTTTTTGCAGGATGGTTTAGACAGGGTCTTTACCTTGGTGTCCTTTTAAGGTGCAAGTGTTAGTGCTAGCATGTGTTAGGAGTTTGGTGCAGGGCACGGTTTGGCTTTGCATCTCGATGTGCTTAGATTTCTCAGAGGAGTGAAGCTTATTAGGCCTCCTCACTGCCCATTGGTTTCTTCTTGAGATTTGTATCTCATCTTGACAGCCTTAGTGAGGTTCCTTTTTGAGCTTCTGGAGTAGAGTACTCTTAAAGATGTTACCCTGAAAGACTGTATTTCTAGTTGCTATCTCATTAACTAGGACGATTTTGTATGTACAGCTGTTGTGCAACACACTCTTCCTGGTGTATTCCAAAGAGAAGGTAGTCCTCTCCCCAGTGCCTCTCTTCCTTCCCAAAGTGGTATTGACCTTCTGTGTGAACCAGAGCATTGCACTGCCAGTAATGGGAGATACCAGTGGTGCTGAGGAGCAGCCGTACTTACATACAATTGGATGTCAAGAGGGTGTTGCTAGAGTATGTGTACCGAAAGGAGGGATTTTGCTGGCCAGACCACTTGTTTGTCTTGGTGGTCAGAAGCAAGGTCAGGCGGTGACTAAAGTAACTATTACTATGTAGATAAAGGAAGCAGGTCACGGCATATTTAGGGGTAGGTGTTCCGTGGCATACACATACCTGTCAGACTGTAGGTAGTATAAATAAGTCTTATAGGAAAACAACTCCTAACAGAATTATTTATGCCAAGGTCCTAGATTACAGAACTCTGCCCAAGCAAATATTCTGAACTCATGCTAGGGGAAACAGGACCTTATTTTGGCACCTAACCAAAATTAGCTGAGCTAGAGAGAACGAAACCAAAGCCACAGATAGTATATATTATTTGTTATAAAATAAAGAGAATATATATAAATAGAAAAGCAGCAAGGCTTAGTATAATACAATATATAACTTGCCCATAACAAAGAAAATATGTGTTACTACCAAAATAAATGACTATGCAAAATGATTCTTACTGGAATACTAGTTAATTACAAACCTGATTATCTGTAATATGAAACTGATACTACACTTCTTATGCGAAATACAACGGTTAGCAGCTTATTCCCTAACCACAAGTTGCAACCTAACCAATCTTATCTCAGACAAACACAATCACTAATCCTAGACAACAGAAGGTAAATCCTGTTATCTCACCATGCTGTCTCTGAGGCAGTCTCCGGATGAAGTAGGTGCAGATTTCTCTTTAGACTAGCTATATCCACAGCGAGTCTCAGATATAGTTCAGGGTCTATCTTCTGAAAGCAGGTGTCACCGTCACTCAGTGCAGTATTTCAGAGCTGATGTAGCTGAACCCAAAGGTATTTTCACCAGATATGTAGTTCACAAGGTTAGAACAACAAAGTCTCTTGCTCACTCTGAGCCCGGCACTCATAGGCTGCCTGCGGCCTGCTCTGGGATTTCCTCCCTGAATTGTTCCTCTTAAGCAGGCTTCTAGAGTCTTGGGACATGGATATCTGCTGGAATCAGCGAAGAGTTGAACGAAAGGGGTGAGAAAAATTCTTCCATGATGCTTTGTGACAATATCCTTGTTATGTCTGTCTTTCATCAATGTTTCTATACATGTAGAGAAGCTAAAAATTCTTGTCTTTAATTAGTTACTAACAACTAACTAATTATGCTGATTCACAAAACCAAGCATGGGAATACATCACTGAATGACTTTACAGCTTTCTGTCATTCCAGTCTCAGACAGGCCCAGCTTCATATTGAATAATGCCCTTTTTGCTGTTGTCAAGTCTGTTATAATCAGCCCCCAGATAACCTGAGAACTTATACAAAAAGAACTTATGAAACCAGATTGGTGAAACAAGTCTTAATTTGTTTATTATTTCAAAAATACACTCTTGCAAGAATGGGTGTCTCTGAAAGCAAGCGGGCACTCCCTTCCTTAATGTTTACAGATTATCCAGCTTATTTTCGAAAGAGAAAAACGCCTATATTGCGACCCAAATCGGGAGATGGGCGTCTTTCTCCCGTGGGTGCCCAAATCGGTATAATCGAAAGCCGATTTTGGGCGTTTCCAACTGCAATCCGTCGCAGAAACGGGTAAAGTTGACAGGGGTGTGTTGGAGGCGTGGTGAAGGCGGAACTGGGGCGTGGTTATCGGCCGAGGAGAGATGGGAGTCTTTAGCTGATAATCGGAAAAAAAAGGCGTTTTTACCGCGATTTTGGGTCACTTTTTTTGGACCCTTTTTTTTCACAAACAGGTCTCAAAAAAGTGCCCCAACTGACCAGATGACCACTGGAGGGAATCGGGGATCACCTCCCCGGACTCCCCCAGTGGTCACTAACCCCCTCCCACCAAAAAAAACCCACTTGAAAAACTTTTTTTCCAGCCTCTATGCCAGCCTCAAATGCCGTACCCACCTCCATGACAGCAGAATGTGTTCGATCCTTTCACAGCCTTTCCCTGGGTCAGATGTGGCTCTCGGGTGCACTACAGGGTCACATCAGCATTGCATTGTGGTGGGTGTAGGGTATTGGGCTCTGTGATTTCATTAGCTTGTGTTACAGTCTCACGATGTTGGTAGTTGGTAGGCTCTTCTCCCAAGGTGCTTTTCCCCCAGCCTACTGGATCAGAGTGTGCCCTGTTGTGTTTCCTGTTGTAGTCCATGCGGTAGTGGCCATTTTTGTAAGCCAGTTTTAGTTCCCTTTCCTGTGTTAGCCACGTTACAGAACTTAGTTCTTACCTTGAATGTGGCTGAAAGAGGGCATTGTACAGCATGTATAGCTCCCTTACCACGGGTGCTGACCCCCCAACCCCCCTCCCCCAAAACCCACTACCCACAAATGTACAACACTACCATAGCTCTTTAGGGTGAAGGGAGCACCTACATGTGGGTACAGTGGGTTTTGGAGGCCTCCCATTTACCAGCACAAGTGTTACAGGTAGGGGGGATGGGCCTGGGTCCACCTGGCTGAAGTGCACTGCGGTACCCGCTAAAAGTGCTCCAGGGACCTGCATACACGCAGGCCTCTAGGACTTGTTGCTGTTGTATAACATTGGCACAGCAGTTGACACCTGAAGACTAATCTCTCCGAAAACGTCCTTTATTGGAATAACCGCCTTTACTCACAGTTAACTGCAGATCAGAGGTTGTGCCCCACTGGCAACGAGTCTCCCTGGTACTCCCCCAGTGGTCACTAACCTCCTCCCACCAAAAAAAACCCACTTTAAAAACTTTTTTCCAGCCTCTATGCCAGCCTCAAATGCTGTACCCACCTCCATGACAGCAGAATGTGTTCTATCCTCTGACAGCCTTTCCCTGGTTCTGATGTGGCTCTCAGGTGAGTGTGACACCTTTTCTGTTATGCGCACTGCAGAGTCACATCAGCAATGCATTATGGTGGGTGTAGGGTATTGGGCTCCGTAATTCCACTAGCTTGTGGCAAATGCTCACGATGTTGGTAGTTGGTAGGCTGTACTCCCATGGTGCTTTTCCCCCTGTTAACTGGGTCAGAGGGTGCTCAGTTTTGTTTCCGGTAGTCCATGAGGTAGTGGCCATTTTTGTAAGCCAGTTTTAGATCCCTTTCATGTATTAGCCACGTTACAGAACTTAGTTCTTACCTTGAATGTGGCTGAAAGAGGGCATTGTACAGCATTCTGCTAGCTCTGACCTACTGCTAATCTCAGTACCAGGGAGACTCGTTGCCAGTGGGGCACAACCTCTGATCTGCAGTTAACTGTGAGTAAAGGCGGTTATTCCAATAAAGGACGTTTTCGGACAGATTAGTCTTCAGGTGTCAACTGCTGTGCCAATGTTATACAACAGCAACAAGTGCTAGAGGCCTGCGTGTATGCAGGTCCCTGGAGCACTTTTAGCGGGTACCGCAGTGCAGTTCAGCCAGGTGGACCCAGGTCCATCCCCCCCTGCCTGTAACACTTGTGCTGGTAAATGGGAGGCCTCCAAAACCCACTGTACCCACATGTAGGTGCTCCCTTCACCCTAAAGAGCTATGGTAGTGTTGTACATTTGTGGGTTTTGGGGGAGGGGGATTGGGGGATCAGCACCCGTGGTAAGGGAGCTATGCATGTGGGAGCGTTGTCTGAAGTCCACCACACTGACCTCTAGGGTGCCCAGTTGGTGTCCTGGCATGTCATGGGAGTGAGTGTACTACGAATCTTGGCCCCTCCCACGACTAAATGGCTCGGATTAGGACGTTTTTGAGCTGGGCATTTTTACTTTCCATTATTGCTAAAAAAAAAAAAAAACGCCCAGCTCAAAAACGTCCATTTTTTTCAAAATACGGTTCGGCCCGCCCCTTCACGGACCTGTTCTCGGAGATAAACGCCCATGGAGATAGGCGTTTCCATTCGATTATGCCCCTCTATATATCCTTTCTTTTTGGTTACATTTAAGTGTCTGCACCCAAGTTTCTCATTGGATATTGATCACATTTAACCCCCCCCCCCCCCCCCCCCCCCCCCCACTACATCATTGCTAACTATCATATGACAGTCCTCTCTGAAAATTTTCCATCAACCGATCCTGAACTTCTATCCATTTTTAGTTCTGCTCGGTTTGCATTTTCTATCTTCAAATCTTTATGTGAAGGCTCTGCATTAACAGTTTCATACATGGCATGCTTCACCTTCCCCCCCAACCCCCCTTCCTTCTGCTCCCTTTGTCCCTAGTTTTACAGTTTCATGGTCTCATGCCTAGCTACATTTTCATTCCAGCTGTAAGGCCTGTCCTTGAAGCTTCCATGCATCTCTGGATCTCAGCAGTTTGGACTTCTTACCACCCCCCCCCCCCCCCCCCCCCCCCCCGGAAGTTTTTATCAATTTGCACACATCTCTTTAAACAGAGTTCCTTTGTTAGTAATTCAGAAAGCTATAATGTGATGATCTCTGTTAGAAAGGGCCTATACAAATGTAGTTAGGGCCTAAACTATGTATTCTATATTTGCAATTATGTTAAGTGAAAAAGCAATATATTTACACATTTCTCACAAGTCCAAACAAAAGACAATCTTCCAGTAGTATAGTCATGCAATTTGGCATGGGTCATATATGCTCTAATGTTCTAATGCATGCTTATTAGGTGTATCATTAGCAGAGCTTTTTTTGTGCCGGTACGCATCGGTATGGCATACCGACACCTTTTTTTCCCCCGGCGAGTCCTGCACCCTTCCTCTCACTCCCCTACTTGCTGTTTTTTTTATGGACTCAGCAGTGCGAACGGTGCAGCGATTGAAAGAGGCTGACAGCGTCGGAGCTTCCCTCTGCGAGTCCCGCCTACTTTGTTTCAACTTCCTGTTTCCGCATAGGCGGGACTCGCAGCCTTTCTTTATCGCTTCGCTGGCAAGCAGGCAGTGGAGAAGGAGGATGGGCTGGGGGAAGAAGAATCGCTGGACATGGATGAGAGGGGAGGGCGGGGAGAGGAGAATCGCTGGACATGGATGGGAAGAGAGGGCAGGGGAGAGAGGAGAATTGCTGAACATGGATGTGAAGGGAGGGCAGGGAAGAGAGAATTGCTGGATATGGAGGGGAGGACAGGGAAGAGAATCGCTGGACATGGAGGGGAGGAGAGGGAAGAGAATCGCTGGACGTGGATGGGAGGGCAGGGTAGAGAGAATTGCTGGACATGGAGGGAAAGGCAGGGGAGAGAGGAGAATCGCTGGACATGGATGGGAGGGCAAGGGAGGAGAATCGCTGGACATGGATGGGAGGGGAGGGAAGAGAGAATTGCTGGACATGGATGGGAGGGGAGAGCAGGGAAGAGAGAATTGCTTGACATAGATGCGAGGGGAGAGAGGAGAATCGCTGGACATGGATGGGAGGGCAGGGGAGAGAGGAGAATTGCTGGACATGGAGGGGAGGTCAGGGAAGAGAGATTCGCTGGACATGGATGAGAGGGGAGAGGAGAATCGCTGGACATGGATGGCAGGGGGAGAGAGGAGAATTGCTGGACATGGATGGGAGGTGAGGGCAGGGAAGAGATTGCTGGACATGGAGGGGAGGGCAGGGTAGAGAGCAGACGTGCTGGATATGGATGGAGGGGAGGGAAGACAAGAAGGAGATGCACATGGAGGGGAGTGCAGGGAAGAGAGGAAAAATGCTGGAAATGGAGAAGAGAGCAGGAGATAGAGGAGAATTGCTTTACATGGATGGATTAGGGGGTTGGCAGGGAGAGAGGAGAAATGCTGGACTTGGATGGAGGAGAGGGGAGAGAGAATTATTGCTTTATATGGATACAGGGGAGGGAAGAGAAAGGAGAAATGCTAGACATGGATGAGGGGAGGAGAGAGGAGAAGTGCTGGACGTGGATTTAGGGGAGGAAAGAAAAAAGAAGATGCAAATGGATGGAGATGAGGGAAAGGGAAGAGAGGAGAAAAACTGCATGTGGATGGAGAAAATAGGCAAAAGCTGGATCCATGTTATATCTCCTCCAGTCAATTCCACGGAGGAGGACCCAGCTTTTACTTATGGATGTAGAGCAAGAAATGAAGAAGAGAGGAGGAAAGTAAAGAAATAAATGGAAAGGAAGCCCTGGAAACGGAGTTAAGAGAACAGATATAGAGAGCAGCAGAATCAGAGACTGGGACCAATGTGGATAGAAAATCAGTCACCAGACAACAAAGGTAGAAAAAATCATTTTGTTTTAATTTTAGTGTTTGGAATATGTCCAATTTGAGAATTTACATCTGCTGTCTTATTTTGCACTGGGTATACTGGAGCTGTAACAGCTTACAGAAATTATTCAAAATGAAAAAAAAATCACGTTTTTTTTTCTCCTATACTAGTATAATATGTTCAATGATGTCTGTTTATATGCACCATGGCTGGTATAAGGGGTGTGGCTATCATAGGGGTGGAGCCATATGTGGTGACCCCCCGTCCATAATGAGTACCGGCACCTTTTTTTCTACAAAAAAAAACACTGATCATTAGTATGCTAACCTTGTGTTATATCTCTGGTATTTGAATATCCATTGCTGTTAAATGTGTATATATTTTTGATACTGTTTCACAGTAGTTCTATTTTTAGGTTTCAATTTACTGTTTCCAAGTTTACCTAATTTATTGTACTTGGTTATTTTACTATTCTGTTAACAAAATTGTAAGTTTTATGTTAAACTGTACCTGCTGTATACCACCACCTTGGTGAATCTCTTCATAAAGGCGATTAATAAATCATAATAAATATGCATGCAGCCTGTTTGCAACCTCCTGGTTGTTCTCCCTCATACATTGACAACAATTTGGTTCACCTGTGTTATGCATGGGCCCACAGGGAACTCCTATATGGATGCCTGTACAGATTCTTTACAGTTTTACTGTTAGGTCTTCCCTGGATTCCCCTGTCTGCCCATCAGAAAGAATGTACCAGTGTACATGAAAAATTAACAATCTAAAGGTAGTTTGTAAATAGTCAAGTTTGAATCCTATATAAAGGTTTATATAGCTACAGGTATGATGTGGCCTCACAGTTAAGCCTGGGCCATGTCAGGTCAGAGGTTTCTGTTGGTGTCGCATGTTTTCTGCCTAGCGCAGAACCTCTGATGCAGTCCTGATCTGTCCATTGTAAATTACCTTGTTTGACCTACACACACATACATCTAAAACATGTTTTCTTTTTGCCTAATTATGCATATACAAACTAATTTTAAGGTATCTGTTTTTCACACTCATTTCTTTTGTTAGAGAGACTGCACTAACACACCTGTCAAGTGTTTCCAAGTAGATAAATCCCTTTAAAAATCAGACTCCAAACTTTCACGAATGGAAGCTGCTCAAACACCAAACATTTGTAACAGTCTCATTAGTGACCTCAGTGACGACTCGTTTCACATGAGCACTTAGCCCATGACTCGCCTTAATCCTCATTGGTCACAAAACACTTCTGTACCCTTTAATTTCTTATAATGTACAACATATATGAAAAAGTGACTTAAACTAGCTTAAACTTAGCAAGAACTTAACTTTTAAGCGTCCTAACTGCAGAATTCCTTTCAGAGTGGGACAGAAGAAGCACTACCATACAAGGTGAAATAGCCCCCATGAAAAGTAAACTCAAATGAAGGCACAAAACAGCCCCTTGGTACGATGAGCTGAAAACACTAAAAGCACACTGCAGAGGGCAAGAAAGATCCTGGATGAAAAACAAGAACGGAACTAACAGAGCAGCATGGAGGGAAACATGAAACAGATACAAAATCAAAATAAGACAAGCTAAAACATAATACTATAAAAAAAAAAGTAGGTACAGAGACATGAAAAAAAAACTATACTAGCTTTTAGACAATCTTTTCAACACCAAATCACTGACAACAAAGGACAAACATCCATCAATAATTGAAATGGTTAGACACTTCAAAGGAAAGATCCTTAACCTAAGGAAGAGCTGAACACAAAATGACACCAACCTCAAAACTTTCATAGATGAAATGGACTACCCCCAGAAGAATCACCAGTAGACAGGACATGGATGGCCTCACCGCTCACAAAAAAGATAGTCGCACAAGCAGTAAGAAAATTCTCCACCGCCTACTGCATGCTAGATATATGCCCCCAACTACATTCCAAAAACACCCCCAGATTGATTCATCGACCAACTTACCTCTCACCTCTATTCCAAAGAATACCAAGAAAAACATCAGACACCTCTAACTACAGGCCAATGGCATCCATACCTTTGCTAACCAAAGTAATGGAAGGCATAGTGGCCAACCAGCTAGTTAACTACATAAATAAAATCTCTATATTACACGACGCTCAGTCAAGCTTCAGAACTCACTACAGTACAGAAATGGTTCTAATCACAGTACTAGCAAAAAAAATTTTTTAAATCTTGGGGGGAAAAAACATCCTCCTACTACAGTTCGACATGTCTACTGCATTCAACATGGTTGATCACCAAATCTTATGAAGAATACTAGATAAAATCGGAATCGGAGGAAAGGTGATTGAATGGTTCATTGGCTCACCACTTTCCCCAGTAATATTCATTCTACTGATGACACCCCTAGCCCGATCACTGTCCTTCATATATGCTGATGATGTGACAATATTCATCCCTTTCAGGAAGAATTTGTCTGAAATCACTACCAGGATCTCGGATTGCATAAACACCATGGAAACCTGGACATCAGCGTTCAAATTAAAATTGAATAAGGAAAAACACATTGCCTAATACTAACATCACCACACAATATTGAACAATTCACATATATCAACACCATGGGCACAACACTCGCAATAGCAGACAAATTGAAAATCCTAGGAGTAATCATAGACCACAAGCTTTCCTTCGATGACCAGGTAACAAACACTACAAAGAAAATGTTCCACACTATGTGGAAACTTAAGCGAATAAAAAGCGATTTCCCTAGAGATGTATTTCATACACTTGTCCAAACTTGGTTCTTGCCCATGTGGACTACTGCAACAGAATATGGGCAGGCTGCGAGGAACAAAAATGAAAGAGACTGCAAACAGCACAAAAAACAGCAAGACTCATACTTGGGGACAATACGATTCGATAGAGTAAAACCACTACTACAACAGTTATACTGGATACCCATCAAAGCACATATATTATTTAAGATCTGCACCATGGTCCATAAAATCTTCTTTCTCGCACCAGAATACATGGCTGGCCTTATAGATCTACCGATACGCAATGCTAACAAAAACGCAAGAATCTACCTCACTCACCACTATCCCAGCGGCCAAGGCCTAAGATAAAAATCTACAGCTGCACCAAAACTTGGAACTCTCTACCAAAAGAATTAAAATCCCAAAACACCTCAAAGCCCACCTACTTAGGACATTTCTTTCTGACAAAACCACATAACCAAGGAGATCTCGGCCATCATGCCACAGCATGATCACCAAATGAACAGAACCAGGCTTTCGTCTATCTCAAACATCTAGAAACTTGTTTATCTGAGTGACTGTAAGCCACATTGAAATTACCACCAGGTTGGAAAATGTAGGTTACAAATACAGAAGTAAAAATGAAAAATGTTCATCTGTGTTAAGATTATTGCATTTGCACTACTTTAACACTGAACTTGCATATATTGTATTGATGGTATCTGTTCATAACCATGTTACAATGCTTGTCTTGATTGGCAAGAGTACACACACTGTTGTCCGTTAGTGTTTCAAGCCCTTTAGCTTCTTTTAAAGCTAAAATCCTTGAAAGAGAGGTGATTGTAGGGACAAAGAATGTAGCACTACAATCAAGCACTATTCTACAGACTTAGCCATGTCAGTTTTTATGCAGTGGTTTGTTTCCGTAATAGGCCTTAAGCACATTGCTGACCCATCAAGGCTAACAGAGACAAAATAACTGTTCACAACAACTTTTGTTTACTGTGCTGGAGACCTTCATGGACAAGAAGAAAACATCTAAGGCGTCAAGAAGCCGGGTCCTCTGGTCCCTAAAAGCCACTAATTGGCAAACCTCAGACTTTGTTATTCTAGTCAATCGGGCACCAAACCAGAGAAGTAAATAATAGCTGGCTTATCTTAGGCAATTCACATGAGAGCTGCTATCAGCTGACCTGAGCTAGCCACATGATGAAGGCTCATTAAAGATGTGGTCCCCCTGCCTGCTTGCCCACCTGCCTGGGTAGAGCTACCATCTGCTGACCAGCCTGAGCGTGAGGTGAAACCCATTTGCCAGCCTCTGTCTTCAGTCTTTGACTTCTTACAGATCCAGTGTTCATGAGTGTTATCTGTGAGGTTGAATTGCTTTCTCCTTAGTGGTTGGGGTGTCAAGTTCCTATACATTTTTGGACTAGGGCTAGTGTGCATTATCTTTGCCTTGACAGGTACATGATATTGTTCTGCCATCATTGTGAGTCTGCATAAGTATTGTCTCTGATTATATTTCCTGCCATCATCTTTAATAAAACAGCTTTTCTATTTTTCTAATACGTATGCCTTGTGTCCTTTCCTCTGTGTTTTGGACTGTTCTGAATTTGGATTGCACGAATGGGAAGTTTGTGGACTAATCCCAGAGTGCTAAATTACCATTATTTGTACTTCTCTGTCTTTACCTGCCCTTTACCAGGGGCTGGGAATTGTGTTTTGTCCCCCACATACCACCCTGCAACCTCAATTCATGTCCTCTAATTTTACTGTTTTTCCTCATCTCTGGAAAAGATATGTTTCTATAAGGCATACCCCGCTGATCCAACCTAAATGCTTGATCTCTGCGACACATCAAAATTAAAGCACATAATGGGCATAACTCCTCCGCCGCACAATTCCCTAAATGTGAGTGCATCACGTGAACTTTATCCTACCACTATATCACTTTGTATCTGTACTCACAGGAGCCGACAAACGCCTCCCGGTACTAAGTAAGCCACATTGAGCCTACAAATATGTGGGAAAATGCGGGATACAAATGCAACAAATAAATATTAATACCTCTCAAGTATTTAAACTTCTGTATCATATCTCCTCATCCCTTCTTTCCTCTAGGGTATACATATCCATGTATTCCAGTCTCTTATATGTCTCTTGGTGCAAACCCCATACCATTTTTGTTACCTTCCTCTGAACCACTTCATCTCCAAGTGGGGCCTCACCAACAACGTGTGCAGGGGCATCAACACCTCCTTTCTTCTGCTGGTTCAGTCTCTCTATACAACCTAACATCGTCTTGGCTATGGCCACTGCCTTGTCATACTGTGGTGTCGCCAAACATTAGACCATTCTTATAAATTATGTAGATCACTTCTCATGTTGTCCACTCCCTCCATGATGTCCAATCTTGCCTCACCAATTTGCTTCATTTAATAAACGTGGATAAAGATTGATGTTGATATATCTAGATTTTCAGAAAGCTATTGACAAAGTTCCTCATGAAAGATTTCTGAGAAAATTAAAAACTCATGGGATAGGAGGTAATGTCCTTCTGTGGATTAGGAATTGGTATTGGACAGAAAACAGAGGGTAGGGTACTGTAGATAATAAACCTTATTCAAATGGTTGTCTACTTCAGATGGTACTTCTAAGTATCTCAGTCAAATACTGGGAGTTGGGGAAAGTTGAGAGTTCTCAAGTTCAGGTGCTTCAGCCTGTTCTCACTGAATTCCAGGTTCCTATGTACCAAAACACTGCCCTTCCATTTAACTAGATAATTGCAGGTTGTGTTGTATTTCCACCACCCCAATTTTTCTTCCTTGCTGTTCCAAAGTTCTCTCCAACCTACTTAGGTTCTTGAACTGTCTTTGGAGTGGATTCCATTTATCCCACTCTGCAACTCAAGCTACTCAAGAGACAATGGCCTATCAAATAGAGTCCAATGTGATGATTGCAGTACAAACCAGGATGGGGTTTTTCACCCCAATCCCGATTCTAACTACCTTCTTTTAGCCTACAATGGTAATGGCCTATTGCATTGCAACTTTGAGTTTGATAGCACCATTGCTGACCCGCGCAGCTTTGCTGACTTCAGCAGTCTCCACTGCAGATGTCTCAGGAAATCTCCTTCCAGCATTTACTACTACTCCTGTGGTTAACTCTATGCTAGGTTTGGGCACTTGCAGAGGTATGTAGTATTTGGCTCTGAACAAAACCTTGCTTCTGGTTGATCCCAAGCTCCCTCCTCATACGGCAGCGAGGGTGGACTGTGAACCTGTAGGTCTTAGATGGTTCCTAGCAGTTGAAGTATTGTAGGGAAAATAACCTCCCTGAAGAAAGACCCCTAGATCTTTCTCTTAAACATTAATATGTAGAAAAATGGTCAGAAAAAGATTTCTACAGGAAGCATTCTATTACTGTGAAGCCATCTTGGATCGTCATGCCTTTACTATTATAAGAAAGAACAAGTAATTCTCACACAGTCGTTGCTAGGGAGCAAGTTCCAAATAGAGTATTCTCCTGTGCAGGGACACCTTTCTTGCCAAACGAAATGTGCTCATTGTAACAGGGACTGATTCCTGGCCAGTACTAGACCAGGGCTAAGAAAGTACTGCTCTGATAATGAGACTTGTAGAACTTTCAAGAGAACTGGGAAAGACTTCCAAATAGTTGGTTCCTGTTTTTCTTTACAAAAGATATTATAGTACTTATCCCTGTCTATAGGAAAATAAGTTTAGCCTTTGCCAACCCAAATCTCTTGTGAATCTCTGGTACTACTACTACTTATTTCTAAAGCGCTACTAGATGTACGCAGCGCTGTACACTTGAACATGAAGAGACAGTCCCTGCCCAACAGAGCTTACAATCTAATTAGGACAGACAAACAGAATCTCTGGTAAGGTCTTATTCCCTTTGAGTGACCCTTGTGTTTGTGAGAAGTTATAGACTTTGCTATAGGGATCCTTAGAAGATCTGGTGTTTCAGTGAAGGGTAATAATGCCAAAACAAGTTGTATGTGTGTGTAGAGGTTGACCTGATGAAAAATATGTAGGAAATGAAAAGAAGCAGCGACTTGTAGAGGGAATGAGAACCATGTTCACAATAGTTTGCTTGTTGATTTGTGTATCTGACTGGCCCTGTCTTAATGCTTTTACCATTGGAATCATCATAATGTAAAAAGTTGGACATTTTTGTAATTCTTTTTGTATGTTTTGACTCCTATATGTACTGCTTATTTGAAAAAAGTTATTTCATGCTTTAACAGCAAAATACAATAAAGCTGCAGAGGGCAAAGTGACATTGCAATGAATAGAAGGTTGTGCATTTTCATGTTTCTAACTCAGTAATCCTCAAACGTCTTTAAACAGGGATTAATGCATAAAAGAAATGAACATCTCCCCTCATAGTAATGTTCTCTAGAAAATAGTTATTTATGTATGAGAACCTGGCAGCTACATTATTACACAAAGTCTGAACTTGTGGTGGCCAATGTAAAATGACTACAACAAACTTGATTGAATTATGCCCTTAAAGTTGAATGTATTTCTGTGTTAATATTGTCCTTACGACTGATTCACTCTGGATAATTTTATTTTCATCTGATAGTGATCTAATTATTGACTTTGAAATTTCATCTGATAGTGATCTAATTATTGACTTTGAAATTATGTACTATTCCATTCTTGAGAATCGCCTCTGTGTTACATTGTTTAGCTTTTCTATAGGTCATGCTAACCTCTACTATTCAGCTGAATGGAAATGAACCCTAGCTAAATCAGATTGGAGTGTAACGGAGATCACAATGTAACAGAGTAATATTAGAGGGAGTGAGAACTGATGACTAATCTGTGCTGGTTGGTCCTGCCATTATCATCCATCCTGAACAGTCTGCAATGGAATCTCCAGGAGTTCTTAAACATACTCTGGGAAATACATTAAAATCCTCTGCTCAGTGTGCATCAGCAATGTAAAAAGAAAAAAAAACAACAACAAAAAAACTTGCTCATTAAGGCTAGTAGAAAAATTATAATGTTGGAAAATATTTGAAACGAGCTTTCAACTCAATATTATAATACCTCTGGGTTGATGCTTCAACCTCCTCTTGAATATTCTGGATGGGTCCATTTATAACTTGCCCAGCTAAGCTTGGGGAACCCCACTTCTATTGCTGTCAGTAATGAAGGGAATGGATTTCCCTCTTAGAATCTGCTGAGCAGTATTTCCAACAACTTGGACTCACCACTTTCAGATTCATGATGCTGAGTTTGATTAAACATTAGTCTGATTCACTGACAATTCTTATTTGGAGGGGGTTGACTTGGGATCAATATAAGGAAACACATTATAACAACTTTAGGCAAGATGAAGCATTTCTTTTTAAATGAGTTTGTGGATATGTGGAAGAGCTTCCCAGGGGAAGATGGTGATAGCAAAAATCATGTAAAGCTCAGTCTCATTAGCTCACTATTAAATCCAGGCAGTAGCAAAGCATGGGTAGTAAGGTCCAGTGCATCCCTTGGTGGATGTGGACATGTTTTTTTGAATATGTTACTATAATCTTTCAGTAGGTTTTTGATCCATAATTACTTGTTTCACTGTGGGCAAAAAGAGCAGCAGAAAGAGCAGGGTGTTGTGATATTTATTGCCACAGTATGATGAGATCTTTTTTCCTCCTTGAATTTTGAGTGTTGTTTCCTTCACTTATTTGCAGTTGAGCATTCTCGTATTATTTAGTGACGTAGATCTTAGTGTGTTTCGGCTGTGGACATAAGCCATACCAGTAGAAGTGGGAAGAGTGACATGATTCAGGATGTGACAAAACAAAAATCTCCAAAGGATAAGAATACAAGTGAAATTTAAACATCTAAGAGCAGAAGATAATTTCCATATATATAAAAAGGAGAATGTGAGCGTCATAGATCCTTGGTTTATGTAATCTCTAGGATACTAGGAGTGACCAATATTGACAGCATGATAGAAGAGAGGGGAAAACCCAGAATGTTCTATGGGTGGTCAGCTAAATAAGTGCCATCTGATTTATCTCAGTGGATTGGAGTGGATACTGCTATAAAGACTTCAGTATATTTATCTGGAGTTTGATGTATTTGTATAAGGGGAGTAAAGCATGATGTGATAGTTTATCCATCCTTTGGATGCATTTTAATAAGATGTAAATATGTATTGTTCAGCAAAGTACCTGTTTGAGGTAGAGAACCATTTTGGAAACAAGTCAATGTTGCGGTGAATAATTCAGGGAGTCTCAGAAGGGAGTTCTACCAGTTCCCATATGTAGGGAAATGTCAGCAAAAGCAACTTAATCCCTTTCGTATTAGAGAAACCGGGATACAATAAATATTAGAATTCAAGAAAGCCTGGTCCAAATGTAGAAAATCCTTGGCAGTGGTGAAGCAAATATTAAAGAAATGGTAAGAATTAAAAATGGGCAAAATGGAAGGGCCTTGATTGCTTTATTTGCTGTCATGTTTTATATATAAGATCCATTACTTAAGTTGCTTTTGTAGTGAGCATTCTCATTTTTAAACATATTTCCAGTACCGGGGGGGGGGGGGGGGGGGTAAATTGGCATTATTTGCAGTTGATTTGTTGACAGCGTACATACAGTCCCATTCCTCCCTCCCCAGAGACTTAATTTTATTGGATTTTGGTCAAATTTCAGGCCTTTGGATCAATATTGATAAGTCTGAAGCCTTGAGCCTTATGGAGGGTTTGGAAGCTCGATGGAAGGGAGTTTTTTCCTTGTGCTGGGTGTGCACTGCCTTAAAATATTTGGGTTTGGTTATTCCAAGAGATTTAACTCACTTATATGATCACAACATTTTCCCCCTTTTGTGGGAGACTCAATCGTTCTGAGAGTGCTGGTCCCCCTTACCAGTTTCTTTGTGGGGTAGAGCCAATCTCATTAAAATGATTGTTCTCCCAAAATGGATATATGTCTTTAAAAATCTGCCATTGATCTTTCGCCCTAAGGATTTGCATAGATGGAATCATGTGACAAGAACTGCACCTATTGGTACCCATTGAGGATTCTCTTGACTGCATATACGCTAAGTGCCTTTTGATTTTTTGAAGTGCTCATAATATGAATAGCATTCAATTAACGATATAATATAATTATACTGTGACATAGAAAGTTTTGTGCACATCGGAAATATTTAGGTGTGCAGGAGGTTTTTTATAGGAGCGAGTGTGAGGTGTGACTTACTTGGTTCTGTGATTTGTGAATATTATATATGGAAGTACAGAAGCACATAAGGGTGTTTGGCATATAAACATTGGACAGAAAAATATTCTAGAGAAGCCCTATGATTGAGAAACTTGTCCACCCCTAGAGGGCTTCCTATTTGGAGGCACCTCATTTGGGTGAGTTTAAATATCTCTGAGGACATCTCTATTATTAAAAAAATTATATATTATTAGTGAGAACACCCAGAACCATATTAGGTCAATCCTCTCACTATTTGAACTTCTAGAGTATGCTTAGGTATGTGTTTAGTAGATTTTGCATACTTATAAGTTGGGAAGGTTTTTTATAGTTGGTTCAGGCACTTCTTGTGGCACACAAAGTGCCCTCACACCTCTGTCAGTTGCAGTTACTTAGGCAGGAGGGTGGCTTAGGATTACTTGAATTAAAAGCTTACAATACTGCTTCTCATATGAGATTAGAGAATGGATTTTTCACACTTTTTGTGATGTGACTTTTGAGACTACCTTATGTACAGTATGGGCTTGCCTATAGCCTACCTTATTCATGCCCAAGCTAAGAAACTACCAACGATACTCTTGGTCAAAGCCCTGTGCTGGGCCTGGAGTAATTTTCGGAAACATTTTATTTACTTATTGCATTTGTATCCCACATTTTCCCACCTATTTGCAGGCTCAGTGTGGCTTACAATGTTTTGCCCTGGCTATTTCCATGGCTGAATAGAAATACAATTAATAACACAATTTTCATTTGCCAGTTGGTTGTTCCAAGTATTTTTCTATAGTGGGTAATGCTGACTTGCCCCAGGTCTTCAAGATCCCCATTTTAAGGCCTGGAGTGCTCAGGGATTGACCATGATCCAACAACTGGTGGAGGAGAATGATCCCACTGTACTGCCTTATGAATCAGTGTGTCAAGCATGATCTGCAATCAGCAGACTGGTATTCTTACCCCCAGGTGTGTCATGTCTTCTCTTTAGTGAAAGACTTTCGCCCTGCTTTTGCAGAATCTGTTTTGATGAGTCTTGGCCACTTTCTGCAGTGACTAAAGGCTTGGTTGGGTGATACTATGAAATACTGAAAAGATTGCAAGAACTTCATCAGTTGTGTAGTCTCCCTTTGGATTACAGATTTTGGATACCAAGACATTGAAACATTTTTGGCTGGTTTGCAGTCGGCTCTACTAATAGCAGAGAGCATACGATTGCAGGAACTCCATTATACATTTCTCATGCATATGTATATCCATCCTTCTCGCACTAAAAAGATGGTACCTGTTTGAAATGTGGTGCAGTGAAAGCATCATATAAACATTATATTTGGAACTGTACTGTTATCCATCGATTCTGGCTAGTAGTAGCAGAGTTTGGAAAGTATGTACCATTGTAACTGGATTGCAACTCCACAAGCGTCTTTGCTGGAAAATGTGACCATGATAAGGAAAGGAACACTGATCTCTTTTTACATAAGGCCTTTCTTATTGCCAAGCGCTGTCTCTTCCTTCAGTGGATTCACCCAGAACCTCCGACTTTGGAACAGTGGAGATGTCAAATGCACAAGCTATTGCAAATAGAGAGACTCTTGGTGGGGTCAAGAGTTCTAAATGCAGATTCCTTAAGGTTTGGACACTCTTTCTGGACACTTACAGCACGAGTTCGTTCTACACTTTTAAATGATCTGGATATTTAGTTTTATCAGGCATAGTTTTGGCCTTACTAATTCTTGTGCTGGGTTGGGAAGGGGGATGGGTGGAGAGGGCATGGGATAGTGAGTATGTGTGCAGTGGGTGATCTATGTGTGTATATTACTGATTTTTGTGACCTTTGGTTTCCATGCATGCCATTTGTTTATATTCAGGTTTGGCTAGCAATTAATAAAGATATTTCAAAAATACAAATAT
The DNA here is from genome assembly GCF_901765095.1 of Microcaecilia unicolor. NCBI lineage: Eukaryota > Metazoa > Chordata > Amphibia > Gymnophiona > Siphonopidae > Microcaecilia > Microcaecilia unicolor. Next base: position 145,050,346 of record NC_044039.1, on the reverse strand, counting down.
TTCCTGTTTCAATTGCTCCATCCCCCTTTTGGCCATCACGTTGCTCTTTAGATTCCTGCAGTGTCATCCATATCCTACCAGTATTGAAGTGACTAGAGCATAACGATATTCTGGAGGAGGTTTTATCAAAGCCTTGATACTCTGCAAGTTTTCTCTGCCAAAGACTTTTTTTCCTTGTTTTCATGGTGTCTAAATTAGAATGAGTCTGGTGATTTTTGTTCCCCAGGTATGTGGCTTTACATATTAAGCAATGAAAGTGATCCATTATTAATTGCATTGCCATCTAAGTTTCTCTTCAGTCTTGGTATCAAAATATTTGTTATTTTATTTATATGTTCTGCACAAGACTTTTTTGAGGAAGCATTAAAAAGAACCTCAAATAAATGAAAAACAGGAGCCAGTATAGATTCCTGCTTCACTGTATTCTACAACCCTACACCAGTCAGTCACTGTATGATGCGGCTTGTTTTCCTGTAATAGTGCTGGCATGATGTAGCACTATGTCAAAGGGTGTATGAAGTTTAAATAAGTAATCTTTACACTACATTATTGTCTTTCTCTGTGGAACGCATTAGTTCAGTGGTCCCAAACCTTATCCTGGAGGCAACCCAACCAGTCAGGTTTTCAAGATATCTCCTATAAATATTCATTATACACAAGGGGTAGATAAATTTCAATGTATTTTAGCTACAATGCACACAATATAAACAACTATTCAAATGCCAAATTTCCTTTATTAAATCTTTCAATACATGTATTGAAAGATTTAATAAAGGAAATTTGGCATTTGAATAGTTTATATTGTGTGCAATAAATATTCATGAGAGAGATTTAAGTGCACTGCCTCCTTGGTATGTAAATCTCTCATTAATAGTCATTGTGGATATCATGAAAACCTGACTGGGGTGCCTCCATGACCAGGTTTGGGAACCACTACATTAGCTTGAAACAATCTATATCAGTGTTTCCCAAGTCCAGTCCTGGAGTATCCCCTTGCCAGTCAGGCTCGCAGGATATCCACAATAAATATGCGTGAACTTGTTTTGCCTACACTGCCTCCATTATATGCAAATCTTTCATGCATATTCATTGTGGATATCCTGAAAACCTGACTGGCAAGGGGGGTACTCCAGGACCGGACTTGGGAAACAGTGATCTATATTGTAATGTAGTGTTGTCCGGGATCTGATTTAAAATAATTTCCCATAAAACACAAGTACAAACCTTTTGTAACTCTGACCTGAGTGCCCAGATGATCAAAAGTAAATGTGGGCACTAGTGCCTGAACTTAACCAGCACAGAATGATCAGAGGGGCTATCATGGCAAAGAGTGCCCTTGTCAGTAGCGCAAATAACACGTAAGTGGTCAATTGCATGTAAATGAGACCATTTTGTATTCCTCCCCTATGATCAGAAAATAGCACCACAGTGATCAGATGTATTGGATGGCAGCAGACCAAAAATAACGCTGGAAAATAATGCCAGGTCAGGGATGGTGTTACGGGGGTTGTTGAATAAGATTTTTGCTGATTCATCAGATTAAAAATGTTTTATTATGTATATTTATAATAAAAATGTATGCAGCGAAAAACATGGTTTACATTTCTGCTGCCACTGCACATATATGCATCTTGCCAGGATGTATCCCACCATAGAAAACAGTGCTGTTCGTTCCGTTTGCTTAAAAGTTGGCATATTTCATATAAGAGTGAAACTGTCCCTCCACAGCCTACTCCTCCTCTCCCACACATAACATATGCGCATGCATGAGCACTGTGTCACACCGGAAGTTGATGCTGGAAGGACAAACCCAGACGCAAATTTATTGCCCATTTCTTCATCCAAATCCCGGAACAGAAGTACATACTGCGCTGTTTCCAGGTGTGCTTTGAAGAGTGTGTACTTTGTATGGCGTGGTTCCAGAGCTTTTGTCGAGGAGCTTTCTCTCATGGATGAGTGCAGATGGAGATCCCCCTTTAGTGCTTGCCTGCTGTCATGCTTGTGTAGTGACGCAATCCATAGGAGAGGATGGAGAATGGGCAAGGATGAGAGATGAACCCCAGGTCTTGAGGCCCCCACCCCGGCAGCTTGTATATGACACAAGGGCATCTTTGGAGGGAGGTGCATGATATGGAGGTCGTGGACATGTACCGTTTGAACAGGGTGGCTATTTTGGATCTTTGTGAAAATATAAAATGTGATCTTGATTCTCCAATAGTGCAATTACATGCTGTCTCTGACTTATGAAACTACTGTGTACACTGCAGTTCCTGGCTACGGTTTCTTTCCAGTACATGGCGGGAGCTTGCTGTGGTGTGGAGCAATCTACATTTTCAAAATATCAGGTTTTGCGCACCTTGACTAGATGATACAGGCAATATGTCCAATTCTCGTGTTGTGAGGCTGGATGGCAGAAGTTGAAGGTGCAATTTTTAAGGGTTGGTGGCATTCCCAATGTTCTGGGTGCCATCAATTTCACCCATGTCCCATTAACCCCACCAGCAGGTTCAGAACGGCCTACCACAACAGGAAGTTGGGCTATTCCATGAACACCCAAGTTGTTTGAAGCAAAACTGAGGATCTGAATTCTGTTATAAGGTTCCTGGGGAGCTGCCATGATTCCTACATCTTTACTAACTCCGGGATAGGTCGCAGTTTTGCCAGTGGTACGTTTTTACTTTTCTGCTGCCACTGCACATATATGCATCTTGCCAGGATGTATCCCACCATAGAAAACAGTGCTGTTCGTTCCGTTTGCTTAAAAGTTGGCATATTTCATATAAGAGTGAAACTGTCCCTCCACAGCCTACTCCTCCTCTCCCACACATAACATATGCGCATGCATGAGCACTGTGTCACACCGGAAGTTGATGCTGGAAGGACAAACCCAGACGCAAATTTATTGCCCATTTCTTCATCCAAATCCCGGAACAGAAGTACATCCTGCGCTGTTTCCAGGTGTGCTTTGAAGAGTGTGTACTTTGTATGGCGTGGTTCCAGAGCTTTTGTCGAGGAGCTTTCTCGCATGGATGAGTGCAGATGGAGATCCCCCTTTAGTGCTTGCCTGCTGTCATGCTTGTGTAGTGACGCAGTCCATAGGAGAGGATGGAGAATGGGCAAGGATGAGAGATGAACCCCAGGTCTTGAGGCCCCTACCTCGGCAGTATGTATATGACACAAGGGTGTCTTTGGAGGAGATGCATGATATGGAGGTCGTGGACATGTACCGTTTGAACAGGGTGGCTATTTTGGACCTTTGTGAAAATATAAAATGTGATCTTGATTCTCCAATAGTGCAATTACATGCTGTCTCTGACTTATGAAACTACTGTGTACACTGCAGTTCCTGGCTACGGTTTCTTTCCAGTACGTGGTGGGAGCTTGCTGTGGTGTGGAGCAATCTACATTTTCAAAATATCAGGTTTTGCGTACCTTGACTAGATGTTACAGGGAATATGTTCAATTCTTGTGTTGTAAGGCTGGATGGCAGAAGTTGAAGATGCAATTTTTCAGGGTTGGTGGCATTCCCAATGTTCTGGGTGCCATCAATTTCATCCATGTCCCATTAACCCCACCAGCAGGTTCAGAACGGCCTACCACAACAGGAAGTTGGTCTATTCCATGAACATCCAAGTTGTTTGAAGCAAAATTGAGGATCTGGATTCTGTTATAAGGTTCCCGGGGAGCTGCCATGATTCCTACATCTTTACTAACTCCGGGATAGGTCGCAGTTTTGCCAGTGGTACATTTGGTGATGGCTGGCTCTAACTTGACCCTTCACACCATTGTAAGGCCTGTGCAGGTGAATCTCTAGTGAAGGTCCATAAAAATGGTGGTTTCTGGGCCATGGGTGGGGGGGGGTCACAGAGGGGATTGAGGTGTCTGGGGGCGAGGGGTGTAATGGCCAGGTAGATGAGTGGTTGGAATGGCCTGGCTTTCTGAGGGTGTTTGGAGGTACATACTTTCTCTCCATTGCTGTTGTCCTGGAAGTCAACTGATTGTATTTCTGGGGTGCAGTGTGGCTGGGTATGGCAGAACTAGTAGTAGAGCTTGCTTGAGGGGAACTGTGCAGAACCCACCATGGAACATTATAAGAAACAAGTATGCATGTTTTTATTCTGTTTTGTAGGAGATGCTGGATATGACTGCAAGCCATGGCTTTTTGACCCCAGTGGTGGTCCCACGTACCCCCACAGAGGAACGTTATAACACCTCACATATCAGAACAAGGAATGTCATTGTGTATACTTTTGATATGCTGAAGAGCAGGTTCTGCTACTTACATCTTTCAGGTGGGGTGCTGTAGTATTCCCCAGAGAAAGTAATGCAAATCATCATGGCATGTTGCATTCTGCTGCTGCGACCGGCATTGGAACAGATGAGATCAGGAGGAATCGGACAAGGCGAAGCGTCACTGAATGCTATTTCTCATGTAAGACAGATATGTTTAGATTCATACTTGTAAGGGGAAAGGGGGGGAAAGGGAATGGGACTTGTATACCGCCTTTCTGTGTTTTTTTTTCCAACTACATTCAAAGCAGTTTAGATATTATATACAGGTACTTATTTGTACCTGGGACAATGGAGGGTTAAGTGACTTGCCCAGAGTCACAAGGAGCTGCAGTGGGAATCAAACCCAGTTTCCCAGGATCAGAGTCCGCTGCACTAACCACTAGGCTACTCCTTCACTTGTATATGTATTATGTTCCTGAAATTCTTGCAGTTGAGTTCCCAGCCTCCCTATATCCTGGTTGTGTAAGCCTGTAGCAGGAAAAGAATTTCTGCCTTTGAAGGCACCGGGGAACCATTATGAAGGCTTTGGGTGGGGCTAATATTGAGATCCCGTGTCTGCTTTTCTGTCCTCAAAGGCTGCCAATGGGTCAGGCTTTCAGGTTATCCCTTATGAATTTACAGGAAAGTGAGATGCATGTCTATTACCTCTATTATATGCAAATTTCTCATGTACATATTCACATATTTATATTTTTTACATAACTATGCAAGTAATAGCTTATATATTTTTATTATACTATAAATATCAAATACAAAAACATCTCTTCATTAAAAAATACAACATATAGTTTCCCTAAACCAATTACATATCTTATAATTTAGGATACTTCTCAATGTCACTTGTGAATTCCAAACTGATAGTGGTTCAAGCTTACATGGTCTTTATAAGACCTCTCTCAAATTGCAACTTTGTTGCTGTTTCAGCTTATCTGCATTTCTAGTAACCGTGTTGAAACTTCCTTGTAAACCACCGTCATTGATATTCAACTGTGATAATGTCAACAATATTTCTTGCCAACTTTCAGCTTCCACAATGTCGCTTTCCAAACTCTAAATTGCCAAATCCTTGTCCGAATATAGCTTAATGATACCAACACGTTATTGACAACCCAACGTGGTCCATGTTTCACTATTGCGTCTTCAGGGGTTGATAATATACAAACAGTCACTGCTTTTACTGTTTAACGTCTACCACATTCAAAATCATTAAATCCATTACAGTTTCCTATTCATAAAAACTCTCTACCTGGATACAAAAAGCTGAATGCTCCAAAAGCAACGCCCCACAGCTCACCATCGGCAAAAAGACAGGGAATCATTAGCATGGGAGCGCTAATGATTCTCAACGGACAAATCCCCCTAGTCTTTAAATTGCTGCCCAATCAACCTCCTTATTCAAACCTTGTGGCATAATGGTCCTCCAATTAAAAATAAATCGCTGCTCTTTTTGTATAAACATTTGAGAAATATCACCTGTTTTAGGACGTTTGTATCTGGTTAAGCACCATAAATCGCAATTCCGAAATCTGATGCTGTACTGCAGTCCAATGTGCAACCAGGGGAGCTTCCAAATGTTGAACTCTCAAATTACTTAAATGTTGTAAAAAACCTACAACAGGCGTGGATGCTGTTCAAAAACACCGTCCTGGAGGCCCAGGCCAAATATATTCCATGTATCAGTAAAGGAGGGCAGAAGAACAAACGACAACTGGCGTGGTTAAAAAGAGAGGTGAAGGAGACTATTGGAACAAAAAGAGAATCCTTCAGAAAATGGAAGAGAAAACCGACTGAAAATAAAAAAGTGGCATAAGGAATGTCGAATCAGATGCAAAGCGCTGATAAGAAAGGCTAAGAAGGACTTTGAAAGGAAGATAGCAGTAGAGGCAAAAACACATAGTAAAAATTTATTCAGGTATATAAAAAGTAGAGAACCAACAAAAGAATCAGTTGGGCCACTGGATGACCGGGGAGTAAAAGGGGCACTCAGGGAAGATAAAGAAATAGCGGAAAGATTAAATGAGTTTTTTGCCTTGGTCTTCACTGAGGATGATTTGGTTGGGATACTGGTGCCGGACAGGGTATTCGAGGCTGACGAGTTGGAGAAACTTAATGAAATCTCTGTAAACCTGGAGGATGTAATGGGGCAGTTCTGCAAACTAAAGAGTAGCAAATATCAGGGGCAGATTTCCTCTCAACTTCCACCCAATTATGGAACGCCTTGCTGAGAGCTGTTCAACAAACCAGAACTATCTCAGCATTGGGAATCTATCTAGGACTAGCCTATCTCGGAAAGCCATCTTTAAGGATTCGACATATAACCTAACGTCCTTCCTAATAACATATCCGTGGACCATTTTAGACTCTTTTGCCTTTGCCTTTTTCTTTTTTTACCCTATTCCTTCTATCTTGATTGTAATTGTATAACAACTGATCTGTCGTTAGCCTCATCAGTACATTGTAAGCCACTTTGTGCCTGGAAAACTGTGGGAAAAAGTGGGGTATAAATGTGCTAAATAAATAAAATCTTCTGGGCCAGATGGCATTCATCCCAGGGTACTGATGGAACTAAAAAATGAGCTTGCGGAGCTACTACTGTTATGTAATTTATCCTAAAATCGAGCGTGGTACCAGAAGATTGAAGGGTCGCTAATGTAACGCCGATTTTTAAGAAAGGTTCCAGGGGAGATCCGGGGAATTATAGACCGGTGAGTCTGACGTCGGTGCCGGGCAAAATGGTAGAGACTATCATTAAGAACAAAATAACAGAGCACATTCTAAAGCATGGACTGATGAGACAAAGCCAGCATGGATTTAGTGCAGGGAAGTCTTGCCTCACCAATCTACTGCATTTCTTTGAAGGGGTAAACAAACATGTCGACAGAGGTGAGCCGGTGGATATTGTGTATCGGGATTTTCAGAAAGCGTTTGACAAAGTCCTTATGAAAGGCTCCAGAGGAAGTTAGAGAGTCATGGGATCGGAGGTAGTGTATTGTTATGGATTAAAAACTGGTTGAAAGATAGGAAACAGTAGGGTTAAACTGTCACTATTCGACATGGAGAAGGGTAGTGAGTGGGGTCCCTCAGGGATCTGTGCTGGTACCGTTGCTTTTTAACATTTTCATAAATGACCTGGAGGTGGGGGTAACTAGCAAGGTTATCAAATTTGCTGATGACACAAAGTTGTTTAAGGTCGTCAAATTGCAGGAAGATTGTGAAAAGTTGCAAGAAGATATTGCAAGACTAGGAGACTGGGCGTCTAAATGGCAGATGACGTTCAGTGTGAGCAAGTGCAAAGTGATGCATGTGGGAAAGAGGAACCCAAACTATAGCTATGTCAGGCAAGGTTCAGCATTAGGAATCACAGAACGAGAAAGGGACCTGGTAGTCATCATTGATGATACGTTGAAATCTTCTGCTCAGTGTGCTGCTGTGGCTAAGAAAGCAAATAGAATGTTAGGTATTATTAGGAAAGGGATGGAAATCAAAAATGAGGATATTATAATGCCACTGTATCGGTCCATGGTGCGACCTGGTTGCCGCACCTCAAAAAAGATATAGTGGAATTAGAAAAGGTACAGAGAAGGGCAACAAAGATGATTAAGGGGATAGGACGACTTTCCTATGAGGAAAGGCTAAAGCGGCTGGGGCTCTTCAGCTTGGAGACAAGGCGGCTGAGAGGTGATATGATAGAGGTACATAAAATAATGAGTGGAGTGGAAAAGATAGATATGGAACGTCTGTTTACGCGTCCCAAAAATACTAGGCCAAGGGGGCATGCGATGAAGCTGGAGTGCAGTTAGTTTAAACAAGAGAAAATATTTCTTTACTCAGCGCGTAATTTGACTGGAATTGGTTGCCAGAGAATGTGGTTAAGGCGATTAGCTTAGCAGAGTTTAAGAAAGGTTTGGACAGCTTCCTGAAGGAAAAGGCCATAGAATGTTATTAAATGGATGTAGGGAAAAATCCACTATTCCTGGGACAAGCAGTACAAAATGCTTTGCTCCGTAGATCTTGTCGGGTGATTGTGACCTGGATTGGCCACTGTTGGAGACAGGGTGCTGGGCTAGATGGACCTTTGGTCTGTCCCAGTGTGGCGGTGCTTATGTCTTATGTTGTGCTATCCTGTTCTTTATCTTTCTTCTAGTCTGGCTGATATACCACAGATTGCAAAGACATTTTATCCCATAAATAACTTGTTATGAATTGCAATCAGTGCATTGTAATCAAGCAAATCTTTTACCATTTGTATAGGGAATTTCAACTGACTGGGTTTCCCACACGTATTGACAATAAGTGCAGACATTACATTTGTAATGTCCCATCTGTTGTGCCCTAGATGACTTCTGTTGTCTACAGATAAAATTTCCCCAAAATTATTACCCCTTGTATATGCGAATCATGGAGGTTGTTGGAATTGAGCATGAATTGACAAGATATGCCAATGTCTTATTGAATCTTGCATTTGCTTAACCAATTGGGTATATGGTAATATGCAAGTCATTCTAGTTTGTTGTTCTGTAACAGTTGGTTGTAATAGCCATTGACGTTGCACATTAAAAGTTCTTTCATAACGACCAACCCTAGATGAGTACCCCCGCTGCCTGAATTGCCTAGACATTTCACCTGCCTGCTCTACAAATGTATTATGTTGTGAACAGAGTTTGCGAATTCTAAGGAATTGACCTACAGGAATGCTGTTGCGTAGGTTCCTCGGATGGTGGCTTTGGTAATGCAAAATTGCATTCCTAATAGTACATATTCACGAGGGATATCCTGAGACCTGACCTGTTGGCAGCCCTTCAGTACTGGGATTGAAAACCAATGATGTAGGTAATTTAGTTGACAGCAAAATAAATGACATACATTTTCAATGTTTTTATTGTTTTCTTTGTCTTGTTACTAAAATTCTGGTTGTGGCTTTTCCTTTTTTTTTTCCTTCTAATTTGTAGTTTCTCACCTCACTTGGAGTGCAATCTTTGAAATGCTAATTTCTTCCACTTAGTCCCACTGCATTTTATCTTATATGAAATTGTAGAAGAACACACCTTGCCTGAAAAGTCACATTTTAGAGCTTCTACATCAAATTGGTTCATCTTGATTATGACATTTTTTAAACAAATTTCTATAAGAAACAGGACTATACTGAGCTGGAATTGCATCCTATGGGCCATTCCTCCTGGCAACCCTGCTCTGCCTCAACTACTGTTCCACAGTGAAGAGAAGGGAGCAATTTTGATGTACTTGCCTCCCTTGCACTTTGTGCCTGCACTGCTTGCATAGCCCTTGATACAGCTCTGTAATAAAGTTCCTGAAGCTTACGCAAGGCTCCCAGAACCAGTTACATGTCTTGTCTGTGTCTCTTAATTAGATGGTAAGATCCAGTGAGCAGGGACTTGTGTGAACAACATTGTACACTTTTTGTAGCATTAAAATAGTGAAGTAGTACTTGAAAAGCTTCTCCCCACTGCCACGCCACTTCACAGTGCAGCTATGCAGATTATTTATCAAAATACCATCCCAGCATCATACACATGCCTGAACAGGGTCAGTTTAATTATTAGGACACACTGTTATTTTCTGGGTAGTACAGATAATGTTTGTAGTTTTGAAATCACAGTAACTTAAAGTTCAAATCAAGGAAGGCAGGTTAATTTTAATTTAAAACTTGTAAACATGGGAATTGAATGTGACATATGGCACTGGAACTAAGGGAACTGCTGGTTTGTATGTATAAGGATTTCAAGAAAAGCTGTTTTAACCCTGAGGCTTAAAACTACGGAAGTAGAAGAGAGTTAGTTATGTTTGCTTATTCTAAACGGTAACAGCTTGTAAGTTAAGGAAGATACATTAGAGTAGTACATCAGTTTTGGCTGAACTCTTTTGCCTAGCCTATTGTAATTAACTTTAAGGTGGTTCACGTAGAAGAGGTATAATTTTAAACATGTGCTTAATGGCTTTATTTTTGATCTGTCACTAATCTGCTGACATACTGGGAATGTTTGCTTTAGACTGGTGGTAGCCAGTCTACAGCAAATGTTATTGAGCGAGAAATGCACAAGGGGGGGGGTTTCCATGGCTCTAATGTGTGCCGATAGTAGCCACCGAGAAGGTACAAACAAGGGCAACAAAAATGATAAAGGGGATGGGATGACTTCCCTATGATGAAAGCCTAAAGCAGCTAGGGCTCTTCAGCTTGGAGAAGAGATGGTTGAGGGGAGATATGATAGAGGTTTATAAAATACTGAGTGGAATGGAACAGGTAGTTGTGAATCGCTTGTTTACTCTTTCCAAAAGTACTAGGACTGGTGGCCACTCAAAGAAGCTACTTAGTAGTAAATTTAAAATTAATCTGAGAAAATGTTTCTTCACTTAATGAGTAATTAAACTCTGGAATTCATTGCCAGAGAATGTGGCAAAAGCAGTTAGCAGGGTTTAAAAAAGGTTTGAATAATTTGCTAAAAGAAAAGTTCATAAGCCATTATTAAGATGGACTTGGGAAAATCCATTGCATATTCTAGGATAAGCAGCATAAAATCTATTTTGTTGTTCTTGGATCTTGCCAGGTAGGTACTTTTGACCTGGATTGGCCACTGTTGGAGTCTGGTTTTGATGGACCTTCAGTCCCAGTATGGCAATGCTTATATCTCTATATAAAACGCACCTCCAACGTTCTATGAAGCCTCCACAACACCCAACGTTCTAAATGCATGGTGGTGAAACCCGGAATTTGCCCATGAGTGTTAGCACCACCCCCGTGTCAAATGTCATGACGTAGAGGGCAGAGCAAAGGCACTCAACCAATCACATCGCTCCGGCCACGATGTCATCACATTTGATGCGAAGGCGGGGCATCTACAACACTACAAGCCAGGCAGGGGGAGGAGTAGGGAAACACGCGGAGCATGTTTCCCTACTCCTCTCCCTGCCTACGAATCACCTCACAGAGCCCTCCCCCAACAGCAAAGCCCCTCCGTGCAGGCGCATCACAGAAGCCCCTCTCCGCCGGCGCACCAACCAAGTCCCTCCCCACGGTGCAACACCCAAGCCCCTACCCCCCCCCCCCCACCCTCGGCCACATCAAACCCCTCGCCACCCGCAGCCATTAACGCTGAACGGCCACTGCTGCTTCTCCTGTTGAGCAGCAGCGGCCTGTACAAAAAGGAAAAAACAAAATAAAATTATACAACCAGAAAAAAAGCTCCGTAGACAGCCAGCTGGCATTGGCTGTTTTCACTGCAGCTGCTGCTCCTCTCCCCTGCACATCACTACCCCTGCAGGAAAACCCCAGAGGAGTGCAGTGACATCACAGGGGAGAGGAGGAGCAGCTGCAGAGACAACAGCCAAAGCCAGCTGGCTGTCTACGCAGGGGCGTATCTGCGTGGGGCCACAGGGGCCTGGGCCCCCGCAGATTTCGCCCTGGCCCCCCTCCCCGCCGTCAACCCTCCCCCGCTGCTTACTTTTGCTGGCGCCGAGGTCCGACCCGCAATCTCCGTTTTTCGTCTTCCTCCGTGGCCATGCTTCCAGGAAGTAACGCTGCAGTGCTGATTCGTTGAATCCAGTTCGGCGTCTGACGTCAGACGTCGAACTGGATTCAACGAATCAGCACTGCAGCGTTACTTCCTGGAAGCATGGCCACGGAGGAAGACGAAAAACGGAGATTGCGGGTCGGACCTCGGCGCCAGCAAAAGTAAGCAGCGGGGGAGGGTTGACGGCGGGGAGGGGGTGGAGAGAGGCGGCGGCGGCGGGGGGGGGGGAGGGAGGCAAAAATGTGCCCCCCCTCTCTGGCTGTGGCCCCCCCTACCGCCGGATTCCAGATACGCCCCTGTGTCTACGGAGCCGTGTTTCAGGTTTCAGGCACGTGTACGGCAGTGGTTGAAAAAGATATGGAATTGCAGATAAACTGTCTAAGCATACAGAGAGCAAGGGAAGGAGAGGGTCATGGAAAACGGGGGAGGGGCCAGCAACACAGACATACGGACTGAGCAAGGGAGGGAGAGGGTCATGGAAATCACTTCACCACACACACTCTTTGTATCTCTCAGACATACAAACACATATGCTCCATCAGACACACACAGACACACTCTTCAAATCCCTCTGTCTCACTCACTCACTCGCACACACACACACACACACACTATCGTGAAAACCTTGCTAGCGCCCGTTTCATTGCCTACCGAAACGGGCTTCCTATTCTAGTGTTGTTATAATAGCTCTGAAAAGGTTCTTACAGATATATAAAGTGGTTTGTTCCTTAATACCCTAATTTGTTTTTACTGTAAATGTTATAGTGAATAGTTCAATAACTAAATGAAATTCTATAAAATGCTATGGCTAACAGTAGGTGACAAAATTGGCAGGGAGAAGGAGATCCAAGATGGCCGCGCTCTGTTAAGACGCTGTGGGTCGTCTCTCCTGCTGTTAAAGAAATGCCGAAACGACGAGGGAGAATAGCGGTCAGAGCTTCCCCGCTATCCCCCTCCTTACCTGGTCCAATGGATCGATATTTCTGACCACAAGGAGCTGTTCATCAAGGCGGAACGCCGCCGGTAGGGAACGCCGGCGACCGGGAGATATCGGCTTCCCCCGGCTTTGAAACCACTCTGAGCCCCGCTGCACGTACTCCGCCTCCCCAGCTGATTGGTGCGAGTTCCTTCCTCTCTGAATCGACGGGGTCCCCCCTGGAAGGTGTTAAGGGCCCAGAAGAACGTCGTGGAGAAGCTTCAATTACATCTGAGGAGGGACTGGAGGGCAGTTTGCCCATAGAACCGCTGCGGAATGAGGGGAGAGGAGCTGAGGGACAAAGTGCGAGCCATGATCAGTCTTCTGAAAGGTTTGTACTTCCTAAAGAGTTGGTAGTCAAACCAAGGGAAGTGACCTTAGACGCTTTATGGGATTTAGTATCTAACCTGGGACAGACTTTCTTGAATCAGATTAATGATGTTTCACCAAAAATAAAGACTCTAGAAATTGACTTACAAAAAAAAGAGGAAGATATTAAGATTTTAAAAGATAAAGTTGAAAAAATGGATCATAAGATTAAGAGTTTTGAATCACTACAACCTACAATGATAAAAGATTTGACAAACCTCAGGCAAAAAATGGAGACTTTTGATAACTATACTAAAAACCACAACCTGAGATTTGTTAACTTCCCTAAAATACAAAATGTTGCTCCTCTTGAAATGTTAAAACGTTATCTTCGGGAAGTTTTGAATATACCGGAACAGAACCTACCACCGTTTTCCCAAGTATATTATATCCCAGGGAAGAGCCTGAATCAAGTAGTTGAAAATCCTATAGACATATCTCTCTTGCTTGAAACTTCTGACACTGAATTAGCAACAGCCGCCACTTTGGTGGCAACTGTTGCGTTATTGCCTGACAAGGATTGGATTTTCCGTTTGTTTTTCCGAAACAAGGATAAAACTTTCTTAAGTTTTAAAATATTGGCCAAAGTCATTAAAAACTGGGGAGGACCTCGGGTGTTACCTACCTTACAAGACACACAGGGAAGACTAACTAACTGTGGAGAGGACATAGGACATCGGACATCTGTTCACTGAATATTTTTCTAGATTATATGCAGCCCAGCCACAGGTGACCAAACAACAAATACACACATACTTAGAGGGACTAGGTTTAGACAAATTAAAAGACGTGGAGATGGAAAGGCTAAACGCCCCAATAACGCCATCAAAACCCAAAAACTCAGATCGGCGCCTGGCCCGGACGGGTTTACAGGGGAGTACTATAAGTTATTACCACCAAACGCATTACTGACACTATTAGACTACTATGAAGACGTGATTAACCAGGGCTAGTTCCCTAAATACGCCAACGAGGCATTGATTACACTGATTCCCAAGCCTGGGAAGGCACCAAATAAAGTAGAGTCTTACCGGCCAATATCGTTATTAAATGTAGACACCAAGCTGCTTGCCAAAGTACTAGCAGAACGTTTAGCAGATATTTTACCTAACTTGATAGGGCAGGAGCAAGTAGGATTTGTGCGACATAGACAGGCAACACAAAACGTACGGAGGTTATTAATGGCCATGGCAACCTGCTCAGAAAACATGTATCCCGCTGTGGTAGTAGCACTAGATGCAGAGAAAGCGTTTGACCAAGTACGGTGGGATTATCTATTTGGTACACTAGAATACGTGGGCTTTTCAGGATGGTATCTACAAGCACATAAAACATTATATTGTCGCCCCGAGGCAAGTGTATTAGTTAATGGAGTCCGTGAGAGAAGGTTCGTGATAGAGAGAGGTACAAGACAGGGCTGCCCCCTCTCCCCTCTGCTTTTTGTACTATCCTTAGAGCCGTTGTTACGAAAGTTGAAGAAAGAGGGCGAAATTAGTGGCATTCTCCTGGGGGCCCGAAATATCAAGGTGCTGGCGTACGCAGATGACCTCCTGTTAACCCTGACGAATCCAGAGCGGTCCATAAGGGTACTGATAGAAAGAATTAAGGAATTTGGACAGCTCTCGGGTTTTAAATTAAATTTGACTAAGTCCACTGTGATGGAGATTGGCCCAAACAGAGGGGGAAAATGGGGAGAAAGGTTCCCCTTTCAGAGAGCTGAAGAACATATCAGATACCTGGGAGTTGAAATTACAGCAGATCTCGATAATTTATATGACCGCAATGTTCATAAACTTTTGCGAGAGACAAAAAATACTTTAGAAGCATGGGCCGGTCTCCCTCTTTCGTTGCTAGGCCGTATTGCCTTATTTAATATGTTTGTAGCACCCAAATGGCTGTATGTTTTACAAATGCTCCCCTTATATTTGAAAAGTAACACTATGCAAAAGCTGCAGTCCATGATACAGAAATTCCTCTGGCGGGGTAAGAAAGCCCGCCTTGCTTTTACTACGCTCAGTATACCAGTGGAGCATGGTGGACTAGGGCTGTTGAATATACGATACCTAAATATTGCAAGCAGGATGAGAACCATTAGTGATTGGTTTCGAGGCACACAAGATTTCACAGACATTCCAATGGAATTAGAACTCACTGGGAAGATACATTTTAGCAATTACTTGCATTCCGCAGGGTCCCCGGTGCCTAACATTTTGAAATCCACAAAAATCATGCCATATGCAGTGTCGGTCTGGAAATGGATTTGCCGTCTACACCACTTCTCTTCAAAGGTAACTCCATACCTTTCGATATGTGATAACATAGCCTTTGTTCCAGGACAGATGTATGCAGTGTTCCACAGGTGGAAGAGACGAGGAATAGTGTATTTATTGCAAGTACTTAACAATGAGGGGGCGTATAAAATCTTTTACTGATTTGCAAGCAGAATATGGGATACCCCAAAAAGAGCGGTTCTTTTATGAACAATTGAAACATTATGTGACCTCGTTGCCCTGGGAGTCCTTGACGGAAGATGTCCAGCAAGAGCTGTCTGCTGCATTCTCCCTGGGGGCTCAACAAAAAGTGCCTTTATCTTATCATCACCGTCATATAAAAGACACAGTGGAGGAACTGGACTATGCACGTTTGTCCAGGCAATGGACAGCAGACTTGCACACGGAGATTAGTGCAGGCCAGATCAAGACCCATGTGTTGGCAATCAGACGAATTACATATCAATCCAAGCACTGGGAATTACAATACAAATTTGCACTGCGCTTATATGTGCCCCCCAAAAGAGCATTCTACATGGGCCTTTCCCCCTGGGGAGAGTGCCCGAAGTGTAGAGCAGAAGGAGCAGATTTGGGACATATGTTCTGGCTATGCAAAGCAGTGGAGAAATTCTGGAAAGAAATAATCCAATACGTAAACTCAATCTGGAAGCAGGGCTGGACTTATCACCCGACCCTCCTGTTTGGACAACTAATAAATAGTCGACCCACAGCAAAAGGCTTTACAGCATTTACCCAACGTGCAGTAATTGTGGGCAAGCATGTTATATTGACAGAATGGTTGTCAACGGGGGGGGGGTCTGACATTGCAACAGTGGAGGACGCAAATGCTACAGATACTGCGCGCAGAAAGGATGGGAGTAACAGACATCAATTCACAGATTGGAGAACAATTACAACAACAGTGGACCCCCTTTTGGAACACTCTAACTCCTCAAGCACGTAGTCATCTTTTAAACTTGTAATGAACACACAAAATCAGAAGGCAGACTGTCAAGAACAAGGGAAAAGGGGAGGGGAAGGGAGTTGGGGGAGGGTTTTGTTGAGGGGATAAAAAGAAAATGGATGGTGAACAGTTGTAAATGTTATAAAATTCTGCTTATAATTGCTTATCACATCAATAAAAATGACTTAAATATAAGTTTTAAAATACTGTTATTTCCTGATGTCTCTAAGGAGACAAGACGACGGAGGAAACAATTTTTGCTCCTTAGGCCAGAAATTCTGCACTTGGGGGGGGGGGGGGTACCTTTTTTTTTTAAGATACCCCTGCAAGTGCATAGTAAGGCTTAGGGAGAAGAAATATGTATTTACAGAACCTGCACATGTATCGACACTTATAACCTCAGTAAAAATGGAGAAACATTAAAGAAAGGAACAACTCCACTTAACAGAGTTTGGAATCCCGTATTGTTTTCCTATATATATTTCTCCCTTTGATTTCCTAAAATCTTGGATCTCAATTTATGGACTTGAGTGTCATTTATCCTTTTGAGAATGTAATTTTATTTTCTCCTTTTCCTTTGTCTAATGTATAAGTTTGTTTGATATCGACACTTTTCCAACACAAGATGTTTCTTGTATATATTGTTTAAATCAATAAATAAATAAAAAAATTGGCAGAGAGAGAGTGATTATGGCAGTGTTTAATCATGAAGAAGGTAAACCTGTAAAGTGTGCCAGCTACAACTGGTGCTGAGCAGTCTGGATGGAAGGTGCAGCTCTTTATCTGTTGACATTTGCCATCATGGAATGGTGAGGAAACTGCTGTTTCTCGTATCCTGGAACCTTCTGGAATCTTTAGATAGATAGAGTTGACCTTCTTATTAATAACAGATAAAGAGAGTTTGTTTCCCACATTCTCAGCATCTTTTAGAATTCTGTGACTAAGCACTGCCATTGCTGCCTTCAAGTGGGAGTCAAGGAATTGGAGGATATCTAATGCTTCTGTCCTGGGCTCCTCCTTTGTCTCTAACTGAAATGGGACAGCCTGACCAATTCCTAGACAAAAACAATGAAAGAGTTCCTTTGGTGGGGATTTGTATCTCTTTTGTGGTGGGAAAGGATCTGAAGGGCAACTAGTGGACCTCTCATCTGATAAGCTCCCTCATTCTTTCTCAGTATCCCAGGAGTGCATTTCATGTCCACCCCAATACGATATGCCTAGTGGCTTTATGCTGGGCAGAGAAGATGTTACTTATAGAAGGTGGGATGGCAACTGACTGATATGGGGCAAGTGGTAGATTTTAAGGAAATGAGAAGTACGGAGTGGATATGAAAGAACAATATCAATATAGGCAAATAAGGGCATTATTGCAGCACAAGGCCCTTAAAGGGCTTTAAGAGGAGGAAATACTTTTGGAGATGGTCCTTAGAGAAGGGTCAGGGTTTCCAGATTATATTAGGCCCTGTTGACACAAGATGCCTCCTATTAAATATATTATGCAATGGGAGCAAGAAATTAATAATCCCATTAATAACTAAGCAGCGTCACTGAAAATGGATATAAGCTATTTTATAAATGGTATTATACACCAGTGCAATTGAAATGAACATGTGTAAGAGGTGATGAGCTCTGCAGCCATGATTATGGTGAATAAGTGACTTCAACATATTTGGTAGACATGTACTAAAAGCTCAGCATTGTTGGGATCAGGAGTATTGTTTACTAAATATACAACCCATGGGGATTCATACATTAACACACAGGTTCAGTGCTTTTGTTTCATGGCCAGCAGACTGGTCTTAGCTGCAGCCTGGAAGCAAAAAGAGGCACCTGCATGAGAACAGATATTAGCTAGACTGGACTATGTGTATCTGATGACTAAGCTAACTAGGACTAGGGGGCATGCGATGAAACTACAGTGTAGTAAATTTAAAAGTTTGCTTTTTCTTCATCATTATCTACATAGCGGTTCGCAGCATCTTTCAGTCTCACAATTCCCTTTTAAGTCTTCCTCCTTTCACTAATATACCTGAAGAAATTTTTGTCACCCCTCCTTACCTTTCTAGCGATTTGTTCTTGCGCTTTCGCCAGATGTATCTCTCTGTTGGCTTCTTTCAGTTTCCTCCGGTATTCCTTCCCGTGTTCCTCTTCTTGAGTTTTTCTGTATTTCAAGAATGCCAACTCTTTAGCCTTTATTTTCTCAGCCACTTGCTTGGATAACCATATCGGTTTCCTTTTTCTCTTGCTTTTATTTACTCTCCTTACATAAAGGTTTGTGGCCATATTTATAGCTTCTTTCAGCCTGGACCACTGTCCTTCCACTTCTCGTTCGTCCTCCCAGCCCATCAGCTCCTTCCTCAGATATTCCTCCATTTTACTAAAGTCAGCATGCTTGAAATCCAGGACTTTTTTTGAGTGGCTGCCCTCCACTTCAGCCATCATATCAAACCAAACTGTTTGATGGTCACTGCTGCCCAGGTGGGCACCCACTCGAACATTTGACACACTATCCCCATTTGTGAGCACCAGATCCAGCGTCGCTCCCTCCCTCGTGGGTTCCGTCACTATTTGTCTGAGCAGAGCACTTTGAAAGCATCCACGATCTCTGTACTTCTTTCCCAACTTTTGAATATCTGTGATCAGATCTTTATCTAGTTCCTCCAATTGTGTCTGAGGTCTGTAGACAACACCCACGTGGACAGAGGTTCTATCATCTCTTTTTAAGGTGATCCATATTGCTTCTTCCTTTCCCCAGGTCCCTGTAATTTCAGTCGCTGCGATATCATTTCTCACATACAGAGCTACTCCTCCACCTTTACGAACATCTCTATCCTTCCTAAAAAGATTGTAGCCTGGTATGTTTGCATCCCATTCATGGGAACCATTGAGCCATGTCTCTGTGACTACAACTATGTCTAAGTCTGCCTCCAACATCAGGGCTTGAAGGTCATGAACTTTATTGCTTAGTCTGTGAGCATTTGTGGTCATCGCTTTCCATCTACATTTCCTAGTATGTGTTGATTTGGGGGTGTCTTTTCTCTTTGGGTACCTTCATATCTTTTTGTTCCACCTTCATTGCTTTTTCTTTTTCTTCCGCCTCAGTTCTATTTTCAGGAGCATTACAGTGCTGTAATGGAGCAAAAGAATTCTGTAGGGGCAACACTTGTGAAGGCGGATGCTTCTGTGTCACATAACGAAGCCAGCCTGAGCCTACTGTGAACCATCTATTCTTAGGTGGTTTTATCCTTTGAGGCAGTGGTGAGAATTTGGTATGATTCTGTGCAGTATGATTTTGTGCAGTCCTAGAAGTTGTTTTAAGTGCATTCAATTCCTGCTTTACTTTGCTGAGCTCCTATTTTAAACTAGTGAGCTGAAGACAGATAGGACAAGCTTTAAGTCTCCAGATGCTTGGCCTTGAAACTAAAGCACCACAATTATTACAGAGAATAAAAGTCATCCTGATTGGTTGAAATGGGTATGAACAGGTGTACTATGATGGGGTTGTAATTAGGGTGGAGTTAATTTGTGATGTGTAGTATATTTGGGAAAGCTATTTAGGAAGTGTCAGTCTTGGGGTGGGTGGGTTGTGGGGCACAGTGGGTGGGCTTAAGCTTAAGACCTGTGGAATGTGTTTACTGTAACCTATCTCTAGAACACCATTGAAATGCCCAGAGCCACAGCTTTAAGGTAGGGGTAATCAGAAAATAGTCTTATCTGTGAGCTCTTATTTGAAACCTGCTGGGAAGAAACTAGTGTAAATATTTCCTATTTATCCTTAGGTGAAGCAACTACATTAGAACCTTGTGTAATAGGTGAATCTAATGAAGCAATTATCTTATTTATTTTATCCTGAAAGACTGACGTAAACTGATTTCTGGAAATTTTATTTTTTTATTTTATTTTTTGTTACATTTGTACCCTGCGCTTTCCCACTCATGGCAGGCTCAATGCAGCGGGCAATGGAGGGTTAAGTGACTTGCCCAGAGTCACAAGGAGCTGCCTGTGACGGGAATCAAACTCAGTTCCTCAGTTCCCCAGGTCCAAAGTCCACCACCCTAACCACTAGGCCACTCCTCCACTCAACAAAACAAAACTTGCAATAGAAAACACTTTGAGGAAGCAGGAATCCATACACCAAGGGGAACAATTTACCTTAAGTCATTTGGTAAAGAGTTCTATAAAATATCTGTGACTGGTTATTGTCCAGCTTAATCTGAGGTGAATCAAACTAGGACAGCACATAATCAGCTTTCCCCAAAGAGTTCAGCCATTCAGTTAGGATAGCATAATTGTCAGTATCCAAAAGCCGATACCACATCTAATAAAATCATAATATATATATATATTTTTTTATTTGTTACATTTGTACCCCGCACTTTCCCACTCATGGCAGGCTCAATGCAGCGGGCAATGGAGGGTTAAGTGACTTGCCCACAGTCACAAGGAGCTGCCTGTGCCGGGAATCGAACTCAGTTCCTCAGTTCCCCAGGACCAAAGTACACCACCCTAACCACTAGGCCACTCCTCCATATATGGTTTACTCTGATCAAATCCTGCATGAATAGTATCAAATATGACAGCAACAAAGTTTCTGTCCCTTGTTTAGAACAAAAACCAAACAGGAGGTCCAACATTTCATTAGTTTGCACACAATCCATCAGTTGTTAGAGTACCAACTAATCTTTGCCAATAACGGCAAAGAGGAAATGGCTGATAAATATCAGACTTGCCAATCAAACTTATTCTTAATAACGGTCTTATGGAAACGCTTTTCAGGGGATCAAAAATATAGCCGCCTTCAGAAGATTTAACGATGATAGTTATACAATCAGCAAGAGTTTTCTTCATAGCTTTTTATACACTGAACTAGCGAATGAGTTCAAAGAAGTAGAAGAATTATTAAGCTCTTATTTGAAACCTGCTGGGAAGAAACTAGTGTAAATATTTCCTATTTATCCTTAGGCAAAGCAACTACATTAGAACCTTGTGTAATAGCTGAATCTAATGAAGCAATTATCTTATTTATTTTATCCTGAAAGGCTGACGTAAACTGATTTCTTGAAACTGTATTTGACAAAACAACACCGAGCACTGGTCAAACCTCACACAATGGCAAATAGTTCCTTGAAATCTGAACTGGCATTTTCAATCCTGCTATAAAAATAAGCCTTTTTAGTACTTATAATTAGCGTCTGATATCTACATAGCCCCTCTCTATAAACCACCCAATAATGTGAATCAGAATATTTATGGCAGTAACATTCTTTCTGTTGTAATATTTGTTTCCTGTTTTACATAGTAACATAGTAAATGACAGCAGATAAAGACCTGAACAGTCCACCTAGTCTGCCCAACAAGATAAACTCATTTTACATGGTATGTGATACTTTATATGTATATTACCGTAATGTGTTAGTTTAAGTTACTGTGGGTTACTTAGTAATGAGATGCAAAACATGCAAATGTATGCAAAACAGCTTATTACTATGTAAACTTAATAATGCAGCTTGCAGTAAACACCACAAGCCCTGATATTCTTGGAAAACTACTACCAGCAAGAAGCTGGTGGTATTTCTCAGACCCAGAAGCACTGAACCACTATGTCATGGTCCAGTGCTCCCAGTTAGCACTTTAAAGGGACCTTAGCAGATCCCTAGTTCCTCCCGCCACAGAAGCAGTTCCCTAGTGGCCTTCTGACCTTGTCACTCCTCCCAAAGATTTCCTCCCAGGCACATTAACTACCCCACAGAAGAGCTTTCTCCTTTTACTTAACCCTCCCTAAATATCTTCCCCCAACATATAACCCCTCCTGAAGATCACCAAACCCCTGTATGCCCTCTAGTGGATTTCAGATAGGAATGATCCTCTATCATTCCTGCGCTTGCTGGCACCGGTTCAAAATGGTGCCGGTGACCCCTAGCATTAGTCTTGCAGTACTCTGACTAGGGGTCAAGTTCCATATATGGCAGCTTGATCCCTAGCAGTAGTACTACAAGACAACCTCTAGAGGTCAAAGCTGCCATCTTGCTGCTGGAGTCAGCATGGACGATTGGGGGATTGCTCCTGCCTGCCTTCCATTAGATTATAGGGGTGAAGTCTTTGGTGGGGGGTTACAACACAGCTTAGCAGCCCAAGAAGTATCAGGAGCCATGAAGAACACAGCTCATGTACAGCAGGAGTCAGTAACCTGAAGTACTGAGAGACCTGAGGTTAATGACTCCCATGGTAATTAAAGGTGCAACAGTAGACTGACTTTTACCGCACCCTGATAACTACCTCTTTAAATCCATAAAATTTGCAAGAACATAACAGCCATACTGGGTCAGACCAGTGGTCCATCATCTAGCCCAGTATCCTGTTTCCGACAATAACCAATCCAGGTCACAAGTACCTGGCAGAAACCCAAATATTAGCAACATTCCATGCTACCAATCCCAGGGCAAGCAGTGGCTGCCCCCATGTCTATCTCAATAGCAGACTATGGACTTTGCCTCCAGGAACATGTCCAAACCTTTTTAAAACCCAGATATGTTAACTGCTGTTACTGCATCCTCCAGCAACGAGTTCCAGAGCTTCATTGAGTGAAAAAACTGTTTCCTCCTATTTGTTTTAAAAGTTTTTCCATGTAACTTCTTGAGTACCCCCTAGTCTTTGTACTTTTTAAAAGAATGAAAGATTGTCTCTTATATCATATGAAGCCAAGTTATTTGCTAAAATTCTGTCAAACAGATTGGCTAGGTTCTTACCTCACTTGGTTCTAGACCCACAGGTAGGATTTGTGAGAGACAGATCGGTAGCAAAAAAACCTGCGGAGGATTTTATTGGCATTGGAACAGATAAAAAAATGGTAAGATCCCATCAGTATTGATAAGCTTTGATGCTCATAAAGCATTCGATAGGGTGCGATGGGACTTCATGTTCGCAGTACTAGAATCTTATGGGATTACGGGATTTTTTGCTGAGGCCATTAAGACACTGTATCAAGGCCCAGTGGCAGAGGTGGCGGTGAACGGCCTGACATCCAGACGGTTTGAGATAGCAAGAGGCACCCGACAGGGCTGCCCCCTGTCCCCTCTTTTATTCGTGATGGTGATAGACCCCCTAATTCGAGATATCGTGGGCTCACCAGAGATACAGGGGGTAAAGGTGGGGGTGGAGCACTTTAAGATCTCCGCTTTTGCGGATGATTTATTGGTCATCCTTAGACAGCTGAGTGTATCCCTACCAGCGATTCTGGAAACCTTTAAAGAGTTCGGTGACTTCTCCGGATTTGGCCTTAATCTGGACAAATCTGAGATTCAACCTCTATACCTGTCAGATGATGAATGGTCTCAATTAGTTTGTCCACTCAGACGCACAGATCATTCATTTATTTATTTAGGAATACAGCTGCCAGGGGATCCTTCCAAATTATATCAGAAAAATATAGCTACTTTGTTTGAGTATACAAGGCGTCTCCTGGAAAGATGGTCTAACCTGCCACTGTCTTTGTCGGGACGTATAGCCTTATTTAATATGATATTATTCCCATAATGGCTTTACTGCTTTCAGATATTACCAATATACTTTTTGAAAAGAGATAGGAAGAAATTGATGGGTTTATTATCTAACTTCTTCTGGGCTAGGAAAAGACCGCAAATAAGTTGGCAAAATATGTTGGATACATGGGATAGAGGAGGAATGGGGGTCCTAGACCTGTTACGTTACCATAGAGCCTGTTTACTGAGGCACGTGGGAGATTGGCTATTGGGAACCGCTTACCATAAGCCGAGGGAAGCGGAGGAAATGTGGGTTAATCCGTTACACCTGCCATATGTGTTGCAGGCCAAGCAATCTTCCCTTCCAAAACATATTAGGAATAGCCTGCTGGTTCAACCGCTTCGACTGGTGTGGAGAGAATTAGGACGGGCATGGGCATTTGATGCACAACAGAGTGGGCTACTATCTATAATGGGGAATAAAGACTTTCTTCCAGGAATGGATAACTTGAGATTCCGAATTTGGGGACGCAAAGGGATTACTGTTATACAAGACATGGTAGACTCCACTGGCAAGATTAAGGGAGTGGAATCTTTAGGGTTAGGAATGGTAACATGGATAGACACCTTTGCATACCAACAAATCTCCCACTACATTGCAGGTATTCCAAGGCAATATCTTGCTATGGATATTCCGAACAAAATTGGTCAGCTGTATGAAATGCCAACGGAAGACGCCATATCAATATCACTCCTACACAAAAGGCTTATGCACACTGACAGACTGAAACAAATGAATCACCTTACACTGAAATGGTCAGCAGACACCAAAAAAGGGATAACACGGCAAATGTTGTTAGGCACTTTGAGGCAGATCCCCAGAAAAATAGGTAGCGCAGAACTACGAGAATGCCAAGGATGGGTGATTTTTCACACCTATACGTCTAAAATGAGACTCCATAAGATGGGAGGAGTGGATTCACCTATATGCGAGCGGTGTAGAAGGGATCCATGCACTTTTTACCATGTTCTATGGGAATGCCAGGAGATCCGACGGTTCTGGGCTAAAATATTTAGGTTTATGGGCTATGTGCTGAATAAACATATTCTGCTGCGACTGGAATACGCTCTACTGGGCCTGGACGCTGTGGCAGGGGCTGGTGCTGTTCACCATAATTTATTTATATATAAAGCATGTTTAATCGGTAAGAAATGCATAATGGTCAATTGGGTTAAACAAGAGCCTCCTATGTATTGGCAATGGCGCAATAGATTCCATACCTTGTTGTTGATGGAACTACGGGACACCTTCTTGAGATTTAAAAGACAAAGAGAACTATATCTGATTTGGAAAAGTTACATCCATGTGCTTGCGCCTCGAGCTCGCAGCTCTATCCTTAACCGGCTGGGGGACCCCCACATTCCAACATGATGTAGTCAATAATGTTGGGCAGTGACATAAATCTCCTACATTCATGGACAGTTCCGGGTGGAGGGTGGGAGGGCAGAGAAGGGCGGGGGGGGGGGGGGGAAGAAGAAAAAGAATTTGATGCCTTAGCCCAGAAATGCTTTATAACCAACAGATCCAAAGGGGGGGGGGGGGGGGAAGGAGAGAAAAAAAAAGGGGGGAGGGAGGGGAGGGGGAAAACGTTAAAATTATGTTACCTTGACTTCATAGGTTGGATAGAGTTGACTTGATGACATGTTAAGTTTATTGTTTTTACTTGCAAACTGTATCTGTATTTGAAGATATTGTTTTGAATAAAAAGATTTAAACATAAAAGAATGAAAGATTGATTCACTTCTACTCATTCTACACCACACAGGATTTTTTTAGACCTCAGTCATATACCCTCTCAGCTGCCTCTTTTTCAAGCTGAAGAACCCTAACCTCTTTAGCCTTTCCTCATATGATCCCAATTGGTCAACATGCATGTTATAGTCATCTAAAATAATGGAATTATTTAGCATAAGGCAGCGGTTCCCAAACTATGTGGTACAGCACCCTGGGGTGCCGCAGCAAACCCCGACCTCCCTCTCGCCACCACCTGAACTGCTACTGCAGACGGTAGTGGTGGCAAAACAAAAAAAAGCAAGCGCAGGGCTGAAGCAGCCTTCCAGCATGTGCGGTCAGTTCTGCCAGTTCTCTGCCCCCAGAACTGGAAGTTGACATCAGCGGGGGCAGAGAACCAGCAGAGCTGAGAGCACATGCCCAAAGGCTGCTGTGGACCTGCACTTGCTTTTTTTTTTGTCGCGGCCTCTGGGGACATAGAGCAGACAGTTTCCTGAACTCAATTTTGCTGCAAAGGAAGTTGGATGAAAATAGGAGATGGGATGAAGTCAAAAAGTTGAAGCCAATAGGTCCGTTTCTCTTTCCCCTTCCCATTCAAAACAAGCAAATCTATGAGCTGCTGCATCCAAGTTCTTTATTCTTTATTGTTGGTGACATTTTTTTAAATTTAATCTCACTTATATTTTTAAACATGCTGGCTTGTGCAGTATACAGATGTACACAGAGGAAGTATAATAATGGAATAACTTTTCATAGGTAGAGTAATAATTTGTTATAAATCGTAATCAGTGTGTTATTTGGAGTGGCTGGTGATAGGGATTCCCTAGCACTGTTTATATTTGTGCAGAGAAAAAGATGGAGCCCTGTGTGACTGGGGAGGGGGGGGGGGGCGGGGTCAGAGATTGGTGTGACCAAGGGGGGGAGCGGAGACCTGTGTGTCAGGGTGGGGTACTGCAAAACATTTCTTGCACATGAAGGGTGCTGTGAACCAAAAACGTTTGGGAACCACTGGCACAAGCTGATGAGATATGATAGCTTCAGTTAAAAAGGAACAATTATTATACAAATCTCCAGGTGGATAATATACTAACAATAACTTCCATAACGGAGTAAGTAAGGTATAATGCTTCGTGTGTAGGATCAATCAAAAAATTCCCATTGCTTCAAATTTTAAATTTCAAACATCCAAATGAAACATATAAAGAACCTTATTACAAAGATATTAGCCTTGAGAAATTGAATTATAGTCCACTAATAAAAATGGGAGATTCAATATGGTATATAAGCCAAAGGAAGTTAGCATAACAATAAGTAGGTTAAAGGAATACAAGCAGCGGTTCCTAAATTTTTTCAGGATTCGACGTTTGGATTAAAGCCTGGTTCTTCTTCTTATCAAGGAAGGACCGCAATTGTTCAGGTTCAAAGAATATATATTTTTCCTCCTTGAATATCAACATGCATTTACACGGAAATCGTAACTGGAAAACCGCCCCAGTAGCAAGAGATTCCTGTTTCATGTCCAGGAATTTTTTTCGCCACTGCTGCGTCCATCTTGCAATATCTGGAAATATAGAGACCTTGCTTCCTTTAAAATCCGGGTGAATGTTTTTAAAATAAAGTCTCATTAAAGATTCTTTATCTTGTAAGAAAACAAATGTTACAATTAAGGTTGCTCTAGTCTCTGTATTGTCCATTGATTGCTCCAGTAAGTTAGTTAAGTCCAGCTTCTCAGGTGAATTAGCTTTAGAAATATCCTGTTGTGGGGTAGTTTTCATTTCCAGATAATGAATTTTTTGTAGTGGGGGTAAAGATTGCTCTGGGTATTTAAATACCTCTTTCAAGAATTTTGCAAACATATCCTTGGGAGTGACAAATTTAGACTTTGGAAAATTTAGCAATCTTACATTCAGGTTTCTTGATTGATTTTCAAGGTTCTCTAGTTTCCTATGGATTAATATTCGATCCCCTGAAGTTAAGGCTTGATGTTGAGAAATTTTTCCTGTTTGTCCTTCCAAGTCAGTTTGCTTTCTCAACAGCACTTCAGTTTGACTTTTTAAAGAGTTTATCTGCGTTGCATTATTCAGGGAGACGGTAATAAATGAGGTACAAACCTTGTGAAGAGATTCCAGAGCCGTCCGTATCGTCTCCAGTGAAATCTCTTGGGGTTTAACCAGGGGCTGCATCGCCAAAACACAAGAAGTAATTTCCTCTTGTGTAGTTGTTGATGGCGGTTCCTCCACGGTTTCCCCCACTGTTGTTCCGGGCATTTGCTGGGTTCCCTGAGCCAGCCCTAAGAGTGTATCTGGCGTCGCAATTACCCCAGGAGCGCACCACTCCTTTGATTCTGCTCTACCTTCGGCGGTCGGAACAGCGCTTCCGGGTGCACGCAGTGGCGTTGGGGTCAACGGTCCCAGGGGGCTGAACGAAAAATCGCTCTCCTGAGCAGGGCTGTTCCTTTCCCCGCTAATGGAAATGCCCGCAGTTGGAGTGGAGACCAAAAATGCTAACAAAGACTGCTGCCCAGACAAGGAAGGGATCTGCTTCGGGAGGGGTGGTCCCCTCAGCTTCCCTTTCCTTTTCGGCATAGTTCCAGTGGAAAAAGGTACATTGCAGAGTAAACCTCGAGAGCGTCTTAGTCGCACGTCCTGCTAGGTCGCCATCTTGAATCCTTTAAATTTCTTTTAAAAAAACACTAACAGCCCTTCTCACACCTTGATAATCAAGGTATAGAGATTTTCTAAATAAGTAGAATGACATCTGGTTCATGATGACTATATCTGAATCCAATAACCATGTCTCAGTAACATATAAAATATCTAAATGATCGTTAACAATCAACTCATGAATCAGGGATATTTTATTTTGAACAGAACTTGCATTGATTAATCAGAATCCACCATAAAACCCTACTCGACCACCTAAATTGTGTCCTGTTTTACAGACCACCATGCAACTGGAACGAAAGCCAAGCAGACTTCATGGACTTTGTTTTCAAATACATGTGTACTCAACTCCAACATACTAGTACTAGGAGACATTAACCTTCACCTAGAAGACACAAACTCTATCAACGCACGAGAATGTAAGGACTTCCTTAATTCATGTGATCTTACACGGCCACACATGCAAACAACCCATGCGAAGGGTCATACACTCGACCTCATCTCATACAAACTGTTCACTGATCAGAACCTAACCATTACACAAACTAGATGGACAGAAAACACCATGGACCGACCATTACAAACTAAAACTATCCCTAAAATGGCGGAAAAAGGATTCTCTCCACATAAGAGAACATACAACCCACACCACGAGAGGCCAAATAGACTCAAATACTTTCTGGCAACAGCTATACAATAATGATTGGACGGCACAAACGGACACCATTTACTACCTCTTAAAATGGGACAAAATATGCAGACACATACTAGACGAAATAGCACCCCTACAAACAAGAACTTCATGCAGACACAACTCGATATTGTGGTTCAATGAAGAATTGAAAAAATTAAAAACACAATCAAGGAAAATGGAATGCGCATGGAAAAAAATAAGACGATCACACTCTCAACGCATGGAAACAAATACAAAGGAAATACAAATACGCAATAAGACAGACTAAAAGGTCATACTACAGAACTAAAATTGGGCCGGACTACAAAAACACGATGAAACTTTACCATCTCGTGAACAAACTACTAGACCAGTGATGGGCAACCTTTTGAGCTTGGTGTGTCAAAATTAGCGAAAAAACCGAGCATAACTCGGGTGGTGTGTCACTTCGAGAAAAATCTACTAGGACCGCCCCCGGGCCCCCCCTACCCGAGATCGCTGCCCACCCGAGGTCACTGGGCCCCCCCCCTCCACCTGCTACCGGGCCCAGAACTAACCTTAAAGCCTCCTTTCACGTCGCAGCAAGCAGCAGCAGCAGGGCAGACCTCTCCTCCTTCCTTCTGTGCTCTGCCCTCGCGGACGTTACGTCAGGCGAGGGCGGGACACGGAAGGAAGGAGTGGCCTGCCCTGCTGCTGCTTGCTGCGACGTGAAAGGAGGCTTTAAGGTTAGTTTCCGGGAGCGAGGAGGGAGGGCGGACCACACTGCGGCGGCGCCGCGTGTCATCAAAAATGGCTACGCGTGTCAGTGCTGACACGCGTGTCATAGGTTCGCCATCAGGGTACTAGACACAACACCGGTCACCACAGCCAATACTGACATCCCATCTGCAGACAACCTTGCTAAATATTTCAATGAAAAAATCGTAAACCTGTGCAAAACTCTACCTCAGGACAACAAGGATACAGAAAACTTCTTTAATGGTCTAGAACCAACCCTTGGTGAATAGCCTGCGGACTGAATATGGTCAAATTTCGCTCTTCTGAGCGCTGACACAGTTACCCAGACGATTAAAAGATACTCCTACAGCCACTGTCAACTGGACACCTGCCCCAGCTACCTAATACAATCTGCCCCCCACCGCTTCATAACAGATCTCACATCCCACTTAAACTTCATGCTTCAGCAGGGTATTTTCCCTAAAGAAAAAGGCAACATCCTACTCACCCCAATACCAAAAGACACCAAGAAAAAAACAAATGACATCACCAACTACCGCCCAGTAGCATCTATCCCATTAGTAGCTAAACTAATGGAAGGACTGGTGACCATAAAACTTAATGACTACATAAACAAATTCACTATACTACATGAGTCACAATCAGGATTTTGACCCCTACACAGTACCGAAACAGTACTACTTACTCTCCTAAACAAATTCAAACAGGAGATAGCAATAGGCAAAAGCATTCTCCTCCTCCAATTTGACATGTCCAGTGCGTTCGACATGGTTAACCACAACATACTACTAAGACTCCTAGACTACTTCGGCATTGGTGGTAACACTCTTAATTGGTTCAAGGGTTTTCTAACCACCAGAACATATCAAGTGAAATCAAGCACAAACATATCGTCGCCCTGGAAACCAGACTGCGGAGTACCGCAAGGATCACCACTATCAATGATCCTTTTCAACCTCATGATGGCCCCATTAGCTAAGGCCTTATTCACCCAAGGCCTTAACCCATTTATCTACGCTGATGACATTACCTTATACATCCCCTACAAACATGATCTGGCAGAAATCACCAATGAAATCAAGCTCAGCTTAAACATCATGAACTCATGGACAAATGCATTCCAACTAAAACTCAATACAGAAAAAACACACTCTCTCATCATGTCATACCAATACAATACATACAAACCCACAAACATCAACACCCCAGAATACACCCTCCCTATCTCAGACAGCCTGAATATTCTCGGAGTAACAATCAACTGAAACCTCTCACTAGAGACCCAAGCGAAGTCCACCATAAAGAAAATGTTTTTCTCAATATGGAAACTCAAACGCGTGAAACCATTCTTCCCGAGGGAAATATTTTGCAACCTAATAGTCAATGGTACTAAGCCACGCAGACTGCTGCAATGGAATCTATGCGGGATGCAAAGAACAAATCATAAAGAAACTTATGACTGCCCAAAACACAGCAGCTAGGCTTATATTTGGAAAAACATGTTTTGACAGCGCCAAACCACTCTGAGAAAAACTGCACTGGCTTCCAATTAAAGAACGTATCACTTTCAAAATCTGCACGGCAGTTCATAAAATTATTTACGACGAGGCACCGGGATACATGACAGACCTCATCGACCTGCCAACCAGAAACACCACAAAATCAGCACGATCATACCTAAACCTCCACTACCCAAGCAGCAAAGGACTCAAATACAAATCCACTTATGCATCCAACTTTTCCTACTTAAGTGCACAACTATGGAACACACTACCAAAAGCAGTAAAAACTACGCTCGACCACCTAAATTTCTGGAAAGCACCTAAACCAGATCTGTTCAGAAAAGCATACCTCACCGACCCAACATAAAAAACATGGATACTAGCGACATAACGAAACCAAAGACCGTAACTGGACATATCTTAATCCTTCCTCTCCCTCTCTAAGTCCCCCCAATGGTCTTTACCATACATGTACCTCAATATCACCTTGCAACCATAGGCGGTCGGTGGCCCAACTGTTTGGGGAGGCTAAAGGGGGCGTGGTTAGGGGTGGGGCCAGGGGTGGAGCTTAAATCCATAATTGTCTGATAACAGAGAAAAAAATAAATAAAAATAAAAGTTACAATACCTTTTATTAAATTTAGATATTAGATATGTATCATATGTCAAAGAATAAAGTGGTTGCTCAAAGCATATTCTAACCACAATCGCTCAACTGCAAAACACTATGCACAACTTTGTGCAAAAACACACTCAGAACCTTACTGTACCATAAATATTACACTGGGCAGAACCTAATACACCAATATACCACCCATACGGAAAATGAAGACGGTCAACAATATGAAACAAGGGATCATATCATCACAATCCTCATGTAGAGCCACAAAACACCCTAATTCATGTTTAATGTGGGATAAAATGCCATAAATAAGTAAGTAAATATAAACTTTTAATGTTGAGCACCTGATTCTCAAAGTGGACATATTCCAAATACTATGATGAAAATAAAATGATCTTTTCTACCTTTGTTGTCTGGTGACTTTTTCTGATCATGCTGGCCCAGTATCCGATTCTGCTGCTATCTGTCCTCAGTGCAGGTCAGGAAGTCATCCTCGTTAAATATCTCCCTGGCAACCCAGGACACCTCCAGCCAACACCCCCCTGCTCTCCCAGCACTAAGGTAAACAAATTAAACCATAAACCAATTTCTACAACTGGTTACACAAGGCTAGAGGGCTTTCACTGCAGCTCCTGCTGTGAGGATGGAGGTAAATCAACAATTTAAACCCCTCAGAGCAGTGGGACTCCACAGCTGATCCATCCCGCTGCAACAGGGGAGGCTTAGCCTCTCCAAGCCTCTTATACCGGGCGCCTATGCTTGCAACTGTTCATACCTTGTATTTGTTCATACCGGAATCGGCTAATGCCGTTTAACATAATTTTCCTACTTTAGTATCAGACATTATTTTTCAATAATGCATTAGCACTCAAGAAGATCTCATTAGGCACAATGGAGGCAAAAGCCATAACGGCCAAAACTTATAAGCACTGTGATGGCTTTAACTTCCACTAGTAAAACTATATACCCAAACAAAATAAGTAATAATAACAATACCTGAATAGAGGTCAGACCCACTATGTCCTTGAACTGTATAGGTGGAATATAAATACAGGTATAACAATTTTGTGTTCCGGTTTTCGGAGTGCCTCAGTGCTCTTCACTTTCCCTCTTCTTTTTAATTTGTTTATGTCATCCCTTGGATCTATTGTGATGGGGAAGGATGAAATCTTACTGTTGTATGATGATGGCATTTTTATGTTAACACCGGTATGCGATGATTGAACAGAGACTACTGTAAGATTATCCTCTTGTTTAGATAGAAATCAAAACTGGGCCATGAGTAATGTGTTAAAAATTGAACACAAACAAAACAAAGCTGTTATGGTTTCATAATTCTAATGTTTCTGTTTCCGAGTTGATAGTCCTTAAGAGGTCCCACCAGGATTTCTGAGCTCCTTCAGTGTCCTGCAATGTGTCCCATTCGGCCCCATAGCTTTGACCACTTTCAGTGAATGAAGAAATATCCACTCCATTCCCAGATATACCCTCTGCTAGGGTTACCATATGGATCCAGAAAAAGGAGGACACATTGATCCAGTCTGGGTTTTGCTTCCATTGAAAGCAATGGAAGTAAAACCCAGATTGGCTCAATCTGTCCTCTTTCTGGAGCCATATGGTAACCCTACCTTGGCAGCCGACCGTGGTCATTCTCCAGAAGAGAAGTATTTGTTTAGCAGATTTGCTTTATCCTCATCACTCTCTACATAGCTGTTCTCAGCACCTTTCAGTCTTACAAGTCCATTCGTAGATTTCCTCCTTTCTCCAATATATCTGAGAAAAGTCATGTCGCCTCTCTTTATATATTTAGCCATTTTTCTTCCACCTGTGCTTTTGCTAGCCGTATTTCCCTCTTTGATTCTTTGAGTTTAATCCGGTAATCTTTTACATGTTCCTCTTGTTGTGGTCTTCTGTATTTCTTGAACACAGCCTCTTTTGCCCTTATTTTTTCGGCCACTTGTTTGGAGAACCATATAGGCTTCCTGTTTCTCTTGTTTTTGTTTACTTTTCTTGGATAAAGATTTGTTGCCATATTTATAGCAGCTTTCAGCTTGGATCACTGCCCTTCCACTTTTCCTATGCCTACCCAGGAGCCAACTTTTCAAAATTATTGGGGGTGCTAAGCCTGATGGAAATAACCCCTCCCTGAACACATGCAAGGAATTTTCTCAATATTAGGGGTGCTCAAGCACCCACAGCACCCACAGAGCCGGCTCCTATGCTCATGCTATCAGCTCCTTCTTCAGGTATTCCCCCATTTTACTAAAATCAGCATGTCCAAAATTCAGTACTTTTAGTTTTGTGTGGTTTGCGCTCTGTTTTTGCTCTTATTGCAAACCATATTATGTGATAATCACTATTGCCTAGATGAGCACCCAATCAGAGGTTGGAAATACTCTCTTCATTTTTGAGCACTAGGTCCAGCATTAACCCTTCCCTTGTAGGCAGCATACCTAACTTTGGACTTCACAATGATATATTCAATCAGTGTGGGCTCTAGGGCATCAAAGGCCATCCATTTGAGTGGCAATTGTGCTCTCATAGCCCTCTTTGGTCAGTGTACTGTTGTCAAACACTCCTTTGTCAGGTATGTGTGTGGTGTAGGGGTTAGGCCTGTGGACTCTTAATGCAGTGAACATGGGTTTGGTTCCCACTGTGGCTCTTTATGGTTACTGTTTTATTTCCCATGCCATAGCTGCTGCAATGTGCTTGGTATCTGTGTGTGACATGCTGGCCACATTTCTATTGGTCACAGGTGGGTGCTGTCCAACATCCCTTCCTCCCACCCTTTCAATGACATTTCATAGGTTTGGGGTTGGCAGCAGTACATTCTAGTGGAGATCGGGGCTGTTGGCATACTATATTGAGGGTAGCTACATACTCAGGCCTTCATCCAGGATAGAGCTATTATAGGGGTACAATGTTGGTGGTACATAAGTCAGGTGCTGAGGCTCTCCCTCATGTGCCAAATGAGGTCTGGGTCTTTGAAACCTGTACTGGTGCCTTCGTGCCTCAAGGCCACAGTGGGTGCCAAATTGTCTGCAAAATTCAAGTTGGTGGAGACGAGATCAGGTGATGGGGCTTCTTGGCTTAACATAACATATTTTTTAAATGACATGTTATACAGTGCTCCTCATATAGTCTGTGACAGATGGAAACAGGCAGATTGGGGGTGGGGGAGGCTGAGGGGAGGGTATGCAGTACACAGCCACAGGTGCTTTGTGAGCTGAGGTGGCCATAGGGTCAGAGGATGGCGTGGTGCCCTTTCTTTGGAGCATGTGCACTGGGAGGTGGGAAAGGGCAGTGGGGTAAAGCAGGTGTGAGTTTGGGTGGCTGTGTGTATTTTTGTGAACTACTGCCAACATTCCCATCAGTATGTTGGCATGGGACAGCATGCTGAGGCTGGGGAAGGGGGGGGGGGGGTTAGGGGGGTCAAGAAATGTGCAGCTCCTCATTTCAGTGTTTAATGTTTAATGGAGAGGGCCCCATGGGAACTGGGGATCATGTTCTGGGTTGTCCTGCAGATGTGGGACAGGAGCAGAGGGGATGGGGCTTGATAGTCTTTCTTCAGAACTCCATTGTATCTGACCCTTCCTATGTATGGTGCTTGTACATACCTGATGATGTGAGCCTGGAGGGCACTGCTTCACACTCATTTTTCCAGGCTGCTCCTGATAGTAACATAGTAGATGATGGCAGAAAAAGACCTGCACAGTCCATCCAGTCTGCCCAACAAGATAAACTCACATGTGCCATTTTTTGTGTATACCTTACCTTGATTTGTACCTGTCTTTTTCAGGGCACAGACTGTATAAGTCTGCCCAGCACTATCCCCGCCCCACCTCCAACCACCGGCTCTGGCACAGACCGTATACGTCTGCCCAGCACTATCCCTGCCTCCCAACCACCAGTCCCGCCTCCAACCACTGGCTCTGGCACAGACCGTATAAGTCTGCCCAGCACTATCCCCACCTCCCAACCACCAGCCCTGCCTGCCACCACCGGTGGCAGATCTCCATGCCTTTATGGAGACATTGTGGGGTGGCAGGTGGTAATGGTGCTTAAATATTTCTCTCCTGTGTCTGAGGCACAGGAGGACTAGAAGCTCAGACTCCTCCATAGAGAAATTGGGCTCTCAGCACAGTGATATTGCTGACCACAAAGAGGAACATCCTTCTACATGCAGAGGTGTATTTGCATGTGGAGGGAATGTACTGCCGTTTCCGTGGACATTTTCTCAATGTGAGGACCACTACTGCTGTTGCACAGTTTCCATAGTGCATTTCCGATTGGCGGAGATGTTTATCTTAAAACGTCTATGGTGTTTTCAGTGCATCTTTTTATTAAATACTTTTAAAATGTATTTTTGAATATCAGAAAATATTTATTTACCTCTTCCATTATGGACTTAGAATTTTTATGTATTTCACAACAAACTTTTTCCCCTCATTTGGATGTTATATTGAAAATGCCCCTCCACATGTGCATCCTCTTTAACACAGAAAGTTGGGATTCTATGGAAAATGATTTCCAAGATAATTGTACCTAACTATCAAAAAAGGGCTTATCTTGCAACTTCCAGTGCAAAGTCACATTTTGGAAGTGATCTTAGAAGTATTTACACACATAAATCAGGTGCTACTTACGTGTATTTGCTGTGACATGCAGATATTTAAAGAAGGTGTGGTTTGGTGGGTCTTCAAACTATATGTGACTGTCCCATTGGCATTTACACCTGTTATAAGTATAATTTTATTTGTGAAATGGCTGTTCCAGTAGTGTGTCATACCACATGTATATACTTCTATGGTGTTCTAAGTATTTTAGAAAATGCTCTGCATTTGCCAAGACTTTTCTGAATTACTAAGATTTCCTTTTTATTTCTTTTTTTGCATGTACACCCCTATCTGTTCAAGTAGGTGTATCAAAGAAGCACTACATTTCCTCAGTGGGAAAATCAAGAGGCTGTCTACCATGAGGTCAAACTGGTATAACCAGTATAACTTACCTCAGCAGAGTTAGTTTGATTCATCTTTATTTGTAGAACCCCACCCCTAATTTGGGGTGGTGACTTCATCTGAAGCAATTTCTGTTGTTCTATATTTCATGGTTGGGATGGATCCTATGTTTTTTTTTTTCTTAGTTCTTGTATGTCTTGTGGAGGAGTAATTTTTCCCTTTCTTATTGAACTTGCATCTACCTCCTCTGATAGTAGCAAAGAAACTTGTGTCCTGGGTCTTTTCACATAAAAGCCAACTTTTCAAAATGATTGAGAGTGTTAAACCCAATGGAAATTACCCTTCCTGGACATTGTCAAAGAGTTCACTCAATACTGGGGGTGCTGAGGCAGCTACAGATATGGCTCCTATGGTTTGCTAAATCCAAAAAATAGAGGTAGCAAACTAATAATTCAAAACAGGAAAAAAGTTTGCTAATAAGCCCTTTCTTGCCTGTCTTAAACTGGATTGCTTTATACAGACACAAACCTACAAAGTCTGCCTGGCACCGGCCTTAGTTCTTCACAGCTGAAGTAGCCATTCAAGCGTCACTCACACATCCACCCCCTGCAACCATTTAAGGTTTATTTTTTAAATATCATTTCATTTTCTTTTCTACAATCTAATTTTCTAAATAGAGTTCCTCTGTGTTCAGCCCACGCCTTTTTGAATTCTGTCACTGTTTCTGTCTCTACCACCTCCTTCGGGAGGGAATTCCAAGCATTGACCACCCTCTCTGTGAAAAAGAATTTCATGAAATTACTCAAGAAATGTATTAAGTTATGTCC
The DNA here is from genome assembly GCF_901765095.1 of Microcaecilia unicolor. Classification (NCBI taxonomy): domain Eukaryota; kingdom Metazoa; phylum Chordata; class Amphibia; order Gymnophiona; family Siphonopidae; genus Microcaecilia; species Microcaecilia unicolor. The sequence goes on along the minus strand of NC_044039.1, from coordinate 145,012,695 downwards.
AATAAAAAAGGTATCATCTTATTTTCTTTTCCATGTTTTATTTTGTTTGATTTTTATTGGTAACCTTTAAGAGTGGACTAACACGGCTACCACACCTCTCTACTGAAATTACTCCTAAGCCTACCACCCCAAATCTCAGCTCTTGTCCTCTAGTTTTACCGTTTCCCCTTCTCTTGAGGAGATTTGTTTCTATATTAATACCTTTCCTCTAGGCTACACATATTCAGGTCTTCCAGTGAGCTCTGAGGCTTCAATTGTTGTTTGAAAGAGACTGTTCAAAATTACAATAAACAATTGAAGCCTCAGAGCTCACTGGAAGACCTGAATATGTGTAGCCTAGAGGAAAGAAGGGACAGGGGAGACATGATACAGACATTTAAATACGTGAAAGGTATTAATATAGAAACAAATCTCCTCCAGAGAAGGGGAAACGGTAAAACCAGAGGACAAGAGCTGAGATTTGGGGTGGTAGGCTTAGGAGTAATGTCAGGAAATTCTTTTTCACGTAGAAGGGTGGTCGATGCCTGGAATTCCCTCCCGAGGGAGGTGGTAGAGACAGAAACAGTGACAGAATTAAAAAAGGCGTGGGATGAACACAGAGGAACTCTATTTAGAAAATTAGATAGTAGAAAACAAAATTAAATATTTAAAAAATAAACCATTAATGGTTGCAGGGGGTAGATGTGTGAGTGACGGATGGCTATTTCAGCTATGAAGAACTAAGGCTGGTGCCAGGCAGACCTTGTAGGTTTAAGACAGGCAAGAAAGGGCTTTGATGACAACTTCAGTAGCTGGAACCGAGGACAGTACTGGGCAGACTTTTACAGTCTGGGTCCCACAAATGACAAGACAGTTTTGGATAGGCTAGAGTGGGCTTTGATGGCAACACCAGTAGATGGAACATAAGGACACAGCCAAGTGGACTTCTATAGTCTATGTCCCAGAAATGCCAAAGAATGACTTGTGATAAATTATATAATATAGCATTCATTGTTGATTTAATCATGAATTGATAATGAATGTGACTGTTGGGCAGATTGGATGGACCGTTCAGGTCTTTATCTGCCGTCACTTACATAAGAACATTAGAGTAGACATACTGGGTCAGACCAATGGTCCATCTAGCTCAATATCCTGTTTCCAATAGTGGCCAAGACAGGTCACAAGTACCTGGCAGAAACCCAAATTGTGGCAACATTCCATGCTACCAATCCCAGGACAAGCAGTTGCTTCCCCATATCTATCTCAATAGCAAACTATGGACTTTTCCTCCAGGAACATGTCCAAACCGTTTTTAAATCCAGATGAGCTAACCGCTGTTACTACATCCTCCAACAAAGAGTTCCAGGGCTGAACTATTCATTGAGTGAAAAAATATTTCCTTCTGTTTTGAAAGTATTCCCATGCAATTTCCTTGAGTGTCCCCTAGTCTCTGTACTCAGGATTTTGTACACCTCAATTATATCCGCCTTAGCCGTCTTTTTTTCAAGCTAAAGAACTCTAACCTCTTTAGCCTTTTCTCATATGAGAGGAGTTCCATCCCCTTTATCATTTTCGTTGCTGTTCTTTGAACCTTTTCTAATTCCGCTATATATGGAAACAGAATTGAACACAATACTCAAGGTGAAGTTGCACCATGGAGCGATACAGAGGCATTATAGTATTCTCGGTCTTATTCACCATCTCTTTCCTAATAATTCCTAATTACTATATCACTATGTTTTGTAACATTTTGTTGTCGGCAGTCATGTGCCCATTCTGCCTCCTTAAAACTGGTTGTGATTAACTCACTTGACAGTGTGAGAGCAGGAAGAGTTCCTGTGTAAATGCTCATTAGCATATGATTAATCTGACCTAGCATTTGAGAGAGAAGTCAGCAGCCTTTCAGCTGGAGCAATTTGTTTCTCTGTCTTTGGTGACTATAAGGAATTTATCTTCTACACCAAGTTTCTTTTAATAGCGTAATTGAAGACTGTGGTCCTGACCTCTGCTATACTGAGAAATTTGGCTGAAGGTTGGTAGTTACTTTTTTTTTTTATATATTTGATAATCACAGACTGTGTAGTGGTTTGAAAAAAAAAAGGTGATTTAGATTCCTTCTGAGGAATTAGAACTGCTTTTTTTTATTATTTAAAATGTATCAACAGCTATTTAAAGAGAAGTAGCGAACAAAAAAAATGACAAATAGGAAATGAGAAGTTTAATCTACTGTTGAAGGAGTCTGTTTTCTAGGATGTGCACACATTAAAAAAAACCCTTAACCCTTTCAGAATCCTCATGTACTCTTGACATGCCTGGCAAATCTGGTGAGGATGGGACACCAAAAACAAAATGCTAATGGGGGTAGAGGGGAGAACTCCATTGCCCCATGTAAGCCGTATTGAGCCTGCCATGAGTGGGAAAGCGTGGGTTACAAATGTAACAAAAAAAAACCACATGCAAATATATATGGATATCCTTTCAGAAGTAGGCTAAAATATTGGGAGACCAAAAGGGAGCTTCGGTAGCTAATTAAAAGGCATCCATAGAGCAAGAGCTCCACTACCTATCTAAAAGACAAATTAAAGCACAATTGGGACAACACACAATGGCTGGTGAACCATTGAACTTTGCAGCTGTATGTCTGCTTTAGAAAAAAGATAAATACAAATGAAGCCCAGTGCAATAACAAAAATAATAAAGTAAAGGTAAGCAAAGTTAAACTACGACACAGGAGACTTTGGCAGTGACTTGATTCATGCTGGGAGCACTGATTGACAGCTCACTAGTATCATCATTGGTCTCACAACATGCCACCGAAATTTATTTCTCAAAATACAAAACTTTAATAGGTACTCTCTAGTAGAAAAATCCTTAAATATATTTCTTAAAATGCACTTATCTTAATCAACTTAACAAGTGTTTCACTGTCTCAGACCCACGGCAACATGACATGTTTCGCTAAGCTCCGTCAGGGCTTAGTCCTACACTGATGCTAACAAAAGATGCTGAGTTGTTACCAGAATCAGTTTAGGACCAAGCCCTGATGCAGCATAGTGAAACATATCATGTTGACGAGGGTCTGAGCCAGTGGAACACTTGTTAAGTTGATTAAGATAAGTGCATTTTAAGAAATATATTTAAGGATTTTTCTACTAGATAAGTATCTATTAAAGTTTTGTACTTTGAGAAATAAATTTCTGTGGCATGTTGTGAGACCAATGATACTAGTGAGCTCCCGGCATGAAACGAATCATTGCAGAGGTCTCCTGTGTTATAGTGTAACTTTGCTTACCTTTACTTGATTATTTGTTGTTATTGTGCTGGGCTTCATTTGTATGTATCTGTGATTATTGCCCCTGCATTAAGACTTTCTAATTTTGAAACATTTTCCATTTTTTTATTTAGAAAAAAGAGAGGCATTTAGTTGCTAGTGGTGAAGCTGAAGTTCACTTAGATGAGTGCTCATGTTAATTCATCAAAGAATTCATGCTATAGTACCGATGCATTTTTCAGATGCTTTGATCTTGTATCAACCAAGGCGATCTTTACATTAAGAAACTAAGCAATTATGGGGGTCTTTTACTAAGGCATGCTGGTATTTTTAGCGCACGCTAAAGACTCCAATGTATTCCTATGGGCGTCTTTAGCATTTAGCGTGCACCTATTTTTAGCATGCGCTAAAAACACCAGCACACCTAAGTAAAAGACCCCCTTTATGTCCCAATTTGTAAATTTGCGGATAATCATAAGAAAGCTTTATTGGTTGCAGGGGTGATTCTTTCTTTCTAATGGAGGAGTGGCCTAGTGGTTAGAGCACCGGCCTTGACCTCCAGAGGTGGCCAGTTCAAATCCCACTGCTGCTCCTTGTGATCTTGGGCAAATCACCTAACCCTCCATTGCCTCAGGTACAAACTTAGATTGTGAGCCCTCCTGGGACAGAGAAATATGCAGTGTACCTGAATGTAACTCACCTTGAACTACTACTGAAAAAGGTGTGGGCAAAATCCAAATAAATAAATAAATCAACTACCTGGTTATTTGAGATTGTGTTCTGATAGATCAAATTTTATGAAACTTATAAAAAACATATTTTTGTTAGATAATTTGGGGATGACTAATCTCAAACTTGATATGGACTTTTTTTTTCAAGGCTAGCAGCAAAATATGATATTTTAAATTTAATTGTTTTATGTTATTGTATTGTTATGTAAGTTTTTGAATTATGTATGTTCACATTGTATACCACTTTGGGATAAAGTGGGATATAAATACAATAAATAGTAATAATAATAATAATAAATAATTTTAGGCTACAAAACAGACACCTAAGACTTGAAGTGACTATTGCTGATACCGACTGTATCTTATCAGTATCGTGGCTTTCATATTTCTTTTATGTTTCTAAGTTGCTTTCTGAGTGTTGACTGGATATAAAGAGAAAAGAGAGCCTAAAGCTGGTAAATAACAGGGTCCATATTATCAGAAAAGATTCTCTCACTCCAGAAACATGTGGTGCACAGAACTGGTGTAACTTTTAGGCAGACTAGGCAGTTGCCTTGCTTTCTCTCAGAAAGTGAGGTGCTTTGAGCTGCCCTTTAAATTTTAGACTTATGCTAATATAGTGATATGAATACTTTAAAGCTACAACAGGCGGGTGATTTTTCAGTTAGAGAATGACTCTTAAAAACTGATTTTAATTGAACAGGTGAAACTAAGAGACCATTGTACATTTCTCCAAAATGTTTTTACAGTAGATTATGCTCTTTGCTGGTAGAGCTGAGCTCATTGTTTTATGATTGTAGTGACCAGTAGATGGGACCAGTTTCATGTCTGTAATCAGATTTTTGGATTCTGATCCATATTTGCAGTTGTTCTAGTTGTGACATCCTGGTGGATATTCAAAATGTTTAACCTGCCAGAAATGGCTGCTAGATGGTTAAATCACTTATTCAAGGCTATCCACTAATTTTCTATAGCACTTAACCGTTTTTTTCTGCTGAAAATAAGAGGTTAGCATCTAAGTGAAAGTCGGCTATTTTGGGGGTGTCTAAGAGGCAGAGTCGGCACTTGGCTGGTTAAATGCTGATATTCAGCACTTAACAGGTCAAGATAACTGCATAAATGGGACAGCATAAAACACAGTCCTATCTTTATGCAGCAACCCATGGCTGGTTAAGTTCTGAATATCGACTTGACCAGCCATGTGTTAACCGGTCCTGCGTAAACCAGATATTCAATGCCAAACACTGGACGTGGCCCAGCATTGAATATTTATTTATTTGCACATTTATATCCCACTTTTTTCCACAGGTATGCAGACTCAAAGTGGCTTACAATGTACTGATAAGGCTAAAGCCAGACCAGTTGTTTTACAATTACAATTACATGAATTAGGATAGAAGGAACAGTGTAAGAAGAAATAGGGAAAGGATAAGAGAGACCAAAAAAGGGAATATCCAGGAATAATTATTATTGCATTTGTATCCCACATTTTCCCACCTCTTTGCAGGCTCAATGTGGCTTACAGTGTATCGTTATGGCTTTCGCCTTAACAGATTTGGTACCAGTTTGTATTATATAGCAAAGAGATTGAGCATGATAAGATTAACAAATTAAATACTAGTTTGTATTACAAAGCATGCCAGGATAAGCATGATAAGATTAAGCAAAAGAATATAAGAGGTAAGCAGTTCCACGTGTAGGTACATATAGGTCTAGAGGTGGAGGATTATTACATTTACGATTCTTGATTATTGTGGTATTCCTTTTTGAAGAGGTAGGTCTTTAGAGATTTACAAAAGTTGGTTAGTTCGTGGATAGTTTTAAGGTTAAGCGGTAGTGCATTCCATTGCTGCGTGCTCAGGTAGGAAAAGCTTGACGCGTGCGTTTGTTTGTATTTTAGGCCTTTACATCTAGGGAAGTGAAGGTTCAGGAATGTGCGGGATGATTTTTTAGCGTTCCTGAGGGGTAAATCTACTAGGTCTAGCATAATGTTGGTGTTGGTCATCAAAACACTACCACCAACTGAATATTGACCCTTTTATTCAATTAGTTAAGCCCCCTCCCATTTTAAGTTTCAGATCCTGAGTTAGATCCTGATTTTGTTTTTAAAAAAAAAAAAAAACCTGATGCAAAAATACGATAGGAAAATTACATCATGAATGGTAAAACATCAGTTTTAATATGTAGATTGCATCATATCTGCCATATTTATCTGTTTCTCTCTATCCAGACATGTTCTCAGGATAGTTTTAGAGTAACTACTGCTCTGTATATTTTATTAGGTCGTCTTACAAGACTTAAGGTGACCTTTTATGAAGCTGTGGCAAAAGGGAGCCTGAGCTGGAGTTGGCGTGTGTTTTTGATACGTGCTGAGGCCCCTCTTTTACCTCAGCAGGTAAAAGGTTCTTTATTTTTTAAAAGAAATGACTATGCAGCAAGTGAAGCACTTGCTGTGTGCCCATTTGGGGGGCGGGAAACACTTACCGCCACCCATTGAGGTAGCGGTAAGGGCTCCCGTGCTAACTTGGCGGTAACCAGGCAACACGCAACACTGCCTGATTACCTCTGGGTGCACACTGACGCTACAAAAATTAAAATATTTTTGTAGCACTGGAAATGGCGCATGCTGGGGGTAGAAACTATCGCCAGGCTGCTGCAGTAGCCTGGCGGTACTTCCGTTTTAGCAAGCGGTAAGCCCAATGCTTTGTAATAGACAGCCTCATGTAGCTATCTGTGTTTAGCAGCACCTTTCAAACATAAAATGACAGATGAAAACAAATGGGTTGTGGTAACTGTCCAGACCATAGTACTGAGCAGCTGTGAAATATTCCTTAATCAGCAGCTAGGCTTAATTGTGTGTTTCTAGATTTGTACCAAAGAGAAAATCAAGGGAGACAAATTGGGTGAGAGAGAACCAGGAGCTATGGACACTGGGACTACAGAATGGGAATGGCAGGTCAGCTAAGAAAGAAGCCAGAGGATGCAGAGAAGCAGCACAGGACTTGGACAGTCAGACGGGCCAGCACCAGGTCAGGATGAGTGAAGAACGGAACTGGAAGATATTGGGTGGGATCTATTCCTCAGTAGCAGCTGGGCTTCTGTTGTTACCAATTCCATCCCCAGTACTGATCATGCTGCTGCAACCCAAGGTGAGCAAGCACTCAGCGGAGTGAGCTTGATCCTCCTACATTCATTTGACACATTTTTTTTCTTGGGTTCGGGGCCTGTCCTGGCAGGTGTCCTCCTCCAGGTCCCTTGTGGCACCTGGTGCTTCCACCTGAGGTAGAAGGGTTTTAGCCAGTGAGATTTCTCTCCCTTCTCCCAGGAAATTTCCAACAAACACATCTGTGAATTTAACTCTTAGGATTTTCTAATCCTCTTATCCATGTCCTGCACTATCAGTACAGGTTTCACAGATTTCCCAGAGCAAAGAAAACACTCTTTTGGAACCTAAATCTTTTTTTGGCCAAGCCCTGTAGCTGCAGTTGTTCCAGCACTGAGATAAACCCTTCCCTCTCCTTTCAAGTAGAGAGTGACAGAGGTGTTCACTCTGTTTTAGCTCCTTTAGAATCTCAGCCCTCTGTAGGCTCAAGCTTATAATTGCAGCCTTTCAGCAAAACTCTTTTCCAGTCCAATCCCCACTCCCTTTTCTTTGTTTTTCCATCTCCCACACTCATTCCTGAGCAACACATAGATCAGCTTGGGCCACCTCATGGGTCCCCTCCTGCTGTTAGGGTTTATCTGACCAGCAAAAACACTTCTGTTACACCTGCACAATTTGTTCCTTTCTTTAAACATATTTTAATTGTTTACTGTTAGCAGTTATAATCATTTTATATGTACAATTTGATCACAGCTAGTGATCTTTTTTGACACAGTACAGTAACTTGCATATGGCCTTCAGCTCCACATTGAAGAACAATGATGCATCTATGGAGAGTCATGATCCCAAAAGCAGGTTTTGTGACCCCATTTGGGAAGCTCTGGATTAGAATGTAATGTAATATTTTACTGCCTGCCAATGAGCCATGCTGAACTATCATCCTGCCCCTAACAGAACAGATCCCGTCTCACTGAGAACTTCTCTTCAGATGAGGTTTCATATATTTTTCTTTCTCATTTCAAACCACCTCTCCAATAAATGCACTTTAATATTTTACAAGGTGTATTGGTCATTCATGCTGCTCTTGGGCAATGATGCTTTAGTGAGCATTTTCCAAACAGCCCACTATAGTGCAAAATTCACAGGTACTATGTACTTGCATACTTTCTTTTTGAAAATTACTCAGGGTACAAAATATCCATGGACTCTTGCAGCTGATTTTTTGAATGAGTAAAATTTCTATATCAGTGGCGGGTGGGCACTAATATATATATATATATATATATATATATATATATATATATATATATAGGCATGAGTAGTGTGCCCTACTTCTAGCATTTTTCCTCTCTCTCCCTCCTTTCATCCAGCATTTCTCCTGTTTCTCTCTCCATCTGACCAACCAAGGTCTCCCCCTTGCTCCCCTTCCTTCTCCCCAACAGCTTGTCTCTCCCCTGCCCTTTTCCATGTCCCCTCTTTCCATTCATCTTTCTCTCTGTACCCTTCTTCTATCCAGCATCCCAACTCTTTCTTTCCATTCAGCATGTCCCCTTTCTTTCTTTCTCTCTCTCCCTTCCACCAACATCTTCTCTCGCTCTCCACCTTCTGTCCAGTGTCTCCCTCCTTTCATCCATCTCCTCTCTCTTCCTCCTTTCATCCAGTGTTTCCCCTTTTTCTGTCCCCATCCAACATCTTTGATCTCTCTCCCCCCCCCCCCCCATGCCACTATGAGCAGCCTCAACAAAAGAAGAAAATGAAGCGTGGGGCCGCAGCAGCCTTCAGGCATGCGCTGTCGGTCTGCCGGTCCTCAGCCCTTGTCGGAACAGGAAATTGATGTCAGCGGGGGCAGAGGACGGCAGAGCCAACAGTGCATGCCTGAAGGCTGCTGCTGTCCCGCGTTTCATTTTCTTCTTTTGCTGAGGCTGCTCACAGAGAAGCAGCGGAGGATCATCGCAGCGGCAGCGGGAGACTTTCCCGCTTTGGCGGGAGTGCGGAAGATGACCTGCCAAAGCGGGAGTCTCCCGCTGAATGTGGGAGACTTGGCAGGCAGGCGGGCGGGCCTGAGCCAAGATTGGGCGGGCCTGGGCCCACCCATAGCTACGCCCCTGTTATATAAAAAAATGCTCATAGATTTAAAAATACAGGGTTCAATGTTCAGCAGGATTTATCTGGGTAGGACCTGCCCTACTCAAGTAAGTCCTACTTACCAGGTCTATACCAGGGGCGTAGCTATATATATAATGTCAGGTCTGGCTACACCACTGGTCTATACCAAAATGATCAGCCACATTATCTGGATAATACGTCTGAAAATCTGGACAGAATGCCTCAGCGCTATCTGGGTAGTGCCAGGGCAGAGCCAGGATAGGGTTGGGAAGGGAGATATTCATTGCACCAGGGGTTCTCAACCCAGTACTCAGGTCACACATAGCCAATCGGGTTTTCAAGATATCCACAATAAATATGTATGGGATATGTATATTAGCATGGACTACCTCCATTCTATGCAACTCTATCTCATGTATATTCAGCATGGGTAATCTGAAAACCTGACTGGCTGGCTATGTCCCGAGGACTGGGATGAGAACCCCTGCATTACACTAACCAGATTATTACCCAGACAAAGTTAAGACAGCAAAAAGGCTGTTCTAATTTAATCCAAGTAGTTATCTATCTATCTATTAGATTGTAAGCTCTTTGAGCAGGGACTGTCTTTCTTCTATGTTTGTGCAGCGCTGCGTATGCTTTGTAGCGCTATAGAAATGCTAAATAGTAGTAGTAGTAGTAGTAGTACCTCTCAGAATATCAGCGGTACCTGGGTATATGTTGGTGGCTAAGTTATTCAACAATAGTAACTGAATATGGCCCGGTGGTGAATATGCAGGTATAAAAAAAAAACATGCAGCAGCTGGCATTATAAAAAAAAAAAAACCACTTGACTTCCATGGGCTCAAAATTTACACAAGTTATTCTCCTCCTTTAACCAAAATGCTTCCTCTTAATCTGGCTAAGAGTGTATGTGCTATGAACCCTTGCATTGTCTTAGCCAAACTGCATAAGAGCAATCTTCAGATAGACAATTAAATGTCTATTTACATGGATAACTGACCTAAACAATTTGCCCCCTTAAAGTTTCAGGAGAAAAAATGGCTTGCTCTTGTTCAAAAATGGCTTGGCCCATGTAATGTATTAGCTAAAGTTAACGGATGTGATTTCTTTGCTTTTGTATTGTTTCTCAAAACCTATTAAAGACTTCTATAAATTAAAAAAACAAAAAAACAAAAAGCTAGTTGCGTCTCAATAGTGTGCTCCTGAGAGTAAAGAACAAAACTTATTTTAATGGCCTGACCATAGGGCAGCAGATGCTATACTGCAGAAGTAGGCAAACTTCATTTTATGCAGGGCCACATTTGTGGTTCTTATCTGTATCAGGGGTAGGAGACCCTCTCCCAGAGCTTCAGTAAGGGAGTTGGGGGATGGGGTTCCTCTCACTCCAAACACTGATCAGGCTGGGGGGGGGGGGGGAACATACTATATTCCCAGGCTATATAAAAAAAGAATTAAGGCTTTACAATGCAAAATTTTAGGTGTTAAATTATGTAGCCTAGGAGTATAAAATAAACACTGAGCCCAGTATTCTGCTCAGACAGACCCACAACGTCTGCCCTTCCTTCTCCCCAGCCAGACCCAAGTACTTTCCTCAGCTGGATCCCCAGTACTCTGCCAGACAGACCCCAGCATTCCTTCCCCTACCTTTGAGGCTTGCTTCCTTACAGCTCAGTCAACTTCCACAGAGAGACTGCCTCCTCTCGTTAGTGCACGGCAGTGGTACCCAGCTGCCTTCTCTTACCTGCGACATGGTACCTGGCAGCGTTGTGGCTCTTTTTCCTTTTTCTTCTGTGCATATAGTAACTCCGCCCCTATTCATCTACTTATCAACAGCCTGTGGTGTCTACCTGTAGGCCAGCACCCTTTTTTATTAACGTAAACAGTTAAGGATGGGTGAGCTGGATTAAATGGTTCAGTGAGAGAGTTTTGGTCTACAGGCTATAGCAAACTCTCCCCTGCTCTACTGAACTAAGTTTTGAAACCTTTACTGCAGGGTCCTCAAACCCAGTCCTTGAGGTCCACTTCTTCAAATTCAGTCCTCAAGGTCCACCACCCAGCCTGGTTTTAGGATTTCCACAATGAATATGTATGAGATCTATCTGTATTCACTTCTTCCACTGCATGCAAATAGATCTCATACATATTCATTGTGGAAGTCCTGAAAACCAGGCTGGATGATGGACCTTGAAGACTGGATTTCAGGACCCCTGCTTTACTAAATGCAAGACTTCAGTTGTTTAATAATTATTTTATTATTGGGTTTACATTTTATTTATTATAGTACCACATTGAGTAGTTCAGAGTGGCAGTGTATAAAAATAAAATGAAACTGAAAGAGGATGAGATGACCCAATCACCCAACACTAAGAAACTGCTAATGAAACTTCATATCTCTGTGCTTTGTCTTTTGAAGTGATACCTCAGCTTGTCTTGTATGAAAGATCATCATGGTGGATATTCTTCTTGAGGCAATATAATGGTAAGTATAGTACTGAACACCTGCAAGAGCAGAAAATAACTTCTAGAGTACCCTACAGTTTTTTTTTCTGATATTTCAGAATGTTTTAGGGTGTTGGATAGGCTGAACTATCTCCTGAAGCAGCCTTTCACCTTTGGTGAGCTGAAATCAGTTAGTGACATGCTCAATTGTGCATGTTGCATTAATATAACATTATAAACTAGTATTTCCAGACTCTTTTATGGAGTTATACATAGCCAGCTGGGTTTTCAGGACAGCCACAATGAGACTGGAGACCCAGCACACTGAAATGTATGTAAATCTATCTCATGCATATTAATTATACCTTTCCTGAAAACTAGAACAGTTGGATGTACCTCCAGGCATAGGAGCCAACATTTCAAAATTTGGGATGTTAAACCCCAATGGAAATTACCTTTCCCTAGACTCAGTCAAGGAATTTGTTCAATATTGGGAATGCTCAAGCACCTTCAGCAACCACAGAGCTGGCTCCTATGCTTCCAGGACAGGGTTGAGAAACCCTTACAGACCATTACCAAGTACCTCTTCACCTTCTCCTGGCTGGGTCTCAGGTGACCTCATTACCGTGTTTCCCCGAAAATAAGACACTGTCTTATATTAATTTTTGCCCCCCAAAATGCGCTAGGTCTTATTTTCAAGGGCTGTCTTATTTTTCGGGGAAGGATCGGGGTTGGATTGGGGTTGGCCCGCCCACCCTCCGTCGCTCCAGGAACTAACCTTAAACGCCTCCTTTCACCTTTGCAGCAAGCAGCAGCAGGGCAGGCCACTCCTTCCTTCTGTGTCCCGCCCTCACCTGACGTAACGTCTGTGAGGGCGGGGCACGGAAGGAAGGAGAGGTCTGTCCTGCTGCTGCTTGCTGTGAAGGTGAAAGGAGGCGTTTAAGGTTAGTTCCGGGAGCGACGGAGGGGGAGGGGCCCGGCGACCTCGGGTGTGGGCCGGGGGCGGCCTTGTCCGGCCCTCGGCGGCCCTGCTTTCAAATAAAAATTTGCTAGGTCTTACTTTCGAGGGAGGCCTTATATCTACCAATTCAGGAAAACCTCTACTAGGTCTTATTTTCGGAGGATGACTTACTTTCGGGGAAACAGGGTACCTAAGGAAAGAGTTGACTCTGTTGAAATACTGCTGTACATAGTAGTCTGACAGCTCTGCCCTTCAGTTTAATTTCAAAAGGAAGAGTATACTGTGAGCCACTCAAATGTCATTTATTGTATGCCAGCTGAGTAGGAGAAGCCCCACGCTCACAAGGCTCAGTTATGTATCAGTTATGTCTCTCCATCAAAGGCATGGTAGAAGAGAATTTGAAGTCTCATAACCAGGATGAAGCAGGAATTAGCTGGGTACACATGCTCTGACTGCAACAATATATATACAAGCTTCATGGCAATCTTCCATTTGTTCTGTTCATAGCTGACTCAGACTGTTGGAGAAGCATCTTTTTTTAGCCCAGGAGGTTCTTCACTTCTCTTCCACAAGAAGCTGGAGATTATGATGAAACTGTTTCTGGGATGGTTCATGTTACTTGCCATGTCTATCTTCATGCTTGGGTTTTTCTTTCATATACAAAAGGTCCAATTGTGGCATCCATGGAAGGAAAGTAAGTAAAAAAAATCACTCTAGTTAAACTGTAGTGGAGGTAAAAGATGACTTTCATTCAGGGGTGGCTACTTGGTTTGTACCCCGTTACAGTATGCAGAATTTAAAAGGTACTGCTGATAGCATCATGGTTACAAATAGGTAAACATTCTCATGGCCATTTTAAGCCTCATATGTGAGCTTATTCATTCTGAAGATTTCTGTAATTGATTTCTCAATAAAAATGATTTCGTCAAGAAAAATAAGGTGACTTATCTGGCTATGAATGTATGCAGGTCAGTATTCAGACCCGGTGGTCACTGTACTTTTTACATTGCTGGCTACAATTTTTCTAATATATCTATATATATTCATCGCCATTACATGGATAGGCAACAGTGCTGAATATAGGTAGCCTGAGTAGGCTTAGAAATGGGGGAACTGGGTTCAATTCCTATTGTGGTTCCTTGTGACCCTGGACTTAACTGTCCATTGCCCCAGGTACAAAAACTTAGATTGTGAGCGCACTAAGGGCAGATACCTACAGTACCTCTGAAATGGGTTAAATCAGAGTCACTATTCTCCTTGGTTTACACCGGAACTGACAGTTTTAAAGTACAATTGTAGAAAGCTAGAGAGATTATGGCCATATTCCCATCAGGAAAAAGATAGACTAAACTGGTGCAAAGTTATTAGAAATTATAAAGAGAAAATAGTGTCTGCTAAGAAACTAATATTTTTCCAACAAAATTAAGCAGAGAGGGACCCAATCATAAGAACTCTTCTGTATTGTGAAAGCTTTGTTTTCTAAACCAGCACAAAAGCCATCCTTAGTTCCTTCTGCAGATGAATGTGCTTCATTTTTTAAACAAAAGATTTCATCAGTAAGAACTCAGTTCATATTCCCAGTAGAGAGTACATTGTGGGAACGAAACCTTCCAAGACAACTGATTAGCACTGGAATTCCAGCTGATCAGCTAGGAATTGAATTTGTACCAATAACTGCAGTCCAATTAGCTAACCCTTCCTTTTACAAAGTTGCACGGTAATGCCAACACAGTGCATGGGATGTGTTGGCATTACCGCACCAACAGCCACTAGTGTGGCTTTGTAAAAGGGGGGATAAGTAACTGAAACAATTTGGAGAGGAGGAGTAACCTAGTGGTTAGTGCAGTGGACTTTGATGCTGGGGAACTGGGTTTGATTCCCACTGCAGCTCCTTGTGACTCTGGGCAAGTTACTCAACCCTCCATTGCCCCTCGTATAAATAAGTACCTGTATATACCACGTAAACCACCTTGAAGGTAGTTGCAAAAACCACAGAAAGGTGATGTATCAAGTCCCTTTTCCCCCTTACTATATGCCACTCTTGCTCCTGACTACCTTGCTACACATACTGTAATTTAGACCAGTTCCTTATATCTTGTTTAACTGTACAAAGAACTTGCTTTGAGTTTAGCCACCCATCTATTTAACCCTACTGCCTCTGTACCACCCATCTTGTTCCCACCCATATATCTGCACTTGGCTCCTCAGCCACATGGTAAGCTGTACTGTAGAAAAACATTAGTATCATAGCAATGTTATTTGAATGTTCTAATTGTGTGCTTATTAGGTGTTTCATTAATATTATGCTGATATCATATTATATCTCTGCTATTTGAATTTCAGTGCTGTTAAATGTGTATATTTTTGATCCTGTTTCATGGTGGTCCTATTATTAGGTTTTAATTTGCTGTTCCCAAGTTTATCTCATTTATTGTATTTTTATTTATATTTGGTCATTTTTAGTATAGTTATGCTGTTAACAAAGTTGTAAGTTTTAGGTTAACCAGTACCTACTGTGCACCACCACGGGCGACTCTTCTCATAAAGGCGGTTAATAAATCTCAATAAATAAAATAAAAATAAAAGTGTTTACAAATTAGATCCATGCTAAAGTACTCGAGGAACCTTATGCTTTGGTGGGGAGATAAGGTAAAAGTTAATAGTTTGAAGACGGTGTTATGTATACACAAGTACTAATGTGTTGACTGCTGGCTATGCATTATTTTTGTACCATGTGCATCTCGAGAATAGAATTTGTGTTTATTTTGTCTTCAATAAAATTGTTGAAACATAAAGATAAATTACATAATACTAAAAAAAAAAATTAGATCCATGCCCTACTGCTATGTTAAAATAATTTTCTTTAGGTTCCACACCATGGCTACTGAAATTTTGTAATTTACTTGTTTCAACAGGTAGCTTTTCAGAAGATATAAATACAGTACTATTGACTCCCATTCTGAAGGATCAAACTGACGGCCTCTTTTATCAAGCCGTGCGGCAATGCTGCCAAAGCCCATTCAAAGTGAATGGCCTTTGTCAACATTGCCACATCAGGAACCTCTAGTGTGGCTTGATAAGAGGCCCTAAATCAGCAGAAATCTGCTCTAATCTTTCTGAACTTGTGTTGCCTCTCAGCTTCAATAAATACATGGTGTGATGAAATGCCTAGCCACCCGCCTGGGGCTAATCCTGTGGCCACCTGGAGGGTCTGTCCCCAGCACAGCTCAGGTCCACCTGAACCTGCCGCTTGTGCTCTACACTAGCACCCTCCACCCTACCGACTGGGTCTCACTTGCCTCTGGGCAAGTCTCTCACTCTCAGGTTATTCCCCGGTGATTTCTAGGTTATTGGGGCCATATTCTCATGGGTACCACAGTCACCAGAAAGCACCCACAGACCAAAACACAAACCACCAGGATTCTTAGTCAGTCCAGGCAAGAAGAGTCAATAAAACCAGGTTTATTGTCAGAGTAGAACAGTGAACCATGTAAAACAGGTGGAAAAGAACAGGCAATAACAGATAACTGAATATGGATCAAATATAAAACTATCTAAACATTTGTTTACTACCTAAGTAGTACCTATGGAGTTGAGGAACAAGATATAGTTGCTAACAGGTTGTGAAGTCTAACTGTTCACAGGGTCTCAGGAAAAGAGAACCTTCTCTTTCCACTCCCTTATCTGAAACTAAAAAAAATACCTCACAGCTTAAGCCAACAGCTTTTGGCGGGAAGAAGAAAACTGTCACTTCTGGTACAGCCTTAAAAAAAATAATAATAATAATAATCACCCATCTGCTGGCCAATTAGGAGAAATGCATGTCATCAGTAAAATAATACAGTTCATAGGCTTAGAAACCCACTGTTTTGTCACACTTGGCTAAACATGAAATACTTGATTACATGCAATCAGGTTTCCATAAAACTTTTAGGGCCCTTTTTACTAAGGTGTGCTAGTGTTTTTAGCACATGCTAAAAATTAGCATGTGCTAACACTAGAGACACCCATATATTCCTAAGGGTGTCTCTAGCATTAACATGTGCAGATGTTTGTTATCACTAGTAGCAGAACTCAGATCATTATTAGATAGAAACATAGAAATGTGATAGCAGATGGCCCATCCAGTCTGCCCATCCTCCGTAATCCTTAACTTCTCCTTTTCCTAAGGGATCCCTCATGCTTGTCCCATGCTTTCTTAAACTCTGACACAGTCCTCGTTTCCACAACCAGGAGGCCATTCCACACTTCCACTACCCTTTCCGTAAATGAATACTTTCTTCGATTTCTCTTAAGCCTATTTCTTCTTAACTTCATCATATGCCCCCTCATTCCAGTATTTTCCTCCATTTGGAAAAAGGCTCTTTTCCTGTACATTAATGCCCCTGAGATATTTAAATGTTTCTATCATATCTCCTCTTTCTCTCCTCTTTTCTAGCATATACATGTTGAGGTTCATAAGCCTATCCTTATATGTTTTATGTCAAAGACTGCTTACCAATTTTGTAGCCGCCCTCTGGACCGACTCCATCCTTTTTATATCTTTCCATAGGTGTGGTCTCCAGAACTGGACACAGTACTCTAAATGGGGCCTCACTAGAGACTTATACAAGGGCACCATCACCTGGTCATCCCTCTCTTTATGCATCCAACATCCTTCTGGCTTTGACCATCGCTTTTTCTACCTGTTTGGCCACTTTAAGATCATCAGACACAATCACACCCAAGTCCCACTCTTCCTTTGTACACTGTTCCCTTGGATTCTTGTGACCCAAATGCATGACCCTGCATTTTTATAGCATTAAATCTTAGTTGCCAAATACAGTGCAATCCGCCTAAGTGCAAGGGTCTGGGACCAAGAAATACATGCAGTTAACTGGAGCGTGCACTTAACCGTTGTGACACAAAGAAGCTTGACATTTGATAAACATATGTACAGTACTGTTTATTATATGTACAGTATACAGTCTCCGTTAATTGATGTTAGGCTTACTTGAAGTAATCAGCCATAGTCCTCTGTACACTCTTGTGTATGTGAGTTCCATAGACTAAATCTGCCAGACGGTAAAAACTGTCATAGCACTGACATCCAGTGGCCTTCAGATAGGCCCGCACGGTGTTGAGACTCTCCAGCACTCTTGCAAAAGTAACAGGAGGTTGTTGAATTTCGTCAGCATGTGCCTCGCTGCTCACTTCATCATCTGTTTCATCATCAGCCATTGCCTGCGTGTAGGCGCATATCTGGACATCAGTGCTGTCGTCAGCTGTTTGTAGATCGTAATCAACAGCTACGTAGTTATGAAACTCCTCTTCAGTAACACAGGCTGGGATGTCTATAGCCTGTTCATCTGACGCGTTTGCAACAGCTGCATCTGTTTCATCCCTCTCCACATCCTTAACAAAGCTTGCCCGCTTGTAGCAGTTCACAATGGTTGCCTGTGTAACATGATTCCAGGCTTCTTTCTGCATATGTAAGGAATCCAACAGTGATAGATTATGAGCCAGTTCAACAGCACGTTTATCCCTGCCAGTTTGGTCATCCATAACGCTCATCAGATGGCGTAGCACAAGAGCCCGATAATGTTCTTTGAAATTGGCTATTATGCCCTGATCCATAGGTTGGATCAGAGAGGTAGCGTTTGGTGGCAGGAAGACCACCTGACATCATCACTGTGTGCAGCACAATTATCACAAAGCAACAAAATCTGACGCTTTTGTGCCCGCATTCTAGTGTCTAACTTCTTTAGCCACTGCTTCCAAATTTCCACAGTCATCCATGAATTTGCGTTAGTCTCGTATGACACAAGAAGTCGCTTAACATTCTTGAAGCAACGGGGCTGTTTGCTCTTTCCAATGACGAGTGGTTCCAACTTCTCACTCCCATCCATATTGCATCAAAGAAGGATCATCAGTCGGTCCTTCGTCGTTTTACTTCTTGTAATTTCAGCTTGTTTGAATGCAAGTGTTCCATCAGGAATCGCTCGCCAGTAGAGACTGTTTTCATCAGCATTGAAAATGTCATGAGGTGCAAGCTCGTTCAAGATAGTAGGAAGAACTGAAACAATCCAATTTTCAGCACCAAAGTCATCAGCGTCTTGTTTTTCACCATGCTGTTTGTGGAATTTTATGTTGTTCCTCTCCTTCCATCTTTCCAACCATCCAACAGTGGCTTTGAATTCAGTTAGTCCAAGACTTTCAGCTAGCTGATTAGCTTTCTCCATAAGCAGTGGACCACTGACAGGAAACTGTCTGCTTCTGACTTGAGAAAATCACAGAAGAGCATCTTCTACCTCCTCAGCTTTTCCCGCCCATTTTCGTTTCCGTTGTGGATTTGTATTGTTTGTCTTCCAGAAGCTGGTCTTCCTGCTTCAAGATACGTGAAATTTGACTGGGATTAACACCATATTCTTTAGCAATAGATGCTTGACTTTGTTTTCTATTTTTTTAAGAACTTCTATTCGTTCAGCCAGTGTTAGTCTTACAGTTGCGTGACGACAACGACCCCAGTGTACACTCTAACAGCATTCTTTCACTTATTCTGCCTGTGGCAGTTAAGGGGGCGGTAAATTTGAAATCTCGTTGGTTGTCACACGCCAATCGGCTTCCATATTCCGTGCGCGCGCTTATGCGGAGTCTTTCCTGCAGAGGAGTGGTCTTAAACCATGCATATAAGCGAATCTTGCACTTATCAGTGGTGGGCTAAACCGAAGTTTGTCCCAGTAGAAATTGATGGCACCAAAATCGGGACAGAAGTACGGCATGCAGTTAAACAGAGCATGCGCTTATCTGATGTGCACTTAAATGGAGTGCACTGTGTTGGACCATTCCTCAAGCTTTGCTAGCTCCTTCCTCATGTTATTCACACCTTCCTGGGTGTCCACCCTGTTGCAGAGTTTGGTATCATCCGCAAGGAGACAAACCTTACCAGACAGCCCTTCTGCAATATCACTCACAAAGATGTTAAAAAGAGCCAGCCCTAGGACCAATCCCTGCAGTACTCCACTCAGAATGTCCCTATCTTCAGAGCAAGCTTCATTTACCACTACCCTTTGTCTCCTTCCATTCAATCAATTTTTAACCCAGTTAGTTATTCTAGGTCCCATACTGAGGGAAGTCAGTTTATTTATGAGTCACCTGTGCTGCTAGATCTGTTGGCTGCCTTTGATCTAGTTTTTTTTTTATTCAACAATATTTCAAATTTACAACCAAGCAAAAACACTGTACAGAAAAGTATGATTCACAAATATATTCTATGAGAAAAAAAATGAACAAAAGAAAGGAAAATTATAAATTGAAAATCATACTCGTTCACATTGTTGCAGGAATTACCACTATTATTAGCAGAATCTGTGGTACTTCAGGAGTCAAACACCACACACCAGAATGAGAGAGAAATCTTCTTTATTTGCCAGCAAACAAAGTAGGACATCAGCTCTAGGTCTCTTCTTCTCTTTCTCAGCTCTCTGGATCCTGCGTCTCCTGTCTGTCCTCTAACGTAAGCTGCCTCTGCTCTCAGTTATATAGGGTCCTACACCTCTCTAGCCCCCCTTTCTCACCAGATGGTAAAGAATAGATTGATTACCCTGTCTTGAACTAATTATCTCTATACATTTACTCCAAAATATCAGTTACATAGGTTTGAGATATTTCCTAAACTGACCTATGACCTGGGGCCTCTCAAACTAGACAATGTGGCACCTATCTCTTGCATTTTATTATTATTTCTCATATTCCCAGTCATAGCTTAAACTGCTAACTGGACTCTGGCATTCATTAAGGGGTCAAGGGGCCAATCTTGCTTAATGGCACACATACATGATTTGTTATTACTTTCAGGATACCAGTCCTACATTTAGCTATTCATCAAGGAGATGACTTGACTTTCCCTGACCTCTTTCACCTATTAGTTTCATACACAAAACTAGCTAGGACTGTGGATAATTCAAACCAGATGATGACCTCTTAAACTGCAGACAAAGTTCACTTGAAAAGTCAGTCAAAGATGTAACACTGAATTGAAAAGATATTCTACATAGAAATAGAACTTATTAATTACACAGAATAAAACATATTCTAAAATAAGCAGAAATCAGAATTCCTTATAAGACAAAATCTAAACCATCTAGAATATCTATATGTAAACTATCTTCTTCTAACCAGCATTAGCCTAATCCTTTAATCTGCCTGCGAAACTGTCCAGTATGCCTTGCTTATAATGGCCTCCAGATGTGGTAAATAATACCTTTGAACTAACATTAACTCAAAAAGGGACAAAGAGAGTTTCATTTCTCTCTGACCTTTCTAACCTCTAGTCTAGCAAAAGCTAGACTTCTGAGCAAATTAAACCCAGATGGCATTCTTCCACTTTACAGGACTGAACCAAAGTTAAACACCAAATTAATATGATTTCTTTGCCCAGGCTGCCTCAACATTACAGGATCCAAATTTACAATAATAATAATTAAAAAAAATAAGGGCCCTTACTATATAACTCCTGGTAGAATCTGACAAATTGGATCACTTTCCTTTGTATATATCACATTCCTATCCCCTTTTATTCAAGTAACCTGATGGAGTTTCCTAGAAGGCTGCACGAGATTAGCAAGTAATTCCCTTGCCTTGGTTCCTCATTGATATAACTTATACTTGTTAATATTAATATGGATCCTTGCTCTCCTGTTTAGAATGTCTTCTATCTGCTTCCTTAGAATTAAATACCTATTTCTATCTTCCACGCTATTTTTGTTAAGTGAAAAACAGAGAAAATCAAGCCATTGGGATGTAGGAGGGGCCAGCATTTTTAGCATACTGGTCCCCGAGACATCCCAGGAGAGGAACCCAGCAGATATAGTGGTACTGAGACAAGGAGGCTTCCATGGGATCTGAAGCATGGAAAAGAAGCAATGAGAAATCCAAAAATGAGGTAACACTTGCAAAGAGGTCAATCAAGTACTGAGCTTAAATCCAAATCCACCAGAGACAAGACAGTCTCAGAAGAAATTGCAGGCATGGAGCAGACCAAAGCAACCAGCTAGCCTGGTGGGAGCCTGCTGACACCTGTTGGCAGGAGGTCAGAGGTTCATCCATGCAAGTCTCTTCCAGAAGCTGAGGCTCCGGCAAGTCTTGCAGCCTTCAGAAGGGGACATGTCAACAAACCAAGGACTCACATTTCACAAGAACTTGGAATTTCTAAAGATTATGCAAAATATTAATTCGAGGCAGGCTGGTCATTAGTTTTCTCAATTCAATTTCAGTTTGACCTATTGGCCAGGTTTTTAGAATAGCAAGGCAGATGCATTGTCTTGGAGATGGAAGAGACATCTGAACAAGAGAGATGAATGACTATACTTCGGGCTGAGAACTTTATTGTGGGCACTAGAAAGCAGGATATTTTGGAACAAATTAAGAAGAAACTGACCAAGGATCAGTTTGCTCAAGATCAGAAAAAGAGAGAAACTGAATTGGGAGAAGAAACAGATTAGCTGGTTACAGAGTTGTTTCTGTAATGGAGATACACTGTACACAACAAAATGGGCTTCATATCTAGAAATGTTACAGACGTGCTGTGGCTCCCATCTAGCAGGATTGCTGGCATATCATTCACACAGTTTGGTTTTATATAAGAGCTAAAGTGGAGTGCAGTCACCCAAAAGCTATGTCTATCCGTTCCACCCTACTCATTATTTTATAGATCTCTATCATATCTCCCATCTTTTCTCCAAGCTGAAGAGCCCTAGCCACTTCAGTCTTTCCTCATAGGGAAGTCATCCCATCCCCTTTATTTTTGTCGCCTTTCTCTGTACCTTTTCTAATGCCACTATCTTCTTTGAGATGCGGTGACCACAATTGCACACAATAGTCGAGGTGCAGTCGCACCATGGAGCAATACAAAGGCATTATAACGTCCTCATTTTTGTTTTCCATTCCTTTCCTAATAACACCTAACATTCTATTTGCTTTCTTTGCTGCGGCCGCACGTTGAGCAGAGGGTTTCAATATATCATCAATGATGACACCTAGATCCCTTTCCCGGTCGGTGACTCCTAATGTGGAACCTTGCACTACGCAGCTATAGTTTGTAATTTTCTAAACACTGCATTCATTGTCTATGCCTGGAGAAAAATTTGGATTCCCAATTAATGACAGGAATCTGATTTAAAAGATATCAGGTTCCAGAAAAATAAAAGAGCTTGCCCTGCTTCCCTTAAGGGCTTCAATAAAATGCTTTGAGGCCCTTTTACAAAGCTGTGGTAAGCACGAATCCGTGTTTGCCACAGCAAAAAATGGCTTACTGGGGGGAAGGGTGACATCATGAACCAAGATGGATGCCTGAGCTTTTTGCTCTGGATGCCCTCTTTTAAATCATCAGCTTATCCCAGACATCTTGTGCTTTCGTTTACCTATCTTGACCCAGTTTTAAAGGGTGTCATCATCTGAGGGAAAATGTTGCAATCTCAGCAACCCAGCTTTAAGGAATTTTCCTATCAACCATAGCTGCAACCTCCCCTCGTGGTGGCAGTTAAGATGATACATTGAAACCCTCTGCTCAGTGTGCAGCAGCTAAGATGGCGTTGGGAGATGAAGGATCCATGCCTCCACCAACATAGAATGTTGATTGTGAGTGAGAGCACTCGCCCACCCCAGACGATCGCCTGAAGCTGTTGGCTGAGTTCCATGAGCTTCTTCATGACATCAAATGAGATATCAGGGCTGGCTGCACTAATATAACTGTCTAGATGCAACCTTGAGCTGTTATGGAATTGGTGCTAAGCCTGCCCCTGTGTGGTGCCTACAATGAGGCATCAATTTATGGTTTAATGTATTTTATTCAGGATCAAGATAACCATATAGCGAACAACTGAACAGCAAGTCTAGGCACAGTCGTCAAGCTGTTGCAGGCAATGAGTAAACAAAAAAGAAAACAGTGAGCAAAACACCTTACAATAAAAAACTGAAAAACTTGTGATCCCAATTTTATGAAGAGCCCACTACCACCCAACCCCATAACCCTTTTTCTTTGATTGAGGCATCAGTTTATAGAATTGCCACCAAGGTGTGCGTCCAGAGAAAAATGACAAACCCATACTACAGGGGTTCTTAACCAGTGGTGCCAACATCCCCAACTAGTGTGGAAAGAGGTCAACTTGAAATCTGAGGCAATATATTGAAGAGTGAAGGCAGTTCTTAGGAAAGTTATTGGTACTGTGTACTATTGTAATTTTAGCCACATGTTAGCAGCTAACACTTAAGTGTCCTTATACTAAGGTGCGCTAACAAATTTAGCGTGCGCTAGTGATTAGCACATGCTAAATGATGATACCCATAGGAATATAATGGGTGAAATATCATTTAGTGCATGCTAATCAATACTGTACACTAAATCTGTTAGCACACTAAGGACCCCTCAGTGATATATATAGCTGCTACTAGTCACTAGTGGACATGGGGAAGCAGGCGCAGGGTCGCCGAGAGACTGGGCTGGGCCCGGGGCAAGGCTGCCCCCGGGGCCCCGCCCATGCTGCCCGCACCGCCCCTCTCTCCCCTCCACCCCCCCCCCCCGAGGTCGCCACAGCCACTGCTCCCTCCTCCACCCCCCCCCCCGGGGTCACCGCCGCCGCTCCCCCTCCGTCCGCCACTGGGCCCCCTGCATTGAAATCGCAGTCTCACCTCAGTGAAAGCAGCGCTGCAGGCAGCAGAATGCCTCCCTTTGGCCCTCCTTCCCTCCTTGTGTCCCGCCCTCGCGGAAGTTACATCAGACGAGGGCGGGACACAGGGAGGGAAGGAGACCCGAAGGGAGGCGTTCTGCTGCCTGCAGCGCTGCTTTCATGGAGGTGAAACTGCGATTTCAATGCAGGGGGCAGACGGTCGACAATGGAGGGCGGGTGGGACTGCGGCGCCGGGCCCCCCTTGGAGGCCCAGGTCCGGGGAATTCTGTCCCCCCCCTGCCCCCCCTCTCGGCGGCTATGAGCAGGTGCAAGGGTTTCATTAATCAGCTAAGAGGGTGCAGACACCAAAAAAGGTTAAGAGCCCCTACCTTACTGGTTGGATTTGTTTAAGCCTGGGATATAGGCATGGTACAACAAGTACATAAACACATCAACAGCAGTACTTAGAAATATTAGTAATGATGTTATCCTGTTGTCTGGACAAGTATTTTATTGCTTGTAAATTTTGTTCAAATTTACAATAAAAAAAAACAAGAGTTACAAAAATATTAGGAATTAAGGCACATAAATATAGTAACTAAATAGATAAATAGATAAAACATATATACTTCTAAAAAGCAATTACCAAAACAAAAGACTCCAAAACAATCAATGAATGAGTCGCACAAACATAATTGTCCATAAGGGACATGCACATAAGCCAACTTCCATGTTACAACTATCTCAGTATTGTTACAAGAAATTATATTATTACATGAAGCGTATTTATTAAGAATCCAGAAAACATATGAGAGAGAACAATAGCCGTAAAGCATAAAAATAATTTGCAAAAACCACATTGCTACACTCATATATTAGACTACAAAGGGGTTATTATCTAGTGTCCTTGAACATAAAACAAAAACATATCAGTGAATATCCAAATGAAAACGGACTGGTGCTTTAATAAATTTTTTCTTATTGTCCTTATTAACATGATTGCTAGGAAGGAATCCTATCTTCCCTTCTTATTTCTCTCATTTTATCATCTCTTCCAGGTCCTACGCAAACATGGGAGATAAGTCAAATGCAACGCAAGCTTATATTGAACTCTACCTGCATGAAATACAATCTCACTAATCAGGCCAAAAGACTGAATCCCCATGTTGCCTACCAGCTGTTTGTAATGCCGAGCCATAAAATAATCTTTTGTAGTGTACCTAAGGCAGGTTGCTCCAACTGGAAGAGGATCTTTCTCCTCCTTGCGATGAACATGACCAATGAAACTAATGCATTGGACAATGAGAACATTAACAGGAGCTCAGTTTTGATGAACATCCACAGCACACCATTGCTGAGGAGACTGATTTCTTATCCTTCCATGCAACAACTGGAACTGCTCAATAATTACACCAAAATGATGTTCACCCGAGATCCCTTTGAGAGGTTGGTTTCTGCTTACAGAGACAAATTATTACATGTTAACCCAGCATACACTGAAAGATTTATAAATCCTATTAAGGCAGCTTTCCAGAAGTCTTTGACATCTGAAGAAAAGGTGACTTTTCAGGAATTTGTTAACTTCATCTTGCAAGAAAAAATGAATGACGTTCATTGGAGGCCAATGTACAAAGTCTGTGATCCTTGTCGCATTCGGTATGATATAATTGGCAAGTTGGAGACTCTAAATCAAGATGCCGCTGGCCTCCTCAGAAGCTTCGGGGTCCCTGAGGGTCTGCACTATCCTACATTCAAAAAGCATAAGACAGAGCCACGGACTAATGAACAGATTACTAAAGAGTATCTTGAAAAATTGAGTGAAAAACAGATAGAGCAGCTGTTTAAGCTCTATGAGATTGATTTCTCTATGTTCAACTATTTAAGCAATATATAAGACATTTTAACTTCTCAGTTTTCTGAGACCTTTCTATAGGTCTTCACACTGCACTTTGATTTTAAGTATTCCGGATAATCAAAACCTAAATGGGTGGTGATTAGCTATATAAAAACAGAATGACTGTGCAGTGAAGTGGTACATCAGTTTCAAAGTGTGTATCTATATCTATCTATATCTCGAGAGAAAGAGAAAATAATGCACATGGGGAAGCCAATTCTAGTTCTTATGAAGTAATGGACTCTAGGTTTGCCATTACCGCTAATTAAAGATATATTGGAGTCATTGTGCACAGTTCTATAAAAATATCAAATAAGTAAAGTAGGGGTCAAACAAACTGAAACTGTTGGAAATAAAAAAACATTTTCCAAACAAATAAACAATCTACTACTGAAATCTATAGTGCAAAAAAAAAAAAAAAGGCAGGAAGACCAAGCAAGGAGAAGTAGAGGCTGACCAACAGACAAATCCAACACAGGAGATATTGTGAAGAAATACTTCATTGTCGCTGATATAGGGGGACCCGACATGATCCGTGCTTCGGCGTCACACAACGCCTACATCAGGGGTCTTGTAATAGTTCCTTGGAAAACACTTTATATACCAAAACAGTCAGGAGATGCCAACTCCAGGATTATGGTACAACCAAAATGGCAAAAAAGGCATGCGCAAATAAACAAACTGGGGCCCGAAGGGATTTTTTTATTTGCGCATGCCTTTTGGACATTTTGGTTGTACCACAATCCTTGAGTTGGCATCTCCTTACTGTTTTGGTATATAAAGTGTTTTCTGAGGAACTATTACAAGACCCCTGATGTAGGCGTTTTGTGATGCCGAAACACGGACCAGGTCGGGTCCCCCTATATCAGCAAAAATAAAGTGTTTCTTCACAATATATCCAGTGTTGGATTTGTCTGTTAGTCAGCCTCTACTTCGTCTTGCTTGAAATCTATAGTGCACCCACATTTTGATTACAATCTGCAGTTCTGTTCACCCCATCTCTAAAATTACATAATGCATTTACTCTAGATAAGATATATTAAAGGCGATTAGACTTGAAGCAACTTATTTGGAGAGTCATGGGATAGGAGGTAGCGTTCTATTGTGGATTAAAACTGGTTAAAAGATGGAAAATAGAGAGTAGGATTAAATGGTCAGTATTCTGAATAAAGAAGGTTAGATAGTGGGGTTCTATACTATAGAAACTCACAAGCACCAGTCAATTACTAATGCTTTGTAGTCACGAGATCTAAATCTTTTTTTGGGAGAAGTTGAGGGGCATAATCGAACAGGGACGACCATCTCTAAGGATGTCCCGGTGAAGGGGCAGGGAAACCCGTATTATCGAAACAAGATGGGTGTCCATCTTTCGTTTTGATAATACGGTCGGGGACAACCAAATCCCAATGTCCTTAGGTCGTCCTTAGAGATGGTTGTCCCCAGTCTTCGGCGATAATGGAAACTGAGGACACCCATCTCAGAAATGACCGAATCCGAGCCATTTGGTCGTGGGAGGAGCCAGCATTCGTAGTGCACTGGTCCCCCTCACATACCAGGACACCAACCGGGCACCCTAGGGGGCACTGCAGTGGACTTCAGAAATTGCTCCCAGGTGCATAGCTCCCTTACCTTTGGTGCTGAGCCCCCCAAAACCCACTTCCCATAACTGTACAACACTACCATTGCCCTAAGGGGTGAAGGGGGGCACCTGCATGTGGGTACAGTGGGTTTCGGGTGGGTTCTGAAGGGCTCCCATTTACCACCACAAGTGTTAACAGGTAGGGGGAGATGGGCCTGGGTCTGCCTGGCTGAAGTGCACTGCACCCACTGAAACTGCTCCAGGGACCTGCATACTGCTGTCAGGGAGCTGGGTATGACACTTGAGGCTGGCAAAAAAAAAAAAAAATTAAAGTTTTTTTTTTTTAGGGTGGGAGGGGGTTGGTGACCACTGGGAGAGTAAGGGGAGATAATCCCCGATTCCCTCCGGTGGTCATCTGGTCAGTTCGGACACCTTTTTGAGGCTTGGTCGCGAAAAATAAATGGACCAAGTAAAGTCGGCCAAGTGCTCGTCAGGGATGCCCTTCTTTTTTCCATTATCGGCCAAGGACACCCATCTGTTAAGCACGCCCCAGTTCCGCCTTTGCTATGCCTCCAACACGCCCCTGGGAACTTTGGTCGTCCCCACGATGGAAAGCAGTTGAGGGCGCCCAAAATCGGCTTTCAATTATGCCAATTTGGGCGACCCTGAGAGAAGGACGCGCATCTCCCGATTTGTGTCAGAAGATGGGTGCCCTTCTCTTTCGACAATAAGCCTGAAAGAGACCCTAGGATACAACTAGCCTTGTTTTCTGCTAGTTCCCGATTTCTTTCATCAGTCTTAAAAAACTTGCTGCTTTTTAACAGATTTATAAATGATCTAGTGATGGGAGTAACTAGTGAGGTAATTAAATTTGTTGACGATACAAAGTTATTCAAAGTTGTTAAATCATAAGATGATTGCGAAAAATTGCAAGAGGACCTTTATGAGACTGGGAGACTGGGCATCCAAATGGCAGATGACATGTAATGTGAGCAAGTGCAAAGTGATGCATGTGGGAAAGAGGAACACGAACTATAGTTACATGATGCAAGGTTGCACATTAGGAATCACTGACCAGGAAAGGGATCTAGGTGTCATCATTGATGATACGTTGAAACCCTCTGCTCAGTGCGCAGCGTCGGCGGCGAAGAAAACAAATAGAATGTTAGGCATTATTAAGAAAGGAATGGAAAACAAAATGAGGATGTTATAATGCCTTTGTATCACTCCATGGTGTGACCACACCTCAAATACTGTGTGTAATTCTGGTCACTGCATCTCAAAAAAAGATATAGTGGAATTACAAAAGATACAGAGAAGGGCAATGAAAATGATAAAGGAGATGGGGCGACTTCCCTATGAGGAAAGGCTGAAGTGGCTAGGGCTTTTCAGTCAGCTTGGAGAAAAGATGGCTGAGGGGAGATATGATAGAGGTCTATAAAATAATGAGTGGAGAGGAACGAGTAGATGTGAATTGCTTGTTTATGCTTTCGTTAAATACTAGGACTAGGGGGTGTGCAATGAAGCTACAAAGTAGTACATTTAAAACAAATCAGAGAAAATATTTCTTTACTCAATGTGTAATTAAACTCTGGAATTCGTTGCCAGAGAATGTGGTAAATGCAGATTGCTTAGTGGGGTTTAAAAAAGGTTTAGATATCTTTCTAAAAGAAAAGTCTATAAGCCATTATTAAGATGAACTTGGGAAAAATCCACTGCTTATTTCTAGGATAAGCAGCATAAAATGTATTGTACTGTTTTGGAATCTTGCCAGGTACGTCTGACCTGGATTGGCCACTGTTGGAAACAGGATGCTGGGCTTGATGGACCTTTGGTCTGCCCCAGTATGGCATTATTTATATTCATATGTGTGGAACAAGAGGTGGCGCCAGAGGCATTGAGAGGCACATCAGGCAGGGGATCCTGAGCCCAACTTTCTGAAGCAGAAAAAACAATGAGGGATATGTAGTGTGGATTGTAGGGAGGCTGGTTCATGTGAGGCAAACTGGAAGGAGCACAGCAGCCACTGATCAGCAGGCAAGCAAAAGACCAGCTGCTGAGGCAGGAATGTGGAAGGGAAAGGAAGGAAGAGAAAGAAGTTAGATGAGAGGTGAGGGAGGAAACAGTGTGGCAGGAGAGACTAGGGAGATGAAGGATTAAGGGGGTGTGGACCACTCATATCTCACCAATGCAGGCACAGACTCATTCACATCTCACCTGCTCATTCATGCTTATTCATCTGTTATGGATTGCAGAGATATATCTTCACATTGACTGACTTTTTCAAACAGCCTATGAACAAGAACAGTGATCATATGCATAGTTGGTCATTCAGTATTAAGTAAAGAGAAAAGTTCAGTGGATAAAAATAGTTTGGTGTGTAACAACGAAACTGATAAAAGTGTGATTTAATGAGAGAGCAGAACTTGTACTGCCATATGCAAGCTGCAATTAAGTATATTTTGATTACATTTCTTAAGGCTGTAGTACTGTATTGCTACTGATTAACCAGGACACTCCAAGATATAAATATAGTAACATAGTAGATGATGGCAGAAAAAGACCTGCACGGTCCATCCAGTCTGCCCAACAAGATAAATTCATATGTGCTACTTTTTATTTGTATCTGTCCTCTTCAGGGCACAGACCTTATAAGTCTGGCCAGCACTATCCCTGCCTCCCAACCACCAGCCCCGCCTCCCACCACCAGCTCTGGCACAGACTGTATAAGTCTGGCCAGCACTATCCCCTCCTCCCAACCACCATTCCCGCCTCCCACCACCAGCTCTGGCACAGACCGTATAAGTCTGCCCAGCACTATCTCCGCCTCCCAACCACCAGCCCCACCACCGGCTCTGGCACAGACTGTATAAGTCTGCCCAGGATTATCCCCACCTCCGGCTCTGCCACCTAAACTCGGCTAAGTTCCCAAGGATACATTCCTTCTGAACAGGATTCCTTTATGTTTATCCCACGCATGTTTGAATTCTGTTACCGTTTTCATCTCCACCACCTCCTGCGGGAGGGCATTCCAAGTATCCACCACTCTCTCCGTGAAAAATATATATCATGTTTCATACAGTACAATACAATAGGGCTCTTATATCCCACAAAGTCCCAAGAGAGCTCCATGTGACTTACAATAAGGAAAAATCTGGGCATTCTCAGAGAGCTACAATTAAAAATGTAACCAAATAATATAAAATTATCTATTATATTTCTGAAAGAGATATTTTTAAAGAGCTTTTCTCTGTTATTTTTACACATTATAACCCTCCTAACCTACCCCAGAATGCAGAGCTGGGTGACACAGGATCCCTCAATGAGGTTGGAAAAAAAAAGTCTGAAATTCACTGCTAATCTTGCACCAGTAAGTACCTGTATGGCAGTGGGGTATCTTGTTATCTTTCCTCCCTCTCTGGGATTCATCCTTTGCCTTCACAATATCCCTGATCCTTTCCAGCCCCATCAAACTGAATGAAAGCCAACATTTCAACTTAATTGGGGGTGCTAAACTCAACATAAATTACCCCTCCTTGAACACAGTTAAGGATGCACAATAGTGGGGGTGCTCAAGCACCCCTGACACCCACACAGATGCAAACTATAAACTGAAGGCTACTGGTGGAAGTTGCAGCTGCAGAAGTTTGTCCCCAATCAGACATCAGGGGTTAGAGAGACCCTGAAATGGGAAGATGGGACCGAGAAGAGTACCTAGTGACAAATTAATTAGTGACTATGTAGCTTGTCACTTAAGTGAATTTCCTGTGTACTTCTCTTCTAAGACCCTCTTCCTGTATTTATTTATTTATTTTAGTTACATTTGTACCCTGCGCTTTCCCACTCATGGCAGGCTCAATGCGGCTTACATGGGGTAATGGAGGGTTAAGTGACTTGCCCAGAGTCACAAGGAGCTTCCTGTGCCTGAAGTGGGAATCGAACTCAGTTCCTCAGGACCAAAGTCCACCACCCTAACCACTAGGCCACAACCTCATTCTCTCTCCCCCCCCCCCCCCCCTCTCCTGAGTGAATTCTACTTTTACTGAACTTTGTATTGTTTTTTTTGTTGCCCTAGTCCAGTGATGGCAAACCTTTCAGAGACCAAGTGCCCAAACAGCAACCCAAAATCTAATTATTTATCACAAAGTGCCATTCCCCCTCCACCTCCCTCCGAGTTCCACAGGATCCCCCCCCTCCCTCTGAGTTCCACAGGATCCCCCCTCCCTCCCTCCCAGTTCCAGGGTCCTTCATCCCCTCTCCCTCCCTCCCTCCGAGTTACTGTGGAGTAATGTGCAAATGGGCAACTGAGAACTGTATATATATATAATTTTCAAGTCAGGCAAGTGTTATTGCTATGTATGGGCTGTTTTGGTCACTTCAGATGGCTTAGCAAAAAGAAAAGAAGGACATTGTGGAGAAGATACCTGCTCCTGAGCTGAAGAAACCACCTCCTGCTCACTTTCTGCAGTACTCGGCTCTCCCGCAGGTAGAGATGAACCCGCTACTGTTGCTTGGGGATCCGGAACAATCGACGTTCCCAGATCTGACGATTGACTCAGAGCCTCCTGATTCAGAGCCTCCTAGCAAACTGACTCTACTCCACTTCCTTCCTGACCCACGACGCGACCCGGCCAGAGGAGGAGCAGCAGGCACTAGCCCTGCCCCCCATAGCACAGCATAGGCTGGCGCCGCTGGCCACACCGCCCACCCACGCAGCACGCACCGCATACACGGAGCAGAGCGAATCGCGAGGCTGCCTGCAACTGTCCCCCCTCTCGGCGGCCCTAGCGACTGGGCGCGTGTGCCCTCTGTGGCACGCGTGCCATGGGTTCGCCATCACTGCCCTAGTCCCTAATAAAGTTATAATTGCAAGCTCTGACTGAAGACTTGAGAATCATTCAACATTAACTTACATCCCTGACCACTGCATTTCACACTCGGCCAACAACTTCAAGTCTCCTGAGCCATAGGACCAGCCCTTTGTTTAATGCTAGATTGGTAGAGAATACGGTTCAGGATTTAATGATTGAGAAATGGAGAAAGAACAAGTCATTACATACTTATACTCCTCTTAACTAAACTAGTGACACTAGTAAGAATTCAAAATGTGAATCAACCAAAAGTATGCACGTTTTATGCATCAGCACTTTTACTGGAATGCTGAGAAAACATTAAAATCCTACTAACTAAGGGGCATGCCAATTGAAGGATGTAAAAAAAATTATGATTAATGTGTATTAGAAGTAGTTTAATGCAATCACAAGCAGAGGGCCTATGTAGAACACATTCACCTTGGGGAGGGGGGTGACCATGCTAATGGTGGTTTGCTGATAGCACACAGTATCAATGCTGCATAATAATGCCAGAGTACCATGCATAAATTTAATGTGTGGTACTGTGGTGACATTGTGGAATATGGAATTAATGCCTGTTCTGTTAGGAAGTGATACCAAGCCACTGAAGAGAGTGAATTGTGTGCGGTGAGTGAGTGCATCTGTTGGATGTGAGTTCTGTGAGGAGTGCCTGTGAGCTGTGGCACTGTAAGGTGAGTGCTGTCTGGCATGGAGGAAGAGAGAGAACAAACTGGACATAGGCATACACAATACTGTACCACTCCAACAGAAAGTGCAGTGAGGGACGGGAGGAGAGCAGGTGGCCAAAGGATTGTGTGCAGCCAATTCTGGGAAGAGGGAGAGGAGCACCAAGGCAGGACATAGGTGAGAAATAGAAGACTCATTGACCCCACTCAGTCCGTACCAAAGAGATGACGAAATACTTGGTGTGAGGAAAGAAGCAAGGTATTACAGTGTGGGATGGAGCCTCACCAGCCAGCCAGCCAGCTACCTTGGCTACAAAACCACCTGAGAATCGGAAGAGCTTTCCTACCATAAGTGGGTATTATAGTTCCTGCCATCCTGGTAAAGATCCTGATCAATGTTGGTCAGCTACGTATAAGGTCAGGAGAATGTGACCAAGCCAGGGACAGCTGCATTGTAGGAGGGATCACTAGCAGGCACACTCATGGGTTATGGTAGGACCACAAAGACACATATATCAGCAGTGGTGTAGAGGTGGAGAAGGCCACTGCTCATGTGTTCCTCTGCAAAATTGGCTTCCTGAAGGTCATTTGTATCTCACTCTAGGTGCAACTTTCTCTTTGATGCATCACCAGCACAATACAGAACAAAAGATAACATGATAGTCTTGTATTAATAGCTATTATTAATAATCTGTAATTTATGTTTATAGTCAAGTGTGATACCAAAAGATTGGAGGGTGGCCAACGTAATGGCAATTTATAAAAAGGATTCCAGAGCTGACCTTGGAAAGAAGACGCTATTATAGCGAACAAAATTACTGAACATATACATAGGCATGGATTAATGGAACAAAGGCAATATGGATTTAAACAAGGGAAATCTTTTCTTGCCAATCTGCCACATTTCTTTGAAAGCTGAATAAAGGTGAGCTGGCTGATATTGTGTATTTGACAAAGTACCTCATCAAGGACTCCTGAGGAAATTAAATCATGGGATTGGAGGCAGTGACTTTAATGTGGATTAAGAACTGGTTAAAAGAAAACAGAGAAGGGTTAAATGGTCAGTATTCTCAATGGTGAAAAGTAAATAGTGGGGTTACCCAGGGGTCTGTGCTGTGACCGCTACTTTTTAACATATTTATAAATGTTCTAGAGATGGGAACTACTGAGATAATTAAGGAGTCCTTTTACTAAGGTGTGCTAACAGAGTTAGCAAGCGCTAATGCTCAGCACGCGCTAAATGATAAGACAACCATAGGAATATAATGGATGTCTTATCATTTAATGCACACTAATCATTAGCATGTACTAAATCCATTAATGAACCTTAGTAAAAGGACCCCTAAATTTGCTGATGACACAAAGAGGGGCATAATCGAACAGGGCACCCAAGTTTTCCTGAGGATGTCCTCACAGGACGTCCCGCTGAAAGGGCGGGGAAACCTGTATTATCGAAACAAGATGGGCGGCCATCTATCATTTCGATAATACGGTCGGGGACACCCAAATCTCAACATTTAGGTTGACCTTAGAGATGGTCGTCCTTAGAGATGGTCGTCCCTGGTTTTCAGCGATAATGGAAACTGAGGACGCCCATCTCAGAAACGACCAAATTCAAGCCCTTTGGTCGTGGGAGAAGCCAGCATTCATAATGCACTGGTCCCCCTCACATGCCAGGACACCAACCGGGCACCCTAGGGGGCACTGCAGTGGACCTCAGAAATTGCTCCCAGGTGCATAGCTTCCTTACCTTGGGTGCTGAGCCCCCCCAAACCCACTCTCCACAACTGTACAACACTACCATAGCCCTAAGGGGTGAGGGGGCACCAACATGTGGGTACAGTGGATTTGTGGTGGGTTTTGAAGGGCTCACATTTACCACCACAAATGTAACAGGTAGGGGGTCTGGGCCTGGGCCTGGGTCCGCCTGCCTGAAGTGCACTGTACTCACTAAAACTGCTTCAGGCACCTACATACTGCTGTAAGGGAGCAGGGTATGACATTTGAGGCTGGCAAAAAATATTTTTAAAGTTTTTTAGGGTGGGAAGCGGTTAGTGACCACTGGGGGAGTAAGGGGAGGTCTTCCCTGATTCCCTCCTGTGGTCATCTGGTCAGTTCGGGCACCTTTTTGATGCTTGGTCGCAAGAAAAAATGGACCAAGTAAAGTCGTCCAAGTGCTCATCAGGGACGCCCTTCTTTTTTCCATTATCAGCCGAGGACACCCATGTGTTAAGCACGCCCAGTCCCGCCTTCACTATGCTTCCGACATGCCCCCGGGAACTTTGGTCATCCCACGATGGAAAGCAGTTGGGGACGCCCAAAATTGGCTTTCGATTATGCCGATTTGGGCGACCCTGGGAGAAGGACGCCCATCTCCCGATTTGTGTCGAAAGATGGGCGCCCTTCTTTTTTGAAAATAAGCCTGAAAGTTATTCAAAGTTGTTAAATCAGAAGAGGATTGTGAAAAATTCAAAGAGGACATTACGAGACTGGGAGACTGGGAATCCAAATAGCAGATATCATTTAATGTGATCAAGTGCAAAGTGATGCATGTGGAAAAGAGAAACCCAAACTATAATTATGGGATGCAAGGTTCTACACCAGGAAAGGATTTAGGTGTCATCGTTGATGATATATTGAAAACTTCTGCTTAGTGTGCAAATAGAATGTTAGGAAGTATTAGGGATAGAAAACAAAAATTAGAATATTATAATGCCCTTGCATCGCTCCATGGTGTTACTGCACCTCAAAGTTTTCAGTTTTGGTTACCGCATATCAAAAAAAGATATTGTAGCATTACAAAAGGTACAGAGAAGGGTGACAAAATTAATAAAGTAGCTGGGACAACTTCCCTATGCTAAAGAGGCTAGGGCTCCTCAGCCTGTAGAAGAGATGGTTGAGGGGAGATATGAATACAGGTCTATAAAATACTGAGTAGAGAGCAACAGAAGTGAATCACTTTTGAACTCTTTCCAAAAATAGAAGCACTAGGGGCACGCAATCAAGGCACTAGGAAATCTAAAATAAATTGGAGAAAATATTTCTTCACTCAATATGTAATTAAACTCTGGAATTTGTTGCCAGAGAATATGGTAAAAGCGGATAATTTAGTAGAGTTTAAAAAAGGTTTGTACAGGTTCCTAAAAGAAGAATCCATAAACTACTATTAAGATGAACTTGGGAAAATCCACTATTTATTCCCTGGATAAGCAGCATGAAATCTGTTTTACTCTTTTTGGGGTCTTGCCTGGCCACTGTTGGAAACAGGATACTGAGCTTAATGGACCTTCAATCTGTCCCAGTACATAAGCTTTGCCATATTGGGACAGACCAAAGGTCCTTCAAGACCAGTTTCCTGTTTCCATTAGTGGCCAATCCAGGTCACAAATACAAGGCAAGACCACAAAAGAGTAAAACAAAATGTTATGCAGATCATTAATAAATATATTAAATATTATTAAATAGCACCAGTCCCAGTACAGATCCCTAGGACACTCCACTACTCACCCTCCTCCAAAGAGAGAATTGGCCATTTAACCCTACTCTCTGTTTTCTATCCATCAACCAATTCCTAATCCACAACAGAACACTGCCTCCTATCCCATGGGTTTACATTTTCTCAGGAGTCTCTTATGAGGAACGTTGTCAAATGCTTTCTGAAAACAATCAGCTAACTTTCCAGCAGGAATTGATGTTATTGAAGGCACCATCTTTCTTGTGTAGTTATGATTTTTATTATATTAAACAGTTCTTTGGGCTGATTAATGGATTTTGCTATCCCTATTACAAGTGTTATTAACCCCCAACGTCATATTCTGATTTGGGGACATAGGCTAGATGGCGCCTGAAAAATCTGCACTGAAAAAAAATACATCTAGGTGTATTCTATATAGTGCACCTAAATGTAGGCATACTTTTTAGAATAAGCCTAAATTTCCATGCAGTTTATAGACTACATCAAGCACCCATCTACATGACTAAATTTAGTTGTGGGCTGTTACGCCAAGAAAAGCTTGGTTGTAAATCCCGACACCTAAGTTAGGCGTGGACTGGGTGTATTCTATAACCACGTGCATAGATTTGAGAAATGCCCACAAACCACCCATTCCATGCCCACATCCATGCCCCCTTTTCAACTATGTGACTAGTGCACCAATTATATAGAATAGCACCTAACATATAAGTGTGGAAATGCCAATGTTTTGACGTAATTCACACGTGTATGTGCGCCTACTGTATAAATTAGTGCAGACAGTTGGCACTTAAGTTTAGGTGCTCTTTCTAGAATTGCCCTTCACATATGTATAGTTTAGAAGGAAAAAGGGAAAGGGAGATATTGCCATTTTCAAATCCAAACTAAAAACTCATATTTGTGAGATTGCTTTAACATCTTGACCATGTTCTGTTCTGGGATCTTGTCAGGTACTTGTGACCTGGATTGGCCACTGTTGGAACCAGGATACTAGGCTTGATGGACCTTCAGTCTGACCCAGTATGGTAACGCTTATGTTCTTATGTTTCTGTTTGCGTACACCCGTGGTCACAATCTTAAAGATCAATTGGTGCATACTACAGTCACACAGAACAATCAGCAGATCACTCAAGGTTGTCATTTACCATGTGGTGAATGTTAGTTCTGTCTTCAAATGAGAACATTGCAACAATGGACACACAGGGGTACCCAGCAAACGTTTACCTTGGAGCATTTAACTACATGTCAGTCATCCTTTGTAGTGTACATTATTTGTTGCCCTTGTGCATTATATTATGTGGGCCGTACAATAAGGAAAATAAGGACCCGATTAGTGGAGCATAAAAGTCGACTTACGACAAAGAATTTGACAGCACCATTAGTTCCCCATTGTTTACAACATCATCATGTGTTCTCTGATTTGTGCTGGTTCATTATCGATCATGTGCTGGAGTCGGCAGCAGGAGGAGATCGAGTGGCAACCGTGACTCGTAGAGAACAATGGTGGATATATAAGTTACAGACTATCAGTCCTCACGGATTAAATGAAAATATTGAGTGGAATTCCATGATCTAACTTTTCCATTTATATCTGTTCCTCTGTGTATACTTACTTACCAGCTATATCATTACAATTGTTTTGATCTGTTCTGTGTTGGTATCCCTCAGAACAGGTTGTTTCAATTAATCTAATATTTCTTAAATTGCAGTGATGCCCCAACTATCTTATGAAAAATGCCCCAGAACGATTCATTACAGAACTCACCACCCACTTAAATTTCCTACTTCAACAAGGCTCCTTCCCCTCCGAACACAGCAATATCCTACTGACACCATTACCGAAAAACCCCAAGAAACCAGCAAATGAAATCACTAATTATCGACCTGTGGCCTCCATCCCTCTCCTAATCAAATTGATAGAAAATAGAGTGACCTCCCAACTCACCAAATTCACTCAAAAGTTCTCCATATTACACGAATCACAATCGGGTTTTCGATCTGCACACAGCACAGAAACAGTACTGCTCACCCTGATATCCAGATTCAAACAGGACATTTCAATTAGCAACAAAATACTTCTTCTACAGTTCGACCTATCCAGTGCATTTGACATGGTAGACCATACTATTCTCACAAAACTACTGGACAAACTAGGGATTGGCGGGAACATCATTAAGTGGATAAAAAGTTTTATCACCACCAGATCATAGGTCAAATCAACCTCATCAATATCGCCTGCATGGTCATCAAAATGCGGAGTCTCTCAAGGATCATCTCTATCCCCAATCCTCTTCAATCTTATGATGATTCCTCTGGCCAAGTCCCTATCCAAATCCGGCCTTAACTCCTTCATCTATGCTGATGATGTCACAATATTCATCCCTTTCCAATCCAACCTTACTGAAATCTCTGAGAAAATAATCACTGCTATGAACATCCTAGCGTCGTCCTGGGCCAACGCTTTCAAGATGAAATTGAACAAAGAAAAAACCCAATGCCTAATCCTTTCATCACAGCATGCTACTCTGCTCCCAACCACCTTGATCACCCCTGACGTCACAAGCTCAAAAATCCTAGGAGTAACATTAGACAACCACCTAACTTTGGAAACTCATGCAAAAACCACAATGAAGAAGATGTTCAACGTGATGTGGGTACTGAAAAGAGTAAAACCATTCCTTCCACAGCAAACTTTCTGCAACCTAGTACAATCCACAGTACTCACCCATGCCGACTACTGCAACAGCATCTTCATTGGCTGCAAAGCCCAAATCATGAAAAAACTCCAAACCGCCCAAAACCAGCAGCCAGACTCATTTTTGGCAAACCACGATTTGAAAGTGCAACTCCACTTCGTGAAAAACTTCACTGGCTCCCTATCAAGGAATGCATAAATTTCAAAGCCCACATAATGATCCACAAGATCCTCCATGGTGAATCTCCAAGCTACATGACCAACTTGATCGATCTTCCAGCCAGAAATAGGTCCAAATCTTCCAGAACATATCTCAATCTTCATCTTCCCAACTGCAAAGGCCTCAAATACAAAACCTACTATGCATCCAACTTCTCCATTATAGGCAGCCAACTCTGGAACGCAATACCACGACACATCCGAACAACCAATGAACACCTACCCTTCCAAAAGCTGCTGAAGACTTACCTCTTCAAACAAGCTTACCCAAACAACCCAACTTAATTCTCGAACCTAATTCCACACCACCAGCACTACCCATACTCCAATCCTCTCCCCAACATCTCTCCCCATTGTTTCTACTCTTTTAACTTGAACACCTCTTGATACTTTGTATCATACTTTGTGTATCTATGTGATACTTGTACCCAGTGTTGTTTTTCTAGCAAAAAAGGTGCTGGTACTCAAATGTTAGGCCACCCTTCAGGAGTGGGGTAATCACGGAGGGACCCACCCCATAATAGCCAGGCCACCTGCAACCAATCATAGAATCTATGACAAGACAGAATTGGTGTGTAGAGCCTGAGCTCTTTCATTAAAGCTTGGGGACCATGGGTCAATTTTAGCAGACAATGGAAAAGGTGCCGGTACTCAGTACCCCCAAGTACCCCCTCAAAAAAAGCCCTGCTTGTACCATACTTTGTGTTATCTCTGTGATAATCTGTGATACTTTGTACCATAGCTTGTAAGCCGCACTGAGCCTGCTATCAAGTGGGAAAGAGCGGGGGTATAAATGCTATAAATAAATAAATCAGAGCGATCGCCGGTGCAAGTCACATAAAAGGCGCCTTGAAAAGCTGTGTCAGTGCAGTGTATGAGGAAGGCGACTATGGTGCAGTCCACAGCATCAGGCTTAAGAGGATGCATTAGACGGCTTTAACTCAAGTTCCTGAGGAAATTATTGAAACACGCGGTGTCGGGCGTCATCAGGGGAAGCCAATGGGGCAGTCGCACATTGTGTGACTGGGAAGTAAGCTGGACAAGCAAGCCGTATATTATATGAGCAAGTGGAGTATTTCTTCAAAAAATTCGAAAAAAAAACGTTGAAAGATAAGTGCACGTTTTTCATTTTTGAACACTATATAATTTGTGAGCACTTTTTGATTCAGGCAATATCACTTACACTCGTGATTAAGAGTTAGCCCTATGAAAGATGTGCTATGCCACCGGGCAAAACTAATGATATTGCCTTAAAATAGGTGGACTTTTCTGAGGGTACTCTTTCAAAAAATTGTATAAAAGCATTAAGAGATTAAAAATCTATATCATGAGTGCTGTGGTAAAAGTTTTTTTTTTTTTTTTTTAAGATTGGGATTTCTGCTGTTAGCCTGTTCCATACAGCATTGATCTTTGTTTTTTTGTATTAGACTTATGTTTCTGTTAAACATCCTCTTAGAATTTCTCATTTGTCACATATGTTTTTGTCTTGACTAGATTGTAAGCTCTTTTGAACAGGAACTGGGTTTTTTTTAAATATGTCTTTAGAGCTCTGTGTACATCTAGTAAAATATTAGAAGAAGTGTTAATAGCAGTATATGATTAAAAACATTTTAATATATTGCAGGCAGGTGCCATTTTCCCTAGACTGTAAAGCTAAAAAACAAGAAGGTCATCATTGGAAACTGAGGTAAAGGAAGCCTGAACAAACATCCAGCACAGCTTATAAGAGCCTAAACACTGGCAAACTTCAGGCACATTTGGGACAAACTCAAGAGGATCTTAGTGGTGGGGGGGGGGGGGGGGGGGGGGGGGGGGAGGGGGAGAATATCACAGATCAAATAAGACTTGTGATGGCAGGCTGGGTGAATCCTTATGTGGAGACAATTTATATGTCTCTGTGAAATGTATAATTGTTAGTCAGTTGTGTAGCTATTCGCATTAAGGATGGGCATCCGGAAAAATTTTAGTTTTGTATCTTTTCCCATATCATTTCTGGGAATGTTCTCTTAGGCTTCCACGTCTGTCATCATGATTGTTGAAGCTGTTCAGATCTTGACACCTCTGTGTTAGTAGAACTGACATTTCAACCATCATGCTGTGACTTTCTTCAGGTTATTATACAGCCATAGCATAATGGCTGAAACGTTAGTTCTACTTACTCAGATGTGACAGGACTCAGACAACTGGAACAATCATTTCTAGGAATATTCATTTTTCTGTTTGGCCACTTTGACATCATGGGAACTAAATCACCGAGTTAGCGCTCTTTTGAAAGAGTGCTCACTCTTTTCTGTGTATGTGTGCATGCTTTACTTTTGAACATGCAGTGGTTTGTCTAAGCATGATGATTCACACATGTGCAATGGTTTGAATGGGTATACTATCAGGAAAAGAGTACACCCTCTTTGCAAATAGTACCATTAAATGTTATTTGAATTGAAATATAATATATATATATATGTCTCTACAAGAATAGAATACGTAAGAATAGAGGGAATTACTCAGAGCATGTGGTCGCAACATGTGCTGTATTTCTAGTTTCTAAGAACATGTGCTCCGACCATGTGGTCTCACATAAAGGCTATACATATTTAACTTTTTAATAAATGTGGGAAACTTATATTTTTGATTCTATATTCTATTCTCCACCAATTACCTATAAGGTAATAAGATTTACATTTGTAAGAATAAAGGGGAATTAAATATTATATTTGTTGAATTACATTAACCTGCACCGCAAGGTTTAAGAACATGTGCTCAGACCATATATTTAACTTTTAAAAAGTTTATTTACAATACACACTCACAGCTTCCAAATAATGAACACCTGGGCGGACGCATTCCAACTAAAGCTAAATGCAGAAAAAACACAATGCCTCATCCTGTCCTCACAATACAACACAAACAAACCCAATACCATAAACATCCCAGACTACACACTTCCGGTCTCAGACAGCTGAAAATTCTGGGAGTAACAATTGACCGAAATCTCACGCTCGAAGACCATGCGAAAGACACAGCAAAGAAAATGTTCTACTCAATGTGGAAACTTAAAAGAATCAAACCTTTCTTCCCAAGGGAAGTATTCCGTAGCCTAGTTCAATCAATGGTGCTAAGTCATCTGGACTACTGCAATGCCATCTATGCTGGATGCAAAGAACAAATCATCAAGAAGCTTCAAACTGCCCAAAACACAGCAGCCAGACTCATATTTGGGAAAGCGAAATACAAAAGCACCAAACCCCTAAGAGAAAAATTACACTGGCTCCCACTAAAAGAACGAATTGCATTCAAAGTTTGCACCCTGGTCCACAAAATCATATACGGGGAAGCTCCGATCTACATGTCAGACCTTATAAACCTGCCTACTAGGAACGCAAAAAGATCATCACGCACATTCCTCAATCTCCACTATCCTAACTGTAAGGGGCTAAAATATAAATCCACATACGCGACCAGCTTC
This sequence comes from Microcaecilia unicolor, assembly GCF_901765095.1. Lineage (NCBI taxonomy): Eukaryota > Metazoa > Chordata > Amphibia > Gymnophiona > Siphonopidae > Microcaecilia > Microcaecilia unicolor. The sequence continues at coordinate 144,969,593 of NC_044039.1, read as the reverse complement.
TCATACATCTGCACGCAGCTATGGAACGCACTACCGAAGGCCATAAAAACAACGCAAGACTTGACCATTTTCTGAAGGTTACTGAAAACAGATCTTTTCAAGAAGGCATACCATAAACATCCATCTTAAATACTATATAATAACATTAAACACAAACTAAACAAAACCGAACTTTTATCACATGATTGCTTAACCTCTTTGCTATTAATGATCAAGCACTACCACTTTAAAACTTATATTGAATAGTGTATCTCTATAGTCAATGTCCTAATGTATGTTACAATCCAATTTATTACTCAGGAACCATCATGTAATACCATAATGTATTCCTTTTTTACTATGTATGTATGCACAGGGTATATATTTATACCATGATCTGCTCCATATATACTATGTTCCATGTATGTTACCATGTATGTATGCACCTTAACGCAATACCATTTGTAATTCTGTTACCCGGAAATGGCAACCGCCATTACGGCAAATGTAAGCCACATTGAGCCTGCAAATTGGTGGGAAAATGTGGGATACAAATGCTACAAATAAATAAATAAAATAAATAAATAAATAAATAAATACACAGTATTGTCAGCAAATGAAAAAAAAACCCACACAAAATGAAGTGCCGCTCCACATGTTTCATGATGTGTGAATTTATATGTGTCTTAATGTGATTGAATTGTAGTCCATTTTCTTGTTTTCTATAACTATTAGCCAGTAAAGTGGTTTATGCATTTTATAAATATATATAAATAAAAATGCATACCATTCATTTTCAGACAGTGGCAACCAAACTGAAAATCCAACTGCCCGGCAGTCCAGGAGAATTAGGTTGTAAATCACTGCTGATAGTATAATAATACCCCTTGTTAAAATTTTAGAAAAACAGCTTTTTTTTGTATCAATATATCATAGATTGTGCACAGAGGTGTATATATAAATTAAATACTGTTGAGCCTCATGGCTTGAACAGTGAATTAGAATAAATATTGTGTCCTTAAAATGATGCTTGTTGAGTTTGGATTTTAGTCCAAAGAACAGCTGGAACTGCAGTGGTGGTTTATTTAGGCTACTATGTCCTCTGTCAGTCAGCTACAAAGGAAAAAGATAGTGAATGAAGATGTTTCTTCATACCACATAATTGTTCTTTAGAAATAAGAATTGTTGAATCTTAAATCTGTCATTCAAAGAGCATTTAACATCCCTTTCTGTTGTGACTATAATTTTTCAGTTTCAGTATTCTTAGTGGGATTACAATCATAACATTGACAAGTTCATTTTTAAGACATATTCAAGGAGAAGTTACCCCCCCCCCCACACCTTCTATAAAGCTGCGTGGCAATGCCAACACAGCCCATTCACGTTGAATAGGCTGTGTTGGCATTGAAAACTGACTTCCACTCTTCAAGCCCTGATGAGGGCTGGGACTGTTTCTGTTGTACAGAAACAGCTAAAGGATCTAACATGGCTGCTGTTCACACCAAAGGCATCAGGACTGCGGATCCTGATGCTAAGCAGAAACCCCCCTTACAATCCAGGGCCATTTCTGAAGTTGGAAATGGCCTGTTGCACTATGGGCAGAGGGAGCTGGTAGCTGTGCTCAGCCACTGGCTCCACAGGCAGTGAAGTACTGGCCTGCTTGGCCACCCTGCTGGTGTGCACAAGCCTGTGCTCACTGGGCTTCCTCCACCACCCCCTCCCTCTCCGTCTGCCTCTCAGGTGTGTTTTTTTCTTTCTACTTTTTGTCTCTTTTTTTTCCCCAACTACCTTTGTTCCATTGACAACAGGAAAATAATACTAGACCAGGCAGTCCAGCCAGATTAAATTAAAGATTTTCTATGGGCTGCCTGGAGCTGAAGAGGTGAGAGAGGGCACAGGGGAGGGATGGGAAACTATTCACCCTGCTGCAAGGGCTCTGTGGGGACTGAGCCAAGCACCTCACCAAGTTATTGTCCGTAGGTGGTGACTTGGAGCTGTGGAGCCAAGATGTTTGCTCTACCAGGTCCAGTCAGTGAACTGGAAACCTGAGAGTTAGACAGTTAGGCTCTAACAAGTGGTGCAGCATTAGCCTGCACAGCTGAGAGTTAAGACAGGGATTAGGTGTACCAGTTCACACACACCCTACTATCTGCTGGATGTAGAGAAAATACTGGCGTTTTCCACAAAGTACCAGCCCTTATACTGGTGAAGCCACTGGTAAAAGTCAGTTTCTCTACCTCCATCTGCTGGTTGGAAGAGGATACAACCCAGTCATATAGGATTGTACAGCTGGACACAAGCAGGCTCATTTTCGAAAGAGAAGGGCATCCAAAAAGCGACACAAAAGGCACATGGGCGTCCCTGTGGAAGAAGGTCGCCCAAATCCAATAATCAAAACAGGGCCGTAAGGACATCCTCAGCGCGAGGATGCCCATCTATGGTCGTCCCCACAGGGGGCGTGCTAGGGGCATGTTATGAGATGGGCACCTCCAATGTATAACGGCTAGCAAAATGGTTTTGCATGGGTGGGAACATGGGCATCCTTAGTTAGACCTGAAATAAAAGCGACCAGAGTAAGGGGAAAGTCATCTTTAGACCCATTAGTGATTTTGTGGAGTTGGAGAGTGGCGAGAGCCTTGTTGGGAGAGAAAGCTGAATCGTTGTTTACAGAGAAAGCTGAGAGTTTGTTGAGTACCTGTTACCATTGTCTGTGTGCCGTAGTCGGACCATTTTCACCCTCACCTACCTCATTTGTGTTTTACCTTTTCAGCTTTCCCTACCCCTTCTAGCCCCCAAACCCAGATACCACTACTCCTTCCTCTACCTCCCCATCACCCCCCAGTGGCGTAGCTACATGGGGCCTGAGGGGGCCTAGGCCCCGTAGATTTGGCCCTGGCCCCCTTCCGATGATCCCCTTGAACCCCCCTCCCACCACCAACCCTCTCCTGCCATCGCCACCCACCCCACCGCCGCATCAGATACCTTGTTTGCTGTTGGGGGTCCCCGAACCCCACCAGCCAAAGAGAGTCTTCTTCAGCGCCAGAGTAGCGCTTTCGTTCAACGAAGTTTCTGGTGTGATCAGCTGTTTCTGACGCCTTACGTCCTGCACCGTGCATGTAGCCCTGTCCTGCACCGTGCATGTAGCCCTGTGCAGGACGTAAGGCATCAGAAACAGCTGATCACACCAGGAACTTCGTTGAATGAAGGCTCTACTCCGGCGCTGAAGAAGACTCTCTTTGGCTGGTGGGGTTCGGGGACCCCCACCAGCAAACAAGGCGGCGGGGCGGGCGGCGACGGCAGGGGAGGGTTGGTGGCGGGAGGGGGGTTCAAGGGGGTCGTCGTCGGGGTCGTCGGTGGGGGCGGCGGTGGCTTGGGGGGGCAGCGGGGGGCAGCTAAACAGTGCCCCCCCACCTCGGGCTCTGGCCCCCCTCCCGGCGAGGTCTGGCTACGCCCCTGCCTCCCCCTATCCCTCTCCATTCACTGTCCCCAAATTCATATTTCATTCCCTTATCTGTTTGTGGTCTCTGTTTGTCTCTTTGTCCTGTGTACTGCTGCAGCATGTTTGTGAAGACTGCTTGGAGAGTGAGTGGCTAGAGGGTGTGGCAGGAGAGTTTGTAGTGGGTCAGAGAGTGCATGCAGTGTGGCTCTGCTGTGTGTGACCGCATTGTTTGTAGGTGGTGGGAGAGTGAGTGTCAGCTTCTGTTTGTTGCTGCTGTGTTTCACCAAGTTGGTAGGGAGAGGTGAGCACTGGTGTCACTGCATTGCACCTGTAGTGTGGGGAAATGGAGGCACTAAATGCACAGGTGGCTTACATGTTGGAGGAAGAGGGGAGGCACCGCAGGAGGTACTCATGCCCCAGAGCTTTCAGGCCCCGTAGCAGTTTCCTAGACCTCACTGACCTGCAGTTTCTCATTAGGTACCGCTTTGATAGGGCTGCCATTCAGTACCTTTGTGACCAGCTCAAACCCCTCCTGCAGCCCAGGACCCATAGGAACAACCCCATCCTTGTGCACCTAAAGATCACTGCTTCTCTATCTTTTCTGGCCACTGGGAGTTTCCAGTCTGTCCTATCTGTGAACATGGGTCTCACCCAGGCTTCCATCTCTGCCTCACCCAGTTCCTTGATGCCTTCCTTACCCACACCTCTGAGTACATCACCTTCCCCACCACCCCCCAGGCCCTGCAGAACAACATGGCTGACTTCTACGCCATAGCTCGCTTCCCCTCAGTCATAGGTGCCATTGACTGCACACATGCCACACTCAGACCCCCCCGTGCATGAGAGGCCACTTATTGGAACAGGAAAGCATTCCACTCACTCAATATGCAATTGTGTGTGATGCCCATGGGGAGATTCTAGATGTGTGTGCCCGATACCCAGGTTCCACCCATGTCGCCTATATATTATCAGCTTCCTTGCACCTACTGTTACTCTATTTTCCACTCTGTATATATTCCCGGAGTTGGTACTCTCCTCTCCGGAATCTGTAAGCCACATTGAGCCTACTGCTATGTGGGAAAATGTGGGATACAAATGTAATAAATAAATAAATATTGCAGCACTCAGGAATCTTCCGCAGGTTTGACTGAGGGGAGATCACCGGCGGATGGCTCCTAGGTAAGTGCAGCATGGATCTGCCCAAAATATACCTCCTCCACCGGGCAACCCTCAGCACTGTCTCCCTCCAGCTCACTCCACAACCCACTATTCCCCCACCTCCACAAGGTACCCACTCCAAACAATACACACTCATCTTTCTCATCCTGCTTCTCCCCAAAGGTGACAGAGGCTACCCACAGCGGAGTTGGCTCATGACCCCCATAGTGCACCCACAAACAGGGTCAGAGGAGAACTACAACAGTAGACATCGAACCACCCGTGGCATCATCGAGCGCACCTTCAGACAACTTAAGAACAGGTTCCGATGTCTGGAGGGGAGCTCCTGTACAGCCCCCAAAAGATTGCAAAGATATTCCTGGTCTGCTGCATGCTATATAATTTGGCAATGCGCAGAGGACAGGCCCTCCCAGAAGAGCCACAGCAACCACAGCAGCAGACCCCAGATGAACAGAATGAGGAGCCCCCTCCACCTCCCGCCCACAAAGCAGAGCAGAGTGCACACCAGCTGGGGGTCAGAGCCAGGCAAAGACTGATCGAGACAAGTTTTGTGTGAGAGTAAGTTGACATTTATTTCTATGACATAGTACTTACACACCACCAGGGCCGGTCAAACCCGGTAAGCAAGGTAAGCACTGCAGGAGGGCACCTGCCTTGAAAGGCGCCACTTTGCAAGCAATCAAGCTCTGAGGCTTTTGTTTTTATCTAATCTTTGCTGCTCATCTCAGTCTGGCTCCAAAGCTGTCAGCTCTCTGTTCTGTCCCGTCCCCTCCCCCCTCCCAAGCAGAGAAATATCCTCCTTGTGTTTGTCAGAGGACTGCTCCAACTGAATCTGGCTCTGAAATAACTTGTGGGAGCTCAGCTAACCTCTGCCCAGAGAAGGCTCAGACAGAGACAGCACAGCAGAGCCTGGACCCTTGTTTTGTCAGAGACTGCTGTTTAGTGCTGCACCTAGTCTGGGCGCAGGTCACTTCGGGGAAGCAACACACCCCTCCCTTCACACTTTAACACACTAGCACTCCATTACACACAGTTCAAACACCGACTGAACTCTTGTTGGGGAAAAGAGAAAGATCCCACCCTTTCTCTGTCACTCTATCAATGCACTGACTCTTCTCCTGCATGACCCTTTCTCTTCCCCCTGCCAGCCCAGCTGTCCCACCACGAGTTCACCTTGGTTTTCAGTTTTCTTCCTAAGGAATGAGCCCAGGCAGAAAGGTCCATGGGTTCATCCAGGCTCTCCTCTATCTCTCTCTCTCTCTGGTCTCCTGCCACTCCATACGCTCTACGTCCAACCCCCTTTTCAGCTGTTCCTCGTGCACTTGATTATCCTCCAGGGGCCCCTCCCTTGCCTTGTCCGAGCTCTCACCTGGAGCCTGCTGGGGAAGAGAATCTGTGTACCAAGGCTTGCCCCGGGGCTGCTGGGTAGTGTAGTCTTTTTCTCTGCTCCATTTTCCAGGGGGCACTAACCTTTCTCTTCTCTCTCTGGGGAAGGCGTAAAGGCAAGGCTCTGCTCTATCTCCTTCTGCTCTTGAGCCTCCTCCCTTCTACCCCATCCACTTCCATCTGTTCAACCCCTTGTCCTCCTCTTCACAATGTGTGACTGCAAGGCCAAGTGTCTGAATAGGGATCTGTTTGTTAGATTCTGAAATTTTGATAACACATTGTTTTTCAGAGTTGGCAAGACTGTCTGTTCTCCTAATTCCTGGTCTGTGTGCTAAGTTATTTTTCTTCTATACTGGTGTAATATTTTCAATGATGCCATGGCTGGTAAAAGGGGTGTGTCTACTGTGGGGGCGGAGCCATAGTGATCCCGCCTCTGGATGGGTAGGGGCGCCGACTAATAGACTGCAGGAGGGCGCTAGAAACCCTAGGGCCGGCCCTGCACACCACTACCAACCCCCCTCCCACCACCATCACCCGCTCTTTGCATATTCCCCTCCCTCCAACCCTCACCCCCACCCCCCCAGCATGTCCCATCACTTTCCCTGTCCCCTCCCCTTGCCCCGTCCCCTTCTACCCCTCCCACCATGTTCCTTTGCAGCTGGTGCTACAGGGGAACTCTGTTGAGAGTCCTCCTCTGATGAGTTCCCACTCTCCTCTTCTGTGTCCACAAGGCAGCCTGCTGCTTCAGCTGCCCTATGGAAGTCCGGCCACCTTGCGGTCTGTGGCTTGCCCTGCAACCTGGGCACATGATCCAGAAGGGAGCTGGTGTGGTGGCTGCTGGACCAGTGGCTGGGGAGGCTGAGGATCTCAAGCTCCTCTTTTTTGCGGGTGATTGCTGTGCAGTGATGGAAGTAGATGCCACTTGTTGCTGCATCAGGGCTGTACTAGGTGCTTTCAGGTCACGGCATAGGCCCTCGATACTGTGCTCCAGCCGTTGGAGCTGCTGTACCACTTCACGTTGGGCCTGTACCACTTGCCGTTGCACCTGGAGCGCTTCCTGTTGCAGCTCCAATTTTTGGCGCTGGTAATCTTCCATGTGCACATTCTGGCCCAGCAATTGTGTGGCGAGGCGCAGTAGCTGCCTCCTTTGACTGGATGGCCTCTGCTGAGGAGCTGCCCCCCTTCTGCATCTTCTTCTTCTTCTTCTTCTGTGCCACCATCAGCAAAGGCTGTGGGTGATGGAGGGAGAGCCTCTGCTGAGGGTGGTGGAGAGAGATCCTCTGCTGCGGGTGGTGGAGGGAGAGTCTCTGCTGCGGGTGGTGGAGGGAGAGCCGGTGCTGCTGCTGCTGCTGCTGGGTCCTGTGGTTCCACCCCATGCTCTGTGTGCTGGGGCTGGTGGCCACTAGGGCTAGCTTCTTCCTCTGACTGGCTGTCATCACCTGCATAGTAAAAGGGGAGGAAGTGTGTTGGTCAAAATAACCCACTTTTGTTTTTTTAGCATTCATATACATAGTCCCACATGCAAAGACCTGGCAAAGAGATGGTGAGGAATGGGATTGACAGGCAAGCCACAGATGTCATTGTACATGGTACAGAGCTGGAGACGAGGAACGCAGTGTACTACAGAGACTGATGTGGAAGAGAGCCACACAGGCAGGTGGGTAGACATAGAACTGTGGAAGGAGTGCAGAGGACACAGTGGCTACAGCACAGAGGTGTGGGAACAGGGTTGCCAGCTGTGAAAAATTTTCCCAGCCCGAAACGAGCCATAAACCTGCCCAAAAACCGCCCATAGCTAATCCCCGTCTTCCGCGTCACCGAACCCCGCCCCCGCGTCACTAACCCCGCCCCCGCATCACCTAACCCCGCTCCCCGCATCACTAACCCCGCCTCCCATGTCACTAGCCCCGCCTCCCACATCACTAGCCCCACCCCCTACGTCATCCCTGACGTCAACCCCGCCCCTGAAAGGCTTCTATTGGTCCAATTTAGACCAATAGAAGCCCCGGAAAAGCTTCTATTGGACCAAATTGGACCAATAGAAGCCCCGGAAAAAACCGCCGAACTCGCACAGTGGCGACAGGAAAACCGCCCAAAAAACCGCATCCCGCGGCCGGCGAAATTTTCCCGCCGCCACTGGCGAAAACCCACCCAATTGGGCGGTAAAACCGCCCACCTGGCAACAATGTGTGGGAAGGAGATATGCAGAGTTTGGTGATGGGAAAAGAGGAGAGAGTGGGGAAGGCCCCCAAAGCTGTGAAACAGTGGTAATCTACACACACATTGCTGGAAACCCTCCCCCTCCCCCTGGCTACTCCCTGTGTCATGGTCTGTAATGAATAGTGATTTGTATTGCATGTGGTGTTCTCACCCCTTCCCCTACTGAGGAGCACCACACCGTCCCCCACTTGTGTAAAACAGAATGTAGTGCAGCACAACACAACAGATATCCCAGCTTCTTAATGGTTAACCTACCTGAGCCCTCAGGCTGTGCTGATGTGTCAAGGGACCCAATGCCATGGATCCCCTCCTGGGGCAAGAGCCCATGAATGATGCGCTCGATGTTGGTCAAGTTAGCAGTGTCATCTGCTGGAGGGTTGGCACCAGCCTTCTTCCTGACATCACACCTCAGCTGGCACCATTTCCGTTTGCAGTCTTCCACATCCCTGTCACAGTGGAAGACCGCGTTGACCCGGTCCCTTACTGCCTCCCATTCTCTCTGCTTCATTTTTATTTTTGTTACATTTGTACCCTGCGCTTTCCCACTCATGGCAGGCTCAATGCGGCTTACATGGGGCAATGGAGGGTTAAGTGACTTGCCCAGAGTCACAAGGAGCTGCCTGTGCCTGAAGTGGGAATCAAACTCAGTTCCTCAGTTCCCCAGGACCAAAGTCCACCACCCTAACCACTAGGCCACTCCTCCACTTCATTGTAGCAGCCAGCCTCTGGCCCGTGGGAGCAGAGAGATGCGTGTGCCTTCTCTGGATTTCCTGAACCAGCAGTTCAATTTCAGGGTCGCTGAAATTACCCTTGCGGGTAGGTGGTTGCTTTGGTGCCATTGTACCAATGCGACGCAAAGAATTGAAAATACTGAGAAGGGCGCTTAAATACTATCCCAGGGAGGCCCATGTAAGAATGCGATGGGCGTTCTAATTTTGATTATTGGGAAAATCCCTAAATGTCCCCAGCTGCTCTGGCGATTTGGGCTTCCTCATTTCGATTATGGGTAGGGAACTATGGACGTCCCCAGCTGCTCTTCCCATTTGGAAGTATGCATTCCCTTTATTGGCACCTCTTTAAGACGGCTTTCTCTGTGCTTGCACTTTAAAGGTTTTTCTATAGATTATGGGGTGGTATTTCAAAGCGTTTTAGCTTCAGTTATAGTAAACCTTATTTTTGCCACTGTATGCTTTTGTACACCTGTTTGCTTTTTTTGTTGTTTTTTTTTGGGGGGGGGGAGGGATTTTTTTGCCAATTCTTGAAAGATAACAGTTGTGTGGGCTTTGTACCTTTCCTTTCCTTTCCAAAAGTTTCAGACTGGATGTTAGCTGGTAGCTTAGCATATACTCTGCATTTTCTACATTTTTTTTCTTGTTGTTACATTTGTACCCCGCGCTTTCCCACTCATGGCAGGCTCAATGCGGCTTACATGGGGCAATGGAGGGTTAAGTGACTTGCCCAGAGTCACAAGGAGCTGCCTGTGCCTGAAGTGGGAATCGAACTCATCTCTCCATTCTCTACTCTCCAGGAGCTCCTTGCTGTGTGTGATGTGCTCCCTCACTGCCCCCAATTCTCTCTCTCTTTTGTTGAAGCAGGCAGCCTCTGGTCCCTTGGAGCCAACAGATTCTTGTACCACAAGTTCAAGGTAAGTTCATACCTCTCAGCCACCTCTTCCCTTTCTGCTATGTAGGTGCTAAGCCTCCCTAGCCGGAGGACCGTCGAATTATGATTGACAGGTCACGCGACGCCGCCGACACGAAACGCCGCCCGCATCAGCCCCCAGTTCCGCCCGCCGGGCTTGCTGCTCGGCCCAGCCGCAGGATTATCTTCATCAATTCAAAACTTGTTCGGAGTGACGCCGAGCCAACAAGGACATGCCATCCCAAATTCAGCCCGCCCAGCCCCAGGCCCCAGGCAGTTGAGTTCCGCCCGCTCGGGCTCTCACCGGCGCGCTGGTCCTGTGTGCCTGCAGTGCTTACTGCGTGCTTCTTCTTTCTTCGCCTGTTGCCCCTCGCCCTCGGCTGGGCTCGCCTTCAGCTCACACTACTGGGAGCTGTCAAGTCAGATTGTGTTGGGTTCTAAGCAAATTAGGGAGGCTCATTTTTGAGCGTCTTTTCCAAAGAAGAAGGCGGCTTATGAGGGTGAGAAAGTGAATGTATGTGTCTGTGTGTCCTTGCTAAACTCTCAGGCTATGGCAGATGGGTTTTTTGCCTTGTCTATCTGTGCATATATAGGCGACCCAGAAAGCAGAAAATATTTATTTATTTTTATTTATTCATTCTTGTATCCCATGAGTATCCAAAAATCAAATTTTGGTTCAATGTGGCTTACAACTGATTAACAAGATGAGGTTACTATCTGGATTGACCCTATCTAGCTTTGTCTATATGCACTGGACAGAGAAAAAGTAAATTGCTTACTTTAGTATGTTTCTGTAAAGATATAGGGATAATCTTAGCTTTCAGCACAGAAGGGGGAAGATCTATTAGGGTAGCCGTTTGTGGTTAGTATATGCTTTGAACAACCACTTTATTCTTTGACATATGATACATATCTAATATCTAAATTTAAATAAAGGTATTAATTGTAGCTATTTTATTTTTACTTGTTTTTTTTTCTGTGTTGTCAGACAATTATGGATGTAAGCTCCACCCCTGGCCCCACCCCTAATCCCGCCCCCTTTAGCCTCCCCAAACAGTTGGGCCACCGACCGCCTATGCTTCTTGCATCTTGCAGGACAGCTGGTCAAGAGGATTGCAAGAGACAGCAGTGAACTGTAATACACTGGATTCTGAGAGCCATGATTGTTTCTACCCAATTCATTGTACAGATGTCTTGTTCTCTATTGGACATATTCAGTTGTGGCTGCCTGTGGGGTGGGGGAAGGGGAGGCCCTGAGAATAGATGTGTGCATCCCTCATGGTCAAGGGCTCCCCATTCTCTGTATGTTCTCTGCATTCAAATCTTACCTCTATTTTCACCAGGTTCACGGGTATCCACAACTGGTAGTTTTTCTCCCGCTTTGCACCTCATGTGTCTCCCCGCTAGGCTCCATCCTTCTTTAATGTGGTGAACCCCAGTCCCCTTTTATGAAGTGCCCACCCATTCTCAACGTTGCTGGGGGTGGGGAGGGGGGGGGAAGCATATATGCACTGAATGTCTTTTCCACATTATTCAACACAGTCCTACAATCCTCCATGGTTATGGAACAGCAACATTTCTAAATTCTATCCTGCAAACCATTTTCAAGGTGGCCACAGGTGCTTGCCTACCACGACCTTGAACCCTTAAGTCATGGTGAGGGAGAGGGGTTCTGGTTACAGTTCCTATTCTAAATAACCTGCAAGTGGCTACAGCCCAGTGCCTATATAATTCCCCTTGCCTGTGCCCTTCTGTACCTGATGTGTTATATTGCAATTGTGATGAAGTAAACATCCATCTAATGCTTTTACCATTGTTTCCCTTTTCTCCTCAGCACTATATACCATTGCTGATACATTCAATGTGACAAAGATGACCCAGCTGTTTGTAGCTCCTTCCTGGCCCTCACCAATATGGTTTGGTTATGGGTAAGGGTGTCTGCTGATCAGAGAGCAAACATAGTCTATGCGCTACCTCTCTGCAAGTTTGTACTTGGCAGATCACTAGTGCTAGACAACATACCTATTATTTACACAACTCTGTGCTGTGGGGCTCTATGGTAAGGGGGGGCAGAGGCTGGATGAGCATTTCTGTTCCTCAATAAGTGGAGGAGTGCGGTAGCCGTGTTAGTCCACTCTTAAGGTTATCAATAGAAATCAAACAAAATAAAACATGGAAAAGAAAATAAGATGATACCTTTTTTATTGGACATAACTTAATACATTTCTTGATTAGCTTTTGAAGGTTGCCCTTCTTCGTCAGATCGGAAATATGCAAATGTGCTAGCTGACAGTGTATATAAGTGAAAACATTCAAGCATTACTATGACAGTCTGACAGGGTGGGAGGATGGGGGTGGGTAGGAGGTATGCATGGGGACATCAAAGCATATCATTGATATTCTAACAGGATGGGTGTGGATAGGTGAGGGGTGGGGTGATCAACAGAGACATACAGCTTTATGGTTTATAATGGGCTAGGAACCCCAGATCCTTGTTAAGTCCTTTCTGTTGGGTGTTAAAATATTCAATCATTCTGACTTCAAAGGTCTTACGTTCTTGTATGGTTTTAAAGTTACCTTTCAGGATTCTCACTGTGAAGTCACTGGTACAGTGTCCTGGTCCTGTAAAAAGCTTTAATATGAGGCAATCACATTCACTAAGAGTAGGACCTCAGGCAGGAATACCATAAAACAGTATCCACCCCAGAAAGGGGGATACAGAAGTAAGGCATGTCATCTGATTCATCTCAGAGGAGGTTAGTTGGAAGTTGCAGCCACACTGGGCAGCTGCAACCTCAGGCCTTGATCTGGGACAGAGGTGTTCCCACACCTGTTGGTCAACATTTTACAGGACATGAGGACAGAGAGTACCGTTTGTGTGCAGTATTGTAGGGATGTGGGAATGGTTTTCCTTTCTAGTACATAGATTCTATTAATGAATGTGCATGTGCACATATCACTGATTACCCTTGAATGCAGACTACAGTTAGTGCTTACATTGCTGAGGGAGCTCTTATATGTGTAGCTACAGGAGGGGGACCTGATAGCCTAGGAGGGGGGGGGGGGGGGGGGGAAAAGCAAACACTTACCTTTCCAACCTGTCTCTTATTTGACACCAGGCTTGGATAGAGACAGTCCTGGGGGGCAGGTGGTGGTGCTGCATAAAAAGAATGCGCCGGTGCTTTAGACAATTGTACACCAGGCACAAGCTTTCAGCATCGCTGAAATTTGGCTCTCGCCGTAAAGACATGTTTGTCAGGGAATAACCGTTGGAAAGCGTGCATCGCCTTATATGGACACCCATGCATGACGGACGTCCTTACGTGCACAGTTCCATATATGGACAGGTCCGCACGTGGATGGCTTGTCACGCATGGACGTCCATGACGTGCAAGGACTGTCATCACGCGTGCGGGGCCTTATCTGGATGAGTACGTGTTCATACGTGCGGAGTCTTCCTTATATAGATCATTATCAAGTGTGCGAACCTATTCATATGTACACAATAAAATATGTACGTTCCTTATATTTCCCGTAGCTGCATGTTCCGCAAGTACAGTGCATGTAGTTGCGGACATCCAGGTACGGGAAATAGAAGCTAGTGATAAATGCAGTAAAAAGACGTTTCTCACAGAACTGCCGAAGGACGTCCATCTTACTAGGCCCGCCGACCGGCGGGCCTAGTAAGATGGACGTCCTTCGGCAGTTTTGCAAGAAACATGTCCTTGTTACTGTACTTTGCACTTATGAATATTCCTTATATTTCCTGTACCTGGATGTCCGCAACTACATGCACTGTACTTGCGGAACAACCAGATACATCAGAGAAGTCCAAAGCATAGTAATAAGGATGTCTTTCTCGTAGAACCGCCGAAGGACCTTCATATGACAAATGTTGGCAAGTACAGTGAATGTTGGGGACGTCCTTTGGCAGTTCTGGAAGATGGGCGTCCTTTTTTACTATACTTTGGGTGTCCCTGATTTGGGCGTTTCACACTGCGATGATCTGCAAGGCTTTGTTCTGTTTCTGTGAGTCTGACGTCAGACTCAGAAACAGAACGAAGCCATGCGCCGGAAGAAGAGGACCTCGGCTGGCGGGGGTTGGGGTCCCCTGCCAGCAAAGGTAGCCCACGGCAGTGATGGCGGGAGGGGGGGTCGAGAGGGTCGTCGGCAGGGGGGTCCATGGCCAAATCTACAGGGGCCCAGGCCCACGTGGCCCCACGTAGCTACGCCACTTGTATAATACTTAAAAACTAACAACTCAAGTGCATGTAGCATTACTTACATGTGCAATCCCTCTCTCCCTCCCCTCCCCCCACCAGTGATGCTGCTCTTTTTTTGTGTTTAACTTTTTTGTGAAATGGCTGTTCTTTTTCACTGAGAGTGGTGGATGCTTGGAATGCCCTCCCGCGGGAGGTGGTGGAGATGAAAACGGTAACAGAATTCAAAAACGCGTGGGATAAACATAAAGGAATCCTGTTCAGAAGGAAGGGATCCTCAGAAGTTTAGCGGAGATTGGGTGGCAGAGCCGGTGGGGGTGGGCTGGGCTGGTGATTGGGAGGCGGGGCTAGTGCTGGGCAGACTTCTACGGTCTGTGCCGTGAGGATGGCAGATACTAATCAATCAAGGTCAGGTATACACAAAAGGTAGCACATATGAGTTTATCCTGTTGGGCAGACTGGATGGACCGTGCAGGTCGTTCTCTGCCGTCATCTACTATGTTACTATATTAATATACTTCTTTGGCACCCTGCAGGGTGAGGCAAAAAAGTAACCACCCTACAGGTTTTTTTTACAGTTTTCTTAGCAACTGTTTCGAATTTCAATGAGAAAGTTTACGTACTTATTTAGTCATCATACTTACATATTAGTACTGAACAACATTTAGGCACCCGTTACCAATTATTTTTCATTTTTTTAGTAGCGGGGGTTTATCTGGCAGTAATTAGGCAGCGCCATGCGCTGCCCGATTAAAGCCAGGTTAGTGCAGGAGCACTTACCATCTCCTAAATAGGAGGCGATAAGGGCTCCCCCCCCAGAAATAGCTGTGCAGCAAGTGTTAAACTTATCGTACAGCTATTTCCATTTTTTTTTAAGTCTTTATACTGAAAAGGAGGCCTTAGCACAGCAAACCTGTGCACTGACGCCACAGCAGGGGTCCTTTTACCGCCACTTGGGAAAGGACCCCTTAATTATCTTAAACTATATTGATGTTACTGACATTTTAGTGTTACTACCTAGTGATTTTTCCGTGTTAAAACTGTTTGAGCTAAAACACAGTAAAATGAAATCATTCAAATGATACAATTAATAGTCTGTCGGAATTTTGCAGTCACTGTGAATGCTTAAAGTGTCACCACCAGCTTTAACACAGGCCTGAGGCCTTCAGTCGCTTTGGGAAGTTCTCAACAGCCTTGTTGATTGGTCCCTGTCGCAGGCAGTCCCAGATCATCTGCAGCGCTTCCTTGAGTTCAGTGATTGTTTGCGGCTTTCGGTGGAGCTTGTGATAGGCCTCCATCATTGCTCCCTAGACAAGACTACGTCACTGTGACATCATTAACAGTAAGCTGGTGCCCCTTTTTTTCACATAAATGTAGTTTTAGTGCAACCACTATTGAACGTGCAAATACTGCTGGGTGGTCACACTAAAGATCCCGTAACTTTTCTATGTTTAAAGATAATCTCATTCCACTGGACACATAAATGTCGGTGGTAGCAACAAATAAAGCTGTAAGATTTCACACTGAAATTCCAAGTGGTTGCTGAGAAAACAGCAAAAAAAACCAAACTCTAAGGGGTTATTAAAAAAAAAAAAAAACTCACCCTGTGTGTATATTAGAAAAGGCTCTGTATTTGCTAAGACTTTCTGAAGTATTAGGATTTCTTTTGGCATATGCACCCTAACTGTTCAATTTCTGATCTAGACAACATATACAAAGTTTCCTTTTTATCTAACACAAGTAGGTGTATCACACAAGCATTACATTTCTCTAGTGCAAGATTCCCAAACTGGGTTTCGAACTCTCTTCAGGGGTTCCTCAAAAAATTAGATTGTAGACTCTGTTTTATGAACCCATATATGTTTACATAAATTGAAGGCTCCTTGGTGAATGAAAAAAATATTTTAGAGGTTCTGCTATGGTAAAAAAATTGGGAAACACTGCCCTAGAGGAAAAATTGAGAGGCTATATAGCATTAGGGAAATCCCTCAGAGCATGGAAGAAGGATCCAACTGAAAATAATAGGAAACTGCACAAAGAATGACAAGTTAAATGCAAAATGCTGATAAGAAAGGCAGAGAGACTTTGAAATGAAGATTGTGTTGGCGGCAAAAACACATAGTAAAAACTTTTTTAGGTATACGTATATTAAAAGCAAGAAGCCGTCAAAAGAATCAGTTGGACCGCTAGATGACCAAGGGGTAAAAGAGGCGCTCAGGGAGGACAAAGCCATAGTGGACAGATGAAATTAATTCTTTGCTTCGGTCTTCACCAAGGAAGATGTGGGAGAGACAGCAGTGCCAGAAATGGTATTCAGTGCTCACGAGTGAGAGAAACTGAATCAAATCTCTGTAAACCTGGAAGATGTAATGGAGCAATTTGACAAATTGAAGAGTAGCAAATCTCCAGGATGGATGGCATACATCCCAGAGTATTGGTAGAATTCAAAAATGAACTTGCAGGACTATTGTTAGTAATATGTAATTTATTTTTAAAATCAAGCATGGTACCAGAAGATTGGAGGGTGGCCAATATGCCAATTTTTATAAAGGGATCCAGAGGTGATCCGGGAAATTACAGACTGGTGAGCCTGACATTGGTGCTGGACAAAATGGTAGAAACTATTATAAAGAACAAAATTACAGAGCATATACATAAGCATGGATTATTGAGACAAAGCCAACATGGATTTAGTGAAGGGAAATCTTGTCTCACCAATCTATTACGTTTCTTTGAAAGGGTGAACAAACATATGGATAAAGGTGAGCCAGTCGATATTGTGTATCTGGATTTTCAAAAGTCATTTGACAAAGTACCTCTTGAAAGACTCCAGAGGAAATTGAAAAGTCATGGGATAGGAGGTAGTGTTCTATTGTGGATTAAAAACTGTTTAAAGGATAGAAAATTGAGAGTAGGGTTAAATGATCAGTATTCTCAATGGAGAAGGGTGGATAGTGGGGTTCCCCAGGGGTCTATGTTGGGACCCCTGCTTTTTAATATTTATAAATGATCTAGATTCGGGAATAACTATTGAGGTAATTAAATTTGCCGAACTCACAAACTTATTAAATCACAAGTGGATTGTGAAAAATTGCAAGACGACCTTATGAGATTGGAAGACTAGACATCCAAATGGCAGATGATGTTTAATGTGAGCAAGTGCAAAGTGATGCATGTGGGAAAGAGGAACCTGAACTATAGCTATGTGATGCAAGGTCCTGTGTTAGGATCACCGACCAGGAAAAGGATCTAGGAGTCATCGTTGATGATACTTTGAAACCCTCTGCTCAGTGTGCTGCAGCAGCAAAGAAAGCAAATAGAATGTTAAGTATTATTAGGAAAGGAATGGAAAATAAAAATGAGGATGTTATAATACCTTTGCATTGCTCCATGGTGCGACTGCATCTTGAATACTGTGTGCAATTCTGGTCACCGTATCTGAAAGAAGATACAGTGGAATTAGAAAAGGTACACAGAAGGGCGACGAAAATGATAAAGGGCATGGAACGACTTTCCTATGAAGAAAGCCTGAAGCAGCTATGGCTGTTCAGCTTGGAGAAAAGACAGCTGAGGGGAGATATGATAGAGGTATATAAAATAATGAGTGGAGTGGAACGGGTAGACGTGAATCACTTGTTTACTCTTTCCAAAAATACTAGAACTAGGGTGCACACAATGAAGCTACAAAGTAGTAAATTTAAAAAGATTCAGAGAAACTATTTTTTCACTCAACATGTAATTAAACTCTGAAATTCGTTGCCAGAGAATGTGGTAAAATCAGTTAGCTTAGCGGGGTTTAAAAAAGGTTTGGCTAGCTTCCTAAAAGAAAAGTCCATAAGCCATTATTAAAATGGATTTGGGAAAATCCACTGCTTATTTCTAGGATAAGCAGCATAAAATGTATGGTACTGTTTTGGGATCTTGCCAGGTACTTGTGACCTGGATTGGCCACTGTTGGAAACGGGATACTGGGCCTGATGGACCTTTGGTCTGTCCCACTATGGCAACACGTATGTACATGAGGCCTAACCAGTATAACTGGATTCAGCAGAATCTGATTCATCTTTATTTGTAGAATCCTGCCCTTAACTTGGGGTGGTGATTTGACTTCAGCTGAAGCAATTTCTGCTGTTCTCTGTTTCTTGTTTGGAACAGATTTTTGCCTTTTTCTTAGGTCTGGCATTTCTTGTGGAGCAGTGACTTCTCCCCTTTCTTTTTGTACTTGCATCTATCTACCTCCTCTGATGCTGGTGGCCAAGAAATTTGTGCCCTGGTTTTTTTCACAGGAGCTCTAGTCATGACTCTTGTGTTTGCAAGTTGAATTATTAGTATATGTTGCAACATTTTATTGTCAGCAGTCATGTGCTGGCTCTGCCTTAAGACTAGTTGTGATTAACTCACTTGACAGTGTGAGAGCAGGGCCAGTTCCCATGTAAATGCTCAATTACTCTGATCTGGCATATGAGAGGGAAGTCAGTAGCCTTTAAACTGGAACAATTTGTTTCCCTCTCTTTGGTGACTATAAGGAATTTGTCTTGGTGTTCTCTTTACCAAGTTTCTTTTTGATGGCATAATTGAAGACTGTGGTTTCATCCTTCTCGGGTTATGTTTCAAAGTTCTGGCTGAAGGTTGGTATGTATTTATTTTTAATATTTGACATTTTATCACAGAAGGGGATATGGTTTTAAAAAGAAGTTTTATAAAGGCTATGGTTTCCTTTGGTAAATCCGAACTGTTTTCTTTTGAGGAAAAAAATCATACATGAAGGTAGATTTTAGAAAGAATGTAATTGGAATTGAGACGTCCAGGTTGGTATGTGTCAGATTCTGGTGGTATTTTAGAAAAGGGTCTGCTGGTGTAGAACCTTTTCTATAGGCAGGGGAAGATGTCTTTGTGCCAGCTATGTACAGTGGAAGCATTAATACATATTAAAATAATAAAATGAATTTTTCACAGAAAAATACAAACAGCAGGACTAATAAGACTAATACACAAGTCTTATATCCAGGAAACAGGTGAATATCCTCTATTTTAAATCATCACAAAGTGGAAGGTAATATCGAACAAGGCTTCATCTGGCATAATAAATGGGAAGTGAGAAATTGTTATCCATTTACAATTCTCAATGTCTAAAACATCAGTGACCCCCAACTATAATATAATAATAATAATGGGGAAAATTCAGTAAACACAAAACTGAAATAAACCTATACTGTGACTAATTTACATCAATTGAAATATACCTAGTACAAAAAAAGTGTGATCAGAAAAAAAACGTGTAGTCACCAACTTGGATCCTAAACGACGCCCCATAAATTTTCGATCACTGCACATAACATATCCCAATCTTCAAATCAATCCAAACAGTTCAAAAAACTTTGTAACCTACAAAGGGCCCTGTTTACAAAGGCAAGCTAGCATGTTTAGCGTGTGCTAACCGTGTAGTATTCCTATGGGCATCTACATGATTAGTTCATGCTAATTTTTAGAGTGCGTAAACTGGGATCAAAGCTGATAGCATAAATGCTGTAGACATCCAATAACTACTGTCCCATTAGTCTAATTTTCTGAGCACACATTTTTTTAGTACACAAACATTTTTTTGTACTAGGTATATTTCAATTTTTGTAAATTACTCACATTGTGGGTTTATTTCAGTTTTGTGCAAAACATCAATGGCAGCAACTCAACATAAATGACTAAAGGGTGAATTTAACAGCATGGGCTACCGTTAAGATGTATTATTTTATGGCAGATTCATTTTAGGCAAAGAGACCTAGTTACTAATAATTGGGGTTAACAGTAAAATAACAGTTATTAACAGTAGCCCACTTTGATAATTATAAGTACATAACTATTGCCATACTGGGACAGACTAAAGGTCCATCAAGCCCAGCATCCTGTTTCCAACAGTGGCCAATCCAGGTTACAAGTACCTGGCACGATCCCAAAACAGTACAATACATTTTATGCTGCTTATCCTAGAAGTAACAAATAACAAAAAATATATCCACAGAGTGTGTAGATGCGAGTATAATGCCTACGAGGGCTGTAATAATCTAAGGTGAGGTGGAGTCTCATACATTTAACACGATGATATTTATTTCACTCATAAGGTGAATCACTTACTCGTGTTACTTGCTTAATCATTGACTCAGCCTCCACCACCCTCAATCCAATTACAAAAATGGTATATATCTTATGACTTATGCAACACTCTCAGTACAATAATGAACACAGCACTTATCTTATGCAGGTTGGTGCGCTCTTAAACCCCGACAGGTCCCCGTTTCGTATCAACTTTCTCAAGGGGGAGTGTCACCAAATCTGTCAAAAAAAAGAGAGTATAGTCGCATATAGAAGTAAGCAGTGGATTTTCCTCAAGTCCATCTTAAGGTCCACCCTATACTATAGCGCTAACCTGTCCTTACTCTGTGGAATACACACCTGCTACACAGGAACCAGATGGTCATACATATCCATCATCCTCTGATTCCATCACTGACCATTTTCTCCACACCGTGCCCTCCCCCTAGTCAAGTTGGTAAATTTTTAACAATGTCCAGCTCTGTGATATCTCCAAGCTTGTGAACTTCGTGCTTCCTGTCCTTGACCCTCCATCCTCAGGCACAGTTTAAAAGGACAGGCTCTAATGGTCAAGCCAAGGCAAAGCTCGCACTCTGTGTACTCTCAGCATCCTGTCTATAAAAATCAAATCTAATGTATGACACTCCCCTCCACATGGGTCTCACCTATCACATGCGTCTGAAAGCCCATGTCCCACATTCCTCTTTTCAACCTCTGCTCCTGGGGCTCCAATCATTTGGAGCAAATTCTCTATTTGCGACAAGGGGTATCAAGGGATTTCTACACCAGCAAAATACTCAGCCTCTCTCCTATCTCCCATCTCACTAATTAGTACACACTCCACCCCAGATATTTCCCAAAGAGGAGCTTACACCAAACCCAATGATTCTTTATAAAAAAAAATCCCAACCTCACTTATAATAGGGTTACCATATTTGCGGAGACAAAAAACAGGACAGAAAAAATAAAAATGGTTGCTACCTTTGCTAAATAAATATTTAATTGTCGTTAATGAACACTCATCAAAGTGACTTACTTACAGTACAGCAATAGACATTCTACTTTTCAAGAACTTCTGGATTTGAGTTTGACTGAGTCTGAGCATAAGAACTCGTATCCCTTTGACTGGTTTCCGAGATATGTGTGAACAGGGCCAGTCTTAGCAAGTGCGGGGCCCTATGCAGACCAATTTGGTGGGGCCCCATCCTAGCCCCGCCCCACCATAGCCCTCGGGGGCGGGACAATGAGAATGAACGAATCAGGAAGAGCTTCTGTTCTGCTAGAGACGTCGGGGGGACTCGGGAGGGGAGGAGCGCTTTCAGTGATGCTGCTGTGCTGGATTCCGGCGACGGAGGGTAAATTTAAAAGAAAAATTATCCTTCCTTGGTTGGGGGGAGAAGAAGAGGACGGGCAGGGTGGTGGTAAGCATGGCACGGCGGCGCCGTGCCATGCTTACCTTGCTTGTTTACGTCCGTGTCGGACCGGCCCTGGGAAGAGGCTGACTGAGGCGCGCCGACCCTATGCAGCCGCCTCGGTCGCCTCGGCCTAAGACCGGCCCTGTGTGTGAAAGTCTTTGCATGACATATGCTTAAAGTTGTGCTGCAAGAACAACATTTCGTTGATAGATTCAACTAGCCTGGGAAAAGAGAAGGGATCAGCAGTGCCTTTCTCTCTCTTTCGCACTCCCATGTGTCCAAACTGACTAATAAGCCAGAGATGGTTTCTTTCATTATGTGGGCAGATATGTAAGTCATAGGCACATAAAAGAAAAAGAGGACATTTCCCTAAAAATTAAAAATTCTGAAGGACATATCTGACAACATCCAAAAAGAGGGGCATAATCGAATGAGGTCGGGCGCCTAGGTTTTCCTGAGGACGTCCTTGCAGGACGTCCTGGTGAAAGGGAGGGAAACCTGTATTATCGAAACAAGATGGGCGGCCATCTTTTGTTTCGATAATACGGTTGGGGACCTTAGAGATGGTTGTCCCCAGTTTTCGGCCATAATGGAAACCAAGGACGCCCATCTCAGAAACGACCAAATCCAAGCCCTTTGGTCGTGGGAGGACCCAGCATTCGTAGTGCACTGGTCCCCCTCACATGCCAGGACACCAACCGGGCACCCTAGGGGGCACTGCAGTGGACTTCAGAAATTGCTCCCAGGTGCAAATTCTCCCTTACCTTGGGTGCTGAGCCCCCCCAAAGCCCACTACCCACAACTGTACAACACTACCATAGCCATAAGGGGTGAAGGGGGCACCTACATGTGGGTACAGTGGGTTTTGGGTGGGTTTTGAAGGGCTCACATTTACCACCACAAGTGTAACAGGTAGAGGGGGATGGGCCTGAGTCCGCCTGCCTGAAGTGCACTGCACCACCTAAAACTGCTCCAGGGACCTGCATACTGCTGTCAGGGAGCTGGGTATGACATTTGAGGCTGGCATAGAGGCTGGCTAAAAATATTTTTAAAGTTTTTTTTAGGGTGGGAGGGGGTTAGTGACCACTGGGGGAGTAAGGGGAGGTCATCCCCAATTCCCTCCGGTGGTCATCTGGTCAATTCGGGCACCTTTTTGAGGCTTGGTCGCAAGAAAAAATGGACCAAGTAAAGTCGGCCAAGTGCTCATCAGGGACGCCCTTCTTTTTTCCATTATCGGCTGAGGATGCCCATGTGTTAAGCACGCCCCAGTCCCGCCTTTGCTATGCTTCCGACATGCCTCCGGGAACTTTGGTCATCCCCATGACAGAAAGCAGTTGAGGGCGCCCAAAATCGATTTTCGATTATGCCGATTTGGGCGACCCTGGGAGGATGCCCATCTCCCGAATTGTGTTGAAAGATGGGCGCCCTTCTTTTTCGAAAATGAGCCCAATGGTAACCCTAATTTATAAACAATCCTAATCTCATTCCTTCACTCTCTGTGAAATTCCACTAGCTAAATCCTCTGGGCACAGCTGTTTCTCAAACACTGAATCCCCTTCCTTCAACCATGTCTTAGGTGGCTCAGTTGGGTTTCTTGATTTCTTTGACCAACAGCTCAGCCTTATTCCTGATTGAATTGGCATTAACCACAGTCATTCCCTCCTCCCAGCTTCACCCAAACTTCCCTACTTCTCTTACCAAATACTTCAATTTCTGATATGGTCTTTGTCCACAAGGCACCACTCTGCCTAGACCATACTGCCCACACCCACTCAACAACCTAATACTATTTTCAACTGGAATGTGTATTAAAATTCTATGAATAGCATGAAAAGCAGCTTTTCTGTGCCCAACCAATGTTGGGATTACCAGCCCCTTCCCTGCCCCCCACATAATTCATTTCCCCCATATTTATACCATGCATTCCACCACCCAAAACTAATAACCTGGTATAACTTGCAACCAACCACTTTTAACTTACTGATCTGCCACTCACACCCCACATAACACCTCCAAGAAATCCCTCTAAAACTCAACCTTCCCTTCTACTCCCAAAACATAACATAACAACATAACAGACAGTAACCAGTAAGTCTTATCTGGTAGCACTCCAGTTGTCTAAGGGGGTATGCAGAGGGTACATCCCTTTGCTAGAACACCTGCACCAGTGCTGGCCTGGCATGCTGCTCCAGCAACAACAGGCTCCAATGTCTCATATTGATAATAAGAAACCCACAAATAGCAACGAAAGTGCACAGGACAAGGACATTGATCAAGAGAGTGACCCTCCAGCATAGGGTTGAAAAGCACTGTTAGGGACTGTTGGCAGTTTTGGCCCACAGGTTATAGCTTGCCCTTCTTTCCTGTACTGAAATGGGTTTCCAAACGTTTACTTCAATTCAAGACTTCAGTCGCTTAATTATATTTTTTATTATTGGGTTTACATTTTATTTATTGTAATACCACATAGAGTAGCTCAGCGTGGCAGTGTATAAAAATAAAATGAAATTGAAACTGAAAGGGGGGTGAGCAGACCCAACACTAAGAAACTGCTAATGAACCCTCTTTGTCTTTTGAAGCGATATATTGGCTTTTCTTATTTGAAAAACCATCATGGTGGAAATGCTTTTTGAGGCAATATAATGGTAAGTATAGTACTGAACAACTGCAAGAGCAGAAAATAATTTCTAAAGTACTGTATAGTATATTTTTTTCTGATATTTCAGAATGTTTTAGGGTGTTGGATAGGCTGAAATATCTCCTGAAGAAGCTTTTCACCTATGGTGAGCTGAAATCAGTTAGTGAAATGCTCAATTGTGCATGATGGCATTAGTATAACCTTATAAACTAGTATTTCCAGACTCTTTTCTGGCTTTATACATAGCCAGTTGGGTTTTCAGAATAGCCACAATGAGACTGGAGACCCAGTACATTGGAATGTATGTAAATCTATCTCATGTACATTAATTATACCTTTCCTGAAAACTAGATCAGTTAGGTGTACCTCCAGGACAGGGTTGAGAAACACTATTCAGACCACTGCCATGTATCTCTTGTTAGATGGCCTCCTTATCTAAGGAAAAAGTTGACCGTGTTAAAATACTGCTGCACATAGAACTACATACACACAGAAGAAAAGAAGCCTTCGCAGACTTTAAGACACAAAGGAAACAGCAAAGGTAACTCAAATGATACACAGAAGATGCTCCAAGGATTCGAAATGCAGCAAATAGCTGTTCATGATAAGGAGTGAATTTTAGAGAGCTTATTTGCAAGTTTTCTTGCGAGCAACACTTTCCGTCAAAGTAAACATTTGTGATGGATACAATTTCCATTGTGTTACACAGCAGTTCCTTTTGGGTTACACAGACAACATTTGGAGACTCCTGAGGCAGGCCAGAGGGGCTGAAACACATCTGTGTCGAGTCTTGATTGATGGACAAGAAACTTTTAGGAATCCTTGGCACACAAAAGTCTGACAGTGTAATTTCTAGAGGAAGAGAAGAAAATACCCTGAGTCACTTACTGTACGTCAGCTAAGTAGGGGTAGATAAAGGGTAATGGATTTGATATACTGCCTTTCTCTGGTACAAATAAAGCAGTTTACAAATATTATATGCAGGTACTTTTTCTGTCTCTAGTGGTCTCACACTCTAAGATGATACAGAAGAGGGAAAAAGAAAAACAGAAGGCAAGTCAAGTAGATCTTATGACCATGTCACATAAAATTACATAGCATGCTTATGACTCACAACCTGGAACAAAATCATAGGAGCTAGATCCCACAGGAGACACTATTTTAACCTTATCAGCCAAAAGAAATGAAAATTGAGAAGGTTCAAAGAATTTGATATGTTATATTATAATGGACTTAAAACCTGCCAAATCACTTAATTGAGGTTCTAAGCGGGATACAAAAAGATGCCAATACAAACTATTCATAACTACTTCTTAAAAGAGTTAGAAAACAAATAAGTCTTCATCATTTTATAAAAGGAGAAATAATTTCTTCAAGAACAAATTTCTATAGGAAGATCGTTCCATAAATGCTCAACAAGATACATAAAAGAGTGAGAGAAAAGTGCTTTAAATCTCACATTTCTATACCTGGTTACCGTACAATATCCCAGAATTATATCACAAATACAACTTTTATTGCATCTATGTGTCTTTACAAATCAAATGACACATCTACAAAAAACATATAAATACACCACCATTCATTCACCATTCATACTTCACCAGTGATAACAACCAGTGCAAAGTAAATGTCATTAAACATCATAAATGTAATTCATGCAATATGGCTACTACAGTGCACAAATATCCATCAGCAAATGTCCATCAAAAATGAACTGGCACTTATCTTCTTATGTACTGTTCTTTCTGTGAGCGCATTCAATAGCGCTGATCCTGAGTTCATACAGCACAAAGCATACCCTTGCTTGTGCTCCACAGACAATGTGACTCACAGCAGTCTAAATCAGCCGCTGCGTTCATTAACGCTCAAAATGAATACATCTGCTGAACTCGAATAGTACATTGCCAGTTTTCAACTTTTACAACCAGTTGCAGGTCACGGGTGAAGGGTGACTAAAACCACCTTCGAGGCAGATGTGCTTTTCATATTCACCACAATTCCCCGATGCTGGACCGCATTTCAGTACTCTTCCTCAGGAGGAATCATCTTTTCACCTACAACATTATAATAGTATTCTTATCACCTTCTAAACCAAACCTTAACAAACAATATCACTTCAAAATTACCCAAAATACATATCGCTTACTGTCATTCTTCTGAGTAACTGCTTGCCAAACCAATAACAACTGGAACCCCCCTTTTCCCTTTCCACCCCTTCCCTCCCCTCCTTCCCCCTGTGACTACCCGATGGTGTACTCGCACCTTATGTACATTAATAATAATGTCATTGCATTTCCTAACAGTAAATGTTGTAAAATTCAATGTAAAATTACAACAGTAGTGATCATATCATATCACTGGTTCCCAATTATAAAAAATGAACAAGACAGCAGATCCAACATGTCTCTTCTCATGCCTGGAACCCTATCCTGTATGTCGAATTGCAATGTATGAAGAAAAGATAAAAATTCAATTACCTTGTTAACTGATCCATTATCTAAATGCAAATTAAAATCCCTTAAAACCATTAATCTAGAAAATCTGGCAATAGCTTCCAAAATTTGTGACACAGATGACACAGAAGACCATATTCCCAGTGGTCTATAAACCAATAATATCCCTAAAGTATCCACAGAATTCTTTCTTACTATCGGACGCAGTCCACAAAAAAGCACAAAGGGCTCTCAAGAATGGAACAAGTGTACTTTAATGGTGACCTGACATGAGCCATGTTTCTGCATAACAGAAGTACATATTAGGACAGACTGAAGGTCCATCAAGCCCAGCATTCTGTTTCCCCCTTTCCTGGTTGGTGACTCCTAATGTGGAACCTTGCACTACATAGCTATAGTTCGGATTCCTGTTTCCCATAAGCATTACTTTACACTTGCTCATATTAAACACAATGTGTTTAATGCCATTTGGATGCCCAGTCTCCCAGTCTCGTAAGGTCCTCTTGTCATTTTTCACAATCCTCTCACAATTTAACAACTTTGAATAACTTTGTGTCATCAGCAAATTTAATTACCTCACTAGTTACTTCCATCTGTAGATCATTTATAAATATGATAAAAGTAGCGGTCCTGGCACAGACCCCTGGGGAATCCCACTATCTACCCTTCTCCACTGAGAATACTCATAATTTATTTTTATTATTTTATTTTATTTATTAGGATATATTTACCGCCTTTTTGAAGACAGTGTACAGTAAGAACAGATCAAACATGAGCAATAGGCAATTACAGCAGTAAAAATATTCAAATAACAATACAAAGTATGGCATAGTATGCTACTTACAATGTCAACACAATATGTAATAGAACATTTTAATTGATAGTGAAGGGTAAAGCAAAGATGGAACATATAGGTAGGTAAGAGAGTAAGAAGAGTTAGAAAGTAAGGTGACTAATTTAAAGAAAGTTGCACATGAGGTCAGAGAGATGGTTAAATCCAGGCCAAAGTATCAGCCTGCCTGTCTGACATTGCTGCCTGGATGTCTCAGTGCCATCTGAAACTACACATGACCAAGACTGAGCTTCTCATCTTTCCCCCTAAACCTTGGGGTCATCTTCGACTCCTCCCTCTCCCTCTCTGCACATATTCAGCAGACTGCTAAAACCTGTCGTTTCTTTCTCTATAATATCAGCAAAATTCACCCTTTCTTTTCTGAGCACACTACCAGAACCCTCATCCACACTCTTATCACCTCTCACTTAGACTATTGCAACTTGCTTCTCATAGGTCTCCCACTTAGCTATCTCTCTTCTCTTCAATCTGTTCAAAATTCTGCTGCACGACTAATATTCTGCCAGTGTTGTTATGCTCATATTAGCCCTCTCCTCAAGTCACTTCACTGGCTTCCTATCCATTTCCGCATACAGTTCAAACTCCTCTTATTGACCTATAAGTGCATTCACTCTGCAGCTCCTCAGTACCTCTCCACTTTCATCTCTCCCTACATTCCTCCCCGGGAACTCTGTTCACTGGGTAAATCTCTCTTATCTGCACCCTTCTCCTCCACTGCTAACTCCAGACTCCGTTCCTTTTATCTTGCTGCATCATATGCCTGGAATAGACTTCCTGAGCCGGTACATCAAGCTCCATCTCTGGCAGTCTTCAAATCTAAGCTAAAAGCCCACCTTTTTGATGCAGCTTTTAACTCCTAACCCTTATTCACTTGTTCAGAACCCTTATTTTATCATCCTCACTTTAATATTCCCTTATCTCTTGTATGTCCTGTTTGTCTGTCCTAATTAGATTGTAAGCTCTGTCGAGCAGGGACTGTCTCTTCATGTTCAAGTGTACAGCGCTGTGTACATCTAGTAGCACTTTAGAAATGATAAGTAGTAGTAGTAGTAAATACAACATGTCCTGCTGTAGTATGTGTAGCCCGTGTCACTCCTTGTGTGTGTGAGTGAGACTAAAGTTTGTTACTTCTTCCATTAATAGCCTGATTAAAGAGCCCTACTCTCTGTTTTCTATCTTTTAACCAGTTTTTAATCCACAAAAGAACACTACCTCCTATCTCATGACTCTCCAATTTCCTCTGCAGCCTTTCATGAGGTACTTTGTCAAATACCTTTTGAAACTCCAGATACACAATATTGACCAGTTCACCTTTATCCACGTTTGTTCACCTCTTCAAAGAAATGTAATAGATTGGTGAGGCAATGTTTCCCTTCACTAAATCCATGTTGGCACACACTGTGTCTCCTTAATCCATGCTTTTGAATATGTTCTGTAATTATGTTCTTTATAATGGTCTCTGGGGTAGGTAGTCCACCTGAGTGGATGAACACCAAATCCGACGAAGTCAAAGCATAAAACAAGAAGTGGGAAGTGGACCAATGGCTCCAGGAGATTGTGACAGTGGTTGTATACAATAAACAAACTTTAATGTAGAGTTGACACAGTACTGTGTTTCGGCCACAGGCCTGCCTCAGGAGTCTAAAAACATTTAAAAAGTATATAAATAATATGCATATAAACAAACAACATACACATAGTACCATCAAATAGATACTTAAAAGAATGAACTTAAAGGATATATATATGAGAGTAAAAAATCAATAATCACAGAAAAAATAAATATAACTAGAACAGGAGCTAAAATGAACTAATTCAAAAGCATAACATTTTTTTACATGAACATAACCATCAAAAATACATGTAAAAACAGATGTGAATAAGTAAAAGTTACAAGACATTTCTACATAAAGGCAAGGGAAAAAAGGTAAAAATAATTTATATTAATAAAAAAACGACATTAAAAGAAACAACAAGGGAAATCTCTAATCAGGCATTTGTGAATGAATAATATAGAGCTAACATGCTAACCTGCAAAAACTTCATTTATCTTTCAACACGTGTAAAAAAAACTTTTACATTTATCTATCAACATGTGTAAACAAATTAAGGGATTATGGGGCTCGGTTATCCAGGATTCAAACCCAAAAAGATGTGTGTAGTTCTGCTGATGAAACATCAGAAAACATTTTCATGGTCTTTATATAAATGAATGTAAAGCTTTATTATTATTATTTTTTATTTATTTGTTGCATTTGTATCCCACATTTTCCCACCTCTTTGCAGGCTCAATGTGGCTTACAATACATCATGAGTAGTGGAAATACATGAGAAAGTATACATTTTGTGATAACAGAAGGATTTGGGGTAACATGATAATGATAGAACATGATAGTATTTTAACAAGCAAACAAAATAAGAAATAGATAAGAAATTATATAAGAAAATATACATTTAGTAATAGCAAAAGGATCTTGGGTAGCATGATAATGAAAAACATGTTAATATTTTGGCAAGTAGATATTGTGGAGGCAGTTCTGGATATGTGTATAGGAGTTCATATTTGTTGATCATTGTTGTATGCCTTGTTAAAGAGATGAGTCTTCAGATGATTTCGGAAGTTAGTTAGTTCATAGATCGTTTTTAAATTGCGCGGCAGCGCATTCCAGAATTGTGTACTCAGGTAGGAAAAGGTTGACGCATGCGTTAGTTTGTATTTGAGACCTTTACACTTCACTCAGGGGCAGTGACGTAAGAGACGGGAGGAGCCTGCAGAGCCAGCAGCCAATGCCTCAAGGCTGCCTGCGGTGCCGCGCTTTTTTTTAAAACATTTTTTGTCATTAGCGCTCAGCTCAGTCAGCTGAGCGCTTCTTCTTTTTGTGGCGCCGGCCCTGCTGCTCAACAGGAAAAGCAGCAGTGGCCAGTAATGGGAGCTGGGGCTGGCGTGCTGGGCGGGCCTGGAGGAAAAGACCAGGTACTAATAACAGAGAAAGACACTGGATGGAAGAATCGGGAGAGGGAAAACAGATGGAAGGATGGCAGAGAAAGAGGGAAAACAGATGGAAGGACGGGGAGAGAAAGAGGGAAAACAGATGGAAGGACGGGGAGAGAAAGGAAAAACAAATGGAAGGATGGCGAGAGAAAGGGAAAACAGATGGAAGGATGGCAGAGAAAGAGGGAAAACAGATGGAAGGACGGGGAGAGAAAGAGGGAAAACAGATGGAAGGATGGGGAGAAAGAGGGAAAACAGATGGAAGGATGGGGAGAAAGAGGGAAAACAGATGGAAGGATGGGGCGAGAAAGAGGGAAAACAGATGGAAGGATGGGGAGAAAGAGGGAAAACAGATGGAAGGATGGGAGAGAAAGAGGGAAAACAGATGGATGGGGAGAGAGACAATGGATGGAAGGATGGGGAGAGAAAGAGGGAAAACAGATGGAAGGATGGGAAGAGAAAGGGAAAACGGAAGGATGGCAGAGAAAGAGGGAAAACAGATGGAAGGATGGGGAGAAAGAGGGAAAACAGATGGAAGGATAGGGAGAGAAAGAGGGAAAACAGATGGAAGGATGGGGGAGAGAAAGAGGGAAAGCAGATGGAAGGATGGGAGAGAAAGAGGGAAAACAGATGGATGGGGAGAGAGACACTGGATGGAAGGATGGGGAGAGAAAGAGGGGAGATGGATGAAAGGATGCAGAGAGACTGGAAGGATGTGGAGAGAGAAGGGACACTGAACAGAAAAGGGTAGAGAGATAGAGAGACACTGGTTAGAAGGAGGGAGAGAGAGACATTAGATGGAAGTATCAGGAGAGAGGGTAGATGGGTGGAAGGATGGGGGAGAGAAAGAGGGAAGATGCTCGATGGAAGGGTAGGGAGAAAGAGGTGACACTGGATGGAAGGATGCAGAAAGAAAGAGGGGAGACTACTGGAAGGATGGAGAGAGAGAGGGGAGACACTGGAAGGATGGGGAGAGAAAGAGGAGAGCTGCTGCATGGAAAAGGGGAGTAGTGAAAGACTGGAGAACAAGGGTGAGAAAAAGATGAAAAGCCATAAGTAGATGAAGGAAATTAAAGAATGGATAGTAAAAATGAATTAAATCTGGACAGAGAGAGAGAGAGGCAGAAAAATATTTAAGAAAGCAAAGAAAAAGGAAAGAAAAATGACAAATGGCCAGGAAACCCTGGCAGAAGACTTAAGCGAAAACAAAGGAAAGCAGAATCTAGAGACTGGGAGCAACACAATGAGAAAAAGTAAATGGCCATACAACAAAGGTAAAGAAAATAATTTTATTTTTAATTTAGGATAAAGTAATATGGTACCTGTGTTAACAAAGTTTCAGAGACCAATACTTCCTTCCTTAGGTCAGGAGAGGGTACAGTAACAGCATTATACTGACCTGAGGCAGGAAGTTTTGGCTTCTGAAAGCTCACTGAAAAGGGTGTTAGGCTATTAAATAAATTTTCTGAAATCTGATGAACTGAAAAGCAGCACTTTACCCTGTGTGACAAATGCATCTGATTAGTGTGACTAAATTTTGCTGGGGGCGGGGGGTAGAGAGAAAATTTTGTGCCCACCCACTTTGGGTTCAGGCCCATCCAAAATTGGCAGTCTGGCTACACCACTGGCATGGCTATGAGAAAAGCAATATAATGTACACTGTTCACACTCTTCCATGCGCCTTGGAGCCAGGCAGGTCCAGGCAGGTCCAGGGGGGGCGCCAACTGATAAGTCTGCAGGGGGGCGCCAGAGACCCTTGGCAGGGCCCTGGTTGAAGATGAAGAAGTACTGCAGGTAGGAAGAGTTTATAATTGCCCTGAGAAGCCCCTGATTGCCCCAATAAAATAATCAAAGAAAAGTCTGAGCTCTTCCTGTAGCTGGACTGGGGAGATAATTGATAGCTCAGAGAAAGGAATTCTTCAGAGCTGATAGAATCACTAGCATAAGTGTGTTGAGAATGGGTGTAAGTCCAGAGAACACAGTGTAAAGTCTGGAATTTTGAAGACGGCCGTTGTAAGTGTTGTTTCTTTAATTTTGATGTTTATGGGAAAATATAAGGTTTAAATATTTAAAGCTTATGTTTTAAATGCTAGTCAGTCTCTGTAGTTTGTGTAGGTACGGTTCTTCCCTTAACGGCTCAGTATATTAAATTGTGCAAATGACATGGCTAGGCTGGTGGAATCTTGAGAAATATATTCTTTTATTATAGTTCAGTGTACCACCGAGATTCTTATCTACTGCAGAGATACCGAATCTCAATGGCAAATTTAAATGATACTATTTTTATTGTATATTCTTTGGGGTTTTTTCTCCTGGTATACCTATGTCATGTGTCTCCTATTATCTGTGTTGTGGCCATATTAGGAACTGTCTGTGTATTTAATGTACATGAGTCTACAGAATTTCATTGTTTGGGATTCTTGGATCTGTTTGTTAAAGAACTTTGTAAAAATAATGAGTTTTTCTTGTGTGTCTGGATTGCGGGTTAGCGGAGCTCTCAGCTTCTCTTACAGAGTTCATATATGACACCCCCTTGGCAGCGCAGGCTGAAGCTGTCTTCAAAAAGCTCAAACAAGTATGGTAAGCTCTTCGGTCCTAGGACTCCCAGCATGTTAGCTAAATCATTAGCAACACAGCAGCGGTTGAAAATCAGATGAAAACCACAGTCATAGGAGACTTTTTACCTTACCCCCCTCCCCCCCCCCCATGTGACTATGGGTGGGGACTTGGTCTTTGCAGCTAGGAAAATTTTTCATTCTTTCTTTCCTTCTTTCTTTTGTTTGTTCAGACTAATTATTTTACAACTATCAGAGTAACAGATGTTAGGTTTTGTGAGACTGCTAATGGTTGCTACAAGATACTAGCTGTTTTGGGTTCTGCCTGATTTCTTCCTGAAGAATAGCTTTAAACAACGCAGCTTTACATAATTTGGTGTTTGTTTGTTTTGGTCCTATATTGTCTTCCCTTGTGGAGAGGGAAGATTGAAGGTTTGTTTTAAATTCCTGTCTCCTCTTTACAAACTGTGCTCAGAACTTCCTGCTTACGAATTATTTGTCCAGTTTATTGAGGCTTCCTTTTTGTAGTGTATGTGTAAAGTATTGTGAGTGGTACAGTTTTTATAACTGAAAATAAACAGATGTTCCTTATGCCCTGCAGTGAACTTCCTTTGGGACAGTGCTCTTGTCCGATTTCATTATATTTTATCTTTCCAGTGCACTAATATTTTTCCTTTTATAGCATGGGGCTTCTCCTTTTGAAAGTGCATTTTTGTATTTTCATGTACTTATGTTCATAAGATCACTTGTCCTGTGTTTCTGTATTTTCCTGCTATGTCTATACCTCAGGTAACTGAGATTCCAGAGAAACTGCCCCCCACTTTGGAAAGTGAATCTAGCTGAATATTTAGATTAAGAAGTTGTGTGTTATACGCTTGAAGCCGGCTGCTGTAAGTATTGCTATGTTTTTATGTAGATTTTGATGATTTCTTTAATTTTTAATTCTTAACTAATTTCATTGAGAGTGGCGGAGATCCATGATTCTGGATTCCTGCAAGGGAAATGGCCGGAGACAGGAGCAGAGACAGTTGTGGTAGGGGGCGTAGCCAGACAACAGATTTTGGGTGGGCCTAGGCAAGAAATGGGTGGGCACCAAGTGTTCTTCACAACCCCCACCAGAAAAATATCTGAGCTGGCGGGAAAACGTTTCTTTCCACCTTGGTAGTCTGCAGTAGGCATGCGCTGAAAACTGAGCATGCACAGGTGCCAGTATTGTGGAGAGCAGCATTTTAATTACCATCAGGGGGATGTCTTCAGCTGGCAGAGCTTGGGATCCCCACCAGCTACCGCTAAACGTGTGCTACTGTTGGGTGGGCCTGAGCCCTAAGTGGGTGGGCCCTGGCCCACCCAGGCCCACCTGTGGCTACGCCACTGAGTTGTGATAAGAACTGCCGCTTTAAAAATAGACAGTTCCTCAGATAGGAGGGGGAACACAGGGGGAAATATACCAGCATAGCAGGAATGGAAGAAGCTGACACTAGAAATTAGGATATTTAAGCAACAGAAAAAAAAAAAGAGGAGGGGCAGGGGAATTCCTAGGAACAGAAAACCCCAGTGGATGGCTTCCTGATCTAGAGGTGTGAAATGTGAGCATAGAGGGCATTTTAAGTTAGAGAGAGAAGAAAAAGGTTTCTCTGTCATGGACAGTGGTGTTCCTAGCTTGGATTGCACCCGGGGCGGATCGCCGATGCGCACCCCCCCCCCCAGCAAAATGACACCCCCCCCCAGGTGCACGCCACTGGGGGGGGTGCCGCGGCGCGCGCCTGTGGGCTCCGACTTCGCTAACTTCCCTCGTTCGCTACAGCTCCCTCTGCCCCGGAACAGGAAGTAACCTGTTCTGGGGCAGAGGGAGCTGTAGCGAACGAGGGAAGTTAGTGAAGTCGGAGCCCACAGGCACGTGCCGCAGCACCCCCCAGCGGCGTGCACCCGGGGCGGACCGCCCCCCCCCCTTGGTACGCCACTGGTCATGGATTCTATGGAACCAGAGCAGCCAGAGCTCACAGAATCACATTACAATCACAGAAGTCTGTCAGAGGGGAGTGGGAGAAGAAGGATTTTCATTTTCCCTATTGGAAAACGTTGAGTAGAGTGGAGAATTAATAGCACAATTAGGTCTGGAGATGCAGTCAGAGACAGGCAAATAACTAGTAAAATTAATAATTTCACTACAGAAGATGAAAAGGGAATCGATCCAGGGATATGGATCAGAGACAGGAATCAGGAGGAAGGGATTAAAAGTTCCTCCATAAAAAAAAACCTAAACACAAGCAGGAGAGTGAAGGGAATACATGAAAAAGAAAAAACAATACCATATTTCCTCTGAAGGAAGAAAGGGTCTGCAACCAGTGATACAACAATTAATAACAGAAGTTATGTATGCTATGCATGTCCCATTTAACACCCAGTTCTCCTGGTTCTTAAACCGGATGGAATATATAGGCTAGGGCAGGTTTTAGAGCTGGTTCTGGAAAGGTTCCAGTTGCAACCTGACTCCACCCTGCTCCAGTATGTAAATCTAATGATTTTAAGCAAAGGATTAACCCTGGTTGCCCAAAGAGGAGAACACTACCAAAGTGGTGAACTGGATTAGGAACTGCTTGACAGACAGACGCCAGAGGGTGGTGGTGAATGGAATTCGCTCGGATGAGGGAAAGGTGAGTAGTGGAGTGCCTCAGGGATCGGTGCTGGGGCCCATTCTGTTCAATATATTTGTGAGTGACATTGCCGAAGGGTTAGAAGGTAAAGTTTGCCTTTTTGCGGATGATACTAAAATTTGTAACAGAGTGGACATCCGGGAGGGAGTGGAAAACATGAAAAAGGATCTGCAGAAGCTAGAAGAATGGACTAAGGTTTGGCAATTAAAATTCAATGCGAAGAAATGCAAAGTGATGCATTTAGGGAGTAGAAATCCACGGGAGAAGTATGTGTTAGGCGGTGAGAGTCTGATAGGTACAGACAGGGAGAGGGATCTTGGGGTGATATTATCTGAGGATCTGAAGGCGACGAAACAGTGTGACAAGGTGGTGGCTGTAGCTAGAAGGTTGCTAGGCTGTATAGAGAGAGGTGTGACCAGCAGAAGAAAAGAATTTTTAATGCCCCTGTATAAGTCGTTCTGAGGCCCCACCTGGAGTATTGTGTTCAGTTTTGGAGGCCGTATCTTGCGAAGGATGTAAAAAAAATGGAAGCGGTGCAGAGAAAAGCTATGAGAATGGTATGGGATTTACGTTACAAGACGTATGAGGAGAGACTTGCGGACCTCAACATGTATACCCTGGAGGAAAGAAAAAACAGGGGTGATATGATACAGACGTTCAAATACTTGAAAGGTATAAATCCACTGACAAACCTTTTCCGGAGATGGGAAGGAGGTAGAATGAGAGGACATGAAAGGAGATTGAAGGGGGGCAGACTCAGGAAAAATGTCAGGAAGTATTTTTTCACGGAGAGAGTGGTGGATACTTGGAATGCCCTCCCGCGGGAGGTGGTGGAGGTGAAAACGGTAACGGAATTCAAACATGCGTGCGATAAACATAAAGGAATCCTGTTCAGAAGAAAGGGATCCTCAGAAGCTTAGCCGAGATTGGGTGGCAGTATAGCACTGTGTGAGTCTGGTATTGCCTTGGAAATGTTGAGTAGTAGTAGTAGAGCCGGTGGGGGGAGGCGGGGCTGGTGGTTGGGAGGCGGAGCTAGTGCTGGGCAGACTTATACGGTCTGTGCCCTGACAATGGCAGATACAAATCAAGGTAAGGTATACACAAAACGTAGCACATATGAGTTTATCTTGTTGGGCAGACTGGATGGACTGTGCAGGTCTTTTTCTGCCGTCATCTACTATGTTACTATGATGAAGGTTACTATGATGAAGGTTTAAATGTATGTTTTGATGTGAAAGATTCCTGAGATGTTTGATTTGCTGCTAATGTGCAATTTGTGTGGTAATCACATGGCAGGAGAAAGTACACTGTATGTTAGTTAGAAAGTCTGAGAAATGAATATATATGTGGAAGTGGTTCAATATGTCTATGATTTATGTCTATACTCTTGTGGGATAGCCCACTATCCTGCTTATAATCGAAAGAGAAAAACACCTATATTGCGACCCAAATCGGGAGATGGGCGTCTTTCTCCCGTGGGCGCCCAAATCGGTATAATCAAAAGCCGATTTTGGGCGTTTCCAACTGCAATCCATTGCGGAAATGGGTAAAGTTGACGGGGGCGTGTCGGAGGCGTGGTGAAGGCGGGACTGGGGCGTGGTTATCAGCCGAGGAGAGATGGGCGTCTTTAGCTGATAATCGAAAAAAAAGGTGTTTTTACCGCAGTTTTGGGTCACTTCTTTTGTACCCTTTTTTTTCACAAACAAGTCCCAAAAAAGTGCCCCGACTGCCCAGATGACCACTGGAGGGAATCGGGGTTGACCTCCCCGGACTCCCCCAGTGGTCACTAACCCCCTCCCACCAAAAAAAACCCCACTTTAAAAACTTTTTTCCAGCCTCTATGCCAGCCTCAAATGCCGCACCCACCTCCATGACAGCAGAATGTGTTCTATCCTCTGACAGCCTTTCCCTGATTCTGATGTGGCTCTCAAGTGAGTGTGACACCTATTCTGTTATAAGCACTGCAGAGTCACATCAGCAATGCATTATGGTGGGTGTAGGGTATTGGGCTCCGTAATTCCACTAGCTTGTGGCAAATGTTCACGATGTTGGTAGTTGGTAGGCTGTACTCCCATGGTGCTTTTCCCCCTGCTAACTGGGTCAGAGGGTGCCCAGTTTTGTTTCCGGTAGTCCATGAGGTAGTGGCCATTTTTGTAAGCCAGTTTTAGATCCCTTTCATGTGTTAGCCACGTTACAGAACTTAGTTCTTACCTTGAATGTGGCTGAAAGAGGGCATTGTACAGCATTCTGCCAGCTCTGACCTACTGCTAATCTCAGTACCAGGGAGACTCTTTGCCAGTGGGGCACAACCTGTGATCTGCAGTTAACTGTGAGTAAGCGTGCTTATTCCAATAAAGGACGTTTTCGGAGAGATTAGTCTTCAGGTGTCAACTGGTGTGCCAATGTTATACAGCAACAACAAGTCCTAGAGGCCTGCGTGTATGCAGGTCCCTTGAGCACTTTTAGTGGGTACCGCAGTGCACTTCAGCCAGGTGGACCCAGGCCCATCTCCCCCTACCTGTAACACTTGTGCTGGTAAATGGGAGCCCTCCAAAACCCACTGTACCCACATGTAGGTGCCCCCTTCACCCCTAAGAGCTATGGTAGTGTTGTACATTTGTGGGTAGTGGGTTTTGGGGGAGGGGGTTGGGGGCTCTGCACCCGTGGTAAGGGAGCTATGCATGTCGGAGCTTTTTCTGAAGTCCACCGCACTGACCTCTAGGATGCCCAGTTGGTGTCCTGGCATATCAGGGGGGCCAGTGTACTACAAATCCTGGCCCCTCCCATGACCAAATGGCTCGGATTAGGACGTTTTTGAGCTGGGCGTTTTTAGTTTCCATTATCGCTAAAAAAAAACAAACGCCCAGCTCAAAAACGTCCATTTTTTCGAAAATACAGTCTGTCCCGCCTCTTCACGTACCCGTTTTCAGACATAGACGCACATGGAGATAGGCGTTTGCGTTCGATT
Source organism: Microcaecilia unicolor (assembly GCF_901765095.1). Taxonomy (NCBI): domain Eukaryota; kingdom Metazoa; phylum Chordata; class Amphibia; order Gymnophiona; family Siphonopidae; genus Microcaecilia; species Microcaecilia unicolor. The sequence goes on along the minus strand of NC_044039.1, from coordinate 144,930,911 downwards.
ATGCCCCTCCACAGCAACTAAAACTTAGTTAGAAGCTGCACCTGGTGATTGGAACGATAACAGTAGTTCTTTACTATTTAAAGGGAATACTGAATCAGTATAGTCAGACTGCATCAGGATTTTTGCCTTGATGGATTCTCTCTGTGCACAGATCTAATAAACTGCAGAATTTGCTCAGAGTCCTGAGAGTGTGCTTTTCTTTGGTAAGATTCAAATTTCCCTAACAGTCCTCAGGAAAACTTGGGCGCCCCGTTCGATTATGCCCCTCTTGGTCATCTAGTAATCCAACTGATTCTTTTGCCGGCTTCTTGCTTTTAATATACCTAAAAAAATGTTTTACTATGTGTTTTTTCCTCCAACGCAATCTGCCTTCCTTGCCAGCGCTTAGTATTTGACTTGCCATTCCTTACGCTGTTTCTTATTATTTTCAGTTGGATCCTTCTTCCATTTTCTGAAGGAATTTCTTTTCGCTCTAATAGTTTCCTTCACCTCACTTTTTAACCATCCCAGCTGTCGTTTGGTCTTCCTTCCTCCTTTTTTAATACATGGAATATATTTGGCCTGGGCTTCCAGGATGGTATTTTTGAACAGCATCCATGCCTGATATAAATTTTTGACCTTCGCAGCTGCTCTTCTAAGTTTTTTTTTCTCCGTTCATCTCATTGTATCATAGTTTCCTTTTTGAAAGTTAAATGTTAACGTATTGGATTTCCTGTGTGTACTTACTCCAAAGTTGATATCAAATCTGATCATATTATGATCACTGTTATCAAGTGGCCCCGGCACCATTACCTCCTGCACCAGATGATGCACTTCACTAAGGGCTAGGTCTAGAAATTTTCCTCCTCTTATTGGCTTCTGTACCAGCTGCTCTATAAAGCAGTCCTTGATTTCATCAAGGAATCTTACCTCTCTAGCATGCCCTGATGTTACATTTAACCAGTCAATATCGGGATAATTGAAATCACCCATTATTATTGGGTTGACCAGTTTGTTAGCCTCCCTAATGTCTGATAACATTTCTACATCTGTCTGTTCATTCTGGCCAGGTGGACAGTAGTACACTCCTATCACTATCTTTTTCCTCTTTTACACTTGGAAGTTCAATCCATAGGGATTCCAAGTTGTGTTTTGTTTCCTGCAGAATTTTCAATCTATTTGATTCAAGGCCCTCCATAACATACAATACTACCCCTCCACCAATTTGATCCACCCTATCACTACAATATAATTTGTACTCTGATATGACAGTGTCCCACTGGTTATCCTCCTTCCACCAGGTCTCAGAGATGCCTATTATATCTAATTTTTCATTTAGTGCAATATATTCTAACTCTCCCATCTTATTTCTTAGGCTTCTGGCATTCGCATATAGATATTTTAAACTAAGATTGTTGTTCCTATTTACATCTTGCTCAGAAGATGGCAGTGTTAATTTGCAATCTTTTGTTTGCTTTTTCTGTAAAGACACCTGGAGGGGCATAATCGAAAGGCGCCGGCCATCTCTATGGGCGGCCATCTCCGGCGCCGCAAGCAGGCGGAGCCAACCGTATTTTCGAAAAATATACCATCTTTTTCTTCGCTAATACGGTTGGGCCCAGCCAAATATCAGAGTTCGCTGGGTTTGAGATGGCCGGCATCGTTTTTCGGCCATAATGGAAAAAAATGCCTGCGATCTCAAACCCGTCGAAATGGAAGGCATTTGGTCGTGGGAGGAGCCAGCATTTGTAGTGCACTGGCCCCCCTGACATGCCAGGACACCAACCGGGCACCCTAGGGGGCACTTCTAAAAATGTAAAAAAAAATAGCTCCCAGGTGCATAGCTCCCTTCCCTTGGTTCTTTAGCCCCCCAAATGCCCCCCCAAATCCACTCCCCACAACTCTACACCATTACCAAAGCCCTTATGTGTGAAGGGGGGCACCTACATGTGGTACAGTGGATTTTGGAGGGCTCAACATTTACCACCACAAATGTAACAGGTGGGGGGGGGGAATGGGCCTAGGTCCACCTGTCTGAAGTGCACTGCACCCACTAAAAACTGCTCCATGGACTTACATACTGCTATCAGGGAGCTGGGAATGACATTTGAGACTGGCATAGATGATGGCAAAAAAGGGGTTTTTTAATATTTTTTTTTGGGTGGGAGGGGGTTGGTGACCACTGGGGGAATAAGGGAAGGTCATCCCCGATTCCCTCCGGTGGTCATCTGGTCAGTTGGCGCACTTTTTTGAAGCTTGGTCGTGACAAAAAAGGGACCAAGTAAAGCCGGCGAAATGCTCGTCAAGCCTGATCTTTTTTCCATTATTGGGCGAAGCCAGCCATCTCGTGAGCACGCCCACGTCCCCACGTCCCGCCCCTGTCCTGCATTCACTACCCTACCAACACGCCCTCTTGATGTTTTGCCGGCTCCACGACGGAAAGCAGTTGAACCCGGCCAAAATCGGCTTTCGATAATACCGATTTCGCTGGGTTCAGGAGATCGCCGGCCATCTCCCGATTTGTGTCGGAAGATGGCCGGCGATGACTTTCAAAAATGAGCTGGCTGGTTTGCTATGGTCCCTAGTCCAGGAGATTTGTATGTATCGACATTAGACAGAGATAAAAAAAAATATTTAAATATTACTACTATCCCTCCCCCTTTTCTAGATTGTCATGGAAAGTGAACTATCAAATACATATTCATTGCTACCATATCTAACTACACATTTTCAAAGACATTTTAGACAATGAGAAACCCACATTCACAAGGTTCAGTTATGTATCTGGAGGTCTCTCCATCAGAGACATGGTGGAAGAGAATTTGAAGTCCCATAGCCAGGATGAAGCAGGAATTCACTGGGTAGACATGTTCTGACTGCAACAATATATGTAAAGTAGAAGCTTCATGACAATCTTCAATTTGTTCTATTCATAGGTGACTCACTTAGACTGTTGGAAAAGAATATTTTTCTAGCCTGGGAGATTTGTCCCTCCATCTCCACAAGAAGTTGGACGTTATTATGAAACTGCCTCCAGGGTTGTTCACATTAATTGTCCTGTCTTTATTCCTACTTGGGTTTTTCTTTGATGTACAATGGGTCCAATTGTGGCATCCACGGAAGGCACGTAAGTTAAGAAAACATTGTTGTCAAATTACAGGTCAGTTTTAAGGTGACTTTTATTGGAAGAGTGTTTCTTTGTGTTAAAACCTATTAGAAGATACAGAATTGTAAAAGTTCTGTTCATATCAACACTATAATTAAAATATAACATAGTAACATAGTAGATGACGGCAGAAAAAGACCTGCATGGTCCATCCAGTCTGCCCAAGACAAACTCATATGTGTATACCTTACCTTGAATTTGTACCTGTCCTTTTCAGGGCACAGACCATATAAGTCTGCCCAGCAGTATTTCCCGCCTCCCATCACCGGCTCTGGTACAGACCATATAAGTCTGCCCTCCCCTATCCTCGCCTCCCAACCACCACCCCCTCTTCCCCCCAACTGCTCCGCCACCCAATTTCAGCTAAGCTTCTGAGGATCCATTCCTTCTGCACAGGATTCCTCTATGCATATCCCACGCATGTTTGAACTCCGTTACCGTTTTCATCTCCACCACCTCCTGCGGGAGGGCATTCCAAGCGTCCACCACCCTCTCCGTGAAAAAATAGGTAAACATTCTAATGTCCATTTTAACCCTTATATGTGATCTTATTCTGATATCTTAGGTTACCTGTAATTTGCTTTTTGATGTAGGGTCCTTGAGAAGTCAGCAGTGAGAGATGTCTGCTTGAATTCCCAGTGTCTCTGTTTTAAATCAATAGAATGATACTTCTGCTTTTGGCCTCAGCAGTAAACAGGCAAAGTGGGATTGGATATGTGCATCTTCTGACCTTTTCTAGAAAGGGACAGAAGCTGACAGAAACTAAAAGAACATAGGAGTATAATCGGTGGGAGGAACTGGTGGGAGCAGAAAACCTCATCTGACTATAAAATGGGAATCAATACTGAAAATATATCTAAGGTTCCAGATCCTGATCTATTGAATGGAATATTTTAAAAGCTTCTAACTTTACATCCCTATGGGAGAACCTTCAAGCCAAGCCTTAGCAATATAGGTCCCAGCTATTGGAGCCTGTTTGCTATGTCAAGCAGATTAGTTTACTGAAGGCACAAGGAGTGATACAGAAGCACACAGGAACCATAAACTATAAAGTTGCAAACCTGTTTGAATATTAGAGGGTGAGGGCCGCTCTGCATCCTTTCTGTTTTACACTAAAGGAAAAGGAGAAAATGGGCTATACTTTGTATGTTCCAGCAAGGCATCCTTAACACAACCCTTATGATTCAGGAATCCCATGGCTGAAGGATAACATCATCTGTCACTTCTGCAGGATTATTGCTCATCTTATCTCTTCTTTCTGAGGATCTAAGACACTGTTAATCAGATCCCTATCAGTGAAAATAGTGCCTGAGTTCAGATATCCCTCCCAGCTATCTGTAGAATTGTAACTGAGATACAGGGCTTTTTTTGAGGGGGTACTTGGGGGGTACTGAGTACTGGCACCTTTTTCCATTGTCTGCTAAAATTGATCCATGGTCCCCAAGTTTTAATGAAAGAGCTCGGGCTCTACACACAAATCCTTCCTTGTCATAGATTCTGTGACTGATTGCAGAGGCTCTGGCTATTGTGGGGTGAGTTCCTCAGTGATTATCCCACCCCTGAAGGGTGGCCAGGCATTTCAGTACCGGCACCTTTTTTGCTAGAAAAAACACACTGCTGAGATAAGGAGAAGGAAGCACATTTGACAAAAGGAGTGAAGAATCTGAGAGATTTTGTATATAATTGTTGTTACTGTTGCCTCTGCCACTATTGCCTTTATAAGTGACTTTGAAAGAATAAGGAGACTTTTTACAAAGGCGCGCTGAAAAATGGCCTGCGGTTGTATAGACATGTGTTTTGGGCGCACGCAGAATCATTTTCAGTGCACCTGTAAAAAATGCCTTTTTAAAATTTTTGCTGAAAATGGATATGCGGCATAATGAAAATTGTCGCCTGTCCATTTTGGGTCTGAGACCTTACCGCCAGCCATTGACCTAGTGGTAAAGTCTCACGCAGTATCCGGGCGCGCATCCAATACGCATGTTCAAAAATAAAAATTATTTTCAGACGTGCATATCAGATGCACGCCAAAAATGAGATTACTGCAAGAGCCACGTGGTAGCTGGGCGTGCATTGGGAGTACGTATATGCTTATGCAGCTTAGTAAAAGTGCCCCTAAGTAAATAGTTGGTTCAGAACGCAATATCTGGAGTTGGATGTGTTTACTAATTGGAGTATTTTAAAAGTCTGAGAACTGCTTATGGATCATTCCAATCTGGGCCCTGGTTTTACATGATGGACAGTACAGTAAAGAAAGATCAGTGCCAGACAGATGCAGAGAAGAGAAGGAAGAACACAAGAGGCTAGAGAAGAAATGAAAAGGCAAACCTGGAAAATTAATTTGGGAGGAGACGACTGACAAAAGGAAAATGGAAAAGAGACTGGGACTAGCCCAATTAGAAAAATAAAATGCCCAGACAACAAAGGTCTGTTTTGGGAAACGTAGCAAAGTTATTTACTAATAGCAGGTGTTCTCTGAGGACAGCAGGCCAAGTATAATCATAGTTGGGTGACGTCATCCGATGGAGACACTGACTAGTAAGATCCAGAACTTTCTAGTAGTGTCCCACCACACAAGTGCTGGTGCCTTCCTGCCCAATGCATGAGCCCGGGTCCTTCAGTCCTTCTGATTAGCTAAAGAAGGCAACTTGGGTGGGTTGGAATGTGAGAATACTTGGCCTGCTGTCCTCGAAGAACTCCTGCTACAGGTGAGTAACTTTAGTTTCTCTGAGGACAAGCAGGCCGCTGTGTTTTCACAGCTGGGAATCCCTAGCTAACAGGCTTACTGAAAACAGCAATGCTAGAATAATAGGGACTTGAAACATTATTCAATCAACCTGAAATAATTTGGAACAGAAGAAAACTGGGCCTGGGGGGGGGGGGGGGTGGAGTTGGATTTTAGACACCAAACAAATTCTGCAGGACTGCTTGCCCAAACTGGCTGTCTTATCGGGTATCCTGCTCGAGGCTGTAATGAGATGTGAATGTGCGGACTGATGACCGTGTGGCAGCTTTGCAAATCTCCTCTATGAAGACTGACCTCAAGTGGACTACTGACATAACCATGGCTCTGACATTATGAGTCTTTACATGTCCCTCTAGAGTAAGTCCAGTAAAGGAGATACAATTTATTTATAACATTTCTATCCCACATTTTCTGTCTGGTTTCTCACAGAAGCACAGGATTTGTGAGCCCTTAGACCACTGCCGTGGAGCGGCAGTGGCAGGCAAACCACCCCCAAACCAGAGGCCAGGCAGAACAGGACTGGAACCCCGGACTGGAGTTGCAGCAGAGGCAAACAAGCTGGGACAGGCAGAGCAGGAACAGCTAGACTTCACCTACGCTTGACCGCCGTTCCCCAGGAGTTGAGTCCCTGGGTGCAGGCGGCCGGCAGGACTTACAGGATAGGGCAGGAACTGGATACCAACAGGAAACACATAACAGAGTCAGGACTAAAAGCTGCCAGGCAGCCACTAAGACAGAAACACAGACAGATGAGAGTCAGGACTGAAAGCTGCCAAGCAGCCACTAAAAAGGAACAAAGACACAAGACAAGAAAATGCAGACCAGAAACAAGACTAGGAACTAAACAATAAAACCAAAGCTAACTACACACAAACAAACTAGAACCAGGCAAGAAACTCAGGCTAGAACTGGACTAGGCAGAAGTGCACAGAGCACACCCACATACCAGGGACCTTAGACGATGCAAAGGCAAACAGAAGTTTCCAGGTGGCTAATAAAGCCCATCAGCAGCTGAAGTTCAGATGCAGAAAAAGCAAGTCTGGCAGCCTGGAAGATCCAGACCAGACTGGGCTGAAGTCTGGAACGTGTGACAGTTCATAGCAGCCACCGGTTCAGGCCACCAGAGGGCGAGGTGAGCACAGACAAGGAAACAGTCACCACCGTGACATTTTCCAACTAGTGTTGTTTCAATGTGACTTACATGGAACTAAAAAACACAATAAGCTAGGGGATCTGAATTACATAGAATTAAAGTGGCTTGAAGAGGGATAGGGGGAGAAGTGAGGCAGAAGGAAATATGAAGGACAGGGGGAAGGGCAGCAGGGTAGGGAGGTGGATCTAATAGCAGAAGCTATTGCGGGGTCGTGACTAGGCTAGAGATGTGGGGGACTTTGATGAGTAAGAGTGATGACTATTCATAGCTGATTCACAGTGGGGCTTCGTGGAAGGATTTATTGAAGAAGTGGACTTTGAGTCATTTACGAAAGACCGGACAAGTATCTAGGTTCCTCAAGTGTATTCCAGCTCTTAGTGCATATGTAGGTGAAGCCTGATGAGTAACCTTTCTTGTATCATACACCCTGGCAGTTAGGGGAGTGTGAGACAGCTTTGTGCCTCCATGTGTATGTTGCGTAGCAACAGGTTTATTAGGTTCCACATGTATTCCAGAGCCAGACCGAAGATGATTCTGTATGCTAGTGTACAGAGCTTGAAAGTTATCCTTGCCTGCTCAGGGAGCCAGTGCAGGCTTGCAGCAGTGAGTTGGTTCTTAAGTGTAATTTTCCCAAGATCAGTTGGGCAGCAGTGTTTTGTGCCGGTTGAAGTTTTTTTTATAATTGAACCTTTGCAGCCAGCATAGACGCTGTTACAGCAGTCAATGTATGCAAGGATTAGGGTTTGTACAAGCATCCGGAAGACTTCTCTCGGAAAGAAGCTTCTGATGAGCCTTAGTTTCCACAGTGTATGGAATGTTTTGGTCATGGTATTCTTTGTTTATGCTTCAAAGGGCAGGTTTCGGTCTAGTATGATTCCTAGAATTTTCAGGTTGTGTGCTACTGGGTAGCTGGTCCCTGTCAAGGATATTTATTTATTTAATTTATTTATACATTCTTGTATCCCACTTCAGATGACAGGAATCAAGCGGCTCAAAAGGAGATTTCATCAGCTAGGGGACGACAACATTGAGATCCTATGACACAGTTGGAGGTTTGATGGGAGGTTTTGTCAATAACAAACTTCACATTAAGTGAACAACTAGAGGCTGTACAGAGGTTGGCTAACCTCCCACACTATGATGATAAACACTAATTGCACTGAAATGAACCCTTACAGAATTGATTTTCAAACCACACCAGGAGGTATTCAAGCAGTTTATGTGTAGGACAAGTGAGGGGATCTAAAGCCTTGTCCTCATATCAGACAACAAACCTCCTCCTTTTAAATGAGTAACACCTGTTAGTTAAGTCTTTCCTGGAAGCCATAAGACGTGAAAGATACCCGCCGGCAAATCTAAGGTTTCAAATTCTATGCTCTCAAGATCCAATCCATGAAGGCAGGAGATTGGAGGTTGGGATGTTTAAGAGACCCCTCATTCTGCGTGATGAGGATTGGAAAACAGTCCAATCTCCACGGATCTTCAAAGGATAACTCCAGAAGAAGAGGGAACCAGATCTGTCTCAGCCAGTAATGCACAATTAGGATCATAGTTCCCTGGACTTGCTTGAGTTTCAGCAAGGTCTTCTCTATGAGAGGTATTAGAGGTTACACAAATAGAAGACCCTCCCCCAATATAGAAGAAAGGCAATTGACTCTAGTCTGCCATGTAATCTGAACCTGAAACAGAACTGGAGGACCTTGTTGTTGAGATGAGTGGCAAAAAGATCCACCAAGGAGGGGTGCCCCACTCTCAGAAGATCTTGCAGTCCATGCACACATTGAGAAGACCACTCATGTGGTTGCAAAATCATGCTTAGTCTTCTCACCAGGCATAGTAACATAGTAACATAGTAGATGATGGCAGAAAAAGACCTGCACGGTCCATCCAGTCTGCCCAACAAGATAACTCATATGTGCTACTTTTTGTGTATACCCTACTTTGATTTATACCTGTGCTCTTCAGGGCACAGACCGTATAAGTCTGCCCAGCACTATCCCCGCCTCCCAACCACCAGCCCCGCCTCCCAACCACCGGCTCTGGCACAGACCAAGTCTGCCCAGCACTATCCCCGCCTCCCAACCACCAGCCCCGCCTCCCGATCTTGACTAAGCTCCTGAGGATCTATTCCATCGGCACAGGATTCCTTTATGCTTATCCCACGCATGTTTGAATTCCGTTACCATTTTCATTTCCACCACCTCCCGCAGGAGGGCATTCCAAGCATCCACTACTCTCTCCGTGAAAAAATACTTCCTGACATTTTTCTTGAGTCTGCCCCCCTTCAATCTCATTTCATGTCCTCTCGTTCTACCATCTTCCCATCCCCAGAAAAGGTTCGTTTGCGGATTAATACCTTTCAAATATTTGAACATCTGTATCATATCACCCCTGTTTCTCCTTTCCTCCAGAGTATACATGTTTAGTTCATCAAGTCTCTCCTCATACGTCTTGTAACGCAAATCCCATACCATTCTTGTAGCTTTTCTTTGCACCGCTTCAATTCTTTTTACATCCTTAACAAGATACAGCCTCCAAAACTGAACACAATACTCCAGGTGGGGCCTCACCAACGACTTATACAGGGGCATCAACACCCCCTTTCTTCTGCTGGTCACACCTCTCTCTATACAGCCTAACAACCTTCTAGCTACGGCCACCGCCTTGTCACACTGGTTTGTTGCCTTCAAATCCTCAGATACTATCACCCCAAGAGCCCTCTCTCCGCCCGTACCTATCAGACTCTCCCCGCCTAACACATACGTCTCCCGTGGATTTCTATTCCCTAAGTGCATCACTTTGCATTTCTTCGCATTGATTTTTAATTGCCAAACCTTAGACCATTCTTCTAGCTTCCTCAGATCCTTTTTCATGTTTTCCACTCCCTCCCGGGTGTCCATTCTGTTACAGATCTTAGTATCATCCGCAAATAGGCAAACTTTACCTTCTAACCCTTCGGCAATGTCACTCACAAATATATTGAACAGAATCGGCCCCAGCACCGATCCCTGAGGCACTCCACTACTCACCTTTCCCTCCTCCGAGCGAATTCCATTCATCACCACCCTCTGACATCTGTCCGTCAACCAGTTCCTAATCCAGTTCACCACTTCAGGTCCTATCTTCAGCCCATCCAGTTTATTTAAGAGCCTACTGTGGGGAACCGTGTCAAAAGCTTTGCTGAAATCTAAGTAGATTACATCCATAGCTCGTCCCTGATTCAATTCTCCTGTCACCCAATCAAAGAACTCAATGAGATTCGTTTGGCACAATTTCCCTTTGGTAAAACCATGTTGCCTCAGATCTTGCAACCTATTGGCTTACAGGAAATTCACTATCCTTTTGTAGATGGGGTATTAAAAAAAGAAATAAATAAAATGCTGGGTGTCCCCTGTAAAGGAGCCATCCTGGGTCTGCTAGGGCTGCCCCGGGGTCTGCTGGCACTTTGGGGGGGGGGGGGGGGGGGGGAGGTTCCTTGCAAATGATGTGAAATGGTGCCTGTTTATTGTTTAAAAAAAATAGAAAATGGATTGGATTCTTCAGGAAAATGTGGCCTAGATGATGGTATAATTCTTATTAAAGAGTAATGTAATTTATAGTGTCTTTTGTATGGAAATCCATTTTCCCCATACACTTTAATGGGAAAATTTGATTTCAAAATGGAGTTTGTGAAAAGTTTACAAACTATAAAAGTTGTTGCACCTGCCACAAGCTAGCGTCTGATTGGTGCTGCTAGGTCAGATGGCCTAGCTGCAGTCCTGTTGCTAGGGGGAGGCAGAGCTGGATACTATCAGAGGAACTGAAGACACAGGAGAAGACAGACCTGTGTGTTTGTAAGAGTTGATTTATACAGGAGAGAGAGCTTAAATAAAGAGTTGTCTGATACAAGGTGAGAGGAAATGTTGACACAGAAGAGACAGGACCGGTATGAGAGGTGCTCTGTCTGTGTGCTTGGAAAATTGAGTGTGGATGAGGAGGAAAACCTCAATAGAGTATAATTTGACTGAATCAGAACACCTGGTGATACAGAGAGAGTGGAATTCAGTAAAGCTGAGAGACTGTAGGTAAAGGGAAGATATACCTGCAGGAAAGATGATCTGCCCATGTATATATAAGAAATTTGTGTGACTAGACAGGCTGATAATCACACTGAAAACCACAGCACACCTGACGGGCACTGAGGGAGTGCATATGTGTTAATTTGCTAAGTGGTTATACAGAAAGGCTTGCCTGAGTTGAAATAGGCTATAAGCTATGTAATAGCCTGCTGGTAACAAGTGAAGGTGGCTAGTGACAGTGAGTGTGCAGGAAGACTGTTGTGTTTCCGCTGATCTGTCTCAGAGCAGAGTTGTGGCCACAGTGCATTTGACTGACACTTTGAGTGCAATGCATATGTGTTAATGGGTGGTTGTACTGAGGGGTCTGCCTGAGTTTGGAGGGGCTACAAATTGTGTAGAAGCCTGTTGGTGAAGGGTGAGTGTGCAAATCTGGTGTGTTCCCACTGACTTATCTGATTTGTGGTGTTGAGAATTTCAGAAGAAAATTTATTGATTGAAAGATGATACATTTTCTGAAAAGTTAAAAAGAAACATCTTGTGCAATAAATTATTATACTTTAATAGTTAGTGTGCAATATTGTCATCATTAAAATTTTGTAACATCTAGGGGAATTCGCTTAACATCTTGAATTGCACACTGTATAATATACAAAATACAGAATTTCCCCACCTTTCTTTGTACCTTCCCTAAGTGGTGAGAGTTTGGCGTGGGACCCTACACCGTGATTTTACCATCGTACCACCCTCTTTAAAAAACCTCACCCATAGGGGATCAACACTTTCCTTCAGCATCGCTTCCATTACTTTTCCAATAACCAAAGTGAGGCTTACCAGCCTGTAGTTTCCAGCTTCTTCCCTATCACCACTTTTGTGAAGAGGGACCACCTCCGCCGTTCTCCAATCCCTTGGAACCTTTCCCGTCTGCAAGGATATATTAAACAAATCTTTAAGAGGACCCGCCAAAACCTCTCTGAGCTCCCTCAATATCCTGGGGTGGTTCCCGTCCGGTCCCATGGCTTTGTCCAACTTTAGCTTTTCAAGTTGTTGATTCACACTTTCTTCCGTGAACGGTGCTCTATCCACTTCATTCTCATTTGTACTATTTCCAGTCCATCGCGGTCCTTCTCCAGGATTTTCTTCTGTGAAAACAGAACAAAAGTATCTATTTAGCAAATTTGCTTTTTCTTCATCATTTTCCACATAGCGGTTCGCAGTATCTTTTAGTCTCACAATTCCCAGTTGTCCTTTCCTGAGAGATATGTGGCACGGAGGTCTATCCCATGAAGGAGTGCTCACTGCCACATCCCCACTGCTTCCTGACACAAGGGATAGGATCCTGTACCCCATGCTTGTTTACGTAAAACATTGCAACTTGGTTGTCCATTTGAATGAGAATAATTTGGTTTTGTAGCTGATCTCTGAAAGCCTTTAGAGCATTTTAACTGGTCCTGAGCTTGAGGAGATTGATATGGAGATTTGTTTCCTCAGCAGACCAACTCCCCTGGGTGTGAAGCCCATCTACATGAGCTCTTCATCCTAGTTTGGATGCATCCATTGTTAACACCTTCTGAGGAGGTGGAATTTGGACAATGTCTGCTAGGTTCCCGGCTGCCTGAGACCACTGGGAAGCAAGGTTCCACTGGGCTTCTCTCAAGTGGAGACATGCCATGGGATTGACATGCACTGTTGAGGCCAAGTGGTCCATCAATCTCAACATTTGCTGAGCTGTAATCTAATTGCTGCTTCAGACTTGTGAGGCAAGACATTTGATGAATGCCCTGGGAGTTGATGCGAAGCCAAATGGCAGCGTGCAATACTGGTAATGGTGTTTCCCTATTTGAAATCTGAGATACTTCCTATAACTGGGAAGTATTGAAATGTGGGTATTGGCATCCTTTAAGTCCAGATACCATAGCCAATCATGTTTCTAAATCATTGGGAGAATGGTGCCCGGGTAAATCATCTTGAACTTTTCTTTGACCAGGAATTTGTTCAGAGCCCTTAGGTCTAGGATGAGATGAAATCCCCATGTTTTCTTCAGCACAAGGAAGTACCTGGAATAGAATGCCTTTCCTTCCCCCCCTGGTGGCCTGGGTTCTACCATATTGGCCTGTAGAAGGGCAGAGATTTCCTCTACAAGTACCTGCTTGTGCTGAGAGCTGAGTGACGACCCTCTTGGTATGCAAGGCTTAACCGAGATGGACTGTTTGAAGAACCCACTGATCGGAGGTTACAAAGGGCCACCTGTGATGAAACAAATTCAACCTCTCCCCTACCAGTAGGCCATCCAGGACAGTTACTTTGAGTGTAGCTATGCTCCCTTGGAGCCAGTCAAAAGCTTGTCTCTTGCTTTGACTAGGGTGCCAGCTGGGGCTTCTGAGGACAGGGTTGGCCAGGCCAAGAACGCTGGACCTGGGGCTGCAGGGCAGAGCAGGAAAGCAGCTGGAACCTATGCCTTTGAGAGCAGTAAGTTCGTCGTCTAGGCCCACTCAAAATCCTCCATGAGGAAGAGGATGCAGCTGGAGGGTGCGGAGACAGGAGACAGAGTGATGGTGTCTGTATGTTTCTTTATGAGTTTGGCGACCTCCTCCACCTTAGCTCCAAACAAGTTGTCACCTTGGCAAGGAACATCTGCCAATCTCTCCCGAACCACCCGTTCTAAGTCAGAGGCATGTAGGCATGAGAGTCTGTGCATTCCCACACCCATAGCAGAAAGTCTGGATGCTATATCAAAAGTCGTACGCACTCCTGGCCAGATATTTCCTACACTCCAGCTGCTTACTGGCCAACTGGTGAGGCTCTGCGGCCTGCTCCTTACCCCCCCCCCCCCCCCCAATATTCAGTTGGCGGCGGTCAGCATTTTTTAAAACGCTGATCATCACTTAAATTACATAAGTACATAAGTATTGCCATACTGGGAAAGACCAAAGGTCCATTAAGCCCAGCATCTTGTTTCTAACTGTGGCCAATCCAGGTCACAAATACCTGGCAAGATCCCAAAAAAGTACAAAACATGATTTTCCCCAAGTCCATTTAGTAACGGTCTATGGACTTTTCCTTTAGGAAGCCATCCAAACCTTTTTTAAACTCCGCTAAGCTAACCACCTTTATCACATTCTCTGGCAACGAATTCCAGAGTTTAATTACACGTTGAGTGAAGAAAAAGTTTCTTCGATTCATTTTAAATTTACTACATTGTAGCTTCATCGCATGTCCCCTAGTCCTAGTATTTTTGGAAAGCATAAACAGACGCTTCACATCTACCCGTTCAACTCCACTCATTATTTTATAGACCTCTATCATATCTCCCCTCAGCCGCCTTTTCTCCAAGCTGAAGAGCCCTAGCCGCTTTAGCCTTTCCTCATAGGGAAGTTGTCCCATCCCCTTTATCATTTTTGTCGCCCTTCTCTGCACCTTTTCTAATTCCACTATATCTTTTTTGAGATGCGGCGACCAGAATTGAACACAATATTCGAGGTGCGGTCACACCATGGAGCGATACAAAAGCATTTTAACATCCTCAGTTTTGTTTTCCATTCCTTTCCTAATAATACCTAACATTCTATTTGCTTTCTTAGCTGCTGCAGCAGCACACTGAGCAGAAGGTTTCAATGTATCATCAACGACGGCACCTAGATCCCTTTCTTGGTCCGTGACTCCTAACATGGAACCTTGCATGACGTAGCTATAATTCGGGTTCCTCTTTTCCACATGCATCACTTTGCACTTGCTCACATTAAACGTCATCTGCCATTTAGACGCCCAGTCTCGTAAGGTCCGCTTGTAATTTTTCACAATCCTCCCGCAATTTAACGACTTTGAATAACCACGTGTCATCAGCAAATTTAATTACCTCACTAGTTACTCCCATCTCTAGGTCATTTATAAATATATTAAAAAGCAGCGGTCCCAGCACAGACCCCTGGGGAACCCCACTAACTACCCTTCTCCATTCAGAATACTGACCATTTAACCCTACTCTCTGTTTTCTATCTTTTAACCAGTTTTTAATCCACAATAGAACACTACCTCCTATCCCATGACTCTCCAATTTCCTCTGGAGTCTTTCATGAGGTACTTTGTCAAACGCCTTTTGAAAATCCAGATACACAATATCAACCGGCTCACCTTTATCCACATGTTTGTTCACCCCTTCAAAAAAATGTAGTA
Source organism: Microcaecilia unicolor (assembly GCF_901765095.1). Classification (NCBI taxonomy): domain Eukaryota; kingdom Metazoa; phylum Chordata; class Amphibia; order Gymnophiona; family Siphonopidae; genus Microcaecilia; species Microcaecilia unicolor. Next base: position 144,915,639 of record NC_044039.1, on the reverse strand, counting down.
GATTGGTGAGGCAAGATTTCCCTTCACTAAATCCATGTTGACTTTGACTCATTAATCCATGCTTTTGAATATGCTCTATAATTTTGTTCTTAATAATAGTCTTTACCATTTTGCCCGGCACCGACATCAGACTCACCGGTCTATAATTTCCCAGATCTCCTCTGGAACCTTTTTAAAAAATCGGCGTTACATTGGCCACCCTCCAATCTTCCGGTACCACGCTTGATTTTAAGGATAAATTACATATTGCTAACAATAGCTCCGCAAGCTCATTTTTCAGTTCTATCAGTACTTTGGGATGAATACCATCTGGTCCAGGAGATTTGCTACTCTTCAGTTTGTAGAACTGCCCCATTACATCCTCCAGGTTTACAGAGAATTCATTAAGTTTCTCCGACTCGTCCGCTTCGAATACCATTTCCGGCACCGGTATCCCACCCAAATCTTCCTCGGTGCAAAGAATTCATTTAATCTCTCCGCTACTGCTTTGTCTTCCCTGATCGCCCCCTTTTACTCCTCGGTCATCTAGCGGTCCAACCGATTCTTTTGCAGGCTTCCTGCTTTTAATATACCTAAAAAATTTTTACTATGTGTTTTTGCCTCCAATGCAATCTTTTTTTCGAAGTCCCTCTTAGCTTTCCTTATCAGCGCTTTCATTTGACTTGACATTCCTTATGCCGTTTCTTATTATTTTCAGTCGGTTCCTTCTTTCATTTGCTGAAGGATTTTCTTTTAGCTCTAATAGCTTCCTTCACCTCACTATTTAACCATGCCAGCTGTCATTTGGTCTTCCGTCCTCCTTTAATACGCGGAATATATTTGGCCTGGGCTTCCAGGATGGTGTTTTTGAACAGCATCCACGCCTGATGTAAATTTTTGACCCTTGCAGTCGCTCCTCTAAGTTTTCTTTTCACCGTTCTTCTTATTTTATCATAGTCTCCTTTTTTAAAATTAAACGCTAACGTATTTGATTTCCTATGTATACTTACTTCAAAGCTAATATCAAATCCGATCATATTATGATCACTGTTATCAAGCGGCCCCAGCACCATTACCTCCCGCACCAGATCATGCGCTCCACTAAAGACTAGGTCTAGAATTTTTCCTTCACTCATCGGCTCCTGTACCAGCTGCTCCATAAAGCTGTCCTTGACTTCATCAAAGGAATTTTACCTCCCTAGCGTGTCCCGATGTTACATTTACCCAGTCAATATTGAGGTAATTGAAATCACCCATTATTATTGTGTTGCCCAGTTTGTGTCCCTAATTTCCTTTAACATTTCTGCATCCATCTGTTCATCCTGGCTAGGCGAACGGTAGTACACACCTATCATTATCCTTTTTCCCTTTACACATGGAATTTCAATCAACGGTGATTCCAAGAAGTGTTTTATTTCCTGCAGAATTTTCAATCTATTTGATTCAAGGTTCTCGTTAATATACAATGCTACCCCTCCACCAATTCGATCCACCCTATCACTAAGATATAATTTGTACCCCGGTATGACAGTGTCCCACTGGTTAGCCTCCTTCCACCAGGTCTCAGAGATGCCTATTATATCTAATTTTTCATTTAGTGCAATATATTCTAACTCTCCCATCTTATTTCTTAGGCTCCTGGCATTTGCATATAGACATTTCAAACTGTGTTTGTTGCTCCTATTTACATCATGCTTAGTACTTGACAGTATTAATTTGCAATCTTTTGTCTGATTTTTATTTTTATTTAGGGACACCAGATCTATTATGGTCTCTTTTGCAACCTCACTATCAGGATAAGTACATGCATTAAGTATTGCCATACTGGGAAAGACCAAAGGTCCATCAAGCCCAGCATCCTGTTTCCAACAGTGGGCAATCCAGATCACAAATACCTGGCAAGATCCCCAAAAGTACAAAACATTTTATACTGCTTATCCCAGAAATAGTGGATTTTCCCCAAGTCCATACCCTATCTTCCCTGTTTTGGTGATCATCTTTGAAAGATACCTTATCCTGAACCATACGCTTTTGAGCAACTGTCGGCCTTCCCCCCCATTTCTAGTTTAAAAGCTGCTCTATCTCCTTTTTAAATGCCGATGCCAGCAGCTTGGTCCCAACCTGGTTAAGGTGGAGCCCATCCTTTTGGAATAGGCTCCCCCTTCCCCAGAATGTTGCCCAGTTCCTAACAAATCTAAAACCCTCCTCCCTGCACCATCGTCTCATCCATGCATTGAGACTCCAGCGCTCTGCCTGTCTGTTGGGCCCTGCGCGTGGAACAGGTAGCATTTCAGAAATGCTACCCTAGAGGATCTGGATTTGAGCTTTCTACCTAAAAGCCTAAATTTGGCTTCCAGAACCCCACATTTTCCTATGTCATTGGTACCCACACGCACCAAGACAGCCGACTCCTCCATCCTTCCATGACTGTTGTAATCAGAACCCCCCCTCCCCCAGTACTCCCTGACCCCCTCCCGCACCCCAGCTCCTCCCACCTCCCTCCTCTCATCTCACCTCAAAAATTTGGCCTTCTTTTGACACAATAAGGAAAAGCCAGTTTAGAAAGCAAATAAACCCCATCCCACCAGTTAACTCTCCCTTAAACAGAACTAAAGCATCACGACATCCGCACAGGCCCAATCACATCTCCCATTAACATCCCAAATAGAATAACGACGCCCATCTCAAGGAGCATAACATATACTTATATGCATAACTGCCATGTAATTGTATTTTCATAAAAGTACCACTCTTCCCCGCCCAAATATTTTCTGACACAGTATCACCTTACCCAAAATTCAGAATGTCAAAAAATAAGTCACTTCTCCAAAGGTGCAGGGTCCAGTGAAAAACAAAACATTATGTTGCAAATTACACCCTCCCTTCCACAGTGTTGGGGTTTCTCTGCAGATAGTGTTGGCCATTATCTAATATCTGCCAAAGTGGTTTGGCTGGAGCAAGCCCCATGCCACAATTCAAATCCAGGCCCCTCGTCTCAGATGACAATGCCAAACCCAGTGAGGCTAATTTTTGTTGGGCCTGCTTCACAGTAAGGCTATCCAGATAGGGAAAAGGCAGCAATAGCATAGGTCTGCATCTCTGAGACAATGAGTCACCTTCTTAAATTTCCACCTTCGAAGTATGGTGCTCACCAATAAGTCTCCAAAGATCTTCAAAGTAGTTTCTTCCCGACATATTTCAGGGAGATGATGCGCAGCCATAAAAATGTGCTCCTTAATCGGGTAATCAGGCAGAGCCACCACAATATCACAAGGGTAGGCGTTGTCCTGTGCACCCAGGGCCCTATGTACTTGATCTATTTTAATCCTCGCTAGGGGTTCCTCGAGCTTCGCCTCCCGAAAAATCATTAGAAAAATCTGTTCCACCAGCATCTCATAGAAGCCATGCTGAACTGTCTCTGGAAGTCCCCTCACCTGAAGATTATTCCTCCAGGCACAGTTCTCAAAATCCTCCAGTCTCAGGTAGAGTTCTTCATTATCCTTCATCAGATCCTGAACCTAACTATGGATTGCATCCACTTCAATATTACAGTCCTTAATTTTGCCTTCAAACTCCAGCACCCGGATATTCAAATCCTTAAGTTCTGTTTTCAACTCAGCAAACCAAGTATGCAATTCTTTTTTCATTCCTCCAAACTCCACTCTTAATTCTGTTTTCAGCTCACACATCCATGCTTGTAGATCAACCTTCTGAACCACTTGCGTGGGACCTCCACTACTGAAACACTAGTGCTTTGTCCTGATTCTGTGACAGCATGTGCTATATTGGATATCTCTTGGTGATCTCTCTCCTTCCCCTTAAATGAAGGCTTGCAACTCAGTCTGCCAATGCCGAATGGACCTAAAGCTGAGGCTACTCTGTTGATAGAAAGGTAAAAAAGCTCCATTACTCTTAATTTTGGGTCTGTTTTCACACTTTTGTAGGGAGTCCTGGTGGAGCTTGTCTCCCACACCACCATTCTCCACGGTGACGTCACTTCCTCCTCAATAAAGATGATTTTTCCGTAAAGATGGGGGTGGGGAGAGATGTGTGATGTGGTGGGCATGTGTGGAAGTATCACTTTCACTGTTGCCACCCCAAATATTTTTGTCTAGGGAGGCCATTGCTCAGAACCTTATGCAGTGTGACACTAGTTCATGTAGGACATGAGTATAACACAAATAGCTGAGAGGAACTCACTGTCATATTACAAAATGCTCACTTTTTAATCTAAAGAGAGGCCTTAAAACATAAAAATGAGTAAAAAAAATGACAACAAAAAAGTTCAAGAAAATAAGCATTTGAATCTAGCGTGGATGAATTGATATTTTGAGAAATCTACCTAGTACTGTTGCCCTGAGGTTGTCATTTGGTATTAATGCTTTAATAAACATGTATTTTGTTGTCCATATTAACATGGTTGTTAGGAAGGAGTCCTATCTTCCTTTCTTACTCTCTCTCTCATTTTTATCATCTTTTCCAGGTCCTATGCAAACATGGCAGGCAATTCAAACGCAGCGCAAACTTATATTAAACTCTACCTGCCTAAAGTACAACTTCACTAATCTGGCCAGAAGACTGAATCCCCTTGTTGCCCAACAGCTGTTTGTAGTGCCTAGCCATCAAATAATCTTTTGTAGTATACCTAAGGCAGGTTGCTCCAACTGGAAGAGGATCTTTCTCCTTCTTGAGAAAAACCTGACTAATGAAACCAGTGCATTGGACAATGAGAACATTAACAGAAGCTCAGTTTTGATGAACATCCACAAGACACCATTGCTGAGGAGACTGATTTCTTATCCTCCCAAGCAACAATTGGAACTGCTCAATAATTACACCAAAATGATGTTCACCCGGGATCCCTTTGAAAGGTTAGTTTCAGCATACAGGGACAAATTCTTACATTCTCAGCAGCTCCACAGTATAAGTCTTATAAATCATATTAAGGCAGCTTTCCAGAAGTCTGAAGAGAAGTTGACATTCCAAGAATTTGTTAGCTTTCTCTTGAAAGAAAAAGAGAACAACATTCATTGGAGGGCAATGTACAAACTCTGTGATCCTTGTCTCATTCACTATGATATAATTGGCAAGTTGGAGACCATAAATCAAGATGCCAATGGCCTTCTCAGAAGCTTTGGGGTCCCTGAGAATCTGCACTATCCTACATTTAAAAAGTATAAGACAGAGCCACGGACTAATGAACAGATTACTAAAGAGTATCTTGAAAGATTGAGTGAAAAACAGATGGAGCAGCTGTGTAAGTTCTATGAAATGGATTTCTCTTTGTTCAACTATTCGAGCAATATAAGATGTTTTAACCAAAACTGGTGATGAAGAAGCTATAAAGGGATCTAAAAAAAAAAAAAATTAGTGACAAGGAAAATGAACTGGTAGATTAGTTCCAAAATATAAATAAACCAATAATGGATGTGGAGAAAATTCTAACTCAACACAATAATGGACTCTCTTTTCTTAGTGATAACAGCAAAACCAGATATTGGAGTCATTGTGGACAAAAGAAACTACTGTTGAAATTTAAATTGCACCCACATGTTTTATACTGTACAATTCTGTTCACCCTATTTGTAAAAGGACATAATGCACCTAGACAAGCTATGATAAAGACAACAAAGTCAAATCTGCCATGAAGCAGCTACCTTATTTAATTTAGGGCCCCTTTTACCAAGTGGCGGTAAAAGGGGCCCTGCGGTGGCATCAGCGTGTGGGTTTGCAGTGTGCTGAGGCCCCCTTTTACCTTTGCCAGACAAAAGGTATTGTTTTCCATAAAGGAAACAGCTGTGCAGTAAGGTGAACACTTGCCATATGGCCATTTCCCGGGGGAGCCCTTACTGCCACCTATTTAGGAGGAGGTAAGGGCCCCCATGCTATCCTGGCGGTAACTGGGCAGCGCGTGGGGTAAGCCCCAGCACTAAAAAAATAAAAGTATTTTTTCAGTGATGGAAATGGTGTGCCAGGCGCTTTTTACGAGCACTGACATAAGCAATAATGTGTCCCCTCAACACCACCTTTCCCGTAGACCAGAAAAGCTTAGGGTCATGGGCATAGTTTGACTGTTTCATTTGGGGGAGGGGGGGAGAAGGATGGGGCGGGGCATATTAGCATATTCATTTGCATATATCATACATATTCATTATGGTTAGTCACAAAAAACACAGCTCTTTCTCCCTCCCTTCCTTCCTTCCTTCCTTCCTTCTTTCCTCCTTACCCAGCACTCCCTCTTCCTCTCCAGTAGTATTTCCCTACCCCCTTTCCCATACCATGCCAGTGTAGACCTTAGAAACACATAAGCTCTATATGTAGATCCTTAAAGAGGTAGTGTGTCATGTCTTTTTCTGCCGTCATCTACTATGTTACTATGTTACTATGATTTAGGCACTACACCCTTTCTGATGTTTTGGTGCCACCTCAGTAAGGCCAACACACAATCTCTCCAAGGCAAAACACTATACACGAACTTGTGCAAAAACACACTCATAACAAACCATAACAGCACTAATTTCAAGGTCAGGATGAGCATTGTAATTACACCGGGCTCTAAAACACCAATACACTACCTAGTGAAAAAAAACAAAAGGGCTGCAAATATTACACGCTAGCAGAATTCTGCACCTTGATCACACATGAAAAACACATGACACAACAGATATGACACAAGGAACTAGAAATAAAAAAATATGAAGGCAAAATACTGAACTGGAAAGTCACCTCAAGAAGTCAGACTTGGCATGCAGCAATACTAGAGATCCACATTTCCAAAAGCTGACATATTCAAATTAATAAATTCTGAATAAAATACTTTTTTCTACCTTTGAGCATTTAGTTTTTCTGTTCAGTTTGGTCCCAGTGTCTTCTGTTTTATGCAGAGTCTTCTTTCCATTTGAAATTTTTTCTCTCACCATGTCCACCATCCTCCTGTGTCCTTATGCATCCTATCTGCCATCTGTAGCCCTGTCCCTATCCTTCCTCCAGTTTCAGCACCTGCCCTCAAAGTGTTCCGATCCAGCCCTTAAATTCAGCAGTTTCCCCTCCACCCATATCCAGCATTTCTCCTCACTCCCACCCCCTCCATCCATGTGCATCTACTTCCTCTGTCTTCTCTCCCTTCCATCCATGTCCAGCATTTCTCCTCTCTTCCCTCCCCTCCATCCATGTGCATCTCCTTCCTGTCTTCCCTCCCTTCCATCCGTCCATGTCCAGCAACTCTCCATTCTCCTCTGCCTTCTCCTCCATCCATATCCAGCAAATTTCCTCTCTCCCTTGCCCCCTCCATCCATCAATGTCCAGCAATTATCCTCTCTCCCTTGCCCTCCCCTCCATGTCCAGTGATTTCTCTTCTCTCTCCTGCCCTCTCCTCCCATCCATGTCAGCGATTCTCCTCTGCCCTCTCCTCCTATCCATGTCCAATGATTCTCCTTTGCTCCCTATCCTCCCCTCCCATCCATGTCCAGTGACTTGCCCCAGCCCCCCTTTTAGTTCCCGAGTTTGAGTTCCAACCTAGCCCCATCTGCCCGCCTTCAGCTACCCGACAGCCCTCTTCTCCGTTCCTGCCGCCCTGCGTTTAAACCTTTTATTTTAAGTCGCAGCGACGGCAGTGAAAAAAAAAACAACACAGCAGGCTCGCCTCCAGCCTTTCCCTTCCCTCTCAGTGTCCCGCCTTCCTCTGATGATGTATTTCCTGTTTCCGTGAGGGCGGGACACTGAGAGGGCGGGCAGGGGGGACTGAGAGCTGCCTGCAGCCGGGTTGCGCTGGCCCTGCATTTAGGGGAGCAATGTCCCCCCTCGCCCCCAAACTACGCCCATGCTTAGGGTCATTGACATGCTGTGCATTGTTTTGTGCAAAGTCCTGCTATTGTTTCTGTAAATACACAAGGAAGTCTTTGGAGATATACAGATAAGAAGGAAAACGCCACCCCGATCTCTGCTGGCAATGTGAGTGGGATTCAATACCCACCCAAATAACAGCACGGTTGGAAATCTCTTCCAGGCCAATAGCTTCTGATTTGACTTGAGAAATCATACCAGTGCCCACAAAAAGGTAGTCTAGGCAAGATAGAGACTGATGGGTTCGAGAGGTATGCATATAGTCCCGTTCCTCGGGGTGGAGAAGGTGCCACAGGTCTAATAAATCTAAGGCCCTGCACAATGACTGCAGCTCACTCTCACCATGCCCGACCTGTTCAGGCACTGCTGTAGAACAATCCAACAGTGGGTCAAGAACCATATTCATGTCACCCGCTACCACCAGGGGGAAAGTAGTGTATTTAAGGCATTCCTTTAATAATAAACTGCAAAAAGAAGGACCTTTATGGACTGGACCATACACCTCTATAAGCATAATCTCTTTACCTTGTAGATTTAACATGACCCCCACATAGCAACCCTTGTCATCGTGGAAAAGCTGTTTTGCTGTGCATTGTAAGGATTTATGACGTAATATAGCTACTCTCCCCTTGCGACCCACGGAGGAGGAGCAAAATACTTGTCCTACCCACTAACGCTTTAGTTTTTTATGCTCCGCAATGGATAATCTAGTTTCCTGCAAACAGACAACATCAGCCTTATGACGTTTCAGGGCCCCCACAACTTTGGTACGTTTCACAGGGGAGTTAATACCACACACGTTCCAAGACACAAAGCGCACATGTCCTTGGGACTGAGTAGTCATCCCTTAGAGACAGTTCCTATGAGAGACCCGTAAGGTAAATTCTGGTACCACACTGCCAGGCACCCAGCCTCACCCAGCAGCAACAACGCACCCCACCAGTGCAGGACAAATCGCACCAGAGCAACGTCAGGCACACCCCCAGCACAGCAGGAAAAATCTCCTCCCTCCCACGCAGCAGCAAACTCTCCTGAAAACCCTATAACTCCCCCCTATCCCCAAGCCCCCCGTTACTCCCTCCCCATTTCACTCCCCACAGAATTCCCACCACATTCCCATGTAGTAAACATTAGAGAGAACACTATTGATGTTTGGGGTCTTGCACCCCCAATATGGCATCTCAAAAATCAACAAACGTGATAACAGATTACAGAAATTTGTTACTATACTCAGCAGATACTGATCATGGTTAAGTGTTCAAGTTGGAAGTTTCACAGCTTCCCTGATCTCACGTAAGCATTCTTGAGCCACATTCGACAAAGCAAAAGTTCTCCACTGACCTTGGTGAAATATTTTGAGCAAGGAAGGATAAAGGAACATAAATCGCACTTTAAGTTCACGTAATTCAGTGCAGAGTGGTGAAAAACAACATATTCACTTCTGCAACGCAGCTCAGTAATCCTGATAAATCTGCACTGGAGTTTTTCATAACTGAGTGAGTCTCATTTTTGGTGAAAGCCTCAGAGAATTTCCAGTTGTTTTTTTTTTTATTTGTACCCCGCGCTTTCCCACTCATGGCAGGCTCAATGTGGCTTAGGTACTTATTTGTACCTGGGGCAATGGAGGGTTAAGTGACTTGCCCAGAGTCACAAGGAGGTGCCTGTGCCTGCACTGGGAATCGAACCCAGTTCCCCAGGACCAAAGTCCACCACTCTAACCACTAGGCCACTCCTCCACTACTCACGGTCTGTTGCCTCCGTCACACAGGTGTCCCACTTGGTGCGCTCTCTCCAGGCAAAGGGGACCCACACTGTCCAACAAAGCAAACTCCGAACTCAACTAACGCTCCAACACTGACAACGTGCGGTCCGGCAGGGATTCTGGTAAGCCTATCAGCCGGAGATTATCTCTATGGGACCTGTTTTCTCAGTCATCGATTTGAGTCTCCAGTTCTATCACCAGCTTTTTCAGTTGTCCCAGCTTGTTGGTCGACGCAGTCCCGGCATCTTCCGCCGCCGAGACCCGCTCTTCAAGTGCAGTGGTACATTTGTTAGAGTCTTCTAGTAGCGATTCCAATTTAGTAAGCTGATCTGAGAGTTTAACCAGGCGAGACTCAAGAGCTTGTCCCACCACCTCTATGATCTGTTGCAGTTGCATTGGAGAAAAAGATATGGCCGCAGCTGCTTTAACTGGCGCCATCTTGTCTGTACTCCCGCAGGGTTTCTCATGATCAATCCGCTGGTTTCTCCCAGGCATGGAGGTAGTTGTTGCAGTTAGAAATCTATCCATCAACCACTCAATACACAGAGGAGTAGTTCCTGGTAGAAAAAATTCAGCAAGTTCAGGCAAAAAGAGTGATTGGGGGTGCAGGAACCTCAGAGAGGAACAAGCACATGTCCATTCCCCTCAACACATCACGTGGTCTCCGTCCAAACCTTTTCTAAACCCAGATGCACTAGCGCTGTTACTACATCTTCTGGCAAAGAGTTCCAGTGCTTAACTATTCATTGAGTGAACAAAATATTTCCTCCTATTTGTTTTATGTTTAAGCAATTATTGATTAATCAGCAAAGTACACATTACTCAACAATGCACTGAACAGTGATATGAATGGTTACCATATACTTCAAAAGAGAACACAAGGTAATAAATGCCTTCATCAAAGTTTGAACAATTCCTCAACACCCTCCAAAAAATCGAAAGCCAACTTAGTTAGAGTCCCCATGTCAGTGTACCGTACCCCCTCCCAATACCCCCCCCCCCCACAACATCCAACATCTCAAAACATAGCAAGTACCAAATCCAACCCCCCTCCCTCCTACACCCTACGCTTATGACCAACAAGTAAACCACAGCCATCCTCCCTCCTATTTGTTTTAAAAGTATTTCCATGTAACTTCCTTGAGTGTCCCCTAGTCTTTGTACTTTTGAAACGAGTAAAAAAAAATCAGTTCACTTCTACTCACTCTACACCACTCAGGATTCTGTAGACTTCAATCATATCTCCCCTTATATGTCTCTTTTCCAAGCTGAAGAGCCCTAACCTCTTTGGCCTTTCCTCATAAGAAAGGAGTTCCATCCCCTTTATAATTTTGGTTGCTCTTCTTTGAACTTTTTCTAACTCTGCTATATCTTTTTTGAGATACGGTGTCCAGAACTGAACGCAATACTCAAGGTGAGGCTGTACCATGGAGCAATACAGAGACATTATAGTATTGTCGTTCTTATTCACTATCTCTTTCCTAATAATTCCTAGCATCTTATTTGTTCTTTTGGCCACCGCTACACATTGAGCAGAAGATTTCAGAGCATTATCTATGACACCTAGATTTTTTTCTTGGGTGCTGACCCCCAAGGTGGACCCTAGCATTAGGTAACTATGATTCGGATTATTATTTCCAATGTGCATCACCTTGCATTTGTCCACATTAAATTTTATGTTTCAACAATTTTTTATTGATGATGTGGCAAAGCCATCATAAATGCCAATCAGCAAGTTCAGTATATAACCATTTGTCAGGAAACAAAGTAAAGGCAGTATAACAATTCTATCATCAGTGTTTAACATCCCCTTCCTCCTAACTCCCCTCCCCTATTTCTCAAAGTTGCAAACATTTGTTGAAGTTGTACAGAGAAAAACAACATAGAATGATATCCACCATCAACATCCACTGCCAACTGCCCTTTAATTCTGAAATCCCCATGAGTAAAAACTATACCGAACTATGATAATGCGATGTCATGCCTACTAGGTTGAAGCCCAGGCACGTACACCCTTCTAACAGTGTTATCTATCGGTTACTATCCTACATAATTCAAATTCCAACACTAATTGATTTCTCCCCAGCGACAACCAAAGGGTGAAGTACAAAAAGGGGGGTCCCCAACTGTCACATGCTAACCCTGAAGAGACTCCAAGTATTTACTGATTCCTTGCCTCAAGCTCACCAGCCATGCCCAAATGGAGACCTCAACCCCTCTCCCTAACCCCCATGGCCTCATCTACACCTTAAACCCAGAACCAACTTCAAACTAACAACCTAAACTCAACAAACACACCCAACCACCTGTCCACATTAAATTTAATCTGCCATTTGGATGCCCATTCTTCTAGTTTCCTAAGGTCTTCCTGCAATATTTCACAGTCCACATGTGTTTTAACAATCTTAAATAGTTTTGTATCATCTGCAAAATTAATCACCTTACTCTTTGTTCCGATTTCCATAGCATTTATACATATGTTAAATAGCAACGGTCCCAGTAATGAACCCTGCAGCATTCCACTATTCACCCTCCTCTATTGAGAGAAATGACCATTTAACCCTACCCTCTGTTTTCTGTCCAATAACCAATTCCTAATCCACAACAGAACATTTTCTCCCATCCCCTGACTTTTTAATTTCTAAGAAGTCTCTCATGAGGAACTTTATTAAAAGCTTTCTGAAAATCTACATGCACTACATCAACCGGCTCAAATTTAGCCACATGTTTATTCACACCTTCAAAGAAATGAAGCAAATTGGTGAGGTAAGACTTCCCTTGGATGAACCCATGCTGACTCTGTCCCATTAAACTATGTATGTCTACGTGTTCCGTAATTGTATTCTTTATAATACAATTGAATAATTGAATCTTGAGGGGGAGGGGTGACCTAATTCCAAGATTTTTTGCAATCAATTTCTTGTTCTCAGTATAGCACCAAGACATCGTTATATGCTTTGGTAAATAATTTAAGACTGGAATTAGATTGAGATTGGTGTCTTGATGCTTTTATGTTTAAACTAGTAAAAAAGGCCCGTTTCTTTAAGAAATGAAACGGGCGCTAGCAAGGTAATGACCTTCTGCCATTAATGTCTTTAATGGAAGTGTTAGGACCAATGTGCTGTGATGGAAATGAATAATTTCCAAGGGTGTATTATGAGTAATATCATGCAGGAGAATGAGATGTGTATTGTTTTATGTATTTGTATTGTTGTGTTTCTGTCTGGTTGTTAGTGAGTGAGTATGTATGAGACAGAGAGAGTGTGTGAGAGACAGAGAAAGATTGTGAGAGTGTAAGAGAGAGAGACACGTGGAGGGGCATAATCGAATGCGACCGCCTATCTCCATGGGCGTCTATGTCCGAAAACGGGTACGTGAAGAGGCAGGACAGACCGTATTTTTGAAAAAAATGGACGTTTTTCAGCTGGGCATTTGTTTTTTTTAGCGATAATGGAAACTAAAAACGCCCAGCTCAAAAACGTCCTCATCCGAGCCATTTGGTCGTGGGAGGGGCCATGATTCGTAGTACACTCGCCCCCCTGACATGCCAGGACACCAACTGGGCACCCTAGAGGTCAGTGCGGTGGACTTCAGACAACGCTCCCACATGCCTAGCTCCCTTACCACGGGTGCTGAGCCCCCAACCCCCCTCCCCCAAAACCCACTACCCACAAATGTACAATACTACCATAGCTCTTAGGGGTGAAGGGGGCACCTACATGTGGGTACAGTGGGTTTTGGAGGCCTCCCATTTACCAGTACAAGTGTTACAGGTAGGGGGGGTGGGCCTGGGTCCGCCTGGCTGAAGTGCACTGCGGTACCCACTAAAAGTGCTCCAGGGACCTGCATACACGCAGGCCTCTAGGACTTGTTGCTGCTATATAACATTGGCACAGCAGTTCACACCTGAAGACTAATCTCTCCGAAAACGTCCTTTATTGGAATAAGCACGCTTACTCACAGTTAACTGCAGATCAGAGGTTGTGCCCCACTGGCAACGAGACTCCCTGGTACTGAGATGAGCAGTAGGTCCGAGCTGGCAGAATGCTGTACAATGCCCTCTTTCAGCCACATTCAAGGTAATAACTAAGTTCTGTAACGTGGCTAACACGTGAAAGGGATCTAAAACTGGCTTACAAAAATGGCCACTACCTCATGGACTACCGGAAACAAAACAGGGCACACTCTGACCCAGTAAGCAGGGGGAAAAGCACCATGGGAGTAGAGCCTACCGACTACCAACATCGTGAGCATTTGCCACAAGCTACTGGAATCACGGAGCCCAATACCCTTCACCCACCACAATGCATTGCTGATGTGACTCTGCAGTGCGCATAACAGAAAAGGTGTCACACTCACCCGAGAGCCACATCAGAACCAGGGAAAGGCTGTCAGAGGATAGAACACATTCTGCTGTCATAGAGGTGGGTACGGCATTTGAGACTGGCATAGAGGCTGGAAAAAAGTTTGTATAGTGGGGGTTTTTTGGTGGGAGAGGGTTAGTGACCACTGGGGGAGTCCGGGGAGGTCATCCCCGATTCCCTCCAGTGGTCATCTGGTCAGTTGGGGCACTTTTTTGGGACCTGTTTGTGGAAAAAAAAGGATCCAAAAAAAGTGACCCAAAATCGCGGTAAAAACACCTTTTTTTTCGATTACCAGCTAAAGACGCCCATCTCTTCTCGGCCGATAACCACGCCCCAGTTCCGCCTTCACCACGCCTCCAACACACCCCCATCAACTTTACCCGTTTCCGCAACGGATTGCAGTTTGAAACGCCCAAAATCGGCTTTCGATTATACCGATTTGGGCGCCCACGAGAGAAAGTCGCCTATCTTCCGATTTGGGTCGCAATATAGGCGTTTTACTCTTTCGATTATAAGCTGGATAGTGTGTATGAGAGATTCAATGTTCGTCTCCCCTTCCTTCCCCTCCACCAAGCTCTGTACCTGGAAGTTGAGAGACACTGTGTATGTGTGTGTGAGAGAGAGAGAGAGAGAGAGTGTGTCATTTGAGAGATTGTTAATTTCCATAGGACCGTCCCCTTCCAGTTGCATGAGCGCCCCCTCCCCCCTTCCAGTTGCAGGAGCGACCCCCCTCCCCCCCCCAGTTACAGGAGCGGCCCCCCTCCTCCCTCCAAGTTCCATGCCCCCCTTCTCCGAGTTGAACACCCCCGCGCCTCACTCCCCTCTCTCTCTCTCCCCCTCCGAGAGCCCCTCGCCGTCCTAAATGCTGGCCACAATTTAATAATTCTTACATCATGGTCCGGCGTCTGCAGTGAAGGCGAGCAGGCACGGCGCTTCAACGTGCGTTCCTTGCTGTCTCAGCTGTGCCTCTGGTCCCGCCCTCAAAGTTCCTTGCTGTTTCAGCTGTACCTCTGGTCCCACCTTTGAGGGCGGGACCAGAGGCACAGCTGAGACAGCAAGGAACACACGTTGAAGTGCCGTGCCTGCTCGCCTTCACTGCAGACGCCGGACCACGATGTAAGAATTATTAAATTGTGGCCGGCACTTAGGAAGGTGACGGGCACTCGGAGAGGGGAGAGAGAGAGGGAGGAGTGAGGCGCGGGTGTTTTCAAATTGGAGGAGGAGGGGGCGGCGGGCGGTCATGCAACTGGAAGGGAAGGGGGGTGGCCGGTCCTGCAACTGGGTCGTGATGTACTGGCGGTTTGCTGCAGGTCGGGCGGCCTGCAGGTTGATTCGTGCTGTAAGTCTCTACGCTGTGCTGTTGCTGGTGGGGCACTTGCGTTGACGTCATCCGAGGCACAGCCAATCAGAAGCGAGACACGGTCGCAGGCAGCCTCATGGAACGTTCATGGAGCAAATTATTATATAGGAAAAGTTTATTAAGCATTTAAACAAAAAAGACGGATGACGTACCGTAAGCAAAAACGATACAATTAGAAACGTGAGAAAGATTCATAACAGTAGTATAAACACTTAAATTGATGCTTTTAGATTTGAGTGCAGTATTTGACATGGTGCATTTATTTATTTTATTTATTTATGGCATTTGTATCCCACATTATCCCACCTCTTTGCAGGCTCAATGTGGCTTATGTGGTGGTGAAATACATGAAGGTGTTAAAGCAGAAAGACATTATAAGACATTATAAGACAGTCTGGAAGTTTTAAAGATTATACAGTTACACATGTTAGATTATACAGTTACACATGTTGATCTTTGTGATAAATCTTGTCGAAGAGATAGGTTTTCAATAGTTTGTGGAAATTGGTCAATTCATAGACCATTTTCAGGTTACGTGGCAGCGCGTTCCAGAGCTGCGTGCTCGTATAGGAAAAGGTAGATACATGCATTGATTTGTATTTCAGACCCTTGCACTTGGGAGGATGAAGATTAAGGAATGTGCGAGAGGATCTTTTTGCATTCCTGGGTGGTAGATCTATCAGGTCTGACATGTAGGCTGGAGCGTTACCATGGATGATTTTATGGACTAGGGTGCAAAGTTTGAACGTGATGTGTTCCTTTAGTGGGAGCCAGTGTAGGTTTTCCTGCAGGGGTTTCGCACTTTCGTATTTTGGTGTGCCGAATATTAGTCTGGCTGCCGTATTCTGGGCTGTCTGGAGTTTTTTAAGTATTTCCTCTTTACAGCCAGCGTATAGTGAGTTACAATAGTCCAGATGACTGAGTACCAATGATTGTACCTGATTGCGGAAGACAGTTCTTGGAAAAAATGGTCTAACTCTTTTTAGTTTCCACATTGAACGAAACATCTTTTTAGTTATGTTATTTGCATGGTTCTCAAGTGTTAGGTGTCGATCAATGGTGACTTCAAGGATTTTTAGGGAGTCCGAAACTGGTAGATTTAGTTTAGGTGTGTTGATGGTGGTAAATTTATTCTTGTTGTATTGCGAGGTTAGTACCAGACATTGGGTTTTCTCTGCATTGAGCTTCAGCTGAAATGCATCTGCCCAGGAATTCATAATATGTAGGCTTTGCTTGATTTCATTGATTATTATTATTATTTGATGGATTATTATTAAATCTGTTGGAAAATATGGAGATGAGAGGGTTGGCACTTTTGTTACAGACAGAGCCCAGAAGCTTAGTTTGGAAGGGAAGGAATCTTCTCTTTTTTTTTAATCCCCTGGGAGCCACCCCAGGGTCCCTTGTGTCACCAATATTATTTAATGTAGATGTACAGCCACTGAGAGACATTATTTGTGAGCTAGATCTAAAGGTTTATATAGTTTCACAGGGAAGTAATATGGAAGGATTTAATCCCCAAGTTGAGAGTTGTGTAAATGAGATCAAGCACTAGACACTGAACCACTGACATAGATGAAAAATTGAAAAGCTTAATATTCGTGGGTGTGACTTACCTATCTCCCTCCAGAGTTCTCTGGATTTGAGCTAGAAAGAGAAGTCCTAATAATTAAATCAGGAATTAAATCACTGGTTTACTCTTTCCAAAAATACTAGGACTAGGGGCACACAATGAAACTACTAAGTAGTAAATTTAAAAGAACTGGAGAAAATATTTCTTCATTCAACGGTGCCGGGCAAAATGGTAGAGACTATTATAAAGAAAAAATTTACAGAGCATATTCAAAAGCATGGATTAATGAGACAAAGCCAACATGGATTTAGTGAAGGGAAATCTTGCTTCACCAATCTATTACATTTCTTTCAAGGGGTGAACAAACATGTGGATAAAGGTGAGCTGGACGATATTATGTATCTGGATTTTCAAAAGGCATTTGACAAAGTACCTCATGAAAGACTCCATTGGAAATTGGAGAGCCATGGGATAGGAGGTAGTGTTCAATTGTGGATTAAAAACTGTTTAAAGGTTAGAAAACAGGGAGTAGGTTTAAATGGTCAGTATTCTCAATGGAGAAGGGTAGATAGTGGGGTTCCCAAAGAGGTCTGTGCTAGGACCGTTACTTTTTAACATACTTATAAATTATCTAGAGATGGGAGTAACTAATGAGGTAATTAAATTTACTGATGAGACAAAGTTATTCAAAGTTGTTAAATCGCAAAAGAATTGTGTAAAATTACAAGAGGACCTTAAGAGACTGGAAGACTGGGTATCCAAATGACAGATGATGTTTAATGTGAGCAAGTGCAAAGTGATGCATGTGGGAAAGAGGAACCCAAACTATAGCTACGTAATGCATGGGGGATTATAGATTCAACTTTGACTCTGGAGCCGCAAGTTATGGCGGTGGCCAAAAAATCTTTGGATAGATTACAGTTAGTGAGGTAGATTCTTTCATATCTGTATCCTCAACAGTTTTGTTCAGTGGACTACTGTAATGTTGTATATTTAGGTCATCTCCAAAAATGTTTGGGTAAGCTACAGTTAATCCAAAATGCCCTGGCTCAGATGGTCACACACAGCTCTAGATGGTTTGGGCCACCCTTTTGTTGAGATCATTATATCGGCTGTCAGATGAGAGGCAGGTGACCTTCACAACTCTGTGTTTCATTTTACAGGCTTTTTATGGCAAAGACCCAATTTATCTAAGAAAGAAAATTAGTAAATACCTTCCATATAGGACCTTGAAATCTAATCATGGCCTGAAATTTTGTGTTCTCTCATTAAAAGCAATGGGATGGAAGAAAAACTGGAATAGATCATATACTGAAGCTATCCCCTTATTGTGGAATAAACCTCCTGTAGACATCAGAAGTACTTCAGACTATAATCTACTTTATCCATAAATTGAAACCTTTTTGTTTCCTCAAGCAGAGGAGTACACATTGCAAAACAGGGATGAGGTAAGATAGCTATGATAGGCTTGAATTTTTGTTAATTTTATTATACACTGTTGTTTTAGAGTGATTGTAGTTTATTGACAGTGTTATGTTTTTTTATGGATAAGTGAAATCATGGTTGTATGGTATTACTGTTGTACCTCGCTCTGTAAATCCAATAAAGGAGTAAGTAAAGAATTAATACATTAAATGAAATGTTCTGCTGGCCATATGGAGGACTCTGTACACAAGATCTCGGAGGGTATTTTTCTGTATTTCATTTTAAACAATTCAACCCTATATATGTTGCTTTATATTTCACCACGGTAGGTAGATCTCTTGACAATTTTTCCCTTGAACAAGACCAAGGTAAAAAATCTGAATATCATCAGAATATAACCCTCCAGGTTCTAATCATCTTTTCTAAGGGGTGAGGTAATACCTTGAAAAGAGGCAATGGAAAACATTGCAGAACACTCCTCGGTTGCCCCTCACCTCTAGTAGACACTCCTCCTTGGGCCTACCATTCCAGTCCCTGGTGGTCAAGCGGTCTGTGGGGCAGGAACAATGGCCAATTGCTCCTGCTCAGGCTGGCTTTCATGTTCAAAATGTTTGCTACAGCCTCTAGTGGCAGTCTTGCAGTAGTGTGGTAGTACAGTGAGACTGCTGCTGGAGGTCACGGAAGCCTTTTTGACCAGGGAGTTGGCCTGGGCAGGCACCCTGAAGACCACTTGACCAACAGGGCCTGAAATGGTGGACCCAGTAGGGGGGGGAGGCTACCAAGGGGGGGGGGGGGTGCCTTGTTCATTGGGGTGGAGGGAGGGAAGAAAAGGAGCCTTGTTCAATGGGAGTGTCTCCATACTATAACTGGAAGGAATGCTTACTTTCTTGGTCTTATTTCTGTTTTCATTTTTGACCTATTTTTATGTTTTGAGGCCTCTCTTTAGATTAAAAGTTGGTATTTTGTAATATAGCCCTGAGTCTCTCTCTTATGTGAGACTGCATGGGGTTCTAAGGATCAACACAGTAATGACCATGATTCATGTTGAGAATGACTGAGTAGAAAGAGTTTTCAAAAGCTTAAACACCAATAACACCTGCGGAATGAAATATAAAAATTAGAAAAGAGCCATTTCAGTTGGTGGTTTTGTACAGAGACAGCAGTGTATTTTATGCTAGACTAGTAAAAAAGGCCCGTTTCTGTTTGTAAGGAAACGGGCGCTAGCAATGTTTTTTTTTTTTTTTTTTTTTTTGGTATCTGTAGAGTTGTTAGTAAAGTGTGTGTGTTTGAGTGTGTGTCACAGTGAGACACAGAGAGTGGAAAAGAGTGTGTGTGTGTGTGACACAGAGCTACAGTGTGCCAGAGTATGTGTCTGCATGTGTGCATGACCCCCTCATTCTGTCAGATGTGCAGTTACCCCCACCTTTTGTGTTTGAAGTTCTGGGACCACAGGGGCGAGCAGTGAGTCTGAGTGTGAGTGTGTGTGTGTGTGTGTGAGAGTGTGTCTGTCTCTGTGTGTGTGTATTTGTGTGTGTGCATGACCCCTTCCTTCTGTCCATGTTGCAGGGTCGTCCCCTCCCCCCCCCCCATGTGTTTGTATTTTCAGTAACTTTTCCTTGTTTTAATCCTGCGATTGTGCTCTTTTGTCCATGCCCTCCATCCATCCATGTGTAACATTTGTCCTCTCCCCTTTCCCTCTCATTCTGTTCTCGCCCCCCTCTCCATGTGTTTTTGTCTGTCTCCCCTTGAAGTTCCAGGCCCCTCTCTTTTCCTCCCCCCCCCCCCACCTGCATGTGAGAGAGAACATGTGTGTGTGTCAGACAGAGAGTGTGTGTGTTTGAGAGTGTGTATCACACAAAGAGTGAAAGACTGTGTGTTGTGTGTGTGTGTGTATGACCCCTTCCTTCTGTCTGAGGTACAGGGTAGTTCCCCCCCCCCCCGGTTTTTCAGTTCCTTTTCTTTTTTTTTTTAATCTGGTGATTGTGCTCTTTTTTTTTTTTCCTGCCCTTTCTCTCCCATAAGTGTACCTGCTGTTAGGAAAGTTGGTCCGTCTGCTAGGCTTCAAGCAGCTTGCATTATAGTCAACCCCTGCTGATACGCTGGAGGCTGTGTCTTCACCTTTGTTTTTGTTTTGTTAGTGCGGGTCCAGAGGGCTGTTCAGCTTCCTGCTGCTTGCTGAGGTGCCCGGAGCCTGTGTGTTCACTTTTTTTTGTTTTTTTTTTTGGTTAGTGCAGGCCTGGAGGGCGATTCAGCTTCCTGCAGCTTGCAGTGTGGTCGAGGGCCCCTGCTGAGTTGCCCGGAGGCTCTCTCTTCACCATTTGGGGTTTTTTTTTTTTTTTTTTTTTTTTACTGTGGGTCTGGTGCCTTTTTTTTTCTTTTTTTTTGCACGTGCCAGCAGCCAGTTCCTGCGTTCAGCTGTGTTTGTTGACGTCATTGAGTTCGATGCTGCCTAGTAGACCACCTGCTGAGGGAGCCACGGTCCCAAGCATTAGAACGTTGGAGGTGAGTTTTATTATATAGGATTATTAATTGCATTGGATTTAAGAACGGCACCGTGGATGTTAGAAAAGATGGCTAAAGAAACTTGTTAGGGGGAGAACTGAATGCAGAGAGGGTTACTGTGACCCTTCTCCACCTGATGGCTGAAGGCAAGCTGAACAAAGAAATGTCAGGTGAACCATCCTTCTAATGACCAAGGCCTATATGCAGAAGCTAGCTCAAACAAAAGATTACCAGCTGAATGATCGAAGACAAAAACTGGTCTCACTGCTCCCACTATTCTTCCCTAGCACAACAGCCATTCCGTTTAATACACAATGGAAGGCTACTACCCTGAAAGCCAGTCAAGATCAATTTCTTCCTCCTGACCATCTGAACAACTGGTAAAATCTTGTCTTACTTTTCTGCCCCCTCCCCATCTACATATCTCAACCAGTGACCTGCGGAAGAAGCATATCCACATAACACATGACCTGAGTTCCATGTTAGGCACCTAAATTAGGCTCCTAAATTTAGGGAAATGGATGGCAGGCCAAAATTGAACAGCACAATTTTTAGGGGGTCTGTTACTAAAGCTTAACTCGAGTTATCTGCAGCAGGCCCCATTTAATTCCTATGGACCCTGCTGCAGATAGCTTGAGCTAAACTTTAGTAAAAGACCACCTTAGGCTTTTAAATTTAGGGACCTTTTTTCTAAAGTATGGAAAAATATGGGCTTAACATGGGATTTTCCAGCGTGCTAACCCCAAATTTTTTATTTACAGGTCATGTGGTAATGTTCTGATTAGTATACACTACTTGCAAAACATTAACATGAAAGCACTTACTGCCGGATAATGCAGGAATGTCCACTCTGTGCCCATGACACACCCCCTCCAAAATATTTTAGAAAAATCTGTAACCTGCAGGTTAGCACAAGCAAAGAGACAAAATGCCACAGAATACTTTAACGTGTTTCCACAGTAGCCTGTTTGCACGTACTAACCGTACATTAAGGACTTAATACCTTTTAGTAAAAAGGTGCCATAGAGGGGCATAATCGAACAGAAACGCCTATCTCCATGGGCGTTTATCTCCGAGAACGGGTCCGTGAAGGGGCGGACCCAAGCGTATTTTCGAAACAATTAGACGTCCATGTTTTATTCGCCAAGTTGTGAGCTGGGCGTTTTTGCTTTTCAGCGATAATGGACAATGAAATCGCCCAGCTCAAAAACGAATAAATCCAAGGCATTTGTTCGTGGGAGGGGCCAGGAGTCGTAGTGCACTGGTCCCCCTAACATGCCAGGACACCAACCAGGCACCCTAGGGGGCACTTTTACAAAAACAGAACAAAAGGTCAAAGAGCTCCCAGGTGCATAGCACCCTTCCCTTGTGTGTAGAGCCCCCCAAATCCCCCTCAAAACCCACTGCCCACAAGTCTACACCATTACTATAGCCCTAAGGAGTGAAGGGGGGCACCTACATGTGGGTACAGTGGGTTCGGGGGGGGGTTGGACGACTAAGCATTAAGCATCACAATTGTAACAGGTAGGGGGGGGATGGGCCTGGGTCCACCTGCCTGAAGTCCACTGCACCCCCTAACAACTGCTCCAGGGACCTGCATACTGCTGCCAGGGAGGTGGGTATGACATTTGAGGGTCAAAATAAAAAGTTGTGAAACATCATTTTTTGTGGTGGGAGGGGGTTTATGACCACTGGGGGAGTCAGGGGAGGTCATCCCCGATTCCCTCCAGTGGTCATCTGGTCATTTAGGGCACTTTTTGGGGCCTTATTCGTGAAAAAACAGGGTCCAGGAAAAGTGCCCTAAATTCTAGCTAAAAACGCATACTTTTGTCCCATTATCTGTGAAATGCGCCCATCTCTGTTCGGCAGATAACCACGCCCCAGTTCCGCCTTCGCCACACCTCTGACACGCCCCCATCAACTTTGTCCGCATCCGCGACGGAGTGCAGTTGAAAACGTCCAAAATCGGCTTTCGATTATACCGCTTTAATCGTTTTTGTGAGATAAACGCCCATCTCCCGATTTAGGTCGGAACTTGGGCGTTTTTCTCGTTCGATTATAAGCTGGATAGTGAATTTTCAGCTGAAAACATTAGTACATAAGTAATGCCACACTGGAAAAAGACCAAGGGTCCATCGAGCCCAGCGTCCTGTCCACGACAGTGGCCAATCCAGGCCAAGGGCACCTGGCAAGCTTCCCAAACGTACAAACATTCTATACATGTTATTCCTGGAATTGTGGATTTTTCCCAAGTCCATTTAGTAGTGGTTTATGGACTTGTCCTTTAGGAAACCGTCTAACCCCTTTTTAAACTCTGCTAAGCTAACCGCCTTCACCACGTTCTCCGGCAACAAATTTCAGAGTTTAATTATGCATTGGGTGAAGAAATATTTTCTACGATTTGTTTTAAATTTCCTACACTGTAGTTTCATCGCATGCCCCCTAGTCCTAGTATTTTTGGAAAGCGTGAATAGACGCTTCACATCCACCTGTTCCACTCCACTCATTATTTTATATACCTCTATCATGTCTCCCTTCAGATATTCAAGAAAAAGCTACCCTTCTAAATTTATATCCCTAAATTAAGCTCCTAAATTTGTGCCCTATTTTCATCCTAACTTAGGAGCATAGTTTTGAGCTGAAAATTTGCCTAGATTTATGAGCCTAGTGCCAAAAACCAATGATAAGCTCCTAATTTTTATCCTCAGCCTAAGTCTGCCTCTGTTGCCACCCACTTGTTATACTCCTAAATGTAAGAGTTCACGTTTACTAAGCTATGGTAAAAAGTGGCCTTAATGCATCATTAAGCAGGTCATTCCTGTGTGCTAAGGCCACTTTTTCCACAGGACTAAAATGGCTGATTTTTCCATTTCCAACATTAATGACCATGTGTTAATTTTACCATTAGTGTGTGAGTACTTACTGATACTTATTTTGTAGGTGGTAAGGGCTCATGCACTAACCACATGTTAATCAGTTAACGTGCTGCAATGTAGCTGTGCTAATTGATTAGCACAGAATACACCCACTCTCTGTTCTCAGACCCACTTCATGGCTAGAAAATATATTTTTTTAGCATGTGCTGATCCCAAAACTACCACAGGACACGCAGTAGGCATTTTTAGCAGTGGCCCATAGGCTTCTAATTTGGATGAAAATAAGGGACAAATTTAGGAACCCACCTCCTGGATTCTTACATTTAGGCCTTGAATGTGATCTAGCCCTCCTCTTCCCCCTATGTGCTTCATGCAGCCTGACCAGAGGCAACTCAAAAGGATGTATCCTATAACAAACAAAGTGTATAATATAACAATGTATCGAAGACATCCTGATGCAATGAAATACATGTGTATGTACAAACTA
Organism: Microcaecilia unicolor; assembly: GCF_901765095.1. Classification (NCBI taxonomy): domain Eukaryota; kingdom Metazoa; phylum Chordata; class Amphibia; order Gymnophiona; family Siphonopidae; genus Microcaecilia; species Microcaecilia unicolor. Next base: position 144,891,469 of record NC_044039.1, on the reverse strand, counting down.
ACGTTTACATTTATTTTTCTCAAAACGAGATGGCATACTTTAATATTATTATAATCAATGACTCATTGTTTGTGCACTCGATTACAAATTGTTGCATGAAGTCACTAAATGTTTTCTTAAATTCAAAGTGAGGTCCATTAATTTGATCTGACAAGATGGTCCATTGAATTTGATTTTAAAAATTTATAAAAATAAATGACAAAAAAAATAGTTAAATCGTCGATATCCAATGATAGTTGGGCTGAATATAGAAACGTCTATGAAATGGACAATTAGACACAGTCCAACAAATTCAATGAAGAACAAATCCAGTGAAAGTTATACTTACACGCTGAAGCTGTGACAACACCGTATAGCACAAAATGACAGGAAGAGTTCCGCCGTCTAACTGCAACGTTACATACGTATTGCAGAAGGTCAAAGTGCATTTTGGCACAAAACATTAAAATAAATGTTTAAAACCATATTAAACTATCCACATGATGCAGGAATTACCACTATTGTTAGCAGAATCTATGGTACTTCAGGAGTCAAACACCACACACCAGAATGAGAGAGAAATCTTCTTTATTTGCCAGCAAACAAAGTAGGACATCAGTGCTAGCTCTCTCCTTCAGCTCTCTGTGTCTTGTGTCTCTGTGTCTTAGCTCTCGGTGTCCTGTCTTCTCCCGTCTCTCTGTGTCTTGGCTCTCCTGTCTGTTCTATAAGCTGCTTCTGTTCTCATTTATATATTGTCCTAAACCCCTCTAGCCCCCCTTTCTCACCAGATGGTAAAGAATAGATTGATTACCCTGTCTTGAACTAATTATCTCTACACATTTACTCAAAATATCAGTTACATAGGTTTGATATTTCCTAAACTGACCTATGACCTGGGGCCTCTCAAACTAGACAATGTGGCACCTATCTCCTGCATTTTATTATTATTAAATTCTCAGATTCCCGGTTAACTTCATAACTAGCTGGGTTCATTAAGGAGCCAATCTTACTTAATGGCACACAGACATGGTTTGTTATTACTTTCAGGAGACCAGTCCTACACTTAGCTATAATCCATCAAGGTGAAGAGTTGACTTTTCCTGACCTCTTTCACCTAGCTAGGACTGTGGATAATTCAAACCAGATGATGACCTCTTAAACTGCAGACAAATCTCACTTGAAAAGTCAGACAAAGATGTAACACTGAATTGAAAAGATATTTTACATAGAGAAATAGAACTTATTAATTAAACAGAATAAAACATATTTTAAAAATAAGCAGAAATCAGAATTCCTTATAAGACAAAATCTAAATTATCTAGAATTATTTAAATCTAAACTATCTCCTTCTAAACAATTCAGCCTAATCTTTTAAAACTGCTTGCTTGCTGATCCCCTCGAGACTGTCCAGTATGCCTTACTTAGAATGGCATCCAGATGTGGTTTATTATGCCTTTGAACTAGCATTAACAATCCATCACTCAAAAAGGGACAAAGAAAGTTTCATTTCTCGCTGACCTTTCTAACCTTAGTCTAGCAAAAGCTAGACATTTGAGTAATTAAAACCAGATGGCATTCTACCACTTGCAGGACTGAACCAAAATTAAACAGAATTAACAAATTAATATGATTTCTCTGTCCAGGCTGCCTCACACATAACCTAAGTTTGTTATTCTCATTATGATTCCTCAAATCTACATTACATAATTACAACAATCCATTATTCATCAGCTGCCTGTCATTGACATCACCAAGATGAAACGGACATTAGTTTTTTAGACAGAAATGTCCAAACAATTAACGTTAGACATATTTAAATCAAATCACTAGATTAGTATACTAAATAGAAAGTAAATTATCAAATTGAAATCGAAATATATATATACATAAATATAAAAAAAAATAGTGCACAGCTCAACCAAAGTGTGATTCCAAATACTAAATCCACAAACGTGTTTGAAAAAGTAAAAAATCAAAAATGATGAATAATGAAAAATTTGGAAAAAAAAAAATTTAAAAATAAAAATTAAAAAATGTAAATAAATCAAAGTGAAATATACAAATATCAGAAATATGATAAACATTGAAATATAATAAAAATAAAATTGAAATAAAAATTAAAAATAATTACTACTACTACTACTTACTACTACTTACCATTTCTATAGCGCTACTAGACGTTTATCGTAAACCCACGGATGTCAATAAATTTCTGAATTACAAGAGCTGCTATAGTACATCACTTAAAACCAACTTACCCTATAGCCAATGTTTGCGTTTTAAGCATCTTTGTTCCGACTCTAGGACATATGCATTAAGATCAATCGATATGGCCAATCAATTTATAGAAAAAGGCTACTCAAAAGAATATATAGATATGGGATTTCAGAAAGCCTCTAATGTTTCTAGAGAATTATTGTTGAATCCTATACCAAAATCAGCTGACAATAAAGTAGCTTGTACTCTACCATTTACCAATATGTCAAAAGATATTTTGTGCCTGCAAAACTGTGGGAAAAAGTGGGATATAAATGTGCTAAAATAAATAAATAAATAAATAAATAAATAAATAAATATTGCGAATATCTTCAGAAAGCATTGGCATCTGCTACAAGGATTAGATACTTTTAATGACAAGAGATTAATTGTGGCACACAAGCGTGAAAAAAACCTTAAGGATATTTTAGTTAGATCAGCATTACCAGTTCATACCAAACGATTAAAGAATTTACCGATAGGACATTTTCCATGTGGCACATGTTCGGTACAACAAACATATAAAGAGGAATCCAATAAAATTTATATGGAAATATGATGTTTAATTTTAACAAAATATTTCTAAAAAGCAAGGAAATAAATTAAAAGTTAAAATAATTGTTCCAAGCAAGGTTTTTATGACTAGTGATGAACACCACGCCCCCAGTTAAAGCCACCGAAAACTGAAAGTAAGCGGTTGGGCGTTTTGAGGTCTTTTCCTTGCTTTTTAGAAATATTTTGTTAAAATTAAACATCATATTTCCATATAAATTTTATTGGATTCCTCTTTATATGTTTGGTGACCTTATACCTTGGAGTCCTTTATGGTGATCCTCCTACTATTGTTTACTTAAGTTAATATGAGAACACAAACTTTTCATGTTCCGTCCTCTGACAAAAAGATTCAACTCAAACAGTTCTCTAACTGTAAAACAACCAATGTGATATATGCTGCAATATACCCTTGTAACCTGGTTTATACTGGCAAAACTAAAAGAAGATTTAATATTTGTGTGATTGAACATAAGAGCGCAATAAAACGCAAATTGACTGATAAACCTTTAGTTGAACACTCCATAGCCCAAGGACACAAATTTGAAGATTATCAGTTTTGCGTCCTTTAGGAAACCGTTTAAAAAGGGGTTAGACGGTTTCCAAGTCCATAAACCGCTACTAAATGGACTTGGAAAAATCCACAATTCCAGGAATAACATGTATAGAATGTTTGTACGTTTGGGAAGCTTGCCAGGTGCCCTTGGCCTGGATTGGCTGCTGTCGTGGACAGGATGCTGGGCTCGATGGACCCTTGGTCTTTTCCCAGTGTGGTATTACTTATGTACTTATGTATGGAGAGGTGGTCCTACAGATATGCATTTGCTATGTAAAGAGCAACACTTTATTTTTGAGCTTGACACCCTTTTTCCAAAAGGACTTAATGCAGAGACGGATTTTTCAGTTTTTCTGTCAAAAATATATATTTTATATAGACCCCAGTGACTGGCTTTTTAATTTGTTATATTTATTTTTAATTTTTTTTAATTTTTAATTTTTATTTCTATTTTATTATATTTCAATGTTTGTCATATTTCTGATATTTTTATATTGCACTTGGATTTATTTACATTTTTTAAATTTTTTTATTTTTATTTCTAATTTTTCATTATTCATCATTTTTTATTTTTTACTATTTCAAACACGTTTGTGGATTTAGTATTTGGAATCACACTTTGGTTGAGTTGTGCACTATTTGTTTCCACCACTAGATGGCGCACATCCTTTGTTTTTCAATTCCTTTTTTATGAATTATTATTTTTTCCATATATATATATATATATTTATTTGTAGCATTTATACCCCGCTCTTTCCCGCTCAATGGCAGGTTCAGTGCGGCTTACAATGTTAGGTACAAAGTGTCACAGAAACAGCATATATATATATATATATATATATATATTTCGATTTCAATTTGATAATTTACTTTCTATTTAGTATACTAATCTAGTGATTTGATTTAAATATTATCATGGTGACGTCAATGACAGACAGCTAACGACGAATAATGGATTGTTGTAATTATTTCATGTAGATTTGAAGAATCACAATGAGAACTTGGGTTATGTGGATAGTTTGATATGGTTTTAAACATTTACTTTAATGTTTTGCGCCAAAATGCACTTTGACCTTCTGCAATATGCATATTATGTTGCAGTTAGACAGTGGAACTCTTCCTGTCATTTTGTGCTATACGGTGTTGTCATGGCTTTGGAGTTTAAGTATAACTTTAACTGGATTTGTTCTTTCATTGAATTTGGTGCATTATGTCTAATTGTCCATTTCATAGACGTTTCTATATTCAGCCCGACTATCGTTGGATATCAACGATTTAACTATTTTTTGTCATTTATTTTTATAAATTTTTAAAATCAAATTCAATGGACCATCTTGTCAGATCAAATTAATGGACCTCACTTTGTATTTAAGGAAACATTTAGTGACTTCATACAACAATTTGTAATCGAGTGCACAAACTATGAGTCATTGATTATAATAATATTATAGTATGCCGTCTGTTTCGAGAAAAATAAATGTAAACGTTAGTTTGTACATACACATGTATTTCATTGCATCAGGATGTCTTCGATACATTGTTATAATATACACCTTGTTTGTTATAGGATACATCCTCTTGATTTGCCTCTGGTCAGGCTGTCTTTCAACTCCACCTTTACATATGTGAGTTCAGAACATAGGTAATTTGATTTGCATATAATTTTTATTTTAGAATATATTTATTTATTAATATATTTATTGCTGTTTTAATTCCTATTTTTTATCTTTTATTATTTTTTCATTATATTTTATTTTATCTTTAGATTTTTAAGTCGAAGTCACATGTTGGCACAGTTGTGTGCATTTAAGAAAAGGAATATCTAGTAGGTGGGTGTCCATTTTGATATCATCCAATACATATTATATCACATTTTTGTTTTTTAACTTAGAGTTTTTTTACCTTAGGGTTATAGGTTGGGCATATTGTAGCACGTACTTCTTCTATCAATTTTGATTCTAGTATGAATTTTATTATATGTACTTTATATATCCAATTCATTTTTTATTATTTATATATTGATTATATTTGTCTGGATATACGCATACTGTATTACTTATTTTTCTGATGTTTTACGCTTGTCAGGTTCTCAGGTTCAGAGCCCGCGGGGCTGGGCTCTGGAGCAAATGTGAGCCCTTGGGCTGCTGCCGAGGAGCGACAGCAGCAGGCAAAACCCACCAACCAACACTGGGTAAGCACACCGGCAGGGACTGCAGGCACTGCCCAGCGAACCGGAACACATGGACTGGAATCTCCCGGACTGGAGGACACAGAACTGGAACACTGGACTGCAATCCCCCGGACTGGAACACTCGATTGGAATCCCCCGGACTGGAGGACACAGGACTGGAACACCGGACTGGTCCACACAGCTTCACTTGCACTTAGCTACTAAGCCCCCCAGGAGTTGAGCTCCTAGGTTCGAGTAGCCGACAGGACTTACTGGATACCAGATGACATAGGGACCAGGACTGGAAACAGAAGTGCTCCTAAACCGAAACTGATCTACGTGCTCCCAATCCCTAAACCAGCAGGAGTGTTCCTAACAGTAAACTGACAAAAGGACTTCCTAAGCCCTATACTAAACAGGAGCTCCTAAGCCCTGCTCAAGAAAGGGACTTCCTAAGCCCTAAACTAACAGAGCAGGGAACTAAACACAAAGCTAACACAGGTGCTACTAAGCACCAAGCTACAAGCAGAGCTCTACACTAATAAGCTAAACACAAAACTAACAAGCTACCTAAGCACTGCTCTAGCAAGCTAGATACAACTAACAAGGTGCTTCCCAAGCACTACTCTGGCAAGCAACCAGAAGAGCTCCTAGCACTAAAAGGGAAGACAGGGGAGCCACAAGGAAAAAGAAGGGAAGCTAACACATAAGCCAAAAGTGATTCTAAATCACCAAACACCAACAGCAAAGACTGCAATGCTCCCAATAGCACAAACACCAGAAGTACTTCTAACAGCAAACTCTGCAGTGTTCCTAACAACACCAAACCCTGAAGTACTTCTATCAGCAACAGAGCTTCCAAAGCCCTACACATAGCAATGCGTCCAAAACCAAGAGGGAAAAGCAGGGGAACCATAAGGGAAAAGCAGGAAAGCTAAACACACAGTCACCAGTGCACACTGCACTAACACTAACCTGGCCCTTAGCAAAAGCAAGCAGGGAAACTAGACACAAAGTCAGAAGTGCACACTGCACCACCCTACCTAAAGCAAACACCACCGTTGCAAAGGCCCTGAAGGAAACAACACCACTTCCTTATCAAGGCCCTCCCTGATGATGTCACACTCCCTAGACCTAGGCAAAAGCACACTGACCCAGAGAGGCCCAACCCACACCAATGCAACACTGTGAAGCACTTGAAGCCAGTACACCCAAAGAGAGGTAGAGCAACTCAGGCAACACACACACAGGTGCAGTATAGTGAAACAATTAGAGCCATGCTGCTGGAAGCTGCCAGCACAGAAAGACAGAGCCAGCTCAGAAAGGACAGAGAAAAGAAACAGAAGCCAGCTAAGAAGCTGACCCCCAGGAAAGAGGTAAGTTTGAGAGGGGTTCAGACCCCAATCATAACAACGCTATCAACTCATATTGTCATGTTTTATTATTATGATGTTTATTTTTATTATCATGGTGTTTTGTGGTATCAGCCTATTTTTTGATCATAATCATATGTTTTTAATTATGATTGTTTTTCAATTTGTTTTTTATTATATGTTTTATTATAAGTGTTTTTAATTGTTATATTATTGTTTGTTTTGTAGCCCCTGATGCAGCCCAGTTGGGCGAAACACGGCCTGTGTCGGGCTTGCTATTTTAGATTACCTATTTTCCATTAAACTTTGGTTTTATCTGTACTGATCTGCTTTGGTTTTTTTTTTCCATCTTGGAGTTTGCGGATCGGCTACCCTGCTGTTTTCAGTAACAAATCAGTGCAGACAATGGTTCCAGGAAGACCAAACATTTGCTTTCCACTCTCCTCCGCACAGCCACAACACAATCAGGCCCAAAGACAGATTACGGCAGCTTTTGGATGTCTTTCGTAGCAGGTCTAGATATGGATGTTTACATTTCCTGCCCTTGATGTTACCACATTACATGTAATTGCTTATGGAAGTCTAGTCTGCAGTACTACCCAGGCTACGCCCCTTGGCATACCTCTTTCATGGGCATTTATCCCTTGACTTCATGGATGTTCACAGCACCTTTTTAACAAATTTATAATGGTGCTTTGAATGTTTGTTACATGGATGGGGATATGGGGACATATGGAGGTCCATATTATAAATACAGCTTCTAAAATAAGTGCCATAATGCAGCAGAGGCCTCAGTAATATACTGCAGATAAGAGTACAAAAAATAATTACCTGGGGTCTTACACAGGAGTTTCTGGCTCCAGGGCATTGATGGAGGGGTCCAAGGTGGTTTGTTGAGCCCATAAAGGGTTGGTTAAGATCATGTCCCAATCGGGACCAGCAACATGGCAGGGTGAAATTTGTTCATTAAAAAAGCTTTGAACCTTGGCTAAAATTAGATCCATGCTGGGGAGAAGCAGAGCAAAGACATCAGTGAAGGGGGCAGGAACAGGCAGTGCTAACCTGAGGGAATCATACCTGTTAGTGGCAAGCAGAAGAGGGCAGGCCTGAATCAGCAATCCATGGCCTGCTAGAGCTTGCTGGGAAGGGGGGAGAGCTGCACAAGTGCAGGTAGTAGGCGTCACACTGCAGTGGTGCTGGTCTATGGATTTAAAGGGATCGCACCATTATTTTCTTTTTCTCCTGGGATCCTGAGCTGGAGGCTTAGGGAGAGGAGAGTTGGGAGAGTCATCACAGGTGGTCCACATGATAAAAGCTTATTTGAACTGGGGTTTTTTTGTTTTTTGTGAGACTGTGTTTGAATTTAAAGGAGTCTTACTCAAATTTTAAAAGATTTGGTTTGTGGGTAAAGACTGGCACCAGGGGGAACATACTAACTACAGGAGGGCAGTTATCCCCAAGCTATCTAGGCTTGAGCCACAGAGAAGTGTCCATAAGGGAGAGAACGGGAATTGCAGACCAGAGGAGTTTGTGTACCCAGGGAAAGGTAACCATTTATATATCTATTTAGGAAGGAGCACAAGAACATCTATCCATGTTCAGAGTTGTAGGGAAAAGGACCTGACACTCAGGTGCATCCTTATTCCTGCATCTTGAGAGCTCAGCATTATGTGTGGAGAGGGACCTGACACCCACGTAGCCTCCCAGTCTGACAGTTATTGAATAATTTCACTAACCGTAGAGTTATATATCCTTACATTCTGGGAGAAGAGAGAAAGGTTATCCCTGGAAGCATATCCCCACCCATGAGATATATTCCCCTTCATTAGAGGGCATATAGGATATTGTAGTAGTGTCCAGAACATACTAATTGCCTGAAGATACTTAACCTGATTATCCAAAGGGAATCTGCTGAGTCTATTGATTTTGTGTGATTAATTGCTGTATATGATGTATTTTGGGGAACCACTTACCTTCACAAATTTTCTTTTGTGCAGTGCCTCCTGGGTTACCCTCACACCCATAGCAAGAGGTTAGTATAATACTATTACTACTACTTATCATTTCTATAGCACTACTAGACAATACACAGCACTGTACACTGAACATGTAAGAAACAGTCCCTGCTCAACAGCTTACAATCTAATCAAGACAGACAAACAGGACAAATAAGAGATAAGGGAATTACTTAAGGTGGGCAGGGCCACAGAGAGGGGGGGCAGGGGGGACAAGGGGGCCCGGCGCCGCAGTCCCCTCCACCTGCCCCCCCTCCGTCCACCACCGGGCCCCCCTGAATTCAAATCATAGCGCCTCACCTCGACCTCGCTCCGTGTGAAAGAAGCGTAGCAGCGGCAGTCTGCAGATCGCCTCCCTTTGGGCCTTCCCTCCCTGTGTCCTGCCCTCGAGCAAGTTATGTCAGACGAGGGCGAGTGATGGACCGGTGATGGACGGAGGGCGGCGGCGAAGAGTGACGACCTCGGGGGGAGGTGGCGGCGGGGGCAGCCTTGCCCCAGGCCTGGCACAGTCTGTTGGCGGCCCTGAAGGTGGGAATGATAAAACAGACATGGGTACTGAACAAGTGAATAGAAGTTAGGACAGTGGTTCCCAAACCTGGTCCTGGAGGCACCCCAGCTAGTCAGGGTTTCAGTATATTCGCAATGAATATTCTTGAGATAGATCTGCATGCAGTGGAATATTTATTGTGGGTATCCTGAAAACCTGACTGGCTGGGGTGCCTCCAGGACCAGATTTGGGAACTGAGTTAGAAGTTAAAAGCAGCCGCAAAAAAGTGGGCTTTTAGCCTAGATTTGAAGATGGCCAGAGCTGGAGCTTGATGTACTGATTCAGGAAGTCTATTCCAGGCATATGGTGCAGCAAAATAAAAGGAATGGAGTCTAAAATTGGCAGTGAAGGAGAAGGGTACAGCACTACAATGAACACAGACATCCCATCTGCAGAGAAACTCGCTAAGTATTTCAATGATAAAATTGAAAACCTCCGCAACGCAATACCTCAGAACAACACTAACATCGAAACCTTCCTTAACGAGTTGGACCCCACCACTGGTGAATACCCAGCTGACCGGAGTTGGTTAAACTTCCCCCTCCTTACCATCGACACAGTCGCCCAAGCGATTGGCAGGTTCTCCAACACTCACTGTAAACTAGATGCCTGCCCCAGCTACCTAATGAAATCCACCCTGGACCGCTTCATAGTAGACCTCACAGCCCACTTGAACTACATGCTTCAACAAGGTCTCTTCCCCAAGGAAAATAGCAATATCCTACTCACCCCGATACCAAAAGATACCATGAAAAAAAACAAACAAAATCAGTAACTACTGCCCAGTAGCATCGATCCCATTGGTAGTCTAATTGATGGAAAGCATGGTAACCAAACAACTTACAGATTATATAAACAAATTCTCAATACTACACAAATCACAGTCAGGTTTCTGCCCCCTCCACAGCACTGAAACAGTACTACTCATGCTCCTAGACAAATTCAAACAGGAGATAGCAATAGGCAAAAACATCCTTCTCCTCCAATTCGACATGTCCAGTGCATTTGACATGGTAAACCATAACATGCTAATAAAACTACTTGATAAGTTTGGGATTGGTGGAAACATACTTAGCTGGGCAGACTGGATGGACCGTGCAGATCTGTTTCTGCTGTCATCTACTATGTTACTATGTAAGGGCTTCCTAACTACAAAAACATATCAAGTAAAATCAAAGTCAACAGCGTGGACAACCCCAAAAGTATCAACACCCCAGATTACACCCTTACTATCTCAGACAGCCTGAAAATCCTTGGCGTGACAATGGACCGACATTTAACACTAGAGAACCAAGTGGCATCCACAACAAAGAAAATGTTCCACTCAATGTGGAAACTCAAACGCTTAAAACAATTCTTCCCGAGGGCCACATTTTGCAACCTGATACAATCAATGGTACTAAGCCACGTAGACTACTGCAATGGAATCTATGCGGGATGCAAAGAACAAACCTTAAAGAAACTTCAGACCGCTCAAAACACGGCAGCTAGACTAATATTTGGAAAAACACGATTTGAAAACGTGAAACTGCTCCATGAAAAGCTACACTGGCTCCCAATGAAAGAACATATTGCTTTCAAAATCTGCACCCTGGTTCACAAAATCATTTATGGTGAAGCCCCGCAATACATGACAGACCTAATCATAGGAGCCAACTTTTCAAACTTATTGGGGGTGCTAAGCCCAATGAAAATAACCCCTCGCTGGACACATACAAGGAATTTTCTCAATATTAGGGGTGCTCAGGCACCCACAGCACCCACAGAGTCAGCTCCAATGGACCTAATCGACTTACCAACTAGAAACATATCCGAATCAACATGGACATATCTAAACCTGCACTACCCAAACTGCAAAGGCCTTAAATACAAATCAAGCTACACATCCAGCTTCTCCTACATAAGCACACAACTGTGGAACACATTACCAAAAACCTTGAAAACGACGTACGACCACTTGAACTTCCGGAAATCACTAAAAACTAACCTGTTTAAAAAGGCATACCCTACTGATCCAACTTAAATGCCTGATCTCTGCAACACAACCAAACTAAAGCATGTAATGGACATAACACAACTCTTCCGTTCTACGATTCCCTAATGTGGCTGTGCCACATGGAACTTTATCGTACCACAACATCACTTTGTATTTGTTCACACCGGAATCTGCAAATGCCTGTCCGCTACTAAGCCACATTGAGCCTGCAAATAGGTGGGAAAATGTGGGATACAAATGTAACAAATAAATAAATAAATAAATAAGAGAGACTTACCCGATGAACAGAGTTCCAGGGGAGGAGTGTAGGGAGATGCTTTCTTCAGAAATCACGTCCGGAGATGAGATACTCCTCTGAGACAGACTCAAACCTCTGCCGCATTTTTTGGACACCTGAGCTCTTGTCTCCCGCAGTAAAAGCCCTTGCTCTGTTTTAACATAGTTCAGGTTCTATAGTCTCTTCCAGTAGCTAAGGGGTAGATTCTTTAGCAGGGGCTACATCCTGTGCTATAGTTTTCAAATTAATATGGGAGTTCTGTAGTTTATTTTGCATTATTTAATATGTACAGTCACTTTTCTTTACCGCAAACTTCACAATCCAATGTTTTTACGTAAAGAATGCTGTACACCGCCTTGGGTGAATCTCTTCATAAAGGCAGTTAATGAATCTCAATAAATACATAAATAAACAAACTTTTTCCACTCTTTGCTGTGCACATCTAATTTCCTTTGTAGGTTTTCTTTCTGTCATTATCAGTTTCACTTTTCTAACTTATTTCCTTTTTTTGGGACTCCATTTGTACTTTGGAAGTGCAGTTGGATTCAAAAGGCTCTTTTCTGACTCAAATTTCATTAACGGCACAGTATGTATATTAACAGTTGCATTTTAGACAACAATTAAAGCCACTTCTGGAGGTGCAGCTACTTCGTATAGTAGACCAGTCTACTGTGATTAGTACCTTGCATTTTTGTAATGCACTACACACTAGGTGGGCCTGTCAGTGAAAGTCATTTAGAGACTGCAGCATGCTTGATTGTGAGGGGTGACAGAAAGGAAGTGTGCACCCCTTGTTAAGACAGTTATATTAATTTCCCAAGGTGGGGCAGGGAAAATTCAAAATGTTAGTATTGATATTTACACACCAATCATCCAGATTGTCTTAGAACTACCAATGGTATGCCCTGACAAGATCACTGTGGTTCAATGCTGTTTGGTGGTGTTTTTTTCAGAAAACAGGAGCCTCTGCTCATGATTCATCTCGATTACCCTTATGGAGAAGCAAGTTTCAACTGAGACACTAGGGGGCACTCTGTGACCTTCTGAAATTGTAAGCCCTATCATGAAACCCTAAAATTAATCATCTATGCTACTACTACTACTATTTAGCATTTATATAGCGCTACAAAGCGTACGCAGCGCTGCACAAACTAAGGGGTTTGAGTTAGTCCAATAGAAAAGGTATCATCTTATTTTCTTCTCACTGTTTTATTTTATTTCTATTATTTTTTATAAAATATCAGAGTTTACAGCTTTGCACATTCATACATTTTAAACAAATCCCCATATTTTTTGGACATCACCATGTGTCAGATAAAGCAAACACCAAAATGGTAAAAAGTGGGGTCTTCCTCTCCCTCAGGGGTCCTCTTAGAACTGAAGATGTTGCCCCCAAATCCAAGGCTCTGATCAAGGTCTGAAGATACCATCATAGCCTCCCAGTCTTGAATGGGGTCCGAAGATGCTGCTACAGCTTTCCAGCTGGGGACTAAAGATGCAACCACGTCTCTCTCTGGGGAGGCAGTCTTGCCTGATTTTCAAAATAACATAAGTACATAAGTACATAAGTAATGCCATACTGGGAAAAGACCAAGGGTCCATCGAGCCCAGCATCCTGTCCACGACAGCGGCCAATCCAGGCCAAGGGCACCTGGCAAGCTTCCCAAACGTACAAACATTCTATACATGTTATTCCTGGAATTTTGGAGTTTTCCAAGTCCGTTTAGTAGCGGTTTATGGACTTGTCCTTTAGGAAACCGTCCAACCCCTTTTTAAACTCTGCTAAGCTAACCGCCTTCACCACTTTCTCCGGCAACGAATTCCAGAGTTTAATTACACGTTGGGTGAAGAAAAACTTTCTCCGATTTGTTTTAAATTTACTACACTGTAGTTTCATCGCATGCCCCCTAGTCCTAGTATTTTTGGAAAGCGTGAACAGACGCTTCACATCCACCTGTTCCACTCCACTCATTATTTTATATACCTCTATCATGTCTCCCCTCAGCCGTCTCTTCTCCAAGCTGTATAGCCCTAGCCTCCTTAGTCTTTCTTCATAGGGAAGTCGTCCCATCCCCGCTATCATTTTAGTTGCCCTTCGCTGCACCTTTTCCAATTCTACTATATCTTTCTTGAGATGCGGAGACCAGAATTGAACACAATACTCAAGGTGCGGTCGCACCATGGAGCGATACAACGGCATTATAACATCCTCACATCTGTTTTCCATACCTTTCCTGATAATACCCAACATTCTATTTGCTTTCTTAGCCGCAGCAGCACACTGAGCAGAAGGTTTCAGTGTGTTATCGACGACGACACCCAGATCCCTTTCTTGGTCCGTAACTCCTAACGTGGAACCTTGCATGACGTAGCTATAATTCGGGTTCTTTTTTCCCACATGCATCACCTTGCACTTGCTCACATTAAACATCATCTGCCATTTAGCCGCCCAGTCTCCCAGTCTCGTAAGGTCCTCTTGTAATTTTTCACAATCCTGTCGCGATTTAACGACTTTGAATAACTTTGTGTCAGCAGCAAATTTAATTACCTCGCTAGTTACTCCCATCTCTAAATCATTTATAAATATATTAAAAAGCAGCGGTCCTAGCACGGACCCCTGAGGAACCCCACTAACTACCCTTCTCCATTGTGAATACTGCCCATTTAACCCCACTCTCTGTTTCCTATCCTTCAACCAGTTTTTAATCCACAATAGGACATTTCCTCCTATCCCATGACCCTCCAATTTCCTCTGTAGCCTTTCATGAGGTACCTTGTCAAACGCCTTTTGAAAATCCAGATACACAATATCAACCGACTCCCCTTTGTCCACATGTTTGTTCACTCCTTCAAAGAATTGTTGATTATTCTAAGGAGTATGGCACATAGAGCAGGTTTTGTATAGGGCAGTAGAGTTCTGTGTAAATCACATACAACTCAGGATTAAAATTACTGGGTCAATATTCAGCTGCTACAGTCAGCATTGATTTTTATACATTGGCCACAGAGGCTAAATAAACAGGTGCTCAGTACTGTTATCTGGCTTGCAGCCAGCTGATATTGACTATTCATGCAGAGTGGAGAGTGCTGTAGCTATTATTCTGGCCTTATTTTATCCAGGTAGTTATCCGTATAGAGGTCTGAATATCACTGCCATCCAAATAACAATTGACTCTGCCCATGCACTGTTCCAGTACTATCTAGACAGAGCCAAGGTACTCTAGAAACATATTCAGTGGCACTGCCTGGATATTACTGCTGAATATTCACGGCCTGAGCAGCTAAGGCATTTATCTGGATAATGGCTACTCTTATTTGGATAAATGCCTTTGAATATTGGGCCCCAGGGCCGGCCCAACCATTAGGCAAAGCTAGGTGATCACCTAGGGCAGCAGCTTCTTGGGGAGGGGAGACAACAGCAAAAAGCAGCTGCAGTCAAAGCAAAACAAAAGAACCATCAGCACTTGCAGGAAGGGAGTATGCAATTTTCAAACTAGCCCCTCTACTTCTGTAAATGACCTTTGGAAATACCCCTCATTTTGTGTGTGTATGTGTGTGAGATAGACAAACTGTAATGTACCCAGGCATGAATCTGAGGAGCATGTTAAGACAGAACACAGACTGAAAGTTTACAGGGCACTTATGTAATGTGGCAATGTGTGTGGGGCAGGGGCGTATCTGTAATGGGGCCAACGGGTTCCTGGCCCCCGTACATTTGGCCCTGGCCCCCGCTACCACCGCCAACCCTCCCGTGCTGCCAATGGAAGCCTATGGGAGGGGGGGTGAAAAACGGCCCCCGCACTTCAGGCTCTGGCCCCCCCTACCAGGGAAAGTCAGATACGCCCCTGGTGTGGGGCAAATGGGAATGAACTTTAATGGCCAGTCATTCTTGATTTTGTAACATTTCGTTTTAGTGATTGCTAAATACAGATAAGGGGTTGTTTAAAAAAATATGCTACAATGCTCACATTTATTCATTGCCCACTGCTATTTCATAACAATTGTTTTCACTAAACATTCATCTGGACAAAACATTTTTTTACAAATACCATCTACTGCAGTCTTTCAGAAATAGTCAGGTCCAGCTGCTGTGATTAAGTCATTAAGAGGGCTAAATATAATATGCGTTAAGGGAATAATACCTGCTTTGGGCCAAATAAAGTGAGTTAAATGGCAAAAGCTATGTAATTTGGAGTGGAGGAGTGGCCTAATGGTTAGTGCAGCAGGTTGCAGAGCTGGAGATCAGCATTCAATTCCCACTGCTGCTTGATGGTCAGCAGTGGGTTGAAATCTTATAGAGCCAGGTTCAATTCCCTCTGCAGCTCTCTGTGACCCTGGGCAAGTCACTTTGGGGTTTCTTTACTAAAAGGTTGCGCATGGCAACAGGTTTGCCACACCACATGCCAATCCGGAACTACTGCAGGAGCCCAGCACTACAAAAAGTTGTCTATTTTTGTAGCGGTAAGTGCTCCCCTCCCAAAATGGCCGCACGGTAAGTGGTTCACTGACCACATGCCATTTCTTTTCCAGAAAAAAAAGCCTTTTACCCACTGCGGTAAAAGGAGGCCTCAGCGTGCATCAAAGACACATGCTGATGCTAGCGCAGACCCCCTTTTACTGCAGCTTAGTAAAAGGACCCTTTTGCCCTCCAATGCCCCGGGCACAATATATAACTTGGATTATGAGCCCATCAGGAACAATGCAAAGTACCTGTCGTGGAAACTGTAATAAACTGCACAGTTGCCTCAGGGATCACTTGCAGTGTATCAAGTGCCGAATATAAATAAACATTAAATAAATTTGTCCTTAACACACATTTGGTGTGTGCAATACAAGTTCAATAATGAGATGCAGAGCATGCAGATGCATGCAAAAACAGCTTATTATTATGGAACATGAATTATGCAACTTGCGTTTAGCCTTGCAATCTGTGGTATTCACATAAAGAAAGCTGTGAGCTTCGCCACTAATGTGCAGCCTGACGCTCCTAAGGTGCCTCCTAGAGGGGCCAGTGATGAGAAAGTTGCATCCCCCCACCCCAATACCCCCTCCCCACACACACACACACGTTCCCCAGATGCAAACCCTTTCCTGGATCAACTGCCCTACCCTCTGATCCAAGCTCCCTCCAACACATACCCTCCTACGGAGTTCCCCCTTCTTCTGATCATCTCCCCTCATCATTTTCCAAGAGCTCCCCTAGTGGTGGAAAAGGAGCAATCCCTGGATGCTTCTGCTCCATCAGTGCCTGGGTACGAAATAGTGCCATTCAGCTTACTGTTAGTAGTCTTGTAGAACTACCACTATGGGACAGACTACCAACTATTAATAGTCTCATTTACTAAGCTCTCTTTTTCATAAGCAGAGAATGAGAAAATAGTCTTAGTAAATCAGGCCCTAATGAGTTGTGGCAGACCTTGGAGAAGCTCACTGTCAAACTTCAGTGGAGACAATAAAGGGGGGAAAGTGATTGACTATAGAGGTCTCAATGGTTCCCAAGTTTTTGGGTGGCTCCTAAATTCAAATAAAATTTGCCAAGGCCTGTTACCAATCATAAATACAAAGTGTGTGTGTGTGGGGGGGGGGGGGGGGGGGGGGAGGATAACCCACATGGCTCAGCAGGTAGAAACCTGGCTCTTTCTGTGCAGACTGAATGGGCAATGCTGGTCCTTATCTGCCATCATTTACTATATTACTATGTATATATGTATGTTGGGGTAAATAAAGTGCCCTATATTCTTATGGAGCCTACAAGTAATTTTTATTTCCAGGGTTTATGCCTATGAAGAAAGCAAAATTACATGGATGGTTTAGTTTTGAAACTGCCTTGAGAAACATTACCCATGTAGATTTGTGCTAAAGATGTGCAGGATTTTTGTAACTTTCAGATTTGTTTTTGTTTCTTTTTGTTTTATGTTTTTAGTTTCTTTTTGATGTCTTTCATTAATATGCACCAAAACACCAGTGTGTGTTATTGACAGTGCACCCTAAAAGATGGCAGCCCCCTCCAGTTAAACCTGTACTGCTTGTCCTCCATCTCTTCCACCCTCTTGACACACCTTAATCTTATCTGGCTGGCACTGAGCGGACAGGAGCTACGTGAGATCACATCAGCCCCATTGGGACCCCAGGGATCTGGTAAGCTGGAGAAGGGCCAAAAGCATGGGAAGCCATGGGAGAGGAGAGCATTTAGAAAACGTTTACAGTGCGAGTTTAATGGGTGAGAAAAGGTGGTGCATGCTGTAAATTAAGCAAAATGGCATAGAAAAAAGTTGATGACGTCAAGGGGTGAATTCTGTATATGGTGCAGAAAAAAATCAGTACAGAAAAAAATTTGTTTATCATTTATTTGGTTTGCTATGCTAGCAATACCCAGTGTACCTGAATGCAACTCACCTTGAGCTACTACAGAAAAGATGTGAGCAAAATAAATAGAAATAATTGAAGCAAATCAAAATGGTTTACAATTAAAATAATTAATAAGAAAAAGGAAAGGAACTCCATAAATTTATAAGAAAGACCAGTCAAATCAGAGCACATTCAAACCAAGAAAAGCATTCAACAAGAGAAAGACAGCCATGCTTAAAGTTACGCATGGTTTATTATAGAATACTTCTTATGCCCAGGAATTGCAACTAAATTTAGATATGGTCATTTGTACCAAGTGAAATGCAGTGTAAATGTTTGCACCTAAATTAGACACATATCCCCCTTATTCTATAACAATGTGGGTAAATGCTAGGAACGTCCCTGTTCCACCCATGACCCTCCCATTTTCTCGCCCCCCTTTTAAAGTTGTGCATAAAATTTAGGTGCAGATCTCACACCTAAATTTATGCACATATATTCTAATTAAATTTAATTAGTGACAAAAATTGCTTGTTGAAAATCCAATTATCGGTGCTAATTAGCTCATTATTTAATTGTACATGCAAACTGGGCGCATGCCCAAATTTGCACAACTTTTATAGCATTAGAGGGTAAATATTGCTTTAAATGAAACTACATCCCTAATTTACTACTACTACTACACCTGTATTCTCTGTAGGCCATTTTTTCAATCAGAAGCAACCTACAGTAGTTTGAATAATCAAAACTATGCATGTTGTTGGTCTACTCCAGGAACACTTCCTGTGAGAGAGAGAACTAAAGTATGCACCTTATTGAAAAAAAAACAAACAAACACATACTTGACAGGTGGCAACAGTTAAAACATCCATTCCAGGGCAAAATGCTTTTTTTTTTTTTATCTGTGCAAAGAGGTTTGACTATTGCTCTTTACATAATTCCTGCATTAACTGCAACCTTGTAATTTGTATCATTAGATAAAATATGTTATATAATATGGTGCTAGTATTCTCCCAAACAAGTCAATGTTGCATTTTCGAAATCAAAATTGGTTTCAATCCTGTAGAAATACAGTATGCCAAGAAATAAATGCATTTAAAGGGGATGTTTGACATACGTACCAAGTGGAGGTGCTAGCTGAGCATTTTTTGTGTTGTTTTTAATAGATGAAATACTGAGGATAACTTAGAAAAAGAGAACAACGGTGGCTTTGTAAGTAGACTCTGCAGTGCTGCCAGTCTCTGTTGCTTCTCTCATTGAACTGTCAGTTCTGGAGACCTGTACCCTCTCTTAAGGAGCCAATTCAGTGTGGGTAGCTGGGTGGGAATCAATTGGAGGGATGGCAGTGGCCAGTTGCATTTCCTACAAAGCCACTCTTGTTCCTTCTCAGCACATGGCATTTTAACTTTCCATGGTCTTCACCCAGCTGAAGCCTGCACTGAATGTCAAATTTCATTTGAACTGGGGTCATCCTATTCTGAGGCTTTGTTCAGGGGGCAATCTGACCTAGAGCATGGGATCATGTGGTCCACCTGGATGACACAGCACAAGAGACATTCTGTTTGTGCTTACAATGAATGCAACAACTGTATTAAATAATGTGATTGTTTTAGTAATAATTAGATAGATAGATAGATAGATAGATAGATAGATAGATAGATAGATAGATAGATAGATGCCTAGCCACCTGTGGCTGAGTGTGAATTCTTAGTGGTTGTATGTATGCATGCCTTTTTCCCTGTCATTTTTGATGGGTTCTTCTATTAATCGCTTGGTATTCATACCAAGATTTCAACCAGTGGCGATTTCCTATCCTATAAGCGAAACAAAGAACTGGCTAGGTTAAAGTGCCCTTGTGTAAGCATGCAATGTAATAGTTATCACATAGTACCACAACCCTTTTAGGAACAAATCTAGTGCTCAATATTCAGCATCATTTAGCTGGGTAACAGGTGCTGCTACCTGGTTCCACACTGTTGACTAAGGCCATACCTAGATTTTCAGTGGCTTTTTCCAGTTAATGCCACTGAAAATCTGTGTATGCTGCCTTGTGCTATCTGGATAGTGCTGGGGCAGTCCAAGGATGGAGCTTGGGGCAGCTGGGTGATACTCAGGTACTGGTGATATTCGGTGTTCATAACCGGATAACCATCTGGTCAACCAGGGCCGGTCTTAGCAAGTGCGGGGCCCTGTGCAGACCAATTTGGTGGGGCCCCATCCTAGCTCCGCCCCATTGATAAGATTATTCTATTGTTAGAAAATGTTTTTATTTATGAAATTTCAAATAAAGACAAATGAAGCTAAACTTGTAAAAAAAACTGATTGAAATAATAAGTACAATGCTATCATGAAACCTCCCCTCCCCAGAAATTATTCGGTTCAAGACAACATTTTCTCCCTCCAGTCCAGTCCCCAGTCCAAATCCTGTTCAGCTCACTGCCAATCTCTGAATCTCACTCACTCTTCTCTCCTCTGGTCTCCCTTTCTCCCTCCAATCGCTGTTCTGCCATCCCCAGCTAAGGCCACTTTTTCTCCCTTCCATTCTCCTCCTCAGGCCTCTAGTTGTCCATCCCTGAGTCCCTGTTGATCCGCTCACCCTCAGGTTTCTCCTCTCCCTGTCAATTCCTAGTGCCCATTTCCCCTCACCCTCACCCTCAAACCTTGGTTCCTTTTTTCTCTCCTGCCATCACATCTTTCTCCCCCACCCCTTCACAATTCCCTTTACCTGTTTACCAATCACCTGCCAACCCAAAGGACCATCAGGTCTTTTTCTCCTCAAGCCCCAGCCATCTCCACTCTCCCTTTACTGCCTGCCTCTTCTTTCTAATATCCCATCACAATCTCAAGTCGCCTACCAGCACTCCAGCAGCAGCAGCCTTCTTCACTCAATCAGTAGACGGCGTCAGCGACGATGGCTCACCTCACCACCTCCAGCTTTTCCTGCTCAGTGACTACCGCCCTCGCGGTCTGGAAACAGGAAATACATAAGAACTTCAGAAGGTGGGACATTGAGCGGGAAGCTGGAGCCTGGAGGTGAGCCGTCTGTCTGTCCTAGTCGTTGTCGCTGTCGGAGGCGGGGCCGTCGCTGCCTGGGCTGGGCCTGGCTGGCTCGCTAGCATCGTTGATTTGCTGCAGTTAGTCGCTGGGGTCTGGGGAGGCGGGGACTCTCGGGAGCTGACGGCGGGCCCAAGCCGGGGGTGGGCGCCGCACCGGTGATGATTATGCGGTCGTCGAGGCAAGCAGTGGTGGTCCGGCGGAGGTCGAAGCGGAGGCACGATCAAGGCAGAGTTGAGGCGCGTGGGGCCCCCTTAGGCGCGGGGCCCTATGCGGCTGCCTTGGTCGCCTCTGCTTAAGACTGGCCCTGTGGTCAACTTAGGATGACAAAAAATGATCCTAAATTATCCAGTTGCAACTTGGATTCTCTTTCCAGTGACTCTATAGCATCAACCCTGAGTTCTACCAGCTGGCTGTCCTTTGTGGGCAGCTAGCTCCCTCCTAGTATACTGCAAGAGGGGTAAAAAACCAAGTAGAGGTATGGAATTCAAACACAGATAGAAACTATGGAGCAACAGTTGTCTCTTTATGGCAACTCTAGTTGTGTATTTCAACACAGAAGGCTTTCGGGCTGATCATGTTGAAACGTTGTTCTAACTTGTGAAACTCAGGAGCTTTCTGCCTTTGTATGTTTCTCCCATTTCTGCACATTTTAACCATAATACCACAATTGTTTTTTCAGGAGAACATGTCCCCCCCCCCCCCCCCCCCAGCTATCCTAAGACCTTTCAATATCTGAAACACTGAGTCCTGAGAAACCTGAACTGAACCTTATGTTGACTCTGAAAACTTTACATTTGTATTTGAGGTATATCATGCTCACTGTAGTGACAGTGGCAGGGAAAAATGCTTAACTGCCTAAGAAGTGGAAAGTCAGGTAGAGAACCCCCTCCCTCCTTTTCAGTAGTTTAAGGGAGGTATTTCTCCAAGGGGGAGGAGTCATTTTTTGCATTACCTAACAGAGGTTTCTGTGGAGCAAGTAGTAATAGGCACGGTGACGCTGACGAAAAGTGTGTGTGTGTGTGGGGGGGGGGGGGGGGGGGGGGCAAATGCCCCTCTTGCTCTCCCCTACACCCATGCCCCTCACTTTTCTCAAATCCGAAATGACCTAATTTCTCACCTTGTTACTCAGTGAAAAGTTGCACTGTAGCGCTATACAGATCATAATGATAATGTTTGATCTATTCTTACTGTACACCGCCTTGAGTGAATTCCTTCAAAAAGGCGGTAAATAAATCCAAGTAGGTAAGGTAAGGTTAGTGAGACACACCCAAGGCCAGCCTGTACATTTTAAACAAGTTGAAAACGTGCCTACTTGAAGGGTGGCAATAAGGCGTGTCCCCTGCTTCTGGGCTCTGCACTCTTGGCATATCTATTGAGGCGTTCACTGGTGCTGGGTTCAAATTAAATTTGGTAGGATTAGGAGAACCAATTTCCAACCACACCGCTCCACGGAGAGGTCTCCTGATAAGAGTTGGACGGACATAGAGCAGGCAAGGTGACTGCACTAGATAGTTCCTGCTGATAAACGTGGGCTACAAAACGACTTACCGATCGGGTCTTTTTACTGCCCAAATACTACATGTTGCATATTGAACAAATTCCCACAAAGCACTGACAGTATACGTCTGGAATGGTGATAGCTAGAAAATACGTTTCCTTTCATGCCCTCGGCATTGTACTCAAATGTATTTGACTTGTACATAGCTGCAAGCTTGGTGGGTGCCAGTGAATGCTGAGCACCCGGAGTATTGAGCAGCTCCTTTATTATAACCAGGGAAAGATAATTTGTATTGTGTTTTTTTTGTACCCCCTCCCCCCCAAATAATTTTGAAATGTTGGTAACTATGGTCCTTTATGTTATGTATCTATACTGGAACAAAAAAAAAAGGGGGGGGGGGGAGACAGGTAAAAAAAAAACTGCGCACGTTTAAACAAACTGAATTTAGCATTCGCATGTCTTTATTAAAAACAACAACATAAGAAAAGATGACGTTGAAACAAGATTTAAAGATCGCATCAAGGAAGGAGACCTCCTCAAATCTGGTTTCCAAGATGCACAGAACATCATCATCTTCGGACTGGTCCGCTGAAAGATAGCTCCACCTGCAGCGATCGATCGACCACTGGGAGCCAGGTGAGGTCTGTCTGCCCGTTTCAAAAAGTGAAAGTTTTCAGTCTGCACCTGCTTTGATCTGATATACATCAAGTAGGGAGGAGGAGGAGGGCTCAGCTTTTTATGACACCTTTGCTTTAAATGCCGGTTGGTGTTTTGTTGTGCTGGAGGTCACACTGGGGTGGGGGAAGAAGGCTTCTGCTGAGTTGTTCGCCGCGGCGCACACACCTCCCCCGCTCCCTCCCACACGCTTCGCCCCGCTCACTGGCTCACAATGAGGAAGTGAACAGCACTAGCCCTGGCAGCAACCCCAGCAGCAGCAGCGCGCTCTAGCACAGCGCCCCGGGACAGTCCACCTTTCCCCCCTTCCCCCAGGTCATAGTGGATGATTCCCCCGGAGGGACCCTGCAGCTCCGGGATGGACCATGCAGGGAGTCGGGGGGAGCCCGGCGCCGGCAGAAAGCGGCTGAGTGTGGGGGAGCTGCGCTCCTTCTTCGAGGCTCGCTGCGCGGCGGCTGGAGGAAGCGGAGCCGGCAACGGGGAGCGGGAGCTGCACCGGAGGAAGAGGCGGAGCGGCAGCTGGAGCTGGCACCATTGCAATGGGGGACCCGTGTCCGCGGAACCCGAAGCGGGGAGACCTGGCGCCGCAGAACCGCCGATCCCCCAGCAGGAGCAGCAGCAGCGTCCTGTGATCCCTCGGCTGACCATCACCACCTCGGAGGAGCCGCTGCCGCCGCCCTCGGTGCACCCTATGCCCTCGCTGTACCCCGGCGGGCTGGCCACGGACTGCTTCCTGCAGCTGGACAGCAGGAAGCTCTCGGCCTCCACCTCGTCCCTCTCCTCCACCGGCTCGTCCTCCGTCTTCGAGGACTCGGAGGACGATCTGTTGAGTGACAACGAGAACCGGAGCCAGGGCAACGTGGACCTGGAGCACAGCGATGAGGGCAACCTGGTGAGTGCAGATCGCTGCCATGTGAGAGCAGCTGCTAGGCGCCCGGGCAGAAATTGACCCACAGAGGGAAAGCAGGAGGGGATCTGGAGCTCAGAGACACCTGTACAGAACTAGGACAAGACAAAGCGAAAAGTGGAGGGGGGGGGAAAGAACCAGGCAAAATTTAGAATAAAAAAAATAGAATTGATACAGTCAAGTGTGAGAACGACGGAGCGTTTGCAGAAATGTGCGGAACTGTCACTTTAATTCTGCTTGCACTTTCCTGCTCATAAGTGAGCCAAATGCTTTCTGTAAGTTAGGGGTGTTTAGAAGCATGTGGTAAAGTAAATGTGGACGCAGCAAGTTAATAGACGTTTAGGGAATGGTCCTTCTTTGAAAGAAAATAATAATTATGAGAGCGGCAGGCGGTTCCCACCGATTACTCTTATGAACAGTAGCAAATAATGAGAGGATCTGCAAACAATACTTAATAACTTGTCATAATATGATATGTATAAGGTGTCTGTTGATCTTGCAATCCATCATTTTAATAAGCAGAGGCATAGCTAGGACAGAGTGGGTCTCTATTACACCTGAAGCTCATTTTCAAAGCACATAGACTTTGTAAGTCTCTGTTCTTTGAAAATGAACCTCCATCTCTCCCAGAGTATTGGGAGGGGGGGGAGGGTGAAAAGGGCTCCAGTAAACAAACTCTGTAAAAAGCAAATACATTCCACGTCTATATAGAATACCTGACATAGAAATAGAGACTCAAATACGAGATATCAGAGATGCATATTTCCAAAGGCTTCAGTTGGCCAATAGTATTATTTATACCCACCCTGGTGCAACTCTTATACCATTCAACACTCACATGCACCACAATTTTAACTTTCTCCTATTATTTATATAGGTAATTGACCATCAGTAGAGATTCTCATCCACTTTATCTTCATCGGGTCATATTTAACTTATATAATTTTTTGTGTATATTTCTTCAAACTCCTGTTTTTACAATAATTATTTTTCTTTTATTACTTTTTACGTATAAAATGATTAACTTATTTTATTGGGGATAAATTGCTGACACAAGTTCATGTTTTGCTGATTGCTGCTTCAAGGCTCAATCCCCTTAACATTGCATCTTCCAATTTCCAAAAGCTGACATATTACAATTAATACATTCAGAAAAAAATAATACAATTTTCTATATTTGTTGTCTGAGCATTGCTTTGGTCCCAGTGAGGCATATTTTCAAAGCACTTAGCCTCCCAAAGTTCCATAGAAACCTATGGAACTTAGCCTCCCAAAGTGCTTTGAAAATATGCCTCTTTGTCTCTTTTCTGTTGTCTTTTTTCCTTAACTCCTCTTTGCTCCTGTTCCTATGCTTCCTCTTTGCGCAGCATCTCTTCACTTCCCCACCTCCCCATGTCAATCCAGCTTTACCCCCCTTCTCTTCCTTTCCTCCTGCACCCCTACCCTGGGACCAGAATTTCTCCCTTTTTCTCTCCCATGTCACCCTAGCCCCCCAAATCCCCACCACTACTACTACTACTACTTAACATTTCTAGAGCGCTACTAGGGTTACGCAGCGCTGTACAGTTTAACAAAGAAGGACAGTCCCTGCTCGAAGGAGCTTACAATCTAAAGGACGAAATGTCAAGTTGGGGCAGTCAAGATTTCCTGCACCCAGTCACCACCTCCCTCCATGGTCTGGCATCTCTCCCTCTTTCTATTGGTCCAGTCAGTGTCTATCCTTTTCTGTCTCCCCTTTAGTCTGGGAGTCTCTCTCTTCCCTCATCCCCCCCACCGCCCGATCAAGCATTTCTTTTCCTCTTCCCCCAGGTGTGGGTCTACATCTGCTTCTCCCCCCTATGCTGCACGGGCTCAACATCTCCTTCTGTTCTGCCCCCCTCCCTACCACGGTCCTCCAGAACCCAGCAGGTTACTGGCAGAGATAGCGATGTGAACAGGCTGCCTGTAGCCAGTCTTGCAAGGCCTTTCCTCTGCTGCCTCCCGCCTCCTGTGATATCACTTCCTGTGGACAGCTTGTAGTGCCTCTGCCTGTCACCTGCTGGGATTCTGGAGGATTGCCTGGGGGAAGGGGGAACAGAAGGAGATGCTGGATCTGCATGACTTGGGGGAGGAGGAAGGGAGTGGTACCAGACACTATCAGTCAAGGAAGGCAAACAGTGGGTCAGAGAGCAGAGGTCAGCAGGTGACTGAGCATTTTGCCAGGCTTGTTCAATTGTAGCTATACTCCTGGTAGCTAGGACTGAATGGGCCCCCTTTAACACCATTGTTCCTAGGCTAGTGGGGACTGAGGAGGGGGGCACACATTTCTCAAAGCTTACATATTACAATTAGAAAAAAAAAACTTTTTTCTACTTTTATTGTTTGACCATTGCTTTGGTCCTAGTATCTCTCTTCTGCTTTTCTCAACTCTATCCAAGGTATCATGTCCTTTTGATATTTCTTTTCTACCATGGCCAGTATATCCCCTGTGTCCCTGTCCCTATCCTCTCCCCATGTTCAGCATCTTTCCAACTCTGTCCAGCATACCCCTCTGTGTACTTATTCTTCCCCCTGTGTCCAGTATTGTCCCTCTGCATTCATGTCTCTATGCTCCATCCACTGCCAGCACCTCTTCTGTGTCCCTGACCTGCCACATGTCCAGATTCATTCCTCTCTCTTCTCTTCCTCCTGCATCCCCACCCCGCAACCCCCCTCCATCCTCCCTGGTCAGGCATCTCTTTCTCCCTCCTCCTTCTGTTGGTCTATCATATCACTCTCTCTCTCTCTCTTCCCTCTGCTCCCCCCCCCAGTCCATCATCTGCCCCCTCTTTCCCCCCCTCCTCCCCTTTGGTTCAGGTCTCTCTCTTTTCCCTTTGCTCCCCCCCCCCCAAGGTATAGTATTTCTCCCCCTCTATTCCCCTTCCACCTTGCTCCAAGTCTGCACCTAGGTCTCTGGCTTCCCCTCCCACCCCACCGCTGCCAGTCTTCCAAATGCTGCAGCACATCACCAACTGGCAGATGGTATGTCGCTGGTAAAAGCAGCCTCTCTCTGGCAGGTGGAGCCTTTCCTCTATGTGTTCCCGCTTAATAATGTAGCTTCCTGTGGGCAGGACGTGTAGAGGAAAGGCTCTGCTGGCTGCTTTCACCGCTGCCTCTGCCGGTGACACGCTGCAGTGTTTTTTTGGGGGGGTGGGGGGCTAGACAGATGTGGGACTCGGGTGCAGGGAGCATGGAGAGGGAGGGAGGGTACAACTTCAGGTGGCCCCTACCATTGGGCAGCTGTGGTCCCCTGGAAATGAGGTTACTACCATGTCCAGGATAGACCTAGTTACAGACTTCCTTCAGACAGATGTTCCTGATTTTTGTTGCTTGTTCTAACTGTTCCACCTGTGAATACAAATTGTCACCCAGCAATCCCCAGAGCTATCTATATATATAAAACTCACCCTCAACGTTCTATTTGCACTGATGTCACTGAAGCCAGGTTCGTGAGTTCGAAGCTCTGAAGCCACACAGAATCACAGTCTGTGGGCCCCACCCTCACGTCAAAACGCGATGACGTAGAGGGCGGAGCACACATTACTCTATCGGTTCCTACTGCAGGGGCATTCACATGACGCTGAAATCTTCTGTTTTGGCAGGTCAGTGGGGTGGGGGGGCCTTCGGAGAGGGGGAGCGCCAGCAGCGACGACATCGGTGGGGGTGGAAGGGGGTGCACTGGCAACACACACATTGGGGGGGAACGGAACGGTCACGGACGCTGGGGGGGCGTGCCAAAAGGGCCAGGGTCACAGCACATTCGCACGGAGGCTGCAGGGGGGCCGGCGACACACGGAGACACAAAGGGATGGAGAGGAGCCTTGCTAGTGCCCATTTCATTGCGATTTGAAACGGGCCTTTGTTACTAGTACTGTAATAATTTTCTGGTACTTCAGAGGTGCAAGTAGCTGTTTCTTTATATCTCTCTTGGTCATTTGGCTTTCTTTTGGCATTTTCAGATGCATTCTCATGTTTTGCCACTACATTTGGGGCTAGGTTTACTAAAGTTTACTACCCGTATTGCTGTAGTCTAATGTAATTGAGATATGCATTATTAGTAAATAGGTCTCATTACATAAAATGGGACCTACGATAAATAATGCATTCACCTTTTAATACATCTAGCCCCAGTTATAAAGTGCCTATAAATTTGATGTTTGTTGGTGTTTAATTATGGTTTTGTAAATTGTTTTTTTTTTTTGGGGGGGGGGGGGGGAGGTTTCTTGGCTGCAGGCTAGACTGTTGTTCCAGTAGGGTTTAAAAAAATGTGTTTAGGAGAATTTAAATTTAGAATCACATCATATGATCCAAAAGAAATAGATACAAAACAAATTGAAGTCAAGTAATTGTACAAAGAATTATTATGTTCTTCAACAAAAGAAGGTCAAGAAAGAGAAAAAAAATAAATAAAAGAAAGGAAATAATAATTTAGCAGGAAACCCTCGGCTTAAGTTCTATAAGCCGACTTAATACGAGAGGCAATCTAATCGGTCAAAACCCCCTCCCTAACCCTCTAAATTCCAATAGTTGCTTAAGATCCACAAACAAATATGATTTATCCTCAAACATTACTAAACAACTAGAAGGAAGTTTTAAAAGAAAAGACACTCCAGGGGCTAGAGTTCTCAGTTTAAGCACTGGGAACTTCTGTCTTCTTTTCTGCATAATTCTTGAAAAATCTGGAAAAATACATTTAGCAGATCCGAGAAACTTTTCACTCATATGACAAAAGTATAAACCTAACACAAGATTATGGTCAAATGCGACCACTAGCGTCAGCCTTGGAGTCACCAGTTGTAATGAAGACTCTAAGAAATCTGTCATATTGAGCAAGTTATCATCTCGCCCTCTGCTCTGATTACTCATAGATCCTCCATCTGATGTAATATACTGAGTTCTTATAATCGGAGGCAAGTTATTTTCAGGCACGTTCAAATTTTCTTTAAAATACTTCCGAAGCAAATCTAATGATGCTATCAACAGAGACTTTGGAAAGCTCAAGAACCTGAGATTATTTCTCTGCATTTGATTTTCAAAAAAATTCCATTTTACAGCGTGTCACTTCTCTGTCTTTAATTAAATGTATATTCACATCTTGCAGTGAGGAAATCTTATTTTCTAGAGCTGACAGTCTAGAAAATTGGTCAGCCATGCGTTGTACCTGGCCAGTAAAGACTTGTGTAATATAATTAATTTTATCCACTAACTTGTTATCCACAGTTGTGAGAGAAAGATTAACATTTTGGATTGTATCCCATAATGCATCCTTTGTTACGGTGGTCGGCCTTTTTGCTTGCCAAAACATTTGGAGAACAGTCTCTAATTTTTCACCCAGAGTCTCAACACTCACAGTTCGATGGACTTTCATAGCTCTAGAGATCCTCTCCAACAGCGTAGACTGTGCAGCAGGTATCCCCTCAAAAGCTTTGTTTGATGTTGAATTCCTCACCGCTGCCGTTAGCAAAACCAGTTCCCCACTGCTACTACTTTCGGGTCTCAAGGGCACCACCCGATGCTCAGGGCTAAGAGAAACCTCTGCACTGCGCTCTGCTTCCAAATTCAGTGTGGAGCCATCAAGATGGAGCCCCAGTTGACACTATAGGTTCTCTGAACTTATCCAGCATTGCCTGTCTCAGGGTTGAAGGACTGCAAGCCACAGAGGAATACGTTCTGGCTTTCCCTTTCCTCTTCTTCCCCATGCGAATGTGTACTAAGATAGGGTTACCATATGGCTCCAGAAAAAGGAGGACGGATTGAGCCAGCCGGGTTTTACTTCCATTGCTTTCAATGGAAGTAATTGCTTTCAATGGAAGTAATTGCCCATTGCTTTCAATGGAAAGCAATGGAAGTAAAACCCGGCTGGCTCAATCCGTCCTCCTTTTTCTGGAGCCATATGGTAACCCTAACTAAGGAGCTCTAATGCAAAGGCTTAAGCGGCAGTTCAGAGACTTCCTGTCACATGTCTCCTGTAGATGCCATCTGGACCTCTTCGTTCCATTTTTTTTGACAATAGTATATTCAGCTAAAGCTAGTGAGATTTGATTGATTACATAACGAACCAGTATTGCTAATCTAGAGTAGGGGTTTCTCAACCCAGTCCTTGGTACACACCTAGCCGGTCTGGTTTTCAGAATAGTCACATTGAATCAGCATGAGATAAATTTGCCCTACTACCTCCATTCTATGCAAATTTATCTCGCGCATAGTCAAAGTGAGCATCCTGGAAACCTGACTGGTGTTGAGAACTTCTGCTGTACAGGCACCAGCTCTGTGGGTTCTCCTGTTATCAGCGGTAGGTAAGTGGAAGAGAATGTGGTTGACTCATCTCAGTACTAATGGTCCTCGAGCATCCGTAGACCTGTGGCATAGGCCATTATAGTATACGCAAAAAGAGATAAGAGTAAGGAATGAGTGATCCAACTGTATGATGTTGCCTATTCCCAGCTGAAACTGTTGTCCCACTTACGTGAGTGCTCGTTATGTTTTAAGCTTTGTGTTCCAAACAGAAAAAGGTTTCCTATAACTGTGATATGTTGGATATCTGATGTTTTGTTTAAAAGCATCTTCAGTTCACCATAGTTGCCACTAGCTTGATTTGATTACGAATGCAAGAGTGCCTTTTTGATGTCATCAACCACCATGAAAGCAATTCGCGGGTACCATTGATTTTGTGATGCTTGTTGCCTAGATGGACTCTTACATTATTGTAGTCCTTCAGTACCAAAGTAGCACTTAGTGTTCTAAAAATATATTACTGGATAGATTGCTTTATTGAATTTTATTAATAGTTGCCCAGATAAAGGTTTTTAATATGATGGTTGCTGAGTTTGCTTGTTTGTCATGTATGGATGCTCCATAAGCATCATATAAAAACCTTTGTTTGGCCAGTCCTTAATTAACGTTCCAGAAAGCATGAAATAAATTCATTTCCTAATGTTCCATCAGCTGTGATCTCTCACAGAATCAGTGGCATCAAAGGGTTCTGACAGTGAGTTTAGGAAGTTATTTTAACAAACTGACATTTATATACTTGTATATGACATAAATAGAATAGTTTTCCATTGTTTGCTTATGTGGAGAGTGGTTTCTGTAACTACCTGATGGCTTTGTTACTTTTCTTCTTCAAGGCTGAGCGGCAGAGCTGTACACTTGCCTGTAGGCTCAGTTTGGTTCTTGGTTCATGTCGTCTGCACCCCAGGTTGGCTGGGGCTGTTGCGGAGACAGTATTCATTGTCCCCAAGGGGAAGAGGCTCATGGTCATTGCTTAAGAGTGACACTTAGAGGCTGGATTTAGAACCTATAATAGAGGATCCCAACCAGACTGGGAACAATAGGAATGGGGGCTGGGATTCTGGTGCATTAAATCATTCACATCACTGGTTCCAACTGAGCAGGAAGACAGCAAAAGGAAAAAAAACCTCTGGGCCAAGCGAAAAGGAATGAAGATTGGACAATCCAAGTAAATGACACAATGGACAGTAGTTAGTGTAGTGATGGTATGAGGGAGTATACAGAACACTGCCCCTCACCCTTAAGAAGGAGCCCTCAGCCTGCCACCTTAAGGTCGTTAGTCCCGCCCCGGGAAGAAGTGAGGCAGGAGGGGTGGAGTCAGAACCAGGAAGTATATAAGGCAGGGCCAGGCTGAGGTTAAGGAGGCCCAGGGAAGGACAAACTGAAGTCCCAGCATATGCCACTACAACTTATGTTTAATGATTGTGACCCGGCTGAGGTAAGCCACCCTTTGTCCTGACTTGAGACTTGCAAGCCTTGCTCTGAGGTCTGACTGGAGCCAGACCTGGAACTCAGAGAAGGACTGCGTAGAACTTAAAGGCTGTGTTTTGTGCGTGGCAGCCCCACCAGCCACAGACCATGTTTTGGTCTGACCAGCCAGAGGCCTGCTTGAGACTGTATGTACTGAACTATAGAGGTGTTAGGATTCAGTTAATAAAACAATTGTTTTCGATAATATACCTTTGTCTGGCAGTGTTATTTTGCAAGTCCACCCTCAACCCTCGCTCTAGGTCATAGGCGCCGACTCCATGGGTGCTTGAGCACCCCCAATATTTTGGGATCGGAGCAGTGGTGTGCTGAAGCCGGCTCACACTGGCTCATGTGAAACGTTTGTTAATTTTTTAAGGTTATCAATAGAAATCAAACAAAATAAAACATGGAAAAGAAAATAAGATGATACCTTTTTTATTGGACATAACTTAATACATTTCTTGATTAGCTTTCGAAGGTTGCCCTTCTTCGTCAGATCAGACGAAGAAGGGCAACCTTCGAAAGCTAATCAAGAAATGTACTAAGTTATGTCCACTAAAAAAAGTATCATCTTATTTTCTTTTCCATGTTTTATTTGTTTGATTTCTATTGATAACCTTACGTTCCCGCCCGTAACCTCCGTTCACAGGATAAATCCCTCCTCTCAGTACCCTTCTCCACCACCGCCAACTCCAGGCTCCGCTCATTCTGCCTCGCCTCACCCTATGCTTGGAACAACCTTCCTGAACCCTTACGCCAAGCCCCCTCCCTGCCCATCTTCAAGTCTTTGCTTAAAGCCCACCTCTTCAATGCTGCGTTCGGCACCTAACCCTTACCGTTCAGTGAATCCAGACTGCCCCAATTTGACTGCCCCGATCGGACCGACCGTTCACTTGTCTATTAGATTGTAAGCTCTTTGAGCAGGGACTGTCTCTCTTTGTTAAATTGTACAGCGCTGCGTAACCCTAGTAGCGCTCTAGAAATGTTAAGTAGTAGTAGTAGTAGTAGTAAGAGTGGACTAACATGGCTACCACACCTCTCTACTTAATTTTTTAAGAATTTTGGGAGCCGGTTGTTAAAGGAGCTACTTTAACAACCGGCTCCCAAAATTTGGGCTTGGGTCCCCTCTTGGCATTGTTGTCCTCCTCCTCCTCCCCCTGTGGCTCATTTGTGCATCTTTTCTCCCCACTGCCCGCCCCCCAATACAACCCCTCTCTGGCTCACCTCTGCACTTCCTCCCCCCATCCTGTACCAGTACTTGCCTCTTCTTTTTTCTGCAATTAATTTTTTAAAGCAGTGCTGGCACACGTCAGCAGGAACAGGCTTCTTCAGCCAATCTCGGGAGCCTTCCTTCAGCCCTCGGGGGCGGGAAAGACTGAAGGAAGGCCCCTGGAATTGTCTGAAGCAGCCTGCTCTTGCAGAAGTGTGTCACTAGCATTGTTTTAAAATAAATTAAATGCAGCAGAACAAAAAAAGGCAAACAGCAGAGGTGCACTTGGTATATTATAAAAATGCACTTGCCTTTTTTTATTACTACTACTAATAAAAGAGGCCCATTTCTGACAGAAATGAAAGGGGCGCTAGCAAGGTTCCACGCCCCCCTCCCTCCCTACCTCCCTCCCTCTCCTCCGAGTTGCAGTCCTCCCTACCTCCCTCCCCCACTCCCCTTCGAGTTCCAGGACCGTCCTCCTCTCTCCCTCCCTCTCTTCCCCTCCCCTCTGAGTTCCATGCCCCCCCTCTCCGAGTTCCAGACCCCCGTGCCTCCCTCCCTCTCTCTGTCCCCTCCGAGTGCAAGCATGACCTGTCCTCCGCCTGGCCCTCGCCTTCCTAAGTGCTGGCTGTAATTTAAAAATTCTTACCTCAGGGTCCGGCGTCAGCAGTGAAGGCGAGCGGCGCTTCAGCCTGCCTTCCCATCTGTCTCAGCTCTTTCTCTGGTCCCGCCCTTCCGTAAAAAGGAAATGAGGGCGGGACCAGAGGCAGAGCTGAGACAGATAGGAAGGCAGGCTGAAGCGCCGCTCGCCTTCACTGCTGAGCCGGACCCCAAGGTAAGAATTTTTAAGTTACAGCCAGCACGCAGGAAGGTGAGGGCAGGTTGTGCTTCTACTCGGGAGCGAGGGAGGGAGGGAGGCGCGGGGGGTGTGGAACTCGGAGAGAGGGAGGGAAGGAGGGTGTCCTGCAACTCGAAGGGGAGGGGGTCCTGTAACTTGGAGGGGAGGGAGGGAGGTAGGGGGCATGGAACTCGGAGGGGAGGGGGGCTGGAACTCGGAGGAGAGAGGGGCCTGGAACTCGAAGGGAGGACAGGAGGGAGGGAGGGGGCAATTCTCTACTCACTCCAATGTTCTGTGGCTGGCTGGTGCTGGCTTCCCTCCCTTTCACTGATCCGCCCTCTGACGTCATCGCCAGGGCGGACCAATGGGAAGTGTGTTACGAACCCAGGCATCCAGACGTACAACGTTGGAATTGCAAATTATTATATAGGATTTCAAAGACAGGTATCGAATAATGAGTGAAGGGCTTCTCTCATGCAGAAGTTCTACCATCAGTCTAAATGTGCCAACATTGTCCAGTTTGTAATACCGATTACTCCAAAAAAATGTGGCTATATGCTTCCAATAAGCTCTTTGCTTCAACTTTCACTCCAAAACAACAGTTTTATATACCACTATGGATTTAATAAAAGGGGAACAGTCTCATAATGTCAACTTGCTTTTGTCCTCAAATTTATCTCGGGACTTTTTAAGCTTTTGTGACTACATATAATCACTGACTTGGCCCCCCCCCACCACCTTTGTATCTTAAAGAAAGGTGGTGTTATGGTTTTATGTCAATTTTGTAATTTCTACATAGTAACATAGTAGATGACGGCAGAAAAAGACCTGCACGGTCCATCCAGTCTGCCCAACAAGATAACTCATATTTGCTGCTTTTTGTGTATACCCTACTTTGATTTATACCTGTGCTCTTCAGGGCACAGACCGTACAAGTCTGTCCAGCACTATCCCCGCCTCCCAACCACCAGCCCCGCCTCCCGATCTTGACTAAGCTCCTGAGGATCCATTCCTTCGGCACAGGATTCCTTTATGCTTATCCCACACATGTTTTCTCTTTTATTTTTGTTTTTTCTTTCTTCTCTGTTATAAGAACACAGTCCTCATACTTGCATTGCTTATATGCTGAAAGACAATCAAACACTTATCTGCAAATTTTTCATATATCCACCGGACCCGATAGGTTCCTGTTTCGCCTCGGCTTTGTCGAGGGGTCTGGATTCGTTTGCAGGTCTAAATCATTAAAACAATAGATTAGTTCTTTCAGCACCTTAACCAAGTGGTGTATACAACCGTACAATCATGCTCTGGCGCTTACGCGCGTCTTTCTCTCCTTGAACACCAGCCGTGACTATTCAACATGGCGCTCATATTTTTTAAC
Source organism: Microcaecilia unicolor (assembly GCF_901765095.1). NCBI lineage: Eukaryota > Metazoa > Chordata > Amphibia > Gymnophiona > Siphonopidae > Microcaecilia > Microcaecilia unicolor. The sequence continues at coordinate 144,856,055 of NC_044039.1, read as the reverse complement.
GGCTCTGTTCTCGGATGTCTACCAGGACTCACCGGAAACTATCATTTGTTTATAGATAACATCCCCAGTGTAAATGGGTATTTAGTCCCGTAGGTTCCACTGACTTAAGATGATACGTCCAAAAAACTTCCCGCTGTAATAGTTTTTTGTTTATATCACCCCCTCGGATTCCCAGTTGTACATGCTCTAGTACTAAACACTTTAGATCCGTTTATTCATGAGCCTGCATAACACAATGCTGTATCAATGGTGCCCCGGGTGTTCTGGTTGTAATCCTTGAGCGATGTTCCCTCACCTTGCCGCATGGGCATGTCACTGCATAGATAACATTCTGTGATTGACAGATGGTATGCTGTAGTAATTTATACGTTTTTTTTTTGTCCGACTGATTGGTGAACTAATCAGTCTGCAACGTAATAGTACAGGTAGTACAATTGATTCTGTTGCATTTGAAATGACCTGGCGATGGACTCTCACTCAGCTATATGTTTTGAGGCATGCCCGCCGGGCTCAATACCTCTTTCAAATTTTTCGAATGGGAGTATGCCATTCTCATTTCTGTATTCATGAATACGGAATGTGTCTTCATGATATCCCAATGGTGGTGAATGATCCTGGCTGTCGCCTCTCCTCCCGGTGCAAAGAGCGTGACAAACACCATCAGAGCCTCATCAGATGTGGCTTGCCGCTTGTCCTGTAATAAAAGATGTCTGTTATTGTATCTAGCTCTGAGGTATGCTTGCTTCAGAACTTTTTGAGGATAGTGTTGCTCCTGTAAATTCTGCTGAAATGCCTGCGCCTGTATTTTAAAATCTTCATTTTGAGTACATGTGCGTCTGAACCTAAGCATCTGCGAGAAGGGAATACAGTGTCCAGTTTAGCACTCTATTAGCCGCCAAGTTCATTCAAAGTTAATTATTTTACTTTAATTTTAATTTTAAATTGTACGTGAAAATGTGGGGTATAAATGTCATAAATACAAATAAATCTGTTGGCTCAGGCTGCTTGCTATGTGAATATTCTGTCACTGTTTCATTATTGCTACCAGTAATTACATATTAAGGGCATTTGCTTTAAACTTTTTTTAATTTGTTTATCCAGTCCTTACATGCACATGGTTTTGCTTTTTAAACCCAAAGGGAAAGGGTGAATCCTAAGGGTAGTTGAATAATTAGGTGTAAACTGTGTTTCTGACTTTACTTGTATTGGACTGCTTTGGGTCCTGCTGATCTGTACAGCTGCTGCCTGGAATTTTGGAAGATGGAAATTAGAAGATAATAATTAAGTTTTGGATGTATTAGGTATATATCAGTTTTTGATATGCATCTGCCAGTACTGGTTTTAGACATGGCTGGAGCCGACAAGAAAAACCTCGCTCGTTGGCCTTCAATCTCCAGAATATTGGTGGTAAATCTCCATCTTTGAGATGGGCCACCTCTGTCATCTCTGAACTCCCTTACCTTTGCTGTCAGGGATACTGAGCCCCACCAGCCAAATAAATGGACTGCTGCAGCTCTCTGCTACTTGTTTCTGGCTCTGAGCAGCATGCCAGGACTTCTTGTACAAGTATGCATTCATTCAGCACTCCCAATCATTTTGAAAAGTTGGCTCCTATGCTCGGGGTATCACAGATGGCATCAGGCTTTTCTCCTGTGTTTCAGATACATTTCAAAACACAGATACAGACTGGTGCTTTGAGTTTGTGTAGTAGAAAAAGACTGCTGCACTCGAAAGGAACAGTCAGTCAAACCCTTGGATTCTGGGATATTCTGCTCTGTGGATTACTGTGGCTGCCTTTGTGGAGGAGGGTTGTCAGTATTCTTTTCACTATGAGGCTCAGGTCAGTTCATATCTGATTTTGTGTGTAGCTGATATCGTTGTGCATTGTACTTGATTCTAAACAAATAACAAAGTTATTGTTGGGAAGTAGCATTTCTTTGAGGACAGAATGATTTTTTGAGTGAATGGCTTGCAGAAAAGTCAAGAATTGATGAACGGCATTGATGAGTAATCAGTGCAATCTTCCTAAAGCAAGATTTTCTGAACACTGAGATTTGATAGCTGGATGCCACTCACTGTATCAATTGTTATAAATCATGCAGATCAGGACCTTGTGTGACCTTTTTAATGCCTGGATGACAGCACAGAACAAGTGTTAAGAGTGTCCGCAAGCACCCCTCCGTGCTGTCCGCTCTCGATTCACCACCTCTCCGTGCTGTCCGCTCTCCACTCAACACCTCTCCGTGTGGTCTGTGCGCAGCTTAGCACCTCTCTGTGCTGTCCTTCTTCACCCACACAATTGGGGCTAATCCATCTCCTAAGCAGAACTGCTCCTGCTCACTTGCAAAGAGTAATGTACAGTACTATTTATTCAGCAGAGTACTTTATTCCAGAGCACAACCAGCGAGAAAACAGCAGGTCCACAGTAATATAGCTGCTGGTCTCTGTGCCCCTGGCTTCCCTTCTTCCCCCACCCAACAATCCCCAATAGTTCAGAACAGTTCAGTCTTGAAACTTCACAACAACTTGAAATAAACCTTTGGATCAGTCAATTCCTCTACTCCCTTTCTCCTACTGCCTAGGAGATAGAGGCATTTTCTCCACCCTCGCTTGTCAGACACCAACACTCTGACAACCTCCCACGAAAATGTCCAGACTGACCTTCTTCAGGTAATTAACCTTTGTCCTGAGCAGAAGAACTCCATTTGCTCCTGCTCAGCCTCCTTCATGACATTTTCACTCTTTTCCTCGAGCTCAATCTCCTCCCACTCCATGGAGTCTTCCCCCACCCTCTCTCCCAGGTGCTGCTCCTCCACTTGATTATCCTCCATCTCCCAATCACCTCTTGACGTTTCTGCCTGCTGGGAGTGGGAGTGCTGTTTCTCATGTTCCCCCCTCCCTTGCAAGTGCTGCTGGGTTCTGTAGTTCTCTTCCTTTCTTACAAGCCTCCTACCCCCTTTTCCCCGGCAGAGAGTGCTCTTCATTTCTTGGCTGACTGCCCCTGTCAGCTCTTCTCTGCTTTCCCTCTACCTCCTCCTTACAAGAGATAGGATCTGTTTGTATTGTGAAAGAGGGTCTGTTGTCAGAGACCTGGTTTACTTCTAGTAGTTTATGGAGTGGCAAAGGGTGAGTATCGCTGCCCGTTACTAAACATGTTCTGATTTTAAAACATCCCTTGCATATAGTGGATGCACCTTCTGGCAACTTCCTGGTTGTTTCTATGAGATAAGTTGATGCTCTTGATTTAGGCTTACAAAACACAACTCCCATCTATCTATACATAATCTCTCTCTCTCTCACTCACTCTTCCCCCCCCCCCCCCCCCTCATCAGAAGGGGGCTCAGTGGGTTTAAGGACTCTCTCACACACACACACTCTTTCCCCCCCCCATCAGAAGGGGGCTCAGTGGGTTTAAGGACTCTCTCACACACACACACTCTTTCCCCCCCCCCCCCCCCCCATCAGAAGGGGGCTCAGTGGGTTTAAGGATTGCTCCAGTGCTAACACCTATATTCTTTGTTGGTCCTGTTGCTTTTTAATCTTTTTTGTAATTGTAATTTACCATATATCGCTCTCTTATATGTCAGAAAGTATAAAATTCCTTCATCACAAAAATAACTGCCATTATATCAAAGTACTTATCTTAGCAAGTAGGTTTGCAGAGAATGATCTTTCTCTTTGTTCTTCAGAGGATGATAACTTGGTTGCTAAAATAAGTACTTCAATATAAAGAAAGTTGTTTTTGTGAAAAAGGAATTTGATACATTCTGATATGTAAGAAGAGAGAGATATTTGATAGCAAAGTACAAAAAGGTTTAACATTTATTCTGCCATGGCAATTTGGTAGTGACCACAGTAGGCTTGGCGTAGCCAGATGAGCACATCACAATAAATGTCATCCATGGCAAGTTTGTAAGCCTAAAAATTCTCAGGGACTGAATGGCTTGTGAAGACTAAGCCATCTTCCTCCAAATCTCCGCAGTCCTTATCATTAATTTTGAGGCACAGTAGTAGATTATTGTTTGTGGGCAGTGTACACCACCTTGATTATTTTTAAAGTAGCATCTTCTACATGCTCTAAAATGGAAGCCCATTGATCAGTATGCTCCTGAAGTAAAGAAATTGTGCAGATGTGATTCTCCCTAGCTGTACCTTTCGTTTACCATGTTAATTATTACTAAATACAGGAAGAATGATGGCTAATCTTTATGCATGGAAGATGTTTGCTCCTGCTGCTAAGTTTCAGTCCTGTTCCTCTGTCATTGTGTTTTGGGGCTTGCACATTTCTCCTTAAAGAGTAGAGAACAACAGGAAAACACTGTGCACTTAGAAATTGTGTAAAATGTACACATAACTTCATAAGAGAGGCTAAATGTGGCTGAGATCACAGATAGGAAGAGAGAGATTTGCTCTGATTGGACAGATGAAATAAGGGATGGAAGTTGTTTTGGCAAAGGGTGCTGGAAAGGCAAGTAAAGGGGAAAAAGACCCAAAGAAAAACCATAAAATGCCTCCTCAGGCATACCGAGGCCTGAAGATCAAGCCAGGGAACTGCATTTGGCATGGTAAAGGAGGGTGACTGGGACCACGGACCCCACATGGATGGGAAAAGGTGGTAGAATGAGCTGCATCTCGGATTAAGCTGTTAGCCATGAGCATCAGGTTGCCTGCCTGCTCCAGGAGTACTTCATGCCATGTAACTGATCAGCAGGGATGGGCCCCTAGTTTTTCCTTTTTTGCATATGCAGTTTTCTTCTTCAAACAAGAGTTCACATGGAGAGGGAACTACACTGCTATTTTCATCATATCTGCCTGAAACTTTAGTGTTGGTCTAAACACATGGGAATAAGGGTCCATAAACGGTTCTATGTGAAACCTTTTTAATGGGCTCAATACCTCTGTGACAAGCAGTTCAAGAGTTCCCTTCTCTGCACCAGGCCACTGGAAGAGAGGATAATGCTTGAAAACTTGTCACGGAATTGTTATATACCCCCTCCTTGGCAATGCCATTCAAAATGGTATACTGTCTTACAGTTAAAACAGACTAGCGCAATAAACAATCGAGCAATTAAAAACATCGTACACCGCTGTGATCTTGAATAAAGCTAAGCGGTATAGCAGATTCAGTAAACGTGTTAAAACTGTATTTTATCCATCTCTCCCATTAAGGAAGATAGACTTTTAAAGCCTTCTAGAAACCAGCAAGTGACAACATGGATTTCATTTCTTCCAGTAGATTATTATACTCTTCAACCATTACTATATATCGCGCCGAGATTTCCACGCAGAAATCAAAGCGTATTCCATAACAATGCACATAACCTAATTGGTTAACAAGCCAATTAGCACTGATGATTGGTGTTGGAGGTGTGGCCTAATGGTTAGTGCAGCGGGCTTTAATCCTGGCAACCTGGGTTCAAGTCCCACTGCAGCTCCTTGAGACATTGGGCAAGTTACTTAAGCCTCCATTGCCCCAGGTACCAAAACTTAGATTGTGAGCCCTCTAGGGACAAATAAGTATCTGCATATAATGTGTGCAGCGCTGCATATGTCTGGTAGAACTATAGAAATGATTAGTAATAGTGGTAATTGCCAATTAACAAGCAATTATTGACACTGCATGGCATTAAGTAGAACTTATGCACAGAATTGTCTAAGCATATTCTATAACACGCTGTGCATAAATTATTAGTCACATAGTTGAAAAGGGGGCATGGCCATGGGAGTGGAATGGGCGGGTCGTGGGTGTTTCTAGAATCTGTGCACGTTGTTACAGAATACACCCGGTCTGCTCCTAATTTAGGCGTCGGCATTTACACCAGGTTTTACTTGGTGTACTTGCCCACATGGACCGGCACTGAGTGTATTCTATAATCTGCGCCTAAATTGAGATGTACTTTACAGAATGCACTTGGGCAAATTTAGTTTCAGTGCTGAATTTTTAGACGTGATGTGTATAGAATCTATTCCTGTTTTTAAAAGCTTTATTCTTCCTATTTGTGCTCCAGGTTTATAGAAGAGCTGCACTTATGCAGCTTAAGTGCTAGGTGCTTAACTACAAGTGGCCTGTACACACGGGCAGAGCATAGGTATCTCATGGACATTCCGCCTAGCAATTTAGACAACTTATAGAATATTAGTGCACATTGCAAGCTGCACATAGATGTGCCAGCTTACGCCATCCATTGACTTAGTGTAAGTGGTCACGCCTAATTTTTGGTGCATCCAGTTGGATTAGTGCTAAGTAATGGGTTAGGTGTGCCCTAATGCCATCATGTAAACCTCTTTGTTTGCATATTAAGGGCTTCTTTTACAAAGCCGTGCTAGTGATTCCCGCACGGCAAATGAGAGGAAACCCATAGGAATTAAATGGGCTTCCTCTCATTTGCTGCACCGAGAATCGGTAGCATGACTTTGTAAAAGAAGCCCTAAATCAATAAACCTAAACGTAGCTTTTTTTCACAGTGGCTTTTTCCTCCGTTAGTGTTTTTGAAGTTGTTTCTCGACTGTTGTTTTTGGTATAGCACAGAAGCCAGTGCAGGGGCGTAGCCAGACTTCGGCGGGAGAGGGGTCCAGAGCCCAAGGTGAGGGGGCAAATTTTAGCCACCCCCTCCCCCTGCCACCACCACCACCAACAACAACTTTGACCCCCCCCTGCCGACGACCCTCTCGATTTCCCCCCCCTCCCACCGCCAAGCCTCCCCCGCCGTTGCAGTCGACTACCTTTGCTGGTGGGGAACCTTAACCCCCGCCAGCCGAGATCCTCTTCTTCCGGCCCAAGGCTTCGTTCTGTTTCTGTGAGTCTGACGTCCTGCACGTCACACTCACAGAACCACTGCAGGAATAAAGGAATGACGTCCCTTACTCCTCCAGTGACCTCTGGCTCCTTCCCTCCCCCCAAAGATGTAAAAGAAACAGTACATACCAGCCTCTGTGAAAGCCTCAGATGTTATGGCCATTCCTGTTAGAGCAGCAAGCAGGTCCCTGGAGTAGCCAGGTGGTCGGTGCAGTGCACTGTGGAGAAGGGGACCCAGGCCCATAATCCACCCTAACTGTTATACTTGTGGTGGAATATGTCAGCCCAAAACCCACCAAAAACCTATTGAACCCACATATAGGTGACACCCTCATCCATAAGGCTATTGTAGTGGTGTACAGTTGAGTACAATAGGTTTTTGGTGGGTTTTGGAGGGTTGACTATATAATATAAGGGAGCAACGGGGTGAGATGTGTACTTGGGACCTTTTATGTGAAGTCCACTGCAGTTCCCCCTAGGGTGCCCCACTGCTCTGCTGGGATGTCTGTGTGGCCAGTCTACTAAGAATGCTAGCTTCTCCTACATCCCAATGGCTCGATTTTGTGCGTTTTTCACTTGGACTTTTTTTTCGAAAGTGAACCAAAAAGATAGATGCACAGAACACAACATCTAGCAAATAGCCATTAAAAAAATAGATAAAATGTTTTTCTGTTTCAAAAATGTCTATATTCCCTACTTGAATTTTGGACGTTTTGAGCAAAACGTCTATCGAAAATGCCCCTCCATGTAATATAAGTAGAAATCTGATAAATTAATACCACCATACCCTTCCATATTCTTGAACAGCCTTTATATCACAGCTGTATTCTGCTTTTCAGAATGTAAGGACACAGTACAAAGTCTGTCCAATGAAAAGAAAATTATCTAAAAGAGAATCTACAACAGTTTGGCAGTGGTGCCAGAGGAAGGAAGAGTAGTCTGCAAAACTTGCATCTTTGAATATTCCTTAGTTTCAGAATGCCTTAATTTCTGCACAACTGTGTTGCAGGTTTCTTTTGATTCATCCTTTAATTTTTTTTTATTTGGCCCAGTCATTCCTCCTTGTTTCTTTTTTCTCTAGTTCAGTGGGGACCAGTGCTGGAATCCTAGTTCCATGAGCCTTTGTTCAAAGCTGCCTGAGGATTTTTTCCTTACTTGTAGTAGGCCCACCTCCCCACTGTCCCTAATCTAGTTATGCCAGTAATGGTCCCGAGGCCTGTGTCCATGCCCTAGATCTCCTATATTTTGGGCTGTAAATCGGGTCACTAGCAGGGGCATTTTCGAAAGAGAAGGGCGCCCATCATCCGACACAAATCGGGAGATGGGCGTCCTTCTCTCAGGGTCACCCAAATCGGCATAACCGAAAGCCGATTTTGGGCGTCCTCAACTGCAGTCCGTCACGGGGACAACCAAAGTTGTTGAGATTTGGGCGTCCCCGACCGTATTATCGAAACGAAATATGGACGCCCATCTTGTTTTGATAATAGCGGTTTCCCCGCCCCTTCGCCGGGACGTTCTTAGAGATGGGCGCCCTTAGAGATGGTCATCCCCGTTCGATTATGCCCCTCCACGTGTTGCCTTAACAGTGACCATGACATCCTGTTCCCGCTCTGCAGTATCCCCAGCCCAAATCAATTCAGGATACAGAGGGCCCGACTCAGGTATGAAACCAGAGGCCTTCAACATAGCAGTGCTGTCATTGAGCTACTAACCTTCAGTTAGTTTCCCTTGAAACAGATCCTTGCTATAACAAACACATTTGTGAAATCCTCATCCAGTTGCTAAAGGGATGGTCCATTGTCTTCAAGGCAACAGAGAAAACTTTCTTAATCTGTCAAGTATTTATTCAGGCTTTAGACAGTAAGCAGGAAGACAGTGCTCCAATGAAAATTTATTTTTTTAAGTATTTATCTAAAGAGTTTACACAGTGTGTCAGTGATCATAAATATAGTAGGATCCTTCATCCTGATCTTTGTGTTTGTCTCATACTGAGTCTCAGTATTCAGTGGCCTCGCCTCCTTTAAAGCAGTTACTCATACGTGGGTAGTAAGTGTAATCACATCTCTTTTAACTGGTGAGAATGTATTAATTCTTATGTTTGGTTTAGGAAAGCTGGTCATTAGTTTTAACCACACATTTCCTGTTTTGGGTATTGAAAATGGGATTTCAGCTTGACTGGCATGGACTTGGCAGGTGTAGACCATCTTGGTATTATGCTGCTCACGGCACATTGTTCGAAGGAGAAATTTTCCTACCTAATGAGCACGTTACTTTTCCAACGTGTAGAGCAGGGATTCTTAAACTTTTTGTGCCATGGACCCCTTTGAGAGTCTGGTGAATCCTCAGAAAAATGTATTTAAAAGTGTAAAATAAAATACATAGATATAGATATTGTAGAGGAAATGAATTAAGCTTGAATACTGTTTTCAAAATACTAAAAAATTAACTTTAAAGTATTAGAAGTAATAACAACTTAAAGTATTAGAAGTAATCTTAGACAGTTACCTAACATTAGTACCGCAGATATCTACAATTTCTAATTTCCACAATAGTCAGAAATTGTAGATATCTGCGGTGCTAATGTTAGTTAACTGTCTAAGATTACTTCTAATACTTTAAGTTGAGATTCTACTTTAAATTTAATTCCCTTTACAATCAAGCTCTGGCATATAATTTTCCAGTATGGGCTACCCAAATCAGAAATGTCATCTTGTCACCATTTCCCCCCCATTTTACTAAGCCATGCGCTAATGCCAACACAGCCCATTTACTTTGAATGAGCTGCGTCGGCATTGCCACGCAGCTTAGTAAATGGGGAGGGGGGGTAATTTTAGTATAAAATCTCTGGCCCATTGTTCCAACAAATCTAACCCTAGCACCATATCTGTATAAATTTCTTGTACATTGCCATGAAAAGGAATAAAAATAGTGATGTCTGCAGCATAAATAAAATTCTGAAGGCCTTTTTTGGAGAACTTTAGGCCCAATGTACTATTGGAACATTAAACCATTAAACAGTATAAGTGATATAGGTGAATCTTGAGAAACCCCCTATATATATATATATATATATATATATATATATATACACACATATACTTGTTGCTCAACAGTTCTGTGTTCCCAACATGTTGATGATCTTATGATCTTTACCAAAATAGTATAGCAGCTACCTGACCTATGCTCTCTAAAATGCTCATAGCTGAATATAATCTCAACCAATAAGTATCTAGTGTTATATCTTGTGATATATGTCGTCAACCTGTTGCCATGTAACTCATGACCTAACACTTTATGGCAATAAAATGAAGCAGAGAGCTGGAAGAAGCTGAGACAGTTCAGGGTGAGCTCACTGTCATTATATATATTTTATATAGATAGATATAGATATTTTTACTGGTGGGGGGTGTGGATTTCTTTCCTTTGGCCTCCTAGAGATAGGAGTAAAGAGCCGGGTATGTGACCTGCTCCGGTGGGGTCTTAGGCGATCAACAGTAATCTACTTAGGGAGTAGAAATCCACGAGAGGCGTATGTGTTAGGCGGTGAGAGTCTGATATGTACAGACAGGGAGAGGGATCTTGGGGTGATAGTATCTGAGGATCTGAAGGCGACGAAACAGTGTGACAAGGCGGTGGCCTTAGCCAGAAGGTTGCTAGCCTGTATAGAGAGAGGTGTGACCAGCAGATAAAAGATGGTGTTGATGCTCCTGTACAAGTCGTTGGTGAGGCCCCACCTGGAGTATTGTGTTCAGTTTTGGAGGCCGTATCTTGCTAAGGATGTAAAAAGAATTGAAGCGGTGCAAAGAAAAGCTACAAAAATGGTATGGGATTTGCATTACAAGACGTATGAGGAGAGACTTGCTGACCTGAATATGTATACCCTGGAGGAAAGGAGAAACAGGGGTGATATGATACAGATGATCAAATATTTGAAAGGTATTAATCCGCAAATGAACCTTTTCCGTGGGAAGGCGGTAGAACTAGAGGACAAAAAATGAGGTTGAAGGGGGGCAGACTCAAGGAAAATGTCAGGAAGTATTTTTTCATGGAGAGAATGGTGGATACTTGGAATGCCCTCCCATTAGAGGTGGTGAAGATGAAAACGGTAACGGAATTCAAAAATGTGTGGGATAAACACAAAGGAATCCTGTTCAGAAGGAATAGATCCTCAGAAGCTTAGCGGAGATTGAGTGTCAGCACCGGTGGTGGGAGGCGGGGCTAGTGATTGGGAGGCGGAGCTAGTGCTGGCAGACTTCTATGGTCTGTGCCCTGAAAATGGCAGATACAAATCAAGGTCAGGTATACACATAAAGTAGCACATATGAGTATCTTGTTGGGCAGACTGGATGGACCATACAGGTCTTTCTCTGTTGTTATCTACTATGTTACTATGTTTGGACACACTTTCAGAGAAAAAGGTACATCTAGAACCATATGTATTCTGGTTTTGCTTATTTAGGGTACAATAATTATAGATAGTTTTAGTGAAGTTTCCAAACAGTTTTGGAGTCTAGAGGTCATAAAGAAAATGTTCTACTTAATGTGGAAACTTAAACGATTACAACCTTTCTTCCCAAGAGATATTTTTTGAAACCTAATGCAATCAATGGTCCTAAGCCATGCCGATTACTGCAATGGAATCTACGCGGGATGCAAAGAACAACTCACAAAAAAAAACTCCAGACCACCCAAAAAACAGCAGCCAGGCTGATATTTGGTAAAACACAATTCGAAAGTGCTAAATCCCTCCGAGAAAAGCTGCACTGTCTCCCAATCAAAGAAAGAATCATCTTCAAAATCTGCACTTTGATCCACAAAATTATCTACGGCATAGTTCCAGGATACATGACAGACCTCATAGATCTACCAACCAGAAACAGAACAGAATCATCACGACCATACCTAAACCTACATTACCCAAATTGCAAAGGACTTAAATACAAACAACTTATGCATTCTGCTTCTCCTACATAAGTGCACAACTATGGAATGGACTCCCAAAAGCTGTGAAAACAACATGACTATCTAAACTTCAGGAAATCACTAAAAATCAACCTCTTCGTGCTACTTTGATAATTTCCTTTGTCTTTATACAAGATAAAGAGGCCCTATTGAGATTGTATTTTAAGAATTTACAGCCTCAGTTCATGGGAGATAAGATTTTGATTTTCCCAGATATTTCTAAATGGACTCAGCAAAGGAGAAAGAAATTTCTGGAATTGGAGCAGAAATCAGTGGAAATAGAAGCCACTTTTCAATTGAGGTTTCCATGCAAATGTTTAATTTTCTTCAAGAATAATAGATACATATTTTATGAGCCTGAACAATTGTCTAGATTCTTACTTATGCATGGGAAAAAAGAACTGACCAAATAAATGTTGGAATCATGGTCAAGATGAAAATTTAGAATACCGCCTGCTCTAACTTTGAAATGTTAATTATTTCCACTTTAACCAACTTTCCTTGGTGACAATTGGATCCTCTCTAATTTGTGGACTGTTGAAAATCAATGTTTGTATAAATTCCCTTTTGGAATTTAATATTTGGAATAATTTACTTTAAAATTGTTACTTAAAACATTGATGTATCATTCAAAGAGTGTTATCTTTGCTTAAATTGAAATTAATAAAGAAATTTAAATTAAAATCAACCTCTTCAAAAAGGCCTACCCCACCGATCCACCGTAAATCCCCACACCCAGCAACACAGCATTACCAATGATCGCATTGGACAATAAACAATCTTCACTTCCTTCGATCCTCATGGTGCCTGATACACACCTACCTCATTCGACCACAATTTAACCTTGTATTTGTTATCAACCAACTTGGCGAACGCCATTACGGTATTATGTAAGCCACATTGAGCCTGCAAAAAGGTGGGAAAATGTGGGGTACAAATGCAACAAATAAATAAATGACATTGAGGGGCATTTTCAAAAGAAACATCTAAGTTGGAATTTGGATGTTTGTAAAACATCCAAATTCGGAGGCGGGGAAAAGGTCATTTTCGAAAAAAGATGGATGTTCATTTTTGGTTTCGAAAGTACCATTGACGTCGCTGGATTTGGACGTCTTTGATTTTCAGTGATTTTCGAAACCAAAGACGTCCAAGTCTAAAACGTCCAAATGCAAGCCATTTGGACATGGGAGGAGCCAGCATTTGTAGTACACTGGTCCCCCTGACATGCCAGGACAGCAATCGGGCACCCTAGGGGGCACTGCAGTAAACTTCATAAAATGCTTCCAGGTGCACAGCTCCCTTACCTTGTGTGCTGAGCCCCTCTAAAGTCCTCAAAACCCACTACCCCCAACTGTACACCACTACCATAGCCCTTAAGGGTGAAGGTGGGCACCTATATGTGGGTACAGAGGGTTTTGGAGGGCTCGCTGTTTCCTCCACAAATGTAACAGGTGGAAGGGGGTATGGGCCTGGGTCCACCTGTCTGAAGTGCACTGCACCTACTACGAAACTACTCCAGGGACCTGCATGTGCTGTCATGGACCTGAGAATGACATCTGAGGCTGTCAAGTAATATTTTTAATGATGTTTTTTGAGGGTGGGAGGGGGTTAGTGACCACTGGGGGAGTAACGGGAGGTCATCTCTGATTCCCTCCAGTGGTCATCTGGTCATTTCAGGCACCTTTTTGTGCCTTATTCGTAATAAAAACAGATCCGAATGAAAACGTCCAAGTTTTAGTCCTGGACGCCTTTGCTTTTTTTCCATTATGGCTCAAAGACGTCCAAGTCTTAGGAACACCCAAGTCCCGCCTCCACCACGCCTCCGATACGCCCTCTTGAGATTTGGACATCCTTGCGATGGACTTCCGATAGAGACATCCAAAATCACGTTTCGATTATACTGATTTGGACGTCTCTGAGCGATGGATGTCCAAGTGCCAATTTATGTCACTTTTTGGACGTCCATCTCTTTTGAAAATGAGCCTGTTTGTTTCCTACATTCATTATTGAATGAAAAGCTAAATTTCAGTGAGAGACTAGTGAAAATAAAGTTGTAAATTTTTTTGTCCTGTCTCAAGTTCAGAGACTTGAAATCTTTTGGACCCCAGGTTACAATCCCCTGGTGTAGAGGGACAAATCTATTAATCATCTTATGCAGCAAGACCACCTTGCTGGGTCAGTTATGGCGTGAACTCTATGAGTGAGCAGGGGAGAAGGCAACTAATACTGGACAGCACCTCAAAGAAATCTCAAACCTCATAGAAGAATCAGGAGATTTTCTCTGCCACTTTTTGTGTAGTGTCATATTTTGGGCCTATTTCAGCTTATCTGACTTTTAGGGGTCCTTTTACTAAGGTGCGCCGAAAAATGGCCTGCGCTGGTGTAGACATGTGTATTGGATATGTGCGGATCCATTTTTCAGTGCGCCTACAAAGAAGGTCTTTTCTTTTTTTTGGTCGAAAATGGATGTGCGGAAAAATAAAAATTGGTGCTTGTCTATTTTGGGTCTGAGACCTTACCGCCACCCATTGACCTAGGGGTAAACTCTAATGCATTAACTAGGCGGTAATGGTCTACACGTGTAGAATGGCGATTATCACCTGGTTAGTGCCGCACACTGGAAAATTTGCGGCCCGTTTGGTGGGCGCGCATAAAAAATGAAATTACTACCCGGGCCACACGGTAGCCAGGCGGTAGTTCAAAATTGACGCACGTATGCGCCTACGCAGCTTAGTAAAATGGCCCCCTTAATAAACTAGACTGAAGAACATCCGCAACTCTTCAATAAAAAGCTAGGCTAATTCAGACTGCACTATCCATCCTATATGCCCATTTTCCTGGTTATTACTATTCCATAAACCATGCACAGTCTCCTATTTCACCTTCACTTCCCACCAGTGATTACCCTCTCTATTTGTCCCATGTTTTCTTGTGTGTCTCATGGCTTCTTAAGCTTTTTAAGAGAACTGCAGTGGGGCGGGGGAGGGATCCCTTTGGGAGTTTGCAGAGTTTTTTTGCCATTCGCATTATCGATTTGTCTACTACAGCTGCTGGAGCCTGGGAAGCCCGCCTGGCTCTCTTTACTACCGCTAAGGAAAATGTCTCTGCAGGTCAGATTTAGCCTTAGGTGGAAAAAGCACAAAATGAGCTCCAAAGGCCAGTGTTTGGGATCCTAGGTATATATGTATAGCCTGTGACTTACCCTGGGATGTTATTTCACATCAGTTGTATAAAGTCTGTGTACTTTGTCATTTATGAAGCAGGCTAGCTGATGATTTCATGTTAAACTGCTATGGCTCTGAAGCACCTTATGAGGTTATGTACTAGAGTTTGGGTCCTGGGATGTTTTAGCAAAGCAGCATGTATTAAAAGTGCTAATCAGACTTCGGTCTGTATCTGCATTGCTCATATACAGTGGTGTGCTGGAGCAGGCTCTCACAGGCTCGCAAGAGCCGGTTGTTAAGATTTTAAGAATTTGGGGAGCTGGTTGTTAAAGTAGGGCCCTCCATGGCTATTTTAACAACTGGCTCCCAAAATGTGGGCTTGGGCCCCCTGCTGAATTCTCTTTTACTTTGCTGGTGGGGATGCTGAGCCCTGTCAGCCAAGTAAATAGACTGCTGCTGCTCCCCACTCCTTGTTTCCAGCTCTGAGCAGCAGGCTGGGACTTCTCCAGAATGTGTGAGAAGTTGCATGCTGCTCAGAGCAAGACGTTGGGAGTGGTGGCAGTCCATTTATTGGCTGCCAGCAAAGGTATGCCTAGCGCAAGTGTTGCGCCCTCCCCCCCTGGCCACCCCTGGCCCTTCCAACTGCAGAGCTGGCTACAGTCCGGAAAAAGAGCCTGTTGTTAAAAATTTACCAGCACACCTCTGCTCATATAGCACATAAGCATTTTTGAGTCTAATTGCACTAATTACTGAGGACCTTACTCTTATAAAATTTATAGATGACATTTATGTACATGTAGCCTCTTGTTTGGAGGTTTATGGATGTGTGTGTGTGTATTAGAGAGTTTATATTGAGTTTGGATTGACAATCTCTTTCTAACCAGAACATTGTATTTATGGGATTTTCTTTATTTTATTACTGTGCAGTTGACAAGGTTCTGTCTCATTTGTCTCATTATTAATCTGGATGTTCATGGTGTGGTACAGTAGAATTCTGATTTAAGAAACACTAATGGGCTCATTTTCAAAAGAGAAAAACATCCAAAACGAGGCATAAATCTGCATTTGGACGTTTTTCCTCACAAAAATGTCCAAATTGGTATTTTTGAAACCCATTTCTAGATGTTTTTCTATGAAGTCCATCAGAAGTGTGTTCAAAATCACAAGGGAGGCTGTTAAGGGTGGGATCTGCGCATTCCTAACATTTGGAAGTTTTTCTGCCATAAAGGAACAAAACAAAAACATCCAGGGCTATAAGTTGGACGTTTTGGTCTAGACTTGTTTTATTAATGAGTAAGCCACAAAAAAGTGCCCTAAATGACCAGATGGCCACTGCAGGAATAGAGGAATGACACCTCCTTACTCCTTCAGTGATCACTGACCCCCTCCCACCCTGCAAAGATGTAAATTAAACTGTACATGCCAGCCTCTATGGCAGCTCCAGATGTTATGGCCAGACCTATTAGAGCAGCAAGAAAGTTCCTGAAATAGACTAGTGGTTGGTGCAGTGCACTGTAGAGAAGGTGACCCAGGCCCATAATCCACTCTAACTATTACACTTGTGGTGGAAAGTGTCAGCCCCCCCCCCCAAAAAAAAAAAACCCTCAAAACCTTTTGTACCCACATATAGGTGACACCTGCAGCCATAAGGGCTGTTGTGGTGGTGTACAGTAGGTTTTTTGTGGGCTTTGAAGGGCTCCCCATACAATATAAGGGGGTAATGGTGAGATGTGTATACCTTTTATGTGAAGCCTACTGCAGTACCCCCTAGGGTGCCCCACTGGTCTGCTGGGGTGCCTGTGTGGCCAGTGTACTAGGAAAGCTGGCTCCTCCTACATCCCAATGGCTTGGTTTTGTGCATTTTTCACTTGGGCATTTTTTTTTAACGGTCCAAAGAGATAGACGTAATAAGTACAACAGTGTCTCAGAAATGGTGGTCTTTTTCAAAGAAAAATGAGAGACATTTTTCTGGTTTGAAATCGTCCAGAAATCAAGTAGTGAAAATGACTTTTTCAGCAAAATGTCCAAAGTCGGATTTAGACGTCATATCAAAAATGCACCTCCACATATCTCTCTATATAAAAGGCAACCCCAACGTTCTGAAGCCTCAACGGAAGTTGAGGCGCCCGAGATATCCGGTGTGCCCTGGAGTGTCTGCACCGCCCTCGCGTCAAAACGTCATGACGTCGAGGGCGGAGCTATAACACTCGGAGGGCCAAAACGCGAGGCGAACGCCAACCCCCAACAAGGCAAGTAGCTCGGAGGGACGGAGGGAGGGGGCCCCTTGCTAGCGCCCATTTCATTACGCTCAGAAACGGGCATTTTTTCCTAGTCTGGCTATAAAATCTTTAGGACCTCCGTCACACTTGTCCCTCTTCTACAGACTACCGTATTTTTCGGACTATAAGACGCACCGGACCATAAGACGCACCTAGGTTTTAGAGGAGGGAAATAGGAAAAAAAAAATTTTCCTTTTTCCCTCCTCTAAAACCTAGGTGCTCCGGTGCGTCTTGTCCGAGTTTTGGATCGCCGTCCCCTACTTACGCGATGCCATGTTCCCTGGTGGTCTAGTGACGTCGGGGCAGGAAAGAGCCCCCTCTTTCCTGCCCATCGCGCTGCTCTCCGTGCTCCTGACTGCTTCCTGACGGTCTCGGCGAGATTCAAAATGGCCGCCGAGATTCTCGGTGGCCATTTTGAATCTCGCCGAGACCGTCAGGAAGCAGTCAGGAGCACAAAGAGCAGCGCGATGGGCAGGAAAGAGGGGGCTCTTTCCTGCCCCGACGTCACTAGACCACCAGGGAACATGGCATCGCGTAAGTAGGGGACGGCGATCCAAAACTCGCTACCTTCGGACTATAAGACGCACACCACATTTTCCTCCCAAATTTTGGGGGAAAAAAGTGCGTCTTATAGTCCGAAAAATACGGTATGTATGTTTAAGATAAATGAATTAGAAAGACACTTTGGGGGTAATTTTATAAACATTTTCTGCTCATAAAATCTGTTTTATACATATAAAAGAGCTCCTACAAAGTTACCCTGTGGATTTCACATGCTTGCCAAAAAAGGGCATAATTTTGTGACCTGAATGCAGCTGTGTTCCGGGGCAGAGTTTGGGTGGAAGGTGGGTGGAGTCGTGATTTACTAGCATAATAGTTACTGTCCTCATATTCCAATTAGTGTGTGCTAATTTATCTGCTACCTACTTAGCACTCTTTAATGAAAGGGTGCCTTTGTTTTTATAGATGATTAAAAAAAAAGTCCCTTATTTTTATGTAGTCATCAGTCTTAGACTTGGAAAGATGACCTACTCATGTAATATTTCTGTTTCCTTTAACCAGTGAGATTATCAGTTAATGTAATATATGTACCCAATAATTATATACATCTAGATACATCACAATCAATTAATATCTTAAGATGTAGAATATATCTTTGATAATTGAGCAAAGCAGGTTATGGTGTATTCTTTGGTTTCAAGCGATTTGTATTTAATTACTCGCCTTTCCAAATTCTGAAGTTGAGACTGGGAGACTGGGCGTCTAAATGGCAGATGACGTTTAATGTGAACAAGTGCAAAGTGATGCATGTGGGAAAGAGGAACCCAAACTATAGCTATGTCATGCAAGGTTCAGCGTTGGGAGTCACGGACCGAGAAAGGGATCTAGGTGTCGTCGTTGATGATACGTTGAAAACTTCTGCTCAATGTGCTGCTGTGGCTAGGAAAGCGAATAGAATGTTGGGTATCATTAGGAAAGGGATTTAAAACAAAAATAAGGATATTATTCTGCCGTTGTATTGCTCCATGGTGCGACCGCACTTCGAGTATTGTGTTCAAATCTGGTCGCCGCACCTCAAAAAAGACATAGAGGCATATTTTCAAAGCACTGTAACACAGTGGAATTGGAAAAGGTGCAGAGAAGGGCGACAAAGATGATACAGGGGATGGGGCAGCTTCCCTAAGAGGATAGGCTGAAGAGGCTGGGGCTCTTCAGCTTGGAGAAAAGGCGGCTGAGGGGAGATATGATAGAGGTGCATAATGAGTGGAATGGAACAGGTCGATGTGGAGCATCTGTTTACGCTTTCCAAAAATACTAGGACAAGGGGGTATGCGATGAAGCTGCAGTGTGGTAAATTTAAAACGAATCGGAGGAAATGTTTCTTCACTCAACGCGTCGTTAAACTCGCTGCCGGAAAAGGTGGTTAAGGCGGTTAACTTAGCGGACTTCAAAAAAGGGTTGGACGGCTTCCTGGAGGAAAAAGCCATAGAAAGTTATTGAATGGACGAGGGAATAATACAGTATTTCAAGGATGGGCGGGACAAATTGCTTGTTCTTTTGGCCGTTGTCGGTGACAGGGTGCTGGGCTCGATGGACCCTTGGTCTGTCCCAGCATGGCGATGCTTATGTACTTATATACTTATGTACTTATGACCCTTTTACTAATCCGCGTAGGCGCCTACATGTGTCGATTTGGAGTTACCACCAGGCTACCATGTGACCCTTGCGGTAATTTCATTTTCGACGTGCTTCAGCTATGTGCGCCAGAAACCGGGTGGTAATCGTCATTCTACACGCGTAGGCGATTAGCTCACGGTTAATGTGTGAGACCTCAATGGCTGGCGGTAGGGTCTCAGACCCAAAATGGACACGCACCAAATTTGATTTTGCCACACATCCATTTCTGGCAAAAATTTTAAAAGAGACCTTTTTTACAGGTGTGCTGATAAATGGATTTGCATGCACCCAAAACACACGCCTACGATAGCACAGTCCATTTTTTGTCGCACCTTAATAAAAGGGGCCTTGAGTTACTACACTGGGCAAAGCACAAGGTCATAAGGAAAGTCAGTGGGAGAAGAGAGATTTGAGCCCTGGCTTTCCTGCTTCTCTTCATTCCAATATTCAGTCCCTATTTTTTTGTACTCATCAGTCCTAGTTGTGAGTAGGTTTAGTGTGTCTCAACGTTTGATTTCCTTCAACAGATTTAACTAGTGTGATATCTGTGTGCATCTGTCTGCCTTGCTGCATGTATTAGTTGATTTGTTAATCTTTGGGTATATTTAGTGAGAAAAGAGTTCTCCACAAGAGGTAATAGCCTGAATTAGTACAGTAGCTTTAAATGGGTCCTATACATTTCTATTTCCAACTAGAACTGTTCAACAATTCCACTTCACGTGTGTGTGGGATTCACATCTCACCACAAACTTCAAACATTGAGGGTACGTCAACTGATAGGTTCCATGTAAAACTTAAAAGCAGCGCTTTTTTTGAGGGGGTACTGAGTACTGGCACCTTTTCCATTGTCTGCTAAAACGGACCCATGGACCCCGAGTTTTAATGAAAGAGCTCAGGCTCTACACACCAATTCTGCCTTGTCATAAATTCTGTGACTGCTTGCAGGGGGCCTGGCTATTGTGGGGTGGGTCCCTCAGTGGTCACCCCACCCCTGAAGGGTGGCCTAGCATTTGCGTACCAGCACCTTTTTTGCTAGAAAAAATAAACTGCTTACAAGACATCTGAAAGGTTCCTATCTTTTACAACAAATTGATATTTTATGAGCTGTGTAATTTTTTCTATCCATTTGTTCTTAAATTAACTGAATGTTAAGCTTTACGATCCATGTTTTAGTTAAATATATGGGAATATCGCAGCCCTAAGAAGTCCATGGTGCAATGCGTACATAATTTTGTTTTAGAGACAAATCTATTTTCAATAAATATTAATATTGATTGTTTAATATGATTTTATACTATTTCAGAGACCAGTAGCTGGTTTGTTAATTTCAGATTAGCCCCATAAGTGGAACTTGCTACTTGTTGCAATGTGCAGTTGTGTTGTGTTTCTTGGAGTTGAACAAAACCTTGGTTTTGTTGAGCTTTGATATTAGTTTACAACAGCTATTTTTGGTTTATCCTTAATAGAGTTAACATGGGAAATCTGCCATTCCATTATGTAGTTTCCCACTATTCCAGAACCTGTGGAATAGTTGTGTGGAGATAGAAAATACTGAGGAGCTGGACTGGATGCCGAGAGAGATATGTCTCAGCTAAGTTTTCTGTTCTCTATCTCCATCAGGTAGATGGACACACTTTTTAGCCTTCAAAACCTATGCGGTTTCTATAAAAACATACATAAAAAATCTAAACCAAACATAAAATAAATATCAAACCAAACATAATACAACTTAGACAAATATGCTGTTGCAGTCCTACACTGTTAACACAC
Source organism: Microcaecilia unicolor (assembly GCF_901765095.1). Taxonomy (NCBI): domain Eukaryota; kingdom Metazoa; phylum Chordata; class Amphibia; order Gymnophiona; family Siphonopidae; genus Microcaecilia; species Microcaecilia unicolor. Next base: position 144,834,906 of record NC_044039.1, on the reverse strand, counting down.
ATGTGCCACCTTCAAACATTCAAAAATGCCTGAATAAAAAGCTGTTTTGTGCTGCTTATCTTAGAAATAAGCAGTGGATTTTCCCAAGTCCATCTTAATAATGGCTTATGGACTTTTGGTTTAGGAAATTAGCCAAACCTTTTTTTAAACCCTGCTAAGCTAATTGCTTTTCCACATTCTCTGGCAATGAATTCTAGAGTTTAATTACATGTTGAGTGAAGAAACATTTTCTATGGTTTGTTTTAAATGTACTACTTAGTAGCTTCATTGAGTGCCCTCTAGTCCTAGTATTTTTGGAAAGTAAACAAGCGATTCACGTCTACCCGTTCCTCTCCACTCTATCATATAGACCTCTATCATATCATCCTTTAGCTGTCTCTTTTCCAAGCTGAAGAGCACTACCTGTTTTAGCCTTTCCTCATAGGGAAGTCATCCCATCCCCTTTATCATTTTCATCGTCCTTCTCTGTACCTTTTCTAATTCCACTAAATCTATTTTTGAGATGCGGTGACCAGAATCGCAGTGGAAGGAACCTGCAAGCATTTATTTGGAATAGAAGCTTCCTGCAGCTCATTTTGAACCAGCTGTTATTGGACTTTGGTATCATACATCTTCCTCTATAACTACTTGGAGCTTTTCCCCCTTGCTGTTGTGTTCCTTAGCCATTGTAATGACAGTCCTTGGCCAAGGGCCACAATCTGCAGCCCCTTTCATTATGAATTCTAGACTTAGCCAGTAGGTCTCAGCTGAGACTCCTTTCTCACAGGGGTTGTGAATGCTGTCTCCACGTTTGTGATCAAGTGCAAAGTGATGCATGTGGGAAAGAGGAACCCAAATTATAGCTACGTAATACAAGGTTCCACGTTAGGAGTCGCTGACCAAGAAAGGAATCTAGGTGTCATCGTTGATGATACGTTGAAACCCTCTGCTCAGTGTTCTGCGGTGGCTAAGAAAGCAAATAGAATGTTAGGCATAGGAGCCAACTTTTCAAAATTAATGGGGGTGCTAAGCCCAATGGAAATAACCCTTCCCTGGCCAGATACAAGGAATTTTCTCAATATTGGGGGTGCTCAAGCACCCACAGCACCCACAGAGTCGGCTCCAATGATGTTAAGTAAATAGGAAAGGAAAAATGAGGGCATTATAATGCCTTTGTATTGCTCCATGGTGCGACTGCACTTCAAATATTGTGTTCAGTTCTGGTCACCACATCTCAAAAAAGATATAGTGGAATTAGAAAAGGTGCAGAGAAGGGTGACAAAAATGATAAAGAAGATGGGACTACTTCCCTTTGAGAAAAGGCTGAAGCAGCTAGGGCTCTTCAGCTTGGAGAAAAGACAGCTGAAGGGAGATATGATAGAGGTCTGTAAAATACTGAGTGGAGTGGAACGGATAGACTTGAATCGTTTGTTTACTCTTTCCAAAAATACTAGGACTAGGGGGCATGCGATGAAGCTACAAAGTAATAAATTTAAAATGAATCGGAGAAAATATTTCTTCACTTGACGTGTAATTGAACTCTGGAATTTGTTGCCAGAGAATGTGGTAAAGGGCTTAGCAGGGCTTAAAAAAAGGTTTGGACAGCTTTCTAAAGGAAAAGTCCATAGACCATTATTAAAATGACTTTGGGAAAATCCACTGATTATTTCTGGGATAAGAGTATAAAATGTATTGAACTTTTTTAGGATCTTGCCAGGTATTTGTGACCTGGATTGGACACTTTTGGAAACAGGATACTGGACTTGATGGACCTTTGGTCTGTCCCAGTGTGGCACTATTTATGTACTTATGTACAACATCTCCAGCCCCGGCTGGCCAGAGGAGCAGAGTCCAAGGTTGGGAATAGAAGCCACTGAGTCATCTGGTTGCCCTGAACTTGTCATCCTTAATTCTTAATTTTCAGGATGTCATAATGAAAGAGAAATTAATTCTGCTTTCCCATACCTTCTGAGAAAAGACTTTAGGTTCCTTTCTCAATCACTCTCCAGTATTTCAGACTTAAACTTTCAGAGATTCCAAATCTTGGTCCAGAGAGCTCTCTTTCTACTTGCATGAGCAGAAAAGTCAGTCTTCTAGCTTTTGTGATAGTGTACAATCTACAGTTGATCAATGAGTAATGACTAACTTAAGGAACTCCTATCTTCTGAGATAAAGGGCTATCCCTGCCATCTTATGGAGCACCAAATTAATTGCACCAGTGTTGGTAAATTCTTCCAGACAGCTGTATCTATATACTAAGAGGCAAATGGTGAGTTGTTAGAGTGATTGCTAAAGGATGTGGCATTTCCCAAAAGTAAACATAATGCCTGATTAGATAACAATGTCTTATGGTGTACTGACATTTATAGTCCTGCCTAGGGGCTGGGCCTGGTTGTATAGAACTTATCAAGTAAAACAATAACTATTTGTAACCCTTCCAGAAGGTGCTTGGCTTTAGTTAAGAGCCTCTGGACTTTGTATTTCTGGAAGCCTAACAAGCAGTTGGTAAGCAGTCTTGGATACCTCCTCCTGAATAGTTTTTAGATAAGTAGCACTTCCAAAGAATTTGCTGTAAAGACTGCCACTTGCAGCTTGATGTCCTGGCAAGAAGAGTGTTTTTGTTAAGTAAAAACAAAAAATAATAAAGTAAAAAAAAATAAAAATTCTGAAAATACTTGGGTTGTATTTTCTTTATAACTACCACTTCTCCCCGAGCTCTTAAAATAAAACTAATCTGTGGGTGGCAGAATGAAGTAATTTTATTCAGTATTATCATCCAGCAGCTGTTGAAATTGTATGTTGAGTTCCCTCTCTAACACAAGAAAATAAAGAATTGCTCTACTAACTGACATAAGTGTGTATTATATTGCTTCTTTAGAAAATGTATACAAGCCACAGCCTTCAAAGGTTCTGGATCCACTGTGAACTGGCCTTTGAATTAATGAGTTCCCAAAGTTCTCATTCTATACCACAGTGTTAGATTATGATCTTTGCCTAGGTATTTTAAGGAGTTATTGGATAAATCTTTTTTTTATAAATTCTTCCCCATTAAAAATTGTCTAGCCAAATCATTGGCCAAACAAAATTAGCCATATTAAGGAGAAGCACCATTCTGGACATTTTGGGAGCATAGGTTTATTGATTTATTTATTTGTTGCATTTGTATCCCACATTTTCCCACCCATTCGCAGGCTCAATGTGGCTTACATTGTTCCGTCATGGCTATTGCCATTCCAGAGTAAAAGATACAATTGGTAATTACATAAAGAACATGGGAGACTCATTTTCAAAGCACTTAGCCTTCCAAAGTTCCATAGAACCAGGGGAACCAGGTTCAATTTCCACTGCAGTTGCTTATGACCTTGGGCAAGTCACTTAACCCTTTATTGTCCCATGTACAAAATAAGTGCCTGCATATAATATATGTAAACTGCTTTGACTGTAACTACAGAAAGGTGGTATATCAAATCCCACCCCCTTTTCCTAGCCATGTATGTAGTCAACGTCAAAGGCCTGGGCAAAAATGTGAGCCTTCAGAGCTGACTTGAATCTTGAAAGCGATGGAAGTTTGCATCTACGTATTCTTACATTTTGAATTTTGTGTTTTATTTACTTATGCTTTTATGGCTGTCAGCAGAGCTTTAAAAGTGAACTACATGATGCAACAGACTATCTCTAGCCAAACTGGTGAAACAGGTGTTATTAAACTAAGTTGTTTCAGAGCGGTCATTAGCATCACAAAGACGCAATGGCAATTGCAGTCCCACCAAAACAGGCAGAGGCCAAACCTATTAGGTGTGCACATACCTCTTTTTTTAAATATGTCATCTGGGTATGACATATGCAAGTTGCCTAAGAATTGCCTAATAGATGTGGCTTTGCAATTGTGGTTAATGATTATGAACCCTATAAACATTATGCAATTCAAACAGGAGCTGGGCCACTTAATTAACTTGGCTAGCAATGAGAAATCATTATATAAAAACGAGGCTGTTTTCTAATGTCAACATAGATGCCTCTGTTCCTTTATAATATAGACACCTAGAACAATCCCCAGTAATGCAAAAATCTTCCTACACATATTTACCCTTGCTCTGAAGCAGGTGCATGTAAGTGTATGCATTTTGGTCCAGATTCTGTAAATGGTGTCTAAAACCTACATGCGTCTGATTAACGTGCCTAAAGTTAGGGGTGGTATATAGAATAGTGCATAGGGCCGAGGGAACACGCCTATTTAGATGCATCCATTTATGCCAATAAAAACCTGGTATAAATACCCATACCTAAATGCAGGTGCATTCCTCTGAATTCTATAACAGTGCACATAAATTTGAGTAATGCCCACGACACGCTTACACTCTTATGGCCACGCCCCCTTTTCAGCTGCGTATATTAGAATTTACATGTGCCTCTTTTTAGACTATGCCTGAAAAGAAGCACACACAAATTCCAATTATTGCTAATTAGTGATGATAATTTGTTATTGGCCGATTAGCATTGCTGATTGGCTCATTACTCAACTGAGTATGCACATGCCTTTCATTTTAACGCAGCCTTTGTTATTAGACAGTACTGGTTATGGTTCCGAAGTAATGGACTAAAACAGTGGTTTCCAAACCTGGTCATGGAGGCACCCAGCCAGTCGGGTTTTCAGGATATCCACAATAAATATTCATGAGAGAGATGTGGAGTCAGTGCATCCAAATCTCTTTCATGAATGTTCATTGTGGGTATCCTGAAAACCTGAATGGCTGGGTGCCTCCAGGACCAGGTTTGGGAACCATTGGACAAAGAAAAAAAAAAAAGAGAGAACAGCAGAGCAGGAGTTTTACATGTGCACACCTCTTACCATCTAATAAATGTATAAAAAAAGAAAAAATGTAGATTTGAATAAAAATACAAGCAGATCTAAGAATAAGACAAAAGGCAGAAGCCTTTAGACACATCAAGCATGCACTACTGATTTTAAAAGATTAGGAACCAATCAGCTGGTCTGTGTATAAGCAGCTTATTTGAATTAAGCTTGCATGAATAAATTGCTTATGAGTGCACAAGGCCTCTTGTAACTTCATCCAAGTGTGGCTGTCAATTTCAAGGACTTGTCATGTTGCCCATTTCTTTCTACTGATAATTACTAGAGTGGTTTCTGACAGATACCTCCAATATTGTCTCCCCAAAACATGCGCCCTGTACAGAAACAAAGAGCATAATAATGAGGCAATACAGCCCACTTACAGCAACTGTTATGTACAGCTTGGTATATATGTGCCAGTCCTTATCTTAAAAGGTCTCTTATTGACTCCTGGATGATCAAAGTGTTCTCAAAATTGTCTTTTATGAGTACAGACACGATCTGTATTTTCACCATGAGAAAAGCTCTAAATGATTAACCCCCCCCCCCCCCCCCCCCCCATATAGAAAATTCCTTCCCCTGTACCATTCATTTGGAAATCAAATGCGGCCCTTAATTTTCCCACAAGCTCTCTTTGCATACTCTCTTTTTAAGATCTACAGAATTACTGATGTAAAATGTGTACCTCTTATATTTTTATCTTGTTAAAATGTGGGGGTTTTTTTGCTAAAATTGCCTAGCACCACCTACTTTACAAAAAGTAACAAATATAACTCAGCAAATAATAAATTCTGTCTATTCAGCACACCAACTGGGAGGGAAAATCTTTGCTAGCATTACAGACAGTTTCAGTGTGGTGTTTATTATGTACTAGTACAAGCTGAAACTTAAACATAGGCAGAGCAAAGAGTAGTAAAAATTTCCTAAATGACTGCTAATTGTACCCAAAGTCTTTACTAATCTTATCAACAATAAGTGAATTAATAGCCATTAATTTTTCTTCCAAATCATATTATAGGCTCTAAGAAAAAAAAGTTAAATATCAAGGAAAACTGTAAACACCCTGCATCATGCAAGGTTCCCGTTTACTAAGGTGCACCCATGTACTTCTATTGGGGTCTCTAGCATTTAGCGCACGCTAATCAGTGCACGCTAAAAACGCTAGCATGGCTTTGTAAACAGGGCCTTTATGTTGAAGCAGTTTTGCTTGACCCCATGGAAACAGCCATGTCAAACACTACAGAAAAGACATTTGGATACAATTAGTCGTGTGTGCGTGTGTGTGTGTGTGCGTGTGTGTGTGTGTGCGCGCGTGTGTGTGTGTGTGTGCGCACGTGTGTGTGTGTGTGCGTGTGCGTTCGTTCGTTCTATTGACAGCTTCCAGGTGACTTCTGGTTCCAAAATGCCTGATAAACATTACTCCTTGAGGCACTGTTTGACTGTATATTTATATACCGTCTTCCTCAGACATATTCCGAATCAAACCGGTTCTCGAAAAATGCATTAAGTACTAATACATCATAAAAATGCATCACAAACACAATACCAAAGCAAAATGCAAATATACAGATTAATACAGGTTCCTGTTTACTAAGCCGCACTAGAGGCGCGCTAGCATTTTTAGTGCATGCTAATGCTGGAGATGCCCATAGGAATATAAGGGCTTCTCTAACATTTAGTGCACCTTAGCAAACAGGGCCCATGGTTTATAAAAATAGACAATATCAATATATTTCTAAACCAAATGGAAGTATAATACAGTTAATATGCATCCATTTTTGTATTAAATACTATCCATGCGGTCTTAAGTATTGAGTATTACTACATGTAACAACATATTAAAACATTTGTGACATGACTAGAAAGAGAGAAAAATTTGTATGTGCATGGGAGATGCAACACTCCATTTTAAATAGAATATTGAGATGGCTATTGAGATTTCCAGGTTGGGACACTCACAGTTCCCCTGGTATTTTATGAAAGGCTGTGCAAAATACAGAGCCTTAATCAGGGGCAACAGGGGCAGCCTCAAAGGGGTCCACGTGCCTAGGGATCCCATGCTTAACCGAGTCAGCATCTCTGCTTCCATCCCCTCTGCCTCTGAGTCTCCCCCCTCAGTCTGGTGTCTGCCCCTCTCTCTGAACCCTCCCTCTACGTTCCGGGATCTCCCCCTCTCTCTGATCCCCCCCCCCACCCACATTGTTCCTTAATTTGTGTCTCTCCCTGAGTCTATGGCTCATGGATGGTAGCAGCGATTTACCTGTGTTGCCAGGGGCCGGTCCTGGAATTTCCCTCTGAAGCATCCAGTCCTATCCCTTCTGACATAATTGTTTTTGCAGGATTGAGATGCTGCAGAAGAAGATGTCCGAGACAGGCCCCTGGCAGCGCAAGTGAATAACTGCTACTGCTGGCGAGTCGTTGAATTAGGGGAGAAATACCGTTTAAGTTAGAGAGAGGGGGAGATGCTGGAACATGGGAGGGGGAGGTGTTCAGAGAGGAGGCAGATGCTGGAGCATGGTGGTGGTTCATTTGAAATTTAAGTTTGGGGAGCCCACCAAACTTGTCTGCAGAGAGCTCCACAATTGTTAAAGCTGGCCGGGTGGGAGCAGCAATTTTAAAAAGCTGCTCGTGGAGAAAAAGTGTGTTCTGCACTTCCTAAACTACCTATTTATGCAGCATTGATCTTCCCTTTATCCCTGTATGCCCAACAAATTAAGACCTCCTGAATTCCTCTGACAGTATATATTAGCATCTCCTCCTCCCCAAATTCCTCTGGCAGCATACACAATCACCCTACCGAAACCTTACCCAACAAGGGTAGCTCCCAATGAAGACCCCTATCTCTTCTTTGACAGCTTGTCCCCCATACAGCAAGACTACTGCTAGAGGTTAGCGGCTGCCATTTTTAAACCCAGCCCTGAAAGAGACAGAAGTGAGAAGAGATTGCCCCTACCGCCACCACCCCCCACTAGATACCAGGAAGACCCCCCCCCCCCCGGTATAACGCAAAGGAGTGTTGGAGGATGAGAGCCTTTATGGTGGGGTCTTGTGGTGCTTATGTATGCTGTTAGGGAGGTTTAGGGGAGGGAGAAATTGGTGTTAGTGCTGTTGAGGAGTTTGGGGGAGGGGTTTTTCATTGGCTTGTGCACCAGGTATAAAGGCTCACATGGAGATTGATTGGTCTCCACATGTATTCCCTTTGTAAAATGGGGAATACACATGTAGGTTATCAGCTAGCCCAAATCTCACCCTATGCAACCCACACTACACCAGCCTAAAATCTGTATGTGATGGGGATCTCCAGATGTAAAAAGCATCTGTCTAAAATTGCTATTTGTAGGCGTAGCTGATCTACATGTGTAAAAGGTGCTATTTACACTTGGAGATGCTTCTAAAATAACACCCAAAATGGTCATTCAAAATGACAAAGGATATCGATAATGAAGTGACATTTGAACCTTGAGTTCTGAGAGTCATAGCCCATTGCTGTGTCCAGAAGGCCTCTCCTTTCCAAATTAGGGTGGTAGGTATTAACGTGTGTTGTGTGTGTAAATTGTATGCTGCTTAGAGTTTTAGATCATGTGGCACACAAATGTTTTAAATCAATAAACACACACAATTTTTGCCATTTAATGCACTGACCTCCCAGCACAACGCCATCACTACTTCTGCAACAAGCAAAGTTCACTCGTTGGCAGGTAACCCCACCAGTGGGTGAGTCCCCCGGTTTTTTATCTTTACTCGATCTCAGAGCAGACATATGTCAGGCTAGATTTCCATTTACCTTTGTAATTTTCACACTATCATGTGAGAGGAAAACATTTTTTTTTGTTCCCATGGAACATCATGGGAAGTGGCTTCTTCTATATTATCAGAGATGGTATTTAACAGGTGATGATTTGGAGAAAGTGAAATAAATCTCAGTGAACCTGGACTCTGTAGTAGGCCAGTCAACAAGCTAAGGAGCAGCAAATCATCTGACCAGATGGTGGCAGTGTTTGAAGTGGCCCATTAGCAGAGGTAATAGAGGCTGTCATCAGTGTAACAATGTTTTGGGCATGTTTAGGGCAGAGATGGAAGACAGTGATGGGGAAAAGACTGTAAGACCCGAGGAAAGGGAAAGCTTCTTTCGGGTCACATATGGTAATAAATAGAAATAAAACAAAATAGAGAAAATAAAATAAGATGATACCTTTTTTATTGGACTAAATACATTTTTTGATTAGCATAATCAAAAAATCATTTGTGGTCTGAAGAAGGGTTACCTTCAAAAGCTTATCAAAAAAATGTATTGTTAGTCTAATAAAAAAAGGTATCATCTTATTTTCTTTTCTATGTTTTGTTTTATTTCTATTTATTTCCTTTAAAAGTGGACTAACACGGCTACCCCATTACTTTACCCAAGGTCACATTTATATATGGCTGCACTCTCAGTGGACGAATCTTAACTGGGCAGACTTGATAGAACATTTTGGTCATTCTCTGTACTTGATTACTATGTTGTTATGTGCCCATATCCTGACTGACCTGTGAGAAAGGGGATGTGAGATTGAGGCTTTGACAGTAACACAATGGCGGAAAATTACAGTTTATATGTGGGAACGATGTGTGGCTTGTGTCCATGAATGCATTCCCTACATAGAGAAGACAGACTAAAACAAACAATCTAAATGTGAAAATTTTCTTTTGTTTTTACCTTTGGACATGGCTGTGCATTTCAGCAGTTACTTATGCCCTGCAGCTTCCTAAGGCATTAGTGGTTTGTTTTGTAACTGTAGTATTATTTTTGCATGTACTGAGTGCTGGAGTTTTCCCAGTTTTTTTCCTTTGAGGATGGATTGATTAAATGTTTCAGAATGTGTGCAAGTGAGGCACTACAAGGAATAAAGTCTACGTGGATGGTTTTGGTTTCCTGCCATTAGTTCACAGTTACATCATAGCACAAGCATGCTCAATTTAATCGCTTCATTCTTATTTATTTGTTTGGAGTCATATTTTCACAGTAGTAGCTCAAGGTGAGTTAAGTTTTAGGTACTTCCCTGTCCCCAGAGGGCTTATAATCTTTTACTAAGCTGCATAGGTGCCTACGCACACCAAAATGGACTTACCACCCAACTAGCTCGTGGATCTTGTGGTAATTTCATTTTTGGCGTGCACCCAAAAAATAATTTTTATTTTCGGACGCGCATAACAGATGCATGCCAAGTGGCATCTGACGCGTGTGGGTCCTTACCGCCCAACTTCTTTACCACTAGGTCTATGGCTGGTGGTAAGGTCAGAGCCCCAAAATGAACGCGCGGCAATTTTGATTTTGCTGCACGACTATTTTTTGGGGAAAAAAGGGACCTTTTTTACAGGCGCTCTGAAAAATGATTCTGTGCGCGCCCAAAACCCATGTCTACACTACCGCAAGCCACTTTTCAATGTGCCTTTGTAAAAGTACCCCTGTGTTTGTGCCTGAATCAATGCAGGGTTAAGTTACTTGCCCAAGATTACAAGGAGCAGCAGCAGGATCTGGACTGGGCTTTCTGGTTGTTAGCCCAATACTTTAACCACTAGGCTACTCTTCCACTAGACTTAGAGTGGGGTGAACCCAAAATACTTTATTAAACATCTTTTTCTGTTCTGTTCATTTCTCTATTCAGATCCAGTTCAGCTCTTGCTCTAGGTATGGATAGCAAACAGTTTAATTCACCAGTCTGCTTACATAGTAGTGAATCAATGAATTAACCCTTTAGCGATTGCTCCAAAGCAATGGAAATTATTCACGTTGGGTAACACAGAAAAATGATCTTGCCTATTCATACAAGAGTCTTATTGGATAAAAAGTCAATTCCGTTTTTTTCTCTGGAAGAAGAGAGATGGAAGGGCTAACAGGCTCTCCTGGGCCTGTTAATTCCAGATGTCTGATGTCTTAGTCCACAGCCTTGGGCCCAGCCATCAACCCTCGTCTGATATACTTTTTGTTGTGTGCCGTTGCCTACGGCCTAATATTCCTTGACAAAACAATGTAAAAAATACACATTGATCTAACAAAGAGGCTAGAGGTTTAACTGTATGTTGTCAAACAGATTTAATTGGCATGTAAAGTCATTCCAATAAAGAATGTATTTGCAAAATGGATTATCAAGTCCATTTAACAAACAGTGAAGCTGTGTGAAAAATACTGGACGTTTTTACAGCATTTGTAAACCATCCCCCTCCAACTGTCTACTACTGTCACAGTACAACAAGTCATCACTAATGATAACAGTGATAAGACTGAAGCTCAAGAGGAAATTACTAGTGTTGAGAACAACTTTGCTGTAAAGGAGAACCTCCTAAGTCTTCCAGCGAATAACTGAGCTATATGTTTAACAAGGCGTGTACCACTGCTCCTATGTCATGACTCATTTGAACATGCCATCTGCCTAGAGACAGGTTAAGATGAGGGATGTGGGTCCATTGTGACTTGTAGCAGTCTAGCACGAGGAAGAACAAAGCACCTACTTGATGCTGGCCCTCCAAAAATGTGAAAAAAGAATGAAAAGTGCCTCAAATTCAAAATTTACCATGAGTGAAAGGATGAGAATCAAAATAGCAGATAGCAAGCAGTCTACGACAGCTCCCTAATCCTTATGATTTTAATTAGGAACATTAGGATATTTAGGAAGCAATTTTAGAAGGTTTACATGTTTAAATAGCCATTTATACATGTAAATTGACATCTACACATACATAGGGATTTAAAGAAATGATGTCACTTATACATGAATGCCGGCTCCATGCACAGATTTGAAGGGGATGTGCTCTAGGCAAACTTTAAAATTGTTTTATACAAACTTTAAACAATTAAAAGAAACCCAAAGAGCTGAAGTGGAATTTGAACCTGGGCCCCTTGGTGCTCAATCCACGGCACTAACCATTTTAGGCTATAGAAGTTTATTAAGAATGTCCATACCAGTGGCTTAGCTAGGAGGGGCACCAGGGGAGCGACCGCTCCCTCAAGTAGACTTCGGACAGCACCGGTGCCTAGTTTTCAGGTGGTCCATCGCACCTACGCAGGGTGCTCTCACGCCCCTCCACTCTTCCGGGCATTTCAACCTGGCTACGCTTCTGGTCCATAGCACCTGAAGCTGTCATAGAGTCCAATATCCCTTGCTAGTTTCATACGGAGGAGGGAGTGGGGCAGCAACCGCTGAGGGATTAAGGAAGTGACTTGTTTTAATCCCTCCAATGGGAGATCTGCTCAATGAGAGCACCTTTCTGTAAGCTGGACGTGCCAAGTACCAGGTCTAAATAACATCTATCTTTGTAGACATAGATGCCCATCCCCTTTTGAGATCGGAGATGGACGTCCATATTTTGACCCCTCTCTAGTCTCGCCCAGACCACACCCCCTTGCCAGGATATGGATGCAGTTTTAGGCATCCATATCCTGGCTTTATAAAGTCAGAATATGGACATCCATGCGATATGGATGTCTAAATGCCAGTTTTCAGACGTCTAGAACAAGAATAGAGCTTCTAAGATAAGCACCATAGACAGACAAGATGGGTAGGACAAAGCTAAAGAGATAAGTAAGTGCAAAATCCACCGCTAATGCTAACAAAGCCTCATCTGATGTGTTCTTTTTTGGGTGTGTTTTGTTTTGTAAACTGCCCGTTTCCACTCTATATGCTTCCACATACATGTATGTTTTCTTTGACTCTATATGCACTTTATAGAAGGGCAGGGACTTAGTTATCAACCTGGGTAACCTTTGAGATGTGTTATTTTACCACTGACTTGTGCTGTTTGAACACAGATCCCATTATATGCAGTGAGACCTGGTTACTAATAACTGGGGTTAACAGTAAAATGACACATCTTAATGGTAGCCCACTTTAACTTCTCACCTCAGTGTTCAGTGAGACTTTTGTAAAATATATTGCAATGTTGAAAGTCCCAACTTGGACATCCCTTTTCCAGCCTAGATGCACTATGCAAAATTGGGCTGTATATCTGGCCATTAGGTTTTACCAGTAAATGGCTGCAAAGAGCTCATTCCTCAAGGGCTGAGTGCAGTTTCAGCAGCACACCCAGCCCTACCAAGCTGGTAAGTTGTAGCCTGTTCTTCTGGGCAGGCTCGATTAAAAAGTCCTTTTAATAGTTTACATGTAAGCACAGTGCTACAGGTGCTTGCTTATAACAAAAAATAGGTTTAACATCATGAAATGATAAGTGCTATTATTTAACATAACAACAGAAAAAAAAATATTTTAAATTCACTGTTAAGTATTTTTAGCTAAGCTAAACACCCCTGGCCAAATGTCCTTAGTACTTCTTTCTCTTTCATAATTTACGGGTCTAATATCTTTTGCCAGTGATTAGTAAGAGTCAGAAATTCTGTAAATTTCTTCAGTTTCTGCAAAACTATGTCAACATCGGAAAACAATATCCCTGCAAAGTAGTATTGTAAACTTGCAAAATGTCTTCAGCTGCTCGCCTTTTGTTGTGCTATGTTCATTTCTTTTCATTTCTTTGAGGTCAGGATACCTGATATGTTGTGTCTTTTTTATTTCACTGACCAAAAGCTGTTTAGTTCTAGATGTTTGTAAAGTAGTTGGAATGAAGATTTGAGGGGTTATCTTAGAGGCCTCTCCATATTGCACACACTTGTAAATGGTAATTTCAGAGAGCCACGCAAAGATCCAAACCATGCAGAGATTTAAAGGGGGTGTAGTGTATGCGTGCCTTGGGCAGGGCAAAAATCTACACATGCATTCCCTAGTTTAAAAAGGGAATACATGTTTATGGGGAAAAAATTTCCCCATCAGGTTTTATACCAGTGCACAAGCAGCATGCACAGATTTTAGTAGCCAAGTGGTTAATGCAGCAGCCTGAGAACCTGGGGAACTGGGTTCAATTCCCACCGCAGCTCCTTGTGACTCTGGTCAAGGTACTTAACCCTCTATTGTCCCATGTGCAAAATAAGTACCTGTATATAATATGTAAACTGCTTTGATTGTAACCACAGAAAGTATATCAAGTCCCATCCCCTTAAATATGTGCTCATTTCAGTCAGGGCTTTACACAGGCCTTAATCCTCTGTTGTTTGTTGGCCTTAATCCTCTGTTGTTTGTTAGCCTTTAAAAGGAAGAAAAATGAAAATGCCTCACTACTTAATTGGGGCACTTACAGGTTTGTAAAATGGGCCAGCTACACATGGAAATTGCTGCTTCTTCTATATGGAAGCTGCCGGATTCGTGCTGCTTATTTTTCCATCTGTATATTTGTAAAATTGCTGCTTCTGCTGTGCATACTGGTAAGGTAAATACACATGCCCTTCGGGATATCCTTATAGATATTTTGCAAAAGTCTCTGGGGTCCTTTTACCAAGGTGTGCCGAAAAATGGCCTGTGTTGGTGTAGGCGTGTGTATTGGACGCGCACAGGTCCATTTTTCAGCGTGCCTCCAAAAAAGGCCTTTTTTTTGGGGGGGGGGGCGCAAATGGACGTGCAGAAAAATAAAAATTGGCACGCGTCCATTTTGAGCAGACCTTACCACCACCCGTTGACTTAGCAGTAAGGTCTTACGCACCAGGGCAGTAGATAGTAAAGGGAGGGGAGGTGACGGGGGAGACAGGGGAGTGGAATATATGACCCGGGGGAGGGGAATATGTGACAGGGGTGGGGCAGGGGTGGGACATGTGTCCTCTTTTTCAGAGGACAAAATATGGTAACCCTAGGTAAAAGGCTTGGCAAGTCTTTAACAAATGCAGTTGGGAGCTGCATTTATTGCTACATATGGGAACTTAAAATTCATTTTCCTTTCTGCTCCCTTGTAGTAGGGAGCTTTGGCTATCTGCACATTAACTGTTGAATGATAATTGCTGTGCCCCTTGCCCTGCTGTCTGAAAAGTGATAGAAAAACAGAGTAGGACCATCACAAGAGATGGGCAAGAAGGGCAAGTACTCTGCCTGGATACCAAGCTGGATGGGAAAGAGAGCGCCATATGGGCCTTTTGAATCAGCCTGTGAGTATGTGAACCTGAAAAGGAAGGAAGGCCCTGAAACAACTTTTACTTGGGACACAGTTTTATCCAGAGACTGTCCTGCCTCTGAGGTGGTGTTCTTGTGTGGCACAGGGGCGTAGCCACAGGTGGGCCTGGACGGGCCCAGGCCCAGCCAGTTTCCCTCCAGGCCCGCCCAGCCCCGGGTGTCAGCAGGTGGGGAGGGGGGTGCTCTGCTGGCGCTGCAGTCTCCACCTGCCTACCAGCTCCACGATCGACGAGCAGACGACCCTCGTCTTTCATCCGGCATCGAGTCTTAAAAAAAAAAAAAAAAAAAAAAGCCCGGAGAAACGCCTCGCGTCTGCTGTGCACTGCTGTAAAGCAAGCAGCAAATCGTCTCGTCGGTCCTTCCTTCACTGTGCCCGCCCTTGCGGAAATAGGAAGTTACATCAGAGGGCGGGTACACAGTGAAGGAAGGACCGACGAGACGATTTGCTGCTTGCTTTACAGCAGTGCACAGCAGACGTGAGGCGTTTCTCCGGGCTTTTTTTTTTTTTTAAAGACTCGATGCCCGATGGAAGACGAGGGTCGTCTGCTCGTCGATCGTGGAGCTGGTAGGCAGGTGGGGACTGGGTCGTGCAGGGGGGCTCAGATGGGATGTCGGGGTGGGGTAGGGAGGGGTTCAAATTTATAGTATTTAACTTTTAAAGTTCATGGGGGGGGGGGGTAGAGAAGGGAAGAAGAAATGCATGCCCACCCAACCTACCCACTGGCCCACCCAAAAATTACATTCTGGCTACGCCACTGGTGTGGCAACATCTGCCAGTGGGGTTTCCGCTTGAAAGTTGTGTTCCTATACGTCTCTGTCTTAGAGCTCTGGGTCATATCATCCACAGTGTGCAAAGCCTGCCAAAATTAAACAGGAGGTGAACCTAGGTGTCCCAGGTAATGACATGTTATATGTATTCCAGCTACAAGACCGCCTTTGTTCTGGATTACTTCCATCAACATTTTCAGTTTCCCTCTTGTTGAAATATGTGGTTGACAGTATAGTTCATATTGTACCACATGACAGGGCTAGATCAGTGATAATACCTCTGGAGTATTTGTGAGGGCCCGTTGTTGAGAGGGGGCCTCCATGTACCTACAAGGTAGAGAGGAACAGGCAGCAATGACAAAATAGGAATCCCAAAAGGGCAAAGAAATGGGGCCATTGGTCAACTAGGATGACTCTGTTTCCCATTCATTGCGGTTTTTCTCTTTCTTTTCTCCATAGCCAAACCCCCTTATTCCCTGGTATAGGGGTGCCTTTATTCTCCCACCCCTGCATACCTACTTAAGCTATTCTTCTTGCAAAGCATCTCGAGTCTGAAAAACACTTAGGGGGCAATTCTATAAGAAACAAACCTAGATTAAGCGTCGTGTGTGCGTAAGTTTCTAGTCATTTACCCTCATAAGTATTACTACTACTAATCAATTCTATAAGTACATAAGTATTACCATACTGGGAAAGACCAAAGGTCCATCAAGCCCAGCATCCTGTTTCCAACAGTGGCCAATCCAGGTCACAAATACCTGGCAAGATCCCAAAAAAGTGCAAAACATTTTATACTGCTTATCACAGAAATAGTGGATTTTCCCCAAGTCCATTTAATAATAGTCTATGGGCTTTTCCTTTAGGAAGCCATCCAGACCTTTTTTAAACTCCGTTAAGCTAACCACTTTTACCACATTCTCTGGCAACGGCCATAAATGGGCGTGCTATTCTGGAAGTACACACCAATATTCAAAAGCATGCACTTTGCAGGTGGCACTTAAATGGGTGAAGTGGAATGGGTAGAGGTGAATCGCTTGTTTAATCTTTCCAAAAATACTAGGACTAGGAGGTATGCAATGAAGCTACTAAGTAGTAAATTTAAAACAAACCAGAGAAAATATTTCTTCACTCAATGTGTAATTAAACTCTGGAATTCATTGCCAGAGAAGGTGGTAAAAGCAGTTAGCTTTACAGGGTTTAAAAAAGATTTGGACAAGTTCCTAAAAGAAAAGTCTGTAAGCCATTATTAAGATGGACGGGAAAATCCACTGCTTATTTCTAACATATGCAGCATAACATCTGTTTTACTGCTGTGGGATCTTGCCAGGTACTTGTGACCGGGATTGGCCACTGATAGAAACAGGATACTGGACTTGATGTACCTTCGGTCTGTTCCAGTATGGTAAAGCTTATGTTTTTATGAGTCTGGGCAGAGCATGGGCAACGCACACAGTTATGCACATAGATTATAAATACTATGGGGCCCCTTTTATTGACGTTTAGTTTGAGCTGACAGAGTGAGTGCACGCTAAGTGCTAAGAAGCCCCCATAGGTCTAAAATGGGCTTCTTAGCATTTAGCACACTCTAAGTGTTAGTAAAAGGATCCCTATATGCGTGAACTTTCATGATTTAGGTGTGAGCGCTCTATGACTGATGAAGTAGTCTTAGATAAATTATACACACATAGTTGCCTTGCTACACTAATATTCTACAGTATAAAGTTGGTGCCAACTTTCCTTTGTAGACTAGGCTGCAGATAAGCACCTTCTTGGCATCTAAATATAGTTGTCCCTTAATAGAATTACCCTCTTAAAGAGTCTATTCCACCTATAACCAGAGTTTACTATGTCAGAAAACAAGGAAAGAACATTCATCAGACACTTTTGACATTTCTGGGTTTCTAGAAGGGTCCTGTGCTTTGGTATCTTCTGCCACGTTGATTGCTTCCTTTGCTTTGGAGGCAGATTGTAACTGGCTCTTAAGACTGTATTCCCTATAAAGGAGGTTGAATTTTTGGGTCATAAGGTTCAAATGGTATCCACCTGGACAGTTCCCACCCAGGACTTCCCCCAGTCATTTCCCACTCTCCCTGTCCTTTTATTTTTTTACCAGAGCTGCTGCTGCTTTTTGTTTTCATTCTTGTAAATGGCCTCTTTTTTTTGTGTGTACAGCATATGAATGTAGACAGAGGAAGTGTCCGCTGACATGGAGGTTCCTCTGGAACAAGGAGCTTAGATTAAATAAATCTAATTAATAAATAAATAGATCTAAATAAATAAAGATGGAAAACAATCTCTGTTTCCCCTTCCACATTCAGCCATCATCCCCGTATACTTGTGCAGCATACGCATGTAGACAGAAGTATAATAATGGAATAACTTTTCATAGGTAGAGTAGTAATTTGTTATGATGAAAAGTTATGCTGGCAGACTAGTTTTACGTCTTTTCTTTTTGGATGGGTGTAGTTTGAGGGGTGTGGGGGATGCAATGCCCCACCCCCAACAAACTGCATGTCTGGAAAGGGAAAGGGATGTGTAAAAGTTAGTGTGTGGGGAGGTATTGCCCCCCCCCCCCCCAAAAAAAAAAAAAAAAGATCTGGAAGGGGAAAGGGAAGGAGATTAATTTTCTAGTGTGTTTTGCAGGTTTTTGGGTTATGGATTGGAATGGTCCTCCCTGGTGTGGTGGGAATTGGTGAGTGGGAACTGTCCAGATGGAAACTGATCTAGAACCGTTCAAATATTTCCTGACCTCTGTAGATCCGCACAGCTCAGGAGAAAGGTTTTCTTGGCCTTGAAGTCTGAACTTCCGGCTCTGGGGGGAATGTTTTTTCTTCAGTTTCCGTATTTAGTTGTTGGATTCTAAGTCATATGTGTTTTTGGACCTAGAACATTTCAAGAATTTTCTGGAAGCAAGAAAACTTCCTAAACCTATTTTAGGGGCCCTTTTACAAAGAGGCGGTGGGGCTACTGTCGAGTTTGCGTGCGGCAAATCGGCCCTACCGCCAGGATCACCCTGGAGCCTGGTGGTAGTTCCGGGTCTGCCACGTGCCATTTCTGGCACTAGAAAATATATTTTATTTTCTAGCACCAGTGGGTAGGGAGTGGGCATGCCCGACAGTAATTGGGCAGCGCTGCACATTGGGTTACCGCTGAAGCCCTCACCACCATTTACTGGCCCTTAAAAAAAAACCTTTTATCCACTGCGGTAAAAGGTGGCCTTTGACGCGTGGCAGTCCCACTGACTGACACCACTGTAGGCCATCTGTTACCACTGCTTGTTAAAAGGGCCCTTAGTTTCCACTCCTTCCTTTAATTTAGTTTAAAATGGACTTATGTAAAGCACAGCAGGTTTTGGATTTAAGACATTTTCTGAGTTTTCCCTTATATTTCTAGTTTGAATTTCCTTACATTTCCTAAGTATTGTGGTATATTACTCCTTATGTTTGTTGTTAATTTATTGAATTGATAGTTTGTTTTAATTTCAACTAAGTGATGATTTTCTGTGTATGAAGAGTTGTCTTGATTGTATTTTAAACTTAATTTTTAAAAGGGGGTAATTGGATTAAGAGGTCTAGAAGGCACTATTCTAGCTAATTTTTAGAGATATATGCCAGCCCAAATTCTGTAGAAATTGTGCCTAAAATTAAACTGCAGATAGTGTTACACCTGTTTAGAAACAGGTGTAAATGTTTGTTCATATTTTGTCAGGTATGCATGTAAATTGTGTCTCTTATCTGTGCTCTGCCCAAACTCCACCCCTTAACATGCCTACACTAAAATCACATACAAGTATGTGTGTCCTTGGCCACATGGAGCAGTCTTATAAGAGGCTTTTCATGCTCATACACGCATATATACGTGGGCAATTGCCTTTATAATAATTCTGTCCTAGTAACTATGGGGATTGAGCAGCTGGGTGTCCTCACAGAGCATGTGGCATCCCATTTCCTCAGTTGCAGCCTTCTGGTTTGAAAGGGTAACCTGCATGGGGGGGAAGGGGGCTGGCAGGGAGGGCATTGTGGTGCCTGTCAGTGTGCAGATGCTCAGTCTCTGTGGTTACAGAGTGCTGTTCTGAGGTTTTGCCAGAAGAACTGGTGTAAGAAGCAATGAAGATATATAGGAGTGGGAAAAGAAATAAAAATTCCTCTTTGCTGGGAAAGTGATGGGGGGGAAGGGGGAGGAAGACAGAAATGAAACAGAGGTGCGTGTGTTAAGGTGGGGAGGTGAGGAAGATGCCTATACAAAACAAAATACCCTGAGGTCCTTGTCTTTAACTTATACAGTAGGGTTTTTTGGGCATACAATTTATTTATTTTGTAGATTTTGCTCACACCTTTTTCAGTAGTAGCTCAAGGTGAGTTACATTCAGGTACACTGGGTATTTCCCTGTCCCTGGAGGGCTCACAATCTAATTTTGTACCTGACGCAATGGAGGGTTAAGTGACTTGCCCAAGATCACAAGGAGGAGCAGTGGGATCTGAACCAGCCACTTCTGGATGTCAAGACTAGTGCTCTAATCACTAGGCCACTCTTCCACTCCTTGGAGTATTGCAGTATGATATGCTACAAACATATGGTAGCATCTTTAAACAAACTAGGCTAGAAGAAGAATGAGGTTTAGTTGCAATATGTTCATATTGTATGTACTGTAGGATTCTCTTGCTTTTGGAGTTAGGAATGGTACTGATCTCAAGTGACTCCGTTCATAAGGATAGAGCTAAATGAAAAGTAAACAAAGTGATGGGGCTGAATGGAATACATCAGAGGGCACTGGAGAACCTTTGGGCAGCTCTGGCTATCTGATTTTTCAATACTTGTTTTTTAACTTTATTTTTTATTTTATTAGGATTTATTTACCGCCTTTTTGAAGGAATTCACTCAAAGCGGTGTACAGCAAGAATAAGTCAAACATAAGCAATAGACAATTGCAGCAGTAAAAATATTCAAATAATACAAAGTATAGCACAGTATACTAATTACAATGTCAACACAGTACGTAATAAAACAATTTAATAGCATAGGGTATAAGCAAAGATGGAACACACTGTAAGAGGGTAAGAGGAGTTAGAAAATAAGGGGGACTAATTTAAAGAAAGTTGCACATGAAGTCAGAGAGGTACTTAAATATTATCTCCTAGGGTAGGAGTGGACAAAAATTTCACCTGCTTCCTGAAATACAGAGAGTCTTGTGTTACGCAAAGTCTTTCAGGGAATGCATTCAAGAGTTTGGGAGCTACTCCGGAGAAGGCTCGCTTGCGGGTTTCACTTCATGTAATGTCCTTTGGAGAGGGTGTGCTTAGGGATACTCCTTGGGAGTTTGTTTAGAGTCGGGAGAGATCCCAGATGACTTGAGACAGAAAGAAGTGGTCCCTCTTCAGAAAAGTGGAATTGTAGAGGAGACTGGGCATTATAGACCAGTTAGTATAACTTCAGCGGTAAGTAAATGACTGAGATTGTTACTAAAATGGAGGATAGTGTAGTGTTTGGTATCCATTGGATTAGGGAAAGGGAAAGGAGATGGATTTGATATATCGCCTTTCTGTGATTACAATCAAAATGTTTTACGTATTATAAACAGTTATTTAATTCTGGGTGACCAGAGAATTGGATTTATAGAGTGCACTGGATGTGGTGTACTTAGATTTCAGGAAGGCTTTTGACATAATAGCCATGTCATCCTACTCTGTAGGGGCAGGATGATGTGGTTTCTATGTTGCATGCTCTTGTAAATTGACTTGATTACTGGAACATCTTGTATGCAGGGCTTCCCCAAAAGTGGTTTTGCTGATTCCAGCTGATCCAAAGCACAGCTACTAGATTTCTTACAGGGAAGGAATCTTCCAATCACATCACCCTGTTTTACACTTGTTCCACTGGTTTCCAGTGAAGTGCAGAATTAAGTTTGAGCTGCTGTGTTTGGATTGTCAGACCTTGAGATTCCATAAACTGCATTATTTGGTAGATCTCTTGATCCCATACGTTCCCCAGAAATTGCTCCAAACTTCACAATAAACTCTGCTGGCCACCCAGAACCAGGTGCAATTATATTGCAATGACAGAAAGTTTTTGCCTTTCTGTGCCCAAAAATGTGGAACTCTGTACCTTTCTCGGTGTTGTGCTTTTTACTGTGATTTTAAGAGTCAAGTCCTTTGTACCATGCTTTGTGAAATTTTGACTGAGTGTCATGAAATAGAATACAATAAATAAATGGTTCTACGTAGCTTATAAATAAATGGAGTACACTAAGTATGGGCCTTAACGGACCGATTTGGTTAAAACCTTGTTGAATAGGAGGCTGCAAGGGTAGTATTAAATTGAGTTAATCTTAAGGAAAGAGTGTTAAACAGTAGTGTACCACAGAGATTGATCCTTGATCCAGTACTTTCAATGTTGTTTGTTGTAAGCAATATCGCAGAAGGACTATCTGGACTAGTTTGCCTTTTGCAAACGATGCCAAAATTTGCAACAGGGCCAACATTGTGGAAGAGGTGGAAAACACATATATCTAGCAAAGCTTGAGAATTAATCTAGATCTTTGGTCTTCACACCTACTAGGGCCACAAACAGTCCGGTTTTCAGGGTATCTTAATGAGAGAGATGTGCATACAATCAAGGTAATAGGCATGAACATTTCTTCCATGCATATTTTTTTTGTTACATTTGTACCCCGCGCTTTCCCACTCATGGCAGGCTCAATGTGGCTTACATGGGGCAATGGAGGTTAAGTGACTTGCCCAGAGTTACAAGGAGCTGCCTGTGCCTGAAGTGGGAATTGAACTCAGTTCCTCAGTTCCCCAGGACCAAAGTCCACCACCCTAACCACTAGGCCACTCCTCCACACAATCTCAATTTTCTTGCCTTCTCTAATCCGACCATCCAGCATATCTGACAGATTCCCCCAGTGATGTCATCACATTACTGTTAAGAAGTGCACAGGTTCTCTTCCTATTTTCTGGCTTTACATGCTGCTGGTTAGTGTTAACAAACAATACTTTATTTTAAATACAGATACCCTGTGCCTATTCTTTATGCATAAATTATGTTTTTTGTGCATTTTTTAAAGGGTTTACCATTGTTTTCCGTATTATCCGACGTTTCACTTATCCGTCAATGGCTCAGTCCCGTTTACATCAGATAATCAAGACTGTATTATATTATGAAAACTTGACCTGTTGGTAGTCCACAATGACTGGACGTGAAGACCAAGGGCCTAGAGTTTGACAAGTAAGATGAAATACAAAAAAAAAAAAAAAAAGTGCAGTCTCATTAACTCAGGCTGCAAAACCCAAGGGAGCAATGTAAGAGAACACACATCTTCTGTGCACAACAGAAGAGTGGGCCAAACAGGTAATAAAGGCAATGGCAACACCCAGAAGGATGCTTGGGTGTATAAGCGGAGGAATGACTGGCCTCATTTGAACTACTGTGCAGCACAAAAGGTTATAAAGCAGATGTAGTGGATCCAGAGGGTGGCTACTAAAATGGCCAACTGTGTTCATCATAAAGCATGGTGGAACAGACAACGTTCTAAACATGTGTACCCTGAAGGAGAGATTGGGTAGGAGAGATTTGATAGAGATTTTAATGCACAAAAGAAAGGATGTTCGGGAACAAGGGGTCGTAGCATGAGTGTGAAAGGGGAAGTAATCTAAAGAAACATTTCTTTACTGCAAAAAAGGGTTGTAAATGTATGAATGGCCTCCCAGTGAGATGGAGGAGACTAAGATAGTATCTGAATTCAAGACAGCATGAGCTAAGCACCAATAATGTAGAGCTGTGCGGTTGGTGTGGATGGGCAGACCTGATAGATTGTATTGTCTTTATCTGCCATCATTTTCTACATTTACCTGACATTCGTTTTCCTTTTAGGAACCCAGGAGCTGAAACATAACTTCACTCTCATTTTGCACAGATTTTTAATAGAAGAAAGCACCATTTGATATGTATAAGTTGTAGGGTGTCTTTTGGAGGCCAGCATTTGTGTCTTGCGTTTGTTTCTGACTGGTCTCTGTGAGTATTTCTTGTCACTTGGCAGTGCAGCCTAGCCTGGCTGTGGTGTAAACAGGAAACGAGAAGAACCCCACACACAGAGGGGAGGATACACCTGTTGAAGGCTGAGTGAGCAGTAGGTCCCCTTGGCCATGGCTGTGTGCAGAAACAGGATGTAACGGGGTTAGGACAGCTGTTAGTGCCCTTTCTCCTTTACAGATTAATGAGGAGCCAACTGTGACAGATAAAGTGGAATGAGTCAAGGTAATGGTAAATACAGTGCCTGAGGAGCAACATTAATGACTTCAGGGAGCTGCCTGCTTCCACTGTTGAGACTCTCTGTACTTTGCAATTCCTTTATTACAGCGGTGCAGGAAAGAGAAGGAAGGAAGTCATTGGATGGGCTACTTAACATGTATACTCTGAAAAGGGGCACAGCTTATTTTTAGGTTATATTTTGCTTGTAACTGGGACAGTGGTAATGTTTTCCATTGTCAGGCCGAACAGGTCTTGAACCAGCAGCCACTGGATCAGAGGACAGAAACTTGGTCACGGAGCCATGGTCTCTTAGGGTCCTGTGAACCTGCTGTTACCATTGTCCAGTTAACCTAGGTGGTTGAGTTCTGAATACATAGTAACATAGTAGATGACGGCAGAAAAAGACCTGCATGGTCCATCTAGTCTGCCCAAGATAAACTCATATCTTGAATAATTTGTACCTGTCTTTTTCAGGGCACAGACCGTATAAGTCTGCCCAGCAGTATTTCCTGCCTCCCAACCACCAGTCCCGTCTCCCATCACCGGCTCTGGTACAGACCGTATAAGTCTGCCCTCCCCTATCCTAGCCTCCCAACCACCAACCCCTCTTCCCCCCACCTGCTCCGCCACCCAATTTCAGCTAAGCTTCTGAGGATCCATTCCTGCTGCACAGGATTCCTTTATGCATATCCCACGCATGTTTGAATTCCGTTACCATTTTCATCTCCACCACCTCCCGCGGGAGGGCATTCCAAGCATCCACCACCCTCTCTGTCAAAAAATACTTCCTGACATCTTTTTTGAGTCTGCCCCCCTTCAATCTCATTTCATGTCCTCTCGTTCTACCGCCTTCCCATCTCCGGAAAAGATTTTTTTGCGGATTAATACCTTTCAAATATTTGAACGTCTGTATCATATCACCCCTGTTCCTCCTTTCCTCCAGGGTATACATGTTCAGGTCAGCAAGTCTTTGGTCATACGTCTTGGAACGCAAATCCCATACCATTCTCGTAGCTTTTCTTTGCACCGCTTCCATTTTTTTAACATCCTTCGCAAGGTACGGCCTCCAAAACTGAACACAATACTCCAGGTGGGGCCTCACCAACGACTTGTACAGGGGCATCAACACTTCCTTTCTTCTGCTGATCACACCTCTCTCTATACAGCCTAGCAACCTTCTCGCTACGGCCACCGCCTTGTCACACTGTTTCGTCGCCTTCAGATCCTCGGATACTATCACCCCAAGATCCCTCTCCCCCTCAGTACCTATCAGACTCTCCCCGCCTAACACATATTACCACTTAACCACATAACTGCCGACTCCACCCCGGACCGCCCACAGAGTAGCCGGCTATGGCTTTAGCGGTTAGTGCTGATATTCATAGGCACTAACTGGTTAATTGCCAGTGAATATCAGCGGATAGCCCTGCACAAACAGTTTAACTGGCTAGGACCCTCAGCTTGCCGGTTAAATTTCTTTGAATATCAACCACATTTTTTCTATCAGGAAATTTGGCCATGTTTAGAGGGGTGTTTTACAGGCCCAGTAATGAGCAACCCTGATTAGTGGCAGTATGTAAATCATTTGGTATACAGGCTCACTGCCAGTGTCACAGACTTTTGAGATCTGCATCTGGTAACCTTATAGCAGAACTGGAAAAGTACATAGAAAGGCATAAAAAATGATAAAGAAGATGGAACAGCTTCCTTCTGAAGAAAGGTTAAACAGATTAGGGCTCTTGATCTTGGAGAAGATGACTGAGAGGCAATATAGATGCTTATAAAATCATGAGTGTGGTGGAACAGATAAATAGGGAAATGTTGTTTAGGTTTTCAGATTGTACTAGGACTAGGCAACACTTCATGAAAAGATAGCAGATTGAACACAGGAGATGTGGTCATAATAACAACTAATATAGATGGGTTTAAAGGAGTTTGGAAAGTTTCTACAAGAGAAGCCTATAGACAAGTATTAGCCAAGTAGACCTCAGAATGGAATTCCTTATCCCTGTATGGAACTACAAGAAATTGATGGATCTACTGAGTACTTCGTAGTGATTGGATTAGTTCCCAATAGAGAGAGCATACTGGAGTTTTTCGGACGTATGTTCTTGTTTCTATGTTCCTTCTACTCTGTTTTTGATTTGTGGTCAGTTCATTTCTGTGTTCCTTTTTTGCTTGAATCCCTGATCCCTGCCCTCCTGGATCTTTATCTTTCCCTAGTTCAGTGGTTCTCAAACCTGGTCCTGGAGGCACCCCAGCCAGTCAGGTTTTCAAGATAGCCACAATGAATATTCATGAGAGAGATTTGCCTGCAGTGGAGGTAGTGCATGCAAATCTCTCTCATAAATACCCATTGTGGATATCCTGAAAACCTGACTGGTCGAGGTGCCTTCAGGATCAGGTTTTGGAACCACTTCCCTAGTTCCATGTATCAGGGGCAGCAAAACATCTTTTTGATGCATGGGGTGGAAGAAAGCCAACAAAGCTACCTTTAACCCTTCCAAGCTCTCTAGTTGCTTATGCTGTGTGGGTCACAAAGGCCCCACCTGTGGATGAACTACCCAGTGCAGACTTTTTTATTTTCATCCCAGACCCAGTGGGTGGGCAGTTTTTGGATCCTTTCTAAAAACATCCTTCTGCTCTTTAAGAGATGGGACATCTCTGTTTTCCATCCGAATATATTTCCTTATTGTATTTCAGGTAAACATGCAAAAGGAGGGCAAATATGGTTATAGTAATTCACAGTGGTTTGCCTGTGGCAGTCCTGTACTGGGCATGGCTTCATGGCTTGACTCACCTGTTTGATTTCCAGGTATGTGCTTTTTAACTTTCCTGCCTGAACCTGTGTGTGCCTATAGCATTTCTTTAAATTACTCATACGCGACCCACCCAAGGGACAGGCTGAGACAGGCTGTGATTCACTTCTAATTCAAACAAGCTTGTGGTGTATCAGCAACATGAGGTACACTTATCAAAAAAAGGCCAGAGTATTTTCAGTTAGGGACCTAGGGATAGGGGTAGATGATAGTCTGAGAGACCAGCCCTTTATATATTAAAATATCAGTGCAAGTAAAAGTATTCAACAAAAGTGATGAGTAATTCAGGGATGTGAAGACCCTTGAAGAAGAGGAGATGGGGCAGGATTTATGAAACATATAAGGGTAGAGGCATAGAAAGGTAAGAAGACAATATAGGAGGACAGATGAAGAATCTTGGAAGCATGAATAAATGCTATCTGGTTAGAAGAGAGGAATTTCCCAGCTGTTGCCCCTGGAAGTTTAGTTGAACAGTAAAAAGCTGAAGTGGAAGAAGAGATAACTGCTAGGGTCCACCTTGGGAGTCACGTCAGCACCTCACCTTTAGTATTGTGTTCAGTTGTCGCTGTATCTCAAAAAAGATATAGTGGAATTAGAAAAGGTTCAAAGAGCAACCAAAATGATAAAGGGAATGGAAAGGCTAACGAGGTTAGGGCTCTTCAGCTTGGAAAGGAGACAGCTGAAGGAAGATACCATTGAGGTCTGCAAAATCCTGAGTGATGTAGAACGAATAAAAGTGAATCGATTTTTTTTTTAACTCTTTCAAAAAGTGAAAAGACTACAGATACGCAGTGAAGTTACATGGAAATAATTCTGTGTAAATATTTTTATTGGGGTTTTAAACCAAGAAACAAACGCAGTGCAGCAGACAAAAGATTTCAAGTTTTGAAAGCTAACAAGAAGATGCTGTGAGACAAGAATATTCATACATCCAAACCGAGTACCCCCATATATAGCAAACCTTCTCCCCCAACCTCCCTACCACCACCGCAGCCTACCCTATTCCTTTCTGCCCAAGTCTCCTGTGACATGATTTCCAAAAATAAAATGAACGATAGTAGAGCCATCAGATCTTGAAAGGCATAGCCTCATAATGTCACAAATATAGAGTATTAAAATATGCTGAGTGTATTCTTAATGAGAGGGCGTGCATGTACGGAGTCCACAGCCTGAGAAATCTCTTGTTTGTTCTACTGCTCTGAGAGTCCACTGAGAGCATCTCCATGCTCAGAAGTTCATGCATCTGAATGCGCCACTGTGTAATAGGCGGGGCAGCCTGTATCCACTATAGACAGTGTTTCCCAATCAAAGAGGCCTTGTGTAGGAACAAACCAGAAACTCGAGTGCCCTCCACTATATCAGTGACATCATCCAATAAGCAGTGCTCAGGGGTTGCTTCCCACCAACTATTACATAGGTCACGTAAATAAGTCCAAATATCTATCCAAAATTGATGGTTGGCTGGATAAAGCCATATGTAATGTTTATAGGAAGCATTCAGTGCTCCAAATTTCAGACAGGTCCCATCTGAAGGGAGACCCATCTTTTTGCCTCTAGATGGGTGAACATACATACTCAAAAAAAATTTATAATGAAGCTCCTGCAACTGAACACTCTCTGCAATTTGTGGACCCATTTTTAAACTTCGCAAAAGATTTTACAAAGAGTAAGGTCCAAAATCTTTAGTCCAGCAGTCTATAATTTTCTGCAATATGCTTGGGATCACCTGTTTTTGATAGCCCTCATAGCAGTGACCAACTAGTCCTTTAGTTACAGCAGGAAGAAGCCAACATTCATCAAAACCAGATTCAGAGAAGTCCTCAGCATATTTTCAAAGCAGTGGCTGTATATAATGGTGAAGCTGTAAATGGGCATACCAGTCTGCAGAGTTCAAGTGAAATGCTGTCTTAAGAGCGTCAAAAGACAGCAATATGTGCTCAATCAGCTTCTAATGCATGATGAAGAAATGTCAAACCTGAAGCGGCCCACAAATATTTAGAGCAAAAAGAAATCAAACTGAATCTCCTCCGAAAAGATGCCCAAGCCCACCTCACTGGTTTAAATAAGGGATGTTTCTTTAAATGCTTAGGAAGCTTACCAACCCTGACCTGGGCCAAATAAGCCAAAAACAACAAACAAAAACAGGAAGACAAAAACTCCACAAGTAAGTCCAAACGAAGTCAGACATTGGAGAATGCACACCACTGTGTACGTGATTTTTCTATCCCATAAAATTCCTTTATTTAATTAGTCGAGGATCCGACACAAACTGTGTTTTGGCCTAGAGACCTGCAGTTTGAATGTGTGCCTTTCCTGTTTTTAATGGAGTTCCTTTCCTTTCTGGAATTTTTGGATTGTACACCGCTTTGCTCTGGCTTGGCAACTAGAGCGGTATAGCAAGCTCTAATAAACCACCAACTATAAACCATCAGGGATCCAGATGTATATAAAAAAAGCCAACAGAAGGAGTGGCCTAGTGGTTAGAGCACTGGTCTTGCAATCCAGAGGTGGTCGGTTCAAATCCCACTGCATTTAACCCTCCATTGCCTCAGGTAACAAACTTAGATTGTGAGCCCTCCTGGGACAGAGCTACTACTGAAAAAGGTGTGAGCAAAATCTAAATAAATAAATAAATAAAACAACAAAATGTAAAAAGACACAATGGTAAAAAAAAGGTGTGTGTGTGTGTGTGTGGGGGGGGGGGGGGTTCATCAAACAGGAAGTTAAGTCAGAGGGAGAGCTCAGGGCTGGCACAACAGCAGCTGGTAGGAGTCCTTGCTGCTGGCAAAAAAGAGGATTGGAAAGATACGGGGGGGGGGGGGGGGGGCATTACTGACCAGTTGGTGCTCCTTCTAAGACAGTGCTCAGGGCAGTCTGTCCCCTCCCCCATTTGCTATGCCTACATGTCGCTTGGATTTTATGTGCATAATTGGTAGAATCCCAACTAAGGGCAGTTACACATGTAACTGCAAATTATCCCCAATTATAGCCTATTGGTTAATTCCAATTTGCACAAATTAAGCAATTAAGTTATACGCATAACTGGTATTATTCAATAACTTGCATGCTAAACATACAATTGGGTGTAGTTCTGGATTGTTATGTTTTTATGTTATGTTACCTGGGTCTTATAGAGGGGCATAATCGAACGGGGCCAGCCATCTATATGGCCGGCCCCGTAAAGCGGCGTCCCGACCATATTATTGAAATAAAATAGCAGGCTATCTTTCGTTTCGATAATATGGTCGGAGCCGGCCAAATGTCAGCATTTGGGCTGGCTTTAGAGATGGCTGGCATTGGTTTCCGGCGATAATGGAAGCTAATGTCGGCGATCTCAAACCCAGCCAAATCCAAGGTATTTGGTTGTGGGAGGAGCCAGCATTTGTAGTGCACTGGGCCCCCTCACATGCCAGGACACCAACTGGGCACCCTAGGGGGCACTGCAGTGGACTTCAAAAATTGGTCCCAGGTGCATAGCTCCCTTACCTTGTGTGCTGAGCCCCCCAAAACCCACTCTCCACAAATCTACACCACTACCATAGCCCTAAGGGGTGAAGGGGAGCACCTACATGTGGGTACAGTGGGTTTGGGGGGGGGTTGGAGGGCTCCCATTTACTACCACAAGTGTAACAGATGGGGGGGATGGGCATGGGCCCACCTGCCTGAAGTGCACTGCACCCACTAAAAACTGCTCCAGGGACCTGCATACTGCTGTCAGGGAGCTGGGTATGACATTTCAGGCTGGCATAGAGGCTGGCAAAAAAGTTTTCGGGTTTTTTTGGGTGGGAGGGGGTTGGTGACCACTGGGTGGGGAGTAAGGGAAGGTGATCCCCGATTCCCTCCAGTGGTCAGCTGGTCAATTGAGGCACTTTTTTGAGGCTTGGTCCTAAAAATAAATGGACAAAGTGAAGTCGGCCAAGTGCTCATCCGAGCCGGCCTTCTTTTTTCCATTATCGACCGAAGCCGGCCATGTCTTAACCCAGCCCTGTCCCGCCCCCATCCTGCCCCATCCTGCCTTTGCTACCCTGCTGACACGCCTCCTTAAACTTTGGCCGGCTCTGCGACGGAAAGCAGTTGGAGCCGGCCAAAATCAGCTTTCCATTATACCGATTTGGCCGGGTTTAGGAGATGGCCAGCCATCTCCCGATTTGTGTCGGAAGATGGCCAGTATCTCCTTCGAAAATAAGCAGGATAACCTGTCAGATCTTCCAAAAAAGAAATTCAAGGCTAGGTAACAATTAAGAAAAAAACTGATACATAAATCAGGATATAACAACAAAAATGTAAACTACTAAAATAAAAAAAAAAAAAATAAAATAAAACAATATGTTTTTAAAGCCAACCCTTTAGTAAAAGGGCCCCTTGGCGCACAACAGCTATAGCGCATAATTGCAACCGGCACATGTACGTGGGAGGGGCATTGGTGAGTCAGGTACCACAGCACTTGCACGTTAAGATTGTAGGATGCTGCAGCATTTAGTCATGATCATGTACACTAGCCCTTGACATGACATAAGCGGCTGTGCCTAAATGTTGACGTATAAATGCCAGCTTATGCCAGTATTCTGTATTGGCAATTATGTGTGTATCTGCTGATATAAAATTCGTGCTTAGCATACAGCATCCTAGCACCTAAATTTCAGGCATTGTTATTGAAGGACCTGCAGTGTGGGGCTCCCTCCACCCCAGTGCTTGCAAATGAAGGAATATTTATGTATGTATGTATTTGTTTATGACATGTATGTCCCACATTATCTCAAATAGG
Organism: Microcaecilia unicolor; assembly: GCF_901765095.1. Taxonomy (NCBI): domain Eukaryota; kingdom Metazoa; phylum Chordata; class Amphibia; order Gymnophiona; family Siphonopidae; genus Microcaecilia; species Microcaecilia unicolor. Next base: position 144,803,454 of record NC_044039.1, on the reverse strand, counting down.
ATTCAAGTTCAATGCGGCTCACAATATACCAACAAATATATATACAAGATCACTAATAATAGCATAACATGAAATCCTGATCATATAACATGTTTATAATACATAGGATAGAATGTAAATATGGACAGAGTTGTTGTTATTGCAAGTTTAGTTAGAGGGTTAGTTATTTCCGTTGTTAGAGGTCGATCTTATCAAGTGAGTTTTCAATAGTTTACGAAATATGAGTTAGTTTTCAGTTTGATGGAGTTGTTTGAGCAAAGAGTTTAATCTGGCTGTATTTCGGTATGAAAATCCAGCATTATGGATAGTTTCATATTTGATTTTATTACATTGAGGGACGAGTAATACAAGAAAGTCTCTGGATGATTTTTTAGCATTGTGTGTTCATAGCTCTTTAAGACTCTGCATGTAAGATGGGGATGAACCATAAATTATTTGGTGGGTGAATGCAAATAATTTGAAAAAATGTGTGCATTTATAGGTAGCCAGTGTAGTTTGAGTAGAAGCGGGGTTGCTTTGGAGTATTGAGTAACTTTAAGTACAAGATGAGCTGCTGTGTTTTGAGCAGTTTGTAATTTTCTGATTAGTGAGGTCTTAAGTCCTGCATTGCAGTAATCAAATGGCACCACAGTCCAGTAGAGGCCAGTTCGAATTGGGACAGAAGGCAGTAAGGCAGCGACCTTTATGTAGATGGCATATTTAATATGGGATTGAATTAGTACAAATATGAAATCTCATCTCCTCTTTCTTTAGCATGTAATGGCTCTTATTCACATTTATATTCCCTACCATGGACCATAGAGCCTTCCTTCTGTGATCGTTTCTCTGCTTTAATTCCTTTTTAGGAGAGCTAGATGTGAAAATACAGGTGGACCAAATCAAGGCTGGCTTTAGATGCTCTGGCCCTGCACACAAACTAAGGGGTAGGGCTAGCCAGTACCAGGTGCTCTGAAGCCCTGCATCAGTAACATCGTACAGCTTAACTAAGGGGATGGGTGTGGGGCTCATGTAGTTCTGTAGGCAGTAACATAATTTGAAGTCTAGGCAATATTTCTTCTCACAAATGTTAAGTTAGTGTACCTCACAGAAAGGGATATAAGAATAGCCATACTGGGTCAGACCAATGGTCCATCTATCTCAGTATCCTACTTCCAACAGTGCCAAGCCAGGTCACGAGGGAAAGGGAAATGGAACTTAATATACTGCCTTTCTGTGGTTTTTGCAACTACTTTCAAGGCGGTTTACATAGTATATACAGATAGTATAAGGGTTATGGAGGGCAGTGGAGGGTTAAGTGACTTTCCCAGAGTCACAAGGAGCTGCCAGTGGGAATTGAACCCAGTTCCCCAGGATCAAGGTCCACTACACTAGCCATTAGGCTACTTCTCCACCTGGCAGAAACCCACTTAGTAGCAACATTCCATGCTACCAGTCCCGGGGCAAGCAGTGGCTTCCCCTTTGTCCATCTCAATAACAGACTGTGGACTTTTCCTCCGGGAACTTGTCCAAATCTTTTTTTAAACCCAGATAAAGCTAACTGCTGTTACCACATCCTCCGGCAAAGAGTTCCAGAGCTTTTAACTATTTGTTAAGTGAAAAAATATCTCCTCCTATTTGTTTTAAAAGTATTTCCATGTGATTTCATTGAGTGTCCCCTGATCTTTTTCAAAAAGTACAAAGAGTGAAAAATCGATTCACTTCTATTCATTCTACACCACTCAGGATTTTATAGACCTCAATCATATCCTTAACCGTCTCTTTTCCAAGCTGAAGAGCCCTAACCTCTTTAGTCTTTTCTTATATGTGAGGAGTTCCATCACCTTTATTATTTTTGTTGTTCTTCTTTGAACCTTTTGAAATTCTGCTATATCTTTTTTAAGATACGGCGACCAGAATTGAATACAATACTCATGGTGAGGTTGCACCATGGAGCGATACAGAGATATTATAATATTCTTCCATATGAGCCAACTTTTCAAAATGAGTGGGGGGTGCTGACATTTTTTTTTTTACAGGTGGTGCATTCTCCCCTCCTCCCTCCTCTCCTCCCTCCATTCATATCCAGCAATTCTCCTCTCTCCCCTACCCTCTCATCCATGTCCAGCAAATTCTCCTCTCCCCTGCTCTCCCCTCCCTTCATCCATGTCCAGCGAATTCTCCTGTCCCCTGCCCTCCCCTCCCTCCATCCATGTCCAACAAGTCTCATCTCTCCCCTGCCCTCTCTTCCTTGTCCTACGATTTCTCCTCCCTCCCCTCCCCTCCATGTCCAGTAACTCGACCAAAACACCACCTGCCCATTTTCAACCCCCCCTCTCCGAGTGCCAGTCCCAACCCCAGCCCGACCTCTTCTCCAGCAACAGTCCTCCGCCCTCGCTTTCCTGCATCCCGCCCACAATTTAAAACTCATCTCACCTCGGGGTCCCGGTGGCAGCAGTGAAAGGCGAGCAGGCTCGGCGCTTCAGCCTTCCCTTCTCTCTCAGCTCTAGTCCCGCCCTTGCGGAAACAGGAAATGTTACTTCTTATTTTCTTCCTTTGGATCCTTTTTCCATTCTTTGAAAGATGCTCTTTTGGTTCTAACAGCCTCTTTCACTTCACCTTTTAACCACGCTGCCTGTCGTGTGCCCTTCTTTAAACCTTTGTTAATACATGGAATATATCCAGTGGTGTGCTGGTAAATGTTTAACAACAGGGTCTCTCCCCGGTCCACCTCTGCGCCCCTCCCCCAAATTGCAGAGCTGGCTATAGCTGGGGAGATAGCCTGGGGGGGACAATGCATTACTCCGGGGAAAAAAACATTAAATGATCCCAGGTTCCAATCTAATTCATGTTTAATGTGGGATAAAATGCCATAAATAAGTACATAAATATAAACTTTTAATGTTGAGCACCTGATTCTCAAAGTGGACATATTCCAAACACTATAATGAAAATAAAATGATTTTTTCTACCTTTTGTTGTCTGGTGACTTTGTTTTTCTGATCATGATGGCCCAGTATCCGATTCTGCTGCTATCTGTCCTCTTAACTCCGTTTTCAGGGCTTCCTTTCCATTTATTTCTTTACTTTCTGCTTTTCTTCTTCATTTCTTGCCCTACATCCGTAAATAAAATCTGGGTCCTCCGCAGACTTGACTGTCCAGTGGATCCAGCTTCTGCCTATTTTCTTCATCCATGTGTTTTTCTCCTCTCTTCCTTTTCCCTCATCTCATCTCCTTCCTCACTCCCCTCCATCCATGTCCAGCATTTCTTCTCTCTCCCTTTCCTTCCCTTTCCTCCACCCATGTCCAGCAACCCTCCTCTCTCCCCTGCCCTCCATCCATCCACCCACCCACCTACCTATGTCCAGCAACTCTCCTCTCCCCTGCCCTCCCTCCCTCCATCCATATCAGCAATTCTCTTCTCTCCCCTGCCCTCCCCTCCATCCACCCATGTCAGCAATTCTCTTCTCTCCCCTGCCCCCTCCAGCCACCCATACCCATCGATTCTATCCCCTGCCCCCCCTCCAGCCACCCATACCCATCGATTCTCTCCCCTGCCCCCCTCCAGCCACCCATCGATTCCCTTCTCTCCCCTGCACCCCTCAGCAGCACCTCTCTGCTCTCTCCCCTCGCACTTCCTTGCCTCTTGCTCTTGCCCGTCGCCGTCTTCTCCGTTTATCTTTTTTTAAGCAGTGTTAACACGCCAGCAGGAACAGGCTGCTTCAGACAATCCCAGGGGCCTTCCTTCAGTGTGTTCCGCCCCTGAGGGCTGAAGGAAGGCCCCTGGAATTGGCTGAAACAGCCTGTTCCTGCTGACGTGTTACATTTTTTTTTTTTAAAGCAGTGTTAAGCGCCAGTTCGCGCAGTGAAGCTAAAGAAGAAAGGTTGGGGGGAGGAGAAACAAGCGCTGCGTGTGCTGAAGATGTCCGAAGCCACAGGGGATGCCGTTGACACTGCAGGTGGGGACCAGAGTCCAAATTTTGGGAGCCGGTTGTTAAAGTTGCTACTTTAACAACCGGCTCCCAAAATTCTGAAAAAAATAACAACTGGCTCTCGCAAGCCGGCTCCAGCACACCACTGAATATATGTGGTCCGGGCTACACGCCTGATTTAAAGTCCTAACCTTTGTGGCCGATCCTTTCAGCTCCTTTTTAACCGTGTTCCTCATTTTGTCATAGTCACCCTTTCAAAAATGAAAAGCTGCTACAGTAGATTTCTTTATTGACTTCACTCCAGATATCAGCTCAAATTTGATTATGTTATGATCACTGTTTCCCAGCGGTCCAACACTGTTACCTCTCGTACCATGCCTTTATTCCAGTAAGGACTAGATCTAACATAGCTCCCTTTCTTGTCAGTTCTTGGACCGGTTGCTCCAAGAAGCAGTCATTTATTACATCTAAGAATTTTACCTCCCTAGTGCTTCCTGATGTAGCATTTATCCAGTCAATATTGGGATAATTGAAATCACCCATTACAATTGTGGTAACTGGCTCTGTGGATAGAAATTGGACCCTCTGTTGTTTCATATGACTCCTTTCTGATTAAATTTAACCTCGCCAGAGTTGTGTTTGTGTGAAATAAAAAGCCAGAAATCTCCTATTTTAGTGTAGAGCAAATCAATAGGGCATTAAGAGGTAATTTAGTGGCTAAGCTTGCTGGAAGTAGGATCATTCTGCCTGGTTACTGTGAAACAGTTGCTGACTGGTGATGCTGTATGAAATACAAGGAGACAAACAGAAAGGGTGCGGGGGTTGACGTACTCTGAATGGCACTCTGGAAGGCGATGATTCAGGATGGCAGTGGGGCTAAGCTCCCCGTCTCTGTGGTTACCTTTTTCTTGTTCAGATGGAGAGTAAATCCCTTCTCTGTAATGACAGCAGGCAGCGATTGGTCAGTTTCTCCTGCTGGCACGTGCTCAGTTTCTGCACAGCAGCTGTGTTGTGCATAAAGTGGTGTCCCGAAGAGAACTTGCCAAAGGAGAAACAATAATCACTGGAACAAATGAACAAATAAAGCACACTTTTTTTCCCCTTTCTCGTTTCTGTTTTATTCCAGAGATTGGAGTTGCTGGCCTATTCCGTTACCAATACAAATTTAAGTAGGTCATCCGGCCTTCGTCAGATGCTCGTGCTGACAATACTTCTTCATTAAAAAAAAACCAAAACATATCATGAGGCAGACTAACATCAGAAAGCCCCAAAACTCATAGTGTATGCCTGTCTGCTCAAAGGGCAATGCTGAAAGCCACTGTACGGGTAGTAGCAGGGTGTACCAGGTGACAGTGGGCATGATTCACCCAACTTCAAAGCTGAGAAGAATGTACTACCCAAATATCATTCACCGGCTGTGACAAATAAAGATAATTGCATCTTTTAATCAGCCAAATATTTCTCATTGGCTGTGTGTATCCCAATACAAGCGGCAGTCTCTCATAATAGTTCCTTTACAGCTCCTGCTGAATGCATAGGTGCTGAATCTAGACTGGCAGAAAGGTGAGCAGACCGAAGAACAGGCCAAGTAGTCCAAAGTAATCCAAATCACTGTTTATTAGCAACAACACTGGAGGGGTTAGCACAGCGCTTGACTTGGCCAAGTTTCACCCTTACTTTAAGTGCTGGTCAACACCTCCTGCTCTGGACCCCCCTCCCGCCGAAGTCTGGCTATGCCCCTGGCCTGCTTGCCTTTCTGCCAGTCTGGATTTTGCAGACCAACTGCCTACTTGTTTTCTAGGTGCTAAATCTATTCAGGTATGTAGGAATCTGGCATCCATCAAGTAGCAGAGATTAACAGATTCTAAAGAGCCTTAGATCCTCTCTCTCAGCAGCATCCTTTTTCAGTCTCCTGCACATGCATTTCTGTAACACACATCACCTTCCGTAAGTACATGCCAACCTAGTTACAAAGGATACGTACATGCAACAAACATTGGTATGATATCATAAGCTTCTCTTCAAATAGAACCTATGCTAAAATTTGTTTTCTAGTGTTTGCTTTCTGTATGGTTTTAATTTTGTGCGTTAAACCTTATTTGAATGTATTCACGATTATATTTTACATGGAAGTATGTTTCTAATTTTATTTTAATGTATTAGGATGATATCTGTTCTGGATTTTGTTACTTTGTTATTGTAGCTGCCTTGAACTCTGTCATAGAAGTAAATAAAGAAAAAGACGACTAATGTGTGACCTAAGAGAAGGACTGTATATATGTAAAATAGCCTATATGTAACAGAAGAGCCTGAATTCAGGTCAATAGAGGAATATGCAAGACCAGAACAAGGAAAATAGGTGGTACTGCTTTGTCCTGTTTGTCTCCTTCCTTACCACTCCCCTTCAAACAGGAGTTGCTTCTCCCTCCCCCTCCCCCACATGTAGCTGACCCCCTAGGGCCTATTTTACAATCCCTGGCAGTCTAGGGGTGTAGTCAGGGCAGGAACCCCAGTCACTCCTACCCATGCTGGCTTTTCTCTCAAAATGGCTGCCATGACCTCTAGTGGCAATCTTGCAAGACTGCCGCTAGAGGTCACAACAGCCAGTTTGAGAGTTGAGCTGACATGGACAAGAGCGACTGGGGGTCACTCCTGCCCTGACTATACCACTAGATCACCAGGGATTATAAGGTGAGGGGGGAGGGGGTGCTATTCTTTGCATTAATTTTTTTGTGTAATGTGATTGCAGGTAATGCAGTTATGATCTTGCATAATACTTTATATAGTAAATAGAGTGCTCCAAATAAATGCTTTTGATACAAAAGTTTAGCAGGCATTTAAGTCCATAAATTTGGGATGATAAGCTCCTTAGGAATTAGCCTCTCTGTGGAGATATGACATCAGCTGTCCCTCCAAATGTGGGGCAAAGTCAGCCATTGAAAATCACCATGGCTTTTAGTTTTTGTTTTCATTAGTTGAGGTCCATGTGTGTAGAGGCTGTTTTGCTTGGAGGTAAAATATGGTCTTTCATTATTAAAATTATTATATTTATTTTGGTTTGGATACTATTTGGGTGATTCTGAAGAATTTCCAGGCTTTGTTGGGTATGATGAAGATGCAGCGTTTTAAGCAAACTTGCGACGGACAAAAAAGCGCACAGAATGTTGAGTATAATTATGAAAGGGATGGAAAACAAACACGAGGATGTTATAATGCCGTTGTATTGCTCCATGGTGCGACTGCACCTCAAATATTGTGTCCAAGTTTGGTCGCCGCATCTCAAAAAAGATATAAAGGAATTGGAGAAGGTGCAGAGTAGGGCGATGAAAATTATAAAAGGGATGGAACGACTTCCCTATGAGGTAAGACTAAGAAGGTTAGGGCTCTTCAGCTTAGAGAAAAGGCAGCTGAGGTGGTGATATGATAGAAGTCTACAAAATAATGAGCGGAGTAGAGCGGACAGATGTGAAGCATTTGTTTACACTTTCAAACAATAATAGAACCAGGGGACACAAGATGAAGCTAGAATACGGTAGATTTAAAACAAATAGGAGAAAGTTTTTCTTTACTCAGTGTGTAGTTTGACACTGGAACTCGTTGCCGGAGAATGTGGTGGCAGCGGCTGGCCTTACGGAGTTTAAGGGGGGTTTGGACAGATTCCTAAAGGAAAAGTCCATTGAACATTATTAATATTTTTTTTTTGGGGGGGGGGGGGCTTTGCCAGGTTCTTGAAGCCTGGATTAGCCGCTGTCGGAGACAGGATGCTGGGTTTGATGGATCCTTGGTCTTTTCCCAGTATGGCGGTGCTTATGTGCTTGTGACGTGCAAAAACTAGATTCTATGAGAGAGGAACCTGCAGTGATTGTTTTCCAGCACAAGTCTGGTCAGCTTATAGTATTAGAAGGGAAATGATATTACGATGACATGAAGTTTATATATTAGAAAATAAATTGAGATATGTATTGCTCTTGAAAGTAACATCAGAAGGCTTTTTTAATCTGGATTGTGCATCAGGCTGGTATAATGCCCACAGTGTAGACCAGTGTCTGGACTCCTTTACCCTCTTTTAGTAAGAATCTATATCATGCTTGTCTTTAATTAATTTTAAAACTAAATACAAAGCAAGAAGCATCTCAATGCTACTTTCTCTTGTTGCTTGTGCACAATTTGGATAAGCATAAAAAGCTGCTAATCGTGATTTTTTTTTTTTTACACATTCTCACAAAGTTCCTGTCTCAAAGAATATTTAATTATATCTACATTGACTTGAGAACCTAAACGTGCCAGACTTGTTGAGAAGTCCTTGTTAAAATGGCTCTCCCACTGTCAGCCTGTGTGCTTGCAGTTCCTGGGACTGGAGGGCAATAATCTCCTCTGGGTTTAGCAAAGGACTGCTGACTGCAGGCTCTGAAAATCCCCATTGGGCCTCACTGGTTCACATTCACACAACCAAACTTTAGTTTTTGGTTTTGGTTCTGGCTTCGGAGCCAGGCAATAAGTTTCGGCTCCGGTTTCAGCTAAAACTGAAGAAAGCAGTATCCGTCTGCTTCTAATAGGTAGAATAAATTATTTGAATTCTGAGTGTGTGATGCAGATAACAGAGATAAATTAACTTATGTCAGATCCATAGATGATGACATATGAGCTCCTGGTTGAGTGCTGGCAATTCAAACATGCTTATGGTTCTTGGTCTTCTTTCTTTTTTTGTTTTAAATCTGCTTATCTTTTTACTTTTAGAGGGGGCATCAGTGATTGCTCTATGGCAGGTAGCAGGGCAGTTACTTATTAAACATAACACAAAAATGCAAATTAAAGCTAATTAAATTAATATTTTCATTCCTGCTTTACAATCCCTTGCAAGACAGGAACTGAATTACTATCAAATGCTGATGGTCATGATTTTCCTGGCAAGAACAAGGCCCACAAAGCTGAGCTGAGAGATTCTTCTTCTGTAGCTGACCATGTACAGGACATGAGCATCAGACAGGTTCCGCAAGGTCTGGAATGTCTGCATAAAGTACCACACCTTTGTCACTGTTGTGAGATGGGTACCTCCTGGATTTCACTATTAATGAGGCAGTGGCAGAAGTTCAAATTCTGGGCCCACAGGCAAACGTTTTGCAGAGGGCCCCCAAAGCAGAGCCTTGGAGGAGAGGAATCATTCCCTAATGTATATACAGAGTCATTTGATGCAAGATGAATACCCAGGTTACAGGTGTTGGGCCGGGCACAAAGTGGGAAGAAAAGCAAAGCTGGTATTAGTTGCCATAAGCCAGGGCTATCAGGTCTTCTTGCCCACAAAGACCCTTCATCCAGTAAACAGGAAAGCTTTGATCAGTCTTAGGCTGTTGTCTTCATTGGTGACCCTTGGGAGCTGGTTGTTGACAGCCCATTCTTACTTATTTTTTATATCCTGGTTACAGAAGCAGTTCTGCATTCTTCAGCCAGAGGAGAGGGGCACTCAGAGAAACATGATTGCTGATGATCTGGTGAGGCACCATGTTAGATAGAGCTGGGAGCTGTGGTAGAAGCAACTTCTCTTCTGTACTGCTTCTCCTCACCCTCCTTCTCCACTTGTTAAGAGGAAGAGGATGGCACCAGTACAGTACGTCAGGCCTTGTCCTTCTCCTCTGCTGCCTAGGCCTATTGTATTGTGTTTTGAACCGTGCAGCACTGCAGTGTCCTGTGTAGTTCAAAGCTGATCCCAACAGTCCAGTCCAGCAAAGGAGAAGACAAGTCCTGAGGCACTGGACTGCCGCTGACCTACAAAGTAAATGGGAGTAGGGCAGAAGGGATGGCACGTGAAACACCATTTCTCAAACAGCACTGGTTACCAGTCTCTTACAGGATTAAATTCACCACCCTTCCCTTGGTACGCCACTGATGCTGACAACATCAGGGGCACAGTTACCATTGAGTGAGCTCAGTAAAAAGCCCAGGGCTGCCCAATTGTAGGGGCTGTCTCCTGTTGAATTGATGCTCTCTGTCCCCACTGTCTGGTATGATTTGCTCTCTCCTCTCCTCCAAAGTAAGAGGACAAGCTGATGGCAGGGTGGGGTAATGAAAAGAATCTAATAAATTATCATATGGTCCATATATCTGAGAACCTTCACCTACAATTTTTGGGCCCAGTATTCAAAGGATTTACGCTCCTAAGTTTTAGAGTTATGCTCATAAATTAGCCTCTTTGAAAATTTACAAGGGTTGAGTGCATACATTTATACTCAAATTTCCTTAAACTCCTAAATTTAGGAGCATAAGGAGTGAGCAGCAACAGGGGCATATTTGGGGCAGAGAAAAAAGTTATGAGCTTAGCACTGATTTTCAGTACAAGGTTTGCAATTATGAGCATGATAACTATTATATAAGAATATAAGAATAGCCATACTGGGTCAGACCAGTGGTCAATCTAGCCCAGTATCCTGCTTCCAACAGTGGTCAATCTAGGTCACAAATACCTGGCAGAAACCCAAATATTAGCAACATTCCATGCCACCAGCAATGGCTTCCCCACGTCTATCTCAATAGCAGACTTTTCCTCCAGGAACTTGTCCAAATATTTTTAAAACTCAGATATGCTAACTGATGTTACCGTACATACTAGCAATGAGTTCCAGAGCTTAAGTATTCTTTGAGTGAAAAAATATTTCCTCCTACTTGTTTTAAAAATATTTCCATGTAACTTCCTTGAATGTCCCCTAGTCTTTGTACTTTTTGAAAGAGTAAATATCGATTCACTTCTCGTTCTACACCACTCAGGATTTTGTAGACCTCAGTCATATCTCCCCTCAGCCGTCTCTTTTCCAATTGTAGAACCCTAACCTCTTTAGCCTTTCTTTATATGAGAGGAATTCCATTCCCTTTATCATTTTGGTCGTTCTTCTTTGAACCATTTCTAATTCCACTATATCTTTTTTTTGAGATACAGCAACCAGAATTGAATACAACACTCAAGATGAGGTCACAGAGGCATTATAATATTCTTGCTCTTATTTACCATCCCTTTCTTAATAATTCCTAGCATCCTGTTTGCTTTTTTGGCCACTGCTAAACATTGGACAGAAAATTTCAGTGTATTGTCTACATTGACACCTAGATCTTTTTCTTGGGTGCTAACTCCCAAGGTGGACCCTAGCAGTGGCGTCGTGAGGGCAGCTGACACCCGGGCCGGGTCGCCGCTGCGCACCCCCCCTGGGTGCAGCGCGACGAACCCCCCCCCCCCTGCGAGAACATACCTGGAAGGCGGTGAGGGGCGGGCGGGAGGGCCAATCCGCCAAGTGCACGCCGCTGGGGGGAGTCGGCGCCTCACTGGTTCCTTGCTCTCTCTGCCCCGGAACAGGAAGTAACCTGTTCCGGGGCAGAGAGAGCAAGGAACCAGCAAGGCGCCGACACCCCCCCAGTGGCGTGCACCCGGGGCGGACCGCCCCACCGCCCCCCCTTCCTACGCCACTGGACCCTAGGCTTCACTTTGCATTTGTCCACATTAAATTTCATCTGCTATTTGGATGCCCAGTCTTCCAGTTTCCTAAGGTCTTCCTGCAAGTTTTCACATTCTGCTTGTGTTTTGACAACTTTGAATAGTGTGTTGTCATCTGCAAATTTAATCACCTCACTTGTTCCAATTTTCAGATCATTCATAAATATGTTAAATAGCACCAGTCCTAGTACCTTGCTGCCCATGACAGTGTGTGCTAATTTATTTATTTATTGCATTTGTATCCCACATTTTCCCACCTCTTTGCAGGCTCAATATGGCTTACAATACATCATGAATGGTGGAGATAACACACACACATTAACTGCATAGCCTGTGAAGGGATGGAAAGTGGGCAGGGAATGGGCATGGATTGCGCATTGTAGTTGCTGCATCATACTTTATTGTGTGCTGTCACTGTTTCAGTTTGCACTATTGCACTTAATCGTCTCCCGTTAGTGCATCTGTGCTATTTGTAAATATTTTTTAATTGATTTTGCACACTTGATATACTGCCAAAGGCCTACACATGGAGGAGCATTTCCAATATGATGTCTAAGTCCAACTATGGAGGTTTTGCTAAAAAGGTCCAAAATTCAAGTGGTGAATATAGCCATTTTCAAATCAGAAAAACGTCTCCCCCCCCCCCCCCCCCCCCCCCCGAAAATGGCTATTTGCTAGATATTTTTGTTCTCTATGTGTTTATCTTTTTGGCCCATTAAAAAAAGAATCCAAGTAAAAAATGCACAAAACCAAGCCATTGGGATATAGGAGGATCCAGCATTCTTAGTAATTTCCTAATCCATATGCAAAAGCCATTACAAAGAAATCAATACTCATCAAGAACCAATAAATATTACCAGGTCCATCTCATCTGTTCCAGCAGTGTAGCAATCCAAACAGCTTCATTTTGTGCAGCATTCAATGAGGGTAATATATGGGTCATTTTAAATTTCGTGTCACTGACTCAAAGGGCAGTTGAGACTTTGGACAGATATCACCATATTATCTTACTGGGACAAGGGGGCAATATTCACACTAACAGGGGCATTTTCAAAAGAGAAGGGCGCCCATCTTCCAACACAAATCGGGAGATGGGCGTCCTTCTCTCAGGGTTGCCCAAATCGGCATAATTGAAATCCGATTTTGGGCACCCTCAACTGCAGTCCGTTGCGGGGATGACCAAAAGTTCACGGGGGCATGTCGGAGGCATAGTGAAGGCAGGACTGGGGTGTGCTTAAGAGACGAGCGTCCTCGGCCGATAATGGAAAAAAGAAGGGCGCCCCTGACGAGTATTTGGTCGACTTTTTACTTGGTCCATTTTTGTTCACGACCAAGCCTCAAAAAGGTGCCCAAACTGATCAGATGACCTCCCCTTACTCCCCCAGTAGTCACCAACCCCCTCCCACCCTAAAAAACTAAAATAAATTTTTTTTTTTGCCAGCCTCTATGCCAACCTCAAATGTCATGCCCATCTCCATGACAGCAGTATGCAGGTCCCTGGAGCAATTTTAGTGGGTGCAGTGCACTTCAGGCAGGCGGCCCCAGGCCCATCCCCCCCACCTGTTACACTTGTGGTGGTAAATGTGAGCCCTCCAAAACCCACCAGAAACCCACTGTACCCATATGTAGGTGCTCCCCTTCACCCGTAAGGGCTATGGTAGTGGTGTATAGTTGTGGGGAATGGGTTTTGTGGGGGGGTTTTGGGGGCTCAGCACCGAAGGTAAGGGAGCTATGCACCTAGGAGCAATTTGTGAAGTTCACTGCAGTGCCCCCTAGGGTGCCCGGTTGGTGTCCTGGCATGTGAGGGGGACCAGTGCACTATGAATGCTGGCTCCTCCCATGATCAAATGCCTTGGATTTGGTTGTTTTTGAGATGGGCGTCCTCGGTTTCTATTATGGCCGAAAACCGGGGACGACCATCTCTAAGGTCGACCTAAATTGTTGAGATTTGGGCGTCCCCGACCGTATTATCGAATCAAAAGATGGACACCCATCTTGTTTTGATAATAGCGGTTTCCCCGCCCCTTCACGGGGCCGTCCTGCGGGGACACCCTCAGGAAAACTTGGGCGCCCCGTTCGATTATGCCCCTCTAAAGGTCTCTTCCAGTTTTCATGTAAGTTATTAAAGGAAGGCATGGTCAATTTCTATCATTGTTGGGCTGCCCAGGGTTTTCTGAGGGGTCCTTTTACAAAGCCATGGTAAAAAGTGGCCTACGGTAGTATGGGAACATTTTTTAGGTGTGTGCTGGACCATTTTTTACCGCGGCTGGGAAAAGGAGCTTTTTTTAATGGGACGGGAAATGGGCGTGCGCCGAAATTAAAACTGTCACGCACCTATTTACGGCCTGAGCCCTTACTGCCATCCATTGTCCTAGCGGTAAGAGCTCATGCGCTACCTGCATGGTAACCATGCAACGTGCGCCAACTGCTGATTATCTCTAGGAACGCCCTCCCTCCCCCGTGGTAGAAAATAGAAAATTATTTTTTTACCATGGGATTTGGCGCACGCCAAACTTGGAATTACCGCTGGGCACACGCGCTAGCCTGGCAGTAGTGCCAATTTGGCACATGCTACCCACACGTTAGCCCTCCCACGCCTTAGTAAAAGGACCCCTAAATGTGATAGATACAGCTGTACGTGTGTGGAAATACTCCATGCCCATACGCCCTCCGTCTGTCTTGACACATAAAGCAAAAGCTTTTCACCGTTCTTGTACTTGAAACATTCTCCATAAGCTATTGAGCACCTTAATTCAGCTCCACTTGATTTTGCAGTTCAGTGTGTGTTCTTTGGATGCACACTGCATGCTAAAATCTGTTCCTTTTCCTTTGGCGGATACAGTAATTGTCTTTCTCTCTTCTCTTCTCTTCTCTTCTCTTCTCTTCTCTTCTCTCTCTCTCTCTCTCTCTCTCATATTTTCAGACTTTACTGAGGCTCAGAAGTTTCTGTTTGTGTATTTATTGTTGCTTCTAGAGTCGAGTCCAGTATGCGTGGGATAAACATAAAGGAATCCTCCTCAGAAGGAAGGGATCCCCAGAAGCTTAGCTGGCGGTGGGAGGCAGGGCTGGTGGTTGGGAGGTGGGGATAGTGCTGGGCAGACTTATACGGTCTGTGCCAGAGCCGGTGGTGGGAGGCGGGGATAGTGCTGGGCAGACTTATACGGTCTGTGCCCTGAAAAAGACAGGTACAAATCAAGGTAAGGTATACACAAAAAATGACACGTGAGTTTATCTTGTTGGGCAGACTGGATGGACCGTACAGGTCTTTTTCTGACGTCATCTACTATGGTACTATGACTTGAATTTAGGAGATTCATCCTCTTCCATATCTTGGTGGTAGGTTTACTCATCTGATTCCCTTCAATAATACCCATGTAACAGTTTGGGGCAAAACTTTTTTAAAAAGCCTGGAAATCAGGTCAATACAGGAAGGGGCAGAACCAGAAAAAAAAAATGGTGATACTTCTACAGTAAGGTGACTTAAGCTGCTGTAAAGTATTTCTCTTATGACAGTGTGTGAAGTAGATGGCTGAGATTAATTTGTTTAGCTTTAACATATAAAGGTGATGACTTGTGGGAGCTTCTGATCAGACTGCAGACATCACAGATTTCCAAAACATCTGCTCATCTTTTCACACTTAGAGAAGGTGTTTGTGATCTCTATATGAAAATCAGCAGCACACATCTACCTGTTAAAAACACACACACACATACACACATGAAAATATATACAGAAGTTTACACTAATTTGGAAACAGTGGGGAGATGATGAATCTGTTTTCCTTCCTCCACCAGCTGAACATTTGAGTTCCACATTGCAGATGAAAAACTGGTTTAACAATCTCTAAGGCTAAACACCCAAATGGGTTTCTTCCAGTGTAGATCCCTATTTTGTAATTGTAAAACTACTCGTTCTGACTTTCCCGGCGTTACCTGTTTAATGGTTTTAGATAAATTGGAGTTACCTTCTGGCATTCCCCAGAAGTGCTGATAGGCCATAAGAACAGGCATCCCTTTGTCTTGCAACTAACACAAAACAAAGCTGCCCTCATTCCAATACGGAGATGAATTTGGCCATAAAGCTTGTCAGCTGTACTGAGAGAATTTTCTCTATTTTAGACAAGAATGAGACATCTGAATGAGGCATTTGAACTTCTAATGTATGTTCAACCTCCTGTCCTGCAGGACACATTTCACGTCTCTGTTCAGTCCAATCCTTGTACTCTGAGGCACTGGAGGTCAGCACAGCCTTGTGAACAGAAGAAGTCTCCTACTGCTGTTTCCAGGGCAATCGCTAGACAACAAAAAAAACAAACAAAAAAAACCTGCATCCCTTTCCCTTTCCATCACATAGACCGATTCAAGAAGGCAGAATGTTCTCCCTCCCTTACATAGTAACATAGTAAATGACGGTAGATAAAGACCTGTATGGTCCATCCAGTCTGCCCCCTTATCTTGGTGTCCTTGATGGCTGCCCACCCCTTGTGATAACCTTGCCTGCTTCCAAGCCAGGACAAGCACAACAGAGTCAATTCTAAAAAGAAACAATTTTGTAGGTTAGTTGGCTCATTTCTGCACCTGATTTGTTCTATGGAGACGGAAAGTGGAAGGGGTTAGAACAGAAGTAACATAGTAGGTGACGGCAGAAAAAGAGCTGTACGGTCCATCCAGTCTGCCCAACAAGATAAACTCATATGCACTACTTTATATGTATACCTGACCTTGATTTGCAGTGGCGTACCAAGGGGGGGGGGCGGTCTGCCCCAAGTGCACGCTGCTGGGGGGGTGCTGCGCGCCTGTTAGCTCTGAGTCCGCTCTTTCCCTCCCTGCTGTTCCCTCTGCGCAGAACAGGTTACTTCCTGTTCTGGGGCAGAGGGAGCAGCAGGGAGGGAACGAGCGGACTCAGAGCTAACAGGCGCGCGGCCCCCCCCCCCCCCCCCAAGTAGGTAAAAATGCACCTGGGGGGGTTGTGCTGCACCCGGGAGGGGGGTGTAGTTTCACCGGGGGGGGGGGGGCCCATGCTGCACCCGGGAGGGGGGTGTAGTTTCACCGGGGGGGGGCCCATGCTGCACCCGGGGGGGGGGGGCGCATCGGCGATCCACCTCGGGTGTCAGCCAGGCTAGGAACGCCACTGTTGATTTGTATCTACCATTTTCAGGGCACAGACCACAGAAGTCTGCCCAGTACTAGCCCCGCCTCCCAACCACCAGTGCTGCCACTCAATCTCCGCTAAGCTTCTGAGGATCCATTCCTTCTGAACAGGATTCCTTTATGTTTATCCCACGCATGTTTGAATTCCGTTACCATTTTCATCTCCACCACCTCCCGTGGGAGGGCATTCCAAGAATCCACCACTCTCTCCGTGAAAAAATAGTTCCTGACATTTTTCTTGAGTCTGCCCCCCTTCAACCTCATTTCATGTCCTCTAGTGCTACTGCCTTCCCCTCTCCGGAACAGGTTCGTTTGCATATTAATACCTTTCAAATATTTGAAGGTCTGTAGCTGAAGTCTTAAGAGTAGCACTGTGCCTGGTTCACTGCTCCCTTGCTTCCTCTTTGGGTTTTCATTCCGATTCCAAAAATATTGTATTCAATGTATTTTCACTGATGTTTTAGGAATAAAAACATTTTTATTTATTGTAGCCATGCTGATTGTTTTTAAAATTTCCTCCCCCAAATCCATTCTTCAGCTCTTTCTTCTCTCCTCGTACTTTGCATGTGTGTGGGTGTGTAGGGCTTTTGTGGAGCCTTTGTACTTCTTTAGCACAACAGCATAAAGCTGGAACAAACTCAGCAGCGGGCTTTTCCAAATAGCATAAAATTAAAATGGCAAAATAAAAGGGAATCATAATAAGTGTTTGCTTTATACTGATTTGTCCTCTCTCTCTCTTTCTATCTCACTTTCTATCTATCTTTCTGTCTGTCTATCTATCTATGTATCTGTCTATCTATCCATCTATCTTCTCTCTATCTATATGTGCACAACTTTGTAATAGATAGAAAGTACCTTAGCCATGTCAATAAAAGCATCAAAAGCTTTTTAAGACTGGCTTGTCTGAAGCTCTTGGCCTCTCATCCTTCCCTGCAGAAGCTGGTGCAGCCTATAGGAAGGGGAAGGAGATCGTAGGTTAAGATTTTTTATGGGTTATGTGAAAAGATAAACCAAGTAGAGAGTGTAGAATTTAAATGTGAAGGGACCTAAAGCTGGTGGAAAGGAAACCAGTTTCATACAGTATCTTAGACACCAACATTTCAAAATAGTGGAGCGTGCCAAACAGAATACAAATTATCCTTTTCTGGACACAATAAAAGAGCTTGCTCACTATTCAGGGTGCTTAGCATTCATTGACACCCACAGAGCTGGCAAATATGCACAGTATGGGAGGGGATTAAAGCTATAAAAAGAAATATAGAATATGGGAAGCCAAGACCAAGAGAGTCCAGAAGATAAAGGGACAGTGAAGCATATTAGGAGACTGGAGGAACTTATAGTGAAGACACATAAAATATATACACAAGAGAGCGTAGGTAGAGGGCAATGTGGCAGAGAAAACAGGGAAAGTTAGCGTAGCAAGACTAATATTGAAGTAGTAGTTACTATATATCCCTTCAGAATTCTGTTCTTGAAACTGGTTTCATTCCAACTGAACAATCGTTAGAAAAGAGGAACAGATGCTGATGAAATAAGAGAACCGGAAAATAATTCCATTCCCTGTACAGGAACAAAGACCTTGAAACATTTACTTGTCTAGAATATACAATCACCGGTCCCTAATTACAGTTAGAGAAGACTCTGGTTAACCAGGCATGAAATCTATTGGCAAGAAACCTTGACTAGTAGAAATTAGGAAAGAAAGAAAACTTGCACACACTGAACGCTAGGCTCTGATCTCTGATAAGAACATAAGAATAGCCTTACTGGATCAGACCAATGGTCCATCTAGCCCAGTATCCTGCTTCCAACAGTGGCCAATCTAGATCACAAGTACCTGGGAGAAACCCAAATAGTAGCAAAACATCATGCTACCAATCCAGGGGCAAGTAGTGGCTTCCCCCATGTCCATCTCAATAGCAGACTATGGACTTTTCCTCCAGGAACTTGTCCAAACCTTTTTTATACCCAGATATGCTAACCTCCATTACCACATCCTCCAGCTGCGAGTTCCAGAGCTTAACTATTCTTTGAGTGAAAAAATATTTCCTCCTATTTGTTTTAAAAGTATTTACATGTAATTTCATTGAGTATCCCATGGTCTCTGTACTTTTTGAAAGAGTGAAAAATCGATTCACTTCTACTCGTTCTACACTACTCAGGATTTTATAGATCTTAATCATATCCCCCCTCAGCCGTCTCTTTTCCAAGCTGAAGAGCCCTAACCTTTTCAACCTTTCCTCATATGGGAGAAGTTCCATCCCCTTTATCATTTTGGTCACTCTTCTTTGAACATTTTCTAATTCTGCTATATCTTTTTTGAGATACAGCGGCCAGAGCTCATATTTGCTTTTTTGGCCGCTGCAGCACACTGGGCAGAAGAATTCAGCATATTGTCTACAATCACACCTGGATCTTTTTCTTGAGTGCTGACTCCTAAGGTGGACCCTAGCATCAGGTAACTATGATTCGGATTATTCTGTCTAGTGTGCATCACTTTGTATTTGTCCACATTAAATTTCATCTGCAATTTGGATGCCCAGTCTTCCAGTTTTCTCAGCTCTTTCTGCATTTTTTCACAGTTTGCATATGTTTTGATAACTGAATAATTTTGTGTCATCTGCAAATTTAATCACCTCACTCATTGTTCAATTTTCCAGATCATTTATAAATATGTTAAATAGCACCGGTCCCAGTACAAATCCCAGCGGCACTCCACTGTTCACCCTCCTCCATTGAGAAAAATGGCCATTTAACCCTACCCTCTGTTTTCTGTCCAATAACCAATTCCTAATCCACAGAAGGATATTGCCTCCTACTCCATGACTTTTTAATTTTCTGAGGATTCTCTCATGAGGAACTTTGTCAAAAACTTTCTGAAAATCTAGATACACTACATCAACTGACTCACCTTTATCCACATGTTTAATTATGCCTTCAAAGAAATGAAGCAAATTGGTGAGGCAAGACTTCCCTTGGTAAACCCATGCTGACTCTGTCCCATTAAACCATGTTTGTCTATGCGTTCGGTAATTTTATTCTTTGTAAAGGTTTCCACTATTTTCCCTGGCACTGAAGTCAGGCATACCGGTCTGTAATTTCCTGGATCACCCTGGAACCCTTTTTAAAAATCGGCGTTACATTACATTGATAAAGATTTGGTAGTAGCACCCACCAGTTTGGATGATCTGTGTTCCTCTGTAGACTTGATGCCATACAACAAAACCTAGAAAGTGACATCAACAAGGGGAAGGGGTAGGTACCACTGGCTGCGTTCAGTGAGAAATGGTACCCATGCTGGTTTTCTGATCTTTTTACTTGATGCGAGTTTTCATCTTCTGTATTTAAATTGTGGTTTTAACAAAAAAATAATTAGCAGCTGTTCTGTTTTTTCACTTCTTAAAAATAGAGTGGATTACACAGCTGCTTCTTTGACAAATCAAGTGATTTTTGTCCCCTCCAGACTGTCTTATTTTTTTTTTTTAAAGAAAGCCTAGCCATCTTTTACTCTGTGGTGGGAAGAAGTAATACACACATTGTATCAACCACGTTATTCTAAGTTGTCACTGGAATTATTTAATCAGTTGTCCAGCGGTTCCTCTAAAGCCTGTGAGAAGTCAACTGGAATTTACCAAACTCCAAACACCTATGGTGCCCAAGTTGGGGACCCCTAAAAATGAGATTCTGAAATTGGGGACCAACAGACTCGGGACTCTCTGACTCAAGGTCCCATGGCACTGCTTCAAAGACCCTCAAACCTGGACTGCCTGAATTTGGAGCACCCACATCCACCCACCGTTCCACTTACTTCCCTACCTGCCCTCTGATCCACCCAACCAGCCTACCTACACGCCCACCACTACCCACTCATTATCTACCTCTCTAACCACCCACCCCAGCTGTGCAACCTCCCATCCATTTCCTTCACAAACCAACCTATTCCTCTTACCCATTTCCACCTATTGACCCTACCCTCCACCTACCCACCTATCTTTAGGGTTGTTGGTAGATGGATGGGGAATAAATTAGCAAGTGGGTGGGGTTGGATAGGTGGGTGCTGGGGGCTAAAGAGAAGTGAGGAGTACTTTTAGAATGGGGCTTAGTGGATGGGAGGGTGTAAGGTGTAAGGATTTCTGGACCTAGGGTAAAGTTTTCCCAGTCTTGCAGGTCCTGGGGCATTCAGGACTGGACCAGACAGCTTTTAATTCAGTGGTTACAGGTGTTGGTTACAGATGGAAGTTAAACTATTGAGGTTAAAATTGAAGTAACGTTAACAAAAGAGCATGTTAATTTCAATGTTCACTTTCATTTTAACACACTTTTATTTTTTTTTATTTTGGAGTTAGCACACAATTTTAACAATTCTGGGTTATGCCTCTCATTATTTCAATATATCCAAAGTAAAGTAAAAAAAAATAAATTAACATGAAAAAGCCCCCACTGGGGCTATTTTACTAAGTTGCGTTAGGCATTAATGTACGCTTAACACAGCAAAAAATGATGTGCTAACCATTATACTACTACTACTACTACTACTTGACATTTCTAAAGCGCTACTAGGGTTACGCAGCACTGTACAATTTAACATAGAAGGACAGTCCCTGCTCAAAGGAGCTTACAATCTAAATGACAAATGTACAGTCAGTCAAATAGGGGCAGTCTAGATTTCCTGAAAGGTATAAAGGTTAGGTGCCGAAAGCAACATTGAAGAGGTGGGCTTTGAGCAAGGATTTGAAGATGGGTAGGGAGGGGGCTTGGCGTAAGGGCTCAGGAAGTTGATTCCAAGCATAGGGTGAGGCGAGGCAGAATGAGCGGAGCCTGGAGTTGGCGGTGGTGGAGAAGGGTGCTGAGAGGAGGGATTTGTCCTGTGAGCGGAGGTTACGGGCGGGAACGTAAGGGGAAATGTGCTAACCATTATGTTGTGTGTGTGCAAATTTTACTTATTTGTGAGGGGGGGGGGGGGGTGTCGAGGTGGAGAGTGAGTGTTCCAGTGCTAACCAGATAGTGCGTCTGCATTACCATGTTCTGACTGGTTAGCGCACAGATGACACAGGAGGTTTTACCACCTCCAAAATAGAAGGCAGTAAGTGCTTTTGTGGTAATATTTAAAATTGTCCATGCGTTAATGGCAACATTAGCGCATGGCCATTAATGCAAAAAAAAAAATCAGGGTTTTTATGCCTGCAGTTAAAAATGGCATCAGTGCACAAGAATGACCTGCGCAAGGGCACGCTAAGGCCCATTTCTGCCAAAGCTTAGTAAAAGGACCTTACTGTTATTAAAAGTTAATGCAGATTTTCAGCATACTGTTATTATGTTGGCCCCCATACATAGCATGTATATTCATTACAGATCACATCCAGAGTGTGTGGGATAACTGGCAGTACTGTTTAAATATTACAGCTCCCAAGCGATCAGAGAAATCTTAATACATGTCAAAATAACAGCTTAAAAGCTATGGTTTATTAAATTTAATATACCGCCTTTTGCAGGGAGTGTCAAGGCGGAAAGTTGCATGGGTGCAAATTAATATTTGCCCTTGGTCCTTTAATAAGGCAGCAGAATACAGTATGGCTCATTTGTTGTTGTAACCACTAAATGTTCAAGGTTGTATGAAGTGGCCTCTGGGGATACAGAGTCTGTGCCAGATGTGCCTCTGGTACTGGAGGAGGAGAGAGGACAGAGAATGTCCAGCCTGATATTCTAACTAAGCGTAATCACTGCTTTTGAAATTTCATTGCAAAGAATTCACTCAACTCAGTGCAGTGTTGACACAGCACTGTGGAAAAATAAGCTGAGTCATGTGACACAGGAGAAAAACCTGTTTTGAGGTTTTCCTCTGCTTATTCTAAAGAGCACTTTCTTTGGCCAATCACAGAGTATAAAGCACACAGCCTTCCAATATTGGTACCGGCAAGCCAGAAATTGTTCCGTGAAGGAGATAAAACTTGAGATGTGTCTCTGTCGAGCTGAGCAGATGGTAAGGTGGACAAAGAACCAGAAGTGTAGCCAGGTTTTATCATTAGATGGAGCAGACCTTTTGTAAAATAGGCGCCAGTTCAAGGTTGAAGGGACAATCCACATAGGCGTCATCTCATTCAAAATCTGTTTGGCTCCCCTTGCACCCCCCCCCCCAGCTACGCCTCTGTAGAGAACCCTACGGAGCACCTCCTAAGTTCTCCTGAGATGGAATGGGGACTCCTTGTTTCTCAAGTTTTTTTGTTCCATAGTCTGTAGTTCTCTTTCTATGACAATTACCATTAAGCACGAGAAGGAAACTGGGAGAGGTGTTCCTTCTACATACACATAAGCATATCTTTTTACATAAGTACATAATTACTGCCGCAGTGGATTTTTCCCAAGTCATTTAATAATGGTCTATGGACTTTTCCTTTAGGAAACCGGCCAAACCGTTTTTAAACCCCGCTAAGCTAACCACCTTTACCACATTCTCTGGCAACGAATTCCAGAGTTTAATTACACGTTGAGTGAAGAAATATTTTCTGTGATTCATTTTAAATTTACTACTTTGTAGCGTCATCACATGCCCCCTAGTCCTAGGTGAGATCCTGTTTAATACAGCATTTGAGTGTCCAGATTCCATTAATAATAATAATAATAATAATAATAATGATAAGGGAAGAAAAAAAACCTCATAAAACAGTGGCACATATCACATGAGGAGCGCTAAATCAGCAATTCCATATGCACACAGTTAAAAACATTAATCATAGGTCAAAAAAACTTCCACTTCAACAAATTCTTAAAGATGCAATCAAAGTCAAAAGTTGCAATCAAGATGTGAAAAATTCTAAAGTATAATGTTTCTTCAACTCAAAAGTGTCATGCAGGTGAAGTCACAAAATAAAGACACTTATCTTAGTGAAGTAATGATCCAATGGATGGTCACTGAGTCTAGGCAGGACAAAAAGAAAAATAGTGTGGTCCCGACTTTCGCTCTGAGCTTCTTCTGGAGACCTCACTGTGCTCCAAACCTGCAATCTAAAAATACCAAAAATCAATAAAGCACCCACAAAAGACATTCAAACAAAAGAAGTAAAGAAAAAGCAGAGATTTTTTCACAACGCCGACTCTAGGCTGGACAAAAAGAAAATCTGCATTAAAGTGCACTACAGTAATCAATAATACATAGTACTAAAACATGCATGTCTAGTTTCACATCCAGCAAATCCAGAAATGGTTTTAGCTATTTTACTAGCCTTTATTACACCTCTCTAAGCATCATAGAATCTGATTGTAATGAAAAGCTTTTATCTAATCTCAATTCTAGACTCCTAATCTCTTCTGAAAGAAAGATAACCTCTCCATCCACCTAGTGGCTGTTCTATCATTAGGTACTGGGATAAGCAGCATAAAATGTTTTGTACATTTTTGGGATCTTGCCACTGTGACCTGGCCACTGTTGGAAACAGGTTGCTGGGCTCGATGGACCCTTGGTCTTTCCCAGTATGGGAATAATTATGTACTTATGATTAGGGCAGCAAATTAAGGGCTCTGTTTACTAAGCCATGTTATATGCGTGTTAACATTTTTAATGCACATTAACCATGTACGCGCCTACAATATCCCTATAGATGCCTAAGCAGTGCATGCGCTAATTGCAGGCACGTTAAAAATGCTAACGCGCCGTAAGAGTGGTGGGTGCGCATTGAGAGAAGTTAATGCGTCACACATCACACTTACCTACAGCAGTGACGCTGTGCTATCTCCCCTCTCTTGTTTTTTTATTTTTATTTTTTATTTTTTTTTGAGAATCCCATCTGTCCCAGCAGCAAGAGCAACGATTAAGTGCATCTTCTCCAGTTGCTATGGGGCAAGTCTTGAGATAAGAACTGCAATATGTGGCTGGTATTGCAAGACTTGGCTTTTTATTACAAAATTCAATCTTGTAATATATGCCATTTACAATTACATTTATTAAAGTTTCTATTCCACTATTATCCATAGCGGATTACACTTAATAAAAACATGTAACACACAGTACAAAACTATAAAAACACAACAATACAGCGGAATTCACCATCAGTCTTAGTCACAACCATGTAATTCAGAAGTCTGCTTACATCAACAAATGTTGTTTCAAGAGTTTTTAAAATGCTGTCAAATTCCTCTGCATTCTGTGAGGCTCACAGCTGGTAGCTTATTCCATTCTAGGAGTCTTGCCATGGAAAAAACCCTCCTCCTTTTGTATACTGAAATTGAAAAAAAGCCAAAAATCAGGCACTTTCAGATAACAAGAGTCTTCAGACCAGAGAGTCCGTCTAGGCCTGTACTAGTGTAAACACTCTGTCAGATAGTACCAATACCAACAGTTTATACCTTATCCCAGGGCTGCCGAGAGACTGAGCTGGGCCCGGGACAAGGTTGTGCCCCCCCCCCCCAGATCGCCGCCGCCCCACCCCCCCAGTCGCTACTGCTGTCGCCGCCCTCTCCTGCTTCCATGCCGCCGGTGTCGCAGTTCCCCGTCTCCACCTACCTACCCTCTGCTCCCTTCTGCCTGCCATCCAACCCCCTTCATTTAAATTAAAAAAAAAAAAATCTCTAAAGCAGCAGGTGCAGCGCCTTTTGTGCAAAAGTGGCAGATCGCCTCAGGTGGGCCTTACCTCACTGTGTCCCGCCCTCGCAGAAATAGGATGTTACATCAGAAGAGGGCTGGACACAGTGAGGGAAGGCCCACCTGAGGCAATCTGCTGCTTTCGCCTGTTTTAGAGATTGTTTTTAAATGCAGGGGGTCAGACGACAGACAGAAAGATGCTGAGGGTAGGCAGATGGAGACAGGACTGTGGCGCCAGCGGCCTGGGAGCAGGAGAGGGTGAAAGACTCTATTGCCGGGCCCTTTTTGGTGCTCCGGGGAATTTTGCCCCCCTGCCCCTCCTTCTCGGCGGCCCTGCTTTATCCTCTCTGACAGTGGCAACCACTGTAATTTCTTAAGAAAGGGGGTGACATGATCAAATTTAGGGGTCCTTTTACTAAGGTGCACTGAAAAATGGGCTGCGCTAGTGTAGACACGTGTTTTGTGCGCACACAGATCCATTTTTCAGCACGCCTGTAAAAAAGGCCTTTTTAAAATTTTTGCCAAATTATGGACATGTGGCAAAATAAAAATTGGCACCTGTCCATTTTGGGTCTGAGACCTTACCGTCAGCCATTGACTTAGGGGTAAGGCCTCGCACATTAACTGTTCGGTAATTGTCTATGCACATAGAATGATAATTACCGCCCGGTTTCTGCCTCGCGCCAGAAAATAAAAATTATTTTCCGGCGTGCGTATCGGCTGCGCATCAAAAATGAAATGACCATAATTCCACAAAGGCCTTATGGTAGCCGGGCGGTAACTCCAAATTGACATGCATTGGGTGCGCGTAGGCACCTACGCAGCTTAGTAAACGGGCAATTGAACAGTAGCATTTTGTAAAGTCTGCAAAGAATGAATACATGCTGCAGACAAACCAACATATCAGTAGTCTAAACCGGACAGAATCGAACTTTGCAAAACCTTTTGAAAATCCACCCGAGAAATCAGTGAATGTAGCTTACTTAATCGGGACTTTAAAAAAAAGATTCCCGTACAACAGATTGAACCTGTGATTTAAAAGACATTGCTGAATCGAACATTATCCCCAAATTTTTTACCACATGGGACACTTTTAAGCACAGTGTTAATCAACACAATTTCATTAGGAAATAACACATTAGAGGTTGTTGTTACCAATAAGTAAGCATCAATCGCTTCACCAGCATCCATTGATTTAGCCGGGTAAAAACAGCTTGCAACTGAGCAACCATCCTGAATCTGGTACCTCTGAAGAGAATTCAAACACACTCCATTAAGCCTCTTAACCTGCTTCCCATCTCTCCATTCGCCTTGTAGCCCATTTTACCCACACACAGTCTCACAGGCAAATTTTACCCTACCAACCCTATCCCAGCACACCTCCCCCCACCCCCCCTCCCAACAAACATCACAATTCACCCTCCATTCCATCCACAGAAGCCAGCCAGATTTAATAAATTGGCATGGCAGAGAGGGGGATATGTTTTAGAGGACAGTGTTTTCCAAAACAGGCCAGTTTACCTGGGTAAATGGCTTCGAAAATTGCCCTCCAAACCATATAATCTCAATCTCGCAGCACCTTTTTACCTGGAATTAAAGAGGAAGGAATGTATGGATAAAGCACATTACAAGCAAAGCACAGCAAACAAGCATCAGTGGTATGTTGCCAGGTTTATTATAGGAAAAAAGCAGTAAACATTTTTTTGTAGGGAAGGAAAGCATTTATTTTGTTAGTTTTCCTTGTTCGATAAAATCATTGCATATGTATTTGTATTCTTACCATCTCAATAGAATATCAGAAAAAAATTATACATAAGGGATTGAAAATGTGTATCCAGGGTTAAAGGAGCTCTCTGAAAAGTTAAGAAAACAGGACCAAATTTGACCTAAGGAAGAACTAGTGAAAAGACACATTAAATTCAAAAATGAGCTAGATCAGACAGGGAATTCCAGAGAAATAGATGCCCCTCAAAAATGGCCCAGTGCTTTTCTATGGGAGAAGCAGTTACAGCTTCTGCAACATAAAAACATTGAGACACTGAAATATAACAGGGAATTGCTTCTTTTAAACAACTCTTCTGTGCTTTTCCAATAAATCATGTGGCTAAGTACCAGAATGCAATTTGAAACCAAGAAAATGTGGCAGAAAGATACAGAAATATTTTCCATTGTTTTGGGTGCCACAGGCTTGATGTAAAAGAATTTCCAAGCACACCTGGATAGGTTGCCTGAACATGTTTGTTACATCTTATGAACTCCAGTGGGAGGCTCCCTTTGGCATGATGAAAGTACTATGGCGAGCATTAGCAGTAAATTTGAGAGACGGAGATCATACTCCACCTACCCTGGCTTAGGAGTGAGGTTCATTCCTGTTATGGTATTGCAAAACTAACCCATTTGGTTAAACACAGACACATTTATGCAGAAGGATTAGAAATGATTCCATGAGCCCCTCTGCATGCTTTCCCCACTTGTTATAGTAAAGGTTAATAGGGGGGAAAGGGAAATGGGACTTGATATACCGCCTTTCTGAGGTTTTTGCACTAAAAAAAACAACCCCAAAACAAACAAACAAAAGAAAAACCCAAACTTTTTACTGGATTAATTAATGCATTTATGATAAGCATTTGAAGTTTAAAATCTCCATTAGGTCAGGACAGTATGAGCAAAATATGACACTTGTTGTGAATGCATAGAAGTTGAGTCTTAGCGGACACTTAAATCGTTTATCAACCTGTCTTTACGTAATTTCAGTGTGGCATAATACCTCTGGCTTCTGATTTACATTTGCTTTCTGTATTGTGGATTTCCTGTGTCTTAATGCTGCCTTTTCATATTAGCATACCAAGCAGTCTGAGAGTGAAGCCAGCATGACACCAGAGAGCTTTTCTGACCCAATATACATGAGTGGCCCTTTTTGCAAACCCCACTGTGACTAGGGTGTACCTTGCCAGTATACAAGTGTCATGTTTTAGTTTTATAGTACTACTAGGAAGGATGAGAAAAACCTGCCAGTAACACTCAGCACAGCAAATTGTTGTTCGTAATCTGCTGCTAAATTATGGTAGAAACTTTTTTTTTAATATTAAGATTTTGGTAACTCTGCAGAAGTCTGACATGTCTGTACCATTTTGTAATTTTGTATTAATATAAAGGTCTAGGAGTTGACCTAAAAAATGGTGATTAGGTAACTAAATTAAGTAAAGAGAGATTGATATTTTCCTATAAGGTTTAAGAATTCATAACGGTGGTTAATAAATCCCAAGAAAGAAAGGGAATGACATTTTGGTGGATGCCTGTGTGTATGTCTTATGGAGGAGCTCTGTTTAGTGCTGCTCTAATCAGTGAGGCAGTATTAAGTTAATTGAATATTAATGCCTACATGATGTATGCCGTTGTTCAAGGCATGTTAGAGC
The DNA here is from genome assembly GCF_901765095.1 of Microcaecilia unicolor. Taxonomy (NCBI): domain Eukaryota; kingdom Metazoa; phylum Chordata; class Amphibia; order Gymnophiona; family Siphonopidae; genus Microcaecilia; species Microcaecilia unicolor. The sequence goes on along the minus strand of NC_044039.1, from coordinate 144,774,927 downwards.
CTGCATCAGAGAACATGATTTTGCCTAATCGCTACATTTTTCTGTGCTCTAAACAAGGCCTCTTCTCTGTCATTGCAGAATAAATCTTGGCAGAAGATTAAAACGATTGTGAAGCTACCCATCATCAGTCCTTTTAAGAGACGTTACTCTTGGGTACAGCTGGCTGGGCACACAGGTGAGAAGCCACTACATTGCTCTTTTCTCCTGCCCCCAACCCTAGATATAAATAAATAAAATAAATATCACTGCAATACTTAACCCAAGACTCGAGAACTTGGCTACCAAGAAACTCATGGATTCTTTTACTGAGCCGCGCTAGCAATTCCCATGTGGCAAATGAGAGGTAGCCCATAGGAATTGAATGGTCGTCCTCTCATTTGCCATGCCGGGAATCGCCAGCACGGCTTACTAAAAGAGGCCCCCAGTTTCTGGTGGGAAGCCTTTGGCTGTTTCAGGTTTCTGAACTGGCATCTGAGTGGAGGAGTGGCAAGTGGTGGACTTTGGTCCTGGGGAACTGGGTTTGATTCCCACTGCAGGCACAGGGCAGCTCCTTGTGATTCTGGGCAAGTCACTTAACCCTCCATTGCCCCAGGTACAAATAAGTACCTGTATATAATATGTAAGCCGCATTGAACCTGCTATGAGTGGGAAAGCGCGGGGTACAAATGTAGGAAAAATAACATAGTACGTGACGGCAGATAAAGCCCTGAACGGTCCATCCAGTCTGCCGAACAGTCACATTCATTATCAATTCAAGATTAAAATCAACAATGAGCGTGAGATTGTATACTTGATCAAGGTCCTTCTTTGGTGTTTCTGGGACATAGACCGTAGAGGTCCACCCCCGGCTCTGTCCTTATGTTCCAACTACTGGAATGGCCTGAAGTCTCCCTTCAGAAACTGGGCTACACAGCGCTGGAATGGGAGCCATGTGTAGCTCCTCAGGGCATTTAATGTGGTTTTTACTTCACATAAATTTAAAAAACTCACATAATAAAACAGCTTGAGCTTAGCTTCAGAGGTTTAAAAAAAAAAAGCAGCCTTTTAATAAAGCTGTCTGAAACCTGGCTGCTTTGAGTGCAAGAGATTGAACATTTTTACTATGCAATGATGCCTTGCCCTAGTGCTGAGGCACACAGCCTCATGATGGGAGAGGTACAGTGTGGCTCTCATCTACCAAGTAATCTCTCTGTTTTGCATCTGTTGGAAAATACTTAGGGCCTCTCCTACAAAGCCTCGTTACCGATTCTTGGTGCGGCAAATGAGAGGAATCCCATTCAATTCCTATGGGCTTCCTCTCATTTGCTGCTTGGGAATCGCTAGCGTGGCTTTGTAAAAGAAGCCCTTAATAAAGTGTGTTTAGTTGTTTATTTTGGCTATCCTACTTATAATTATCCTAACAAGCTGATGCTCTGGATATGATGTAGGGCTCAGTTTTCAAGAGACATTTTCCTGTTAGGTGCCTCTGGGAAAATAAAATCTTATATAAGTAAGGCCCATAGATTATTGTACAGAATACGTGGAGGGGCATTTTCGATTGTGGACGTCCATCTCTAAGGGCGCCCATCTCCAAGGACGGTGCCGCGAAGGGGTGGGGCCGACCGCATTTTTGAAACGAGATGGCCGGCCATCTTTCGTTTCGATAATACGGTTGGGGCCGGCCAAATGTCAGAGATGGCCGGGTTTGAGATGGCCGGCCTCGGTTTTTGCCCATAATGGAAAACGAGGCAGGCGATCTCAAACCCGGACAAATCCAAGGCATTTGGTCGTGGGAGGGGCCAGTATTTGTAGTGCACTGGTCCCCCTGACATGCCAGGACACCAACCGGGCACCCTAGGGGGCACTTCTAAAAATAAAAAAAAAATAGCTCCCAGGTGCATAGCTCCCTTACCTTGGGTGCTGAGCCCCCCAAATCCCCCCCAAAACCCACACCCCACAAATCTACACCATTACCATAGCCCTTATGGGTGAAGGGGGGCACCTACATGTGGGTACAGTGGGTTTTGGGGGAGGGGGGGTTGGAGGGCTCCCATTTACCACCACAAGTGTAACAAGTAGGGGGGGATGGGCTTGGGTCCGCCTGCCTGAAGTCCACTGCACCCACTAAAACTGCTCCAGGGACCTGTATACTGCTGCGATGGACCTGAGTATGACATTTGAGGCTGGCATAGAGGCTGGCAAAAAACATTTTTAAAGTTGTTTTTTTTTTAGGGTGGGAGGGGGTTAGTGACCACTGGGGGAGTCAAGGGAGGTGATTCCCGATTCTCTCCGGTGGTCATCTGGTCAGTTTGGGCACTTTTTTGGGACTTGGACCTGAAAAAAAAGGGACCAAATAAAGTGACCAAATTCTTGCCAGGGACGCCCTTCTTTTTTCCATTATTGGCCGAGGGCGCCCAACTCTTAAGCACGCCCCGGCACGCCCCTGTCCCGCCTTCGCTACCCTTCCGACGTTACGTCAGAGGAGGGAGGGCCCAGGAAGAACAGAGAGAGACGGAGGAGGCAGCAGTGATTACAATCAGCTGTTCCATCCGGTGCAGCGCCTTCACACAGAGGTGAGAGGCGCTGCGCGGGCCGGTAAAGTGGAGGGGGGGGTCCAGTAGGGGGGGGAGCGGCGGCGATGAGCTCAGGGGGGTGGGGCATGGGGCGGAGGATGGCGGGAGGCGGAGCTATGGGAGAAGGAGTACAGAGAGAGACAGGAAGGGAGGGAGACCGGGGCTGCTAAACTTTTTAGTTTTGTTTTAATTTTTTATTTTATACGAGCGGAAGCGGGGAGCAGCGGCGACATCGGGGGGGGGGGGGGGGGGCAAGGCCGTCCATACTGGATGCTTCTGGCGAGCGCCTTTGCCCCCTCCTGATCATGTTTTGATTTTGTGTTCATTTTTTATTTTATGCAGAGGGAAAGCGGGGAGCCAAGTGTTTTTTTTTAATCTCACTTTTGTTTTTAAACATGCCAGCTTGGATTTTCATGGTGCAGGGGGAAGCGGGGAGATGACAGCTCAGGCCTTAATGACAGGTCTGAGCTGACGTTAAATTTCTCACGGAAAATGATTCGTTGCAATCGTCGGTATGGTTAGTGCATTCCAAATTGCCCACATTTCAATGGTAGTTTCTCGTTTGCATTCCGTTTTCGTTAGCTGCTAGCGTCGTGGGAAAATGGCCTTTAATGCATGCTACGCTTCAAATTTTCCTCATTAGAGGGTCGTTAAAGGGTCGTTAAAGTTTTGTGCATCTGGGCCTTAGTCCCATCAGGTTTTTAGGATATCCACCATGAATATGCATGAGATAAATTTACATACCAAAGAGGCAGTGTATGTTCATGGTGGATATCCTGAAAACCTGAAGGGCCTTTCCTCAAGGACTGGTTTGAGAAGCACTGGGTTAAAGTGTATGATGAAATTCTTTGTGTTCATTTGGTTGTCAGGAATTATTCTTTTGCTTTAACTGCATCTGCTTTTTGCTGCCACCTAGTCTTGCCAAATGGATAAGCCAGCCCTGCATTTTTCATTCTCACAAAAAAAAAAAAAAAATCCATAAAAAATGGAATCCACAAACTCTTTCCAACATATCACTGATAAAAAGACCATGGCATGGTAGTCTTAGCTGGATATAAAATATCAAGAAGATTATATAAGCTTAAGTTCTAAATGTTCCTTTAATAAGCTGGCAGAATGAAGATCGCTCTCTAGCAGATTGGCCTTCAGATAATAAGTCTAGCAAAGCTGTAGCTCTCCACAGAAGAGCAGTCTCATCAACCAATATTGTTACTAACACAGCTGTCAAGACTGAAACTCAAATATATGTAAGTCACCAAGAAATGAGGTAAACAACAGGCCAGTTCTGACTTCAGTGACAGAAGGCCAGTGGTGAGAAGAAGGAGAATCACCCCTTCCAGGAACAGACAGTAAACACCCAGCATCTGTCAGCTTCAGATTTTGCTGACAGACAGGATTCCCTGTGTGGGTGAAGCCTGTAGGGCAGCTTCTCTTTCAGTCTAATAATCAGAGATTACATTGCCTTGAAAGGTACTTTTTTTTTTTGGTGCTTTCCAAAGAACTGTAAAGCAGAAGAGGTTAGAGTAACTTTTGAAGCACACTTTGTACTAGTAGACAGTGAGATTAGATGCATATTGCAGCCCCTGGAGCAATGTGTGCAAGAGAGCTGCCTGGCTCTTAGCCTTGGGTTCCTGTTTAATGATTCACCTGGGGCTCTCTGCATCTCCCAGTGCTCATAAACAGGTATAAACCAAGCCTCCTTTAGGAATGCAACTGCTAGTGTCTGAGAGATACTATCATTGGTGTAGTGTTGAGTGCTCATTACTTCATTCATCCTTTGTACAGTCTGTAACGTTAATATAGTTTGAACCTTTGATCCTTTCTGTAGGTACACAGTTTTCAGCATTAATGTGTACCTGTCTTGTATTAATCCAAAAACTGGACACAGAGATGCCGTTGCCCAGTTCCAGGCTGGAGATTATGGGACAGTCCTGGATTTCTGACCACCCCATCCTAGTGCATTATGGTATTTATAGCACTGATTTCTATTGACATGATCGGGCAGTACAGATCTCACACTGCATTGGGGTGTAAGTTCAAAACCAGGCCTGTTCCAAAATCTCCAGCCTGGAACTGGGTAACTTGGCATCTCTAAGGTTAGTGTTAAGAGTACTGTGTACCTAGGTGAACCTTTAAATTTGCACCCTCCTCAATTAACCTTCAGGCCTCTAGGCCCCCTGCCTGTGAATTTGGTAATTCAACTGAAAACTCATGATTATCCCACCACCACCCCTGCCACAAACGAGCATGTTTTGGTTTGACTACAGCTGCTCTTTGCTGCCCCTCTAGAAATTGTTGCCCTAGACAACTGCCTAGTCTGCCTAATGGTTAAGCTAGTCCTGGACATTCAGTACTGAACAATACTCTAAATATAAATTTCATTGAAGCAGTTGGCTAACAACACATGTATTCACATCTCACTTAAGGAGTCTAAGAACAACAAGCTAGGATAGGAGAAACACGAGGAATGCCATACAGATCGACTTACTCGTCGTATCAGACAGCATCAAAAATACCTCACAATTAGGAAAGAAATGCCATCATAATAGAACATTGGAGATTTTAATGCAGTTATGGAAAATCCCACCTGCTATAAAAGTGTATAAAAAAATCATGATCGGACAGTTGTAGATTCCTGAAACCTATCGTGGTCATATTTCAGCTTATACGTCTGGCGGTATCAAGAAGGTATAGGGTGATGGACTTGATATACTGCCTTTCTGTGGTACAACCAAAGCAGTTTACATATATTCTATGCAGGTACCTTCTCTGTCCCTAGTGGGCTCACAATCTGTTTTTATACCTGGGGTAAAGAAGGGTTAAGTGACTTGCCCAAGGTCACAAGGAGCTGCAGTGGATATTGAACCCAGTTCAAAATGAAAAAAAAAAAGAAGAACTGTGAAACCAAAATAACTATCTCCTACAAAAGGGGTTCCACCTCAAAGTCATAACCCACACAAGGCATTTATATCCTATCCTGTCTGCCCTCTTTTATCCTAGTCATATATTATCTAGCTCAACTTATCATACACTACTAAGCCCAACTTTACATTGTTTTACTACTGTTTTATTAAAATTCTATTAACTTTGTATTTCAAATTACTATTTAAGCCGCATTGAGCCTGCATTATGTGGGAAAGCGCGGGGTACAAATGTAATAATAATAATAATAATAATATTTAAATCTGGATACAATGAAGAAAAGAGAGAGTCCAATGTATACCAATCAAAGTAGAACAATAAGCAGAACTGGACAATGGGAAATTATTTATTGGAAAGACCCAACATGGGCTGTGTTTTGGCAACAATGCGCCTGCATCAAGGGTCGCCACAATTTGCGGTATTCTTTGAAACTGTACATGCAGATCTGCCAGGGCACAGAAATGTAATCCCGCTTCAAATTGTGAAATGGACACTCCAAAGCTGTGTAATTATTAAATCCCTAAGTCCTGTCAGAGAAAAACCGCCAAAGCAGGACTTAGGGATTTGTTTTAATTATATGCCTTTAGAGCGAACAAAGCGTGATTGCATTTCTGTGCCCTGGCAGATCTGCATGTACAGTTTCAAAGAATACCGCAAATTGTGGCGACCCCTGATACAGGCGCATTGTTGCCAAAACACGGCCCGTGTTGTCTCTTTCTAATAAAGAATTTCCCATTGTCCTGTTCCTGAAGGTCCATTTGTGCTTATTGTTCTGCTTTGATACATACAGTGAGGAAGGAAAAAAAACCTCTGAATCCTGTCCAGAGCGAAACTATTAGCTCACAGACTAGAAAGGGTGATAACTTCACTGGCTAAAAACCCCCTCCTTGTATCAATTTTTATATATTCTTTTGTCTTATTTCTTAAATGAAATCTAATCCTTAAACCTTTATATAGCTCTATACTTTGAAGTAATTACGAAAAAAAATTTTTTTACTTATCTGTTTAGATACAAAAAGATTGACTTGGTCCCAAGTGGTGACACTAGTGTTTGAAATAATTATAAACATTTTTTAAAATATAGAGCTATATAAAGGTTTGAGGATTAGATTTATTTAAGAAAAAAGAATACGTTAAAAATGATACGAGCATGGTGTTGTGAACAGGATGCTGGGCTCGATGGACCTTTGGTCTTTCCCAGTATGGCAATACTTATGTACTTACTGTGTGTCACTAAAAACCTGGTATAAATACCCACACCTAAATGCAGATGCGTTCCCCCGAATTCTATAACAACGCGCGTAAATTTGAGTAATGCCCCAAACACATGGTTTTTTTAAGGCAGTGAAGTTATCACCCTTTCTAATCTGTGAGCTAACAGTTTTGCTCTAGACAGGGTTCTGAGGCTTTTTCATTCCTCATTGTATGTGTGTATTCAAATTTAAATATAATAACATGTGCCTTATGTAGGTCATGATTTTGAGGTGGGACACTTTCACCTCTGGATTTTATATAAGTCATGGCTAGTAGCGCACGTTAAATTGTGCGCATGGCCAGTTTGGCTAGTTAATTGAGTAGAAAGCGTAATCAGTGATGATAATTGGCCGATAACAACCAATTATCATCACTAATTGGCAGTGTTTGGAATTTACACATGCATCTTTTTAGACATATTCTAAAAAGGCGTGCGTAAATTCTAATGTGCGTAACTGAAAAGGGGACACAGCCATGGAAGGAGTGTGGGCATGTTTGGGGCATTACTCAAATTTACGCGCGTTGTTATAGAATTCGGGGGAACGCATCTGCATTTAGGTGTGGGTATTTATACCAGGTTTTTAGTGACATACCGTAAGTACATAAGTATTGCCATAGTGGAAAAGACCAAAGGTCCATCGAGCCCAGCATCCTGTTCACAACAGTAGCCAATCCAGGTCACTTGCCCAAGATCATAAGGAACAGCATTGGGTTTGAACCGACCACCTCTGGATGTCAAGACTGGTGCTCTAACCACTAGGCCACTCCTTCACTCCAACCAGTTCCCCTAGGTTCTCAGCCTACTGCATTAACTATTAGGCTATTTCTCCAGCATTCTATAGCAGTTAAGCAATTTTTTAAAATGAGTAAACACTCGGACACATGTTTATCGGGGGGAGGGGGAAGCAGCTACCAAAGATGCATTGGCAGAATGTCTTGGCAGTAGCACTGTAGGTTGCCACATAGCAATTTAGGTTTGCATTACTAGTCTGGCTTTTTGACCGATTTAGAGCTGGGAACATTGAGGCAAGATTTGTAGCTACGAAGATTCTGGTAATACCAAAGTCCTTGGCAACACAACCACCAAACTGGAAAGTACAACGGGGTCCCATAAATAATCTCAGGAGCAGGAGAAGAGTGGGAACTGAATCTGGCTCTTCAAAGAACAGACTGAAGACATCCAATATTGAAAACAATAGATAATGGCTACTAAATGCCACTGGTAAGTAAGAAATAGTGGTGTTTAGTAGCCATAGAGGCATATTTTCAAAGCACTTAGAGGCATATTTTCAAAGCACTTTGGGAGGCTAAGTTCCATAGGTTTCTATGGAACTTTGGGAGGCTAAGTGCTTTGAAAATGAGCCAGTTAGCCTCCCAAAGTTCCATAGAGACCTATGGAACTTAGCCTCCCAAAGTGCTTTGAAAATATGCCTCATTATCTACATTGTGTTCCACAAAGGTCTTTTTAAAGTCCACAACTCCTTCACAACCAGAACCTCATTCCTGAATACTTTGTCCACAAGTTCGTTCAGACAAGTTTTAAGACTCCTAAAGAAGTCACCCTCTGTGCTAAAACATGGTACCATCTAGAGTCTTCTCTCAATAAACTTGTTTTCAATATTGGATGACCTTGGCCTGTTCTTTGAAGAGCCAGATTCAGTTCCCACTCTTTTCCTTCCAATACCACAGATCTTACCAGATATAAGAATGTCATTGCAGCAACTTTACAGGAACTGTCTGCTGTCCTCTTGACTGCAAGTGGCAACTGTGACTTTGCAGCTGATTGAGGGAGTTAGACAAAGAGCATATCCTAATCATGAAGACCTCATGAAGTTAACAATAGGCTAGCTAATTAAAAAAAGATATTCAGAAAAGGTGGTTAAGGCAGTTAACTTAGCGGACTTCAAAAAAGGGTTGGACGGCTTCCTGGAGGAAAAAGCCATAGAATGTTATTGAATGGACGAGGGAATAATACAGTATTTCTAGGATGGGCGGGACAAATTGCTTGTTCTTTTGGCCATTGTCGGTGACAGGGTGCTGGGCTCGATGGACCCTTGGTCTGTCCCAGCATGGCGATGCTTATGTATTTATGTTCCTAGAGAGTCTGCCATATGGGTCCACTAGACTAAAGGGTTGTCCCCATTTGGTTTCTGAGGGAAAGGTGCTTCCAGTATATGCCCCGTAGTAAGTGGAACTGGGGTATATCTAACAGTACCTGAGAGGAAGGTGGCAGAAAAGGTCTGCTGGGATACAAAAAAACAAAAAAAAAAAAGATAAATCTTTGGTTTTCATAACTCAGATGGATTTTTGAGATACTTGACTGATGAATTGCTGTTAAGACACTTACATCTTCCATAACTAAAGGTGAATAACTCAAGTTTTAGGTGACACCATTTTATCAAAGTAACTTAAAATATTTGTCACTAGCTTTCGAGAGTGCTGCTCTCTTCATCGGGTCAGTAGAGAACCTTTATAACTGTAGCAGACTTGTTACTTCCTGCAATGGTAATATGATCCTAGCTCTTTCTCGTATTGAATTAATGGAATTTAGGTGTATTTTCTACAACCAAATCATGTTGTTTGAAATTTGTCAAAAGCAGAGGATCCTGTAATTTAGGTTTCATGCAAGACCGGCTTACCTATTAGCCAGACTAGGCAGTTGCCTAGAGCAGCAACTTATGAAGGGCAGTAAACAGCAGATGTAGTTGAAGGAAAACAATAGGTCCTGACAGCCACATATGCTCAAAGAACAATGAGTGTGCACTTTTACCCAGAGGGAAAGTATGAAGCTTTTTTATACTCTATTTATCCATGAAATGGCATTTGGAAAGTTCTTTAATTATGTGCACTGTATATCTATGTATCAATATCCATCTATATCTATCATATATGTATTCACACACACAAAAGGTTAATATCTAAAAGTATGAAGCCTGATCATGCCTTTTTACAGAATTGTTGTGGGAAGGGTAATACTATCATAATTGCAGTTTAATTATTAAAATAGGGAAAGGGAATGGGATTTGATATACAGTACTGCCGTTTTGTGGTTACAGTCAAAACAGTTTACATATTATGTACAGGTACTTATTTTGTATCTGGAGCAGTGGATGATTGACTTGCCAGAGTCACAAGGAGCTGTGCAGTGGGAATCAAACCCAGTTCCCCTAGTTCTCAGGCCACTGTACCAGTGGCATAGCCAGACCTGAGATTTTGGGTGGGCCCAGAGCTAATATGGGTGGGCACGCACTGTCTATATGAGTAGTGTCTCTTGGGATCCTACAAAATAATGCCTAAGAATTCACTTGATGATGGATTTCTAAGTAGTCTGCCCAACAGCTGCCCTGCATCAGTATAACCACATACATACTTAATGGAAAAATTGATATTTTTAAATATAATTACATTATCCCACAATCTCTCCACTGCAAAATGCTATACACAAACTTGTGCAAAAACACACTCATATCTTTAAAACCATAACAGCACTAATTCCAAGGACAGGATGAGCTACAACATTATGCTTGAAAAGGCAGAACTGTAATTACACTAGGCTCTAAAACACCAATACACTACCTCGTGAAAAAAAGCAAAACAAAAAGGGCTGCGAATACTACATGCTAGCAGAATACTGCACCTTGATCACACTTGAAAAACACGTGACACAACAGACATGACACAAGGAACTAAAGATAAAAAAATATGAAGGCAAAATACTGAACTTGAAAGTTAACTCAAGAAGTCAGACTCAGCATGCAGCAATACCAGAAAAATTTAAACTTACATGCAAAATATCACAGATGCACATTTCCAAAAGATGACATATTCAAATTAATAAATTCTGAATAAAATACTTTTTTCTACCTTTGTTGTCTGATCTATTCGCTTTGGTCCCAGTGTCTTCTGTTTTACGCAGTGTCTTCTTTCCATTTGATATTTTTTCACTCACCATGTCCACCATACTCCTGTGTCCTTATGCGTCCTGTCTACCATCTGTAGCCCTGCCCCTATCCTTCCTCGAGTTTCAGTATCTGCCCTCAACGTGTTCCAACCCAGCCCTTAAACTCAGCAGTTTTCCCTCCATCCATATCCAGCATTTCTCCTCACTCCCCTCCATCCATGTGCATCTACTTCCACTGTCTTCCCTTCCCTCCATCCATGTCCAGCATTTCTCCTCTCTCCCTTCCCCTCCATCCATGTGCATCTCCTTCCTTTGTCTTTCCTTACCTCCATCCTTGTCCAACATTTCTCCTCTCTTCCCTGCCCTCCACTCCATCCATGTCCAGCATTTCTCCTCTCTTCCATCCCCTCTATCCATGTGCACCTCCTTCCTGACTTCTCTCCCCTCCCTCCCTCCATCCATTCGTCCAGCAACTCTCCATTCTCCCCTGCCCTCTCCTCTAGCCATCCAGCTCCAGCAAATTTCCACTCTCCCCTTTCCGCTCCATCCATTCATGTCCAGCAATTTTCTTCTTTCCCCTGCCCTCTGCTCCATGTCCAGCAACTCTCCATTATCCCCTGCCCTCTCCTCTCCTCTAGCCATCCATCTCCAGCAAATTTCCTCTCCCCTTTCCCCTCCTTCCATCCCTGTTGTTCAGCAATTCACCTCTCTCCCCTGCCCATCCTGTTTCTGTCCATCCCCTTCCCCCTTCTATTCAGCGTGTCCCCCCTCCCCCTTCACAGCATCTCCAAGCCAACTTCCGTTCCAGTCTACTCCCGAAGTTGCAGCGACGAACGGGCATGCAGCGCTGCGGTAGTAAAAGCAACAAGGAGACTGGTTCGACTCTCCGTCCTTCACTTCCCTCCCTCTGCGTCCCGCCTTCCTCTGACGTCATTTCCTTTCGGGCGGGATGCAGAGGGAGGGAAGTGAAGAACGGAGAGTCGAACCTGTCTACTTGTTGCTTTTACTACCGCAGCGCTGCCTGCCTGTTCGTCATTGCGACTTCGGGTAAAAGTCGCCGTTCCAGTCGTCGTCGCTTGGGCGGGCCTGAGCCAAGATTGGGTGGGCCTGGGCCCACCCAGGCCCACCCGTAGCTACGCCCCTGCACTGTACTAACCATTAGGTTACTCCTTCATTCCGAGTAAGGGTAAAATAACAGCTTGAAAATTAATTGCAAGGGTGGGGTGGATGAAACAAGGCTGAAGGTTGCCTAATACCCTTGTATCTTTTTGTGCACATGGTGGTGGTGGATGTGCTCAGTAAGAGCATCCAAGAGCTGCTTCATAAATATTTGAATATATTTTTCTCTGCCATTGTCAACTGCTTCTTTGGACAAATGAAGTGGATGCATGATATTTTCTGAAGGCTTAAAATGCAACATGTTTGTTTTGCAGGGAGCTTCAAAGCAGCTGCTTCTGGGACAATTCTGAAACGCTTCTCAGAGAATGAGAAGGCGTGTTTTGAACTACTGATGAATGACTCCCTGTACTGCTGTATTCCTGCTTACCATGGAGTGGTAGAGAGAGATGATGAATTCTATATTCAGCTGGACGATTTGCTCACCAACTTTGAAGGGCCTTGTGTTATGGACTGTAAGATGGGAGTCAGGTGGGCCTCTTAAAAACTCTTCCTGTTCTCTACCAACATGCATGGATTTGCTGTAGGATCTCCCAGTTTTTCAGTGCACATGGTCTTTGATTTACTGCTGATTGTGAGGATATGGTTAAACAAGCTCCAGACTTCCTTACTAATGATCAGAAATGCAGATGCCAGCTTCAGCAGATTTAATTAACTGATTTCTTCATTTTCTTGGGCTGTGAACACCAAATTCTATAATCTGTGTTATAGTTTTCTGCATTGTATGGTGGACGGTATGGAAACTGAGTGGTAAATAGCCTTTCTTTAAACTTTTTTTTTTCTGTAGATGAAACGTATAAACATTATTAGGTAACAAAGCCCTTGTTTCCCTTCGATAAACAGGAGACTAAAACATCTTCATTAATTCATGCCTGAAACAACACACTTAAGATTAAAAGTGACTGAGCTGTGAAAATAAGGAACACAGCAAAGTCCAAGAGTGACCTTGGTTGACTGGTCCAGTGGTTGTGCTGTGCACTACCTTGAGGAAGGTCCCCTTTTCAAGCCCCAAGTTGGCTGGTCTCAAGTTGGTTGGGATTTAGAATGTTGCAGAGGCAGCTGTCACAGTCCATAGAGGAGAGACTTATGATCATCACTCAAGGGTGACACCTAGTGGCTACATTCAGGTCATAGAATTGTAGGGTTCTGATAGAACCCCTGGTGTATGGCTCAAGCTTTCAGGCCAGGAGCGCCCTACAGTACCCACACTAGGTAAACAAGTGGATGTCAATGAAGGCTCATGTCATACATCAGTTCTGGATCTAAGCAAACTGAAGCCCCAAAGGAGGAAAAGGAAATTGCTGGATCAAAATAGAAAAGCATGTTCTTGGCAAATGCAGCTGTTTGTTGTAAAGAAAAGCCAAAACATGTTAGATAGAGCAGTGTACATGATGACAAATCACCAGTGAGTGACACGTTTTGTGATATTTTCTTTAGATATAATAGTAAAATTCTAAAATGTAGACATTTTGATGTTATTAGTGTAACCCTCGTCTCACCACACTCGCAGTCCAGGCATCAGCTAGCTCTTTCTGGGTCAGCACCTGAGACCAGGGCCAGAAAGAATATCACTCAACAGTTTCTTTACTCACTGAACCGGGTGCAGGCTGGGGCCGGATAAAAATCCAGAAGGCTGTAGGGTGTTAAGCTGGGGCTTTTACTCTTTACTCTGTTTTCTTTTCTTTACCAGTCTGAGAGTAAACAAGTTTCACTCTCTTGCCAAGAAAAAGACTCCAGTCCAGGTTTTATATAAAACAAACAGGAACTTTACTGAAATTCTGTGCAACAGGCAGTTCAAATCCTCTTGGAACAAACAAGCTAATTTGTAATCCAAACTTGATGTCTTTGTACAAATAAGTTACAAGCCATCTTAGGGATATGGTGTAAATCCTCTAGTCCAATTCTTGAAAAATCTTACAATATGTACAAATTTACAGCTCTTCCTGTCCATTACCCATCCCTTCTGGGTGAAACAACCTAAGGCTGTGCACATTTTTGCAGCAAGCGGGTCTTCACTGTGGATCAGGCCTCCCTGTCTGTGCACTCTCTCCCAAAGTTGTACTTCTCAGGGCTACTACCTTGGGCTCCAAACAGGTTCTTTCCTGTTTCATGCTCCCAGGCTGGGTTCCCCTGCTTCCTGCCTGGAGCACTCCTCCGATTCAAGGTTAATGCTTTATTGGCAGAAACTTCCACCCACCTCTCCACAAGGGTCCCGGCAGTGGTAGAGGCAACCAAAGACTTGGGCTTCAGACTGTCCATTACCAACCAGTTCCCTCCCCCCAGTGACTCTAGGGAGGGATCTCTCAACACTTTAGTAATTCCCATTATAATGGGGGATTACATTAAGTTTGGAAGTCAAAGTGACTGCCTCTTTGTATTCAAGTCACATTACAAAGAGTTGAAAAGTCCGGCTGTAGTTTTGAAGTTGAAGTGACTGCCTTGGCATGAAAGAAGCTGGCTCTGCATGTTCTGTCTTAGCTGTGGTACGCTCCTTGAATAACTTGCTCTATGCATCATTACGAGGACAGCAAACAAACAACTGAGGGTTTCTGGTCTGGCCTGTCTTGGAACAGCTCATACTGAGAGTAAGTAAAGCCACTCATCCTCACAGAAGATGACTGTGGCCTCAGAAATAGTAAAATGGGATACTGGAATATATATAAAGTACTACAAAAAGAACTTGGCGTCTTCGGCAGGGGTATTAATGACAGTTCTCTGACCTCTCCTCCCAGAGCGATGAGGTATGCCAGTGCTGTCCTTGTGTTGAGAGAGGGCAGGGTGGCTGGACAGGAGATCATGCAGTGCTCCTGGTCTGTGAACACTTAGGATGGATTGGATTGTAGGGGGCCTAGGTAGCGCTCCTGGTTCATGCACTGCCCTGCTCTCCCTAACCCAAAGCCAGCCCTACCTCCAACTGCTGAAACGGAACAAAACTCCAGAGTCATTTCATAGAACTTACTAAGAGGAGCTCTAATGTGCATTGCCTGTCTGTGATTTCTAAACTGCTAATCCTGCTGTACAGATTTACAACTAAATTAAATAGCACTTTGTGTCAAAGCAAACCCTTGGCAATCAGAGGCAGTGAGCATTATTAAGGAACCTTCTAATGTGTGGCAGACTGGATGAGAAATGATCCTCCACATGTAGCTTCATGCTAGCCAAGAAAGGAGAAGGCAAAGATTTGAGTTAGGGCATGTCCCAAAAACACATGTTTGTAGTTGCCAGGCACAGTGCTCATTGCAAGATATATCTCCAGTGGTTCCTGTGAAGAGTGGAGGAGTAGCTTAATGGTTAGTGCACTGGGCTGAAATCTTGGGGAGCTGGGTTCAATCCTGCTGTAACTCCTTGTGACCCTGGGCAAGTCACTTAACCCTCCATTGCCCAAGGTACAGAACCCCCCCCCCCCCCCCCACACACACACACCTTTGGTTGTGAGTCCACTAGGAACAGAGAAGGTATCTGAATATAATGTGTACAGCACTGCTTACATCTAGTAGCACTATAGAAATAAAAGGTTATAGTAGTAGTGATCTGTCAAAAGAAAGAGTTACAGTGCTTTCATTGCATATGGCAACTTGTAGTTATCTTGTGGAGTGCCATTCTTTGATTAAAGATGGCACTGTTTTAATGGCATTGTTCTTTTGCCAATTAGGAATACACATTTCTGTTTCAGAAATGTACTCTACACTCTCCAAAAGTGTGGACTGCTTTCTATGGCTTGATATTTTGGATTAATGTTTGTCATTCACCCCTGTTCATCCTTTTTTAGCCAGAAGTCCTAAAGAGACTCCATTCTGCACCTTAATATTTCCTCCTACATTTTGATCCACTTCTTTTCCACACTATGGAGCTCATTTTCAAAAGAGAAAAACGGCTGAAATTGATATTTTCAAAACCAATTTTAGACGTTTTTCTATGAAGTCCGTCAGAAGTGCGTTCAAAACAAGAGGGGGAATGTCGAGGGGGTGCTAAGGGCGGGATTTGGGCGTTCCTAAGTCGTGGGCGTTTTACAGCCATAATGGAACAAAACAAAGCCGTTCAGGACTAAAACTAAAATGTTTTGAGCTAGACCTGTTTTTATAAGGCACAAAAGGGTGCCCTAAATATCTAGATGACCACTGGAGGGAATCAGGGTGACCCACCCCCAATAAAATGTGAATAAAAATATGACAGCCTCAGATGTTAGAGCCAGGTCTAATAGAGCAGCATACAGGTCCCTGGAGTAGTGTAGTGGTCAGTGCAGTGCACCATGGCTTGGGGGACTCAGATCCCTATCTCCCTCTACCTGTCACATTTGTGGCGGAAGCTGTGAGCCCTCCAAAACTCACTAGAAACCCACTGTACCCACATATAGGTGTCCCCTTCACCCATAAGGGCTACTGTAGTGGTGTACAGTTGGGGGTAGTGGGTTTTGGGGGGGGGCTCAGCAGACATAAGGGAGTAACGGTGATATGTGTATTTAGGAGCATGTTTTTGAAGTCCATTGCAGTGCCCCCAAGGGTGCCCCATTGCTCTCCTGGGATGTCTGTGTGGCTAGTCTACTAAGAATGCTGGTTCCTTCTACATTCCAATGGCTTGATTTTGTGCAGTTTGCACATGGATGTTTTTTTTTTTTAATGGACCAAAAAACAAAACGTCCAAATCACAAAACCTTGTTCAAAACAGTATTTAAAAAAACAACATGCTTTTCTTTTTTGAAAATGACCTTCTTTTCTATTAAGATTTTGGACGTTTTTTTGCAAAATGTCCAAAGTCGGACTTAGACGTCATATCGAAAATGCTCCTCCACATCTCACATATACTTTAGGTTTAGCCTGAAAACATCTGGTTCCCCTTGGGATGAAAAAAAAGGGAAACTATGCCTCAACCTCATTTCCTTCTGGAGTTCCTGCCTGATTCCTTCTCCTCAGATGCCAACCCTAACTTGGGGAGGGGTTGGCAAAGATTGGGTAAAGATTCTCTTAAATGCTGTTTTAAGACTGTGCCCAGAAGGCTACTTTTCATGGAACCAATCTATGACTGGTTTCCATTCTGGGGTTTGGAAATCCATGACAATTTTTGCTAGTATTTGTTTATTGGATATTTTCTAGCTTAACCCCCCAATTTGTTCATCTTGCAGAACATATCTTGAGGAGGAACTGACCAAGGCTCGTGGAAAACCAAAATTACGCAAGGACATGTATAAGAAAATGATTGAAGTGGACCCTGGAGCACCCACAGATGAGGAGAATGCCCAGCAGGCTGTGACCAAGCCACGGTATATGCAGTGGAGAGAGACCATCAGTTCAACTGCTACTTTGGGCTTTAGGATTGAGGGGATAAAGGTGGGCAGATCATTCTGTAGAAAGGTTGTGATGCCTTTTCTTTAGTAGCCTTTCCTCTGTTCTGTTGTACAAGCTACCCTGCTATTTTGAAGTCTACAGTTTAGCTGACAAATGTATTTTGGGGCTGGCAAAGTGAGTTTGCAGTCACGTTTTACCAGGGATTCAGTTCTTTAGGAGAGATACTATATATTAACATAAAGAAGCGATTTTGGATTTTAAATTTGGGGACATTTTATTAAGCTGTGTTAGGTGCAAATGCGTACCTAATGCAGCAAAAATAGCATAATGTTATCTCCTGGATGGAGATAAAACAAAACGGGAATTTGCTATTCTCCCTAATAGGTAGCTCATAGAAGGTTATAAGAATGAAATCACCAGAAAACCATATCCATTGTCCGTGAGGCGAGGGATGCCCCTAGAGACAGGTCTCTTTTGGCTCAGCACTGGGTCTTCTCAGGTATGCAATATGGATGCGCTTGGGGATCAGATGCATCCTCTCAGGCATCTGACACTTGAGGTCATTTCTCCCTTATACACCAGGCTTCTCTGGTACTGGACTCTACAAACTGCTCTTTACAGCCCAGACCCTCTTGGATCTTGTTCGCCTTCGACCTTGGTTTAAGCTTATGTTTACTTAAAAATTTGATAAATTGTCTTTTGGTAAAAAAAACCAAAGCAAAGTAGATAAACAGATTAAGAGATAACATATACATAGCTAAAAATAGAATGATTTAAAAGCCATATAGTTAAAAAAAACAAACAAAGTTAGTAGACATTGACTAAACTAACTGTTGACCAACCAATCCAAGAATGCTAGCCTGTAAAATGCTCAAATGGCTGTATATAGTACCAGGTTTTCAGTCCAGATTTACATTCTCTGAGGGACAATTCCAGCCTCAAATCAGGTGGGAAGGCATTCCAAAGTGATGGGGCAAGGAATGTAATGTAGATTGATGGATACATGCTGTTTTAGAGCATGGGTGGGCAACCACCATCCTCAAGGGTCACAACCCAGCCGGGTTTTCAAGATTTCTACAACGAATATGCATGAGATATATTTGCATGTACCGCTTCCAATGTATGCAGATACATCTCATGTGTATTCATTGTGGAAATTTTGAAAACCCAACTAGTTTGTGGCCTTTGAGGACTGTGGCTGCCCACCCCTGTTTTAAGAGGGTGAAGTGGAACTGCCAAAAAAAAATCACTCTGGGATGAATGATGGGTTCTCATGGAAGAGTAGGGGATCAAACAAGTAGCAAGATAAGCAGGGTCACCAGTGTGAAAGACATAATGGCAGTAAATAAATAAATTAGCTCCTCCTTTTTGGCACCCCAATGTAGTGTGGGGATCATCAATTCTATGATGGCATCAGGGTATCCTGATGCTGTTACAGAATGCTAGCGCAAACCTGAATTGGTGTGCCAAAAAGAAGGCGCTCCCGCTTATGCCAAGTCAGTGGCAGTGTAGGTGGGCACACCTGGATCTGTCAATCACCATGCACATCTGATAGTATTATATAAGATGCACGCATTGATGAATGACATTCCCACATCCTACCCATGTTCCTCCAACATGTACTCCCTCATTTTAATTGTGCGCTATGCCTCTTATGTGCATGCCTACAGAATAGTGCTTTGCACAAGCTTGTGCGTTATTCTACATTTACAAGCATCAGACTTGCCCTCTATGTGTTAATTGATTCTGTAAGTCACTAGTAATCAGTGCTGGGTCGCAGGCCTAGCTGGTTTGTGACTGCAGTCTTTATTGGTGACCTATCTGATCATCCAAGATGCAGCACACCAGGCCATGCTGTACACCTTTTTGGGTAATTGCAGTCACTCCTGCTCCCCAAACTCCCTCAGAGAAAAGAAGCCTGTGGACTCTTGATGGCAGGGAGGAGGTGGCTCTTGCCTAGTAGTGAATGACAGACAAGTCCAGCCTCCATTGTCTGATACTGCTAGAAGCGGTTGGTCTAAGAGTAGGATACCCAAATGTTCCTCTTTGTATCCATAGAGGGTCTGTTTTGGTGATCCCGCTACACTTCTTTTTTTTTTTAATGTAAGGAAGGTCTTTCTTGTAGGAATAACAAGAAATTATGGCAAAAGATCTCAAATTTACTAACTTTCCATAATATCAGTAACAGGTTAAATAATTACATCTCACAAAAGAATTACCATATGGAACAATGCTCCCAAATAAGCAGCTACTCCTAAGTATGTATAGCAGATGTACTTTTATCATTTATTTAGTTTGCTCACACCTTTTTCAGTAGTAGCTCAAGGTGAGTTACATTCAGATACACTGGGTATTACCCTGTACCTGGAGGGCTCACAATGTATGTTTGTACCTGAGGCAATGGAGGGTTAAGTGACTTGCCCAAAATCACAAGGAGCATCAGTGAGATTTGAACCAGCCATCTCTGGATGTCAAGACTCACTAGGCCACGCCTCCACTGGCAGTATATACTTTACCTTCAATTTTACCATTTTACAATACATTAACAAACCCACCACCCCCTCCCACTCCCCCCCTTTGGTATGTCACTGGTCCAAAACATCAATCCATAGATCTTCTCAAGAGCAAAGTACACCCCCCATAGAAAGCTCCACACTTCATTTCACCAGGGAATTTCATCTTACAGCTGTGAGCTTTTCCATATGATATATGTAGCTTAACTTAGCTCAACTGTCAAAAAAGGGGGTTCCCAGATTACCTCTGGTAAAAATCTCAATAATTAATTATACAAACCAGGGTATGGTATAATGGAGATAATACTAGTGAGAGGATTAACCCAAGAGTGTTCCGAAATGTAGTGTTATATATAAATATATTATTATATTAAGGAAGTTCTCAGCGTATAAACTCACCCAAGCGAGGCTACACCGAAGTGATTTGCGTCTCTAAGGGTGGACAAGCTTCTCGATCATAGAACTTAGCTCAACATTAGGCACCTCCTTCCAGCTAGCAACCAGTGTCAATTTTGCTGCACTGAGACTATGGCGGACCAATTTAGTGTGTTCTTTTGTCAGGAGAGGCTCCTGGCTGTTTAAATCACTTGTCCAGGACTAAGTGGGCATATTCATTGATAGTTAACTGGATAGTGCTGCTGACTGTGCCTAGTTAGCATCTACGGCTCTTTTGTGGGTGTTCCAGGGACAGTAAGCACTTATGTGATTAAATGCCGCTAATCAGTTCTTAACCGCATACGGTAACCCCATAAATAAGTTCACCTTATGCGATTGAATGCTGAATATTGCACTTTAACCACATATGTGTTAAGCCAGCTACGTTTGCCTGGATATTTAATGCCAGTGCCCTGACATTGAATATCTGGGCAGTGGCCAAAAAAATGCTGATTGTTGTCGGCTGAATATCTACCCTTCGGTAGGTTGTTCCTCGATGAGGATTTTTTTTTTCAATCTGGCAATTTCTTCCTTCTCCTTTGGGCTGGGATCCAAGACCATGAGCTTCATTTCCAGCTACATGGCAAACTTTCTTTTATTATTTTTTTTCCAAAACTCTTCTTTATTAAGTTTTCTATGGCAAAGAAACGTAAAGAAAATCATTGTGAACATAGCAATAGAGACCTTCAAACAATACTTCAGACAAGGTAGACAAAAGAAGCTTAAAAGACTGGGTCGACAGAAGTCCCAGCTGATGGACACACTTAGGGGGGGTCCTTTTACTAAACTGCGGTAAAACGTGGCCTGCGGTGGTGTGGACACGTGAAATTGCCACGTGCTGGGCTATTGTTTTACCGTGGTTGGGAAAAGGGCCTTTATTTAATGGGGACAGTAAATGGCTGTGCGGTAAAATCAAAAGTAGTGCACAACTATTTACTGCCTGAGCCTTTACCTCCATCCATTGACCTAGCAGTAAGGGCTTACACGCTACTCGTGCGATAATCAGGCAGCACATGCCAATGTGGCTGTGCTGCCGATTACCGCCAGGAAACCGCATGCCAACTTGAAAAAACTACCACGAGAAACAGCGTGCACCAACTTCGAAACTACCACAGGATGCCCACACTACCCCTGTGATAGTGCCAAGTTGGTGTTCAGTACCCGAGTGTTAGCCTTACCGTTGCTTAGTAAAAGGGCCCCTAAGATCGTTAAGTTATTTATCAGTCTACTTCTCAGTGTGGACAACAGGAAGTCCAGGATTAGCTTTCTCTTGTTTGCAGTTGTGTTGGCTTGGTCCTTTCTTTCTGTGTTAATATTATTTTGTGTATTTTACCAATGCATAACAGAACGCTTTTGTATGATTTTTACTTTGTTTCTTGTATAGGCCTATTTTAGTGTGTTCTAGATATGTGGCTCATTATACTGTTATATGGGATAATTGGGCTGGTTATGATAGGTGGGGGTGTGCGGGGGATAATCATGTGTCTGATCCCATATTTTGGGATAGTACTTTAATTTGGGGTTGGGGTAGAAATGGGATGTTGGGATAGAGGAAGGATAGGAGGTAGGAGGCTGGGTTGGAGGAGGGTCATAGGGATAGGAGGATGGTGAGAAAACTAGAAACTGGGACGACAGACATTCTTTGTTTTCCATTTGATTGTTTGATCGCTGTATTTGTTGTCGATAAAAGATTTAACATAAAAAATGTTTCTCAAACATAAAGCTGCTGACTGCCACGGTTATCCCTCTTATATTGTCATGTTTAGCCCATACCCAACCTGAAGAAGAAGGTTATGGCCTTTGAAAGCTAGTCAAAAATTAGTCCAACAAAAAAGGTACCATATTAATAAAAAAAAAAAAAAGACTATCCTCTAGACCAGTGGTTCTCAAACTTGTCCTGGGGGATCATCAGCCAGTCGGGTTTTCAGTGTATCCCTAATGAATATGCATTAAATTCCTGCTTTTGTTAAATCATAATAATCTTATACATATCGTATACATTTATGTAAACACAACACATACATATTACAATTCTCCACAGTGCCTAAAATATATAAAAACTTATCTCTTAAACGCCCTTTGCTGGAATCTCTACTCCCCCATGCAAGATTCAAATGTTGCAGAAGTCCCTTGATATGATGTTAGCCAACACTGGTTAACCCAAAATTTCTTTCCATTCTTGTTAAATCCAATTTTCTGAAGAATCACTGATAATAAAAAAAAAAACCCTCCTTATAACAAGCAATCAAAAATTCCTTTTAATGCGAGTCCACTATCCAAATGATGATATAATGTTCTTGAATTTCAATGTCCAAAAATCTCCCCTTTGCAAATCTTGAAAAACCCAATCTCACTAGCTTTTTATATTTTTTAGGCACTGTGGAGAATTGTAATATGTATACAAGTTGTATTGATGTAAATATATGATATGTAAGGTTATTTTTATTTAATAAAAGCAGGAATTTAATTTCTTAGAGAGTTATCAAAATAGGTTTATTTGATATGTATTACTATTTGTTGACAATTGAAGAGTATTTAAGCCCACTAGAATAGAGTAACGAATATGCATGAGACAGATTTACATATAATAGAAGTGACAGGCATGCAAATCTGTCTCATGCATATTCATTAGGGATATTCTAAAAACCTGACTGGCTGGTGGTCCCCAGGAGGTACAAAGGAGCAAATCACAATAGAAGAAATCACTTGCCCTGCTGTTTCCTTGGTGGTCCCCCAGTCCAAGGTTGAGAACCACTGCTCTAAACGCCCCCCCTCCCCTTTTACAAAGCTGCACTAGCGGCTGCCAGTGCAGTAATTCCGACACAGCCCATTCAAAGTGAATGGGCTGTTACCGCGCGACTTTATATTTAAAATATTTTTTAACCACACTATCTGCAAATTCTAGGCAGTGTACAAAACCAGCATACATAAAATTAAAAAAAAAAAAATTTATAAAACAAAAACCAATATACATCAAAACAAAACAAATAAATATTAAAATAAATAGAGACCATTAACATAGTAATATAGTAAATGAAGGCAGATAAAGACCTGAATGGTGTGCAAATAATTAAAAAAAAACATCGTAAGTTATTGCTTCCTAAACTATAAAACTGAGTTTATACTGATCTGGTAAGGGAGAGTGTTCCAAAGATGGGCCTCTTCAGTCTGAACTATTCTAGAGCGATGTGTGTCTAGTCTAACATGTCAAAAACGGGGGTCATTTAATAACAATTTATCAGTAGATCTCAATCTGTGGTTTCTTGTGTGATAAGTCTTTTTCCACCCATGGGCTGCCATGTCAACGTACCTCTGCAGAGTCCTGACTCCCAGTTAGCCCGTGGAAAGGAAGACTTGAGCCAGGAATCATACTAAGATCCTCCATATAGCAACATGTAGAACTGCCTCTGAGATGCTGGGCCAGCCTCAGCCTGCCAAGTTCCAAAGTATACCGACCCTTTCATAACAATGATAATAAATTTAATGTTTGTACAGCATCAACAGTGCACACAGCTTGTACAAGATAATTTACTCGATTACAATGTCCTTGTCCCAAAGACTTTGTAGTTTAAATGCCTGATTCTCTAAGCTTTTTCCTGTGATCACAATGGGAGAAATATTCAGACTTATGATTTGTTAAGACAGTGTTGATGAAATGCTTTATTTAATTCCATACAGTGAGTGATGGATAGGGAAATGGAACAGGGTTTGCCAGGATCACAGAACTAGGTTAGAGTGGTTCAAGCTTATTTTGCTTACTTTATTTTTATTTTTTTTTTTTGTCTATTAGATTGTAAGCTCTTTGAGCAGGGACTGTCTTTCTTCTATGTTTGTGCAGCGCTGCGTACGCCTTGTAGCGCTATAGAAATGCTAAATAGTAGTAGTAGTAGTAGTAGAGTGTAGCTCTGAAAGGGACAACAGACAATTTAGACAGACTTCACTGCTCATGTCTTAATCCTGCTGGGATAATGTAGCCTACCAAGCTTTGAAACCTCAGGTTCTGTGGTCTAAAAGGGAAACTGAAGATATATAACACAAGAGATATTTGTTAACAAATCCTGAGACAGTAAAGGCACGTTTTACAAGAAAGTACAGTGCAGCCTAGTTTAGAAGGTACAGATACCTTGTTGCCAGGGCCAGAGAAATGGAGGCAGCATCAATATTCACAGGTGTCTAGCGCCCACCATCCAACCACAGTCCCCCCCCCCCCCCAAAAAAAAATAAAAGAATTGAGGCCTGGCTGCTTTACCGCTTGTTGCCTTTCCTGGAATCTAATTCCCTCCCTTCCACATCCAACTATGGGCAGGCCTGAGTCCAAAGTGGGTGAGCACAACAAAACCTGCCACCCCGCCCAGCGTCTCCCCCTCCCCCACCCCAGGCGATCAGGGGTCACAATTCTATTTCTCTAAATCCCCAGCACCTTTAAATCCTTTAAATCTTCACCAGGAGCAATCAGCAGCTCATTCTCCTTGCTTGCACCGGCTTCAAGCCTTTTCTTTGATGTAACTTCCTGGTCCACGAACAGGAAGTTGCGTCAGACAGGGCAAATTGACCATTGAGACAATAGGGCACTGCGCAAGGGCCCACAGCAGTAGGGAGCCCAATTTCCCCTAGCTTCCATCAAATTTAATCAGTTTTGATAGGTGGTTAGGAGCCCATGACCCTTATTGCCCGAGGGCCCAGATCACTATCAATCCACCCCTGCATCAGGGGTAAGCCTCAGGCCAGCATGAGCAGGGGGAGGGATGTGTTGCTGCTCGCTACCGGCGAAGAACTAAAGGATTTAAAGGCGGGGGAGGGAGCGATAGTGGGAGTCTTCCGCTAGTGGGGCTTGGAGATTCCCGCCAGCCACAACACTGCTATGCCGTTCCTGGGTGGGCCTGATTCCAAAGTGGATGGGCCTGGGCCCACTCATGGCTACGCCAGTGTTTTCTAATAACTGCAGCACAAATGCCTTTTCCTGTTCTCCCTGTGAACTTCTGTTTTATTTTCCTACTTCCTGTTGTAATGCCAAGAATTTTTTAAAATCTTGAAACACATTTTTTAAATACACGTTTTTTTTTTTCAAATTTATTTCAGATTTTCTCATACATTTTCAAGTAAAAGTCTGATTCATTTCCTCCAGAGATCTGGTAAAAAATAATTTGAAAATTCTGTTGTGCGCCATACTTTATTTTTCAGTATTTTGTACAGATTATGACACTTTACAGCTTTGAAAATGCATTGTTAATTTATCAGTTATATTCACAAGCAGCCATTGTGTCAGTAAAATGATTGGGCCCAATATTCAGCCGGCATTACATTTCTGGGTATACAAAGCTGGCAAAAACATAGCTGCTTAAGGGGCCCTTTTACAAAGCCACACACCAATTCGACACTACTGCCATCTCACTGCGAGAGCCGGCGGTAGTGCCGCCACCCCCACCATGCACCATTTCTGGCGCCGGAAATTATTTTCCATTTTTACCGCAGGATCCCTTACCACCTCCTAAATAGGAGGCGGTAGGGCTCCCCCAGGAAATGGCTGCGCGGCAAGTATATACTTATGGCACAGCCATTTCCTTTTTTTCACAAAAAAACTGTTGTGGTAAAAGGAGCCTCGGCATGCAGCAAATCCACGCGCCGAGGACACCGCAGGGCCCCTTTTACTGCAGCTTGGTAAAAGGGCTCCTAAGTGTGATATTCGGCACTTAACCAGTTATGAAGAACTGAGCCATCTCTCTCCTCTCCCACTGAGCCATCTCTCTCCTCTTCAATCTGTTAAAAATTCTGCTGCACGACTAATATTCCGCCAGTGTCGTTATGCTATATTAGCCCTCTCCTCAATTGGCTCCCTATCCGTTTCCGCGTTCAGTTCAAACTCCTCTTACTGACTTAAAATGTATTCACTCTGCAGCTCCTCAGTACCTCTCCACTCTCATCTCTCCCTACACTCCTCCCCGGGAACTCCGCTCACTGGGCATATCTCTCTTATCTGCACCCAGTGGCGTAGGAAGGCGGGGGCGGGGGGGGGGCGGTCCGCCCTGGGTGCATGCCGCTGGGGGGTGTTGGCTCCGCGCTGGTGCACTGCCCTCTCTGCCCCGGAACAGGTTACTTCCTGTTCCGGGACAGAGAGAGCAGTGAACCAGCGCGGAGCCGACACACCCCAGCAACATTCAGTCGGGGCGTATCGGCCCTCCCGCCCGTCCCTCGCCGCAGGTATGCCCTCCAGGGGGGGCAGGTATGCGCTCCGGGGGGGGGGGGGTGCACTCCAGCAGGAGGAGGGTGCGCCGTGCTGCACCCGGGGGGAGGGTGCTCAGCGGCGACCCGCCCCGGGTGTCAGCTCCCCTCGCTACAGCTCTGCACTCTTCTCCTCCACCGCTAACTCCAGACTCTGTTCCTTCTGTCTTGCTGCACTTGTATGCCTGGAATAAACTTCCTGAGCCGGTATGCCAAGCCTCATCTCTGGCCATCTTCAAATCTAAGCTAAAAACCCACCTCTTCGATGCTGCTTTTAACTCCTAAACCTAAACCTAACCCTTCAACTGTCCCCTATCCCTGATATGTCCTGTCTGTCCTAACCCTTATCCCTTACTTGTCCTGTCTGTCTGTCATAATTAGATTGTAAGCTCTATCGAGCATGGACTGTCTCTCCATGTTCAAGTGTGAAGCGCTGCGTACGTCCGGTAGCGCTATAGAAATGATAAGTAGTAGTAGTAGGATAAAGATAGGACTGCATTATATGCTGTCCTATTTATGCGCTTATCTTAGCTGGTTATGTGCTGAACATCAACACTTAAGTGGCTAATTGATAACTTCACCCCCTGAATGCTCACAAAATAGATAGTTTCGGCTTGGCCGCTGACTGGGCATTTTCAGTGGTTCTGTCCGGTTAAGTGCAATGCCTGGTTAGCCCCGGACAGAGATCCTCTCCTTGCCATTTAAATTATTTTGAATATCAGGCCCCTTCTTTTTAGCTTTTGCCACATAGTAGAGGTGAGAAGCTTCTATTTTACTAAGTATGGAACCTTCCTTACATTTGTGGAAATGTTTAATTGTTTTGAATATCGGGTCCATTATTTTTGGTAAACTGATTGTGAAATGCCATGTTTAGAAACAGAAGTACTAGTAAACAGTTGCTAGCAGTGGTAATACATTCTGATGAAAAGTTCAGCACTCAGGAACAGCATTTGGAGGTCACCAAAAACAAGTGCATCATGGGAACCCTCCTAGAACCAGGAAAGAGAACAAAGATGGTTATAAGATTGTTTATCCTTAGGCTAAAAAAATGGAGAGAACAAAACTATTTCAGAAGGTAAAAAGAAAACATTTTATTTGGAGAAAGGAACTTTTTGAAAACTGCTCACCCTCAGTGCCAGTGGAACAACAATCATACTTTTATGCCCATTGTGTGGGGATGTTAGGTTACTACTGCCCCTTAAGTACTGTTGGGGCTCAGTGGCCTGAGGCCCAGGCATGGGCACTCAAGCTGACCCAGGCGGCACAGGATGTCTCTGTACCAGCTGGAAACCACCCATATGTCAGGAGCAGCACTCGGGTAAACAGAAGCCTGAATCTGGAACTTGCCAATAACAAAAGCTGGAACAGGAACTGAAGATGGAGTTGGCAGTGAGGCAGGTCCCACAGCTGAGGCTGGAACTGGAAGCAAACCAGGACTGCAGGCCTGGAACCAGAGTCAGCAAGCAGGTCGGAAGCTTGGAAACAGGAACTAGAAGCAAACTGGAACTGCACTGAGCGAGCAATTTTATATAACATACACAAGACTCCGTAGCATACAGACAGATCAGCAACTATCTGCCTCCTGGCAACCCCTTTCATTTGAGCCCCAGCCAATCCCAGACCCAGATGCCTAGGAGTGTGACTTGAGCAGTCCCTCTGCTGCTTTCCCTTTCCAGGTTGCTAGCTGGTCTGGGGTTAGATTTCCCATCCTGGGGAACTGAGGGATACAATCATGCATGTTCTAAGAATGCCAAAAACCAATGCAAAACTATAAATGCTGTTTGTTTGTTTGTTCTGGAAAAATGTACTTGCCAGGTACTGTTTCCTCAAGGTAATAATTAAAGCAAAACAACCTATATATAATATGTTTTGAAATTGATGCCAACCTGGTGGGTTGAAAGTACCCCTGAAGTTTGCACCATTATGGGCAGTTTGACTGTTCTTCCCAAAGCAGCTTAAAAAAACCCCCAAGCCAAAAAATAAAATGTGCCACAAAATAAACCAGGCTGTTTGAAACTTCTACTAAAGTAAGGAGCAAAATAGTACAATCTGTGCAGATTTTCTTTTCATTTCTACATTTTACAAATAATAATTTTGTTTTAATTTTTGTTTGCTGCATTTATATCCCATATTTTCCCACCTATTTGCAGGCTCAATGTGGCTTACAATATAATACAACAACAATCACATTGATGGAATAAGAAAATAAAAATATAGATAACAGATAAGGTGCAAAAATATATCATGGCAACCATATTAACAGGGTAAGAATTTCAACATTGTTGCAGATGAGGTGCATTCGAAAATTATGTATAATAAGAAGTGGAAAATAGATAAAACATAACATAATGATATCAGGACAAGATACAATATTCAGTAATTAGGGTGTAAATTAAAGTAAACAAGTTAGAAAAGGTCCATTATAAATGTATCTGGTGAAGTTTAGGTGTCAGTTTCTTATGGGGGATCTTTTTTTTACGTCTTCTTGAACAAGTAAGTATTTAGTAACTTCCGGAAGGTCATCAGGTCATGTGTTGTTCTCAAGGTGGTCGGCAATTCATTCCATAGTTGTGTGCAGATGAATGAGAAGCTAGATGCATGTATTGATTTGTATTTAAGTCCTCTGCAGTTGGGATAATGGAGGTTTAAGAAAGTGCGTGATGAACTTTTGTTATTTCTCTCTGGCAGATCTATCAGGTCCGACATGTAGGAAGGGGCATCTCCATAAATAATTTTATGAGCTAGGATGCATATCTTGAATGCAATTCGATCTTTCAGTGGAAGCCAATGCAATTTTTCTCTGAGGGGTCCAGCACTTTCATATTTTGCCTTTCCAAAAATCAGTCTGGCTGCAGTGTTCTGGGCAATCTGGAGTTTCTTGATGGTTTGAGACTTGCATCCCACATATAATGAATTACAGTAATCCAGATGACTCAGTACCATTGATTGCACTAGGTTGCGGAATATCTCCCTTGAGAAGAAAGGTTTCACTCTTCTAAGCCTCCACATTGCATAGAACATTTTCTTTATAACACTTTTCACATGGTTATCTAGATTTAGATTATGATCTATTGTTACGCCTAAGAGTTTCAGGGTGTCTGCAGCATTCCCTTCTACTATAAATAATATTTGAAAATGAAAGCAGTGTTCGGGGTTGTGATGAAGTCTTTTCTGCTTCCTTCTTCACCCATATTTTCTCCAAATTACCCTCTCTCCTCATGGTCTCACCTGGTTCTATATTAGTGTGATAATCCATGAGAGAGGAAAACCAGCTATGCCAGGATGTGTACATGCAGATATCTTAGCAGAAGATGTTCATAGTCTAGACTTGAGAATTCTTTATGACTTCAATATTTTCACTGGTCATTTTTCACAGTTCCACTCTGTTTTCCTACTGTGTTATCACCACAGTGTCTGACATCTAGGGGGGCAATTCTGTAACTAGGCATCTACAATTAGGCAGCTGGAGGATGTGTGGTAGGAGCCTGTTCTACAAAGGAAATTAAGTACCTTCTTTCCTTTATAGACTACTAGTAAAAAAGGCCCGTTTTTTAACGCAATGAGACGGGCGCTAGCAATGTAATGAGTTCCTGCCATTAATGTTTCCACGGTTGTATTCTGAATATAATTGTTGTTTACATGTGTAAGATTTCTTTATATACAATATTTTTTGTGTAAACTGTTACAATGTGATAGGTTTTCCTTGTTCAGGCCCTTCAATCAGTTTAACAATCTCATCAGAAGAGCTCCTTACTCGTGAGAATGCAACATACAGTTGCCCATGTGAGAGACTGAGAGTGACAGTGTGTTTTACAGTGTAAGACAGAGATACACAGAGTGATTGAGTGTGTGTGTATGTGTGTGTGTGAGTGACAAAGTGATTAAATGTTTGTCTTCCCTTCCGTTCTGTGCACTTGCCTCCACTGATGTTCGTACCTCCCTGTATATGATTGTTTGTTAGAGATTCAATCCACTCCACTTCCCTCCTCCAAGTTCCGTTCTGTCTGATTGGTTCTTCGTTGACAGTGAGAGCCAATGAAACACTGAACTACAGACTTACGAACCCTACACTGCCACAGAGTCAGCTTCAGAATGTTGGAGGTGCTTTTTATTATATAGGACTAGTGTAACCAGATATTCGTAGGATCCAGCTCTGTCGATGCTTGAACACCTTTAATATGGAGAAAACTCCTTGACAGTGTCTAGGGAGTATAGCTGGGTCCCCCTTCCAGGACCCAGCTGGGCTTGACCCTGCTTAGCTTCCTTCTTCACCCGACTGTTGCCTCGCTCCACACCACCTTGGCCTGTTCTGGGAACTCAGCGCCAGACCCCCTGAGAGCTTGCAGGACTTCCTCCTCTCTCTATTGTTTCCACAGAGGCTCAATCAAGGCAAAACGTTTATAGAAAAAAAAACTTTATTTTCTTGCTTCCATTCAGCATAGATATAAAAGGAAAACACCTTACTCCCAGGTTGTTAAGGTTTGCTGCCAAAGTCTCATTCAGGGTTTAAACAGTCCATATAACTTCACTTTAGCCATAATTACTTATTTTAGGGAATAGTACATTATCAGAAAGAAAACACAATAGCTTGGTAGGTTGCAGGCCCAGACCTTTTCAGTATGAAACAGTTTACACTTTCTTACAGCATAGCTACACAGCTTTGGTCCCACCTGGATCAGACTGGGGTTTCAATTGTGCCCAGCCCTCTTTCTGTCCCAGGGGCTGCACCTGTTTCCTCTTTAGTAGAGATCTTCCCCAGCGCCTCAGTCTCTCTCCTCTGGTCTTCCACCAGTCTCTCCAAGGCACAGCTAGTCACCCTCTTACAGCAGCTTTTTGGGTTTGAGCCAGAGCTCCAATCTCCATCTGTTCCTCCTCTAGTCCTTCAGTAACCTCCATTTTATCCTCCTCTTCAACGCCCCCAACCTCTCCAGCTGGCCCTCATCACCTTCCTCAGAGACCATTTCCCAATCTTCTATCTCCTCCCCTACTCTTGCACAGCCGGGTGGGGAAGAGAGGGATTCTGGGACTGGTAGTTCCTCCTCTTCTTCCTTAACCCAGCCAAACTCTCTGCCTCTGGTAGCACAGCTTTCTGAATGTGGGTGTTGTGCACATGAAGTCTGCCCCGTTGGGGTTCCCCGGCTGCCTGCACCCCCCTTCTGAGTGTCTTCCCGGATCCCCTTTCACCTACCTTCTCACAGGAGGGATCATTTCAGCTGAGTTTAGCATCTCCCAGGATTCTGAAAAGTTGGCTCCTATGCAGATACATATGCACTTAACATTTAGGCCTGAGCGCACACACCAACCATAGAGTCGGTGTGTTAATGCCTGAGGGGCCCTTTTCCTAAGCCGTGTAAGTGTCTACGCACCAAAATGGAGTTACCACACGGCTACCGCGTGGCTCTTGCAGTAATTTCATTTTTGCCGTGCGGCCGAAAAATAATTTTTATTTTCTGCCACGCGTATCGGACGTGCGCCAAGTGGCATTTGGTGCACGTAGGTCATTACAGCCTGGTTATCGCATGAGTCTTTACAGCTAGGTTAATGACTGGCGGTAAGGTCTCAGACCCAAAATGGGTGCGCAGCAATTTTGATTTTGCCGCACATCCATTTTCGGCAAAAAGTTTTAAAAGTCCTTTTTTTTCACAGGTGCGCTGAAAAATGATTCTGAGCATGCCCAAAACCCGCACCTACACTACCACAGGCCATTTTTCAGCACACCTTAGTAAAATGACCCCTGAGTGCGGCAGATAACCTATAAATTAGCACTACCTCTGTAAACCCCTCTTGCAAAGGCATGGTATGTAAGTTAAGTGGGTATTTGTAGAATAATGCATAGGCCACATGCCAGCATATATGCACATTACTGTTCATGTAGGGGGATGGGACTTGATGTACCAACTTTCTGTGGTTACAGTCAAAGTGGTTTACATATTATATACAGGTACTTATTTTGTACCGGGGGCAATGGAGGGTTAAGTGACTTGCCCAGAGTCACAAAGAGCTGCAGTAGGAATTGAATCCAGTTCCCCAGGATCAAAGTCCGCTGTACTAACCACTAGGCTACTCCTCCACTAGTGACATTCCATGTAGAAGCCTGCCCTTGCAGATCAGCAATGCGGCCGCTCAGGCTTCTGTTTCTGTGAGTCTGACATCCTGCACATACGTGCAGGACATCAGACTCACAGAAACAGAAGCCTGCGCGGCCGTGTTTCCGATCTGCAAGGGCAGGCTTCTACATGGAATGTTACTAGTGGAATAGCAACATTCCATGTAGAATCTCAAATAGCAGCAACAGAATCTCAATAGTAGCAACATTCCATGTAGAATCTCATATAGGGAAAGGGAAATGGGACTTGATATACTGCCTTTCTGAGGTTTTTTCAACTACATTCAATGCGGTTTACATATATTCAGGTACTTATTTTGTACCAGGGGCAATGGAGGGTTAAGTGACTTGCCCAGAGTCACAAGGAGCTGCAGTGGGAATCGAACTCAGTTCCCCAGGATCAAAGTCCGCTGTACTAACCACTAGGCTACTCCTCCATGCTTGTATTCTAAACACGTATGTATGTAAAAATTGAGGGGCCCTGTTACTAAGTGATGTTAGAATATGGGCTTAGTCAACATGATATTTAAAACCATTTAATCAACAGCAACAGCTCCTGACCGGTTGAATGCCACTTGACCTGCTATCCAGGAATATTCAGCGGAAGATTGCCAGTTATCTCCCACTGAATATTGCCGGTTAGTGTTTAGCGGATAATCGGTTATATTGCGTGATATAACTGGCTATCTGCTAATTTTCAGCACATTGCTGACTAAGTTTGGTGGCCAAATATGGCTGCTGAAATAGCAGACCTATCTTTGGCTGGTTTCAACTTAACCGGCCAGCGCTGAACATCAGCTTGGCCGGTTAAGTTGAAACCAGCCAAAAAACACCCAGATATTTAATCCCGTGACCAGAAACGTCTCAGCGTTGAATATTCAGACTCCGCACTGACCACGAGAAAACAGCCTGGCTAACTCCCGCAGTCTGTATATTGAGCCCAGTGTGTTGTAATGCGGAACTTTCATGTGCACTAAGCCAGGGCCGTGCCTAGGGTCTCCAGCACCCCCCTGCAGTTGGCCCCGCCCCGCCCCCCGAAAATTATCGCTACACTACCCGCCCTCTTCTCCCCAGATCCTTTTCCTTTTTTTTTTGTTTAAATTTACCTCTGTCCGGCAGCAGCGTAGCGTTAGTGAGAAGGAGGCGTCGCTCCCCCGCCCCAACGTGTCAGTCTTCCCTTCGCTCAGTGGCCCGCCTTCTTCTGATGTCATTTCTGATGTCAGAAGAAGGCGGAACTGAGCGAAGGGAAGACTGACACGTCGGGGCGGGGGAGCGCCGTCTCCTCACTAACGCTACGCTGCCGCCGGACAGTGGTAAATTTAAACAAAAAAAAAAGGAAAAGGATCTGGGGAAAAGAGGGCGAAGTAAGCATGGTGCGGCGGGGGGCCCCCAGAGGATGGCGCCCTCCTGCCATGCTTACCTCGCTTACCGTGTTGGCACGGCCCTGCAGTAAGCCCATTTCTAACACGGCTGTAGTGTAGGCATTTTGCAACTTTTTTTTTTCAGGTCATGCACTAATGTTTGCACTAGCATGCATTACCTGGAAAACTTAATGCAGGAATACTTACTGCCTCCTATTTAGGAGAACTAAGTGCTTCCTGTTAACTCTTTCTTAACCAGTTAGTTTGCTAATGCAAACACGCTAACTGGTTAATGCTTAAGAACATAAGCATTGCCATACTGGGATAGACCAAAGGAACATCAAGCCCAGTATCCTGTTTCCAGCAGTGGCCAATCCAGGTCACAAGCACCTGGCAAGATCCCAAAACAGTACAATACATTTTATGCTGCTTATCCTAGAAATAAGCAGTGGGTTTTCCCCAAGTCCATCTTAATAATGGCTTATTGACTTTTCTTTTATCCAAACCTTTTTAAAACCCCACTAAGCTAACTGCTTTTACCACATTCTCTGGCAATGAATTCCAGAGTTTAATTACATGTTGAGTGAATAAATATTTTCTCTGATTTGTTTTAAATGTACTATTTTGTAGCTTAATTGAGTGCCCCCTAGTCCTAATATTTTTGGAAACGTCATCTGCCATTTAGATGCCCAGTCTCCCAGTCTCGTAAGGTCCTTCAATTTTTCACAATCCTCTTGCGATTTAACAACTTTGAATAACTTTGTGTCATCAGCAAATGTAATTACCTCACTAGTTACTCCCATCTCTAGATCATTTATTCATACTTTTAAAAGCAGTTGTTCCAGTACAGACCCCTGCGGAACCCCGCTATCTACCCTTCTCCATTGGGAATTACTCCAACTCTCTTTTCTATCTTGTAACCAGTTTTTAATCTACAATAGAACACTACCTCCTATCCCATGACTTTCCAGTTTCCTCTGGAGTCTTTCATGAGGACAAATGCCTTTTGAAAATCCAGATACACAGTATTGACCAGCTCACCTTTATCCACATGCTTGTTCACCCCTTCAAAGAAATGTATTAGGTTGTGAGGTAAGATTTCCCTTCACAAAATCCATGTTGGCTTTGTCTCATTAATCCATGACATGCCCCCAGAAAAATTTCTTTATAAAAATAGCTAATGCACAAGTTAGCACATGCCAACAGGCAAACTATTGCAAAACACTTTAGCACATTTTGCAATAAGCCTTTTTTCCCCCTGTGTTAAGTGCACATTAGTACTTAACATGGTTTAGTAAAAGGCCTCTTATAGAATTTTATCGCTAGTGATGAAATGATGGATATCCTCTGGAACTGCAAACATCATTATTAGAGTCTCAAATGGAGGTACCAGCCTTGTGAAGAGGAGCACAGTCTTAAGAGGGCCCCTAATAGCCTGAAGCAAAGCAGGTCTAAGATTGAAAGCACAATGTAAGCAGCTGGGCCAGCATCTAACAAAGGTGGATTTCTAATTATTTGAAGTAGTCAAAAAGTGGGATAGTTATTGGCTTGTGAGATTTTAAAATGAAAGATGGAGTTTACCCTGAGACTAGGGCTGTAGTAGAGATTCAGGTGTACAATAAAGGCAGAGAAAAAGATGGTTGCAGTTCCAGGCAAAATAGTTTTGGTTCATTTTTAGAACAAAATAGGATTTTTTCATAACTTTCAGTGATTTTCTTTCAGTTCATTTCACACGTTCCTTTTAATTAAAAAGTTACATCTCAGAATTTAACTATTATACATGCTTTCATTTGTAGGTTAGTGCATGCTGAATTCATTTTGTGTGTCTTAGCAGCTACTATGGTGGCTCTTGCTGGCCTTGAAGTGGTGTTGAAGTTAGGACTACAAGTACCAGCAATGTCAGCACTTAAGCACATAAATTGCTTTGACCTCATGTGCAACTTCTTCAAATCAATCACCTTACTTTCTAACTCTTCCTACTTTCTTACCCATCTATATGTTACAACTTTACCTTACCCTTCACTATCAATTATAATATTCCATTACGTATTGTGCTGATGTTGCAAGTAGTATACCATGCCATACTTTGTATTGTTAGTTGAATATTTGTACTGCTATAAAACTTCTTCATTGTAGCTGGGTGGGGGGGGGGGGGGGGGGGGAGAAAAGACGTTGGGTGCTCCCTTTGGTTCTACAGATGGAAAATGAATACACCTCCCCAAGAAAAAAGTAACAGCAAAAGAAGTGTAAGTTTAAAGATGTGCAGGGGGGAGGGGTGGAGGAACACATCTGTGCTCATGAGCAGAGCTTTTCGGAGAATCAGAGAACCCCAGGCTAGTGCAGATTAGAAGGCCCCAGAGTCCTGGAACCAGGGGTGTGCTGGTAAATTTTTAACAGGCTCTTTCTCCGGATGTAGCCAGCTCTGCAGTTGGAAGGGCCAGGGGTGGCCGGAGGGGAGCAACACTTGCCTCTCTCTCCTCCCTCCCTTCGTGCGGGCACGCTAGGCATACCTTTGCTGGCAGCCAATAAATGGACTGCCACCACTCCCAACATCTTGCTCTGAGCAGCATGCTGGAACTTCTCTTACATGCTCGAGAAGTCTCAGCCTGCTGCCCAGAGCTGGAAACAAGGAGCGGGGAGCAGCAGTAGTCTATTTACTTGGCTGGCAGGGCTCAGCATCCCCACCAGCAAAGTAAAAGATAATTCAGCAGGGGGCCCAAGCCCACATTTTGGGAGCCAGTTGTTAAAGTAGCCATGGAGGGCTCTACTTTAACAACCGGCTCCCAAAATTCTTAAAAACTTAACAACCGGCTCTTGCGAGCCTGTGAGAGCCTGCTCCAGCACACCACTGCCTAGAACTCAAAATATATAGAAGCAATCAAGATAGGTTTTTAGCTCTAGAAGTGTGCAAACTTATTTATAATTAAGGAATAATCCAGTAGCTGAATTTAATATAACTGAACACAAAATTAGCAAACATCCCCCCTCCCCTAAATGGAAGCCTGGACCAAATGGCCCCTTCCATGATAGGCTCTATTCCAGTAGAGCAGTATAAGAGAAATGCTTTGAAAAGTTCCTGAAATGTAATTTATCTTGAACTACAACTGAAAAAGTTGTGAGCCAAATAACTAAATAATGTGTGAGGAGGTAATTTTAAAAAAATGCTTTGCAGTGCAGGGCTCCGAGAGCCTCTCATTTCCTGTTTTCATATTTGTTTCAAGTCTCCTGCAATGTGACAAATGTGAGGGTTTCCCCTGTACCTCAAACTCCTCTTGAGCTGTAAATGCAGTATATGGTACAGCGCAACCACCACATAATCCTCTTTCAGCTGCAGGATAGGACAGATGCAGTCAGACTTTCCACTCACTGTTGCAAGAGGTGAATTTCATAAGGTTTTATTAGCCCAACAACCCATCTGTAGGAGAAAAACCTCAGAGCCTGGGTGCTTAACCATAAACTTCCTCTAAATATTAAGTTCAGTGTGTGTCTATAGACATACATAGTAATGTACAAGTAATTAGGCAGGTATGTAGGATTTTGTCTATAAATGCATATATCGTATTTATGTGGCTGTTATATAAATGCATGTGCTCTCTCCATTTTTTAGTTTTAGATGCTTATGATGTGTGGCAGGAGGATGTGTGTGTTTTGTGAGCATCTGTAGTCTCTACACATGGTACTGGTATCTTTATTCAGATAAGGGCAATTTTGGAAAGTCTCGTTAATGGACTGATGCAGTGCAAAATAGGTTAGAGCCAATTTAATTAGTCCATGTGACTAATTCAGAACATGTCTGAACAACCTCCAGATTAAGTAATTAATTCATACCTGTTCACTTTTTTCATCTTATAACATAATTATAAAATATTCTTTGTTCCAGGTTAAACTTGTTTACAATTTACCTCAGCCTGTTAAAACTGTGAGGAAGGAAAATGCCAGTGAATTTCTCAATCTTATCCTGACTCGTTATAGAGGCCGTACTTCTCATGGGGGGGGGGGGAGGGGGGGCGGGGAAAGTTGTGGAAGAATAGAGAAAAGTGTTCCTTTTCATCTGTGGCATAGGGGAAACCATCAGATTTACAGATCAACTGATTGAATGAATGTTCTTATTTTTCTTCAAGAAAGCTGACGGGAGTTGCAACACAAACTTCAAGAGGACAAAAACACGGCAACAGGTCCTGAAGGTGTTCCTTGAATTCATTGAGGGAAACCAAAACATTCTGGTGAGTCTGTGAAGAATAACTGGGGGACATCGATCTTTGGCCCCGCCAGCCTGAGAAAATCCCTTCAGCTTACTGAAAAGCCATAGTTGGGCACTGTGCTTCAAGTGATATCAGTGAATGCTTATTCATTATCCCATTCTGAATTGTAAATAGTCTGACCCAGTTTACTGACCAAGAAGTACCATTATAGCAGGGGTTCTCAACCCAGTCCTCAGGACACATCTAGCCACTCAAGTTTCCAGGATACCCACAATGAATTTGCATGAGATAAATTTACATGCTGTACCTCCATTATATGCAAAACTATCTCATGCATATTCATTGTGGGTGTCCTGAAAACCTGACTGGCCAGGTGTGTCCCTAGGACTGGGTTGAAAACCCCTGCACTATAGTGAAATAGTGCCACTCTGTGCAATTTACACCACTCCATAGAATAGTTCACAGGATAATGTTAATAGATACTGCATTTCACTATTCTATGAACATTATCCTAGTAACATTATCATTGCATATATAGCATATGGTGCTCTGCTGACTGGCAGAGCTTGTTAAATATGGTAGATGTTGGTAACTATGGGACATTTGACCCACCCTGTCTGCCCAGTTTCCCTGCCTAAGGCTAAATCAGACTGGGCAACATAACACGTATATGTTCTGTGTCTTAAAATAAATTTAATTAAAACATATAAATAAGTAAAAAAAAAAAAAAAAAAGACCTCCCTCACCAACAAAAGAGAACATCAATCAAGTTAATTAAATGCATCAGTAAACAATCAAGATTTACATCTCTTCCTGAAAGACAAATAGCCCCTAATCTCCTTAGGAAGAGAATGCCAAGTCCAGGAAAAAACTAATTTTCAAGTTTCAGCAAATTTAATTTCTGAGGATGCAGGACATGATATAAGAACTTGTGAAGGTAGGTAAGGCACCAAACTATCCTTTAAAATTTGCTGGCCTTCATTGAATAAAGGTTTGTAGATGTCCAATGTCCAGGCATTCTGTCCTGAAACAAACAGGAGGCCAGTGTAAGTTACACAATGTATGAGTGTTACAGTCATTTACTTTATTTAAAGACAAGCCTCACCAACTAGCTCGAGGCAAGTTACAACATAAACATTAACCCCCCGATTCTATATAGCGTGACTTAAGTTGTGCGTGCAAATCCAATCATATTCTGGATTTCCACACGCAACTTAATTAACAAGCCAATCAGCGCCGATAACTGCCAATTAACAAGCAATTGACACTAATTGGCATTAATTTGAATTTACACGCACAACTAAGTGTATTCTATCACTTGTTGTGCGTAAATTCTAAGTGGCATAGTTGAAAAGGGGGCATAGCCATGGGCATGGAATGGGCAGGTCATGGGCATTCCTAAAATCTATGTGCATTGTTATAGAATACAGCTGGTCTGTGCCTAATTTAGGTGTTGGTATTTATAGCGAGTTTTACTTGGCATAACTGCCCACGACTAAATTTAATCGTGTGAACAGGCTCTTGGCATATTCTATAAACTGCGTGGAAATTTACGTGTATCCTGAGCAATGTATAGACATTTCTGAGTGATACATTGAAAGGAGCACCTGCCTTTAACGTGCAAAATTTTCCACTAGGTCTGGAGCTATCTTTGTTTGAGGGAGACTTCTGAGAGGAGCAATCTGCTTGCATTTTTCAATAGCAAAACTTGTTGGAGAGCAGAGAACAGCTTTAGAAGGGTAGAGAAACAGCTGAGGGGGGTGCTTTTAGCAGAGAACAGCTTCGTGGTGGAGAAACAAGCAGACAGCCAATCGGCTAGGGAAAGCCCATGTTGTTAGCTGTGATGTCCTGGGGGGGGGGGGGGGGGGGGGGGGCGGAGAAACAGACAGACAATGAATCGGCTGGGGAAAGCCCCTGTGATGTCAGGTATGATGTCAACTGGAGGGGGGGGGGCGGAGAAACAAGCAGACAGTCAATCGGCTGGGGAAAGGCCTTATGATGTCAGTTGAGGGAGCGAATTCATGGAGGGGCAGAGGGAAGGCAAGTAAGCTGCAGGAGGAATGTGTAGTCAGCACCAGAGCACTGCAAGGGAAAGGAGACAGGGAACAGTGGAGCCAGCAAGTACTGCAGGGAAAGG
This sequence comes from Microcaecilia unicolor, assembly GCF_901765095.1. Lineage (NCBI taxonomy): Eukaryota > Metazoa > Chordata > Amphibia > Gymnophiona > Siphonopidae > Microcaecilia > Microcaecilia unicolor. Next base: position 144,734,867 of record NC_044039.1, on the reverse strand, counting down.
AAAGAGTACACCAGCCCTAACACATGTGCAGAACAGGGACACTTACCGAGAGACTGTTCTGCGCATGTGCTAGGTGCTTTTCCTACTGAGCTGCTTGCTGAAATTGCATGCAGCTCATTTGCATGCAATTTCCTTTGAGCATCGCTCGCTATTTCCAAATCGGTAACTTCTACTGAGAATCTAAATGCACGGACTTTTGTGCATTGGGCCCTCAGTTGGTGCTGCTGATGAGTGGACTCCATCCTTCCTGGGCCCCGAATACCGCCTTCATAGCCTTGGCTGGCCTGAGGAGCCAGAGCCAGGATACTGATCTCCCACATAAGCAGCTAAATAGTCTGGTAATGTTGGTGCACTTTCTTAACTGTTTTTGTACACATGTACTGGATTGATTTATCAAAGCTTTACCTTGTATTTATAGAATGGAAGCAAACTGTAGATAAATCAGGGAGGACCACTGTGTGGAAGTAAGGGGAACCTTAGTGTGCCACTTTATTCTACTTTCTTGTTTAACCTTTTGTTTAAGCAAATGTGGTTCCTTTAAGGGATAGGGAGGATGCTCTCCCTTTTTTGTTGTTACTTGAGTGCAAAAGGAACAATTTAAGTGTCTTTGGGGCCCTTTTACAAAGGCGCGTAGGCACTACCGCTAGGCTACCGCGTGCCTCGGCCAGTAATTCCATTTTTGGCGCTTACCAGGTGGTAACCGGCAGTTGACATGCACTGACCACTTACCGCCCGGTTAGCACATGAGACCTTACTTCTAAGTCAATGGGTGGCGGTAAGGCCTCAGGCCAAAAATGGACGTGCACTGGTTTTCATTTTGCCGTGCGTACATTTTGTGGCACAGAAAAAAAATGCCTTTTTTCCAGGAGCGCTAAGGAAATGGACCAGCACAAGTCCAAAGCACGTACCTACAGTGCAGGCCACTTTTCGGCACGCCTTAGTAAAAGAGCCTCTTTATTTGTTAAAGGTAGGTTAGGTCAAACTCCGGAGGGAAAAAAATATAGTTTATAAAACACAGGGGTTGCAAACAGAAAATGTCATTTTGTTTTGTTTTTTCTTATTTAATTTTGTTCCATAATTACATTACAAAACAAACTGATGAACCTAATAAAAGTCCCCAAAAGAGTCTATGGAGAGCAAATCACAAAGTACTGCAGAATTCAAAATTTTATTTATTTATTTTATTTTTGTTACATTTGTACCCCGCACTTTCCCACTCATGGCAGGCTCAATGCGGCTTACATGGGGCAATGGAGGGTTAAGTGACTTGCCCAGAGTCACAAGGAGCTGCCTGTGCCTGAAGTGGGAATCAAAACTCAGTTCCTCAGTTCCCCAGGACCAAAGTCCACCACCCTAACCACTAGGCCACTCCTCCATTAGCCTGGAGGTTCGTGGAGCACAAATTTGGATCAGCCTTTTGCAAATGTATTATTTGACTGCCAACCCTCTGCAGTAGAAGTTCCCTACCCCCAAAAAGTTAGTGCGTAGAGGGTGGCTTGCTTAAGATCATAGAGGGGAGGATGAAAAGGATTAAAACCCAGTGTGTTCATGCTTCCAGTTCTGTGCCACACAGTACCAGCCTGTGTGCTGCTGCTGAATACATCTTTAGCGTTTTGGGAGATACTGGATTAACCTACGAGAAATAATCGTCAAAAAAATGTATGCTTTCAAGGAATAGGGTTTCAGAAATAAGATGTCATTTATTTTTGTCTACCAAGTTTCCTGTCCTTCTGTTTTGAAATAATCATACATAAACTGCAAAGGAAATGATAACCCCCACCCCTTTACAAATCCACGAGGTAATTCCATCACAGCCCATTCACTTTGAATGGGTTGTGCTGGCATTACTGCACCGGCAACCGCTTGCGCGGGTGGCTTTGTAAAACTCTGTAAGACTTTTGTTACCTGAACTATGATGATTTTAATTTCTGTGATCTTTTTCTCCTTAAGGACAAGTACTTGAACAGGCTGCAAGAGCTGAGAGGCATTGTTGAATCCTCTGAATTCTTCCGGCGTCATGAGGTGAGTTGTAGAGCTGATAGGACTGACACACACAGGCTCCTGGTCAGTTGGGTGCTTGGTCCTGTGCTGAAAGCTGGTCCTTGATCTGCTGAGATCTTAACGGGAAGGAGAGAGCAAGCTTATGCAGCTAATCCTCTTTTCACAGTTACCTTTCTTTTTCTGTCTTTGGAAGCATCTGGTACCGAAATTTATGAGAAAACTATAGCTCCATAAGTGTCAAAATCTGTATGGCAATGTACATGTAAGCATTCTTTCTCCAAGGACAAGCAGAATAGCAAGTCCTCACAGCATGGGTGATGTCACAGATGGAACACAACATGAAAACATCAGTTTCAATGATTCTAGAAGCTTTTGTGAAGCCTTATCGTAGATTTATTTATTATTTATTAGGATTTATTTACCTCCTTTTTGAAGGACAACTCAAGGTGGTGTACAGTAAGCATAGATCAAACATGAGCAATAGGCAATTATAGCAGTACAAATATTCAACTAACAATACAAAATATGGCATGGTATACTACTTGCAACATCAGCACAATACGTAATGGAATATTATAATTGATAGTGAAGGGTAAGGTAAAGTTGTAACATATAGATGGGTAAGAAAGTAGGAAGAGTTAGAAAGTAAGGTGATTGATTTGAAGAAGTTGCACATGAGGTCAAAGAGATGCTTAAGTATTATCTCAGCTAGGGTAGGAGTGAATAAACATGTGCAGCCCGAGTTACTTCTTGTGTGTGTGAGTGAGACTAACAAGTTAGTTACTTCTTCCTTTAAAGGCCTGGTTGAAGAGGCAAGCTTTCATCTGCTTCCTGAAGTACAGATAGTCTTTTGTTCCACTCCCCCCACCTGCTGCTGTTATGCAGGACTAGCTCAGACTTTTCACAGAGCCGATTGGACACATCATTGAGAACTCCTGTCAAGGCTTCTTTTTTTGTGAATTTTGTTCTTTCATGATTCCTGTCACTGTCGTGCAGTTCCCAGTACTTTGCTAGAACCTTAGGTATTTTTTTGGCTGGTTCTAAGTTTTCTTTTTTCGCATTCACCTAGTACAGGTGAGGACCTTCAGTACCCTATTTGGCTATCATTCTTCAAAATCAAGCCATTTGATTTCAGGAGGCTGTATTTTTTGGTGACATGCTCCAGAAAAAAAGTCCCCAGTGACTTTAAAAAGTGCACCTGATGCAGCAAGACTATATCCATAACGGATACTTATAATTGCTGCTTGAAATGTCTGGGACCTGACCATAACCTCTCTTGATGTAATCTGTATTCATAGATGTCAAAGAAGTCTTCAGGGTCAAGAAAAACAGTTCAAACAAATTTTTGGCACATCTAAGTCTGGTCTGTTTATATCAGCATCAGAGGACTTGGTCTCCATGGGTCCAGGAGCTGCATTGGATGCTGGGGATACATTGGCATGGATCACTCTCAATATTCAGCATTGATAAGAGTCCATTGTGATTGAGCATCCTCCCCTTCTCACCTGAGAAAAACAATTCTTCCTGTTCTTAACATTGGAGGTTTATGATACTGATTACTGTGCAGAAGAGTGGGGTGCATCTCATCTCACCATGACAATTTTGTTGGCCAAATTTGAAACCCTTGGTACAATTTAAAAGTTTTCAGAGCATTCCAGCCTAATCTGGTTGTAATGCACTTTATCAACAAGCAGGGAGGAACAGGATCCTACCTCCTGTGTTGGAACATTTTTAGACTGTGGAAGTAGGCCACCTTTCATAGGATGATCCCCCAGAGCCATGTACCTGACAGGAAAGGACAACACCCTGGCAGACAAGCTGAGTCTGGAAAGGAGGTGGTTCAGAAGATATTTCGAGAGTGGGGCGTCCCCTCAATAGATCTGATTGCCACGCCTTAGAACAAAAAAGTACCCCAGGATAGAGACACATGGCAAACTAGCCTCGGGTAACTTTCTCCTAGACTTGGGACAAGGTCTTCAATATTCTTATTTTCATATCCCTGATAGTAAAAAGTCTTCTGAAACTCAGGGAACCATGATTCTCATAGCCTCCTTTTGGCTGAGGCAGGTGTGGTTCCCTCTTCTGAACTTTCATAAAAATCCATGAAACTAGGGAATTCTCCAACACTGATGTTGCTTCCCAAGATAAAATCCCTGGCTCCCACAACTTGGATGTTAAGAGGGTAACCTTGACTTCTCCTAATTTACCTTACAGTGTATTTCACATTATTGGGACTTTCAGGAGAAATTCCACTAGAAGGTTGTAAGAGATGTAAATGGAAGAGATTGGCTGTGTGGGGCAACAGACAGGCCCTAGATCCTTTTTCCTGTCCCACACAAAAACTAGTTAAATAACGTTCTACATTTGTCTGAGTCAGGTTTGAAAACCAACTCCATTAAGGAACACCTTAGCACAATTGGTATACATCACCAGCATGTAGAAAGTAAGCTCCGAAGTGGCAGGGAGCGGCGCACTGACAGCTGATTCCCAGGCAGGGGGAGGAGTAGGGAAACATGCTCTGTGTTTCCCTACTCCTCCCCCTGCCTGGGAATCAGCTGTGAGTGACGTCATCCTGGCTATGGAGCCTAGCTCAGCAACTCCAGGAGCCACAGACACAGGCAGTCCCACATTAGAACGTTGGTGGTGAGAATTATTATATAGGATATGTCCTGGATCTACATTTTCTTTTTTTATTTTATTTTATTTATCATTTTACTTAATTACATTCACATTTATCACATAAATGTAAGGAAATACAGAAATTAATATAAAAAGGAAAACAACTTCTCTCAACAACATATATATTTATACAATTGTCCACAATTGGAAGATCCAAGATCAGGAAAACAATCTTAAAGAAAATAAGAAAAACTCAAAATGGTTAATCTTACACTTCACATTTTCTGAGGGAGGAAGGTTAATCGGTTATTGCAGCTGGTGCAGTGGTAACTGAAGGAAGTTGCTGCAGAGGATTCTTCATCTGTTTCCACAAACTCTTATAATTTCTTAGGTTCAAACAAATAAGTAATAAGGAAATAAAACACTTACAAGGGAATCGTGCTAGGAAGGTCCCACCTAGGGCAATGATTCCTGGCTTAAAAGCCAAGACCTCACACCTCCCAGTCTGCGATTCCCTTGAAGTGTCAGGAAATATATGCATCTTTGAACCCAAAAAACTATCAACCATGTATCGGAAATACAATTTCAAAACATTGTTCCTATCTAAATCAAAGACGAAAGTCACTAATAATAACTCTATCTATAACTTCTGAATTTTCCAAATGTCAGTTAAACTTACATCTCTTTTCTCTGATAAAGAAGATTTTAAAGGAAATATAATTTTAGTCACCAAAAGGTGGCTATCAGAAGGTATTAACAAAGTATCAGAGAAATATTTCTTCAAGAATTCAGTAGCTGATATAGAATATTATAGGTAAATTTATCATTCTCAAGTTATTTTCCCTTAATTGGTACTCCAGAAATTCCAATTTTTACAAGAAAGATAACTATTCTTCATTACCAAATTATCTGATTTTCATAGAGAAGCCATTTCAGTAATCAAAGTCTCTATTTTTATATCTTGGACTTCCACTTTGTTAGATAAGTATTAATATAAATTCTTTAACTCACATAGTGAAAAATTTTAAACATCTGAAGAAGAGAGTTATTCGCATTCTGCTGCAGTTCCTATAGTATGTCCATTATGACATTATTGGCTTCACCAAGTCCAATTTCTCCACAGAAACCGCTCCAGATAACTTTGGGGGGAAGAGCTCACTCTCCAATCCCCCAGTTGGTTTATTATCCGAGTCGATGCTGCGCCAGGACCTCCTCAGGTCATGTGAAAATCCTAACCCACTTCGGGCGTTTCCATTATTGACCTCCATAGCGAAGCATTACTATTTCCGGGTCTTGGAGGGGTCGTGCCAACAGGGGGACTCAAAGTCACTCTCTCCACTGAGATTCGGCAATAAAGCCTTGCTGTTCCCTGAAGCAAGAACCGATATCCCCGACGTTATGACCCCGAATCTCTCCAAAATAGACTGGGAAGTGGTGGGAACCCCAGCCGTGTTCGAGGAGGACAGCACCACGGCTTTGCCTTTTCTCTTCCCCATTCTCTGGGGAGCGCGCCCTCTTCTTCAGGCATTCTGGTGTAAAACGGGAACTCAACTAGCGTACGTCCTCCCTCAACGCCATCTTGGATCCTCCAGGTTGGGACACTCTTTGTCTGGTTTCTCCTCAGAGGCCTGTCTGATATGGGTAACCCTACAGCATAGCCCTCTGAGTCATTGAAACACGGAAGCCCCTCCACCACTTACAAGGTGGTGTCCCTTCGGAGGGGTTTACCAGCATTTTTAAATAAAAAAAAAATGTAAAGCCTAATATTAGTTGGAGTTGGACAGTAGAAAAATAGAGCGTTGGAGTTGAAGGTTTGGTGTACCAACTCCACAGCCCTGATTTCTTCCTAAGGTAGTGTAAGATTTCTACCTTAGTTATCCTGCCAATATTTTTCCCATTGGATTGTAGGAAAACTTTAGCTTTCTATTTGGAGTGGACTAAGGCCCAGATGCATCAACCAAACGTAAAAGAATGTAAAACGTAAAAGTTCTTATCGAATTTGAAAAAACAAACAATGCACTAAAAAAACACCTCAGGAATGTTCGGTGCGGTATTCCAAAGTCGGATGCATTAAAGTATCGTTAATCTGGTCAAATCTCCGCCTGCGGTATAGGGAACGCATGCTCACAATTGCCAAGAAGAACAGCTGATCGGGTAAAAAGTGTGGGGGAATTGTGCCGAGCATCAGCACAATCCTCCCGCACGTGTTTGACAGGTCTGGGCTGTCAAAAGCCCAAACCTGTCAAACACCCTGTCAAACTAGAAATACCCTGCCCCGAGGCCCAAGCAGCGGGGGCTGGAGGTCCGGTGGTGGGCAACAACAAAATTTACTTTGTAACCTCTGTAAAGTGAATAAAACACTGCAACCACAAAACCAGGGTTATACATAGAAATAAAAAAAATTGTTAGGTATACAGTCAAAAGAGGAAATACTGACCGACAACAAAACCCCCTCCCACCCACCGAGCGAAGGAAGTCTCCAGCCCCCCCCCCCCCCAAACCCCTGAAATTGGTCCCTGGTGCTCTAGTGGCCGCCAACAAAACACCCACCCACCCAGCGAGCGGAGGGGGACTGGAGGTCCGGCGGATCTGTAGACCACCCCAACTCCCCCCCCAATGTTGTTCCAGCAAGTGCAGCCCCCCTACCTTAGTTGGAGGAGGGACGCAGCCTGCCTCCCTCCTCTTCTTTGGCTTGACAACATCAAAATGGCGGCGCCCAGCCCTGCCCAGCACATCCTGGGATGCGCTGGGCGGGGCTACAGACCATGTAAGGGAATGCTGGAACAACATTGGGGGGGGGGGAGTTGGGGTGGTCTAGAGGTCCGGCGGACCTCCAGCCCCCCTCCGCTCGCTCGGTGGGTGGGTGTTTTGTTGGGGGGCTGTACTTGCTGGAACAACATTGGGGGGGGGGGAGTTGGGGTGGTCTAGAGGTCCGCCGGACCTCCAGCCCCCCTCCGCTCGCTCGGTGGGTGGGAGTTTTGTTGGGGGGCTGAACTTGCTGGAACAACATTGGGGGGGAGTTGGGGTGGTCTAGAGGTCCGCCGGACCTCCAGTCCCCCTCCGCTCGCTGGGTGGGTGGGTGTTTTGTTGGCGGCCACTAGACCACCAGGGACCAATTTCAGGGGTTTGGGGGGGGGGGGGCTGGAGACTTCCTTCGCTCGGTGGGTGGGAGGGGGTTTTGTTACCGGCCAGTATTTCCTCTTCTGACTGTATACCTAACAATTTTTTTTATTTCTATGTATAACCCTGGTTTTGTGGGTGCAGTGTTTTATTCACTTTACAGAGGTTACAAAGTAAATTTACGAGTCCACACAGCCACAACGAGAGGTACAGACCTCTCGTTGTTTTTCCAGCGTGTTTCCTTCGTTAAGGCATTCGGAAAAGGTTGGTGCATCTCGGTTCAATGGGGTTTGTACACGAATTGCTCATCTGCATTCCGTTTTCGTTAGCTGCTAGCTTCGTCGGTAAAAGCCCTTTGATGCATGCAACGGATCAAAATTTCCTCGTTGGAGGGTCGTTAAAGGGTCGTTAAAGTTTAGTGCATCTGCCTCTAAATTTCTTAGAAAGTCCATCCACTTTTTTCCTTTCCTTTTACCCTAATAAACTGGGGACTGCTGTTACCAAACACACACTATCCATTTGGGTAGCAGATTCCATTTTCTCTGATTTTGCCCAGACAAGCTTGACTCTCAAGTGTTATTTCATGGCTTACAATGTCAGAGCTATAACTGCATCATTAGCCCACTTGAGATCAGCCTCCATGGTAGAAATTTGCAAGGCTGCAACATGAACTTCTGTCCAAACTCTCACATGTCACTCACTACTCTCTAGAAAGACTCTTGATGTCACAATGGGTTTGGCCACTCTGTCCTCTAGAATCTCTTTGGGTATTGGAATCCAGCTCCATCCCCCCAGGCCCTTTTCTATTAATTCCAGGCTGCTTTCCCCCCACCCCCCCCCAAAAAAAAAAAATAGAAAAGGCTTTTTCCACCAAAAATGTTTGCTGGCATCTGTGTTTTGCAACAACTTCCATTATTATTGTTTAAGGTAGCCTTAGCTAGGGTCTCCCATGCAGTGAGGATTAGCTGTCCTACTTGCTTGTTCTTGGAGAAAACCAGCTACTTACCCGTAATAGGTGTTCTCCCTGGACACAGGGCTGCCGGGGGGGGGGGGGGGGGGGGGAGGGCAGGGGGTACAAAATTCCCCAGGCCCGGGCCTCCAAGGGGGTCCCGGCACCGCAGTCCCCTCCATCTGCCCCCTCCGTCCACAACTGGGCCGGGCCCCCCTGAGTTCAAATCATAGCGCCTCACCTCGACCTCGCTCCTTGTGAAAGAAGCGCAGTAGCGACAGTCTGCAGATCGCCTCTCTTCGGGCCTTCCCTCCCTGTGTCCCGCCCTCGCGCAAGTTATGTCAGACTAGGGCGGGACACAGGGAGGGAAGGCCCAAAGGGAGGTGATCTGCAGATTGCCGCTGCTGCGCTTCTTTCACAAGGAGCGAGGTCAAGGTGAGGCGCTATGACTTGAATTCAGGAGGGCCCGGCCTGGCGGTGGACAGAGGGAGGTGGGTGGAGAGGGGGCGGCGACGACGACGACCTCGGGGGGGGGGGGGCGGTGGCGGTGGGGCCCTGGGGGCGGCTTTGCCCCGGGCCCGGCCCAGTCTCTCAGCGACAGTTGATTCAAGTTCTCATATCCCCACCCGCCCATCTCCTCAAGGAATTGTACTCTACTCTAAGTTTTGTTACTAGATTGAGGTGGTCCTGGGCAGCAGCAGCAGCAGCAGCCATGATGAGGCTCCACAAAAGCTGGTGTTGTGTTCCGCGCAAGGCTCTCTCTGTGACGTCACCCATGCTGTGAGGACTTGTTTCTTACTGTCCAGAAGAACTTCTACTATACATAAGTACTGGTTTAAAAAAGTTCCTTTCAAACTCTCGGGATATTTTTAAGCTGCTTCCTTTGACTCCTAACCCCTAAGAAGTTGCTATGTGGATTCACAGAATTTCCACAGGTGTAACTGTGCAATGCAGTGTGTCTATGCCTTTGTTGGGAAGTCCCCCTGGTGGCCATTAGTGGAAGCAGATGGCAGTCTGAGAAGAAGTAGCAAAGGCTGGCTTCAGCAATAGTTACTGAAGTGACTGAAAGGCCATTAGGGACAGAAAAGTACCTGCAATAATAGTATATGGTACAGAAAGGTGGTGCATCAACTGTGGAATAAACAAAAAAGGAGGCAGAAGCAGCAGGAGGTACTCTTTGCAGCTCCTGTTGCTATCTTCTGGCAGGATCTAAAGGGAACATGTGGGCGAGTTGGCAGGCACTCATGTCAAAATAAAGCAGGAAGCTGGGGGAAGGGGGAATCCTGAGAGTGAAAGAGATAAAATAGGAGACCCGAAGAGAGTAAAAACTAGGAAGGTTTTTTGGCAAGTTGAGGAGAGTACTGTGGGAGTTAAACCTAAGGAGGTGAGGGGGCAGAGAGAGAGAGGGAGGGGTACTTGAGTAATAGGGAAGTAGAGTGTGAACTGAGAAAAATCAACAAAGGAGGGGATCAAGGCTGGGTTGAGAACTGCTGGGGGGGATAGTTGTGGTAAGAGAGAGATAAAGATGAAATAAATGAGGGAGAGTAAGACTTTAGGGAATGGGAAGGAGAATGCAAGCTACGCAATAACCCTGTGGATAGAGAGATGGGGGGGTTGAGTCTGTTTGAGGTAGAGAGCAAGCTATGGAATGTCAAGCTAGGAGAGAGAAAAGTTGGGAGGAATGTCAGGGACTTCAGATGGGAGAAGTCTCCAAAAATTCTTTTACAAATGCTTCCGCTTTGAGTACTGTAATAACTTAATTGCAATACAGAAAAAATAATCACTCACTAATTTAATGTTTGATTAATTACAATCCTGCCAATATTCAAAACTATTTAACTGGCCAGGAACGGCTCCTGGCCAGTTAAATAGTGTTTAAGCACCTAACCATGGATATTCAGCAGGAGATAATCAGTTATCTCCCGCTGAATATCCTGGTTAGTGGCTATATTGTGCGACATAGCTATTAGGTGCAGATATTCAAAACCAAATCGGCTATGTTGAGCGGTCAAAATAGGCTGCTTAAATAGCAGGCCTATCAGACTGCTAAAGTGTTAACCGGTTAACGCTGAATATCGGCATAGCCAGTTAACCTTTTAGCGACCAAAATAAACCCAGATATTCGATGCTGGTCGCAGGAAATGACCCAGCATTGAGTATCCAGGGTCAGCATCGATTGCGGTACTTATGCGGGCTAACTATCGGCCCCAGTATGCATAATGTTTTCAGGATTTTCTGGTATCATGCTCAAAATTTTAAAATATTTTGCACAGAATTCCTCCAGGAGTAATACTTGACATAATTAATATTAATAGGTAGTTTATGAGATTGTTCCAAACATGGCTGCTAGAGATTCAGGGAATATTGAGGTAAGTTTTGGATCATTGTCTTGCTGAAGTATCCAACCTGTTTTCAGCTTCAAAATTTCTTAGAAATATAGAAAAATTAAGGCAGATAAAGATCATATGGCCTATCCAGTCTGCCCATCCATACCATCTACTCTCCCTTTCACTCCCTTAGAGATCCTATGTATTTGTCCCAAGCTTTCTTGAAATCAGATGCAGTTTTCATCTCCACCACCTCCACTGGGAGGCCATTCCATGAATTCACCACCCTTTCCGTGAAGAGGTAGTTCCTCAGGTTACTTCGGAGTCTGTCCCCTTTAACTTCATCCTATGCCCCCTCATTCCAGTGCTTCCTTTCAGTTGAAAGAGACTTGCCTCCTCTGCGTTTATGCCATGGAGGTATTTAACACATTTCTGTCATATCTTCCTTCTCCCTCTTTTCTTACAAAGTATATATATTGAGATCTTTAAGTGTATCCTCGTATGCTTTATGATGAAGACCACTGGCCATTTTAGTAGCTGCCCTCTGGACTGACTCCATCCTGTTTATATCTTTTTGAAGGTGTGGTCTCCAAAATTGTACACAATATTCTAAATTAGATCTCACCAAAGTCTTATACAGGAGCATTATTACCTCTCTTTTTCCTACTGGCCATTCCTCTTCCTATGCACCCAAGCATCCTTCTAGCTTTTGCCAGTATTATCTGCAAAGAGGTAAACCTAACCAGACAACTCTTCAGCAATATCACTCACAAAAAATGTTAAAAAGAACCAGCCCAAGAACAGAACCTTGCAGCACACCACTGGTAACATTCTTTTCCTCAGAATGAGCTCTGTTTACAACTACCCTCAGTCACCTTCCACTCAACCAGTTCTTAACTCAGTCAGTCACTTTAGAACCCATACTGAGGACTCTCAGTTCATTTATTAGGGGCTCTTTTACTAAGGTGCACCGAAAAATGGCCTGCACTGGTGTAGGCGTTTGTATTGGATGTACGCATGTCCATTTTTTAGCGCGCCTGCAAAAAAGGCAAATTTTTTTTTGCATAAAATGGACGTGCGGCAAAATAAAAATCAGCGCACGTCCATTTTGGGCCTGAGACCTTACTGCCACCCATTGATTACGCGGTAAGGTCTCGCATGTTAACCAGGCAATAATCGTAAGCAGGCGTACATTGGCGATTACTGCTCAGTTAGGACCACACAGTAGAAAATAGAAATTATTTTCTGCCATGTGTTTTGGATGTGCATCAAAATTAGGATTACCGCCCAGGGCATGTGGTAGGCAGGCGATAGTTCTAATTTGACGTATGTTGTATACGCATAGGCGCCTATGCATCTTAGTAAAAGGGCCCCTTAGTCGTCTATGTGGAACTGTGTCAAAGGCTTTGCTAATATCTAAATACACTACATCTAGATCTCTCCCTTGATCCAGTTCGCTGATCACCCAGTCAAAGAAATTAATCAGATTTGCCTGACAAGATCTTCCTCTATTGAAACCATTTTGCCTCATGTTCTGTAAAGATTCCAAAAACTTTACTATTCTCTGTTTTAAAAGTGTTTCACTAACAGTGGGATATTGCCTCCTCCGGGGACAGGGAGATATCTATTGTACCTAAATGTATGAGTACCTCATCGAGCTATTGCTTAAAAAAAAAGGCATCAGCTCAATCCAAAACCCCTCTTCTAGGATATGGTGCTATTTAGGTAAATCCATTTTTTCCTTCCACCCACACAGTATTTCCCGTGCCACTGGTTGCTGCTGAACCTCACAGCATAGATGTATCCTACTGCTTAATGGTTCACAAGGTGCTCTTTTCTTCAAATGCTCCACCTTCTTTATTCCACATTTATCTTCTGAAATTACCGCAAGAGCCATGCGGTAGTCGGGCGGTAAGTCCATTTTGGAGCCTTAGTAAAAAGGGCCCTCAGTGTCCCTACGCATTACCCTACTTTATCACTCTCCTTGAACTATGCCTGTAACATATTTGGAAAGCAGGCCATCTGCAATTCAAATGCATTGGAAACCCAGATGGCCAGCGGGCCACAGGGCCAGACATTACAGGATTAGTAAGGCAGGATTGGCACAGCTATTCGTGACAGAGCATTTTTATATAATATATGCTCCCAAATGTTTCCCACAAATAGAGTAAATGCAATATATTACAATGGAATTAGGAAATAAGGGCAGGGAGAGGGCACAAAGAACGTGGGAGGGGGTGCAATGTGGCTGACCGAGAGTCCGAGGACCAGATAGCACAGAGAAGAATCCAGGATACAAGAGCAAAAGGGAAAGGGGACTTGATATGCTGCCTTTCTGAGGTTTTTTTGCAACTACATTCAAAGTAGTTTACATAGTATATACAGGTACTTATTTGTACCTGGGACATGGAGGGTTAAATACTTATTTGTACCTGGGACAATGGAGGGTTAAGTGACTTGCCCAGAGTCACAAGGAGCTGCAGTGGGAATTGAACTCAGTTCCCCAGGATCAAAGTCCACTGCACTAACCACTAGGCTACTCCTCCACTGGTGTTTGAAATGAGAGAAAGGTGATCCCTGAAGTGTTATGGTCAATGGAGGGGAGATGTAGCAGATGGAAAGGAGAGAAAGTTAGGGGAGAGAAAGGTACATAAGTATTGCCACATTGGGACAGACCAAAGGTCCATCAAGCCCAGCATCCTGTTTCCAACAGTGGCCAATCCAGGTCACAAATACCTGGCAAGATCCCGAAAAAGCTCAATACATTTTATGCTGTTTATCCCAGAAATAAGCAGTGGATTTTCCCCAAGTCAATTTAATAATGGTCTATTGACTTTTCCTTTAGGAAACCGTCCAGACTTTTTTAAAACCTCGCTAAGCTAACTGCCTTTACCACATTCTCTGGCAACGAATTCCAGAGTTTAATTACACGTTGAGTGAAGAAAAATTTTCTCCGATTCATTTTAAATGTACTACTTTGTAGTTTAATCGCATGCGTCCTAGTCCTAGTATTTTTGGAAAGAGTAAACAAACGATTCACGTCTACCCGTGATCCGTGAAATGTTAGTGTCAGTGGAGGGGAGGTGTAGCAGGTGACAAGATCAGAAAGGAACTACACAGGCGAGGTCATTGGAAAGGACACTGAAGACCAATAACACCCTGAAAGCCACTGCTGTTTTCGAGAAGCAGAAATAGAAAGTCATTATAAACACACGATAAATGTGATAAATAAATAGATACATGATGAGTAATAAAGAAGCCATCAGAACCGTATATCACCCACTGCACAGTTTTCTTACTTTCAGGTGAACTTACAGGCTGTCACTCATCAGGAGTTCTCCTTAGTGTACTCGACCAACTTAAATCCAGTGCTACTACTGACGTGAACAATCAAACAGCAACAAATATATTTCAAATAATCGTCTATTCTTCAGTGTCTTATACAATATCACGATTCGAAAGCGCCAAACCCCTTCATGAAAAACTACATTGGCTCCCAATCAAAGAACGTATTACTTTTAAAATCTGCACCCTGGTCCACAAAATTATCGATGGTGATGCCCCAAGATATATGACTGACCTCATAGACCTGCCAACCAGAAACTCAACCAGATCATCATGAACATACATAAATGTTCGCCACCCTAGTTGCAAAGGACTCAAGTACAAATTAATTTATGGATCCAGTTTCTCCTATATAAGCACGCAACTCTGGAACGCACTCCCTAAAGCCGTAAAAACTACGTACGACCACCTCAACTTCTGGAAATCACTTAAGACCAACCTGTTCGAAAAGGCATACTCCACTGACCCAACATAAGTGCCTGAACCCAGCAACACAAAGAAAACCGAAACTTGTAATGAACACTATATAACTTTCCTCTCTAAGATTTAAAATGTGTCTGTAACATATTCATCTCATTGACAATAATATCACTCTGTATTTGTTTCTTCACCGGAGGTGGCTATCGCCTCACGGTACTATGTAAGCCACATTGAGCCTGTAAATAGGTGGGAAAATGTGGGGTACAAATGTAACAAATAAATAAATAAATACACTACATCTAGATCTCTCCCTTGATCCAGTTCACTGATCACCCAGTCAAAGAAATTAATCAGATTTGTCTGACAAGATCTTCCTCCGTTGAAACC
The DNA here is from genome assembly GCF_901765095.1 of Microcaecilia unicolor. Taxonomy (NCBI): domain Eukaryota; kingdom Metazoa; phylum Chordata; class Amphibia; order Gymnophiona; family Siphonopidae; genus Microcaecilia; species Microcaecilia unicolor. The sequence continues at coordinate 144,719,699 of NC_044039.1, read as the reverse complement.
ATGTTGCCTCATGTTCTGTAAAGATTCCAAAAACTTTACTATTCTCTGTTTTAAAAGCATTTCACTAACAGTGGGATATTGCCTCCTCTGGGGGCAGGGAAATATCTATTGTACCTAAATGTATGAGTACCTCATCGAGCTATTGCTTAAAAAAAAAAAAGGCATGAGCTAAATCCAAAACCCCTCTTCTAGGATATGGTGCTATTTAGGTAAATCCATTTTCCCTTCCACCCACACAATATTTCCCGTGCCACTGGCTGCTGCTCAACCTCACAGCACAGATGTATCTTACTGCTTAATGGTTCACAAGGTGCTCTTTTCTTCAAATGCTCCACCTTCTTTATTCCACATTTTTCTTCCCCAGTTGTAGCCAACAGTTCAAATTTCATTTCACCAGTACCAGGAGCTTTGTTGAAAAAAAAAAAAGTTCAGGTTTGTGGAAGTTCTCTTTACAAGACAAACTGTTTTGATGAGGTTGTTGAAAAGGTTTCCTTTTGACACCTCTTTCATGCAGATCATTGCTGTGGAAAGCAATCCTGTACTTTGGACAACTACTTCAGTGACAGCTAAACTTTTCAGCGGTTATTTGCATCAATGTGTGGGTTTTGTTTTGCAAATCTGACCAGTTTTTGGGCAGCTCTAGCAGAGATTTTTTTTTGGTCTTCCAGATCTTGCCTTTACTTCAACTGTTTCTTAATAATGTTTTTGACAGTTAAAATTGCTAGGTAGGAGCATTTAGATATTTTTTATAGCCTTCTCCTGCTTTAAAAGAGTGAATCATCTTCATCTGCAACTGCTCAGACATCAGTTTTGTATGCACTGACTGAATTTAAAACATTCTAATATGCATGCTAACAAATTCACATCCCTCGTACTACTTTACCCTATGGTGAGACCATAAGTGCCAGCTCTGTGGGTGTGTATACTCACCCAAAAAACCCAGACAGCTGCTTAGAGGATCCTGTGGTTGTTGGAAATAAACAATCCACTCTTAATTTAGAATATTCACCAACATACAACAAAAGGCTAAATATGAGGGGGAAAAAAGACCTTAGAACTTTAATAAGCTTTGTACCACTAATGCAGGTGTACCAAAGACTGAGTTATAATTACTGGTCTAATTAAAACTCCTCAAAAATAAAATTATCCAATATAACTAAGTGCATTTATCTTTAAAATGTGTTGACATTGTAGTGTAGCATACTATCAGGGGCATTTTCGATAGAGAAGGGCGCCCATCTTCTGATACAAATCGGGAGATGGGCGTCCTTCTCTCAGGGTCGCCCAAATCAGCATAATCAAAAGCCGATTTTGGGCGCCCTCAACTGCAGTCCGTCGCGGGGACGACCAAAGTTTATGGGGGCATGTCGGAGGCGTAGTGAAGGCGGGACTGGGGCATGCTTAAGAGATGGGCGTCCTTGGCTGATATTGAAAAAAAGAAGGGCGTCCCTGTCGAGCATTTGGTCGACTTTACTTGGTCCATTTTTTTTCATGACCAAGCCTCAAAAAGGTGCCCAAACTGCAGTGGTGTACCAAGGGGGGGGCGGTGGGGGCGGTCCGCCCTGGGTGCACGCCACTGGGGGGTGCCGTGGCATGTGCCTGTGGGCTCCGACTTCGCGAACTTCGCTCATTCGCTGCAGCTCCCTCTGCCCCGGAACAGGAAATAACCTGTTCCGGGGCAGAGGGAGCTGCAGCAAACGAGCGAAGTTCGCGAAGTCGGAGCCCACAGGCGCGCGCTGCGGCACCCCCCCCAGCAGCGTGCACCCCGGGGCGGTGTAATTTCGCCGGGGAGGGAGGAAGATGTCATTTCGCAGGCGGGGGGGGGGGGGGCGCTGCACCCGAGGGGGGGCGCATCGGCGATCCGCCCCGGGTGCCATCCATGCTAGGAACGCCACTGCCAAACTGACCAGATGACCACCAGAGGGAATCGGGGATGACCTCCCCATACTCCTCCAGTGGTCACCAACCCCCTCCCACCCTAAAAAAAAAAAATTATTTTTTTTTGCCAGCCTCTATGCCAGCCTCAAATGTCATACCCAGCTCCATGACAGCAGTATGCAGGTCCCTGGAGCAATTTTAGTGGGTGCAGTGCACTTCAGGCAGGCGGACCCAGGTCCATCCCCCCCCCCCCCACCTGTTACACTTGTGCTGGTAAATGTGAGCCCGTCAAAACACACCCGAAACCCACTGTACCCACATGTAGGTGCCCCCCTTCACCCCTTAGGGCTATGGTAGTGGTGTACAGTTGTGAAGAGTGGGTTTTGGGGGGATCAGCACCGAAGGTAAGGGAGCTATGCACCTGGGAGCAATTTGTGAAGTCCACTGCAGTGCCCCCTAGGGTGCCCGGTTGGTGTCCTGACATGTGAGGGGGACCAGTGCAGTACGAATGCTGGCTCCTCCCACGACCAAATGCCTTGGATTTCGTCATTTTTGAGATGGGCGTCGGTTTCCATTATGGCTGAAAACCGGGGACGACCATCTCTAAGGTCGACCTAAGTGTTGGGATTTGGGCGTCCCCGACCGTATTATCGAAATGAAAGATGGACGCCCATCTTGTTTCGATAATACGGGTTTCCCCGCCCCTTCGCCGGGACATCCTTAGAGATGGGCACCCTTAGAGATGGTCATCCCCTTTCGATTATGCCCCTCCACGCCATATTGTTATTTGAATATTTTTACTGCTGTAATTGTTTATTGCTTATATTTGACTTATTCTTGCTGTATATTGCCTTGAGTGAATTCCTTCAAAAACGCGGGAAATAATTCCTAATTAATTTATTAATTTATTGCATCTTAATCACTTTCCCAGTAAAGGCTCCGGTTTTGCATTTGCTGCTTCAGGGGTGTTTTTTTCATCTTATACCAGAAGTTTTCAACCCAGTACTTGGGGCATACCTAGCCAGTCAGGGTTTTCAAGGGCTATCCTGAAAACCCCGACTGGCTGGGTGTGCCCCGAGGACTGGGTTGAAAACCTCTGTCTTACATCAACACAATTGCTATTACTGCCACTGTTATCACTTCCTGTTGCTGCCAACCAACCAATCAATCAATCAATCAATCAATCAGGGATTAATATTAAATATCATAGACCAATCAATATTATCAGCAATATTTAAATGATTTTCTTAAATTTAGCAAGGTGTTTTAGAAAACCTTGCCAATCAGAGTTCTGAGGAAGACCAAACGGTTCAATGGAATTATGCTGGAGTTATAGTTCTGAGATTTTTTCTCCTTGTATTTAACATTATTTTGTATATTGGTGAATATTTGATATAAGCTGCTAGGCATCTGCCTATACTGAAAGCTCTTCATAGCTAGCCTATAGTTCTTGCTACCTACCAAGGCTAATTCATTTTGTTTCATTGTGATATGTGCAGATAACACTCAAATCAGGAAGGATAGATAAAAAGATACTTAATTTTTATCTGAATACATTGGTCTCCGCATACACAGCATAGTTATAGTTGCCAAATGATCACAGAAGACAGCACCAAACACAGCAACAGACCCAAATCCCTCTCTCTGGTCTCTCTGCCCAGCTCCAGAACGAGTGAGTTGAGGAGGCCTGAAGAGACAGTAAAGTGTAATAAAGGCAAAATTTGAAATGCGTGTGAAACAAAAACACTAAAAGTGTTACTTTTTGCATTGAACTGCCCCAGCAGCAGTTAGGCCATAGGAAGTCTGTGACCATAAAAGGCAGAGAGTAAAAAAACTGGATGCCTTTTGGTCATTCAGATGAATACATTATTTTCTTTGTTGTAAATTCTACTGCAAAAAACTTACTGACTGAACCATATAACTTCTGTGGGACAGTGACACCTTGTGGTAAAGTGTGAAATCTATCCTTTTAAAATATGCTGACAGAGACATCTGTTATCACACTTGGTTTAATTTTATTATTCTTTCTGACCATTAAAAATGTTTAGGTACTGCTGTGTTCAAACCATCCCCTCCCCTCTCTCTTCCGTGTCAGAAACACACACAGAGGGGTTGGAAGAATTCCAAAAAGCCATGTTCTTCGTGCTTTCCCCACTTGTTTATTATTTTCAATCCATTAAAAATCAGCACACAATTTTGCATTAAAAATTGCAGAAAAGATGTTGTGTTAAACGTTGTACCATGCAGGGGTTGCGCCAGCTTTTGTTCACTTAGGGATTCATTGAAACATACAGGTTAACCAGAGGTGCCTAAGTTTTACACACAACATCTTATTTAGGCGATCACCTCAGTAGCATCCAAGAATAATCCAGAGGCTCAAGGAGTAGCAACTCTTTGAACAGGAACTTGATTTATCAATAAATTATCCTGTTAAGGAAAACATAACAGAAAGCCTCTTATTAACCTGGCTAAAAGGATTTGCACTGTGGAAGCCTGTGCATGCTGTTAGCTAGACTAGGTGAAAGAAATTTTCAGACAGGCCAAAATAATTGGGTAAATAGCTTTGTAAACAGAATTCCATTTTCCTAGGACTTATCTGCAAAATGCATTTTAAATTCTGTAGGCTAGAAACCTATGAAATAGTCATGGGAAACCTTTTAAAGCTCAAGTGCCATATAATGCCAAATAGTGGGGTCCTTTTACCAAGCTGCAGGAAAAAGGGCCCTGCGGTAGCTGTTTTTCCTGCGTGCCAGGGCCCTTTTTACTGCAGCGGGTAAAAAGCCCCTAAAAATGGCTATGTGGTAAAATTACTCTTACCGTGTGGCCATGCGGGGGGGGGGGGGGGGGGGGGGGGGGGGGGGGCAGCATTTAGCACCACCCATTGAGTGGCTGTAAGGACTCTTGCGGTAACCCAGCAGTAACTGGGCAGTGTGTGACGATTCCTGATTATCACTGCGCTATAAAATAAAATATCTGGTGCGCTGGAAATACCTCCAGTGGCCGCGTTGGGCCAGCAGAAGTTCCAGGTTAGCGTGCGGTAAGCCTGCATTAGACTTACCAACGCTTTGTGTTAGACTTTGCTTATCATTATGGTCTTAGTTGAGTTGGATGAGTTTTAAAGTATTAACATTGTAAGTCATGTGACCACAGATCGCTCTTTCCTTCTTAGGTGATTGGAAGTTCACTGCTTTTTGTGCATGACAAAAGTGGACGTGCCCAGATATGGCTCATTGATTTTGGAAAGACAACACTTCTATCTGATGGGCAGACCTTGGATCATCGGATCCCCTGGCGAGAGGGGAATCGGGAGGATGGTTACCTTTTTGGAATGGATAACTTGATTGATATCTTAGCAAGTCTCAGAGAGAGATGAGCACCACATGCACCTAAAGAACTTGAAAGGCATGTACTGACCGAAAAGGATTTTTACATTCAGATGCTTTTCACTTGTTTACTTCATGGAATTCTCAAGTCATGACAGCATGACGGACTTTTAAACACAAGCAGTCGATAAACCAGATTATTTTTGCAGCATTCTGACTCCAGATATACCAAATCAGGAGCATCAAATTTGGAAATAGAATGGAGTGACTCTTGCTTGATCCCTGTGCTGGATAAGGAATGAGTGAAATACATTTCTAAAACAACGAACAGCTTCAGTTCTTGCACTGAATGTACCTGGATTCCAATCTGGCTGTGTAGTATGAGCAGGACAGTCTTTGGAAACCCTGATGGAATGCAGGAGGACTATAATGCACCCTTATTTAACTAATGTTTTAAAAGGAGATGTTATTGTACATCAGGAGTGGAGGAGTTGCCTAATAGAGCAGCAGGCTGAGAACCGGGGAAGCCCAGTTCAAATCCCACTGCGGCTCCTTGTGATCCTGATCAAGCCCTTTAACCCTCCATTGCCTCAGGTACAAACTTAGATTGTGAGCCTTCCAGGGACAGAAAATTACCTATAGTACCTGAATATACACTGCTTCAATAGCCGTCAGACTTGCAGGTGGTATATAAGAAATTATAAATAAAAGGTGATTTGTTATAGATGAGGGAGGGAGGGGGTTACAGCAGATTGCCTTTCCATAATGATCATCTTAGACTGTTGTAAAACAGACAAGTTAGATGGTGGTGATTATTTAAAAGGTACAGTACCTACATTATGTTACCCTCAACACATGCAACTCAAGATGAGCTGCTTTTTAAAACTCAGCACTACTCTATAAAAAGTTTTAATCTTTTTGCTTTTAACTGGTAATCCTTATATTCACAGGCTAATTGAAACTGCACTTAAGTGCATAAGTACATAAGTAATGCCACACTGGGAAAAGACCAAGGGTCCATCGAGCCCAGCATCCTGTCCACGACAGCGGCCAATCCAGGCTAAGGGCACCTGGCAAGCTTCCCAAACGTACAAACATTCTATACTTGTTATTTCTGGAATTGTAGATTTTTCCCAAGTCCATTTAGTAGTGGTTTATGGACTTGTCCTTTAGGAAACCATCTAACCCCTTTTTAAACTCTGCCAAGCTAACCGCCTTCACCATGTTGTCCGGCAACGAATTCCAGAGTTTAATTATTCGTTGGGTGAAGAAAAATTTTCTCCGATTTGTTTTAAATTTACTACACTGTAGTTTCATCGCATGCCCCCTAGTCCTAGTATTTTTGGAAAGCGTGAATAGACGCTTCACATTCACTTGTTCCATCCCACTCATTATTTTATATATCTCTATCATGTCTCCCCTCAGCTGTCTCTTCTCCAAACTGAAAAGCCCTAGCCTCCTTAGTCTTTCTTCAGAGGGAAGTCGTCCCATCCCCGCTATCATTTTAGTCGCCCTTCGCTGCACCTTTTCCAATTCTACTATATCTTTCTTGAGATGCGGCGACCAGAATTGAACACAATACTCAAGGTATCACACCATGGAGCGGTACAATGGCATTATAACATCCTCACACCTGTTTTCCATACCTTTCCTAATAATACCCAACATTCTATTCGCTTTCCTAGCCGCAGCAGCACACTGAGCAGAAGGTTTCAGCGTATTATCGACGACGACACCCAGATCCCTTTCTTGGTCCGTAACTCCTAACGTGGAACCTTGCATGACGTAGCTATAATTTAGGTTCTTTTTTTCCACATGCATCACCTTGCACTTGCTCACATTAAACATCATCTGCCATTTAGCTGCCCAGTCTCCCAGTCTCGTAAGGCCCTTCTGTAATTTTTCACAATCCTGTTGCGAGTTAACGACTTTGAATAACTTTGTTTCATCAGCAAATTTAATTACCTCGCTAGTTACTCCCATCTCTAAATCATTTATAAATATATTAAAAAGCAGCAGTCCTAGCACAGACCCCTGAGGAACCCCACTAGCTACCCTTCTCCATTGTGAATACTGCCCATTTAACCCCACTCTCTGTTTCCTATCCTTCAGCCAGTTTTTAATCCACAATAGGACATTTCCACCTATCCCATGACCCTCCAATTTCCTCTGTAGCCTTTCATGAGGTACCTTGTCAAACGCCTTTTGAAAATCCAGATACACAATATCAACCGGCTCCCCTTTGTCCACATGTTTGTTTACTCCTTCAAAGAATTGAAGTAAATTGGTCAGGCAATATTTCCCCACACAAAAGTCGTGCTGACTTGGTCTCAGTAATCCATGTCCTTGGATGTGCTCTGTAATTTGTTTTTAATAATAGCCTCTATCATTTTCCCCGGCACCGACGTTAGACTCACCGGTCTATAATTTCCCGGATCTCCCCTGGAAACATTTTTGAAAATTGGCGTTACATTGGCCACCCTCCAATCTTCCGGTACCCCGCTCGATTTTAAGAATAAATTGCATATCACTAACAGTAGCTGCGCAAGCTCATTTTTCAGTTCTATCAGTACTCTAGGATGAATACCAACCGGTCCAGGAGATTTGCTACTCTTCAGTTTGCTGAACTGCCCCATTACGTCCTCCAGGTTTACCGTGAAGTCAGTAAGTTTCTCCGACTCGTCCACTTGAAATACCATTTCCGACACCGGTATCCTACCCAAATCTTTCTCGGTGTAGACCGAAGCAAAGAATTCATTCAATCTCTCCGCTACATCTTTATCTTCCTTGATTGCCCCTTTTACCCCTCGGTCATCCAGCGGCCCAACCGATTCTTTTGCCGGCTTCTTGCTTTTAATATACCTGAAAAAATGTTTGCTATGTTTTTTTTGCCTCTAATGCTATAAAAAACATAGTAAAAATTAATCAGTGCCATGTTTGAATTAATTATTCAAGTAAGGCGAGGACCTTAATATGGTCTAACTTTGGATTGCATCAGTGCATCTATTCCACTAGTCCCCAAACCTGGTCCTGGAGGCACCCCAGCCAGTCAGATTTTCAGGATATGCACAATGAATATTCATAAGAGAGATTTGCATGCATTGCCTCCACTGTGTGCAGATCTATCTCATGAATATTCATTGTGGGAATCCTGAAAGCCTGACTGGCTGGGGTGCCTCCAGGACCAGGTTTGGGAACCACTGATCTATTCTGTGTCTCTGTCTACACACTTTACAGTTATTAGCTGAGATTTCATTTTTAACTTTTCATGTTCTGCACAGTAAAAGTGCTTGTAGAGGTCCTGCATGTTCTTTCCCCATGTAACATTATCTGTTACTGGCAGATAGTGAGCATACACTGCTCGAGCTTCACAAGCCATGGTCACTAACTAAGACTCTGAAAGAACAGAACCAGTGCTGTGCCTCCCTTCAGGCTGTGGCTAACGTGTTTTCAGAAAATCAGAAACTGTGTCTGGTTAGAAATTCCTAGCTAAGAAACTGGCAGCACACTACTGAGAGAGTTGGTTTAAATGAGCACTGTATAGCTGTCCTTTGCCTCATGGAAACCTGGCTGCACAGGTGAAGAATCTTTTCTTTTTGCTTGCCTTCCCCCAAACTATTATGCTTTTCGATATCTCACGCCTCAAAGCTCAAAGTTTGGCTATTATCCACGCCACTGATCTCAAAGTCATGGAAATCATTTCCCCTTTCTCCTATCCTGAAATTCTAATTGTAAAAATAGACTCTCAACATCCATTATTTATTTTTTTGTCCTATTGCCCACTCTCTCTGTCTGCTGAAGGGTGGGAGTCTTGCCAACAAGCACTTCTGGAGGCCATTATTCGTTCCTCAACCTCCTTATCCTTGGTGATTTCAACATTCATGTTGATGACTCTAATAACTACAGAGTGCAACACTTCCGTAACTTTGTATCTGATCTTTCCCTACAATAGTGGATTTCTTTCCCAACTCGTAAGGCTGGTCATACTCTTCACTTTTCATGGTCCCAAAAAACTGATACTTGGCATTCCATCTTGCAGCAGGGTCTTGATACAGTTAACCCCAAGATATTTTGTTCTCGCCATTCCACCAAACATCATACTTGTTATACTCCTGGTCTTTGTTTACTAAAACAACAATATCATAGGACCGAGTGACTCTTGAAAAAGTTGGGCTCTTCAATAGATCTGCAGAAGTGCCATCTTCAAGTGATTACAATCACCTTCTAAAGGTGGAAAAGAAGTCTTTCATTGTGAAAAAGCCTTCTAATTCTTCTAAGTATCCCTACTCGATTTTTAAGCAATTAAATAGCTCACCTACAGCACAGTCAATCACCTCTCTCCCCTCAGCAGATCCCCTTGCACTTTTCTTTATTGATAAAATTAATACTTTAGTGAAACCATTCTTCTCTGCACCCATCTCTGTATCACTCCCCTCACTGACTGACCCGGTTTCCCCTCCCAATTTCCCCTCATCTCCAAACCCCTTTGGCTCTTCTACCTGATCCACATTTCAAACATAATCTCTCCTGTCTTTGCAGAAAACTACTCAAAGTTATTGTGACCCTCCCCTTATCCCGGTTAAAGAAAGCTGATTTGAAACTTCTGCCTGTTCTTTCATCCATTATTGATCTGAGTTCATCATCAGGTCAGTTTGGAAACTTGCAATAGTTCACCCTATTCTGTAAAAAACATCGTTGGACCCTTCAGTCTGTAGTCACTATCGTCCCATATGTAATCTTTGCTACATGTCGAAAATACTCGAAAAAATAGTCTTTGAGCAACTCACTTCCTTTTCTGAGAAATCACTTGCTCTTCACCCCAAATGATCTGGTTCCAGGAGACACTTCAGTACTGAAACAACCATGACAGCCCTCCTCAGTGAATTCCACTCTCACTTTGAACGTCATAAAATTGTTCTTACTGTTTCTCTTGATCTATCAGCAACTTTTAATCTCGTTAAACATTCTTTGTTTCTCTCTTATCTGGCTGCTCTGGCAGGCAGATGATCAAAAGCCCCGCGCTGTTCCAAACAGCGCTCTAAAATAGTGCTGGAACAGCGCAGGGTGCTATTAGACCTATGTTCAGAGATAATGCATGCAAATTTAAGCAGCGCAATTATCTCTGATCATGGGGTAGAACTGCGGGCGAATTGTGCCTGAGCATGCGCTCAGCACAATCCTCCCGCACTTGTTCGACAGGTCTGGGCTGTCAAAAGCCCAAACCTGTCAAACACAGGGGCTGGAGATCCATGGGACCACCAGGCCCTGACTACCCCTGCCCCGAGCAATGGGGGCTACAGGTCTGGCGGACTTCCGATCCCCCCCCCCCAGGTTCAGGGAGGGCTGGAGATCCGGTGGGTCTCCAGCCCCCCCCAAACCCCCAGAAAATGGTCCCTGGTGGTCCAGTGGCCGCCGGCCAACCCCCCCTCTCCCCCCTCCAGCATTGCCGAATCCCTGGTGGTCCAGTGGCAAAAAGAACCCCCTCCCGGCCCCCCTACCTTAGTTGGAGGAGGGAGGTAGCCTGCCTCCCTCCTCTTCCTTGGGTTGACGCCGCCGCAAAATGGTGGCGCCCAGCCCCTCTCAGTGCATCCTGGGATGCGCTGGGTGTAGCTACAGACCATATAAGGAACCACCAGGGATTCGGCAGACAACGCTGGAGGTGGGGAGTTGGGGTGGGCTGGCGTTTGCTTTTGATCATCTGAGTGTGGGACTTTCCAGTACTGTATTATCCTGGTTTACTTCATTTCTATCTCACCGGTCTTTTCGGGTACACATTTCTGATACTATTTCTGAGAAACAAGAATTGCATTGTGGCATCCCCCAAGGATCAATCCTCTTTCTAAGTCCTCTCACTACTTTGATTTGGTCTTTTGGCATTTCAGTCCACGTATATGCTGATGATATTCTTCTGCCTTTTCCTACTTCCCCACTATCCCCGTCACTTGGACCCTTGCAATCCTGTCTTGAATCAGTTGAACTGTAGTTAAAACACTGTTTGGTACTCAATACGGATAAAACCATTGTCTGTTGGTTTTCAAGTGCTTTAACACCTCCTTCCTCTCCCATCCATCTGTTTGGAACTCCTATTACTCCAGTACCCAGTTTTCGCTACCTAGGTGTTATCCTTGACTCATCCTTTGTTGTTCTTGCCACAAATTTCGCACCTATCTCAAGTTAGCTTTCTGATTTTTTGCATATTACTGGCAATTTGTCACTTTTTCGACTCAAATCGGTTTCATGCACTTGTTCTATCTTTTTTTCACATTCCATTTAGATTACTGTAATGTCATTTACACTGGTTTACCCCAGTCATTAATGAAGTTACAAACTCTCGAAAACACTGCAATTCGTTTACTTTGTTGTGCTCACCGTTATGACCACGCTGCACCTATGTTAGAGCAGTGTCATTGGTTACCGGTCCGCCAACATATCATTTACAAGGTTGCTACTTGACTTTCAGAGCTGTCCATGTAGGTTTACCAGATTACATTTCTTCTCTCACAATTCCTTATTCTCCAGCAATAGTTCTGTGTTCTGTTAACAATCATCATCTAATTCTTCCAAGTCCCAAATTTGCGTATTTAGAATCAACTAGATATTGTGCTTTTTGCTTTCTTTCACCTCACATCTGGAACAATCTTCCCCTTTCCCTCTGTTGCAACACCTCTTTTAAAAAGTTTAAATCCGAACTCAAGACTTGGCTGTTCATACAGGCTTTCAGATTACCAGACACATAAGGCTGGCCAACTACCCTTTTTTTTCCCTTTTGTTTCTACCCTTTCTATATGATATTTTTATTTCTCCTCCACCAGTTCCCTTTCTTCATCTGTTCATCCTTGTCCCTCTAAGTGTGAGTGACTGCACTTTCCTATCAAACAAATGGAGTTCTTTTTTCCTTTTCGTATATGTTTGTACACCGCTTTGTCCTGCTTGGCCAGTTTAAGCGGTATAGAAAGCACTAATAAACTATAAACTCTTTCTTTTAGCAATAGCATATGAGAGGAAATCTCTTGAAGGGAGTAAGTTGAGTCCTTTAGTAGTGGATACCTTGGAAAGCTGTAAAATGAATAGAGGAGGTGTGTCAGAATATACTAAGCAGAATGTGTTGCAGGGAAGAAGGTGATTGGAAACAGGCCTATCCTTAGTAAACAATTCAGAGGGTAGAAAGAGAGGTTCTAAAGTTCAAAGCATGGCTACAGTAAGATTCTTGGCAGGATGTGCTATGAGTATACTTCTGGTTAGAGGCAAACCTAAAGCTGTCTGAACTCCATGGGTACAAGCCCTTAGGCAGCACAGAAATTAGTTGCCTGCTGAAGACGTCCGTCTTTAACGTATAATCCTAGCATGGATAGGATGCACACCCTGTGAAAAGCCAGCTTCACCAAGCAGGCTACTTATTAATGGCTCTTTTGGCTGCCTCTGAATCGGACCCCACATGACTACAATATTCGTGCTACTCACTGATTTTCCCTGAACAATAATCTCATGGAAGTGGAGCACCTCATTCCTCCACATTGTGCCAAAAAATTAAAATCACACTACCTGTTACAATACCTTTGCAAAGCAAACAGTAACAGTGCGGTTCCCCACCTACCATTTTCTTACTACCAACCAACATTTAACATAACTTTCTGATTTAGCAGAAAAGGGGTGCTTAATAGAAGCATCTTAGAGTGGCAAACTCATAACTGTGTGGCTGCTATCTAACCCGTGGCTTGATTGCTTTGCCTCCTGGTTAAGATTCTTGTTTTATACAGTTGCCACACAGTGAGACTAGAATAGGAAGCTGTCATCACCAGACCTTCTTGGACTATTCTCCTGTCTATGAGCATTAATTCTATAATAAATATAGCCTGAGAAGCCTGTTTTGGTTTTCATTATATATCATTTGTAGATAAAAACAGACATAACCCTAGTAATCATGTTTTAAAGGTAGTAGATGCTCATTTTAAATGCTAAAGGTAAGTTCTAGTAAAATAAGTTTGCTTGTGGAAATGTAGCAATGTTCTTAAAAGCAGGGCTGTTGAGTTGGTACACCAAGCCTTCAACTCCAACTTCTCTATTTTTCTACTGTCTGACTCCTACTGATATTAGGCTTTAACTTTTTTGTTCAGGATCTAAGTACTGGTAAATATAACTTTAGATCCAGAAAATAAATGTATCTATCTATCTATCTATCTATCTATCTATCTATCTATCTATCTATCTATCTATCTATCTATCTATCTATCTATCTATCTATGGTATAGCTAGGTTGGGCCATGGGGGCCTGCCCCCCCCCCCAATTTGCTCTGGGCCCCTGGTTGGCTGGTGGGGGTCCCCAACCCCTGCCAGCTGAAGACTTCATCTATGGTGCCACCACATTGCCTGCCTTGCTCTCTCTTCCCCTCACATCAGGCACGCTCCTTTTAGTGAAATTGAGCATGCTCAGTTTCACTAAAAGGAGTGTGCCAGACGTGAGGGGAAGAGAGAGCAAGGCAGGCAATGCGGCAGCACTGGAGACCAGCGCTGGATGAAGTCTTCAGCTGGTGGGGGTTGAGGACCCCTGCCAGACAAGATGTTAGAGCGGCAGCAGTGGGCGGCAGAAGGGGGTGGTGAGGCGGTGGCAGAGGGGGTGGTGGTGGCGGGGCGGTGACCAAAATGTGCCCTCACACCTTGAGCTCTGGCCCCCTTCCACCTCGAGGTCTGGCTACGCCCCTGATATATATATAAACATCACATCACCCTGTTATATGTACACTATGATTGGCTATTAGAAAGGGATTTTTTTAATATAGCCCCGTACTTGTGAAGTGCACTTCCACAAGAGTTACAGGTGGAAAAATCATTGCTTTGATTTAAACACCTTGTTAAGGTCCACTGTTTTGTGGCTGTTTTTAATTTTGCTCTTCCCAAAGGTGGTTGGTTTTGTTCCCAGGGTAGCCTTTTTTGTTTTTATGGGTGATCGGCCTTGTGTGTATGAGCTTTACTATCATTTGTTGTAGTTTCTTTCTTATATATTATGTTTTTATTGTACACCGCTGTGATCTTGAATAAAGCTAAGCGGTATAGCAAATTCAGTAAACATAAATATAAAAAGATAAATTTACCATATATTATAATGTTGTAAGTTTTTATTTTGAAGCTGGAGTTGGAACATTTTTACCGACTCTGACTCAACTCATACTTGCTTCTGACTCCGACTCTACAGCCTTGCTTAAAAGTTGATATCATTGAAGGCTAGCATGTCTTTCCTGTCCTTTTTTTGTCTAGGCTAACTGGAACATCAATATTAGTTTTTGTATTAAGAATTCAGAAATTCCTGGTGGCCCTAGATGTGGAGAATTTTGTATACTGAACCTCTCAGAACTTTACTGGTTCTGATGTGGCACTGTATACTGCTGGAATTTAGCAGGTTATAAAAATGGAAATTATATGTTGTTGTTCTGAACCTCAAAAATATGTATCTTGGAATAATCCAGTAATTTATAACACTCTAAGATTAATTGATTTTAAGCATCTGTGCCACCCTGTGGCCTTTCAGAGCTATCAAATCTTAATGTTTCTGTCTTTACTCCAGTAGCCCATGCCATGTAAGCCAAGGGCCTGGGTTTCAATGAACCTAGAAGTAAAGTTTACCATATAAAGGCAAAATTAAATGAATTTTAGTGTATCACAAGAAGCACTATCTATAGCAGTGACAGGGGGACGGGAGAGAAAAGCCATATAGTTAGTACTTATACAATTATAATAAGAAATTGTGTAATCCCACACAATGGATGCTGAACACTAAGTTGAACTGACTGTACTAGTGTTAACATTGAATTCACACTTGCTGTGCATTGTATCTTGACACTGAGTATATGGACCGCAAGGTGCCAATGTTATCAAATAAAACAGCTAAAAAAAAAATCTGGAATTCCAAAGAATTTTTATTTTGGTAATGAATTGAATTGTACCACGTTGCATAGTGCAAACATTATGCATTGCATTCCTTTGCGTTATCACGTTTGGTTTTATATTTTATGAGAGGTATTGTCTAAGAAATGTGCTATACTAAGTAAAGAAATTCAGATCTAGCTTCTTTAAACTCCTAAAGTATAGGCTGACAGCATGTCCCTAGCCTAGCCTACAACTTGTACTTTCCTGCACTTACATAGGATGGGTAGGATATAGTCTTGCGTGCATGCTTTATATTAATCTCCTATATTAATTTACATTTATAATCACTATAAATTGCTTTAGGTAAAACTACAATAGGATAGACTAAGAGAGGTGGTTCTACCAAAGTGGATCCAGGGATTAGAAAGAGAAATGCAAGGAAGAAAACCCACATAAGGTGCAACTAAGAGCTAAGAAATGAGAGGTGTGGTTGTGTGTGTGTGGGGGGACGGGGGGGTGTCAGCAGATCTGGAAGGTACAATAAGCATATGAATGAGGTGCACAGTAAGGAATGAGAATTTCAGATTGTATTCAGCAGGAGATGACCAGTGAGGAGTGGTGGAAGTCAAATGTTGATAAAACTAGTACTCAAACTAATCTGGTGAACTGAACAAGGTGTTATAGCCTCCTTTTGATTTCTTTTTTACCAGTAAGCTCACACATCTCTTCCCTACAACAAAGGGGCATGCATCAAAAATTTGCTGCTGGCCAAAAATCCCCAAGGTTTACCAATTAAAATAGCTCTGGAACAGTTTTTACACAGTAGCACGCGTTTGACAAATCTGCTTCTAAATGCCTAATAGGGAGCATAGAAAGTGAAAAGAAAGAATCTGTGTGTCTAGAATAATGCAACATTCACTTAGAGGCAAGAGAAAGCAGAACAAAAACTGTATGAGTGCAGAAAGTGACAATGATTTTAATAGTAGCAGCGTGTGATAGAAAGGAGGTCTTTTACTAAAGATTAGCACGAGTTATCTGCAGCAGGGCCCATTTTATTCCTATGGGCCCTGCTGCAGTAACTCAATCTAATCTTTAGTAAAAGAGCCCCTAAGTGAAGAGAAATCCAGGTAAAGAAGTAGCGAGAACCCATTCCAGGCAGACTGGTACAGCACTCTAGATCCTACTTGGGGTTTCTCTGTCTCTTTTCCTTCATGCCCTAACAACTAATTTCAATCCTGTAAAGAGATGGCTACTGGTCAATGATCAGCCAAAAACTCTGCAAAGAGAGACTGTGGCAAATTCAGACTGCAACTTTACTAACAAATAATAAAGGTCAAAGAGTAGAAACACAGTACCTAGCCCAGCTAAATTAACCAAATCGTGGCTAATTTTACAAAACTATACACCAGTCCCATATAAATCCTAGCAACTATCTCAGTCAAATTGGGTCCAGTAATTTATTCAATTGAAGCAAAATCTTCACACTGCTTTTAGAGTTTTCTAGCTCTCAAACATTTGTTAACAATTTTCATGTTTTCATATTTTTCAAGGCAACCTCAGCGGCGCTCATTGCCAAAAATGTAGACCTGGCAATGTAACTAGCGCCTACTTCTTCATCGGTTCAGCCGATTTTCTTAATTTTTAAATTTCAAACTCTTTTATTTTTATCAATTAAATTACTTATCTTTTGTAATCAGACCAAGGGGTTCAACTGCCCGACATGCATGTTTCGCTCTGCACCGAGCTGTGTCAAGGGCTGTCCCCTATAATAGAAAACCCAATATATTAATACACTTTCCCAGCAATTAGAAAACCTTCCTTCATAAGTTTTCAAAACCTAGGTAGTTTAAAATTCCTAAATATAAAAAACTCTTACTTAAATATTTTAATTATCTCTGACATCATGGATCCTCCCCTGGGCTCTATTGGACACTTAAAGCTGAAATCTCATTGGTCTAACCAATTAATGACGCCCATTCTAACTCGGCATTTAAGCCGGCCGGTGATACCGTGTTTAAAGAAAAAAATGTAGAATTGTTCACGATAATAACTTTTTAACTGAACCTCCCGCCTCCCCTGGGCCTACAAACTCCAGGATTCTCCAACGTATCTCATCAACCGTATGATTTTTATCTAGCCAATGGGCTACTAAAGGTGCCTGCATATTCTGAGTAGTAATTCTGGACTTGTGTTCTGTTAATCGAACTTTTATCGGTCTAGCACTTCTCCCTACATAAATCAGTCCACAGGGACAGATAATACTGTATACCACATTACTCAAATCACATGCGACTCTCTCTCTCAGTCAAATGATACTATCTCTACCAGGGACACACCAAATGGTATTAAATTATCGTGAACAATTCTACATTTTTTCTTTAAACACGGTATCACTGGCCGGCTTAAATGCCGAGTTAGAATGGGCGTCATTAATTGGTTAGACCAATGAGATTTCAGCTTTAAGTGTCCAATAGAGCCCAGGGGAGGATCCATGATATCAGAGAGAATTAAAATATTTAAGTAAGAGAGTAGAACGCCGGCGCCATCTTGAGAAGGGGTAAACCCGCTATAATAAAGTAGAGCTGACGCTGGGAGAGACTGTAGGTAAGAGTATTTTATATTTAGGAATTTTAAACTACCTAGGTTTTGAAAACTTATGAAGGAAGGTTTTCTAATTGCTGGGAAAGTGTATTAATATATTGGGTTTTCTATTATAGGGGACAGCCCTTGACACAGCTCGGTGCAGAGCGAAACATGCATGTCGGGCAGTTGAACCCCTTGGTCTGATTACAAAAGATAAGTAATTTAATTGATAAAAATAAAAGAGTTTGAAATTTAAAAATTAAGAAAATCGGCTGAACCGATGAAGAAGTAGGCGCTAGTTACATTGCCAGGTCTACATTTTTGGCAATGAGCGCCGCTGAGGTTGCCTTGAAAAATATGAAAACATGAAAATTGTTAACAAATGTTTGAGAGCTAGAAAACTCTAAAAGCAGTGTGAAGATTTTGCTTCAATTGAATAAATTACTGGACCCAATTTGACTGAGACACCAGCTAAATTAACAACATTGGAAGTAAGCAGTGTGTGCCTGCTGTGGATACCAGCATTGCCACTGTAATCTCACTGCTCTGTGCTGCCTCCACCATAAAGCAAGGTGGCCTGTCAATAGCAAATTTGGGCACAATGTGCATTTGGATTGTTCTAGGGTTCACCAGCCTGATATTTTGTCTTGCACCCCTGCCACATCTAAACTCAGCCCATGGTAAAGGTGAACTCCTAGCTGATGTACATCTCCCCACTATGACATCACACATGCTGAGCCTTCCATTTGATGATTGCTGGGGGGGGGGGGGGGGGGTTCTAGTAGCTAGGAACAAAACAAAAAGGGTACACTTCCAGGAATTGTCCATTTCATGTCTATACCCATGACCCCCTCCACAGGTTGCAAGCTCCACCCCCTCAATAGGAAACTTAGCTTCAGCGGGAAGCCTTGGTTGCACCACGTCATGTTATAGTCGGCTGTCGTGTCTTTGGCCTGTCAACTCTTGATTACAATGGAACAATCTGTGGCACAGCTTGTTGTCTCCTTTGATATAACAGTGTGTTCCATATTTTCCAGAATGTTGAAAAATGGACACTGACTCACAACATTATTTCTAAAAAGAAGTTTAAAGTGGTGTACAGCAAAACATCCTGTATCCTTAGCTTATGTTTTAAATTATTTTTTAAATTCTTCTGTTTATTATTTAAAGGATGTAATTTAATTATGTTATTGTAACTCACCTCAAGCTAACTGGTAAGGCAACCACACCTCAAATATTGTGCGCAATTCTGGTCACCGCAACTCATAAAAGATATAACGGAATTAGAAACAGTACAGAGAACAGTGATGAAAATGTTTTGGGATCCTACCAGGTACTTGTGACCTGGATTGACCACTGTTGGAAACAGGATACTGGGCTTGATGGACCTTTGGTAATACGTGGAGGGGCATTTTCAAAAGGGACGTCCAAGTTTTGATTTGGACGTCCTCGCAAAACATCCCGATCCAGGGGTGGGGAAACCCATATTTTCGAAACAAGATGGGTGTCCATCTTTCATTTCGAAAATACCATCAGGGATATCCAAATCCTTAGATTTGGTCGTCCCTAGACATGGGCGTTTCTGATTTTCGACGATAATCGAAACCAAGGACATCCATCTCAGAAACAACCAAATGCAAGCCATTTGATCGTGGGAGGAGCCAGCATTTGTAGTGCACTGGTCCCCCTGACATGCCAGGACACCAACCGGGCACCCTAGGGGGGCACTGCAGTGGACTTCATAAATTGCTCCCAGGTACATAGCTCCCTTACCTTGTGTGCTGAGCCCCCCAACCCCCTCCAAAACCCACTATCCACAACTGTACACCACTACCATAGCCCTTATGGGTGAAGGGGGGGCACCTAGATGTGGGTACAGTGGGTTTGTGGTGGGTTTTGGAGGGCTCGCTGTTTCCTCCACAAACGTAACAGGTGGGGGGGGGGAATGGAGTTGTGTCCGCCTGCCTGAAGTACACTGCACCCACTAAAAATGCTCCATGGACCTGCTTACTGCTGTCACTGAGTATGACATCTGAGGCTGGCACAAAATATTTTGAAAGATGTTTTTTGAGGGTGGGAGGGGGTTAATGACCACTGGGGGAGTAACAGGAGGTCATCCCTGATTCTCTACGGTGGTCATCTGGTCATTTCAGGCACCTTTTTGTGCCTTAGTTATAAGAAAAACAGGTCCAGGTGAAAACGTCAAAGTGCTCGTCAGGGACGTCCTTCTTTTTTTCCATTATGGGTCAAGGACGTCCAAGTTCTGCCTTTGCTATGCCTCTGACATGCCCCCGTGAACTTTGGCCGTCCCTGCAACGGAGTGCAGTTGGAGACATCCAAAATCGGCTTTCGATTATACCGATTTGGATGTTTCTGTGAAAAGGACGTCCATCTTCCGATTTGTGTCGAAAGATGGGCGTCCTTCTCTTTCGAAAATTAGCCCAATAGTAACATAGTAGATGACAGCAGATAAAGACCTGTATGGTCCATCGTAGTATAAGATATGATACATACACTTGATCTTGATTTGTCCTTTCCATTTTTAGGGCACAGACTGTAGAATTCTGCCCGGCACTGGTCTTGTTCTCCAGTTACAGAAGCTGAATCTGTCCAGCCATGATCAGGGCACAGACTGTAGAAAACTGCCCAGTACTGATTTTACTTCCCAATTACTGGTATTGCCATCTAATCACAGCTAAGCTTGTTTGGTTCCACGTCTTCTATATTCAGGATTCCTTTGTGTTTATTCCATGCATTTTTGAATTCCGTTCATCTCCACCCACCTCCTGTGGGAGGGCATGCCAAGTACTTACCACCCTCTCAGTGAAAAAATACTTTCTGACATTATTCCTGAGTTCCCCGCCCCCCCCCCCCCCCCCCCCCCCCCCCCCGCAACCTCAATTCATGTCCTCTGGATCTACCACCTTCCCATCTCTGGAAGAGGTTTATTTGTAAATTAATATCTTTCAAATAATTGAACGTCTGTATCATATCACTCCTGTCTCTCCTTTCCTCCACAGTATACATGTTCAGGTCTTCGTCTTTCCTCATACATCTTGCAACACAAACCCCATACCATTTTGGTCACTTTTCTCTGAACTACTTCAAGTCTTTCTATATCCTCAGCAAGATACAGCCTCCAAAACTGAACACAATACTCCAAGTGGGTCTTCACCAACGACTTGTACAGGGGCATCAACACCTCCTTTCTTCTGTAGGTTATACCCCTCTCTATGCAGCCCTAGCATCCTTCTGGCCATAGCCACCCTCTTGTCCATTGTTTTGTCACCTTAAGATCCTCAGACACCATCACCCCAAGGTCCCTCTCCAGAGCTGTGCTTATCAATCTCTCTCCTATCTGGTACATCTCCCACTATGGCAACACTTATGTTGTTATGATAAATTTTGTAAAGTACAGCAACAGACAAATATAACACGAAAAACATGCAAGTGTAAAAGAAACCTACTACTCCTAGAAGCATCTGCTTAAACAAGGGAAAATGCCCCTCCCCCCAATTATCCTATATATACACCCGTGACAGGACCCAATTCCCAATTCAGCTCAAAACAAATGGGCAAAACTAAAACAGGAACACTCCTTCCCAATCAGTGAATATCTCCCAGGTCTTCGGAGCAGTGAACCCAATGATCACAGGACTAAAGACAACAAGTAGGGGTATCATATAGAGAATGGCTCAAGTAATTCTTTCCAACTCAAAATATACCTAAACTGAACATTTTTAGGAATTACACTAGACTCAGACTCGACAGTGGAACCTCAGATTATTGATTAAGATTTTATTTTTTAAATGAGAATCATGCATTGGATACAGAAATTTTTCTCATTTGACCAGTTTCAGGTTTTTGTACAAGCTTCAGTTATATTGCAGTTGGATTATTGCAACATTATGTATGTGGGCTGTTTGCAAGGGCTACTGAAAAGAATGCAAATTGCCCAAAACACCATTGCATATTCAATGCCTTGCCAGCTAAGGGCCTCTATTACAAAGCCGCATTACCAATTCCCGGTGCAGCAAATGAGAGGAAGCCCATTCAGTTCCTATGGGCTTCCTCTTATTTGGGACGTGGCTAGCACAGCTTTGTAAAAGAAGCCCTAAGTTTGGCAGCCAAATTGTGTCACCAAAATAGCAGGCCTAACTTTGGCTAGTTTCAACTTAAGTGGCCAGCGCTAAATTTTGACTTGGCCGGTTAAGTTGAAACTGGCCAAAAATAAAAGGGATATTCAATGCTGGTCACCAGAAATGGCCTGGCATTGAATATTGGGGCTCAGCGCCAACAGTGGGAGTCAGCCTGGCTAACTCCTGTGGTCTTAATATCGGCCCCAAGGGAGTTAAATCATGCTTATGTATGAATTTCTGAGTACTTTGCAGGGTTTAGGCATTTATGTTGGGTCGGTAGGGTATGCGTTGTTGAACAGGTTCGTTTTGAGTGATTTCCGGAAGTTTAGGTGGTCATACGTTGTTTTCATGGCTGTTGGTAGTGCATTCCATAGTTGTGCGCTTATGTAGGAAAAGCTGGATGCATAGGTTGATTTGTATTTGAGACCTTTGCAGCTTGGGTAGTGGAGGTTTAGATATGTTCGAGATGATCCTGTTGTATTCCTGGGTGGTAGATCTATGAGGTCTGTCATATATCCCAGTGCATTACCATAGATAATTTTATGAACTAGGGTGCAGATTTTGAAAGCAATACGTTCTTTGATTGGGAGCCAGTGCAGTTTTTCTCTGAGGGGTTTGGTGCTTACAAATTGCGTTTTTCCAAAAATAAGTCTGGCTGCCATGTTTTGGGCGGTCTGAAGTTTCTTTATGACTTGTTCTTTGCATCTCGCATACATTCCATTGCAGTAATCTACGTGGCTTAGTACCATTGATTTGTATCATGTTGCGAAATGTTTTCCTCGGGAAGAATGGTTTCAAGCGTTTAAGTTTCCACATTTCAGGGACTTATGCTACAGTGAACTAGGCAATCACCCTCTAGACTGGGGAATCTGTTAATGTCCATGGAGTTCCTCTCTTCAAAAAGGGAGGAAGGAACATCCATTACATCTTCAGATTTTATTGGCCTAACATGTGTTGTCAGAATAATACATGTGGGAAGTAATTTTACAACAGCACCTCCAATATTGAGTAAACTCATGACTTTGTCCAGGGAGGGGTAATCGCCATTATGTTTAGTACCCCAATCATTTTGAAAAGTTGGTTCCTATGACCCACGCAATTTTATAAACACCATTTCCACACCTAGAACATGCTCTCATAAACCGAGACTGCTTTATGAAATTACCTTCAAAATGCTTAAAAGGGAACATTTTTGTTCAAAATCACCAACAAGTAAAACAAAGCTACTGGGCACAGAAGAGTCTTGCATCTACAGTTCTAAAGGCAGTAAGTGTGGGAACATACAGTGTATGTGCAATTCATGCGTGCATGCATAAAGTTGGGTGCAACTGACGTTTTGCAGGCTTCTAATGCCCTTTATTTGATACTGTGGGTCTGGATGGGATGGGAGCTCTCTCCTTTGAGATTTTTCTGTGCCCTTCCTTCAGGTGGCTCCCAGACAACCTGATATAGCAACATTTCCAAACTGGAGGAAGCAGATGCTAAACACCAGTCCTCCACCCCTGGTCCCGCATTTTTCACACTCTTGAACAAATACCCTCACCCTGTCTGACATCTTCCCCTCCCCCTTGTCCAGTATCTCTCCTTCTCTCTCAAACAAATCTCCCTAGTCTGGCATCTCTCCCTTGCACTTAACCCCCCCTCCCCATCCAGCATTTCTCTCATTTATCCCCCACCCCATCTGGCATCTCTCCCTTTCTCTTTTACCCCACCCTGTCTGGCATCTCTCCCTCTCCCTTTTACTCTGTCCCTGACCTGTCTGTCATCTTTCCCTCTCTTTTACCCTTCCCCCTCCGGCATCTTTCCCTCTTTTTTACCCCTTCCCCCTTACTCTTAATGTTTAGTGCAATAGCCTGAGAACCAGGGGAACTGGGTTTGATTCCTACTGCAGCTCCTTCTGATTCTGGGCAAGTCACTTAACCCTCTATTGTCCCAGGTACAAAATAAGTACTTGTAATATTATAAGTAAACTGGTTTGATTGTAACTACGGTAAGGCGGTATATCAAATCCCAACCCCTTTCCTTTTTGCTGTCCCTCCCCCATCCAGCATTCCTCTCTCTCTCTCTCACCCCCTCTCCTGCATCTCTCTCTCACCCCCCCCCCCCCCCCCCGCATCTTTCCCTCTCTTTTACCCCTCCTGAACCGGCATCTGTCCCTCGCTCTTAACCCCCCTTCTCTATCTCTCCCTCTCTCTTTTACCCCACCCCCTCTCACACTGTCCAGCATCTTTTCCTTGCTCTCACCCCTCCTCCCCATCTGATCCAGTTCAATCTGGCTTTTGCCCCCTTCATTCAACTGAAACAGCGCTTGCTAAAATCTCCAATGATCTGTTCCTGGCCAGATCCAAAGGTATCTATTGTATCCTCATCCTTCTCAATCTATCTGCTGCTTTGACACTGTTGAACACAGCCTACTCCTTGATATGCTGTCCTCACTTGGATTTCAGGGCTCTATTCTTTCCTGGTTTTCTTCTTATCTCTCTGAGCGTACCTTTAGTGTATACTCTAGTGGATCCTCCTCTACTTCTATCCCACTGTCAGTTGGTGTACCTCAGGGATCTGTCCTGGGACCTCTTCTTTTCTCCATCTATACTTCTTCCCTTGGTACTCTTGTTGCAGGAATGGATGCATGAATTACCCCTATTGTTAGCAGAATCTGTGGTACTTCAGGAGTCAAGCAGCACACACCAGAATGAGGGAGAAATCTTCTTTATTTGCCAGCAAACAGAGTAGGACATCAGTTCTAGCTCTCTTCTCTCTCTCTCAGCTCTCTGAATGTTATGGCTTCTGTCTCAGCTCCTTCTCTTCTTCTGCTGTCTGTCTTCCTTCAGCTCTCCTTCTTCTGTCTGTTCCTTCTGACGTAAGCTGCTTCTGCTCCCTCTTATATACAGTTCTAACCTCTAGCCCCCCTTACTTTCCAGATGGTAAAGAATAGATTGGTTACCTTGCCTCAGCCAATCATTACTTTAAAAATATCAGTTACATAGGTTTGATATTTCTCAAACTGACCTATGACCTGGGGCCTCTCACGCTAAACAATTTGGCACCAGTCTCTTACATTTTATTATGATTAACTTAGGTTCATTGAGGGGCGAAGGGGCCAATCTGACATTTATTATTCCTAGTCAACTTCATACTAACTGCTAACTGAACTCTGGCATTCATTAAGGGGTCAAGGGCCAGTCTTACTTAATAGCATACAGCTATAGTTGGTTATTACTTTCAGGACCATTCCTACATTTACCTATAATTAATCAAGACTTTTCTTGACCCTTTTCACCTATCAGCTCCTTACATTAAACCAGCCAGGACTGCAGAAAATTCAAACCATATGCTGACCTTTTCACTGCAGCCCTACTCAGAACGTAAGGCAAAGAGTTGAACAAACATTAGATTTAAAAAGGTATTCTACATATTAACTACGCAGAATAAACATATTCTAAAATAAGACATATTCTAAAATACACAGAATCAGTATTCCTTATAACAAAATCTACATATCAAGAACTTCTAAAATTATTTAACCAGCTTTAAACTACAGTATGTCTGGCTCATGCCTTGTTCATTCATAATAGTATACAGATGTGCCAGCATTTAGCAATCCATCACTCACAAAGGGTGAAAGAAAGTTTCTGTCTCTGACCTTTCTAACCTTTAGCCTGGCAAACGTAAAATTTCTAAATAATCTAAACCAGATGACATTCCTCCATCACTTGCAGAACTGAACCAAACTTTTAAACACCAGATTTTTAAACAGAATTAACACTTAATATAATTTCTTATATATGTATAATTATGCCCATGCTGTCTCACTCTGATCTCATCCCAAGGTTTTCAGTATCATCTTTCCGCTGATGACTCCCAGATCTACCTCTGCACACCAGAAATCTCAGCTGAAATCCAGGCCAAAGTATCAGCCTGCCTGTCTGACATTGCTGCCTGGATGTCTCAGCGCCATCAGAAACTGTGACCAAGACTGAGCTTCTTATCTTTTCCACTAAACCAACCTCTCCTCCTCCCCCATTCTCTATTTCTGTGGATAACACTCTCATCCTTCCTGTCTCATCAGCTCGTAACCTTGGGGTGATCTTCGACTCCTCCCTCTCCTTCTCTGCACATATTCAACAGACTGCTAAAACCTGTCGTTTCCTTCTCTATAATATTACCAAAATTCACCCTTTCCTTTCTGAGCACACTACCAGAACTCTCATCCACACTCTTATCACCTCTCGCTTAGACTATTGCAACTTGCTTCTCACAGGTCTCCCACTTAGCCATCTCTCTCCCCTTCAATCTGTTCAAAATTCTGCTGCACGACTAATATTCCGCCAGTGTCGTTATGCTCATATTAGCCCTCTCCTCAAGTCACTTCACTGGTTTCCTATCCGTTTCCGCATACAGTTCAAACTCCTCTTATTGACTTATAAGTGCATTCACTCTGCAGTTCCTCAGTACCTCTCCACTCTCCAGTACCTCCCTGGGAACTCCGTTCACTGGGTAAATCTCTCTTATCTGCACCCTTCTCCATCACTGCTACCTCCAGACTCCGATCCTTTTATCTTGCTGCACCATATGCCTGGAATAGACTTCCTGAGCCGGTACCAGGGTTGCCAGGTCTGCGGGTTTCCCATCCAATTGGGCGGCTTTCCGCGACCCGTTGTGGGCAATTTTTGCCAGCTGCGGGAAATTGGGCGGCTTTTAAAAAGCCGCATTGCGGATTTGGGCAGTTTTCTGGGGCTTCTATTGGTCCAATTTGGTCCAATAGAAGCCCCGCAGAGGCTGGGTTAACGACGTCGGGGTGGGGTGACGGCGGCGGCGGGGTTAAAGACGTCGGAGGTGGGGTTGATGATGTTGAGGGTACGTCGGGGCGGGGTTTAACGTTGTGCGGGTTTTGGGCTCGTTTTGGGTGGGGAAAATTTTTTCAACCTGGCAACCCTGGCCGGTACGTCAAGCTCCATCTCTGGCTGTCTTCAAATCTAAGCTAAAAGCCCACCTTTTTGATGCTGCTTTTAACTGCTAACCCTTATTCACTTGTTCAGAACCCTTTTTTTATCATCCTCACTTTAATATTCCCTAGGGTTACCATTTGTCCGGATTTCCCCGGACATGTCCTCTTTTTGAGGGCATGTCCGGGGCGTCCGGCGGGTTTTGCCTGCATGCACGTTTGTCCGGATTTCTGGACAAACGTGCGTGCGTGCAGTTGCGCGATCCATCGGCGCCGTGGGTCTCCCCTCACCTTCCTTACCATCTTCCCTGGTGGTCTAGTGACGTCTTTCGGGGCAGGAAAGAGTCCCCTCTTTCCTGCCCGGAGCTCTGCCTTGCCCATCCTCCTTCTCGGTCTCTGCTGGTGATTCAAAATGGCCACCGAGAGTTGAAGTCTCGCGAGGCCGCTTCAACTCTCGGCGGCCATTTTGAATCCTCAGCCGAGACCGAGAAGGATCTAGGCAAGGGCAGGCAGCGCTCCGGGCAGGAAAGAGGGGACTCTTTCCTGCCCCGAAGACGTCACTAGACCACCAGGGAAGATGGTAAGGAAGGGGAGGGGAGCATGTGACAGGGGGAGGGGAGTATGTGATGGGGGGGTGCGGGGGAGGGGACTATGTGAAGAGGGGAGGGGAAAGGGGGCGGAATTACGATCCAAAAGGGGCGTGGCAGTGGGCGTGGCGGGTGCAGGCGGGGGCGTGGCATGTGTCCTCTTTTTCAGAGGACACAAAATGGTAACCCTAATATTCCCTTATCTCTTGTTTGTCCTGTTTGTCTGTCCTAATTAGATTGTAAGCTCTATCGGGCAGGGACTGTCTCTTCATGTTCAAGTGTACAGTGCTGCGTACGTCTAGTAGCGCTATAGAAATGATAAGTGGTAGGAAACAGGATATCCTCACTGAAATTTGTCCATCTGTATTTGTACAGAACGGTGTAGAAAAATGAGGACAAAATACAGAGTTTGTAACTGCTGTTTCTACCAGCTACAATAATTTTTAAGCGGTTTTAGTGATATTTAATTTTTATTTCACGATATTTATATCTACATTATGGGGAGCTTTCAAATAAATTAAGCTGTCAAATAAGTAAAAAGAAAAAAAACTTTTTGTCCTCCACCTTTTAAGTCAGTGCCTATCCAACTGGATCAGGTTTAGACTTTTGTAAGGATGGACCATGCATAAATAGTCCGTTACTTCTAATGATCTTTTGCTATTGTTTTAATAGCATTTGCTATTGTTTTGGGTGAACTAAAACGGCGGCAAGCTCCGCCTACTGGCTTCAGCCCATATAATGGACTACACAGGAACACACCGTCTCCTGTTTTCTTCAACCTCCTTGTTTTCAAAAGTGATTGCTATTGTTTTGTGTGAGCTAATATGGCTGCAAGATCCGCCTACTGACTTCAGCCCACATAATGTGCTACTACATAGGCTCATGTCGTCTCCTATCTCAATGTAACCTCCCTATTTTGATCGCTTCTTTCTCCGCCGGAAACAGGAAGTTACGTTGGTAGGGGTGGGACACACGGCAAAGGGAAAGTTCCGGGACTGCTGCTGTAGGCAGTGTTGAAATGTAGTGGTGGTAGTGCTATTGGATCATACCGTACGTTGGAAGAAGGTAGGACCGGTTTTGAGGGCGACCGCAGGCAGATAGTTGTTTAGCATGAGAGAGATGCCGAATTGCGGACGGGGAGAAGAGTGGGAAACATGCTGGACTGTGGAATAGAGTGAGAAATGTTGAATGCTTGTTAAACTGACTAGTCGTTTGTTTGTGATTGATAGTATTGTATCGAGAAAGCATGGTATCTGAACTAGTATGTCTTTGTACATATCCAGATCTTTTGATCTGAGAAGAAAAAAAAAAGGGGGGGGGGGGGGTTGACTAAAAAAATATATAATTACTGGAAATCATCATTGTTTGCACTTTAGTTTAACATAGTAACGTAGTAATGACGGCAGACCTGAATTGTCCATCCAGTCTGCCAAAATATTACTGTGTCCTGCAACCAATTTATTTTTGTACCTTTGGACAGTAAAGTAATGTAGTTGCTTTTGTGCGTATGCCTGGTAGCGCTATATAAGTGTTAAGTAGTAGTGTGGTCAATTTCACTAATATGTATATCAATAGAAATCAAACAAAATAAAACATGGAAAAGAAAATAAGATGATACCTTTGTTATTGGACATAACTTAATACATTTCTTGATTAGCTTCTTCATCAGATCGGAAATAAGCAAATGTGGTAGCAGATAGTATATATAATCAACCAATTGTATATCTGCTACATGCCACTCTGAGAATGGTGAGAAATTGCATGAAGGTATTAGGAAATTGGGGGGGGGGGGGGTCCCTTTTACAAAATGCGGTATAAAGGGCCCGGAGGTAGTGGTGGGGTCTGTTGCCGCACTCCAGGGCTCTTTTTAATGCAGCGGGTAAAAAGTTCCTAAAAAAGCCATGGCGATGCAGTAAGATTATTCTTACCGTGTGGCCATGTGAGGGGGGGTGCACTCACCGCAACCTATTGAGATGGCGGTAAGGGCTTCTGTGGTAATTGGGCAGCGAGTGGCCCAATTACCGCCGGATTACCGCTGTGCTAGAAATTTCTATGCTTTTAGGAATACTTGGACCCCTGAGGCAGGTGTCTTCACGCCAAAACACAGCCCGTGTCGGGGCTTTCAGTAATAAAGGACTCCCGTTGTCACAGTCTTGAAGGCCTAGCTGTGCTTTTTTTCTTTGGCTGCCTATGTCTGTGTACTGTTTTACACTGTTACTTTGAAGCTTTGACTATAAGCCATATTTCAATCCAATATGAACCTGTTTTTGAAGGCCCTTGGGATAATCTTAGATCCCATGTTTACCATGGAGCCTCAAATCAATTTTTCAGTTTGTAAATTGTTTAATTGTGTCAACTAAGACATGCATGATCTAATTTCCACACACAGTAATTTCAGGTTCTTACTCAGACCTTCTTCTTATCGCACTTTGCTTTATGCTAGACTCTCAGTTAAGTTACAGCAAAGGCTTCATCTAATCCAGAATATGACTTTGTTTAAATACTAAGAATCTGGATCTTGGTATCCTCCATGTGGGGTACTGCAAGGTTCCCAGTTATCACCAATTTTGTTTATTTGATGGGTACTTCAGATACTTTAATTTATGTGATATGGTTTATTTGTGTTTACAACAGTTAGAAAACTGGTCATCAAAAGTAAAACTGAACAGTGAAGAAAACCAAAATTTTATGGTTCGGATCTCAAGCACCTCCACCAGATAGCTCTGCTTTGGAATCTAAACTGAAAATGTTAGTAATTACACTAGACTCAGATCTCACAATGGAATCTCAGATTAATTTATTGATAACATTTTGTTTAAAATGAGAAACCTGCATTGGATACAAACATTTTTCTCATTTGACCAAGATTTTTGTACAAGCTTCAGCTATATCACGGATTATTGCGACGTTATGTAATATGGGTTGTTTGAAAAGGCTACTGAAAAGATTGCTAACTGCCCAAAATACCGCTGCATGTCTGACTTAAAAAAAGAGTACATATGAAAGAGTAACCCCTCTTTTAACAGAATTATATTGGTTACCAGTTTAGTCTCAATTATTTTTTAAGCTTTGTGTACTTGTGTTTCGGGTAATTAATGGCCTAGCACCTGATTATATGATCTGATTACTCCATTTTTCATAGAGGGATAAATATGCACCACTCTTATTCTAACTCTTCAGTTTACCATCTCTAGAGCAAGTTAAATGCCAGAAAATATGAATTAGGGGTATGTTTACTTAGGCGCGTTAGTGTTTTTAACGCACCTTGAAAGTTAAGACACGTTAAATGCTAGTGGGCCAATACATTCCTTTAGGCGTGTTAGTGTTTGGTGCGTGTTAAAATGCTAATGCACCTATAGCGTGCCTTTGTAAACAGAGGCGTTAGTTTCCCCTCTCCTAAAGAGCCATCACTGGCTCCCCCTTTCGGGTACAATATAAGGTGGTGGTTCTGGTCATCAAAGCTTTCTGGCTGGTCTTACACCTTATCTACATTCTTTAACAATACCCTTCTCCCTCCCATGGTTGCTCTGCTCCATCAGTGATCAACGGATGGTACTCCCAGGTCCTAAACAGGCAAAATATGAGCACACTCATCATTGTGTGTTTTTCTTTCTTGCCCCAGCCTTCTCAAATTTTGCGGTGAATTATCCCTTTCTAAATTTTAAACTGCAGTTAAAATGTGGCTATTTAGGCGAGCTTTTGGTCCATGGGGAAAGGAAATTCTGTGATTTTTTTTATTTTTGTTTTAAATGTTAAATTAAAAATGTTTCCATATCATCAAGCTGATCAATCCATAGACTGGTGGGTTGTGTCCATCTACCAGCAGGTGGAGATAGAGAGCAAACTTTTGCCTCCCTATATGTGGTCATGTGCTGCCGGAAACTCCTCAGTATGTTCTCTATCTCAGCAGGTGGTGGTCACACACAGCAGCAGCTCTGGCTAGGCCTCCAAGCCTAATCCTTAGGTTTTGTTGAGGCCTGGGGTTGAGGGCTCTTTTGAGCAAGTGCAAACCTGGTGGTGCCAGGTCCCTCCTTTTCTCCCCCCTCCCGCTGGCTCCGTTTAAAAAAAAAAAAAAAAAAAAAAAAATTTTAAACGTCCTTAAAGGCGTTTATTTCGACGTTTATTGAAACGTTCATTGCAGCTACTCACTGGGACACCAGTTCGTTACAGCTCGGAGCGGCAAGCAGGTAATTTTACCTTTTTATAGCGGGCAGGGGGTTCCCCGATTCTTCTCCTCGTGGCATATGGCGTCGGAGGGCGAGGGCGCAAAGGGTCGCTCCCCGGATCGCTTGAGCGCTTCTGGAGGGGATGCGGGGGTCTTACAGCCTGATTCGCCCTTGTTGGGTGACAGTTTCGTGACCGATGAATGTCCCGGTCCTTCCTCCGGCGTGGCGGTTTTTCCCGCCATAAACGCCCATCCCCCGCTCCTCGCCTCCGCCATCTTGGCCGGCCACGCGGCTCGGACGGCTTCTTCGTGGGCCGCCCTTGAGGTTGGAGACATTAATGCCATGAACGCCCTTAATTTGGGCGACGGCACAAAAGCGGCTAAAGTTAAGCGCCGTTCTTCCCGCGCGGCTCCTTCGCGGAGTGTCGCGCCGGACGCCATTTTGGATGCGCAGCATGTCTCTCCCCCGCTCTTGCGAGCGCCGGTTGAGGGTGCGTCTAGGGCTGTTGCCCGGACTGCGGAAGTGCACAGTCTGGGGGGTTTCTCCCCCGAGTTTGTTTTGCTGCTGCATCAGGCTTTCCTCATGCAAAACGCTGCCCCTGCTCCCTCTTCTGGTAAAGAGGTTGAGGTTCCCAGAGGTAAACGCCCTCGGGTTGATTTCCAGGCCTTGGAGGACTTTGTCTCCTCCGATGTAGATGAGGGCAGCGTGTCTGAGGTCTCCCAACGGTCCTTTGCGGATTCCTTGGAGGAGACGGATCCCCGCTCGGATGGAGCGGATGACCCCTCTGCAGCGCGGCTTTTTAGCCCAGAGGAGTTGCCCAACCTGTTGTTACAGGCCATGGACACTTTGAAGATTTCCTCTCCGGAGGACGTCTCTCCCTCAGCCCCTGTTGGCTCTGCCATTATGCTGGGGACGAAACGCCCGCCTAGAACCTTCCACGTGCATGATGCCATGCACACCTTAATTGCGGCTCAATGGGATGTCCCGGAAGCGAGCCTTAAAGTGGCTAGGGCTATGTCCCGCCTCTATCCTTTGCCTGAAAGTGAACGTGAGGCCTATCTTTGGCCTACCGTGGATTCTTTAATCACTGCGGTGACTAAGAAAACGGCTTTGCCGGTGGAAGGTGGCACGGCCCTAAAGGACGCCCAGGACAGAAGATTGGAGGCGGCCTTAAGGTCGTCCTTTGAGGCGACTGCTTTAAGTTTGCAGGCCTCGGCTTGCGGTTCCTATGTGGCCAGGGCGTGCCTGGCTATGGTGCAGCGGGCTTCCCCCTCGGATCATTCCTTGAGGGCTGATTGGCCGGCCCTGGAATCGGGCTTAGCCTATTTGGCAGACTTGCTGTATGATGTCTTGAGAGCCTCAGCTAAAGGCATGGCTCAGACAGTCTCTGCGCGGCGGTGGCTTTGGCTGAAACATTGGTCTGCTGACCACGCCTCTAAATCCCGCCTGGCTAGATTGCCTTTTAAAGGCAAGCTGCTGTTTGGGGTCGAGCTGGACAAAATCGTGACCGATCTCGGCACGTCTAAGGGCAAGAAGTTACCAGAGGTCAGGGCTCGGGCTAGTACTCGCCCCGGTACCTCCAGAGGACGGTTTCAAGAAGCCCGTCGGTACCGCCCGGGCAGGTCGGGCTCCTCTGCCCCCTCTTCCTTCAAGAGGAATTTCTCCCCCAAGCAGCATTACTTTCGCAGAGACCGCCGTCCCGGAGGTGCTCCCTCCAGTCCTCCCCCAGGGTCTCGTACCCAATGACGGGGCCTTGGTCCACGCCCCAGTGCAGATGGGAGGACGGCTGTCCTCGTTTATGGGCGAGTGGACCACAATAACTTCAGACGCTTGGGCGCTGGAAGTCATCAGAGACGGCTACAAGCTAGAGTTCTGCCGACCCTTAAAAGACGGGTTTCTACTCTCTCCCTGCAAGTCTCCGGTCAAAGCTGTGGTAGTGCAGCAGACCTTGAACATTCTGATCCGCCTGGGGCGGTCGTTCCGGTGCCAGAAAATCAGCTTGGCAAGGGATGTTACTCCTTTTTTCTTTGTGATACCAAAGAAAGGAGGTTCTGTACGGCCTAGCCTCGACTTCAAAGGGGTCAATTGGGCCTTGAAAGTTCGGCACTTTCGAATGGAGACCCTCCGCTTTGTTATAGCGGCAGTGAAGGCAGGAGAGTTCCTGGCATCCTTGGCCATCAAGGTAGCGTACTTGCATATTCCCATCTGGCCTCCTCATCAACGCTTGCTGCGTTTTGCAGTAATGGGCCGACACTTCCAGTTCAGAGCCCTCCCGTTCGGGTTGGCTACTGCTCCGCGGACCTTCTCCAAAGTAATGGTGGTCTTCGCGGCCTTCCTGAGGAAGGAAGGAGTTCAAGTCCATCCTTATCTGGACGACTGGTTGATCCAAGCCCCCTCTTATGCAGAGTGCGGCAAAGCTGTGAACCGGGTGGTTGCTCTTTTGAGCTCCCTGGGATGGATCATCAACTGGGAGTAAAGCCAGCTGCGCCCGACTCAGTCCCTGGAGTATCTGGGAGTTCGATTCGACACCCAAGTGGGCAGAGTGTTCCTGCCAGACAATCGGATTGTCAAGTTTCAGGCTCAGGAGGACTAGTTCCTAGTAGCCTCTCCTATTCGGGCTTGGGACTACGTGCAGCTGTTGGGC
Organism: Microcaecilia unicolor; assembly: GCF_901765095.1. NCBI lineage: Eukaryota > Metazoa > Chordata > Amphibia > Gymnophiona > Siphonopidae > Microcaecilia > Microcaecilia unicolor. The sequence goes on along the minus strand of NC_044039.1, from coordinate 144,685,573 downwards.
TCTATGTCGGCCACGATGGAAGTAGTGCCCTGGGCCAGGGCTCATATGAGACCACTACAACAATCTCTACTGCTGCGCTGGACTCCGATATCGGAGGATTAGGCTGTGCGCCTTCCCTTGGTCCCAGCAGTGCGCATGGCGCTGAGCTGGTGGACGCAGACAGACAAGTTGTCTGCAGGAATGCCTCTGGTGACCCCGGAGTGGATTGTCGTCACGACAGACGCCTCTTTGATGGGCTGGGGAGCCCACTGCTTGGGCAGGACAGCACAGGGGCTCTGGTCTCCTGCAGAGGCAAGTGGTCTATTAACCTCCTGGAACTCAGAGCCATTCGGTTGGTGTTGTTGGAGTTCATCCCGGTACTGGTGTTGAAGCCTGTACGGGTCCTGTCGGACAATGCCACGGCTGTGGTCTATGTCAACCGCCAGGGAGGTACCAAGAGCGCCCCTCTAGCCAAGGAGGCTATGAATCTATGCCAGTGGGCGGAAGCGAACCTGGAGCAGCTTTCAGCGGTCCACATTGCCGGAGTCATGAATGTCAAGGCGGACTTTCTCAGTCGCCATACCTTGGAGCCCGGAGAGTGGCAACTATCTGCTCAGGCGTTCTTGGACATCACGAAGCGCTGGGGCCAGCCGAGCCTAGATCTGATGGCGTCATCGGCCAATTGCCAAGTGCCGCGCTTTTGCAGCAGAGGACGGGACCCTCGATCCCTGGGAGTAGATGCTCTTCTCCAACAGTGGCCGACACAAGAGCTCCTCTATGTGTTCCCGCCCTGGCCCATGTTGGGCAGGGTGCTAGACCGGGTGGCAAAGCATCCCGGCAGGGTAATCCTGGTGGGTCCGGATTGGCCCAGACGTCCCTGGTATGCGGACTTGATCAGGCTCTCAGTCGGCAATCCTCTGCGGCTGCCAGTGGAGCAGGGCCTGTTACATCTGGGTCCCGTGGTGATGGAGGATCCCTCCCCCTTTGGTCTTCCGGCCTGGCTATTGAGCGGCAGCGTCTGAGAAAGAAGGGCTTCTCGGACAAGGTCATCGCCACTATGCTGAGAGCGAGGAAGCGCTCTACTTCTACTGCTTACGCCAGGGTTTGGCGTATCTTTGCAGCGTGGTGTGAAGCAGGCTCACTTTCTCCCTTCACTGCTCCAATTCTTCAGTGTTGGCGTTCCTGCAAGAAGGTCTGGACAAAGGCCTGTCGCTCAGTTCCCTGAAAGTTCAGGTAGCGGCTCTGGCTTGCTTCAGGGGCCGCCTGAAGGGTGCTTCCCTGGCTTAGCAGCCAGATGTGGTGCGCTTTCTCAAGGGAGTTAATCACCTGCGCCCTCCTCTGCACTCAGTGGTGCCTGCGTGGAATCTCAACCTGGTGCTAAGAGCATTGCAGAAGCCGCCTTTTGATCCCTTGTCGAGGGCATCTCTGAAAGACCTGATGTTGAAAGCAGTCTTTTTGGTGGCTATCTCTTCAGCCAGAAGAGTTTCCGAGCTCCAGGCACTCTCATGTCGAGAGTTGTTTTCTGCAGTTCACTGAGGCAGGAGTGACTGTTCGCACAGTGCCTTCCGTCCTGCCCAAGATGGTTTTTCGCTTCCATGTGATTCAGCAGCTCTGTCTCCCTTCCTTTCGTAGGGAGGTCTACCCAGAGGAATACTCTGCTCTCAGTTTTCTGGATGTGAGACGAATCATCATCAGATACTTGGAAGTGACCAAGGATTTCCGGAAATCGGATTCTCTGTTTGTCCTGTTTACAGGTCCTCGTAAGGGTCTGCAGGCTTCTAAGCCTACAGTGGCAAGATGGGCAAGGAAGCCATTGCAGCGGCTTAGGTGGCCGCGGGGAAGGCCCATACCTTTGCCAGGCATTACCGCTTGACTGTGGCTGCTCGGGCGGAGGCCCGGTTTGGAGCTTCAGTGTTGCGGTCAGGGATTTCTATGTCCCGCCCTGGGTGAGTACTGCTTCGGTACATCCCACCAGTCTATGGATTGATCAGCTTGATGATATGGAAGGTAAAATTATGTATAATCATACCTGATAATTTTCTTTCCATTAATCATAGCTGATCAATCCATAGCCCCTCCCAGATATCTGTACTGTTTTTATTCTGGTTGCATTTCAGGTTCAAGTTTAGCCTTCAGTTACTTCAGGAGGACTTCGTGTTCAAGTTCTTCTTTCACTTGGATTCTTCAAGAGTTGAGACGAGTTTGTGTTACAGTGAGCTGCTGCATTCCTCTCCCCTCCGTTTTACGGGGCTGGATTGAGATTTAAATTCTGCCGGCACTCCCTCCCGCTTCGTGCGGCTGTAGGGCAGCTTTGTACCCCTCCCGCTTCGGCGGTGTTAGGGTCAGTCAGCTCCTCCCGCGGTTGCGGTTGCAGGATAAGCCAGATCCCCCCGCATCGGCGGGTGTGGTGTCCCTCCCCCGCTCCGCGGGGATGAGCTGGACGGATTCCCCTCCCCCACTTGTGTGGGGATGAGCTGGGTTAATTCCCCTCCCCCGTTTCGGCGGTGGTGAGCTGGGCAGAGTGTCCCTTCGTGGGTGTAATTCTCTAAGTGCTGAGTCCTGCGGATGGAGCTTTGATATCGACATACTGAGGAGTTTCCGGCAGCACATGACCACATATAGGGAGGCAAAAGTTTGCTCTCTATCTCCACCTGCTGGTAGATGGACACAACCCACCAGTCTATGGATTGATCAGCTATGATTAATGGAAAGAAAATTATCAGGTATGATTATACATAATTTTACCTTTTCCCATTTCTATCCCATCCCTGGTTGCCCGTCCCCTTTTTGCTTATGCTTGTGATTTTGACCTTTGATTGTTGAATTTTGTTTGTTTTGTCTTCTATCCCCCTCTACCCTTTTGGATATTGTAGTTGCTTTTCTTTTCAGTCTGTGATTAATTGTTTAGTATGTAAATTGCTTAGCTCTGTTTGTCAGGTGAAGCAGTATAGTGAGCACCTCCAAAGAATAAGTTGAAAAGGCTGTATTCTCAAACCTTATTTTGTCAGCCTGCATTAATATGGAATTCACTGCCCATTGATCTTAGAACTGAGACTAATTATTTGAAATTTAGGAATAAATTGAAAACTTTTTTTTTTTTCAAAATTTCATTGACTAGGTATTATGTATTTTGATTTTCTTTATTTTTAATATTGTATATTTTATATAATTATTTTCCTAATGATGTACTAGTTTCTTTTATTAAAAACTGCGTTGGACCAATATCTTTGGGTAGCTGCACTATAAGTATTGTATACATAATGCAAACAAATTCCCAGTAGTTTACTCTAGTTACTAATGAATTCTCATAACCTTTTAAAGGTTGGTTGTCTATATTTTAAAATACTTGGTCATGCTTCTCAGTATATGCCACATCTGGTAATCCTTTCCCACTAAATTTACATGTGTGAGCTCTCAGGACAGGAAGACACTACTTTCCTGGTATTAAGAATCTGAGAGCCAAAAAAGTACTAGTAACTTCCTTATCAGGCATCTCTGTTGTGGACAAACTCCCTCTGTCTTTGTGTAATCAAGGACAGTATTTTTTTTTATTTAATCAGTAGTTGAAAACTTTTTTTATTTTGAAAATGTACAGAAAACTCTGGAAATAAGTTTTTTTTAATTTAAAAAATGTTATGTATTGTGACATTTTGGAAACAATTGTACTGACAAATGTGACCCTTTCTGGGAAAAGGTGACTAACGTAGCGGTAATGGGATTTAATGTACTGCTTTTCTGTGGTTTAGTCAAAGCAGTTTACATATATGCAGGTACTTTCTCTGTCCCTAGTGTGCTTACAGTCTAAGCCTCTTTTACTAAGCTGCGCTAGTGATTCCTGGCGCGGCAAATGAGAGGAAACCCATTCAGTTCATATGGGCTTCCTCTCATTTGCCGCTTGGTTTAGTAAAAGAAGTCCCAAATTTTGTACTTGGGACAATGGAGGGTTGAATTACTTACCCAGGGTCACAAGGAGCTGCAGTAAGAACTGAACCCAGGTCTCCAGATTCTTAGTCAACTGCACTAACCATTAGGTTACTTCTCTACTCCAAAATGTTGAGCGTGACCAATTTGTCATGTCGTGGGTCTGCAAAAGTTACACGTTTGCAATAACTACAGTCTAAACCACATCCTTCTATGTGAAAATTTTGAAAAGTCACAAAAGTTCAAATTGTTTGCTCTAACTAAATGTATTAAAACTTTTTGTTTGTTTGTTTCTTGTGATTTTAGTCCCTTTTCCCAAGGATGGTCACAAATATTGTGAATCTGAGCTTCAGCTAGATTAATCTTTTGTTATCTGCTTTGAACTCGTATCAGTCAATAGAAATAGAATAAAATAAAACATAGTAAAGAAAATAAGACGATACCTTTTTTTATTGGACTAACAATACATTTTTTGATTAGCTTTCAAAGGTAGCCCTTCTTCGTCAGATCAGAAATAAGCAAATTTTGATAAGTAACAGCACATATAAATGAAACATCAAAGTATTTCAGTGACAGTCTGAAAGGATGAGGGAGGGGTGGGCTAGGTGAGAAATAGAGAGGGCTGAGAGGATGAGGGACAGGGAGATATGCATGGTGATCAGAGGGTGACAAAGCAGTGAAGTTTCATGGTTTATAATGGGCTAGAAAACCCAGATCTTTGTTAAGGCCTGTCTGGTTAAGTCCTGTCAGCCCTCTCTGTTGCTCACCTAGCCCACCCCTCCCTCATCCTTTCAGACTGTCACTGAAATACTTTGATGTTTCACTTATATATGCTGTTACTTATCAAAATTTGCTTATTTCTGATCTGACGAAGAAGGGCTACCTTTGAAAGCTTATCTTTTTGGTTTTTTTTTTTCCTATTACTGTCCTACTCATTATTGTAGTTCTTTTCTGATAGAGACTCTCTTCTTTTTTTGTATTGTACACAGCTGTGATGATAATGTATTTAGAGGTATATCAAGTTAAGGAAATCTGAAGCCTAGACTGGTCTCATATTACTACTGCTAGGGGTCAGGCTGCAATATAAGGAGGCCTTTGCATAGCAGACTGAATCTAGCAGTAGTACCACAAGACTAACATTATGGGTCGCAGCTGGCATGGGTAGAAGTGATTTGAGGATCGCTTCTGCCACCTTATCTTAGACTAGCAGAAATCCATTACAGTAAGCCCAGTAGGTTAAGCTCAAGTAATGTTTTTGGGGTTGGTGGTGGGGTGTGGGGGTATATTTTGCGCGGAGGGGAGGTTGGGGGAGTGCTTTTTTTTTTTTTTTTTTTTTTTTTTTTTGCAGCGCTGGCTTCTGTAAGATATGCTCCCCGTAGCATCCAGCTGTGCACTAACAACCCCATACTGGGGGGGGGGGGGGGGCGGGGGAAGAGAGGAAGGAGAATAATGCAACTCGAGAGTTGTTTTTTTTTTGTTTGTTTTTTTTTTGCAAATTGCAGCATTTCTGTACCATAGGAGTCACTAACCTGTGGTACTAAGATGCTACAGATTAGTGACTCCCTCAGTAAACCAAGGTGGGTAAAAATTCTCTTGGCAGACTGGAACCGATCAGTGTGTCCCCGGATGCACCATGAGGGGTCAGGCACTGCCAATACATGGAACATTTAATAAATACCGATTGTTAGATCTCAAATACAGAAAGAATACTTTGAAGAACTGACTCAAGCTAAATGGGGGCTTTGCCATGCAAAGCCTTAAAAAACTAAAACCAAAACCTTGAGTTTCCCTCTGCTCAGTAGGCAACCAGTGGAAAACATGATCATATTGAGAGAGAATCATTCTCAGTGTGCATTTCTGAGCCAACTAAAGGGCTCAAAAATCACATAGACAGTCCTCGGAAAAAAGAATTTGATAGGGCTTTAACAGGCGTAAAATAAATAAATAAATAAAAGAGACTTAAAACAACATCCTTCAAATGGTTCCTCATAGACAACTTGTCTTGGATTTCAATAGCACATGTACCCCATTGATCAAAGATCAACTTGCCCTTGGTCTTGATCAGCCAACCAATAAAGCCTCTATATTCTGCAATTTAAGGCAAAATGGTTATCCTGCAACCAGGCAGCTTAGCAATCAAATTAAACTTCACAGTTAACTACAGATTACAAACGGGCCCCTGATCAGCAGTAGTACTAAAATATCAGAGTAAATACAGTAATTCAATTTCCAACAACTAAGGCAAATAAAGGCCTTAAATAAAATTGCTTACAATGCAGTTATTTTGGGCAAAGATATCCACACTAAGACGTCATCTTTAAAAGAAACATGTTGAAATTTATCGGACAAGTAGGAAAAAAAACAATCAATTAAGGACATCCCCAGTTATATATAGTATCAAATGCTGGTGAAAAAATATCTAGAAATGCCGGTAAATAAGAAGTTACCATCCAGTCCCTTTTTTTAAATTTTATTTATAAGAATTTAATTTTACAAGCACTAAAATAACTTGCCAGAAATACAGACAAAATAATACAAGAATTATTTCAATCAGGTAATTATAAACTCTTCCTTAGACCACAAAATTGGGAGAGTGAAACAAAACAAGGAGATCAATTAAACAACAGTAAACAAAGAAAACGTGGTATTAACCTGATTATCCCCAGTTGTTTATTATCTGAATCATTATTCCACATTGATCGTCTGGTTGGCTCATACCCAGAACGGTGTATAGTCAATTTATTTCGTTGGAAACATACTTATTGTCCAATATTAGTGGAAATAATTCAACTGATTTCATTTTTTCTCTTTTAAAACCAGAAATTATTTAACAATACAAACACTTGAGTCTCTAATCCAATTCCCACTGATTAAGGTAAATCCCAGTTTCACAGGCTTCACTCCTTTTGAATAAATATAAGAAGAGGAATCATTTCAGTGGAAAAAAACTTTAGGAGTCATACCCGGAACTCTGGGAAAACAACAATCTCGATATTAATCATCTGTAATAATAATCATTTTGTTCAAAATTTTCTGGTCTATTATCTTCAAAATCTTAACCATTTCCTATTCCTGTAGAACTTAATTTGCTGTATAAATTTTTCATTCTCAAAGGATTCAATTAGATTATCCATGTGGCTCACTAATAAGATTATATCGGAAGCAAACTTATTTACTACCACCGTTAGGTCCTGGAGCGCCTTCCAGATGATATTCAGTGTAACCTCCACGGGAGCCCAAAACTCCAAGCTGATAGCTCTTGCGGGTTTAGGAGTGGCACCGCCGACACAAGTTAGGCTGTAAACGACTTCCGTTTCAGCATACACTACTACTACTACTACTATTTAACATTTCTAGAGCGCTACAAAGTGTACGCAGCGCTGTACAAACACAGAAGAAAGACAGTCCCTGCTCAAAGAGCTTACAATCTAATAGACAAAAAGTAAAGCATTTAAATTCATAACTCACTCCTCCACTCCTTTGGACATGTTGGTTAAATGATTCGGGAGCGATGAAATTGTTTCCAGGTCCAAGAGCGTCGACGCTCCTTCGCCGGCGCTAATCAAAGGACTCACCAACCCAGTCATCTGTGGGCAGCTCATCACGCAGCGGTCCCACACTTGATGCAAAGGGGGCAAAACGCTGGCCATCGGTGGCTGACCCCCCGATTGTCCCCTTCCTCTCAGTTAAGGTAACTGCAATTGCCGAGAGGAAATTTCAAGTAAACAAAGACAAAACTTCAGAGGTCAGCTGGGCCTTTGAGTGTACGAGCTTCAGGTCGCCATCTTTTCACTCTCCCTAATTAGGACACTCTTTGTCTGGTTTCTCCTCAGAGGCCTGTCTGATATGGGTAACCCTTCAGCATAGCCCTCTGAGTCATTGAAACACGGAAGCCCCTCCACCACTACAAGGTGGTGTCCCTTTGGAGGGGGCATCCAGTCCCTTTAACAGAATATTAAACAGTGTGTTGTGATTAGTCTGTGCTAACCAGGTAATGCAGAGTTAACACAGGAGTACTTAGTGCCTCCTGAAGAGGAGGGGATAAGTTCTCCTGTGTTCATTCTGTGCAGGTACTGCTTACTAATGGGAACATTAGCACATGACCTGCAAGTTAAAGAAAAGAAAAGGCATTCAATCTGGGCTTAGCACTCCACAAAGTCCTAGGTTAGTTAACATTAAGCCCAGATTTTAATGCAGTTTAGTAAAACTACCCCTATGAATGTGTTTGTAGAATGCAAAGTAGCCTTACTTTGTATCTACTGTTTTCCCGAGTTGTCACAATTATGCTTTTTGGATGAACCTGGACGTGCATAGATATATGTAGTATTATAGCATCGACAAAAAGTCCTTGAGTGTGTTTTGTGTCCTCTTATGGGTAGTTTCTGCCATGGTATGCAGTCAAGGCATGGGTCCTTCTGCTTAATTGCATGCCTGCAGGCAGCATTATCATGGCCTTGTGGAGTTAATTCCTAGTAGATAATGCAGTTACTGTTTATATTCAAGTTAAAAACATTTTGCTGCAGTCTTGAATACTGTAATATTTTTTATGATACTTTACAGCCTGCCTTTTTTCTTCATGCCCATCTCATCTACTAAGTTTTGTGGGCTTTGGCCATGTGATTTCCACCTGTTCCATGTTAGATCACATCATAAAAGTGTAATAGTTTCTAGTGCTGAAACATTTGGTTTTGGAAACTTGTTTGCTGCACGATGGCTTTACTTGCAGATTGCTGATCAGCTCTCAGTTCTTCAGCAGCTTGTCTGAGAAATGATTTCAGGTCATTTGTCTTTTCCTGTATCGATGCACTATTATAGATAACCTGTATTCTTGTTTGGAATTGTAAGATAAATTTGATGCTGTGACTGTGCATCTGCTACTTACTACTACTACTACTTGACATTTCTAAAGTGCTGCTAGGGTTACGCAGCGCTGTACAATTCAACATAGAAAGACAATCCCTGCTCAAAGAGCTTACAATCTAAAGAACAAGTGAACAGTCAGTCCAATAGGGGCCGTCAAATTGGGACAGTCTGGATTTCCTGAAAGGTAAGAGTTAGGTGCCGAAAGCAGCACTGAAGAGGTGGGCTTTCAGCAAAGACTTGAATATGGGTAGGGAGGGGGCTTGGCGTAAGGGCTCAGGAAGGTTGTTCCAAGCATAGGGTGAGGCGAGGCAGAATGAGCGGAGCCTGGAGTTGGCGGTGGTGGAGAAGGGCACTGAGAGGAGGGATTTGTCTTGTGAGCGGAGGTTTCGGGCGGGAACGTAAGGGGAGATGAGGGTAGAGAGGTAGCGAGGGGCAGCAGACTGAGTGCATTTGTAGATAAGAAGGAGGAGCTTGAACTGAATGCGGTATCTGATTGGAAGCCAGTGAAGTGACCTAAGGAGAGGGGTGATATAAGTATAACGGTTCTGGCGGAATATAAGACGTGCGGCAGAGTTCTGAACAGATTGAAGGGGGGATAGATGGCTAAGTGGGAGGCCGGTGAGGAGTAAGTTGCAGTAGTCAAGGCGAGAGGTAATGAGAGCGTGGACGAGAGTTCGGGAAGTGTGTTCAGAGAGGAGAGGGCGAATTTTGCTGATGTTGAAGAGGAAGAAGTGACAGGTCTTGGCTATCTGCTGGATATGCGCAGAGAAGGAGAGGGAGGAATCGAAGATGACTCCAAGGTTGCGGGCAGATGAGACGGGGAGGATGAGGGTGTTATTGACTGAGATAGAAAGTGGAGGAAGAGGAGAAGTGGGTTTTGGTGGAAAGACGATGAGCTCGGTCTTGGACATGTTCAGTTTCAGGTGCGGTTGGACATCCAGGCAGCAATGTCGGATAAGCAGGCCGATACCATTGCCTGGGTCTCCGCGGTGATATCCGGTGTGGAGAGATACAGCTGGGTGTCATCAGCATAGAGATGATACTGAGCCATGAGATGAGATCAGGGAGCCCAGGGAAGAGGTGTAGATTGAGAAGAGAAGGGGTCCAAGGACAGATCCATGGGGAACACCAACAGATAGCGGGATGGGGGTGGAGGAAGATCCATGAGAGTGAACTCTGAAGGTGCGGTGGGAGAGATAGGAGGAGAACCAGGAGAGGACAGAGCCCTGGAACCCAAATGAGGACAGTGTGGCAAGAAGTAAATCATGATTGACAGTGTCAAAAGCGGCGGATAGCTCGAGGAGGATGAGGATGGAGTAGTGGCCTCTGGATTTGGCAAGAAACAGGTCATTACAGACTTTAGAGAGTGCTGTTTCTGTCGAGTGTAGAGGGCGAAAACCAGATTGAAGTGGATCGAGGATGGCATGGGCAGGAAGGGTAGTAGGGAGATGGGTCGGTAGTTGGAGGGACAGGTAGGGTCAAGTGATGGTTTTTTGAGGAGAGGTGTGACTACGGCGTGCTAGAAGGTGTCAGGGACAGTTGCAGTGGAGAGAGAGAGGTTGAGTATGACAGATGGAGGGGGTGACAGTATGAGAGATGGTGTTAAGTAAGTTGGTGGGGATGGGATCAGAGGAACAGGTGGTGCATTTCGAGGAGGAAAGAAGGCGAGCGGTTTCCTCTTCGGTTATGTCAGGAAAGGAGGAGAAGGAGGCCTGGGTTGGTTGGTTGGAGAGGGTTGAAGGGTGAAGAGGAGGAGGAGATGGCTTGGTAGTGAACTCAAGGTTGATCTTTTGCACCTGTCGCGGAAGTAATCGGCCAGTGATTGAGGAGAGAGCGAGAGGGGGGTGGGAGCGGAGGGCACTTTGAGGAGGGAGTTAAGGGTGGCGAAGAGACGACGGGGGTTGGAGCTGAGAGAATTGGTCAATTGGGTGTAATAGTCCTGTTTTGCAGGGAATAGGGAGGACTGGAAGGAGGATAGCATGAATTTGTATTGAAGGAAATCTGAGTGGGTGCGAGATTTCCTCCAGAGGTGTTCAGCAGATCGGGCACAGGAGCGAAGGTAACGGATGCAAGGGGTCAGCCAAGGCTGGGGATTAGTACGCTTTGTGGGACGGGAGGTGGATGGTGCGAGGGTGTCCAGAGCAGAGGAAAGAGTGGCATTGTAAGCGGAGACAGCCTTGTCTACAGACTCGGAGGACACGCTGGAGGGGAGGAGATTAGAAATACTAGAGGATAAGGTGGGAGGGTCAATAGCCTGGAGATTTCTGGAAGTAGTGGTTAAAGTTGGACGGGGCTGGAGGGGGGGGGGGGGGGTGACGGTGAAGGTGATCAGGTGATGATTGGAGAGAGGAAGAGCTGAAGCGTGGAAATTGGAGGGAGAGCCGGTAGAGGAGAGGACGAGGTCAAGACAATGGCCGTCTCAGTGAGTAGGGGTGGTGGAGCATAGCTGGAGGTTGAAAGAGGATGTTAGAGTGAGGAACTGGGAAGCGTGAGGGTCGGATTGGTCATCAACGTGTATGTTAAAGTCTCCGAGAATGAGGGACGGAGAATGAGGGTTCAAGAAAAACGGAAAGCCAGGCATCGAAGTCTGCATGCAGTATGGGCATTATAAGTCTTCCGGTCTTGGTGACCTTTGCTGAAAATTCATGGAATAGTAGTGGAGGCATAGCCTACTGGTGAGAGCAACTCCTTGTGATCTTAGGCAAGTCACTTAATCCTCCATTGCTTTAGGTACAAACTTAGGGGCCCTTTTACTAAGCTGCTTGCTTACCGCAGGTTAACAATTGCTACTTCAGGCTACGCTCAGGCGTCCTGCAGTAGTTTTGGCATCTCTGTTGTGCTTCCCAAATGCTAAGAAATACATTTTATTTTTTAGCGCTGGGGGCGTGTTTGGGGGTGGAGAGTAAGCATGCCCAGCGCTACTGATTAATGCGGGGTTAGCGCGGGAGCCCTTACCGCCTAGAAAATTATGTTAGTAAGAGGTCCCGCGCTAATGGCCACGTAGTAATTGGGAAATTAGCAAATAGCCATTAATGGGGGAAATAGAAAATGCAACCATTTTACAGCTGCTCTAAAAGTAGCTTCAGCATGTGGGAAACCCACGCTCTAATCATAGCATAGACCACTTTTTAGCACAGCTTAGTAAAAGGGCCCCTTAGATTGTTAGCTCTTAGTGGACTGCAGAAACTGTACCTGAATGTAACTTTAACTACTGAGAGACATGAGCTAAATTCTTCTGTACTTCCTTTTCCTTGTAATATGCCATTAATTTTTCTGTATCTTTGCAGTTCAAAATTCTGGCCATGAGTGTGGCCCACAATTTAATTTAATTTTGGCATTTACAATCTGCTTAACCATCAAGTTCAATGCTGAGAACAGTCTCACATTATAAGCAGGTACTGTGTCCCTAGAGGGCTCAAAATTCTTTCATCTAGGATACCCATGTGACACACACACTATTAGTCAAGCTTTTTTCTCTTTGCTGGAGGTCTAGTGGATTAGGTAGCTATGTTTCTATTACTGTGTGGGAGGGGGGGAGGGTGAGGGAATTGAGGGAGAATTACAGGCAGGTCTGGGAGGGGTAGAACTGCGGACAAGGCTGTGAGGGGAAGGAGAGATGCCAAAATGAGAGAGAGAAGGATGGAGGGAGAAGACAAGAGGGAGAGATTGACTCAGAGGGAGGTAGGGAAGAGAGAGAGAATGGATCTGAGGGTGGAGAGAAGGAAGAAAAAGAGAGAGGTGTTGGACAGTATGGGGGGGGGGGGAAGAGAGAGATAATGGACCTGGGGGTAGAGGGGAGGGGGAGAGTTGGAACTGTGGTGGGAGAAAGGAGGATATTGGGCCTTTAATTAGTGGCGTAGCCACAAGGGAGGAGTCTAGGGGACCTGGGCCCCCCACTTTGGGCTGAGGTCCCCTCAATGTCTGGTCCACCAGCTGAAGAAATCTCCTTCATTCTTTTCCTCCTCGGGAGTGAGGAAGTCGGCGGCAAACCTCCAGCCAGTGACTCTTGTACTCCCCAAGCATGCTGAGTTTGTGCATGAAATGACATGCTCGGGGCGTGTCGGCGGCTGGAGGCACGTCACTGACTTCATCACTCCTGAGGAAGTACAAGGAGGAAGAGGGTGGCTTTGGCATTGGATTTCTTTGACAGACAGGGCTTTGGCATCCCCACCAGCAAAGGTATGATACCTAATGTGGGGGGGGGGAGGAAATGTGTGGCCCCCCAGTCCACCCCTGTGCTCCCCCCCCCCCCCAAAGGACTGCTGGCTATGACCCTGCCTTTCATCGCACAATTAATTGCATGATTAAAGTTTTTAATTGTGACTAAAAATTTTAATCAAAATGCCCTAATTTTCTGATGTGCTATTTCTTGATATTAATATTTTTATGCCATTATCTTTGTTATATTAATATGTGCTACTTGTATTATAAATATATTTGTTTTAATATCTTTAACATCTCCCAAACAAAAAACCCCCCAAATTAGAACAATAAAGAAAAGAAGCAATACACTAATGACATCAATGCACTAATACAAAGCTCCAGTCCTGCACAAATCCTACCTCCCCCCCCCCCCCCCCCCCCGTTCCAACACAGTAAGATTCAAATCAGTGGGTTCGAAACAATGCTCAAGAAAACTAGGTCTCCAGATCGTTTATAGACCGAACCCCGTGGTATAAGCGTTCAAAGCTTAAGGAATCTCTGCTTGAATCGCAGCACATGTGAATCTACAGAAAGTCTCTCCATTCACATTAACTCATGCATGTGACGTCTCCATATTACCAAAGTCACCGTTTCCAAATGTATCCACTGCAGAAGGCAACATCGCTTAGCAATTAGAAATGCCTTATGCAGAAAAAGACCTGATATCCTTGTCCCCTCTGGTTTCATGGTCTCATTGTCTAGTAGTAAAGCTGGTGGAGTGGCAGCCCAATCACAGTGATACATTCTAGCTAAGTGTGCCCACACTGCCATCCAGAACCTTGCACCCCATTTCACACAGGTGCCATCTGTGGATTATAAATGTATTTATATGTTTACTTTTACTATAGTGTGATGGGTAGGTTTTAAATGTGCTTTCGCTTTCCATTGCAGTGGTCAGAGGGCCAGTTTTGTTATTTGAGGCTGATTGTGCCAGGGAAATTGGCATATCTCTATCAGTGTAATGTCTGACCGCTTCTGCGTGACAGGGTAGCCCACTTAATGTTGGAGTGACTTGCCTGTGTCCTTAGAAGGCCGAATAGCCCTGTTCATGATACTGATACTTTCTCACTGGCAAGATGCATTGGCAACACTTCCTCTATGGCAAAGCTTATCAATCTTTTTGTGGCCATGACCCCATGGTTAGGATCAAATAATTGTATAGTGATGCTCCTATGGAGAGCCCCTCTCAGGTCGTGATCTGAAACACAGGTTTTGTGACCCCATTTGAGGTTTGTGAAGCTTTGTTGTATGGTTGTGGGATAAGGGTTTGTGAGAACTAGACAGAATGTTGTGTAGGTTTTATGGAGAGGGAAAAAAGTTTGGATTCCACTGCATGTGATAAAAGAGCCTTGGCATGTGTGGGTGGGGTGGGGGGCTCTTGGACTTACAGGCTTATAACAAAGCTTGTCTGTGGCATGTTAGATTGGCTGTTTGAGACATCTGATTATATACTCTTACAATTTGAATCAGTGTACATAGCTTACTGTCCCTTTGCTATCTATTTCATGTGGAATAGAGTGATTTTTGCTCGGAGCTGGGGATTAGTTTTTTTTTTTTCTATTGGTAGGAGCAAAGAGGTTCAGTTGAGAAGATGTTTAGTGGGATCAAAGATACTGGGTAATTGTCAGGTCTTAGCCACCAAATGGAATAAAGATCTGGACCTGACACTTAGTGACAATGAAATCTTACATTGTTTGGCTGGAATTCCTGAGCTGCTTTCCTGTTTGATGTTGTGAGGGTCTAATACAAAGTTATTGATTGGGAAGATTTTGCTCCTTTGTGTGCATAAAGATTGGGGGTTGTACAAACATTGGAATGTTTAAACTATGGAGAGGAAAAGGCCTCCCTGGGTCATCTGTATGCTCATAGGCACAGGAATGTTGGCGGAAAGTGCATGCTTTTTAAAAATTTATTTCCAATGCTTGATATACCACAAAATGTCCATCCATGGCAACTATGCGGTTTACAACATACTAAAACAGGCATAAAAGGGGACGAAGGGACAGAGAAATTAGTGGGGGTGGGAGGAGATTGAAGGCCTCACAGAAGAGGAAAGCTTTGAGGAGAGATTTAAACTTCATAAGGGGAGGAAGGAAGAGAGGGAAGGGATAGCTGAAGATAGTTTCTCGAGAGATAACGAGGTAAAGGGCGGAAAGTGAAGGAACCACAAGGAGGTTGTCTTTGGAAGAGTGGAGCATCCAAATGGGGATGTAAGGAATAAGGAGATCATGAATATAGGTAGGAGCAGAGGGGAGATTACCCTTAAAGACTAGGATTTTGAACCTGATACAAAAGGAAACTGAGAGCCCTAGTGGGTTGATGTGGTCAAAGCAGCTGGCACGATGAAGAAGCTTGACAGCAGTTGAATGTATGAGTTGGAGCCATTTGATGACATGGAGTGGAAGACCCTTGTAAAGTGAGTTTGCAATAGTCAATATAAGTAATGACCATAGCCAACAGAAGAGAACGGACTGATTGGGAGGAGAGGAAAACCTGAACTGAGTGAATGCAGTGAAGTGCATAGAAAGCCAAGCTGACTACTGTGTCAGTTTGAGGTTTGAAAATGAGATGACTATCAAAAATTACTCCAAGAATTTTTGTTGAGGCAAGAAAAGGACGTGGACGATTATCCAGGAGAGGGCAAGAAGAAGGGGTGCTAGGGTTTGGGAATAAGATTGATTCGCATTTGCTGACATTCAAGAAGAATAGGTTAGATTTCAGCCAGGCAGAAATAGCTGAAAGACAGGGATTGAGTGTGAGCAGGGAAGAGGTAGGATCAAAAATATGAAAGAGTATATCATCAACATTGCAAAAGGCTGAACAGCCCTGTTCATGGATTATGGACAAGAGTGGAGAAAGGAAAATGTCAGCAGGTGGGAGCAAGGATTGAGCCTTGTGGGACACCAGAAGAGACGGGGAACAATGAAGAAAACTTGTTAAAGTGGGTGAGCTGAAAGGTGAGGCCTGAACGATAGCTAGTAAACCAGGCCAGGGCACTGCCAGAAATGCCTATAGATCAGAGGTGACTGAGAAGGAGTGAGTGGTCCACCAAGTTGAACGTGGAGGAGAGGTCGAGAGAGACAATAACGGAGTGGTAGTGATTGAGAGAAGAGCAGATAGTCATGAAGAGTCAAGAGAAGAATTTCCATGCTGTGCGCTTGACAAAAATGGTCTTAAATGGGTGAAGGATATTGGCGTGTTCTAGAAAAGTATCTAATTGCTGAAGAACCAATTTTCCAGGAGTTTCAATAAAAAGGGAAGATTGGAAATGGGGCTGAAGCTTGAGGAGAGAGAGGGATCAAGAGGGTTTTTTTGGAGGAGAGGAGTAACAAGGGCATGCTTCCAACAGGAAGGCACCGGTTCTTGAAAAAGACTGGCGTGAAGGAGGAGGAGCAGAAGAGGTAGGGGAAAAGGCATTTGACTAGATATGCTGGCTTTGTAGGATGGGTGATGGGTGTGATGTTAACCCCACAAACAAAGAGAGTAATATTTTGATGGGATGGGTAGAAGGTTATGGATAAGTTGGTCCTGAATGATAAGCAGATGCACCATCTTTTGGTAGTGCAGGAATGTGCTGCATCAGAATATGGTAAATGGATAAAATGTGGGTGACGGGAGTATAAAATTGTAGATGACCCTTTTTGGAACAATAGGGTGATTTCATACTGATGTTATCTCCCAGGGTGCAGAGCTATGTATTGAATGTTCTGTAGAATGGAGGCATACAATGTATAGTGTTTTTCCAGTCCCAGCTTGGAGAAGGAGTAAGGAAGAAAATGGGGAACTGTTGAATGTTTGAGAGACCTAAGAACCCAGGCTGAGTATGATTGGAAATAGTGACATTTGAAGGAGGGGGAGATAAGGGGATGGAAAGTGGGAATGATAGAAGGGGAGTCATTAGGGTGTACAGCTGCGTACATCTAGTAGCGCTATAGAATTGATTAGTAGTAGTAGTAATATTGTAGAAAGAGGGTAAAAAGTGAGGTGACGGAGGGGAGAGAATTCAGTAATCTGGTGGTCTTATCTTGGTCTTGGGGAGAGGTAGATATAATAAGTAGACAGTAGTTGCTATACTTTTTTGAGACTCAAGGATTCCCAATATTAAAGTAATGTACTTGGGAGGGGGAGGGGGGAGGAAACATTGGAAAAACTGGATTGTTTGAATTCATGTTCCTATTTGTTGGGCATTGTCCTCACAAATGTTTATATTGTGTTTGAACTGTTTGGATTCATTTCAATAAATAAATTTAAACGTAAATGTCGTTTTTTAGGGGTAATATATATTTTTTTGTTTCATATTTTTATTAAGATTTTTCAAGCATAACACAAAACAAAAAGGAAAAAACCAAAAGTAACAATAATCCATGGCAAATAAAGAAACAAAAATGAAAAGACAGAACAACATCAGCATTTCATGACAATACCCGTATCAAATCAGCAATATATAGTAATAATATTTTAAAGTAAAGATCTAGCTATAATCGATATCCATAACATTCTGATGTATAAAGATAATTTGATTTTTATGGAGGAAAAACCTCAAATTATAGAGGAACACTCCGTCGTTGATAACATCAACATAAGGGAGGTCCTCTAAATCATCACAGGTAAAAACCTCCTTTTTCAAAAGTATAGCTATTCTGCTTAAAAACTAATCAAATACTAGCAACCGTGTGAATATTCACTAATCGGTAATGCACTTATCTTTTTTATACTGAACACCCTCCATGGCCCAACTTCAGCCCAAGTTTCGAATTCTGCCTCAGGGTCCGTGGTGTTAGACTGTAAAGATCTGTAAAAAAGACAAAAAAACAACAATTCATACATCAGTGTAATTTACCCAAACCACAGAGATCTAAATTTCTCTTCTGCTGATCCTTACAAAGCATAAATGCTCTGACCAGCTCCGTTTCTAATTGTCAGCAAAATGGCTGCGGTTTTTATCAACTGACGTCAGACGCCTTCGCTAGAAGATCCACCCTTAAAGATGTCAATCAAATGACGTTTAAATGTAAAAAAAAAAAGGTTTTTAAAAAGAATTGATACCACTCTATTTTAGAGTTCAAACCGAACGGATGTAAAGTATGCAGGCGAAAAATCCAGCGTTGTTCTAGTCTCAATAGAAGGAGCTTTTTATCTCCTCCCCCTGGATACCAAACGAGTTGTTGAAGTACACAACATTTCAAACTCTCAAAAGAATGACCCTCCTTATTGCAATGAACCGCCAAAGGAGCTGTGGTCTTCCTTGTAGTAATGTTACTTTTGTGTTCAGTTAATCTAATAGTTTTCGAGACGTCTGGCCAACATACAGTTTGTTGCAACTGCAAAGAATGCAGTATACCACCCAATCAGAATAACATGAAGTATTTTGATGTAATTTATTTATTTTTTTCTTGATTGGGGGTCTGTAAATTCTCTAACATCCAACATAATATCGCACATTGTCCACATTTTTTATGTCCTGTTGCATTACTTTCTTGCATCGAAATAGATTGTCGTAAAGATGATGGTGCCACAATTTCTTTCAGGGTTCGTCCTCTACTACCTGCCTGCAGGGAATGATGCAGATGACACGGGACGTATTGTGAAAAGCATGGGAGCAAGAATGAGAGGTGCTGCATCGGGGGCGAAAGAGTGAGAGGTGCCTGCATGGGATGGAGGGAAGCAGGAGTGAGAGGTGCTCCATCGGGGGGTGGACGCAAGAGTGAGAAGTGCTCCATGGGGGGGGGGGGCACAAGAGTGAGAGGTGCTCTATCGGGGGAGGGGACAGGGCAGAGGAGAATCAACATGGATGGGAGGAGAGGAGAGAATCGCAGGACACGGATGGGCGGGCAGGGCAGAGGAGAATCGCTGGACATGGAGGGGAGGCCAGGGCAGAGGAGAATCAATGGATGGGATGGGAGGGCAGGGTAGAGGAAAATCGCTGGACATGGAGGGAGGAGAGGAGAGAATCACAGGACACGGAGGAGAGGGCAGGGTAGAGGACAATCGCTGGACATGGAGGGGACGCCAGAATCGCGGGGCACTGAGGGGACGGCAGGGCAGAGGAGGATCGCTGGAAATGGAGGGGAGGAAAGAATCGCTGGACATGGAGGGGAGGGCAGGGGAGAGAGGAGAAATCGCTTTGACGAGACCCTTAGAAACATAATCACCATTACAAGATAGCCTTGCTAGCGCCCGTTTCATTTGTTTGAGAAACGGGCCTTTTTTACTAGTCAATTCATAATTAAATCAACAATGAATATGATATTATATTTATTTATTTATTGCATTTGTATCCCACATTTTCCCACCTCTTTGCAGGCTCAATGTGGCTTACAATACATCATGAGTGGTTACCATAGAAAGTAGACATATGGTGTTATAGAAGGATTTTGGGCAACATGATGACGAAAAAACATAATAGTAGTATAACAAGAAGGGTTTTGGGCAACATGATAATGATAAAACGTGATAGTAGTATAGCAAGCAGATATAGTAAGACAGTTCTGTATGTATGTGGAGGAGCTTTCTATGGTGTTTCTGGGACATAGATCATAGAAGTCCGCCTGGCCCTATCCTTATGTTCCAACTGCTGAAGTTTTGGTCGAAGCCCACTCTAGCCTATTTGTCTTCTCATTTGTGGGAAACAGACTGTAAAAGTCTGTCCAGCACTGTCCTCATGTTACAGCCACTGAAGTTGCTATCTAACCCCTTTCCAGCCCATCCTAAGCCAGATTGCCGTATATGAGAGACAGACCATACAAGTCTGCCTGGTATCGGCCCTAGTTCATCACAACTGGGGTCACCATCTGAGCGTCACTCGACACATCCACACACATGCAGTCATTTAAGTTTTTAGATTTTTTAAAACTTCTATTTTATTAGAGATCCTCTGTGTTCATCCCATGCCTTTTTGAATTCCGTCACCATTTTTTGTCTACCACCTCCTTAATGGCGACTTTCCGCATCTGTGCTGTTAAAGCAGGGAGGAGGGGGAGACAGTAGTCAAAGAACTTGACACTCGGTAAGTGAGAGGCTGGCGCAAGTGCAGTGTACACTTCCACAGGAACCCCACAAGTCTCTAGTCTATAAGGGCTTCTTTTATAAAGCGACGCTATTAGTTAGTGGCATGTTGAATGCGAAGAAGCCCATTCAATTCCCATGGGCTTCTTCTCATTCGGCGCACACTAATTGGTAGCACTGCTTTGTAAAAGGAGCCCTAAGTGTCTGTCCCCCACTGGTAATGTTCCAATTTGGTTTCCTATTCCCCGACATGCTCTGAAAATTTGGTGTGCATATGAAGATTTGTAGGTATTTTATTTTCAGTTTATATATATGTCATGTAGGTGATGATGTGTCATTTGGAGGATCCACTCATTCCACAAAAACATGCATGGCGTTAAGTTACCTAATTATTTTTTGGTTTTAGTTCTGAGCCACACTAAGCTTTTAGGTGGTGTCAGGTGGGCCAAACAGAGGGTCATGGGTATCTTTTCCACATCTGCATGTAGGTTTTTTTTTTTTTTTGCTGTAGAGTGCTATATGAATTATTAGTAAAAAGCACGAGTCTCAAAACATGTGAATTGCATCCATAGAGCTTTGAGGCAATATTTTTGTTATGCTCAAATGAGTAAGTATGCAAGCCTACCTTGGGGGGGGGGGGGGGTCCTTTTTACTAAGCAGCAGTAGGGCTAACGCATGGATAGCACACGCCAAATCGGCACTACCACAAGGGTAGCACAGTTGCCTTGTGGTGGTTTCGAAGTTGGCGTGTACTGTTTCCCACGGTAGAAAATATTTTCTACTGTGTTGGGGGAGGGGGCGTTCCTGGTGGTAATTGGCAGCGCAGCCGCATTGGTGCACGCTGCATGATTTCCATGTGAGTAACATGTGAGCCCTTACTGTTAGGTCAGTGGGTGGTGGTAAGGGCTCAGACAGTGTGCTACTTTATTTTTAGTGCACAGCTTTTTACTGCCCCATTGGAAAATGCCTTTTTTCCCAGCTAAGGTAAAAAATGACCCAGCAGACGCCAAAAACACGCATCCACACTACCGCAGCTCACTTTTTACCGCTGCTTAGTAAAAGGACCCCTTGGTTCTGTAGAGAAGAGTTCCCCATATCTGCCTAGGTATGTACGGATCCCATAAGCTTGTTGTGTATTCAGGATATCCACAATGAATAAACATGAGAGAAATATTGGATTCCAACATATGCAGATTTATCATCTATTTTCATTATAGTGATCTGAAAAAGTAAACTACTGTTGGATCTCTAAGAAAAGTTTGGGAAGATCTGATGTATAGTTTGAGGCACTTTTATATAGGGGATTGTCTGTGGAAATAGTATGGTTAGATGATTTATACAAAATGACCACAAGATGGGGCTAGCTGTTTGCATTTAGTCTTGGACAATTCTAGTGGGAAGACCTTGGGGAATGTGGGCTGCAGACAGAGGTCACTGGCAGGTCAATATTCAAAAACACAGAAGCTCACTGCATAAATGCATTGCTTTTTAATAGGGCTGTACATTTAACTGGTTAAAATTTTTAACGCATGTTAAAGTTCATTTCTCTTTCACCCACCCACCCACCTACAACCATCCAGCCTTGCTCACCTGAGCTGCACGAACCGGTCAGCTTTGCTGCTGGGCAAGAGGCAGCTCCCTACAGTGCGAGGGAAGCAGAGCTGCGCACACCCATAAACCAGAAGTGACCGTGGAGGTACGAGCCCATGGCAAGGCAGGAAAGGTTCTGGGCAGCAGCGTTGGGGCCTAGAAGAGATGGCCCGTTGAAGAAGGCCTACATTCGCTCACTAATGCCACTTCTACCTGCCGTCTCTGACCTTGCGTTTAACACTGAAGGTTGGCTGCTCTCTGTCAACCGAAGTCTCTCTCTGTCTGTAGCGTCCCGCCTCCTCTGACAGAACTTTGTTTCTGGGCAGGACGCTACAGAGAGAAAAAAGGAGATGGGCAACTAGTGTTAAAGACAAGGGCGGAGGGGGCTGGTAGAAGCAACATGAAAGTGAGGGAGGAAGAGAGAGATGCGAGGGTGCTTAAGAGGGAGAGATCCTGGATATAGGGAATGGAAAAAAGAAGAAAAATGGAAGAATGTTGAATGTGAAAGATGGATATAGGGCAGGACGTGAAGGAAGAGAAAAAAATTAGTGAATAGACAGTAGATCCAGGAAACAGAGTTCAGAGCACAGGAAAGCAGAACCTGAGACAGTGAACAAGATAATTTGAAAGATAAAATCACCAGACAACAAAGGTGAGATAAATTATATTATTTGTAGTTTAGTAATTGAAATGTGTCAGTTTTGAGAATTTACATCTGCTGCCTATATATTGCACTGTACAAGAGGATTTGTGAGGGGGCACTTTATGCTTTTATGGATCCTTGAATCTAAATGCAACGTATGATAAACTTTTAAACTTAATTACTGCTTCCACTTATAGCACACACCTGTGGGCAGAATTTCACCAAAGAGCTGTGTCAAGGTGCATATCTTGTGCTTCATCGTTTAGATTTAAGGATCCTTAAAAACTGGTTCTATTGGAGCTTTAACGGAATTACTTCAATGTTTTTTTTTTTTAATGCTAGGATAAGGTTACTTCACAATCTAATTCTACCATATTTCTTCTGAAATACAGAAGTGGACAAAAGGGTTCTGAGGCTCTTCCCCCTTGATTATTTTGTACTCCATTGAACACATTTTGATAGTTGCATTTGTGGGCTAAACATTGGTAAGAGTATTGCAGACAAAAGGTCAATTGAATCTAATAGGCACTGCCCATTGGAGGCAGCAAGCTGGTGGCAAATGTTCTGATCCCCAGAAAAGCTATTTGTTCCTTTTTTCAGGCTGTAGCATGTCCGTCAGTGGGAGTTTCGATGAAAGAAGTGGGTGGAGGAGTGAAAGTCCTAAATACCAGAGAGTCCTAGAGCTTTCCACATCAGCTGTTGCTTTATATAGTCAGAATATTCAAGCATAGATGTGCAACATATTTAGTTTTGACATGTGTTTTTATGCCTGCCATTTGGGTGACCTAGGCAGCAGAAGGCAACAAAGGTCTGCTTAATCAGGGAGATACCAATGACTACCCTTATTAATAAAATCTCTGGCTTTGAGGAATTGACAGTTAACTTCAAAATGCATCTATAGATCCTCTCTGCAAAGGTGTTTTTAGCTTAACTGTACATTGAAAATAGCCTTGGTTATGAGGTCAGATATTTAGTGCTTTCCACTGTTATGCCATGTTCTAAATTTTTGCTATAGACATAATAAAGGAGGCTCATTGAAACTGAAGGCCCAATATTCTGCCAGCATTATGCCTAGAAATTCAATGCCAGGCCATGTTCAAGCTCTGGCATTGAATTTCTAGGTATATGGAGCCAGCAAAAACATAACCGGTTAAGTGCGATGTTCAGCACTTAAGCAGCTATGGCAAACTCTATAAAGATAGGACTGAGTTACGTGGTTACCTTGGCAGGTTAAGTGTTGAATATTGGTACTTAACCAGCAAATCGCTCTTTGAATGCCCCTAAAATAGCCAGTTTCACTTTGGGCACTAGCCAGGCATTTTCAGCAGCACTATCCGGTTAAGTGCCACTGAATATGGACTGTTTAGCCCAAACAAACAATTTAACCATTCAGGAGCCATAGCTGGCCCATTAAATCGCTTTAAATATTAACATATTTGCCTTTTAAAGAAGTCAGCATCTAGTCCAGCGTTTCCCAAACTGTGCGCCACGACACCCTGGTACGCCATAGCGAACTCTCAGGGGTGCTGCGGCAAATCTTGACCTTCCTCCCGCCGCCCACAGTGCAGCATCGCTCCCTACAGGTCCGGAATCTGCTGCCTCCTGCTTCTTCCCCTGCTGCCGCTGCAGTGCCTGCAGCTTACACTATGATTCACACAGGCACTGCGGGGACTTTCCTCTGCTGCGTTCGGCCCTCGCAACAGGAAGTTGCATCAGAGATGGCTGGACGTGGCAGACTGGGAAGGCCCTGGAGCGCCTGCCTGTGTGAATTGCGGACTGCCCAAAAATGTAAGCTACAAGCACTGCATCGGCAGTGGGGGAAGGAGAAGGAAGCGCCAGTGATCCTGGACCTGCAGGAAGGAAGGTAGCAAGTGATGCTGGATTTGGGGAAGGCAGAGGCGTGCTAGATTTATGGGAGGAGAGGGGCTGCAGGGAATTCTGTGCTGGACTTTCTGGGAAGGGGGGGGGGGGTTGCAGGGAAAGGGAGACCTAGGGGGGGGGGGGGGTGCTGCAAAAAATTGCTCAGACCCTAAGGGTGCCGTGAACAAAAAAAGTTTGGGAACCCCTGATCTAGACCAACCTGGGGATCTTGTTTAATCAGCTTGCAAGAATGTCCCCTGTGCATGTCGCGGGGGTCTCCAATATGCAGGCCGATTTCCTGAGTGGGAATGTGTTGGACCCAGGGAATGGAGAGGAGAGACTTGCTGACCTGAACATGTATACCCTGGAGGAAAGGAGAAACAGGGGTGATATGATACAGATGTTCAAATATTTGAAAGGTATTAATCCGCAAACGAACCTTTTCCGTAGATGGGAAGGCGGTAGAACTAGAGGACATGAAATGAGATTGAAGGGGGGCAGACTCAAGAAAAATGTCAGGAAGTATTTTTTCACGGAGAGAGTGGTGGATACTTGGAATGCCCTCCCGCGGGAGGTGATGGAGATGAAAACGGTAACGGAATTCAAACATGCGTGGGATAAACATAAAGGAATCCTGTTCAGAAGGAATGGATCCTAAGGAGCTTAGCTGAGATTGGGAGGCGGGGCTAGTACTGGGCAGACTTCTACGGTCTGTGCCCTGAAAATGGCAGATTCAAATCAAGGTAAGGTATACACAAAAAGTAGCACATATGAGTTTATCTTGTTGGGCAGACTGGATGGACCGTGTAGGTCTTTTTCTGCCGTCATCTACTATGTTACTGTGTTTATGAATTTAGATTGTGCTGTATTATTTTTTTTGTATAGATGACCTTTTCTTTTCTTTTTTTTAAACTTCTGAGAAGCTAAAGCTATTCATATAGAAAAGGGGTTTTTAACCATTGGTGCTTGGGGGTGCAGAAGGAGGTTAAGCAGGGTGTAGAGAAGGGTCTTGAAGTCTGAGGCAATTTACTGAAACTTTCTAGATAGAGTGAAAGCAGTTATTGGATATAATTGTGTACTATTGTCATTTTAAGAACATGTTAGCAGTTAGCACTTTTAACAGCTAACTGCGACATATATAGCTGTCAATAGTCGCTAGTAGACACATGGTTTAGGAAGGGGGGTGTCAGGGTTCCATTGATCAGTTAAAGGGGTGAGGGAACCAAAAAAGATTAAGAACCCCTTTTATAGATTCATTAATCCTGTGCAAAGAGATGTTATAATTGTCATTGGATTTCTCTGTGTCCATAATTAATCATGTGACATTATTGTTGATTATGCTTATTTGTCACAGGAACTTTTTTGTATTGTATTGTAAAAATACGATGATTGAGATCATGCTTTAAATCTTGTTTTTTTGATGGTTTGAGAGATTTGATTTCTCACAACGCCATAAATCATAAATGAAGTCTTGTGGCACTGGATCCCAGACTTAGTTCTGATCAGAACTGGAAAACCAAAGGAGCAGGAAAAAACTTCCCACTGACTCTGCCTTCAAAATATGTTTTATGACATTTCAGTAGTGCTTTCTGAAGATTTTTGCCAGAAGTCATTGCTAATTCATAGATGGTCTTTGAAGTCTTTACAAAATATGACTCCTCCTAAAATTAGAGAAACCATAATGTCCCTGTTGGTTGCTTCTTATCTGATCCGTAGTGCAGCTTTGTAGTCTTGGATACAGTTCATAAAATGAGAGCGAGGTATAGCAATTCATTAGATCAGTGGTTCAGTTTGTGTCTAATTATCCTTACCATGTTGTGAAATGCTTCATTCAGGACTACTAAAACAGGTGTGTGGTTTTAAATTTATTTTATTTTAAATGCTGTGCTTTTCCTGGAGTGCAGCATTCTGCCCTTAGTAAAATGCTTTTTGTAGAAGCACATATGCCTGGTGTTCTTCATGACAGCCAATCTCAGCTGCCTACAGCTTGTATTTTTAGTCCTAGTTCCTAAGCAGCTTTTTGTTCCTAGAGAAGTTGATGGAAGCCTTGAACTCGTCCTGTGACCGTGTATAGTTACTCTGATATGAGCCAGAGCAATTTTAATTCCTGCTGGTTAAGGTAATCATGCTGTAGGAGCACTGTATCAGTTAAAATGGCTCAGAGGCTCGTGGCTCCTTATGGACTGAGGGATACAGCTGAGAAAGTGAACTTCTGTCCTGAAAAGCTTATGCCTCAGTACATTTGTTAGCATTTCTTGCTAGTGAAGAATGGATCCCAGCCCTAGTTCTGATCAGAACTAGAAGTCCAAACAAGCAGGAAGAAACTGCTTCTCAGTAGCAGGGGTGTCCCCTTTCACTTCAGTGCTTGGCTGGGGGGTGGGAGAGAGGGGTGTCTTCCTCTCTTACCGCCCCCTTGGGTCCATTTGTGTGGGGAGTTCCGTTGGGCCACTCTAGGGCCCTGGGAGCTTTTAGGCTTCAGAGCTTGGCACAGTCCGACAGCAGTTGCAGTTGCACGGGGGTGGGGGGGGGGTGCCCTCTGTTGGAGGGGTGTGGGAGGTATCCTGGTTTGGATTCCCAAAGATGTAGGACCGAAGTGAGGACTTTGGAGGTGCTGCTTCTTTCAGAGGAGGTGGGGAGGAATTGGAGGCTCTCTCAGGCTTCTTGTCTCTTGCAGACTCAGATTTGGAGGACTGCCCCCGCCTCAGAAAGACAAAGAAGAGCAGTCCCATGTGATCCATCTCTTCCGGAGAGAGGAGCAGTCTTGTCTCATTGACGAGGTTATTAGGACCCTGTCCATGCTCAATACTTCAGTGCAGACCCTGTGGAAGAGGATCCGCTGCTGGAGGGCCTTGTTGGACCCCCAAAGCATTTTCCCCTACACAAGGCTCTGTTGTTGCTACCGCTTCAAAACAGCCACTGCTCAGTGTTCCACATGGGCTAGAGAGGCTTCTTATGAATGCTTCATTGGCTGCCTTGCTGGCCAATGAGAGCTGCTTTTTTTGCCAGCCAATGAGATGATGCTTTCATGCGAGGCAAGAAAGCAGCATCTCATTGGCTGAAAAGATCGAGGTTGCCTTCCCGGAAGAAGACGTTGCTTACTGTGTGCCTGCCAGGAAGAAATAGTATGTTTTCATGCTGGCTGCAAACCTTAGACGCCAGGTCCAAATTTTTAGTCGCTATGGCAACCTGGCGCCTAGAATTTGTTGAGCCTTGAGTTGAGGTGAAGAAAAGATTA
This sequence comes from Microcaecilia unicolor, assembly GCF_901765095.1. Lineage (NCBI taxonomy): Eukaryota > Metazoa > Chordata > Amphibia > Gymnophiona > Siphonopidae > Microcaecilia > Microcaecilia unicolor. The sequence continues at coordinate 144,658,274 of NC_044039.1, read as the reverse complement.
TCTGTCTTTGATAAGTCATTGACTATTCAAGCAGCATCACTATGGAGGGGTATAGTTGGGAAAGTATCTCATTCTAAATCGTACCCCTCTTTTAGAAAAAATTTCAAAACTGTTCTATTTAGAAAGTTTGTGACCTGATCTGGTCCTTCTTGAATTATTTTCACAGGAGTATGTTCTGGTTTTCTTTGCAATTGTAACCCGCTCAGAACTTGAAGGTGTTAGCGGGATATAAGCCAGAGTGTAGTGTAATGTAAAAATATGCCAGTAGTTGTCCAAATCAAGTTGAAACACATTAACATGGCGACATAGTAGATGATAGCTGAGACAATTGCCATATTGACTGCTACTGGCTGTGCCATTTTTACAGAGGCAGCTGCTGGGGTAGGAGCGAGTAGGGATTGCTCCTGCCCCATTGCCCCCTGGATTTGTTGGGGTGAGTTGGGGGTCCCAGAGGAGGGTAAGGGAAGGGGAGCAGGTGGGTGCTAGGCTGGGCCAAGATGACTGTCTTAGCACTATGTGTTTGAGGGACATGTGTTTGGGAAAGGCAGGGTCTTTACAGCATCCCACTGGCCACCAGGGATTGGAGGGGGCAGCTCTTCTCTGAACATGTGTACCATCATAGGCTGCCTGCAGATCAAAGCCTGCATAAACCCACTGCTCTTTCATGCTGTGCCAACAAAATGTAGAAATGTATTCTCCAAATTTACGCAATTATCTGCACACTCATCAATTGTGCAGAAATGTGTGCTCATAATTATCCAGGGTGTACTTTCCCTTTGAAACACATTTTTCATATTCTGCATTAATAATACCTTTCATGTGTTTGAAGGTGTCTATCTTATCTCTTAACCTATCTTCTTATGTTTAGATTTGTAAGCCTCATCTCACAGGGCTTCTGATGCTGACTTCACACATCTCTGGAGCATCTCGGCTCTGTCTGTGTCCAGAACTGAATACTTTACTCCAGGTAAGATCTCACTAGTGACCTTTACAAGGACATAATTGCTTCCATTTTATATTAGTTATGCATTTCCTTTTCATTACTTCCCTATATAGGACAGTATCGAAAGCTTTGCTATAATCCAGACTAAAAGCATACTTATTCATTTGCTGTGTGGTTGAATAGCTGTTTGGATCTTACACGTACTGTAAGCAAATATGAATGTTTAGATTTTGAAACCACTGGCATTCTGTACTTCATTGTTTTTGTGCTGCTGGTTAGCTGCTCATGCTGGTATTTTAGGAATACTTATTCAGGGGCGTAGCCATGGTTGGGCCCAGGTGGGCCTGAGCCCACCCAATTTTGACTCGGGGCCCACCCAGCTGCAATGCGCAGACACAGATTTTACTGAGCCTGCTCGCGATCTTGCAGCTCCTTCCCTCTCAGCAATGGCAGTGTTCTCAATCTAACCTCACTGGCGATTCAACTTCCTTGATTTCCTGCAGCCGACCTGTCAGGAAACCTTCACTGCTATGTCATGCCCCCCTCTGACGCCACGTCCTATTTTGAACCAGGGCCGGCGCCACAGAACACAGCAGAAAGGCGGCTTCAAGGTCAGGTGCAGTCAAGAATCGCTGCCGTTGCTAAGGGAGCTTCAGGACCGCGGGAGCCTCCTCAGCCGAGCCCTGCTTACTTCCCACAGACTGGGAAGGCTGGACAATGGGAGGATGGAAAGAGGGAGGGAGAATTGTTGGACAGAGTTGGGGGGAAGGGAGAGAGAGATGCTGCATAGGGGTGGGGGAAGAGAGAAGGAGAAATTGACAAGGGGAGTCGGGTGGGAGAGATGCCTCATGGCCCATATGGGAGGTGCAAGTCTAGAGAGAAATGGACATGGGTGGGGGGGTCGTGTGGGAGAGATGCTGCACGGGGTGGGGCAATTGAGGGAGAAATGATGCACGTGGTCGTGTTGTAGGAGGGAGGAAGGGGTGCTGCAAATGGGGGTGGAGAGGGAGAAATGTTGACAGTGGAAGGGAGTTAAGGAGAGATGTGCATGGGGGGGGAGTGACATGTTGGACCTAAGATGTGAGGAAAAGGAGAGAGAAAGAAATGGTGGACAATGAGAGAGCTGGAGGAGGGGAAGGGAGAGAGAGAGATGAATATGGGGAGAGAGGAGAAAGAGGGAGATATTGGATCCAGCTGTCCAAAGGATTGAGGGAGAAATCCAGGTCAATGGAAGGAAGAGAAGGGGGATAAATGCTGGAACATGGTAGAGCAGGGCAGGAGGGAATGGACATAAAGATGCTGAGGAGTGGAAGGGACAGGAAGATATTGGGCTATGATGATGGGGAGCGGAAAAAGAGGGAGCAGATTCTGAGCTATAAGGATGGAACGAGGAATAGTCTGGGAATGGTGGAACAGGTGGGGGGAGGGAATGAATGAGTAGGGTAGTGATTACGTGGGGTAGAAACATGACAATGGAGAGTAGATTACAGATGAAAGGGAATAGAAGGCTGGGGAAGAAGCGAGATGGAGAATAGGAAAGCTAGTGGATGAGAGGAGAAGATGGAAATTTGATAGCTGAAAAGTAAAAAGAAGGTTGAGAGAGGGGGAGGAATTTGAGAGGACAGAGAGAAAAGAAAAAAAAGAGAGGAAAGATCAATATGCCAGACAGGTGTAGTGAGGGAATAGAATAAGACAGGAGAGAGGAGAAAAGACAAATGGACATCAGCCGCTTGAAGAATTTAGCAGAGGACTGACAGGAAAAGAGAAGCTGGGACCAACATGATGGAAAGACAAAAAAATGTAGAAAAAAAGCATTTTATTTATTAAATGAAATATGTTAGTTTTGGGAAATGTATATAGCGATGTTCTTTGTATTGTGTTCACTAGAAAAGAAAGTGCGTTTCTCCTTTTTCTTCCTTCAGTGTTGCAGTTCTTGCTGAGTCTTGGAGTTCCCAGTTCAATTTTTGTCTGTATATTTTTATTTCTAATTTTTGATCCCTTGTTCTGTATTTGGTGAGGGTCTGTTGGTGTGATTCTACTGGCAGATGATTGGAGGGGAGGCGGGGAGGGGATCCAGGGGCTCCTTTATTTCCTGACCTAGGCCACAGCATGTCTAACACCAGCCCTAACCCTTGCTGTAGCTGATGAGGATCCCCAAGCATTGCCAGCAGAGAACTTCCTCCAAAGGCAGCCAGAACTCCCTTCTACCAAACTCTGCATCCTTGAGCCAATGACAACTAAGCATGCATGAGATGCCGATGTCTGTGACTCAGGGACATTGCTGCCTGCCAAACTTGGTAAAAGGGAGTTCTGGCCACCTTTGGGGAAAATCTTCAGCTGACAAACATTGGAGATCCTTATTAGCTAAAGTATTTACAGTCCATTTTCACTATTTGATGGGATTATATTCCTAGAAAACCCAATGAATACCAAAAATGCAAATACGGAACCATTGATCCTGTGGGAAAAGGGGGTTAGGTTCCTGTCTGACCCTGTTCACTGTAAAGTTTTGCTACCTAACATCATAAACTTATAATTTTGTGTACCTTTCTTGTAAAGAACAGCTTACTTATTATATTGAGCATTTATAAAGGTATTTTATACACTTTCGTTTGTAAAAGTACAGTATATACAGTCTTTTGGTGTAACAGTACTCATGCACTTGCACTACACTGCGAATAAGTGAAAATGCTGTGAATAGCGAAAATAGGTTACATTTTACTTTGTGTGAATAAGTACTGAGCATATGGATATCGAGAATGGACTGTATATTTTGAATTGGAAGGTGCTGGGGAGTGGAGAGTCAGGGGAGGGAGGATGCAGAGAGAGAATTTGGTGCCCACCTGCTTTGAGCTCAGGCCCGCCCAAAATTGGCTACTCCACTGCCTCCATCACACTTACACTGTGTTCCCAAGAATGTCTACTTGTGTGTATAAATGCATGCTATCTTATACATGTGCCTTGGTCACGCAGTGTTATAAAAGACTGTATGTCAAATATGCTTTGCACATGGAAAAAACCTTGATAAAATTACCGTCATAATGTACAGATGGCATACAGTACAGTTACTACTTTTGTCTAATTTATTGGAGCTCAGTGAAGTCAAAAGAAAAGGGATGTGTCTTGGAGCTTGAAGGAGTATTTTGAGGTTGAAAGTGTGTTCAGATTGAGGTGGAGATGCATTAAACAGAGTGGCATGAACTGAGAGGTGATAGGAAAAACATTTTTAGAGGGAGACAGAAGTAAGTCCAGCATACTGGTCATCAGGGATGGAAGTGGACGCAAGAGATTCATCAGACTTGCCATATTTTGTGTTAAATGACAATATTTATTATTTATTTATTTGGATTTTGCTCACATAAGATCTTTAAAGACTTTTTTCTTAATGTATTTGAGCTTTAGTAGGAAGGCAATGTTTGAACTAAAGTCTAAAAGAGACAAGGGAGCCAGTGGCAGTCTTTGTTCACTGGACTAATATGATTCTGTTTTTGGAGCAGGTGGTGAAGCAAGTAATAGCAGCGCTGTGGACACCCTGACGGGAAGAGTGGTGTGGGATGAGGATGGATGAGAGAAGAATTGCAGTGGTCAAGATGTAACGAGAGAACAGCTTGAAGGAGGATCTCAGCAGAGGCAAGAAAGCGAAGTATTTGAGCAATATTGTGTAGATCAGAGTGCAAGGGCCTATGTATCCAAAAACCTAAATTTAGGCAGAGGAAGAGCCATCACTGTGACTGACTTGAACCTTTAAAGAGCCTTTTTTTCTCTGCCCCCCTCCCCACCAGGCAATTTAGTACACAGCCCTTTGGCAATATCGCTTATAAAAATGTTAAAAAGAACAAGGCTAAGAACCAAACCTTGTGGCAAACCACTGGTAACACCATATTCTCACAGTGAGCCCCATTTACCACTACTCTGTAGTGCCAATTGGTCAATTTAGGGCCCATTCCAAGGGCACTCAGTTTATTTGTTGTCTATGCGGAACTGTGTCAAATGCTTTGCTAAAATCTAAGTACACAGCAATGTAGCGCTCTCCCTAGATCTAACTCTCTTGTAACCCAGTCAAAAAAATTAACCAGATTTGTCTGACAAGATTAGCATGTAGTGAAACTTCACTATTCTATATTTTAATTTACTTACCATAGAGGTCAAACTAACTGATTCTAGTTCCCAAACTTCTTACTACTTCCACTTTTATGGAGAGGGACCACATCTGCTCTTGAGTCCTCTGGGACCACTCCTGACTCTAGAGGAGCATTGAAAATGTCAGCCAGCTGAGCTGCTAGAACTTCCCTAAGTTCCTTCAGCACCCTCAGATATATGCCATCTGGCGCCTTTGCTTTGTCCACGTTTAGTTTAGACAGCTCCTCACGAACACAGCCCTCTGAAAATCATTCAGGGACTACCACCCCACCTTTCCTATTTGTGTTTGTCTTCTGTAGTCCTGCTTCTGGCCCTTCAGCTTTCTGGCCCTTCAGCTGTGAACACAGAAATATTTGTTAAGCAATTCCGCCTTATCTTTATCAGCTTCTATATATTCTTCCCCTTCACCCTTGAGCCTCACAATGCCACTTTTGCGCTTCCTCTTATTGTTAACATACCTAAAAAAAATGTCTTGTGCTTCCGTTTTTCCGTATTGACTACCTTTTTTTCTTCCATTTCCATCTTTGCTTTCCTGACTACTTTACTAGCTTCTCTTAGCTTTTCCAGATATTGTCCCGTCTTCCTCTTATTGCGATATCTTGTAGTTTATGAAAACTAACTTATTTTTTTCTTACCTTTTCAGCTACTTCTTTTGAGAATCAAAGCAGCCTTCTTTTACCCTTAATTTTACAAACCTTACAAAAAGGTTTATTTCCCTTAAAACAACTTATTTCAGTGTTGCCCATTGCATTCCTACTTCTTCCAGATGTTCCCAGCCAGCTAACTCCTCCTTGGGGTAATCCCCCATCTCAACAAAGTGTTTTTGAAGTCTAGAACCTTCATGTTTGAATAAACTCTCTCTTTACACGTCTTAACATTAAACCACACTATCTGATGATCACCAACTATAGCATCAGAGAAACACTCCCTATTCATAAGTACTAAGTCCAGTGTGGCCCTATCCCTTTTGGGTTCTATTACCAACTACTGGAGCAATTGCCCCTGTAGAGAATCCAGGATCTCCTTACTTCTAGATGACCCTGCAAAAGGAATACCCTATTCAATTTCATTAAAATTATTTATTTCCCTTTCATAGCAATGTTTTGAATGCCTTCAATTAAATATCTGTCCACTTTGGCCTGTATATTTATTGATTGATTTGGATTTTTTTGTCATTTATATCCCGCATTTTCCTAAACAATGTTTGGTAGGTTCAATGTAGCTTACAGGTACACATAATTAGAGAAATACATACTGTTTAGTGCGGTTGATGGCAATTAAGCATAATGTATTTTACAATAAATCTTATAAGTCAAAATAGAAAAAAACATGCAAATTGTTTCACAAGGTTACAGAATGATTAAATTTCAGTTTAGTGTTAAGAAAGATATACAGAAATATTCAAAGACCATATAAGATTGGATTAGTATTCATCTTTTTGTTGTAAGAACTTAAAAGAGAGGTTTTTAGTGATTTTCAGAAGCTAGTATAATCTGGGATACCTTTGATGTTTTTTGGTAGTGAATTCCACCACTTAGTACATTGATACCAAAGGTCTACTGAAAAGACCAATTTATATATAGGTTTCTTACAGTTGGGGTAGTGAAGAAGTAGGAAGTCTCTGGATACTTGGATGGAATTACAAGCAGGAAGTTCAGTCAAGGGAAGCGTGTAATCCGGTGTCCTTCCATAAATGATTTGAAAGGCAAATACACATAATTTTATAAGTTACCCTAGCTACACCAGTTTAAATACATTTTACATTCCCTCTTTCCAGATCGACCCTCAGTGTCTCTTCCTTACCTCATAAGTCCTGCAATTATGTCACTTTAATATTTAACATATAATGCCACTTCTCCTTCCTTCCTTTTTTTTCTTACCTTGTCTTTCCTGAACAGATTATAGCATGATATAACCAGGGCTTTTTTTGAGGAGGTACTTGGGGGTACTGAGTACTGGCACCTTTTCCATTGTCTGCTAAAATTGACCCATGGTCCCCAAGTTTTAATGAAAGAGCTCAGGCTCTACACACGAATTCTGCCTTGTCATAGATTCTGTGACTGGTTGCAGGGGGCCTGGCTATTGTGGGGTGGGTTCCTCAGTGATTACCCCACCTCTGAAGGGTGGTCTGGCATTTGAGTACCGGGACCTTTTTTGCTAGCAAAAATGCACTGGATATAACTATACCTCATTCATGGTTCTCCATGAGCCACATCACTGTGACTGCCACTAAATCCATTCTGAACCTTATTTCCCATACTAAAGGCATTAGTATACACTACTTTCCAGATGTCACTTTTTCCCAGTTGTGTAAATGCATTAACATTTCATTGTTTTTTGCCCCGACTCCTGAAAACTTAACCAGTACCCAAGTGTTCTAAGAATTTTTCTACCTTGGCATGCATGATAAAAAGCAGATTTACAGACATTAGCATCCAGGGTGACAAAACTTCCAATAGAGGTGGTAAGTGAAAGAATTTTTCTTTCTTTCTTCCTTCCTTCCAGGAGGACTTCATTCTTAAAAACATTTAGTTGAAGGAAATTGAGGCAAAGCTATGAAATTGCTTAACTCAAGTAAGTGAATTATGAAATTCAGCATCGCTTGTTGAATTTAAAAACAAAATACTTACTAAAGGATAGCTGATATAAAGAATAAAATGAGCTGTTGGTCAAGGTGAGGTACAGCGAGAATAACAGTAGCTAAAGATAAATGTTTAGAAATCAGTCGGGGTGTGAAACAGAGCACACTACAGACCACAAAGAAGTAATGAGCTAGGTAAGAGGGAAATCAAGAGACCAGAGGAACCCGAGAAATACCAGTTTTCAGATACAGGCAGTCTTCTACCATCTATGCAAAGCTGAAGATGTCAATTGGTTTATACAACAGCTGTCTACATGCTGTTCTTTGTAAAGAAAGTGTTTCCTTTTATAACACAATAGATAGGTCTGGTCCCTTTTGTCCTGTCAGATAATGCAAGTATGAGAGAGACTCAAGAAAGCTATTCTCCAGCTTCGTCTCTTTTTTTTTTTTATTAATCAGGTATGGCGTGAGACCGCTTAAATTGGTCACCATGGGTCGAGAACGAACATGTATATTGTGTCATATCATTTACAACTCAAAAAAGGTAAGAAATGCTTAAAAGTTGTTCTTATCAATGTTAGAGTGTGGCAAGGTTGGTTCTCTGGGCGTGTAAATCCTTGTTGCAACAAAAAGATGAAGATGCATGAGGAAAGAGTCCATTATTTGAAGGAAGCACTTCTAAAATATTCACTGCTACCAGAATGTTGCATGCATTCGCTAGAAGAGTTGACCCTGGTCTCTCTACCATGCAGAGTGACTCTTTTGCATCCCCTGCGATCATGGTTGAAACATGATTGTAGTTAGCAAAGCCTACAATTTTTTTCTGAATTTTAACAACAGTAAATAAGTGATAAAAATAACAAAATGTGTGATAAAAATGAGAATTTTCCCTTGTTCTTAAATGTTTTTGACTGCTGCCTCAGTTTTCTAAATATAATTTCACCCCTGCTACCTTTCTTTATATTTTGTATTTCATGTCAGTTAATTGACAGGACCGAAAAATGTTCGCTTGCTGTGTCTCAGGCAAGTTGATTTTTTTATCACTGTTGGTGAGACCTAGTAAACTCCTCCATTCTCCTTCCTTCCCCATTGCTTCTGAAAGGAAGCAACAGATGGGTCCCTGAGAAACATCCCCTTTCCCTTGCCACCACCAACAGGAAATAACAGAGTAGGGTTATTAGGAAATTCTCTACTGCTAAAGAGGAACCGGAGGCTTTGTTAGAAGGTCAGTAGCTCAAGGGCATGGCAAGAACTTGCTCCTGGTTCTCCCAGGTCCCATAGCTCACCCCCTTCACAGCATGTTTCCTGCTTACAGAGAAAGCATGCCAGTTGGACGAAACAGCTGCAGGGACTGGCAGGATGCTCTGCAGTATTCCTGTCCCACTGGTCCATGATACAGCAGCTGGAATGGTTAGAGGAAGGAAAACTGCAGGAATGTACAAACCATTGGGTTTCTCTCCAGTGGCTAGTGAGACTTTTTGCCTTCCCTCACTAGGGACCAAAATGGGGTGGCAAAATGCCAGTTGAGTGCTCCTGCATAATGCCACATTTTGAACTGTGGGTGCCAGTGAATATAGGAACCTGGGAAATTTACAGCTCTGTTAATAACTAGTTGTGATGAAACATCTATAGATGTTATATTTATAGATATTCAGAAGGAAACATATGTAATAGAGAAACAAGACAAAACAAATAAATACAATCGATAATACCTTTTTTAATGTGACTAACAATACATTTTATGACTAGCTTTTGAAGACAGTACCTTCAAAAATGTATTGTTAGACCAAGAAAGTATCATTTTTCTTCTTCTTTTTTTTTTGTTCTATTTGTTACTTTTAAAAGTGAACTAATACAGCTGTCATACCATTCTATCATAGTAAATGTATACATGCTTTTTGTTTTTTTTAAATAGTAATGTGATGTCATAATGGCTTAAAATTAGTACCACTGGGGAGATGTTCATTGCTGTATTGTAGATTTTCATTATCTGTAACACTGATATATAAAGTCATGAAAGCCAGATCATGTAATAGTAATTGTTTTAAATTTGGCTGGGGAGGTTACAGATTGGATCTGCTAATTTTCAAAGGGAAACTCTCTTACTTTCTTGCAGATGCATAGTATTTACTAGGATTTCAGAATTAGATCTTGTAATTACTTTCCCTGTCTCCTTTTCCACATGGCCTAAAGAATGCATTTTAATGAAATGTGCACATTTTTTGGATATGTAGGGAATGGGAGTGGTATAATTTTCAATTGGGGTAATTCAGGTACATTAATTATTACCACAGATAGAGAAGCCTTTGAAAACTGACCTCCCCATTTTATGAACAAATGTGTGATATAATGAAATTTTTGTTTCATGAATACTTGTTTCTGAGTCAGGAATGGAGGTGTAGCCTAATGCTTAGTGCAGTGGGCTGAGAACTGGAGAAACCAGAGTGCAAATTGTACTGACGGTCTTTGTGACCTTGGGCAAATTACTTCACCTTGCTTTGCCTCAGGTACAAACTTAGATTGTAATCTTTACTGTACCGCACCATGCGCAGTCCACAACTAAGAAGTTCAATTTATCGGGGGAGGGGAGAAAGGGTGGCACAGGTTAAAAAAAGGTCATGATCACTCTGCTTTGAATTTACAGTACTTGTAAGCTTGTGTAGCCCTCTGCATTTTCCAGAATGTGTTCTGATTGTGTTAGCCCTCCCCTCCCCCCGAATATTTTCAGCTCTGTAGTTCAAAGGCAATGTCTTGACAGCTGTGTAGAAAATAATATTTTCATTCTTGTACTAGCTATCAAGGCCCAGTGCACAGCTGTTGATAAAGGGTTGGCTAGCCAACACTAGCCCTTTCATTAATGGGCAACTGTGCCTTTAAAAGGAATGCCAATCATTGCTGTTAGATCACTTCCATAAACTACTAGGGTGACAGCTGCTGATGTCTTCTGCTTCTCCCTTTGTTTCTTTGCACCTCAGGAGATGAGCGAACACATGAGAAGCATGTTACATCACAGGGAACTTGAGAATCTAAAGGGCAGGTATGGCAAAGTGCACAGTGTGCCTTTAAATAGTATGATTTCCTTTTACCTCTTCACTCCACGTATATATATAAATCCAATCCTCTGTTCTACAGAGAGAGAAAAATTTCAGTGTTTCAGAAGCGCAGCAAAGGTCCTCTTTTAATTTTGAACAGGAGTGGTGGGTGAGAGTAACCTGCATTTTATCGCCCCCTTCAAAATGTGAAGCGTGTTATGCCTCTGAAGTATAAGTGCAGAACCAAAGTACTATTTCAGCATGCAGTGCTTATTGTAGATGTGCAAAAAAGGCTTCATTCCTTCTAACTTTATGAAGACAAAGAAATATTAGGCTAAAATTGGATGCAAGCTTCACAAGAGTAATTACATGTGTCACATTTCCCATTTTGGTTGCAAGTACATTCTTGAGGGAAAATAAATGTTTGAGATATTATGTTTTAAGTTATTGCCTTTATTGTCATTTCATTTTATGGTAGTAGGAGTGATTCAGAGCGCTGCTGTATTGTTCATCTTCAGGAAGACTGTTTTGTTAATAATTTTCAGAAATATTTTACCATTACAGTAAAACATTGTAAACAAAGGGCCTTGTTTACTAAGCCGTGCTGTAGGCGCGCAGACTTTTTACCGTGCACTAAAAGTTAGCATTCGCTAATGGTAGAGACACCATGGGTGTCTCTATTGTTAGCGTGTTCTAATTTTTTGTGTGTTTTAAAAAGTTAGTACGCCTACAGCATGGCTTAGTAAATAGCCTAAAGATTAAATGAAATAAAAGAAAAATTCCAGTGTTTAACCCATATTGATTGGAAAGAAGAGAATAGTATACAGGAAAAAGAGTCGAGCATTTGCAGATGATACCAAATACAATCCAACAACTGTTGCCATTAGTCTGTTATTTTATACCAAATGCCACTCCATAACTACTAGCAAACCCTAGGAACTTAGTAAGGTAAAAACATTCATTAACCCTTTTACCACTCAAAATTCTCAAGTTGGGGTGGGTCAAAAGAGCACAAACCAGTTTCCATTAAGGGTAATCAGGCATTTACGATTAAATCTTAAATAGAATGTGGCCCCAAGGGCCAACACCTGATCCTTAAACTGAAAGAAAGCTCTCCTCTTTAATTGTGTGACTCACACAATTCTGTAAACGGTTTAGTTTTCAAATCTTACTTCAGGAAAAAAGATAAGTTTTTATTCTGTTAAGATATAAATAAAGCAGTGAGGTTAACTTTGACCAATAATATCCTGAGTTTTGCTAAAAAGCTGAGAGATCAAAACAAACATCTTTAGCCATCTCATCAAACACCCCCTCAGTTTCATTGCTCAAGGGAACACTACCAATGAGATTATACAATTCAGAAAATCCCGAATTACAGAGGGTAAGAATTTCTGAGAAATATTTCCGAAGAAGCATCACAGGAGATAAAAACACATTTTAGGAAAATCAAGGAACTTCGGGTTCCTAGACCTTAGCTACATTTTTCGTTGCTTCTTGCCACTGGTGTATAAGCAGATTCTCCATAATTCTAGAGTAGAGAGGTGTGGTAGCCGTGTTAGTCCAATGCTAGTACCAATCAGGATGTCGTCACCTCTGTGGGGCAGCACTTTACAAAACCAGAACACTGTACCAGTGATTTCATGGTAAGAATCCTGAAAGGAAACTTTAAAACAATACAGGAACGTAAGACCTTTGAAGTCAGAATGACTAAATATTTTGACCACCACCAGACAGGACTTAACAAAGATCTGGGTTTTCTAGCCCATTATAAACCATAAAATTGTACTGCTTTGTCACCCTCCTATCTCCATGCATATCTCCCTGTCCCTCATCCACCCGACTCTTCCTGTCTCTCACCTATCCACTCCTCATCCTGTTAGACTGTCACTGAAATGCTTTGATGTGTTTCCTCTGTTTTTAAAGGCCCTTTGTGCTCGTTTTTTTTGTTTGGACTTTTTTTTGTACTTAGTTCCCTCTCTTTGTTACATCACTTATATATATTGTCATCTACCAACATTTGCTTATTTCCGATCTGACGAAGAAGGGCAACCTTCGAAAGCTAATCAAGAAATGTATTATGTCCAATAAAAAAGGTATCTTATTTTCTTTTCCATGTTTTATTTTGTTTTATTTGTATTGATTATCCATAATTCTAGAGAGACTTGAATGTTTCAGGTTTTATTTTTTAATTTATAGAGATCTTTATTGAACAATATGCTAAAGCCAAGCATGTATAGTTTCATAGGTCAGTAACCTAAAAACAACCAGAATAGTAGCATATTACAGGCATAAAGTTACCCACTTCCACTCCCAACTTAGCAGAAAAACAAAGAATAACAACAGAAGAACTAGGAGAGGCTTCTCTAAACCCCTCAATAATGATGACATTTTTTCAAAATGTTTCCCCTGCCCCTACAAACCCACTCCCTATCACCCCACCAAAACAACAAATAAGAGAAAGAAAAGGGAAAAAGAGGAAGGGCGGGGGGGTCTTTGTCAGTCTTTTGTCTTTTAAAACTTAGCTATATCAGAATTATAGCCCAGGATTGAAACATTCAAAATTTTTATTTGAGGCCCCATCTCAACATTAGCTTTCTCAAGATCTGAAATACGTCTTTCAACTTCTCCTATTTTGCCAATAGCCTTTTTGAGTGAACATGCGTAACTAAGACGCTCTCTTCCTCTTAAAAGCCCTTCTGTCCTAGAAACAATAGTCCAAATGTTCAAAATCATCCACGCAGATGCCCCACTCTATATGCTAAACCTAGTGGACCTACCACCTAGAAACGCCAAAAGATCGGCCCGCAAATTCCTCAATCTGAACTTCCCCAGCTGCAAAGAAATTAAATACAAACAATCATACGCCACTACTTTTTATACGCAGATCTGGAACGCATTACCCATGGCCCTGAAAAATATGGACAATCTAACCAGCTTTCGCAAATTTTTGAAGACACACCTCTTCAACAAAGCCTACGAAAGACATCCTTAATAAATCACTCCTCAAATCACTCAGGTGCATCAAAAACGCCTCTCACAACACCTTTCTAGCACCTTGCATCTAATTCATCTACTTTCAGCTTATGTATTTAATATCATGTAATGACCTTGCATCTAATTCACTTACTTTCAACTTATGTGTTTAAGATCATGTAATGACTGCATCATAACAACATTCTGTAAGCCACATTGAGCCTGCAAAAAGGTGGGATAATGTGGGGTACAAATGCAATAAATAATAATTAAGGAAACTTGACTTGGCGAGTTATCTGCAGGTTGAGAGGTACTAAGAATGTAAAGAAAAAGTCACAATAATAAGTAAAGGATGAGTCAAGAGACCTGCAGAGGAGGGAGGGTCTCCACTTTGCAAATCACTGGAGAGTTCACCAGGCCCTCTACAACAAAACTATATCCCAGATTACCAGGAAGAGCCATAGCTTTCCAGGTCAGAGTCCTCCTGCCAAAGTTTAATGAAGGTCCTGACTCTGGAGAGTGTCTGATCTATTTACTCTGTCTGGCTCTCTATCTACCTACTGAATATTTGTCCAGCCAGCTCCTCATAAACACAGTCCTCTGAAAATCATTCAGAGACTACCACCCCTCCATTCCTATTTGTGTTTGTCTTCTGTGGTCATGTTCCCAGCCCTACAGCTGTGAACACAGAACAGAAATATTTGTTAAGCAATTTCACCTTTATCAGCTTCTACATATTCCTCCTATTCACCTTTGAGTCTCACAATGTTGCTTTTGCACTTCCTCCTATCACTAACATATGTAAAAAAAAAAAAAAAAAAAAAAAGTCTTGCCCCCCCCCCCCCATTTTACCGTATTGACTATTTTTTCTTCCATTTTCATCTTTGCTTTACTAACTACCAGCTTCTCTTAGCTTTTCCAGTTATTGTTGCTTGTCTTCCTTTTTTTGCGATCTCTTGTAGTTCATGAAGGTAACCTCTTTTTCCTTACCTTTTCAGCAGCTGCTTTTGAGAATCAAAGCAGCCTTCTTTTATCCTTAATTTTGTTTACTTTCCTTACAAAAAGGTTTATTTCCCTTAATATAACTTCTTTCCGTTTTGCCCATTGCTTTCCTACTTCTTCCAGATGTTCCCATCCTTCTAACTCCTTGTTTGCTTGTATGGGCTGCAAAGGAGAAATGAATAAGAAACCCTAGTGAATCTAACAAAGAAAAGATTTTGGGGGGGTTAAAGTCACATTTTCAATGTGAATATTAGTGTTGACCTGGATAATCAAAACACCCTGCAGTTGACTAAAGTCAGATATCAAGGTACTAAGGGGCCCTTTTACAAAGGCGCAGTAATTTCAGATTTGGCGCATGCCCATAACACCGGGACGTTTTTTTTTTTTTTTTAAATATACCTACCGCACACGGCGTTTCCGGTGTTTGGCAGTTGGCACACTCCGACAGGTCACTGTGCATGTAGTGCGTGAGCCCTTACTGCTAGGTTGATGGGTGGTGGTAAGGTCCCGGGCTGAAAATGGACGTGCGCTTCAATTTTAGCACGTGTCCATTTTTTGAACCCTTAAAAAAGGCCTAGATGCGGAAAAAAATGGCCCAGCCGCGCCCAGAAGACACGCTCGCACTACAGTAGGCCACTTTTTACTTCGACTTAGTAAAAGGACCCCTAAGTTCTTCAAGAGATGCCTGGTTTGTGGTAGGAGCTCTGTAAAATGACAAGTAGAATATTTGTTTTGGACCTGCAGTGCAAATAATTATAGCCTCAATATAACGAGACATTCTGCAATACCTCTTGTGATTTAAGTATTGTACATAAAGAGATTGCAACACTTCCTCCTTGTTTTGAATGGTGGTTACAAGAATAATCATTAGATGTAGGGGGTAGCTGATTCACAATCCTGAAGCCAGGTTTCTGTAATTGTGAAAAGATCTAATTGATATTGGTTAAACAAATAGCAAATTAAAGGCCTCTTTTACTGACCTGCACTAGTGGCAAATGAGAGGAAGCTCATAGGAATTGAATGGATTTCCTCCCATTTGCTCCACCAGCAAGGCTTAGTAAAAGAGCCCCTAAATTAAGTTTATGGACCCAGCCCCTGCCTCCATTCACATTACATAGCGTGATGGTTTGGTATTAGCATAGGGCCTGATATTCAGACAGTGGCGATCGGCATTATGCTGACCGCTGCTGGTGTTATACCCGGAAATCCAATGCCAGGCCATGTCCAGGCTTGAGCATTGAATTTCTGGGTATATTTATTTATTTTACATTTGTATCCCACATTTTCCCACCTATTTGCAGGCTCAGTGTGGCTTACATAGTACCATAAAGGTGTTCACCAAGTCCGGTAGAGAAACAAATACATGGTGATGTTGTGGTCGATTAAGGTTCAGGCACAATGGGGAAAGAAGAGAGGAGAGGTTATATAGAGTCCATTACGAGCTTTGGTTTTGCTGTGTTGCAGAGTGAAGGCATTTATGTTGGGTCGGTAGGGTATGCCTTTTTGAACAGGTTGGTGTTTAGTGATTTCCTGAAGTTTAGATGGTCGTAGGTTGTTTTCACAGCTTTTGGCAGTGAGTTTTATTTATTTATTTTTTGTTACATTTGTACCCCGCGCTTTCCCACTCATGGCAGGCTCAATGCGGCGGGCCATGGAGGGTTAAGTGACTTGCCCAGAGTCATAAGGAGCTGCCTGTGCCGGGAATCGAACTCAGTTCCTCAGGACCAAAGTCCACCACCCTAACCACTAGGCCACTCCTCCACTCCACAGTTCCATAGTTGTGTGCTTAGATAGGAGAAGCTGGATGTGTAGATTGCTTTGTATTTGAGTCCTTTGCAGTTTGGGTAGTGGAGGTTTAGGTATGTTCGTGATGATCTGGTTGTGTTTCTGGTTGGTAGATCTATGAGGTATGTCATGTAGCCTGGGACTTCGCTGTAGATAATTTTGTGGACCAGGGTGCAGATTTTGAAGGTAATACGTTCTTTGATTGGGAGCCAATGCAATTTTTCTCGGAGGGGTTTGGCACTTTCGAATCGTGTTTTACCAAATACCAGCCTGGCTGCTGTGTTTTGAGTGGTCTGGAGTTTCTTTGTGAGTTGTTCATTACATCCCGCATAGATTCCGTCTGAGTACCATTGATTGTATTAGGTTATGGAATATTTCCCTTGGTAAGAAAGGTTTTACGCGTTTAAGTTTCCACATTGAGTGGAACATTTTCTTTGTTGTGGAGTTCACGTGGCTCTCAAGTGTAAGGTTGCGGTTGATTGTAACGCCGAGTATTTTCAGGCTATCTGAGATAGGAAGGGTATGGTCTGGGGTGTTTATGGTTGTGGGTTTGTATGTATTGTGTTGAGATGAGAGGATGAGGCAGTGTGTTTTTTGTCAGTGTTCAGTTTCAGTTGAAATGAGTTTGTCCATGAGTCCATAGTGTTCAGACCGAGCTTGATTTCATTGGTGATTTCTGTCAGATCATGTCTGAAGGGAATGTATATTGTGACATTGTCTGCGTAGATGAATGGGTTGAGACCTTGATTGGATAAGGACTTAGCCAGCGGGATCATCATTATGTTGAAAAGTATTAGTGATAGTGGTGATCCTTGAGGTACTCCGCAGTCTGATATGTTTGAATTTGATTTCACTTGGTATGTTCTGATGGTTAGAAAACCCTTGATCCAGCTGAGTATATTTCCACCAATCCCGATGTAGTCTAGGAGTCTTAGTAATATATAGTGGTTTACCATGTCGAATGCGCTCGACATGTCGAATTGGAGGAGAAGTATGTTTTTACCTTTAGCTATTTCCTGCTTGAATTTGGCCAGGAGAGTGACTAGCACAGTTTCGGTACTATGGAGGAGGCGAAATCCTGATTGTGGTTCATGTAGTATTGAGAACTTGTCCATGTAATCAGTAAGCTGTTTGTCACCATGCTCTCCATCAGTTTGACTGCTAGTGGGATAGATGCAACTGGCCGGTAGTTGGCGAGCTTGTTTGTTTTTTTCATGTTGTCTTTTGGAGTTGGGGTGAGTAGGATGTTACCATATTCCTCAGGGAAGAGACCTTGTTGGAGCATGTAGTTTAGGTGGGATGTGAGGTCTGCTATGAAGGGGTCAGGAGCGGATTTAAGTAGATGGCTGGGGCAGGTGTCCAGTTTGCAGTGGGTATTGAAGAACCTATGAGTCACATGGGTAACTGATTCAGTGGTGAGGAGAGCAAAGTTTAACCAGGGTCGGTCTGCTGGATATTCTCCAGAGGTTGGGTCCAAGCCATTGATGAAGGTGTTGTGCTGAGGAGCCAGCAAAAACATAGCAGGTTAAGTGTAATATTCAGCACTCAATTGGCTATGAAGAACTGCATAAAAATAGGACTGCGTTTTATGCGGTTCTATTTATGCAGTTATCTTAGCTGATTAAGAGCTGAATATTGGCACGTATCCGGCCAACTCTGCCCCAGAACTCCCACAAAACCAGTTTTTGCTTGGGTGCTAAAGTGGCATTTTCAGCGGTACTATTGGGTTAAGTGCCACTGAAAATGCCCAGTTGACCTCAGACAGACATTTTAAACGGCCAGGAACCTCTCCTGGCCATTTAAATAATTTTGAATATTGTGCCCCCACCTTTTAGCTTTTGCCACATAATAGAGGACGAGAAGCTAGTGTTTTACTAAGTATGGAACCTTCCTTACATTTGTGGTAATTTTAAGACTGCTTCGTGATGCAGGGGTAAAACGCTTACATACAGCTGTTAATATTCTATGTACTGAAATGCATTTTTGTAGATAAGCTGCCTACAACAGAATGTAACAAGCCTCATTCTAACCAAATAAAGTAGGTTAGGGTTGAGGCACCCTCCCTTTGCTCACAACCAATTCAGAGTCTTTGAATTCCAGTCTAGGGTCTCAGCTGTCATGGCTTGGGTTACACACTTGTGATTGGTTGTTGTCTGCCTCCCCCTCTGGAGCTTTCACAGAGTGTGCTAGAAGCAGAGAATAAATGTAGAAACTGTCTCTGGGTGGGTGCAGAGCATCTGGCACCATGGATGTGCTTCAGAGCAGCTCCTGCTAGCTCTGCAAGCGTCTGCCTCAGCCTCCTTTTCTTCCTCTCTGCTATGTTTCCTCTGCAGGCAAGATTTTAAGTACAACAATTTAAGAAGAATCCCCCCTTTTAAGAAAGAAATATTTGCAAGAAATTTGCCTCTTAATTGTTGGAAAAAAATCTGTCAAGTTATGCTGTCTGATATTATTGAAAGTGACAAGAAACTTAATTCTTGTTTGAAATTTCTGTTCACTTCTAAAGATAAAACCATAGTCAGAATCACTTTGGTAGCTGTTAGTGTGCCTAGCAGCATTTCAGTACACTGGTGAAAGGAGACCACTTCCTACGGAGGAAACACAGTACGGTTGTCTTTTTTTTTTTTTTTTTTTTTCTTTCTTTTAAATGTACCTGCCATGCCACTGGGAAGAATTGAGTGTCCACCCTCTGCCTCTTTGCCTAGGGACAGCAACCATGAGTGCAGAGTGTGCAGGGTAACGGTAGTGGGCCTCTCTGCTTATGCCAAACATATCTCCAGTCAGCTTCACAAAGACAACGCTGATGCCCACGACAGAGTCCTGGAGGAGGGAAAAGAGGAGGCTGATGAAGAATATTTTGACAAAGAGCTGATACAATTGATAAATCAACGAAAGCAACAAAGTTGGTGAGTTGTTACTCCATTACTCTGAGGAGGGGAGGATGGTACGTATGCATACGAGAGGGTAGTGTCACTCATTTATTGTACATGCATTACCAAACTGAAATGTTTACCTGCCTGTGGCTTGCTGCTCCTGTCTACTCAGTTTACTGATGGAAAATAACTTTTGTGTTTACTTGATGATTTCACTGTGAAGAAATGATAGAAATGAATCAGGTCCATCAATTTTTAAACAGCTTGTTTTTTTTTGATGGTGTAAAAAAATCAGTTTGACAATATTTTGGATTCTCTCTTATCCATAAATAATCCCACAAAGAATTTGTAAATCTGTTAGCTATATATATTTGCTCTGCTTTTATAAGAACTTGTGACCCAGGATGTTTCTTAAACCTAACAGAAACATATCTGCCATAGTAATCAGGGTTGGGAGTGTATAGAATTCCTCTTTGACACCTTCATTTCCTGATCCTGACCATAATTTCCTTTGCAAGACTGAATTTTGCTTAACAACAGCCTCCTTCTCATCCTCCTCCTGGGCTTCCAACTTAAATGCATAGGGTTGGGGATGTATAGAATTCCTGCTTGGAGAATGGATGGATCAAACACCTGAGATGGGAGGAGATATTAAGCTGGCAGCCTAGGATGTAAACAATACTTCTAGAGCAGTATTGATGTAAATTGGATGATTTCTATGAGGAAATGAAGTCCCCCAAAGAACCATCGTATGATTGATGAACTGACGATATCCACCAAAGGGAGAACATATCCTGAGCTTTGTCTTTTTTTTTTCTTTGCAGAACTATCTTCTTTCACTTAGGAAAAAAAAATGTTATACCAAATCAGAAGGCCTACAGAAGAATTAGCAGGCCATCAAAAATAGATATAGGTTAAAAACAAATTTATCGTTATTGATGTACTTAAGAAATAGAGGTTCCATAGTCAGCCAAAACCAGGGAGTACTAGGAACCTCATTGGACATTTTGCTTCCATTTTGTTATAGGGAAAGGAGAGCTTATGCTTAATTCCAGTTGCTTGAGTGTGTCTCCTTTTGTATGTTTAGATGGCTTTCAGTTTCTCGTTGCATTCCTTGCAGTATAGAGCTTCATAAACTTATATATTGCAGTGTCAAGTGTAGTGATTGGGGGGAGGAGGAACTGGACAATTCAAGTGAGTGCTTGTGGTATAAGGGATGAGGAGGTCATATTTGGGTGGTGGTGGGGTGTTACCTCCCATCCCTCTCCAAAAAATGACTGCATCAGTGTTTTCATGTTGATTCTTCTTGGCTGTAGCAGGAGAGTAAGCCTGGGGCTAGGGTAAACCTGAATTTGGTTTGGAATTACTGGCCTGATAGCATTTGAGGGGCAGTAGTGACATTTGCACTGGAGGGGAGGGTGAAGGAAGGCAGATGCATACTGCCAGTGCTGTGGTAAACGGTGACAGGGTTTTGTTTTATTTTGTTTGGACGACTCCTGTCACCAAAATAAGGTGTCTGTTTGAAAAGAAGGGTCTGAGAAACTTTTTCAGGCCCCACAGTTAGCACAAGAATCTGGAACCCAAATGGTCATCTTATATATCCTTCTCTGGTCTTTTGCTGGAGTATTCTGAAAATGGTACTGGAGACCATTTTAATATGTGTTTATATCCATGGAATCTCAGAAAGTCAAAATAAACTGGATTACAATACGCAATTTTGCTAAAATTAAGGCAATAGAATTTCTCCTTGAACAATTATACTGGTGTACGTCTTCCAGCACAGTTCTCCCAGTTCAAAAAAAATAATCCCCTCAAAACCATTATCCCTGTTAAACATTTTCAGTGTTAGAACATAAGCATAAGCATACTGGGTCAGACCAATGGTCCATCTAGCCCAGTATCCTGTTTCCAACCAGGTCACAAGTGCCTTGCAGAAATCCAAATTGTGACAACATTCCATGCTACCAATCCCAGGGCAAGCGTTAGCTTCCCCATGTCTGTCTCAATAGCAGATTATGGACTTTTCCTCCAGGAGCTTGTCCAAACCTTTTTTTTAAACCCAGATACGTTAACCACTGTTTCTACATCCTCTGGCAAAGAGTTCCAGAGTTAACTATTCGTTGAGTGAAAAAATATTTCCTCCTATTTTGTTATTTATATGTAACTTCCTTGAGTATCCCCTAGTCTTTGTACTTTTGGAACGAATAAAAAAATCGATTCACTTCTACTCATTCTAATCCACTCATGATTTTGTAGACCTCAATCATATCTCCCCTCATCTGTCTCTTTTCCAAACTGAAGAGCCCTAACCTCTTTAGCCTTTCTTCATATGAGAGGAATTCCATCCCCTTTATCATTTTGGTCGCTCTTCTTTGAACCTTTTCTAATTCCACTATTTCTTTTTTGAGATATGGCAAGCAGAACTGAATGCAATACTCAAGGTGAGGTTGCACTATGGAGCAATACAGAGGCATTATATTATTGTTGGTCTTATTTACCATCCCTTTCCTAATAATTCTTAGCATCCTGTTTGCTTTGTTGGCTGCTGCCGCCGCACACTGAGCAGAAGATTTCAGTGTATTATCTGCAAGGACACCTAGATCTTTTTCTTGGGTGCTGACCCCTAAGGTGGACCCTAGCATCAGATAACTATGGTTCGGATTATTCTTTCCAATGTGCATCACTTTACATTTGTCCACATTACATTTCATCTGCCATTTGGATGCCCAGTCTTCCAGTTTCTTAAGGTCTTCCTGCAATGTTTCACAGTCCACATGCATTTAACAACCTTGAATAGTTTTGTATCATCTGCAAATTTAATCAACTCACTTGTTGTTCCAATCTCCATATAATTTATAAATATGTTAAATAGTAGATCTATCCTCTCCAAGAGTAAGTAATATGCTTCTTACTAAAGCTCTTGACATCATCTTCATTCCCCAATTCTTTTGAAGAAGTTTTACAAGATTAGATCAGGTAGCTTGATATAATTTACTTTGTAACAGTGTTCTTAAGGATTTTTAAAGATTTGCTGAACAGCAGCTTCCTCCTCCTCCTCGGCTTCCGACTCAAAGTGAACTAGCATCTGCTGTTGCAGTTTCATGGAGTTTTTTTCTCTGGCATCAACCATGGCCATTGCAATGATAATCCTTGGTCAGAGGCAGAGACTATAGAATGTGTTCATTTCTACACACATGCACTTCAAGCCTGACCTTGCACTTAGAGGGTGACCAAAACCGAATCAGCAGCTGAAATTTGCTGCTCAGTTTTGGCCAAAGCTGAAACCAAAAATGGCACAGCAGCCCCCTACTCTCCCTCAGCAGACAGAGCGAGTCCTGCTGGGCTGACCACCTCCCAAATACGCTCCCTGGGCCTACCTTTAAATTCCCTGTTAGTCCAGTGGCCTGTTCAAAAGGATTGATCCTTTAACTCCTGCCTTCTCCGGTTCCTCAGTCAAAATTGCTGTCGAGACTGCTGTGGGAGGTCCCAGAAGCCATTTTGACTGAGGAATCAACATGGGTAGGAGCAACTCGAGATCCTTCTGCCTGGAAGAGGCCATTGGTCCACCAGGGCATTTAAAGGTTAGGCCTGGGGAGGGCCTTCAGGTAGTGAGAGTGTAGAGAGGTTGTGATTGGGGGTTGCTGGTCCAGCTTGGCAATGGTAGGGGGGTGGTGGCAGGCAGAGAGTGGTCACTGGTGGGGGGGGGGGGAGTTCAGTTTCATACAAAAATGCAGAGGAATGACTGAACCCAAATTTGGGACCACTTTTGGTGTTGAAACAGAGACTGAAATTAGGTCAGCCTCTACTTCCAATGTTATGAGATGGCCTGAAAGCCCTCCTTACACATTGTTGTGAATGCTGCGTCCACCATACTAATGGTCAAGCAGCAGAAGCTAGACATGGGAACTGAACATGAGTCGCTCATACATTACTGTTGAGGTATCAAGCTTTTTCCACCAAAGATAATTTTAAAATGTGTTTATTCTAGCTATTGGTAAGAGAAGCTTTACCGGATTTAGGATGTACCAAGAGCAAAGTACCTACTAGTTTGTAAATAGCCTATTAATGCTTACTGAAATATTTTGTATTTGCAGGCAAGAAGAAGCTGGCAGAACAAACAATGAAACAGAGCCTCATGACAAGAGACTCCAAAGTAGAAAGGAAGATCGAAGTACTTTTCTAGATAGAGGCAGCTATGATCAGTCAACTTGGCATCATCATGGCCCACTACAAAGAGACTGGAAATGGGAAAATGAGGGCTTTAACAAATACAGACAAGGTAACTTTCCACAGCCTGCTGGAATGTCTATTCAAAATGGACATCTTAGTGGTCCTAAGGGTCAAACTGGATGGCACACAAATGGCCCTGGATGTTCAGCAAATCAACACAAGACCAATAGTAATTCTGGAGGTATTTGGCATTCAAATGGAGGTGGATCATCTCGTTGGCATCAAGGTGGCACAGGAAGAAATCCCAACTGGCATCATGAAGGATCTGGGGTTTTCCCTACTTGGCAATCCAACAACTGTGGTAAAAACTGGAATTTGAATTCTAATCCGCATGGTGGAAATGGGTGGAATTTTGACAGATCTTCCAATGGATTTCCACCTGGAAGAAACAGAGGTTTAAATCCTCCTTTTTCGGAAGATATGGCTTTTGGGTGGAACCCAAACCGAAAACCAAAGAATAACAACCTTAAGGGATATGCATGGGAATGGCAGGATAATAGCAGTACCAGCACTGTTTCACCATATGGAGATCTAGCATTGAATCGGAGCAAGAAACCTCATTGTGCAATAGATTTCACTAGTGATATGTTTCCACCTTCAGGCGCTCTTGATTTTCATATGCCTCGGAAGCTAGACAACAAAATGTCCAAATGCAGTGGGAAGAGTTCAAGCCCTTCCAGGGACAAATATCGCTGGACTCCATATCCCTTTCAGAGAACCGCTGAATCCCAGTCAGGCGCTAAAGAAACTGTTCCACAAGGTTCTGAGAAAAATCAATCTTCTGCACTGACAAGAGGTGGTGATCAAAAACCAGGTAATACAGAAGTTTTCCCCAAGCAGAAGTTGAAGGAAAACCATATTTCTGCATCTGTTGATGCCAGCTCCAATCTTGATTTCACTACCTCTGATAAAGTAGCCTCAGACTGCTCAATTGGACAAAAGCCTGACCAAGATGCCAGCAAAATTAATAGGATGCCATTAATTAAGTCAAATTTGTTAAGTATTTCCGATATAAAGTCCTGTTCTTCAAAGCAAGACCCCAAATATCTTTTAAAGAATGTTAAACGTCCGTCTTCATCACCTGGAGCTGGTCAGAACAACCTGAATGCATTAGATTTAGATACTAAGCAGTCCAATTCTTACAATGATAAACTGCATAGTGCTAATTTTCAAAGTCCGAAAGAGCCTGTGGAGAGCCTTACTGAAGTGCTCAAGAAAGCCAAAGAAATGCTTCAGTGCAGTCAGCATTTGCATAGTCATCATCTAAACTGTCATGCAAGTAATAAACTTTTGCAGAGGGACAGTAGCATGGATGAACTACTTATAGATTCTGCAAAGGATAACGAGCAGAAAATTAATACTTTTGATAATGTGAGTGAGGGTGAACTTGCCAGTGGTGAAAATAATGGAGCAGTTGCTGAAAATCTAGGCCCTCATAGTAATGAGTTTTCATCCAGTAAAAGCCTGCAGTCTGAGCACAGCATGAAAAATGATGAAAACATGACAGGAGCACCAGATCAGGTCCCCAACAATTCAGACATTGTTTTATCTCTCCGAAAAAGTTCTACATCATCTCTGACAAGTGCTCACTGTAGTCCTGAAACAAACTTTAAGGCTTCCCAGGAAGAATGCAATGAAGATTCTCTCACACTGCAGGTTAATCTTGAAGCAGTAGGCTTTGAGAACAGTGGTTCTGACCATGAGCTTCAAAAAGAAGGTGGCCAGTCATCAGGATGTCGTCTGCATGAGCTAGGTAAGCTTCGTCTTCCAGCTTCTCTCCAGAGAGACTTGACTCGACACATTGGTTCAAAGAGTAAAGCTGGTGCCCAGCTGCCTGAGCCCAATCTCAACATTGCTCGCCGCATCAGAAATGTCAATTGCTACCGTAAAAATGAAATAGACAGAGAGTCTGGCCTGAAACCAACCCTGAGGCAAATTCTGAATGCATCACGGAGAAATGTAAATTGGGAGCAAGTTATCCAGCAGGTAACCAAGAAGAAACAGGAACTGGGCAAGGGTTTACCAAGGTTTGTATGTACTTTATAATATTTTAATCTTTAATGTTGTATGCTAACACAGTTAAGGGGCTGTGCCAGGAGTGATCTGCTTTTCTTTGTGGTATTGACTAAAAATTGGGATGTGAGGATTTCTTTCTGATTTTAAAATATGCATTATGCATTTATTACCACAAGCATAATTTGTTATTGCTATCCAAATTAACAAAATATAATTTGGGAAAAATCAGCGAAAAACTAATCACCTGAGTCTTCTGGAGTCTTAATAAAATTCACTGTGGTTTTCCCAAGTTCTGCTTTTTTGTAATTCAGAACCACAATAATAGAAAACACTGTATCCTGTCCCAAAAAAATACAGTAGTGTTGTGGATCATAGACAGTTTTTATAACTGGGATCTCAAATTGGGATTTGGTTTGGACATTTCTAGTCTCTAAATGCTAATTTCTAATGGTGTTGGCGAGTCTATGAATGAACTGTAGGAAGTCCATTTTCCTGTGTAACCACCTGATTTTTATGTAGCCTTTTTGTTATTTTTGCCACTTACCAAGAGACAGTTTACACTGTTGTGTGCTTAAGCTGGTATTTTACACATAAGTTAATTGTGCTTTGGGAACTTAAAGCTTGGGGTTTAAAGGAGGAATTGTAGGTTAGTGATAGGCAAAATAAAAATATAAAAAGCAACTTTTATCAACTAATCTCCATAGTCTTTTCCATTTAGTTCTAAAAACTTTGTACCACAGCATTAACAGATAGAATCTAGCAGGCACTGCAGGATCTAGTTTAGTGGGTACCAATGATATAGGAAAATGTGGGAGAGATGTTCTGGAAGCCAAATTTAAGCTCTTAGGGTAGCATAGGCTCTGAAATGCTACCCGTTCCACATGCAGGGCCCAAGAGACAGGCAGATCTCCGGAGTCTCAAAGCATGGATGAGACGATGTTGCAGGGAGGAGGGTTTTAGATTTGTTAGGAACTGGGCAACATTCTGGGAAGTGGGGAGACTATTCCGAAAGGATAGGCTCTACCTTAACCAGGGTGGGACCAGGCTGCTGGCATTTAAAAAGGAGATAGATAGCTTTTAAACTAGAAACGGGGGGAAGGCCGACAGTCGCTCAAAAGCGCATGGTTCAGGATAAGGTATCTTTCAAAGATATCACCAAAACAGGGAAGATAGGGTATCCTGATAATGAGGTTGCAAAAGAGACCGTAGTAGATCAGGTGTCTTTAAATAAAAATAAAAATTAGACAAAAGATTGCAAATTAATACTGTCAAGTACTAAGCATGATGTAAATAGGAACAACAAACATAATTTGAAATGTCTATATGCGAATGCCAGGAGCTTAAGAAATAAGAAGGGAGAGTTAGAATATATTGCACTAAATGAAAGATTAGATATAATAGGCATCTCTGAGACCTGGTGGAAAGAGGATAACCAGTGGGACACTGTCATACCTGGGTACAAATTATATCGTAGTGATAGGGTGGATCGAATTGGTGGAGGGGTAGCATTGTATTTTAACGAGAGCCTTGAATCAAATAGATTTGAAAATTCTGCAGGAAACAAAACACTTCTTGGAATCACTGTGCATTGAAATTCCATGTGTAAAAGGGAAAAGGATAGTGATAGGAGTGTGCTATTGTCCGCCTGGCCAGGATGAACAGACAGATGCAGAAATGTTAAAGGAAATTAGGGACACAAGCAGGGCAACACAATAATAATAGGTGATTTCAATTACCTCAATATTGACTGGGTAAATGTAACACCAGAGCATGCTAGAGAGGTAAAATTCCTTTGATGAAGTCAAGGACAGCTTTATGGAGCAGCTGGTACAGGAGCCGACGAGTGAAGGAAAAATTCTAGACCTAGTCCTTAGTGGAGCGCATGATCTGGTGCGGGAGGTAATGGTGCTGGGGCCGCTTGATAACAGTGATCATAATATGATCGGATTTGATATTAGCTTTGAAGTAAGTATACATAGGAAATCAAATACGTTAGGAGACTATGATAAAATGAGAAGAATGGTGAAAAAAAACCCATAGAGGATCGGCTGTGAGGGTCAAAAATTTACATCAGGTGTGGATGCTGTTCAAAAACACCATCCTGGAAGCCCAGGCCAAATATATTCCGCGTATTAAAAAAGGAGGACGGAAGACTAAACGACGGCTGGCGTGGTTAAAAAGTGAGGTGAAGGAAGCTATTAGAGGGAAAAGAAAATCCTTCAGAAAATGGAAGAAGGAACCAACTGAAAATAATAAGAAACAGCATAAGGAATGTCAAGTCAAATGCAAAGCGTTGATAAGGAAGGCTAAGAGGGACTTCGAAAAAAAGATTGCGCTGGAGGCAAAAACACATAGTAAAAATTTTTTTTAGGTATATTAAAAGCAAGACGCCGGCAAAAGAATCGGTTAGACCGCTAGATGACTGAGGAGTAAAAGGGGTGATCAGGGAAGACAAAGCCGTAGCAGAGAGATTAAATGAATTCTTTGCTTCAGTCTTCATAGAGGAAGATTTGGGTGGGATACCGGTGCCAGAAATGTTATTCAAAGCTGACGAGTCGGAGAAACTTAATGAATTCTCTGTAAACCTGGAGGATGTAATGGGGCAGTTCTGCAAACTGAAGAGTAGCAGATCTCCTGGACCGGATGGTATTTATCCCAGAGTACTGATAGAACTGAAAAATGAGCTTGCGGAGCTATTGTTAGTAATATGTAATTTATCCTTAAAATCAAGTGTGGTACCGGAAGATTGGAGGGTGGCCAATGTAACGATTTTTTAAAAAAGTTTCCAGAGGAGATCCGGGAAATTATAGACCGGTGAGTCTGACGTCCGTGCCGGGCAAAATGGTAGAGACTATTATTAAGAACAAAATTACAGAGCATATTCAAAAGCATGGATTAATGAGAAAGTCAACATGGATTTAGTGAAGGGAAATCTTGCCTCACCAATCTACTACATTTCTTTGAAGGGGTGAACAAACATGTGGATAAAGGTCAGTCGGTTAATATTGTGTATCTGAATTTTCAGAAGGCATTTGACAAAATACCACATGAAAGACTCCATAGGAAATTGGAGAGTCATGGGATAGGAGGTAGTGTTCTATTATGGATTAAAAACTGGTTAAAAGATAGAAAACAGAGAGTAGGGTTAAATGATCCCTATTCTCAATGGAGAAGGGTAGTTAGTGGGGTTCCCCAGGGGTGTGTGCTGGGACCGCTGCTTTTTAACATATTTATAAATGACCTAGAGATGAGAGTAACTAGCGAGGTAATTAAATTTGCTGATGACACAAAGTTATTCCAAGTTGTTAAATCGTGGGAGGATTGTGAAAAATTACAAGAGGACCTTATGAGACTGGGAGACTGGGCGTCTAAGTGGCAGATGACGTTTAATGTGAGCAAGTGTAAATTGATGGCATGTGGGAAAGAGGAACCCGAATTATAGTTATGTCATGCAAGGTTCCACATTAGGAGTCACGGACCAAGAAAGGGATCTAGGCGTCGTAGTTGATGATATGTTGAAACCTTCTGCTCAGTGCTCCTGTGGCTAAGAAAGCAAATAGAATGTTAGGTATTATTAGGAAAGGAATGGAAAACAAAAATGAGGATGTTATAATGCCTTTGTATCGCTCCATGGTGCGACCGCACCTCGAATATTGTGTTCAATTTTGGTCGCCGCATGTCAAAAAAGAAATAGTGGAATTAGAAAAGGTGCAGAGAAGGACGACGAAAATAATAAAGGGGATGGGACGACTTCCCTATGAGGAAAGGCCAAAGTGGCTAGGGCTCTTCAGCTTGGAGAAAAGGCAGCTGAGGGGAGATATGATAGAGGTCTATAAAATAATGAGTGGAGTTGAACGGGTAGATGTGAAGCGTCTGTTTATGCTTTCCAAAAAATACTAGGACCTAGGGGGCATGCGATGAAGCTACAATGTAGTAAATTTAAAACAAATTGGAGAAACTTTTTCTTCATTCAACGTGTAATTAAACTCTGGAATTCGTTGCCAGAGAATGTGGTAACGGCGGTTAGCTTAGCGGAGTTTAAAAAAGGTTTGGACGGCTTCCTAAAGAAAAAGTCCATAGACCATTATTAAATGGACTAGGGGAAAATCCACTATTTCTGGGATAAGCAGTATAAAATGTTTTGTACTTTCTCCGAGGACAAGCAGGCTGCTTGTTCTCACGACTGGGTGACGTCCGCGGCAGCCCCCACCAACCGGAAAAAAGCTTCGCGGGACGGTCGGCACGCAGGGCACGCCCACCGCGCATGCGCGGCCGTCTTCCCGCCCGTGCGCGACCGCTCCCGCCAGTTACTTTTTTTCCGCGACTGGAGAGAGTTGTGCAATTGCCTCTCTCTCTGTTCAGCCGCCGGATTTTTCGACCGCGTTTACGCGGATCGTCGCTTTTGAATTCCCGTTCGGTTTCCTTTTTCTTTTCTTTTGTATTGTTGGAAAAAAAAAAAAAAAAAGGGATTTCGCGCGTGTGGAGCACGCGCTCCCCTTTTCCCTCGCTTCTAGCGGGGACGCCACGTTGCGGCCTAGTGGCCGCTCGGTCGGTTTGTTTTTTCGTGGTGTGATTTTAGCCACCATTGCCGACTTTGACTTCGCCGACGCGATTTTTCCGTCGATGTCCTCGAAGGTCCCGAGTGGATTTAAAAAGTGTGGTCGCTGCGGCCGGCCGATCTCGCAGACCGACACCCACGCTTGGTGCCTCCAGTGCCTCGGGCCGGAGCACAATCTCAAGTCGTGTGCTTTGTGTCTCGGTCTCCGGAAACGGACTCAGGTTGCGAGGCAAGTTCTACGGGACCGTCTTTTTGGAACTTGCGCCGGCCCCTCGACGTCGACCTCGACGGCATCGGTATCGAAGGCCGGTTCTTCGGTACCGGTATCGATGCCCGAGACATCGGCACCGATGGCAGCGACCCCAGGAGAACAGGTCCCGTCGGCCCGCCGGTCCGCCGGTGAGAGTGGGGTTGAGAGGCCGCGTGGGCAGTCGGCCCCGGTCACTCCCTCAGCTCGTGAGCCACGGGACCGAACCCTGTCGGACCCGGTACCTCGAGACCGAGGGGGATCGACCTCCTCCTCCTCCATGCCCTCCGGCGCCGGTGACGTGCACCGGAAAAAGGACAAAAAGCGCCGTCACCGGGAGCCCTCGGTGCACCCTGAAGAGGAGTCGACGCCGAAGCGTCATCGCAGAGAGGAGAGATCTCCGTCGGTGGTGGAGGTACCGACGCGTCGGGGTTCCGGCACCTCGGTGCCGTCTCCTGGCCCCCAGCAGCTTCTGGCACCGACACCCTTACCGGCCCCACCGCCTTTCCCGGCAGCGGGCCTGGACGAGTGCCTCAGAGCCATCCTTCCGGGGATCCTGGAAGGGCTGATGCGCCAGGCTGCTCGCCGGCGCCACCGGTCTCGACCGCCACGCAGGTGGAGTCCCCGTCGACGTCGATGGAGGGAGCTCCGTCCCCGCCGGCGCGGGAGTCCACCGCTCGACGACACCGAGACCTCGGTGCCTCGACGTCGAGCCGGGCCCGGTACCGGACTCAGCTACATGAGCTAATGTCCGATACCGAGGATGAGGACTCGTGGGGGGAAGAGGAGGACCCGAGATATTTCTCCTCAGAGGAGTCTACGGGCCTTCCCTCGGACCCCACGCCGTCACCGGAGAGAAAACTCTCCCCTCCTGAGAGTCTCTCCTTTGCCTCCTTTGTGCGGGATATGTCTATCAGCATTCCCTTCCCCTTGGTCTCTGTGGAAGAGCCGAGGGCCGAGATGCTCGAGGTCCTCGACTATCCATCACCACCTAGAGAGTCCTCCACGGTACCGCTGCACAATGTCCTGAAGGAGACGCTGCTTCGGAACTGGGTGCGACCATTAACTAACCCCACCATTCCCAAGAAAGCAGAGTCCCAGTACAGGATCCACTCTGACCCAGAGCTCATGCGGCCCCAGTTGCCCCATGACTCAGCGGTCGTGGATTCTGCTCTCAAGAGGGCACGGAGTTCGAGGGATACCGCCTCGGCGCCCCCGGGGCGGGAGTCTCGCACTCTGGACTCGTTTGGGAGGAAGGCCTACCAATCCTCCATGCTCGTGACCCGCATCCAATCCTACCTGCTCTATATGAGCATCCACATGCGGACCAATGTGCAACAGCTGGCGGACCTGGTCGATAAGCTCCCGCCGGAGCAGTCCAGGCCATATCAGGAGGTGGTCAGGCAGCTGAAGGCGTGCAGAAAGTTCCTGTCCAGGGGGATTTTTGACACCTGTGACGTGGCATCTCGTGCTGCGGCCCAAGGTATAGTGATGCGCAGGCTCTCATGGCTGCGTGCCTCTGACCTGGACAACCGCACCCAGCAGAGACTGGCTGACGTCCCTTGCCGGGGGGATAACATTTTTGGTGAGAAGGTCGAGCAGATGGTTGACCAACTGCATCAGCGGGAAACCGCTCTCGACAAGCTCTCCCACCGGGCGCCTTCAGCACCCGCCCCCACGGGCGGGCGTTTTTCCCGGGCCCGGCAGGCTGCACCCTATTCTTTTGCGAAGCGTAGGTACAACCAGCCGGCCCGAAGGCCTCGTCAGGCACAGGGACAGCCCCAGCGCGCTCGTTCCCGTCAACAGCGTGCGCCTAAGCAGCCCCCTGCGCCTCCACAGCAAAAGCTGGGGACGGGCTTTTGACTGGATCCACGGGAACATAGCCGCCCTACAAGTGTCCGTACCGGACGACCTGCCGGTAGGAGGGAGGTTAAAATTCTTTCACCAAAGGTGGCCTCTCATAACCTCCGACCGGTGGGTTCTCCAAATAGTGCGGTGCGGATACGCCCTGAATTTGGCCTCCCTGCCTCCAAATTGTCCTCCGGGAGCTCAGTCTTTCAGCTCCCATCACAAGCAGGTACTTGCAGAGGAACTCTCTGCCCTTCTCAGCGCCAATGCGGTCGAGCCCGTACCACCCGGGCAGGAAGGGCAGGGATTCTATTCCAGGTACTTCCTTGTGGAAAAGAAAACAGGGGGGATGCGTCCCATCCTAGACCTGAGAGGCCTGAACAAATTCCTGGTCAAAGAAAAGTTCAGGATGCTTTCCTTGGGCACCCTTCTGCCAATGATTCAGAAAAACGACTGGCTATGTTCCCTGGATTTAAAGGATGCATACACTCACATCCCGATACTGCCAGCTCACAGACAGTATCTCAGATTCCGCCTGGGCGCACGGCACTTTCAGTATTGTGTGCTGCCCTTTGGGCTCGCCTCTGCCCCACGAGTGTTTACAAAGTGCCTCGTGGTGGTAGCGGCCTACCTGCGCAAGCTGGGAGTGCACGTGTTCCCATATCTCGACGATTGGCTGGTCAAGAACACCTCGGAGGCAGGAGCCCTCCGGTCCATGCAGTGCACTATTCAACTTATGGAGCTGCTGGGGTTTGTGATAAATTACCCAAAGTCCCATCTCCAGCCAACTCAGTCTCTGGAATTCATAGGAGCGCTGCTGACTTCCCAGACGGCTCAGGCCTACCTTCCCGAAGCGAGGGCCACCAATCTCTTGGCCCTGGCTTCGCAGACCAGAGCGTCTCAGCAGATCACGGCTCGGCAGATGTTGAGACTTCTGGGTCATATGGCCTCCACGGTTCATGTGACTCCCATGGCTCGTCTTCACATGAGATCTGCTCAATGGACCCTAGCTTCCCAGTGGTTCCAAGCCACCGGGAATCTAGAGGATGTCATCCGCCTCTCCACCAGTTGCCGCACTTCACTGCTCTGGTGGACCATACGGACCAATTTGACCCTGGGACGTCCATTCCAAATTCCGCAGCCCACGAAAGTGCTGACAACGGATGCATCTCGCCTGGGGTGGGGAGCCCATGTCGATGGGCTTCACACCCAGGGTATGTGGTCCCTCCAGGAAAAGGATCTGCAGATCAACCTCCTGGAGCTCCGAGCGATCTGGAACGCACTGAAGGCTTTCAGAGATCGGCTGTCCTGCCAAATTATCCAAATTCGGACAGACAATCAGGTTGCAATGTATTACGTCAACAAGCAGGGGGGCACCGGATCTCGCCCCCTGTGTCAGGAAGCCGTCGGGATGTGGCGCTGGGCATGCCGGCACAGCATGCTTCTCCAAGCCACGTACCTGGCAGGCGTAAACAACAGTCTGGCCGACAGACTGAGCAGAGTCATGCAACCGCACGAGTGGTCGCTCCATTCCAGAGTGGTACGCAAGATCTTCCGAGAGTGGGGCACCCCCTCGGTGGATCTTTTCGCCTCTCAGACCAACCACAAGCTGCCTCTGTTCTGTTCCAGACTTCAGACACACGGCAGGCTAGCGTCAGATGCCTTTCTCCTTCATTGGGGGACCGGCCTCCTGTATGCTTATCCTCCCATACCTTTGGTGGGGAAGACCTTACTGAAGCTCAAGCAAGACCGCGGCACCATGATTCTGATAGCGCCCTTTTGGCCCCGTCAGATCTGGTTCCCTCTTCTTCTGGAGTTGTCCTCAGAAGAACCGTGGAGATTGGAGTGTTTTCCGACTCTCATTTCGCAGAACGACGGAGCGTTGCTGCACCCCAACCTTCAATCCCTGGCTCTCACGGCCTGGATGTTGAGGGCGTAGACTTCGCTGCGTTGGGTCTGTCTGAGGGTGTCTCCCGGGTCTTGCTTGCCTCTAGGAAGGATTCCACTAAAAAGAGTTACTTTTTCAAGTGGAGGAGGTTTGTCGTCTGGTGTGAGAGCAAGGCCCTAGAACCTCGTTCTTGCCCTGCACAGAACCTGCTTGAATACCTTCTGCACTTATCGGAGTCTGGCCTCAAGACCAACTCAGTAAGGAATCACCTTAGTGCGATTAGTGCTTACCATTATCGTGTGGAAGGTAAAGCCATCTCTGGAGAGCCTTTAGTTGTTCGATTCATGAGAGGTTTGCTTTTGTCAAAGCCCCCTATCAAGCCTCCTACTGTGTCATGGGATCTCAACGTCGTCCTCACCCAGCTGATGAAACCTCCTTTTGAGCCACTGAATACCTGCCATCTGAAGTACTTGACCTGGAAGGTCATTTTCTTGGTGGCAGTTACTTCAGCTCGTAGGGTCAGTGAGCTTCAAGCCCTGGTAG
Organism: Microcaecilia unicolor; assembly: GCF_901765095.1. Taxonomy (NCBI): domain Eukaryota; kingdom Metazoa; phylum Chordata; class Amphibia; order Gymnophiona; family Siphonopidae; genus Microcaecilia; species Microcaecilia unicolor. The sequence continues at coordinate 144,623,615 of NC_044039.1, read as the reverse complement.
CTCATGCTCCATATACCAAATTTCATCACAACAGAGTAGTGCTCCGCACCCACCCAAAGTTCCTGCCGAAGGTGGTGTCGGAGTTCCATCTTAACCAGTCAATTGTCTTGCCAACATTCTTCCCCAGGCCGCATACCCGCCCTGCTGAACGTCAGTTGCACACATTGGACTGCAAGAGAGCATTGGCCTTCTACTTGGAGCGGACACAGCCCCACAGACAGTCCGCCCAATTGTTTATTTCTTTCGACCCTAACAGGCTAGGGGTCGCTGTCGGGAAACGCACCATCTCCAATTGGCTAGCAGATTGCATTTCCTTCACTTACGCCCAGGCTGGGCTGGCTCTTGAGGGTCATGTCACGGCTCATAGTGTTAGAGCCATGGCAGCGTCAGTGGCCCACTTGAAGTCAGCCACTATTGAAGAGATTTGCAAGGCTGCGACGTGGTCATCTGTCCACACATTCACATCACATTACTGCCTCCAGCAGGATACCCGACGCGACAGTCGGTTCGGGCAGTCGGTGCTGCAGAATCTGTTTGGGGTGTAAATCCAACTCCACCCTCCAGGACCCGAATTTATTCTGGTCAGGCTGCACTCTCAGTTAGTTGTTCTTCGTAGGTCAATTTCTGTTGTACCCTCGCCGTTGCGAGCTTCAATTGACCTGGGTTCTTGTTTTGAGTGAGCCTGAGAGCTAGGGATACCCCAGTCGTGAGAACAAGCAGCCTGCTTGTCCTCGGAGAAAGGGTATGATACATACCTGTAGCAGTTGTTCTCCGAGGACAGCAGGCTGATTGTTCTCACCTACCCTCCCTCCTCCCCTTTGGAGTTGTGTGTTTCATTTTTTTGCTAGTTATTCACCTGGCGGGAGCGGTCGCGCACGGGCGGGAAGACGGCCGCGCATGCGCGGTGGGCGTGCCCTGCGTGCCGACCGTCCCGCGAAGCTTTTTTCCGGTTGGTGGGGGCTGCCGCGGACGTCACCCAGTCGTGAGAACAATCAGCCTGCTGTCCTCGGAGAACAACTGCTACAGGTATGTATCATACCCTTTTTTGGGATCTTGCCAGGTATTTGTGACCTGGATTGGCCACTGTTGGAAACAGGATGCTGGGCTTGATGGACCTTTGGTCTTTCCCAGTATGGCAATACCCTTATGTAATCTCACTATAATAAACTTGGGTTCAAAATGTATCTTTTTTTATATATGCACTTTAAAATGCTATAAATATTATAAAGTGTTTTAAATGTGCTCAGACCATACCGTTTACACCCATTATATCCCCAAGAGGAATATGTGGTGGTGTCACAGTGGAACCATCATTGCACATACGATGTTCCGCCTCCTAATATTTGTGTATGTACATACAGCTGAGCCCAAGTAGATCTTTATCACCAGTGTATGCATATATCTATAATAAATATGTATAGGTCATAAACTACTCACATTAAATACTATTAGGCTTGAACTCAAACCTCAGCCCATACATTATGGTGCATTCCATATTACCATCCGATACATAGATAATAGAACAAACAATAGAACATTTGCTTGAACCTAAAGGAGGTATATGTTAATTCATGACACCCTGATCTCACTTCCCCCACATATCTTACATAAACCAACCCATAATGCGATATACACATATATTCAAACAGTTATTTCACTTCCCTTGGGGTATATTGTGCTCGTGCTTGTGCTTCATTAAAATCACATATCATTCATCCATTCCAATCTTGCCATCACAATAACTGCTCCCTTTAACTCTGGCCGAGTTTCAAAAGTCTTCATCAGAAAGGGAAAAATGCTAATTCGTGGAGTGAGGAAGGGTTCCAGAGGCGATCCCACCCGGGGGATTTATGATGCCTGTAAAATGGTTTAAAGGATTAGCATTTTTCCCTTTCTGATGAAGACATAATAGAACAGACCTTTGAGTACTGTGTGTAGTTCTGGTCGCTCCATCTCAAAATGTACATAGCAAAACTGAAGGGAAGGATCAGAGAGGGCTGACCAAAATGTTAAAGGGGGTGGCTACCTTATGAGGAAAGACTAAATATATTAGGCTTCTTCAGACTGGAAAAGAAACGGCTGAGAGGAGACCTGATAGAGATATGTAAAATCATGAAGGGCTGCAGTGGGTAAATGGGAAACAATTATTTACACTTTCAAATAGTACTAGGACTCGGGGACACCCTATTAGGCTAATAGATGGCAAATGTTTTTTCAACCAGTGTACAGTTATGTTGCCAGACAATATGGTGAAAGAAGTTAGCATTGCAGGGTTTAGATAAGCAGTGATGGACATAAGGGATTCAAGACGTCTGTCCCAGTGCCCAAATCTCCGGTTTCCGTGCCCACCCTGAGAGTGGTCTTTTCTGCAGATCTTAGCCTCCAGAACAATAGACTTGTATGTTGTACATTGGAATCAGACCCCATATGTGTCTCTCATGGTTCAGATTCATTTTAGGGTGACCACCATTAGCCCAATGTCACAAGGATAATTTCTCTTTCTCTAGGAAGACTGGAGGATGCCTGAGCAAGTGATCTGCAATTGTCGCTAGCAGAGAATGGATAAGGTGTCCCCTTCATGGTTATTTTGAATTATATAGTTGAACCTGATAGGCTGGTAGAGGAGCTGTGGTCCAGGGCAGCTGAAATGGTGACAGGGGGTCCCGGTGGAGTACCTGTAGGTCCAAGTCTAGGCCACAGACAGCTGTCTAGCACTCCAGCAATTTTGGCCTTTAGTTTGGCAGAAGGCAGTCTAGCTGACTGCAGGCAAGACAATGCTATTTACTGATGGGAACAAAATTGAGTGAAACTCTAGTAGCCTTCAAGTGCCTGGTAAGTGTGTCAGTTTTGGTCTGGGATAGTTTTCCCCTAGAGGATCTGGCAGCAGCATATGTGACTGACACCATTATCGGCCAGATGAATTTTCTCAGCCAAACATGTTTGGAATCCTGAAGTGTAGATTGGAAGAAGCGGCTGTGGTCCTATTAGAGGTCAACTGGGACACCGCCATGAGTGGACCTCATATCAACTTGATGAAACTTCAAGACAACAAGTTCTTCAATCAAAAGAAAAGCAGGAGATGGGGGACTGAATATCCTGGTAGGACCAGAACCTACACTAGTCTTCTGTGCACGTTACTGCTGGGAGCCTGGATATTCCCTGATCATATTCTGAAGATGCCAATCAGGAGGGGTTCTTCACCTTTTTCCCAAGACAGATTATTCCTTTCTGTAAGATCCATTCTGTTTTATATCCTTGACTGTTGAAAAAATAGGGCAACATAGCAAGGATACTTAATGTCAGGTGATATAACAGCTGTGGTGCAAAAGAGAGCTGCATTGAAGACTTACGTTGGAGTTTGAAGCCTCTGTGAGTTCAGTTTTTGGTGGATACTCTTCCCCTTTATGGATCTATTTCTTCATCTTTCTTCCTCCACAAGAGATTAAGAGCAGAGGTTAGCTCTGGGACACATGCCCAGAGCTCCCTTTCTACTCTTTCTGATGGAATACTCACCTTTGGGGAGCCAAGCATGCTATTTGGAACTGAAAGCTCAGTCCTCCCTTCCGCTCAAGCCTTGCAGAGTAACATCTCCAAAGTCTGGGGACAGAGGTTGGTCTCTCAGGTAATTTTATGTTTCAATCATTTTTATTAAACGGACCACTAAAATAAATATAGAACAATTTGATCAGACAAAGCACCCAAAATCAACAACAGTGGAACAGTGAAAGACTCATTTTTCTTTTATTAAGCCCCTCCCCCAAGGCACACTGGCACCATATTAAGAAAAATGGGAAAACAATCACATGTTTAGAATCCAACTACAGGCCTGCATAGTCAATGTTTGCTAAAAGGGCTCCCAAATTGAACAGAACTTAGTTCCACGGATGTTAATAAAATTCTGAACACTTAGACGCTCCAGGCGCATCTGGTAAATCAGGTAGCTTATCCAACGTTAGAGAGAGGGTTCCACAGTGGCCAACTAATCATACAAGATAACTTTCATCTCCATCAGGATAGCGATATGAAGGAAGGCCCTGCCTCCAGGAGGAACTGCAGCATCAAAAATGTAAGAGAAACAGAATTAAGGGTGTTCAGTGAACAGAGAAAGTCCACATATTATGAAAGAGATCCAAAATCTGCTTCCAAAATATGTTCACTGTTACACAAATCTAAAACACATGCTCTAGAGTTGCAGGAGAAGTCTATCATCTAGGTCAAGTCCCCTCGTGTACAAGACCAGCTCTCGCCACCCAATGAGGAGAAATATGCAACCGGAGAGGAAATTTGTTCAATAGTTCTCAGTGAGGCACTGATTCAGCCCTTTTTTGAATTGCAAGAATAAATGTTTGTAATAATGAGGAAGAAATCTCCATCTGTATCTCAGGTAATTTTAAACGGTGGTGTTCATTTCCAGTAGAATCAGGATTTCTATCTTCCAATGGTGTAAAAAAAAAAAAAAAGCACATTTCTCTGGGTGAGCATGCTAAACCTCCTCTCTGTATATGGAGTGATATGATAGACGTTCAAATATTTGAAAAGTTTTAATTTACAAATCTTTTCCAGACACAGGAAGGTGGTAGAACTAGGGGACATGAATTGAGGTCGTGAAGTATTTTTCACAGAGAGGGTGGTAGATACCTGGAATGGGGCATTCACTTTCAAAATTGTGGGTGCTTTTCCCTTAGATAGACATTTTCACTGCATTTTATGGAGGTTCCTTGTCTTATGATCCAAAACTATGACTTTACTCAGTATGGTTAAAGGTATGCATGGTGTTGAACAATACATATCCTTTTACCAGCATACAATGTGGGCAGTTTTTAAAGTAACTATTTCCTTGGCTATACTGTTTTAACTGCAGAGGTGTCCCTGAAAACTTTCCTCTAAATCACCATAGTCACTGTTAGATTGGTTTCCATGCTTGTGTTTTCATCCTGGTTGTGTTTTCTCCCAAAGGTTTGGCATTGAGATGACTGCACCAGTTCATAATGATCAGGATTTGAATGAGGAACCAGACCTGTCAAGTCTCGAAGGATTCCACTGGGAAGGGATCTCAGTACTGCCACCAGGGTCTGTTCGTAAACGTAGTCTCTCTGAGAGCAGTGTGGCAGTGGACAGGTCTGCCTCTGTTTATGACTTTTTTGATGACCAAATCACAGACCGGGAAAGTGAACAAAGACAAATTGCTCCTATCAGTCGTCTGGCTGGAGTACGACTTAAACCAAATTGCAGTTATGAGGATTCTGGCTTGGAGCAAGAGGAGACTGCTGTTCCTGTGTCATCCTATGCTGCAGTGGAAAAATCTGAGTTGATAACCAACCAGTGGCACTACAGCACTCATTCTTCCAGAGACACAGCAGTTGTCACTTTTATAATGAAAGGGGAAAATCTACAAAGTTTTGAACAGCCTGATAAGCACAGTGCACCGGAGAGCCAAGGTGAAAGACATGGTCTGGAAAATCAGAGTGGAACATCGGCTCCTACCTCTTCAACTGTAGTGGAGGCAGCTACAGACAGCAGCTGTACCTCTGGAACAGAACAGAATGACGCCCAGGGCATTGGGAAGAAAAGAAGAGCAACAGCGGTAAGTAGCAGAAGGAAATGCTTCTGTAGTATTTAGACACTTTAAATACCTTGCCAGTCCAGTCAGTACTTGAAATGCAGTGATTGAGTGCCAGCTAAAATTTTGGTAAAGGGTTGCCAGAATTGCAAATAAAATGACCCCCGAGAGAAAGCTACTTCAATGATTTGTTCTACTGACTGGTGGTTCAAGCTGTTTGGTAAAACTATGACGCTGTGTGAATTTCTAAGATCACCTTGTTCTGTGAACAAGCTAAACTTATTTGTGATCGTCTGTGGGAACACATGACTAAAGTCCCTAGACTTTAGTCATGCTTTCCCAGAGCTGGTCACATTTGTTAAGTTGTACAAGAGATTGCTAAAATTTGGTATTTTACTTTTGTAAACACTGTTAGTTTACACAGGTCTTTGAGGAGTAGATAGAGCAGGAGAGTAATTGATTAAGAGGCTAATGCTCAAAAATACCACTGGCGTTAACACTTGCATGCACACCAAGTACTCAAATGGTTTTAGTATGGTGTTTAACTCTTGCTGACCCATTACCGCAGACCATGTTAAAATGCATTTAAATACATATTAATGTGATCATTTTGCACCCTGCAGCCATGAACCAAAATTAAGTTTCTCCCGCGCATTAGCGCAGGAAACATTTTTCACTAGGTCTGAGGCAGCGTAGAAGGGTTGGTTGAGAGGAGTGGGTGTTTGTTTTTTTCCTTTTTTTGGAAGAAAATTGTGTGCAGAATGAAATTTAAATAAAATGTCTGCAGAAATTTGGGTAAAGTATTTTTATTCCCAAAATTATTCATCATTCTTTAAAAGTTTGGACTTTTTCTTTCCAGTGTCTTTTAAAATTAAGAGACTATCTCCAAATTTAAATGCATGGAACTGAGACTGAGTTTTCAAAACTTGAAATAAAATTGAAGTTATTTTTAAACTTATGTTTTAAGCCCTGTTGGGACAGAGAAAAGCATGTCAGTGGTGAAGAAAGTTGGGTTGTCATGAGAAGCTGGTTTTTACAGGGGGCTGGCTGCTCTTTTTGAAAATCTTCTGTAGAGTGATAAGCAGATCCTTCATTCCCTTATGCAAACAGAAATATTTGTCTGACCTTTTAATTTACAAAGTAAAAACTCTCAATGATTAAACAGCTCTCTTATATGCATGTTTAATTATCTTTTTGGGGTAACCTCAATCTTGAAGTTTATCCTTCAATCAATTTACTAGGATTTAGTAATAGTAGATAGCTCCTCCTGTTTTTTTACTGCAGATCTTTTTCTCCAATGTGAGTTGTTTTGCTTTGCAGTGGTTTTCGGAGGAGTTGGAGCCGATGATGAGAGCCCATTAAGGGGTTGTCCAAATGTATGGTACCCTGGGCTTATGAGGCTTCATTTGATTAAAATTATTATAATTCAAAGAGTGAAATACTGTCCTTAGAAGTGTGAGGATAATATCAGTGACTTAGAGCAAATAGTGTGGTGTTAGTTTCTTAAGTTGCTCTGTAGCAGATTTTTGAATTTTTGATAGACCAGAATTGAATGCAGTACTCGAGGTGAGGTCACACCATAGATGATATAGAAGCATTATAATATTCTTAGTCTTATTTTGCATCTTTCCTAATAATTCCTAGCATCCTGTTTGCTTTTTTGGCCAGCAGTTATTAGACCTTCCTTCCATTTTTTTGTAATATGTGGAATACATCTGTTCTGGACATCCAATATGGTATTTTTAACAATGTCTACATTTGATTAAAATTCTTAACATTTGCAGCTGCTCCTTTTAGTTTTTTCTTTTAACCTTTTTCCTAAAGTATCATAACTGCCTTTTGGAAAGTTAAATGTTAATGGAGTAGGCATCCCCAGTGTCTTCAGTCCGGTTATTAATTCAAAATTGATCATGTTGTGATCACTATTGTCAAGCAGACCCAACACTGTTCCAACTTGCACCAAGTCCTGCATTCTACTAAGTATTCAATCTAAAATAGCTTCTCTTGTTGGTTCCTGAACCAGCTGCACCATGAAACAGTCACTTATTTCATCTAGGACCTTTACTTCCCTAACATGTCATGATCTGACAGTTATCCAGTTAGTTTTGGGGTAATTGAGATCAAGAAATCACTGGTATATAGAAGGTATATATTTTAAATGCAAAAAAGAGAAACCCAAAACAACTTAGAAAGAAGAGGTAGCACAAAAATTCCCACCATATAATATGTTGTTTATATTGACATATCTCAAAGTAAGGATATGTAAAGTAATTTCAAATGTCTAATCCACGGGAGAAGTATGTGTTAGGCGGGGAGAGTCTGATAGTTACGGACAGGGAGAGGGATCTTGGGGTGATAGTATCTGAGGATCTGAAGACGACGAAAGAGTATGACAAGGCGGTGGCCGTAGCCAGAAGGTTGCTAGGCTGTATAGAGAGAGGTGTGACCAGCAGAAGAAAAGAGGTGTTGATGCCCCTGTATAAGTCGTTGGTGAGGCCCCACGTGGAGTATTGTGTTCAGTTCTGGAGGCCGTACCTTGCTAAGGATTTAAAAAAAAAAAAAAAATGGAAGCGGTGCAAAGAAAAGCTACGAGAATGGTATGGGATTTGCATTACAAGACATATGAGGAGAGACTTGCGGACTTGAACATGTATACCCTGGAGGAAAGGAGTGATATGATAGAGTTCAAATATTTGAAAGGTATTAATCCGCAAATGAACCTTTTCCGGAGATGGGAGGGCGGTAGAACGAGAGGACATGATATGAGAGTGAAGGGGGGCAGACTCAAGAAAAATGTCAGGAAGTATTTCTTCACGGAGAGAGTGGTAGATACTTGGAATGCCCTCCCGCGGGAGGTGGTGGAGATGAAAGCGGTAGCGGAATTCAAGCATGCGTGGGATAAACATAAAGGAATCCTGTGTAGAAGGAATGGATCCTCAGAAGCTTAGCCGAGATTGGGAGGCGGGGCTGGTGTTTGGGTGGTGGGGCTAGTTCTGGGCAAGACTTCTACGGTCTGTGTCCTGAAAATGGCAGGTATAAATCAAGGTAAGGTATACACAAGAAGTAGCACATATGAGTTTATTTTGTTGGGCAGACTAGATGGACCGTGCAGGTCTTTCTCTGCCGTCATCTACTATGTTACTATGTAATCAAAATTCAAAGTGCTTAATAAGATAGCTCCTCTGTGTCAAAGGCAGAATCTTGAACCATTTCCCAATAGGGGCCCCTGTTTTACAAACCTGAACATTCTCACTTTGGTGATAACTGCTCTCAAAATGGCTTGCACAGCTGTAGCCCCTGCTACACTGGACTTGTGGCATGTAATGTTTGCCTTAAAATGAGAACCTATGATTCTTCCCTTTATATGTTCAGATACATTTTCATGTGATTGAATGCTCCTGACAAGTTTAAGAATTCCAAATGACATCACTTTAAATCAAGAGAGAGATCTACATCTGGATCCAGTGCTGATAGTCACAGTTCCTCTTACATGTCCCTTTGCTGTTCTTAGTCATTCACATTTTATATTTATGTCAATTGGTTAGGATGGAGGGTCTCCTGAAATCCCAAGTTTGGAAAGGAAAAATAAACGAAGAAAACTTAAAAGCAAAAAAGGTGAGTGCTAAACATTGAACATATACATATAGGGGTGATTCCAGGGGGGCTGACTTTTGAGGCAGAGGAGTGCTCATAGCACATAAATGCTCACATTGGTCTTGTATATGAGGTTCAGAATCAAGGCAGTAACTTTGAAGCTGAGGAGTGCTTGCACATGTTTCACAAAAGATAATGGCAGATAAAGGTCATACGGCATATCCAGTCTGCCCGTCCATACTAACTACAAATCTCTACTACTTTTCCTCTGTCTTAAAGATCATCTGTGCTTGTCTCATGCTTTCTTGAATTCAGATATAGTCTTCGTCTCTACCACTTCCAGTGGGAGGCCATTGCACGTATCTACTATCCTTTCCGTAAAGAAGTATTTGTTTAGCTTACTCCTGTCTATCCTCTTTCACGTTCATCTTATGCCCTTTCATTCCAGAACTTCCTTTCACTTGAAAGGGACCCACTTCCTGTGCATTTATGATAAATCTTTTTGAGAAATACAAAATAAAAGAAAAATGTAATGGAATATAAGGAAAATCACAATTAACACAGATCAAAACCTGAAACATTCCTAGCACTGGAACCATGAATCCCACGACCCTACTGAGTGCTGCTACAGAGGATAATGCTCTAAGGAGTCCTTTTACTAAGGTGCACCAAAAAATGGCCTGTTCTGGAGTAGGTGTGTATTTTGGATGTGCACAGGTCAATTTTTCTGTGCACCTGGTAAAGCCCTTTTTTTGTGTGTCCGAAAATGGACATGCGGCAAAATTAAAACCAGCGCGCATTCATATTTGGCCTGAGACCTTACCGCCACCCATTGAGTTAGCATGTTTTGGGGACACGTCAAAAATGGAATTACCGCCCGGAGTAATTCACCAGGGAATTGGAAAAATATTTTGCCCACCACCTTTGAGATAAAAGCAAACACCTCCAACCAAAATCGTTGTATACCTGGGCAACTTCAAAGCTTATGGCCCACACTTGCCTGCTCTGTCCTCCATTTCAAGCAGTTGAAAATTCGAGCTGTAGCCCATGTTGTAAGCCCACTTAGGTGGGATGTACACCCTCTGAGTCACTCTAAATTGAACATCTCTCAAAGTGATATTCTGTATTCACTGCAGAGAGCTGCACGGGAATGGAGATAGTGGGAATTCCACAGGGATCCCCTCTAGGTTCGCAGGGATGGATCAGGGTCTTGCGGGGGTCTCATAGAACTTTATGGCAAACCAAGCTTTGCTTTCCCTCCCCCAAGCTTCAGGGTGCCCTCTCCACACATACCTCAAGGCACCTTGGTGATCTAGTGACTTTGGGGCAGGAAAGATTCCTGCCTGCTGCTGCTGATCCTCTCGTTTCCGCTGCTTGTTTAAAATGTCTGCCGAGACTTCAAGCAGCAGCCTTGCAAAACTTCTCCCTCCCCCATGATCTGCAGTACCTCTCTCCTTTCGTTCCTTTCCCTTCTCATTCAGCATAACACGGCTGGCCTGATGTAGGGCCTTCAGATGCTCAAGGTCTACTGACTCCCTCCTTTTCCTCCAAACTTTCTGTTTCAGAGGGGACGGAAGCCTGCCGGCCAGCCTTGAGTATGCTGTTCTGGAATTTTCTGTTTTCTTTTGGGTCACCTTATTTCTGTGTGTTTGCAGATGCAAGGTGAGAGAAGAAAGGCCTCATGGGGGCAAAGGAAATGTAGCAAAATTTGGGGAGGTTCCATGGCACCTGTGGCTCCCCCTGTTCCATGGCCTATGTTGCCATTCCCTTGTCAACACCTCCCCTTCCTCATATTATCCCATTCCAAATTGTTGCAGCCTCCCACTACCCCCTAAACCATAAATCTCCCTCCCATGAATAAAATCACCTTAACTACAGAAGTTAACCTGCAGAAGTGCAAATCTCTGCATTAGTTGTTGGGGGGCATTCCCAACATTTTGAGGAAGACAGCGATGCTGTTAATTCATGGTAACATCCATTGCTCTGTGTTAACAGCCTGGCTGATAACATGGAATTCATTTACCTATGCATCTGTAGGCTTAGCTAACTGCCCTGCTTTCTTCTGTGTCAGCAGTTAATATGCAGTAACCAGGAGCAGCTTAAGGCAAGTCTGCTGCCTGAGGGAAGAGATGAGATAGTGCCCCCCCCCCCTCCAATACCTCCAGAAGAGAGGGCCAGCTGAAACTTTAATCAGGAAGCAGAGTGAGGAGGACCCATCACTCAGACTGCAGGTCAGGCAGTTGCTCCCAAGACAAAAAGATCACAATTTACATTCCCAAGCTATATTCTAGCAAAAATAAAAACTTTGTAAATGTTGGCTATACTTAGCAGAAATTGTTGTAGTTATGTGGCCTAGAACTCTAAATATAAAAAATATTGACCCCTGATCCTTCACACTGAACTATCAGTGTTAAATGCTAATTAAAACAACAATGGGTGCAGAGCAGAATTAAGATATTTCCCCGTAGAATTCACCATGCAAAAATATCCTAATTAGTAACAACAACGTAAACCCACTCCAGTACCAAGCATTTTTATCAAATAATCTAAAATCCTACAAAAGTTATTCGGGACCAGAACGCACATAACAAGGAGCCACCCCAGACAAAGGCAGCACTGTAAACATTGCAGTGAGCTCTAGAACATCAGTTGTCCTACTGGGAAAACAGATCCCTATAATAACCACTCCATGCTAACAGAATAATTGGCTTTGATCACACACGCTTCATAAAGGTAGACCCTCACCAAATACAAAATGAGTTACCACAATCTAAAATAGAAATATGTAGACAAAAATTAAACTGAAACTCCAAGTAGCTAAACTCTGCATACAGTACAACATAAGAGAACTAGAGATGCATTTCCTCCTGAATTATTCAAAATATGGTGATTACAGATGTAAATTTCCAAAACTGACATGTTCCAATAACTAAATTGAACATAGAACTTTTTAATTATGTTGGTCCAAGTCTCTGGTTCTGGTTTCCACTGTCCTCTTCACTTGATTTCCAGTTTCCTGAACATTTGCAATTTCTTTTCTCTCACTTCCTCACCTACATCTATATCTGACATTGATCCTTCACTTTCTTCCATTTATTTTTCTGCCTCTACCCACTCAAATTTCACCCCTTCACTATCCAATTTTCATCTCTTCCCTTCCCCATTCATATCCAGCATCTTCCCACATTTCTCTTCCCGTCCCAGTTTGCTGAGTCTACATCAAAACTAAAAGGAAAGTTCAGTGCAAGGCCTGGGAGTCCGTGCTCTGCATCTGCCATCTAGTCATGCTCCCTTCATTGTAGACATTTTGGGTGGGAGGGAGTAGTATTGAACCGGCAAATGCTGAGTATGCGGGCCCAGGCTCCCTAGGCCGTGCACTGTTTTCTTTTACTTTAGCTACTTCTCAGTTGGGGGTTCGCCTTCTCCTGCCCTAACCCTCACCAATTGTTTGCCTCCTCTAACCAGAAATTAAAGTGAGGAGGCTACAGCACAGCTGTTTTTGGGGTGCTTGCTGTCACCCCCAAACATTTGCTACATGATGGAGCAGCCTCTGTGCCTGAGCTGTTCCACAGTATTGACGTTTATATTACCTACAAGACGTAGCTCCTACCAATTTCCCACCCGTACCACACCCCTAATAAGAATTTTTGTTTTAGAGTTTTAGCAAATGCTAATTGCCATGTTAACTGTTTTAGAAAACTTCATTCCTTTTGGGCCTATTTACGATCATGTAACATAGTCTTTGTTTTTGCATGGGAATAATTCACCAGATCTGACAACTTTTCTCGTAAACACAGTATTTTTAGTATGTTTGCTTATATATTAGTAACATTTATTCTAATAATTCCATAAAAGTTAGTATAACAGATCACTCTCAAGTGATATCTCAAGTGTAATTTTTTATTGCTGAAGTGTAAAAGTTTCTTTTCACTGTAGAGCGTTCTCAGGTGGATCAGCTGTTGAGCATTTCTTTGAGGGAAGAGGAGCTGAGCAAGTCTCTGCAAGGTGTGGATAGCAATCTACTTCAGGCTCGGGCCACTCTACAGGCAGCCTATATTGAGGTTCAGAGTCTTCTTGTCTTGAAACAGCAGGTAAATGGCTTGTTATGCTTAAAGGTAGAAGCTGATCCTCCTGTAGGCCTTGTGAGCAGAATTAAAATTCATTTTTCTGTTTCTAGATAACATTGGAGATGAATACATTAAGGACCCAGCGAATCCAGATACTGCAAGGATTGCAAGGTACTATTTTACAAGACAGTTACTTATTCTTTCCTTTGTGTTGTAAGTATTAAAGGTTGTGTGGGGTACAAGCTGTGTGTTACAGGACAGCAAAAGAAGCTCAGAGGTATCTTGGCATATCTACTGTGATTACCAGTAGAAGTCCTAAGTACTGACATCATACCTTTGTCTGTGGGTTTTCTGCTGATAATTCACTTTGAAAACGTAATTGTTTTTACTTTTTCTGAAGGCCTAATTCATTTATGTATATTATGGAGTGGAGGAGTGGCCTAGTGGTTAGGGTGGTGGACTTTGGTTCTGAGGAACTGAGTTTGATTCCCACTTCAGGCACCGGCAGCTCCTTGTGATTCTGAGCAAGTCACTTAACCCTCCATTGCCCCATGTAAGCTGCATTGAGCCTGCCATGAGTGGGAAAGCGCGGGGTACAAATGTAACAAAAATAAAAAAAATAAGTGCATTGCTTAGTACTGACATGTTTGCTTCTTTTGTAGTCAGGTTGGAAACATGCAGTGTACTTTATTTTCATCCTACACAGGTCAAGGCTTACTGCATGTTACTGTGACAAAATGTGCATAGTGTGGCTCCTTTTAGTGCTGTTCTTCCTGTTGCTGGTAGACCAGCACTGTACTTAATTATAGCCTTCCCTCAGGAAGACAAATATAGCTTGTTAGGCCATAGATTGTTTTACCCTTGCAGCTTCTTCCTGCCTCCTTTGGGTTTCCAGTTGAGATGGAGCCTGTCCTAGCTGGGGTCGCAGTGCTGCCAAGGGTTTTCTGTACAACTGCATTCCCTCATTTGACTCCCATGTAGCTCAGTGGATGCAATAGTAGTCCTCTAGAAAGGCATAAATCACAGTTTGCTCCAGAAGTAACAGGTATGCTGTTGAGCAATGATTGTGTTGCCTCCTTTTTGGGTGCAATGAATACTGCCTTCGCAGCATCCTCAGAATCAGGATCCAGGCACAAGAATCAAACCTGTATCTCTTGCATGGTACTGCTGCTGCTGAGCCATCTGGTTGTAAACCAAAGCAGCACCCAAAGAGATAAAATATTAGGTTTGCTTTCCAGACGCTTTAGAGACTTATTTTTATAGAAATATGCAGTATGATGGCAGGCATGTACCACATGGCCCATGTAATCTGCCCAAATAAATTCCTTTGGTAGTTAAGCCTTCTCTTGCCTTTGAGGAGTCACTATAGCCAAAGTTCCCTAGGTAGTCTACAGTTTGAGTGAAGTTAGGAAATACTAGAAAGTAATGTTTTCTAACAAGTTGAGGGCAATTTTCAGATTCATTTACACACAAATAGGCTGTTTAAAATGTGCTTTCACATAATAATGCTAAAAGTACACAAGGTGTTTCAGAACATACATATTTGTATGTATATGACTTGGATTTAGCTCACACTTTTTTCAGTAATAACTCAAGGCAAGGTACATTCAGGTACAAGAGGTATTTCTCTGTCCCCAGAGGGTTTACAATCTAATTTTGTACCTGAGGCAATTGAGGGTTAGGTGATTTGTCCAAGATCACATGGACCTACAGCAGGGGTTCTCAACTCAGTCCTAGGGACACACCTAGCCAGTCTGGTTTTCAGGATATTTTTATTTATTTATTTGATACATTTATACCCCACATTTTCCCACTAGTTGCAGGCTCAATGTGGCTTACAAAACCGTAGGATAGGCTACAGTACAGAGAAAGTACAATTAAACTATGTAAAAGTAAGATAATAGGCAAATAGGTATCTTATGAACAACAAAGATAGCAAAAGATAATACAAGGTAACAGAGTCCATGAATCATGGTGAGACCAGGAAGAAGTAGGTTATGTTGAGTCTGGAAGGTAGGCCTTCTTAAACAGGGTGGTCTTCAATAATTGTCTAAAATTTAGATAGTTCTGAGTAGATTTTAAGGCTTTTCGTGAAGCATTCCATAGTTGTGTGTCCATGAAGGAGAAGTTGGAGGCGTAGGTAGATTTGTATTTAAGGCCACTTCAAACTGGATAATGTAAATTTAGGTAGGATCGGGAGAAACTCGACCTGTTTCTGGGTGGTATTCGGGAACTTCTCCATAAATGATCGTGTGAATCAAGGTACAGACCTTAAAGGTGATACGTTCTTTAATGGGTAGCCAGTGTAATTTTCCACGAAGGGGCTTGGCAGATTCGAATTTAGATTTTCCAAAGATCAGTCTCGCCGCTGTGTTCTGCGCAGTCTGAAGTTTCTTGACTAGATGTTCTTTGCAACCTGCATAGATTCCGTTACAGTAGTCCAAATGGCTTAATACCATTGATTGTATCAAATTGCGAAAAACATCTAGAGGAAAAAGAGGTTTAATACGTTTAAGTTTCCACATCGAGTAAAACATTTTCTTTGTGGTGTAATTTACTTGGGTTTCCAGGGACAGGTGTCGATCAATTGTAACTCCAAGAAGTTTTAAACTATCTGAAATGGGTAGGGAATAGTTGGGAATATTTAAAGTGGTAGGTTTATATTTATTATGCTGAGACGATAGGTTGAGGCAGTGGTTGAAGTAACCTTGCTTCGGTGCTAATATCTTAGAAGTCACAGCTGCCCGTCTAAACAAAATAAAATACTGGCATGATTTCTATACTTCACCTTTATACCACATATCTTACATTACTTTGATAATCTCTGAACTCCTACCTTCCCAGTAGTTCTTCCTGCTTAGCTGCTGTCTGGTAGGTATCCTCTCTTGTGTTTTGAAAATGGCTCTCTTCTTTTTATCTCTCTGCTCATGCGCAGTGCTGTCTTTCGATGTCTCTCGACCCTGTCTGTGTTTTATACTCCCGCCCAGCCCACTTCTTTGTTTAAACCCCTAGGGGTCACTGTTTGCCATTCATATATGATGCATTGTTCTATCTGCATTAGCCTTTGTAGTACGTTCCCCCCTTTAGTCAAGTCCATCTGTATTAATACTACAAATTTTAATTGTTCTGTAGTATGTCCATTAGAAAGCCAATGCTTAACTATTGGAGTATCCACCTTCTGTAACCGGATGTTGCTGAGGTGCTGTGCAGTTCTGTATTTTACTTAACTGTCTGTCCTATATATAACAATTCACATGGACGTTGTATTTTATTTTGTTTAGACGGGCAGCGAAGCAAGGTTACCTCAACAAACACAGAGAGACTTTGAAATCAAGAGAAAGAGAAACACCCCTTGTTGCTAGTATAATTAAAAGCTGAGCGTCTGACAGAACAAACAGAGTAAAAGCAGAAGAGTATAAAGAAGACACATAGAAGTGAAAGGACGGCTCGAAAGGGAGTTACCATACAGTTTAACATTCACAGCAAAGCAACATTGGCACAGATTTGAATCAAATAATCCGGGACTTATGCCTAAGGCTTTGCTTTAAGCAGCAAGAAAAGCAGTATGGTGTGATAAAACAGACAAGAGACAAAGGAATCCCTGCTGCTAGTATACAATTAACAACAGACCTTGTAATAAACAAGGGATGGCTCAAAAGGGAGCTATTAAGCTAAGCAGTAAATTAGAATAGTGTGTATTAAACAGTTCTGAGCTCGATGTTGTAAATTTGCTTCTCATAGTGGGATAAGCAACAAAGGGATTACACACGAGTAGTGAATAGAATGAATGATAGTATGAATGGTTTAGCACTAAATGCATGTAATATGTATTAGATAAAATATTCAGGTGAATTTGAATAAATCAATATTTGTAAATAAAAGCACACGTACTGTTATTGCAGATACTTGTTATTAATATTCATTAGGGATATCCTGAAAATCTGACTGGCTAGTTGTGTCCTGAGGACTGGGTTGAGAATCCCTGAACTACAGTGAGATTTGAACCTGACTTTGTTGGTTAGCCCTCTGCTTTATCCACTAGGTTACTTGTAGTCAAATTCAGAGGAAGTGTTTCTTTTAGAGACCTGTAAGTTATTGCACTAGTGTTCTGACCTACCCTTCACTGCTGCTGATGTACCATTTCAAGGGTCCTCGCTGCCTCCCAATATAATCACAACGTTCCTGTGAAAAAATAAAGTAACTTTTAAAATGAAGGTTCCTATTTACCTCTTACCTCTCACCAAATATAAATATAATTTACCTATAGCTCTTCTTGTCAGCAGAACTGTATCAGTCATTGCTTGTTACTAGACTAGGACCTGATTTACTGCAGCTGAAGAAATAACCCTCAGATGTGTCCATTTCTGCTTACCAAGTGGCATCGAGAATTCTAGAGTTCCTTTTGGTTATTTGTGTTACTTTCTCCGAAGATTCTTAAAGCTGACTTTCTTTACTACAGTAGTTGTTAACTGCTTTTCTCTAGAATGGCATGCAAACTGTTTTTTTCTCTTTACATTAGAAACCTATGAGCCCCCAGAGTGTGCAGGACAGCCTTCTGCCAGTACATCAGGAGAAAGAAGAAACAGCAAGTTACTAGAAGCAGTTGATTTGTCCTCTGGACATCTCTTTTCTCTCCTTCTGGAGGCACCGGTGCACCAACCCCCTCTCATGCCTTCTTCCTCTACGCTAAGCAGTCAACTGAGCACATTGCCTGGAAATGTCAGCACCACAATGCCTGATTCTTCTGTGACAATTAAGCAAGAGCCCATGTCTCCAGAACATGGGAATGAAAGCATGAACACAGCACCATATGTGGGCTCCCTGCATGCGAATGGTATGCTGGCTAACCTGTTGTCTAAAAGCAAATATATTGAGAAGCAGAATGGCATTTTCATTTTACAAAGGGATAGACAAGATAAATCACCATGCCTGTTAAATGGATGACAGAAATCAACCTTGTACAGGAAGGTTGCCAAAGGAAAACTGAGTAACAAAAAAGGGTACTACTACTGCCTTTTATTCATTGGTAAAAGGTTGATTGATTTCCTTCCCATCAGCATTTTAGAGTATAGGCATGTTAAAATTTGGGTGCCAGATTGAGTTTGAAATGCATGAGGAAAACAGCGACGCTAATTTTAAAAACATTTTCAGTAATTTTAGATGGCTTAGTCTTCGAAGAGATCTACCAGTGCAATGGAGAGGGCTATGCAGTTTGGGAAGCGTGTCCTTTTTTTATGCCATACCAACATTTTTATAGTCTTTGCACATCTCATTTTATAAGTACAGGTCCAAAGTGTAATTGAATGTTTTTAGCAGGCAACATGTTGCTGATGTGCAAATATTATCCACATATGTAGGAGAATCAGCTGAATATATATTTATATTGTAGACTAATAAAGTCTGGCCTGAAGAAATAGTCACATTTGCCTTGGTTTCCAAATGCTTGTGTGGATTTTGTGTGCATGTTAAATAAAAATTTAGACATGATAACAAAGTATAATTGTACTTGAAAGAGAGAACTCATTATGCGTTTAGATATTTCTCCACAAAGCCCAGTTACTTAGTGATTTTTCTTCTCTTTCCATAAGGAGAGCTCAGCCAGAGTCCTTCGCTGTACCCAGTTATTACTGCAACCAGGTCCTTGACTGAGCTAGTCCAAAGTTTCCCACTGATCAGCAGCAAGTCTGCCCCAGACGGGGGGGAGCCCAAATCATCTGAAAGCAACTCTCCCTCACAGTCACCTTTTAGCAGCAAGAAAGAGGAAATTAGTGCCTTAAAGCAAAATTCCTTGTCAGGAGGGCACAACAGTACCTTCCAAACTCATGTTTTCACCATACAAGCAATCCTGGAAAAAACCCCATGCCCTCCACCAGAGCAGTCAGAGCAACATGCAGAGTCAACCCTGGCCTCCACAGAGAGCCAAGGGGGCAAAAAGAAGAAGAAACTACGGAAGAAAAAATCTCTGCGAGCTTCCCATGTGCCTGAGAACAGTGACACAGAACATGATATTGATATCAGTAAGCCAATCCGGAAAATTAAGAGCAGGAAGATTCCCAAAGAAATTAAAGTTACCACTTCCAGCCCGTTGGAACAGGAGGATGGAGGCATCATGCAGGAGACAGAAAATAAGGATCAGAACAATAGCGATTCCGCTGTGGAGGTTGTAGAGATCTCAAATAAACAGTTTGAAGTGGTTGCTGTTGACTCAGAGTCTGGAAATGAGAAACCTGATAGCCCATCTAAGCAAAACTTCATGAGCAACACAGAGCTAGCCCTTGTAGAGACGATGAATTGCGGTTATGACGAGGTGACGTCCACCAGTGAGATGGGTTCCAGCTATAAAGATGGGGTTCGTACAAGGTGAGGGCAAGATTGTCAGTAGATGAATATTGTTAGCTTTTCAAAGGGTTCTCTGTTTCCAGATCTGAGATATGCCACTTGTGTTGTTTGCTTTGGTCTTATTGAGCACATCAAAGCATGTTCTCTTAGGCCCCGATGGTCAAAAGTAAATGCGGGCACTAGAGGCCATTAGCACTGTACTAGTGCCCACATTTACCAGCGCAGAATGATCAGAGGGGTCTAGCGCTGCAATCAACGAGCACGCCAGGCCTTAGCGCAGATAGCATGCAAATTTAGTCAAGCTCATTTAAATGAGGTCATTTTGTATTCTTCCCTAGTGATCAGAAAAGAACGCCTGAAAGAAAGGTGCCTTACCACCATAAAATAGAATGCCAGGTCCGAGCAGGCATTAGGGTGTTGGAAGAGAGGTTTTTCCATGATTCTTTCTGCAAAATCTACCAGTTTTGATTGCTTTTGGAAGCAGAAGGAAGCCCGTGCAAGCTCTTGAGTGCTGGCTGTGAGAAACAGCAGACCCAAACGTAAAGCACACATTGATGTTCCTGTCCTGCATCTAAATTTAAAGCAGCTATGCTTTAAAAAACAAACAAAAAAAACCTCACACATTGGCGTCTATTACTTGCATCTAAATATAAGCATCCGGGAAAAAAAATTAAAAACGCTTGTATTTAGGCTGCAGAAAACACGCCAGTGTGTGCTTCATGTTTGGGTTTTACCAGACGCATGCACACAGGATCTGAGCTTACCACTGAACTCTTCTGTGCATGTGCAAAGCACAGTCCTCCCACCGAACTCCCTAATGCTGAAAGCTATGAGCGCACCTATATTTGCATCTCATTAGCTTTGATCATTAGGGTGGTGGTCTTCCACACTGTTCTGGTGCTATTTTTATGGCACTATTTAGAATAGCACCGGAGTTTTGATCCTCTGCCCCCTAGTGACTAAAAGGACAGTGTGGAGGAGGATCCGCTAGTTACTTAATGGAAGAATTCAGTCATACAGCCACCTCAGAGGCTTAAGAAAAATTAATTTATAATATTTTCTTTACCAAACATTATTATAAAATATAATAAGAGAGATTGTAGGGGGATTCTACTTCAGCCCAGAACAGATTGGTGTGAACGTATGCAGACATGAAAAAGTGGATACTTAGAGAAGGGGAATGGTACATTCTTTGACCTGCTGTGCTATTAATTCTAATGTTGTTCTCAAATAGTTTAAGGTGAGGGATTGTTAAAATACTTATTCTTTCTGTGGAACAAATCTTAAGGAAAAATAAAGGACAGAAAAAAGAAATACATATTTGTAGCAGTGCACTGCCCAAAACTAGCTTTCTAGATTCAGCTGTAGAAATGGCAAAGAAGATTTGTGGTGTTATGTTATACTCATTAAGGGCTTGATTTACACATTACATGACCACAAAAGAGGTTGATGCAAATAACTTATTTGTGCAGGTAGGCAAATAAAACATTTGCTATTAAAATCTGGAGAGGAAGCTCTTTGTGAGGCTGAACTGTACAGAAATGCATTTTAATGATGCATTTCAGTCCTGCTCTGCACTAAGCTGTTTAATTTCCCTATTCATGAACCTCATTATTCTTTATAGACATCCAAAATTGCTTGTTTGGAATAAAAAAGAAAGGAAACCACACTGAGTATATCTGGGCTTTGATGTCAGTGCATCCTAAGAGCAAGAAGCCACAAATGTCTGCCACTCGTTAATCTTTACAATATCTCATTTACATACTCTTTGAAACAATTATTTAACCCACCTCTATAATGGGAAATAAAATCCCATTGCTTGCACATGTGTATAAAACATCTTATAGTCATAAAACAAATTACCAATGCTTAGCAAACAACAGAATGAGGATTTGTTAGCATACGAGGTCAATTATGTCTAAATGGAAAATCGCTTGTTCAAGGTCCGTAATATTTTCCTTTGTTATATCTGTCTTAAAGGACAGGGTTCATAGAACACTCCAAACCTTCCTTAATGCAGTCATCCTCCCTCTTATTCCCTGTTTGGACTGGTTTCTTGTTGTGTGTTGGCCTTTGGTGTTTTTTGTGGAAGGTGTGGATCCCCCTGACTTGGCATTACTGTATACAGTACACCACATAGTCTGACTGAGAGGACATATTAGACCGAAGAAGAAAAAAATCTACCGGATTGAGGATCTTTAAATATTGAGGTCACCATTATAGTATTGCACATTTGACATGCACCATAGATATTGTGTCCACCCTTCTGCTGTAGAGACATCATGTACTTCATTAGTTCTCAACATTGAAGGACTCAATTAAGATTTTTTCCCTTGCTGTAGGCGAACCGAAGGGTGGCTTCTGAAAATACTGGCATTGTCTATACTAAATGTCACTGTTTTTTTAAAATTGCAGCTGTCACTTTAGACGTGATAGCTGTAAACCTAAGAACACACGTTAAAAAGTTATTGTTGTCGTCGTCTTCTCTATTTCTTGATGTTAACAAATATTGACGGTTATTTTTAGCTCTTCTATACGTAGTTTTAACAACTTGTTTTGGGTATCCTCTCTCTAATAAACGTTTCTGTAGATCTATCGATTTCTCTTTAAAGTCTTGATCTTTAGAATAAATGCATTGATATCTTAGAGAGAAAGGCTTATCGTTCAGTTCATCGGATGACAACTACTATAATCTAGAAAAGTATTCCTATCTGTACTCTTTCTAAAAATAGTAGTTTCAAAACCATGATCTTTTTTTTTTTTTATCAACACATCCAAGTATGAGATCGTCTTCCTGTCATAATTTACAGTAAACAAGAGTTGAATGGTATCTATTGAGGTCTTGTACAAAACTTAAAAGATCCATTTCAGATCCCATCCATAGGAAGAATAGATCATCAATAAAATGAACCCACGTATGAACTCTATCAAAAAAAGAACTGTATATATATTGCTGTTTAAAGTGGGCCACAAATAAATTTGCTATGGAGGGAGCCATTGTTACTCCCATGGCTACTCCAGATTTTTGTTGAAATAATCGTCTATCAAACTGTAAATAGTTTTCTTTCAAAGCCAGAGACGTCAAAGAGAGAACAAAAGAAGTAGGAACCGTTCTATCACGTGAATACATTATATTCAACAATATTTCCACTGTTTCATCTTGCAGTATTACATCTGATTTAGATGACACAGAAAGAATTCTTATTTCAGAACACTAGATATCCTCAAATTCCAGTATTTGCTACCCAAAGTACATAAAACTTTGGACCGCCCACTAGGACGATCAATTGTTTCCAGCAGGGGTTCCCTGCGGGAGCCACTTTCAATATATGTAGACACTTTTTTAAGGCCGTTTGTGGAACAAACTAAATCTTACATCAATGATTCCATGGATTTTATGTGTCATCTAAATCGGAGGACGCAGGGTTTTGACGCTCGACCTGTGGCAAGTTTAAAAGTGAAAGTAGACTTAATATACTCATGTTCGCAACAGGAAGAGGTGACCCATGGCACACCACAGAAGCAGGGTCCTAGCCTCACCTGTAGGCTTCAGAAATCCCCACTCATGCTCCCATTGCTTCCTGAGGAAGAAGATATGTCTATATTTTTAAATAAATCAACTTTTTGTTTAAAATTTGGTGTACTTTGTGTTTTTTTTCTGTGACGTATGTATATTAAATATGGATATGAGTGCATGTGTATTGGGTTGGTCCCAGTTTGTCTTTCAGAGAGTGAATATGAATTGGGTGCTGGGGACTGGTTGATATTTTGTTGAGATGCTTGTGCAGTAGGTAAGGACTATCACTACTGCCTTTTTTTTTTTTTTTTTTAATATAAGTACATAAGTATATAAGTATTGCCATACTGGGAAAGACCAAAGGTCCATGAAGCCCAGCATCCTGTTTCCAACAGTGGCCAATCCAGATCACAAATACCTGGCAAGATCCCAAAAAAGTACAAAACATTTTACACTGCTTATCCCAGAAATAGTGGATTTTCCCTGTCCATTTAGTAATGGTCTATGGACTTTTCCTTTAGGAAGCCGTCCAAACCTTTTTTTAAACTCCACTAAACTAACCGCCTTTACCACATTCTCTAGCAACGAATTCCAGAGTTTAATTACACGTTGAGTGAAGAAAATTTTTCTCCGATTCGTTTTAAATTTACTACATTGTAGCTTCATCGCATGCCCCCTAGGTCCTAGTATTTTTTGGAAAGCATAAACAGACGCTTCACATCTACCCGTTCAACTCCACTCATTATTTTATAGACCTCTATCATATCTCCCCTCTGCTGCCTTTTCTCCAAGCTGAAGAGCCCTAGTCGCTTTAGCCTTTCCTCATAGGGAAGTCGTCCCATCCCCTTTATCATTTTCGTCACCTTTCTCTGCACCCAGTGGCGTTCCTAGGGGGGCTGACACCCAGGGTGGATCGCCGATGCGACCCTCCCCCCCGGGGTGCCACGCGCGCACGCCTGTCCTTCGTTCTATGCTCCCTCTGCCCCGGAACAGGAAGTAACCTGTTCCGGGGCAGAGGGAGCATGGAACGAACGAAGGACAGGCGCACGCGGCATCCCTCCAGCGGCGTGCACCCAGGGCGGACCGCACCCACCGCCCCCCCTAGGAACGCCAATGTCTGCATCTTTTCTAATTCCACTATATCTTTTTTGAGATGCGGCGACCAGAATTGAACACGAGATTTGAGGTGCGGTCGCACCATAGAACGATACAAAGGCATTATAACATCTTCATTTTTGTTTTCCATTTCTTTTCTAATAATACCTAACATTCTATTTGCTTTCTTAGCCGCAGCAGCAGCACACTAAGTAGAAAGTTTCAACGTATCATCAACGATGACACCTAGATCCTTTTCTTGGTCCGTGACTCCTAACATGGAACCTTGCATGACGTAGCTATAATTCGGGTTCCTCTTTCCCACATGCATCATTTTGCACTTGCTCACATTAAACGTCATCTGCCATTTAGACGCCCACCTGGGGTGAATTTGAGCCTTTAGGGGCCCTTTTACTAAGGCGCGTAGGCGTCTATGTGCGTCCAACATATGTCAGTTTGGAACTACCATTTTTTATGTGCGGCAGAAAATATATTTTTAAAAATTTCTACTGCATGGCGCTAACTGCATGGTAATCAGCAGTGTATGCGCAGAGACGATTATCCGCCCGGTTAACGCGTGAGACCTTACCGCTGAGTCAGTGGGTGGCGGTAAGGTCTGAAGCTCAAAATGAACACGCACTGATTTTTATTTTGCGGTACGTCCATTTTTGGGGGGGGCAAAAAAGGCCTTTTTTTGCAGGTGCGCTGAAAAATGGACCTGTGTGCATCCAATACACATGACTACACTAGCGCAGGCCATTTTTCGGTGCACCTTGGTAAAAGGACCCCTTAGTTCCTTAGTAACTAACATCCTTTTCCCTTTATTTCATCCTTCATCTTTGATCATTCTTCCTCAGAGATACCCGTGACTCCATGAACCCTGACTAGCTCTCAAGGGACTGAAGGGCTCATCTTCAGCACTGCTTTTTGGCCAGCAGAGGCAGCACCTGCATATCTTTCTGCCCTTCTGGCTCGGAGTACCCCTTCCACAAGACATTTAAGTCTGACTGACTCTGATTGATGGTGAAGGTTACAAATATAGATCCCTTGCCCCTTAGAGCCATAAGGATAGCCCTCCCTTCTTTGTTTAGTTAGAAATATGCGCTGCCAACTGCCATTTAGCAAAAAAAAAAAAAAGTTAATAGAAATGTCTATTATCAGGTAAATACATTTTTTTTAATGTATGTGGTGGTGGGGACTAATTCTTGCTTCTTTGGGCTTCCAAATTAGATCCAGTTTCCTTGCAGCTATAGTATTATAAGCTGTCTTTCACAGCAGAACATCTTGGGTAGCTATTATATATAAAAGTGGCAAAGATTCCAGCCAATATTTATATATTGGTGCAATATTTGATGGGTAAAAAGGAGAAAAAGCCCTCAGAAACCTTTGGTGAAATACCAGCGGTTTAGTGCGAGGTTATACAAGATTTAACTCACGCAACAGTTCTATCATAGGGCAAAAAACTCCAATTCCCAGACCTTTACTTAAATCTCAAAACAATGTTCTTCCCAGACCGTTGTACGAGTCTAAGGGTCTTAACACACAATGTAAGCAACTTTAAAGCAGTCTTTTTTGTGCGCTGTGCGCTAAACAACACTCGAAATGAAAATGCACTTAGCTTGTGGTTTAAGTCAGCACTCCTTCTATAACTGTTCGACGGGGACCACCGTTTCACCCGGAAAACATGGCTTCATCAGGAACAAAGTGCTTTTGGCAGTGTTGAATCGCAAATCTAAAACAGACAGAATATCTTTTAAATGCCTTCCAATGTGCGGAAAAACTTTAGTGAAAACACCTTTAAAAAGGTCATTCCATGGACAGGCATACTTATGCTGGAGACGTAAATGTTAAAATGGCGCCTCAGCGTTCACGTCAGATCAGCTGTTGAATATACTTGCGTAAGGGTGACGTGAAAAGCATCAAAAAAAGTTAAACCAATCAATGGAGCTATTAAGCCCATTAGGTGCTAGCGTGTCCAATTCAAATATCCATTTTGCCTCCCTCCTAGCTAGTATGAGTTTCCGATCGCCGCCCCTTTTGAGTGGCGCAATCCAATCAATAACAGAGCATTGTAGATCCTCAAATTTGTGTTTCTGAATAATACAATGTTCCACAATGGGTTCTTTTATTGCGGACCTGCGGATGTTTGATCTGTGTTCCAAAATCCTGACTTTCAAAGATCTCGTGGTCATACCAATGTATGTTTTATTACAGGGACAGCATAATGAGTATACCACATGGTCAGAAGAGCAATTTGAAAAATGTGTCAGCTTGTGTATTTCTTTAGTATGCGGGTTGACAAATTGTTTGACCTGTTTTGTAATGTTGCAGATTTGACAATGACCGCATTTAAAATGACCTGTTGTTTTTACTTTGTTGGTATGTAATTGAATATCAGCTGGGCTGATCGTTTCTTTGATATTGTTAGACCTAGCAAATGCTATACGAAGGTAGGTGTTTTTAAATGTTTGCGTGGACTTCATAATGTCCCACCTATTGCGGATCATGTTAGCAAGAAAGGGGCCATGCTCGTTGTATTGCATAACCATAGTGAGTGTATTATCTTCAGTTTTGTGTTTCATAGGCTTAGACAACAGTAGCTGTCTGTCATTGTATTTTGCTCTCCGATATGCATTTTTTAGAACGGACTTTGAATAGCCTCTATCTAGAAGGTTTGTCATCAAGTCTTTAGCTTGTTCTTTAAAGGTGGCTAAATCTGAGCATATGCGTCTCAGCCTTAACATCTGTGAGAAAGGGAGACTGTTCTTAAGGTGTGGAGGGTGACAGCTGGAATTATGCAAGAAAGTATTCCTATCCGTAATTTTTTTGAATACTTTTTTCTCCTTTTTACCCATCAAATATTGCACCAATATATAAATATTGGCTGGAATCTTTGCCACTTTTGTATTAGGTTACTTTTTTCACTCCAGCCACGCTGCATTAGCTATTATATATCCCCTCCAAATTACTTAATCTGACCATGATAACTGCAGTCCTCAGCTGGGGCCAGGCACCAAGACTTCTTCCACATTTATAGTCCCTAAATCCAGCTACTATAGTAGGTTGTGCCATGGCATAATGAATAGTATTTCCTTTGCACAGCCCTCAGAGGCTTTGAGCACTACCTCCACAACATCCCAAACCCCAACCAGTGTAGGAATTGGTAAACATGACTCAGGAGTGAAATCCACATCCTCATCATGCCTTTCATTACTAGTGAGCAGCCCTAAATTTTTAGTTTAAAATCAATGTCTCCCAAACTTTTATCTAATGTGACCTCATTTTAGCACTTAAAAATTTGTATGATCCTGGGTGATGATTATGAAAATTAAATAGCAGATGTCCACCCTCTCTTGTCTCATCCATCCTGCCACTTATCCAAAGCTTAAAGGCAGCAGCAGCAGTTAGCACGGGGTCCTGTATTTGTGCACTCAGAGATCCCAGTATTCTACATGGGTTTCCAGACTAACAGGAAGCTCACACTGGAGGAGGGAGTAGGGCCTGCGAATGCTCACTGAATCACAGGTCCCAGGCTAACTTCCTCCTCCCTCTGGACTTCCATTGTGACCTGTGCCCAGCAGTGGAACAGCCCTTTTTTTGTGATCCACATGTACTGATGATGTAACTCCATTTGAGGTCCCAACCAAGGAGGTTAGATTGAAAACAGAAGACAGTGAGAGGCTATCTAGCCCATTATATGGGTTGAAGCCAGTAGGCGTAGCTTGTTGGCAGTAGGCAGATTCATAAGTACACCCAAAACAATAGCAAATGCTATTGAAAGCAATAGTAAAAGATTATTAGAAGTCATGGACTGCCTATGATTGGGCCATCTGTAAAAAGTCAAAAGCGGTTTCAGTTGGATAGGCAGTGCCTTAAAAGGTAGAGAACAAAATATTTATTTTTACTTATTTGACAGCTTTTTAATTTATTTTAAAGCTTCCCATACGTAGATATAAAAATCAAGTGAATATCACTAAAACAGCTTCAAAAATTATTGTAGCTGGTGGAAACATTGCTAATAAAGGCTGCATTTTGTGCTCATTTTTCTACACTGTTCTATAGAATACAGTAATACATGGCCAAATTTCAGTGAGGATATCCTGTTTACTGAGGGGTTCATCTTAACTGTTGTAATTTGCCTTAGGAAGCCTAGTGTTATAAAGATTGGAAGTAAAAATTAAACACTCCTTTCATTGGGACATGTAGAATCACATCTGCAAATCATCTCTTTTGTACAAATCGATTATTCTGTTTTGAGCATGTTTCAGGTACGAGTGGTTTCATAAGTCACAATAGAAATAAATATTTTCTTTCATGCAGATGTCTCATTTGTTTAACTGAATGGGCTATAAACCCCTAATGCGGTCCATCGGTTTTCTTATATTTTGTGCTTGTGATGACTTATACTGTTCCCAAACTGGAAATACAGTGAGACACAATAATAGAATTCAGCAACATCCAAAATATATTAATTAACATTATAATTGTGTTTGCATTTGGGTAATAACTGAGAAAATGCTGTTGAAAACTGACTTGAAATAGAAATAAATATATATCACAATACTGGAAAATATTGGCACATTTAGACTGACTCTGGACTTCTACTTGAAGGTAGCTCTGCCCTCATTATTTAATATTTTCTTTTGAATAGTAGTAATAAACAATATTAAGTTCAACTTTACAATATACCACTGCATTCCACAAAACGAAAGGAGCAAGTTCCCACAAACCATCTTTCTCATTTGATCTAGGCACAGGGAAAAAAAAGTTTCAACCTAATTTATATGTAATATGGGATGTAACTGCCATAAATAAGTAAATGAATAATAGAAAATCTGAATGTTGAGCATCTGATTCTCATAACATGATGTCTGTTTTAGTGACAAGAAGAAAAAAATCTCTGCACGAATATAACACACACTAAGGTGTCTCCTCCAAATGACACAGATTTATAACAAATTACTACTGTACCTATGAAAAGTTACTCCATTATTATACTTCCTCTGTGTACATTCATTTGCTGCACAAGCTGGCATGTTTTAAAATATAAGTGAGATTAAATAAAAATGCTACCAACAATAAAGAATGACAATGTGGATGCAGCAACTCGTAGGTTTGTTTGCTTTGTTTTGAGTGTACGCAGAATGACGGCTATATGAGGAAGGGGAAACAGACTAACCTGTGTGGCTTCAACTTTTTAACGTCATGCTGTCTCCTGTTCTCATTCAAACCTCCTTGGTCCCAACCCGCGTTTGGGATCATTGTTTTAGGGAAATGCAGAACTAGAAAGTTAGGTTGAAAATGAATGTTGCTTAATAACCATTTTATCAATAGGGTCCTTCCTTTTTCATAGCAATGAATTCCTAGGTTGCATTGCAAAGGTTTTTATTTTGAAAGCGTTGTGTGTGCACATACCTTTTTTTGTAATGTGTTCTTATGATGAAGTATTTTTTTTTTGTTTGTTACAGTGTGGCTGGAACCCAGACACCTTTATCTTCTATCAGAGGAACAAAAACCTATTCAGGTCTGTATCCAAAGTGAAGTAGCTAACATGAGTGAATTGCAGGCACACAGAGTGATGCCTTTGCAAAAAATTGTAGAAAATTGGATAAGTTGTCCAGTCATCAATTCTCTCTTGAAATGTCAGGGCTAATCTTTATAGTGTATGAGAATTTTTAGAAAACAGTTTGGCTATTGTGTACAGGCAGAACAAATGGCATACAGTTTACAATTATCCTTGTGCATTAAGGAAGAAGAAGAATCCTTTTTAGTTAATGTTTACTTCCCCCTCCCCTCAGAAATGTCTTCAGAGCCAGGAGATGATGAGGATCCTACAGAGGGGGACTTTGAGGGTCACCAAGCTGCAGTAAATGCCATTCAGATATTTGGGAGTCTGCTTTATACCTGCTCAGCAGACAAAACTGTCCGTGTCTACAATTTGGTAGTAAGTAAATTATCTGACTTCTGTTGAAACATCTTCACTCTGGGAGTAGTGAACTTAAGTCAGTAAATGCTAAGTAAACTGTTATAGATTGAGCTTTTCAGCATAGTTAAGGATGAGATGCAGCAAGAATCTGAAATAGAGCTTTATGTAATACATAAGGATTTTCATCAGTTTACAGCATAAGACAGGGAGTGACCAGACCTGGCTTCTGGTTCACAAATTTATTGTGTGGTACGTCACAACAAGTTGCTATTGAAGATATTTCTTAAAGTGAGAGAGACATATTTAGGAGCAGATGCAGAAGATGGTTTTAGAAATACAGCACTATATGTTTACAGCTGTGGGCTGCAGCCAGTGCCATTGAAAACTGTAGGAGCTGATGCAAGAAAAACTGCGCATGTTTGCTTATACAGCCTTATACTCTGTTTTAGAACAGAAAATGTGTGGGCACCTTCGAAGGACACACATCAAAAGTGAACTGCCTACTGGTGACTCAGAATCATGGGAAGAATGTCGTGCTTTACACTGGTTCTAGTGACCACACCATTGGCTGCTACAACATCGAGGTACTGTACTGTAGACTGAGCACAAAGACCAACAGTTACTTAGCTGCCACGTATGCTAGAATGGTAGACCTTAACTCAGTCCTCAGAACACACCAGCCGGCTGAGTGGTCAGAATATCTATTGAGGCGTATTTTCAGAGCACTTCGACTTACAAAGTTACATAGTAATCTTTGGGACTTTGTAAGTGCTTTGAAAATGAGCCCCATAATGAACAGACAGCAGAAAGAGAGGGTTCAAAAGTACGCACAATATAATAGCAAAACAAAAGGGCCTCCAGAACTGGAACAGTAGTACATAATGAGCAGACATAAGAGCAATCTAGTGGAGCGGAGGAGTAGCCCAATGATTAGTGCAGTGACCTGGGGAACTGAGTTCAATTCCTATTGCAGCTCCTTGTGACTCTGGACAAATAACTTAACCCTCCACTGTCCCAGGTGCAAAATAAGTACCTGTATATTAAAAGTAAGCCGCTTTGATTGTTACCACAGAAAGGCAGTATATCAAATCCTATTTTCTTTCCCTTTCCCATTTGTTGCCTCAGTTGTTTGTTTATATTTATTTTAAAATTTACTGGATCGCCATTCTAGACCACAACCAAATCTAGATGATTTCCAATTAAAACAAGAGTATGAAAAATAGAAAGAAACTCCAGTTATTTACAAGAAAGAACATTCATTCCAAAGATCATTCATCCAACTTTGTCAGTAACAGTGTACAAATGTATGTTAATACTGATTATCTCCTGCCATCCAGTGTCACCATAACCCTCAAAAGCTTCTCAATGTAAATTTATTTATTTATTTATTTATTTATTGCATTTGTATCCCACATTTTCCTACCTTTTTGCAGGCTCAATGTGGCTTACAATGTAACGGTGGTTAATAGATTAGGAATTAGACAGTTAGTGTTACATAGAGACCGTGAGTAACATAATAGAAAATTAAGCGAGCAGATATATGACAAGGCAGTTCTGATTGTAGGTAGGGTGGAGATGCGTTACATTTACGCTTGTTGATCCTTGTCGTATGCCTTATTGAAGAGGTGGGTCTTTAGAGATTTACGAAAGTTAGTTAATTCATAGATAGTTTTTAAGTTGTGTGGTAGTGCATTCCATAACTGTGTACTCAGGTAGGAAAAATTTGACGCGTGCATTAGTTTGTATTTTAGGTCTTCAATTTAGACTTAAATTGCGAGTAAGATAATTCTTTGTCTAATTTCAGAAAGGTAATTTTTTCCATAAACTAGGAGCCAGAAAAAAGCACAGACGTGGATTCCCACCGTGCCCGTAATGGGCCAGTTAGAACTTGTTATTAAGAGATTGTAAGAGACATGGAGGTGCATAAGGCACTGTTAAAGCAGAAAGATAATCTGGAGTAACATCTTGTACAGCCTTAAAAGTCAAACTAAGAATTTTAAAATGATTCTAAGACTTTATTGGTTGCCAATGTAATTTCAAAAACAGAAGGGTAACATGATCCCTCTGTTTTTCTTTGTATAAAAAGCGCACTGCTGTATTCTGCAAGGATTGTAGACGCTTAAGATCACTCTTCAAAATCTCTGCTTAGACCACATTAATCTATTCAAAATGTAAGATGTGCATGATAAAGTTTGTGTAACACCTCTTAATCCACAAAATTACTTACAGAAAATAATTGTTGCAGGATAAAAATAAAAGTAAATATATTGTGAAAAAGTAAGATGAGAATCAAGAATTATTTCTAAATAATGGAAAGAGGTAACTGGAGTAAGTTGTTTGCCAAAAAGCGTAGGATTCAAAATTGGCAGAGAACTATGATCAGTCACTTAGAAGACAACTAATGATTGTCCTTTAACCAGATAGCAACTTTGTCTAAATAGCACTGTAAAGGCCGAAGATCACTATTAGGATCTGTACAATAAACTAGTAAGATGTCATCAGCATACATATAGGAAAAGATACCATTTGTATGCAAATCTAGGTCATGCCTGTTCATTGTGGATATCCTGAAATCCAGACTGACTGGATGTGCCCCAAGGACCAAGTTGCAACCATTCTGGTAGAAGGTTGTCACAGAACAAGTGATTTAAAATGTTGGAAATTATAATGCCTGTGCTAAGTAGAAAATGTCATGAGACAATCAGTAGAATATGAAACTGATGTTACATCTCTAGCTGTTAAAGCAGAGCAGATATTTTTCTTTGATATTACAAGTTTTTAGATTCACACATTTTTTTGCTTTTGAGAAAAAAATAAACCAAAGCCTTTCACAATTCGCTGTGAACACAGACTGCTTGACAAAATCATCTGTATTTTGGATATCTGCCTTCCATTTTCCTGACATTTAACAATTTTACTCACTGTGGACTCCTTTGAACACTGTTTGTGCAATGGCTATTATTTTATCCATGCCAAGGTTGTTGGTTAGAACAATGACTTGAGGTAAAGCCAGTAAAAAAAAAAAACAAACAAACAAAAAAAAAACCGCCAAGCCAACTTCATCATCAACTTTAAACAGTGACAACCCTCTTGCACCACTGGTTGACAGGGATTAGTCTATTACAACATATGACAACAGTAAATATCTGCTGTCTTTGCAGGTTGTGGTTCCTTTGGCTCATGTTATGAAAAGTCTGAAAATGAAGATGTGTATAAGCTTTTGAAACCGCATAAACTCCTTTGAAGAGAACTATGCAGTCTCAGCAGCTCATAGACATTGTCTGGTTCTTGAAGGGTCTTAATACATCTCCTGGATCTCTCCTACATAAATTCATGCCAAAAGCTGCAGCTGTAGGAATTGCTACCATCAGCTATTAAATCTGTTTCAGCATTTTGTCAGTACGGAATAAGATACAGCATGGGAAATTATTTACTATGTAGAACTTCTGCTAGGAACAGATTGGGTTGATTTTTGTTTCTTGTACACTTTTTTTGGCAGCTTTTAAACCAGTGTCCTGGTGATTAGCTATTGGTGTCTTCCCTTTTATATGCCTGGCATGGTTCATGCTCTTGTCCTTCTTTCACCAGACCCGAGAGTGTATGGAGCAGCTTAAACTCG
The DNA here is from genome assembly GCF_901765095.1 of Microcaecilia unicolor. NCBI lineage: Eukaryota > Metazoa > Chordata > Amphibia > Gymnophiona > Siphonopidae > Microcaecilia > Microcaecilia unicolor. Next base: position 144,589,898 of record NC_044039.1, on the reverse strand, counting down.
CAGACAGGGTGTTGTGCTTGCATAGTCGATGGCGAATCCTCTACGCTGGGCTCGGCAATGGCAGCGTGGTCACATTCAGTATTAAGGTCAGTGTGCCACAGTTATTTACTAATCCCTCCTCCTAGTTACTACTCACAGTAAATCAAGGGGTTAGTGCAAGCCTGTATCTACTCCTCTATCCCCCTTATGCCATGCCACAGGTAGGCAGCTGAATTTTCAAGGCACTAGCAATAAGATATATGTTGAAAATTCACTGGAAGCAGTTTCAGCACTAGAAAGAGAACATGATCTAAAATAAGTGACCAAGATGCTGCAGTATCACATCAGAGTCCCACCATTGGGGAGCCAGAGAATGAAAGCCTGGGTGTAGCCTGATAACCCAGTGGTAGGGCTGTGTTAATGCAGCAAATAAGGTCTGGTCCCACAGTTTCAAGAAATCCCAAGTATTGAACATCTGTGATACTAATGGAGGGATTCCAGGTTCACAAATATTTTATTATGAATAGGGCTACCAAAGACTTTTGCTGTAGAGGCATTTCTCTAGCTGGGATAGCAGGGAATTTGTTTTTAGTGAAAATCCTTCAAATATATGTTCCTTAGCGGCCCAGAGAAGACTGATGGGTTGTCCACGACTGCAAGTAGGTGGAGACTGAGAACTCTGATTGTTAAGTGAACCAATACGGACCCTGCACAACCTCTCCTAGAATCAGTATACTCAGTCTCCAGCAGGTGGTGGATGTGGTGAGCCTTTCAGTCTCAGTCAGGATTCTTTTAGTTCTTCTTTGTTTCCCCTCTGTTTAAAAAAAAAATATATATATATATAAGTTTTTTAACAGGTTTTTTTATTCTTTTATCTTATCTCTTCTGCATCTGTGCTCCATCAGTTCTTCTTTCTTACTGGTAGGGGCTGAGGCCCATGGGAGTTCTCTTTTGCCCCAGGAGTGCTATACTCGGGTGGCAAAGTCCCCCCCCCTTCCCACAAATCTACCAGCAGGGCCTTGTAGGCCTTAGATTTATTAATGTGCCTCAGCCCCCTTCGTGGGAAAGGAGCTCTGATGCTGCAGAGGACAGCCACATAGTACTAAAAAAAGGGGGGGATTGGAAGGAAGCAATTTTAATTGAAGTGTGCTTCCCTCTTTGGCGCTGACACTTGGTCTTCTGTGTCATGCTTCTGGGCTTTCTTCCTGTGGAGGTTGGGGGAGTTTTGCATGTGGGCTCGCTGTTGCGTTTGATGGTCTTTGCACCATGAGCTCTGACAAGCTTCACAAATTTGCTGCTTGTCAGCGTTGGGGCCTTACTGCTGCTGGAGTCTACAAGTATTGTGCGACTCAGAGTGGTGGGCCTCAACATCGGGGGAAACCGAGCTCTCAAGGATTTCGGGAGAGAGCTCGTTGGTTAATACGGCTGTGGAGGTGATGGCTCAGAGGTTGACTGTTCCCGTTTTGGTGGGAAATGCCACCATCTTGGACTCTCAGGTCCTGCATTTGGAGCAACCTCCACGGCTCACCCCATAGACTTTGGTGGTTTCCTCAGGTGCTAGGGAAGTGCAGGGTGGATTCTCTGGCGGGGGGGGGGGGGGGGGGGGGGAGGGGAGAATTTTCTCTAGAGTTTGTCCTTGCAATGTACAAGGTCATTTCGTTAAAGCAGACCAAGCCCCAGACTGATATGAAGCTGGTTCCTTCTCAGGGAATCTCTTCTAATGTCCAAGGGTGGCCTGGGATGAGGAGGAGGATGAAAACTCGCTTGGAGTTTTGCTCTGGGTCCTTTTGGAGGAAGGGGACTTAGATGTTCCTTTGGAAGACAGGGAGTGTGAGGTTCCCGGAGAGGGCTTCCCTTCTTGAGAAGAATTGCTTGTGGGGAAGGATCCCTCTATAGTCAGTGTTTCATAAAGAGAATCTGCAAGAACTTATTTCCTTAGTTTTTTTCTACACTGAACTTTGATGAGGAGTCTGTTTTAGGAGGTGAGAAAGGTGGACCCTCTGGTGAAAGGGATTAGGAAGATCACTAGGTCATTTCCCATGCATCAGAACATTAGAGACATAGTTCAAGCTCAGTGGGATGTCCCTGATGCTCCGTTTTGGCTGGCTAGATCCATGATTAGGCTTTACCCTGTTGTTCCTGACCAGGATAGGGAACTGTTAAAGCCTCCTGTGGTGGAAGCGGTGGTTTCTATAGTTTACAAAAAGACCACGCTACCAGTAGATGGGGGTATGGTTCTGAAAGATCCTCAGAACCGCATGATTTATTTATTTATTACATGTGTATCCCACATTTGTCCACCAAATAGTAGGTTCAATGTGGCTTACATATTGCTAAAAAGCACTTACAGCAAGATTAGATTGAAACCCTTCTGAAGTAGTTTTGATGTCTCTGCTCTGGCAGTGCAGTCTACCATCTGTGGCGCCTTGGTGACCAGGGCATGTTTCAGGTGGGCTGAAAAGGTCTTGGATAGATCAGCTGGTGATTTTTCTCTAGTGGACTGGGAGGTCACTATGATTGAGGTGGGCTCAGCCTTCCTGGCGAACGCGCTCTATGATTTGCTCAGGGCTTCGGCTAAGTCTGTGGCTTTAGAAGTGGCAGCTAAGAGGTATATTTGGCTTTACGAATGCAGTCTCCAAGTCCAAGTTGAGAAAATTTCCCTTTTAAGGGTTCCTTGTTGTTTGGTGAGGAACTGAACAAGTTGGTCAAGAGTCTGATTGAATCAAAAGTGCCGTGTCTCCCTGAAGATTGTCCTAGGACTGTATGATGCGGTTTCTCAGCTGCTAGGGGTCGTGCGTGTACTTTACAGTGTTTTCAGAGTGGAAGAGTAGGTGCTTCGCAGAGGTATCAATTTTTTTCAGCACTCTGTCCTTTTATGGAGCCAGATGTGGAGGCAGGGACATTGGTTCTGGATCTCAGTTGCAGGGCTGTAGCTCACAATGAAGGTGTCAGGCTCATCCTCTGATAGGTATAGGACAGTTGTTCCCAAACCTGGTCCTGGAGGCACCCCAGCCATTCAGTTTTAAGGATGCACACAATAATATTCATGAGCGAGATTTGCATGCACTGCCTCCATTGCATGCAAATCTCTCTCATGAATATCCTGAAAACCTGACTGGCTGGGGTACCTCTATGCGCAGGTTTGGGAACCACTGGTATAGGAGCTTGGTTGAGAGAGTTCAATTGGAGGTGGGCCCAGATCACCACATACCAGTGGGTTCGCGAGGTAATCTGCGATGGTTACACCTAGGAGTTCACTTCTCCTCTGCCAGATGCTTTTCTAGAGTCTCCTTGTCAGTCCCATGTGAAGGCGATGACAGGTATACCCTCAGAAGGCTTACTCAGCTGCACACTGTGTGCCCGGTCCCTTCAACCAAATTAGGGACCAGTTATTATTCCATTTATTTTGTAGTACCAAAAAAGCAGGGTACCTTCCTGCCTATATTGGATCTCAAGAGAGTGAATTGGGCAATCAGGGTTCCCAGTTTCTGCATGAAAACTCTTTGGTTCGACATTGTGGTGGTTCATTCAAGGAAGTTCCTAACTGCCTTGGATTTGATGGAAGCATATCCTCACATACCAATTTCCCATCAGAGGTTCCTTTTCTTTGCAATTTTAGGTCAGCATAATCGGCCTGGTGACGGCACCTCGTATGTTTTCCAAGGTCAAGGTGATAGTGGTGGCAGCCCTGCTCAAGGAAGGGATTCTGGTTCATCCATATCTGGACAATTGGCTATTTCTAGCAAAGTCATATCAGGAGAGCAGTCAGGTGATGGCATGGGTGGTTCAGTTTCTTGAGTCCATCGGTTGGGTAATCAATCCTCTCAAGAATCACTAGGTACCAATGCAGACATTAGAATACTTCAGAATCTGTTTCAACACTCTCCAGGGCCAGATGTCTTTTCCTGCAATAAGGATTCAGAAATTACAGGACCAGATCCTGGGTCTTCTGTGCATCAAGTCTCCAAGAGCCAGGGACTATCTTCAGGTCCTGGGATCAACGTAGCCTTGCTGGAGGTTGTTCCATGGGCCAGAGCTCATATGAGGCCTTTACAGAGATTTCTTCTCGCCAGTGGTTTTCCCCAGTCCTTGGAGATGAGGTTGCCCCTTCAAGAAGTGGCACGACAGAGCCGAGGTGGTGGCTTCATTCCCCCAATTGTCCAAGGGTGTTCAGCTAGACCCACTGCAGTGGATGGTGGTGACTACAGCACCAATCTCCATGGCTGGGAAGCTCATTGGTCTGGGACATCTGGCTCAAGGTCCTGGTCCCGAGAGGAGGCATGTTGCTCCAGCAATCTGTTGGCTCTACAGCAGTTTTCAGGATCTTCTGGTGGGCAAGTCCATGAGGGTTTTGTTTGATAAAGCAACAGCAGTGGCTTGCATCAATCGCCAGAATAGAACGAAGAGTCATCTGTTGGTAGAGGAGGCGGTGCTTCTGATGCGATGGGTGGAAAATCATCTCTGAGGCCTGTTGGCCGCTCACATTGCAGGAAAGCAGAATGTGCAGGCAGATTTTCTCAGTCATATCTTGGAACCAGTATCGTGGTCCCTCAGTTGCACAGCAACACCTATAACAGCATCGTTCATGGATGGGGACGTCCCAATGATAGATTTCATAGTGATGCACAAGAATTCTAAAACCGCTCAATTCTTCAGTCACAGGAAAGATCAGAGATTGGAGGGCCTTGATGCTCTCATTCAGCCCTGGTCGACGGATCTGCTGTACATCTTCCCCCCTTGATCTCTGTTAGGTTGAATCATTCAGAGAATCGAAAACCACAGGGGACTGGTGATCTTGGTGGCACCTGATTGGCCACGGAGGCCTTGGTATACAGATCTGGTGTGGTTCGTGGTTGAACTGTTGCTGAGGCTCCCAGTTTCATAGGATCTTCTGACACTGGGTCTGGTAGCCATGCCAGATCCAGCTCACTTTGTCTTATGTGATTCTTCAGAGGGCTAGGCTGAGGAAGAGAGGGTATTTATCTAAGGTGATTGCCACAGTATTCTGATCTCGGGTTAGATCTACCTCTCTCACCTATGTACAGACATGGAGAATCTTTGAGGGCTGGTGTGCAGATCATGGAGCTGTTGCTTTACATGCCTCGGTAGCTCATATTTCCTTCAGGGCAGTTTCGATAAAGGTTTGGCCCTAGCTTCTCTTAAAGTTGGGGTTGCGGCCCTGGCATATTTTAAGGGCTGTGTTAAAGGCAAGCCTTTAGCCAGCCCACCCGGCTGTCGTTCGATTTTTGCAGGGAGTTAGCCTTCTTTGTCTCCCGAGTCGTGTGCCCTTTCCTTCTTGGGATCTTAATCTGGTTCTCTCAGCCTTGGTACAACTGTCTTTTGAACTGCTGTCATTGTGTTGTCTTAAGGACCTTACTCTGAAGTCAGTTTTCTTGGTCACTATTTTAAGGACCTTACTCTGAAGTCAGTTTTCTTGGTCACTATTTCCTTGGCACGACGTGTGTCTGAGCTGCATGCCCTGTCCTATAGAGAACCCTTTCTGGAATTTTTCAAGGAAAAGTTAATTTTGCATCCAGTTCCATCCTTCCTTCCCAGGGTGCTGAGGTCCTATCATCTGATACAGTCAGTGGCTTTGCCTACCTTAGGTTGCTCAAAGGGATCGGAGGAACAGTGCCGCTTACACGAGAGTCAGGAGAGTGTTGAAGAAGTATCTTTGTAGGATGGACGAGTTTTGGCACTCTGACCATCTTTTTGCTCTCCTGAGAGGTGGCCGTAAAGGCCTGGTGACGTCTAAGGATACTGTTGCAAAATGGGTAAAGGAGACAATTGGGTCCACCTGTCTGCTTAGTGGCAGGTCTGTCTCGGAGGGACTTGGTGCATTCTACCAGAGGTCAGTGCCTTCTTGTGCTTAACACTTCCTAGTGCCTCCTCTGGACATTCGTAGAGCGGCGCTCTGGTCTTTCTTGCATTCCTTTTGCAGCACTACAGAGTGGATGAGCTGGCTCATCAGAATGCTGTTTTTGGAGAGTGTTTTCTTAATGTGGGGCTCAGTGGATACCTCCCTTGAAATCACCATTTTGTTACTTCCCATCAGTCTTCTCTGGGCCAGTCTAAAGAAACTAAAGGAAATCAAATTATCACGTAAGATCTAATTTCTCCTTATTACCCTAGTGGTCACCCGTGCTCCTATTGAACCTGTTGGTGAAGTCTCAGCTTTCCACATTCACTTCCTGAGTATCCCAGCACCCGAATGCCACCCATTAGAAAGCTTTAAAACCTGTAGGAAACATTCTGACCTAGTTAGTTGCCTTTATAAAGAGTTATATGTAACAACAATGCCTTCTCCCAATGAATATTTGTGCTGCTGCATGATTTGGTCTATTTTTACATTTATTTGTGGGCCTCCAAAAAGAAGTAGCAAAAACTTGGTGAACCTCTGTTGAAGAGGTCATGTTGTAGAAAGGATGCTCAAGTTCTCCTGTGCTTTGGCCTTTCAAGGCCAATTCAGTGACTTATTTAGAAATGTAAAAATGCTTGTTTTTCAGAACAATAAACAACTAGATGTATTTGAGTGCCATGGCCCTCGAGCCATCAGCTGCCTAGCGACTGCACAAGAGGGGTCCCGCCGGTTATTGGTGGTTGGTTCCTACGACTGCACCATCAGTGTTCGAGATGCTCGAAATGGGCTGTTGCTCCGAACCCTGGAGGGCCACAGCAAAACTGTCCTGTGCATGAAGGCAAGTCCTCCCATCATAAATTATGCCACTGACTTTGGCTTATTCATTCAGAATGCTGCTGCTTGACTCTGTATTTCTGGCAGGGCTGGGCCTTCCTTAGATTTTGTGTAGTTTATATGTCACACTTTCTCGGACTGATAATATAAACTGTTTGCCTTTTTGAGAAAGAAGATTAATTTGCTGCCTATATAGAATAAGAATGAGTGATGAGTACCTACTAAAGTGCTGCTCTGATCTCTTGGGTCTGATCCATTGAACTGTGACTGTAGAGCCTATAACGCTTGGGCAGGCACTTCCCAAGCCACCTGCACCAGCTCAGGGCTTCTTGGCCCTTACAGTGGTGGAAATAAGTATTGATCCTTGCTGATTTTGTAAGTTTGCCCACTGACAAAGACATGAGCAGCCCATAATTGAAGGGTAGGTTATTGGTAACAGTGAGAGATAGCACATCACAAATTAAATCCGGAAAATCACATTGTGGAAAGTATATGAATTATTTGCATTCTGCAGAGGGAAATAAGTATTTGATCCCCCACCAACCAGTAAGAGATCTGGCCCCTACAGACCAGGTAGATGCTCCAAATCAACTCGTTACCTGCATGACAGACAGCTGTCGGCAATGGTCACCTGTATGAAAGACACCTGTCCACAGACTCAGTGAATCAGTCAGACTCTAACCTCTACAAAATGGCCAAGAGCAAGGAGCTGTCTAAGGATGTCAGGGACAAGATCATACACCTGCACAAGGCTGGAATGGGCTACAAAACCATCAGTAAGACGCTGGGCGAGAAGGAGACAACTGTTGGTGCCATAGTAAGAAAATGGAAGAAGTACAAAATGACTGTCAATCGACAAAGATCTGGGGCTCCACGCAAAATCTCACCTCGTGGGGTATCCTTGATCATGAGGAAGGTTAGAAATCAGCCTACAACTACAAGGGGGGAACTTGTCAATGATCTCAAGGCAGCTGGGACCACTGTCACCACGAAAACCATTGGTAACACATTACGACATAACGGATTGCAATCCTGCAGTGCCCGCAAGGTCCCCCTGCTCCGGAAGGCACATGTGACGGCCCGTCTGAAGTTTGCCAGTGAACACCTGGATGATGCCGAGAGTGATTGGGAGAAGGTGCTGTGGTCAGATGAGACAAAAATTGAGCTCTTTGGCATGAACTCAACTCGCCGTGTTTGGAGGAAGAGAAATGCTGCCTATGACCCAAAGAACACCGTCCCCACTGTCAAGCATGGAGGTGGAAATGTTATGTTTTGGGGGTGTTTCTCTGCTAAGGGCACAGGACTACTTCACCGCATCATGGGAGAATGGATGGGGCCATGTACCGTACAATTCTGAGTGACAACCTCCTTCCCCTCCGCCAGGGCCTTAAAAATGGGTCGTGGCTGGGTCTTCCAGCACGACAATGACCCAAAACATACAGCCAAGGCAACAAAGGAGTGGCTCAGGAAGAAGCACATTAGGGTCATGGAGTGGCCTAGCCAGTCACCAGACCTTAATCCCATTGAAAACTTATGGAGGGAGCTGAAAGCTGCGAGTTGCCAAGCGACAGCCCAGAACTCTTAATGATTTAGAGATGATCTGCAAAGAGGAGTGGACCAAAATTCCTCCTGACATGTGTGCAAAACCTCATCATCAACTACAGAAGACGTCTGACCGCTGTGCTTGCCAACAAGGGGTGTGCCACCAAGTATTAGGTCTTGTTTGCCAGAGGGATTAAATACTTATTTCCCCTCTGCAGAATGCAAATAATTCATATACTTTCCACAATGTGATTTTCCGGATTTAATTTGTGATGTGCTATCTCTCACTGTTACCAATAACCTACCCTTCAATTATGGGCTGCTCATGTCTTTGTCAGTGGGCAAACTTACAAAATCAGCAAGGGATCAAATACTTATTTCCACCACTGTATATCCAGGGCATACACTGTGTCAGATTTTCTATTTCTAAGATGTAGGAAGCCTTTCTTAACTACTTTTCTGCTACAGTTGTATCTTTTGAATAAAACTGGTAATACAAGGTTTATTGTTTTAAAGGTTGTGAATGATCTGGTATTCAGTGGATCCAGTGATCAATCTGTCCATGCTCACAATATACAACGTAAGTTCTCTGAGCATTTGAAGAAAATATTTAGATTTGTAAATATCTGCATTTTGGGCCTTCTGATGGTGTGAGCGCTCCTTGAAGTACCTCCCTTAGCCTCTGCTGAGCCATGTGATGGACAGTGTTTTAACTGGGCACCCACATTGACATGAGCAGTAAGGCTTTAACTGAAAAGTCTGTGTCTCAGCTTCTGTAGGGCATGGAGCTAGCTCTGGGAATAAGACTGGGGTCCATGGTACCTTCTTGGTTAAACAATGGTACAGTCTGAGATTAGATTGCCTGTCTGCAGTTGGGGGGGGGGTTTTAAGTCAGGGCAGTATTTTATCTTGAAGTAGAATAAGGTGTGTAGTTGTTTGGATGATAAGAATTGGGTTTAAATATAAAATCTCTCTATTTGCTGCAGTACTGGTCTCCACATGTGCTCCCTTGTGTGACACCCCTACCTGATATTGGGCAAACCCCTGCTCTAAAAAAAACCTCTATCAAGCTCAGGGGAAGATATGGTTCAGGTTCACAAATCCTGAATGGTGTAGAATGGTAAAAGTAAATCGATTGTTTGTTCTTTCAAAAAGTACAAAGACCAGGGGACACTCAAAGAAGTTATATGGAAATACATTTCAAACAAATAGGAAATGCTTTTGCACTCAATGGATAGTTAAGCTCTGGAACTCATTGCCAGAGGATGTGGTAACAGCAGTTAGGGTATCTGGGTTTAAAAAAGATTTGGACAAGTTTCTGAAGGAAAAGTCCATAGTCTGTATTGAGATAGACATGGGGGGGGGGGGGGGGGGGGGTGGAAGCCATTGCTCACCCTGGGATTGGTAGATAGAATGTGCTACTGTTTGGGTTTCTGCCAGTTACTTGTGATCTGGATTGGCCATTATTGGAAGCAGGATCAGGGCCGTGCCAACACAGTAAGTGGGTTAAGCACCCGCAGGAGGGCGCCGACCTCTGGAGGGCGCTGCCACGGTGGTTACCCTCGCCGCTTACCTCAGCTCCGCGCTGCCCTGGAGGCTTTAAATCTTTTACCTCTGACGTCGCAGCGTCAGTGAAAGCGCTGCCGACGTCTCCAGCCTTCCCTTCGTGCTTGTTCGTTTTTTAGTGTCCCGCCTTCTTCTGATGTCATTTCCTTGCGAGGGTGGGACACTGAGGGAACGAACGAGCGCGAAGGGAAGGCTAGAGACGTCGGCAGCGCAGCTGCTGCCACGATGGAGGTAAATTTAAATTAAATACAAGAAACCAGACTCAGAGGGCGGGCAGATGGACATGGGAGGAGAATCGCTGGATATGGATGGTGGAGGGAAGAACAGAGAGGGACAAGGATGGACATGGATGGGAGGGCAGGGCAGGGCCCAGGAGAGAGAGAAATTGCTGGAAATGGAGGGGGAGGGGAGAGAGGAGAATTGTTGGCATGGATGGAGGGGAGGAAAGGGAAGACAGAGGAAGGAGATGCACATGGATGGAGGGGAAGGGAGAGAGAAGAAATGCTGGGCATGGATGGAGGGGGAGGGAAGAGAGAGAAAGGAGATGAGATGAGGGAAAAGGAAGAGAGGAGAAAACTGCACATGGATGGAGAAAATAGGCAGAAGCTGGATCCACTGGACAGTCAAGTCTACGGAGGACCCAGCTTTACTTATGGATATAGAGCAAGAAATGAGAAGAAAAGAGGAAAGTAAAGAAATAAATGGAAAGGAAGCCAGGAAACGGAGTTAAGAGGACAGATAGCAGCAGAAATCAGATACTGGGCCAGCATGATCAGAAAAAGAAAGTCACCAGACAACAAAGGTAGAAAAAAATAATTTTAATGTGTGGAATATGCCCACTTTGAGAATTTACATCTGCTATCTTATTTTGCAATATATAGCAATTTGTTTCTAAGAATATTGCTGACAATTCCTGTCAGTGTGGCAAGTGGTGAGCTAAGTGGTTGTAAACTCTCTATTTGGTCAGCAATCCAACAAAGATGCTCTCCATCTTTCAGCTCCTATTTCCTTTGCATCTTGTGCCACACGGGGGGGGGGGGGGGGGGGGGGGGGGAGGGGATGTCTGCAGGGGGGCATCAGAGACCCTAGGCACAGCCCTGAGCAGGATACTGGGCTAGATAGGCCATTGGTCTGACCCAGTATGGCTATTCTTATATGCAGAAGATTAGGTGCTCATGTGTCACTCGGGGTTTGGACTGCTACAAAGCTGTGGAAAATATTTGTTTCAAGACCTTCTCTCTAATTGTGTTCTATGTGGTGCCTTGGATTTTGCTGTATCTTAATGAATTATCTATTGCCTTTTTGAGAAGACAACCCAAGGCAGTATGCATGTTCTGAAAGATTTTTTTTTTTTTTGTCATTAGTTCACAAAACGAGAAAATATTTAGAATAAAAGAATGAATAGGCTTTCCCAAGAGTTATAAAATTAATGAATAGCTTTCATTATGACCTGCTGATATTTGAGAGTTAGACAAACTGACATTAGTCCTTTGGTTTTGTATAGTCTGCATGACTATTTTTGGTGTATGCTCAGAGTTTGTGTATGTTGTGTAACCTCTCCCTGTGTTTCAATTTGTCTTGGTACAGACTGGAGAGCTGGTGCGGATCTATAAAGGTCACAGCCATGCTGTCACGGTAGTTAATATCTTGGGAAAAGTCATGGTGACAGCCTGCTTGGATAAGTTTGTCCGCATCTACGAATTACAGGTAAGGAGCATGATATAGAAAAAAAAACCCAAAACAAAACCAAGACTCTTAAACAATTCACAGAGGTTATGAAAAAGAAGTGTGAGTTACCATTAAAGAGCCATTTTTTCTCAGTATCTTTCTACAGAAACTTACCACAGTTTATTTTTCATAGGTAGTGTTAGGCTAACATCAATCACATCATTAAAGAAGCAACAGTCCACCTTGCTGGTATCCTCTGCTTTATAAAGGAAAATGAGTGTTCCTTTAGCAGAGGGCTGCCAGTTTGAAGCCTCCGTGATTAAAGAAGTCCGCTCTGCCTGGAGCCACAAGTGGGAGAGGATGTCGGCAGGGCTGGGGTGTTAGTGCAGCTGATGGTGCCACAGTGCTAGTCTGGATTTGGATTGGATTTGAGATTGATAACTCGCTTTCCAAATGTGAACTCAAGGTGAGTTGCATGCAGGTACAGTACATATTCACCTGCCCAAAAAGAGTTAGGGAACAGTTTTATAAAGCTGCTTCTGTATGTAAATCCCATTTTACATGCACAAAAAGGCCTTTAGAAATTTTGCAACTTCAGAAAAAAACTCCAAACAGCTCAAAACACTGCAGCCGGTTTCATATACAAAATCTGTTGTTTTGAAAGTGCCTCCCCTTTATTAATCAAATTACACTGGCTTCCCATCAAAGCGAGAATCACCTTCAAATTATGTACCTTTATCTTTCAAATCCTAAATGGCACAGCTCGAAACTATATGGTGCCATTAATAAACTTACCTCAAAGAAACGCTACATAAGAGGCAAGAAATTATCTCTGACTACACCTCCCAAATTGCAAAAAAGGTGATCTACAAAACAGTCCACTCTGCAGATTTCACTTACCTAGGAACCAAATGGTGGAACTCCGTACCACCCAAAATAAGAAATATACAGGCATGTACTAGATTCTGCAAAATGCTCAAATCGTTCCTATTCAAACAAACCCTCACAAAAAAACAACCATATCTCAATCAACTAATTATTACCTGACTTGGTTATTACTCTGTTTACCATTAACCTTCTCTTTGCTTCATGTACAATTTTTCATTCATAATAGATTTTCTAAATGTTAAACATCCATAGCTATCCCAGAATGTTTGATACTGTATTGTAAAATTGGATTCTTACAACAAATTACTTTCTTATGCATTATTCTTTATGTATCCTATACTGTTTATTCTAAGCCACATTGAACTCAAACTTGTTTGGGATAATGTGGGAAATAAATAAGCATATAACGTTTACGCATGAAAAGTGTTGTACCTACGTGCAATTTGCACATAGACGTGTCTTGACTGTAGTTTGGGCAGAAACAGAGACGTTGATATGAGGTGTCCTGTTGTAAAGATTGGAGTGGACAGGCTGAGGTGGTACTGGAGGCAGAAAAAGAAAGACATTAAGGGTCAGAGCCAGAAACATGGAAGGAGGAGGTTGTGCTAGAAGGGTTAGAGAAGCAGAAATGATAGAGACTGGGGTCTGAGAGAGTAAAATGGCTGGAAGGAGGGACTGGTAGAGCTTAGTTTGGGAGAATGTGACAGGAAGAAAGGTGAGGGCTAAAAAGGTAGCAAAACTCTGATTGCTCCTTGGGGAATTCTGGGCAGTCTGCAGAATGCGCAGAATTCTGCAATTATTGTGCAGAATTCTGCTCAGTGTCTGCATCGTGTCTCTCCTCCCTCCCCCGCAGAGATTACGCAACAGGAGAAGGAATTAAACCACTTCCTATCAGGTCACCTCCTCCGCCGCTGGTTTAGACCAGACTGTTTATATGGTGTGGGGGGGGGGGGGGGGGGGGGGGGTCCTGTGGTTCACATAAGCAGTCAAAACTAAGCCAGCAGGGAAGGAGGAAGTGACCCAGTATGCAGTGGTTACTTCCTCTTTCTGCCACATGATCTCTGTAGGGAGGAGGAGAGCCATCTCCGGAAGTACAGTGAAGGGGGGGAGGGGAGAGAAATGAGTGTTCCATTGAGGAGGGTGGGAGAGGGAGTAGACAAGACTGTGTGTGTCATTGGGGAGGATGGGGGAGGCTGAAGAGAGAAAAAGGAGGAAATTTCGGGCCTTAGGATGGGGACATTCTGTGCTGAAACACTACAAATAAGTCAGAATTTTGCAGAATTTTCAAAACTTTTGTGCAGAATTCCCCCAGGAGTATATCATGTACAATTTACAATAGTGTTATTGTCGTAGATAAGAATAAGTACAAAAGCATATATTTATATGTGCTCTTCTGTGTCCTCTTTTCTGGCAGCAGGTATCCTGAGTAGTGCTGGTCTTCAAGTACTAATTCAACCATGTTTAGAAGGCCTCACCATGAGGGGAGGGGAGCTGCTATATAATGTCCTGGTTTCCCTATTAAAATACTGTTATCTTACTGTTGGTTGTCATTCTTTGGCCTTAATGGGGAAGAATTTGAATGATGCAGTTATCGGGACTCTGTAAATCGGCAGTTGGGAAGGAAACACTACCTGAGCAATGTTGAACTTATTCATGTACCTACCCTTCCTTTTATTAGACTTGAAGAAAGGTGTAAAATAAATGACACTATGCCTTTGCTCAAAGAGAGTGGTGGTTTCCATTTAATTCAGAACAAAAGTAGTAAAATTATAAACTGCACAACTTAAATCACCAGTGGACATATTGTAATTCTTCATCATGTCAACTTATAGCTTCCTTATTACTGATAGTTCATTAAATCCAAACCACCGTCAGAGGCCCCTAAAACTGCATTTAGGCTTCCACTACTTTTGAGGTGGAAGCATGTGATAGAGTGAATACAAAGACCTTTTCTGGACTTCTGCTTTCTGAAACTCTGAACAGAAGTCTTACATTTGTGCCTGTTCCTTATGCAGATCTTCCCTCGTAAGAACAGCTCACACTGTGATCACAAGTTGGGTTAGTTTTCAAATTGGACATTAATGGCATATATTAATTTGCTCAGATTAGGCACATATTTGATGGTGCTGCATGTATCGTATATGCTGATGAAAATACATTCTACACTTATGCCTGCTCAAGACGTACAGATGTAAATGTTGGATGCCCATACATCTGTGTTCCAGATTACACTTCGCTTTGGCATGTCCAGCCCAAATGTGTACATTAGATACATAGGCACTCTATCACTGTCTATGTCTAGTAAATGGCGCTCAATACATTGCATTGAGTGTTGATTTCAGCACCCAAATTAGGATCCCAGAACTTATGCCTGCAGTAATTCTGGGCGCCCAATTTGGGTGCACATCCCCAGTATTCTGTAACACTGCATGCAAATTTTACGAATGCCCCTAACCAGCCCATGCTCCTCCCATGACCACACCCCCTTGTGGGATGTGCATTATGGGATTTCGGTGCACATTGCTATGGAATAGAACATAGCAAGATGTGCGTGCAATTCCAAATTGGTGCCAGTTAGTTCCAATTATCACCCAATTATTGACACATCTTGGATTGGTGCCCAAATTTGAGCACCGTATATAGAATCTTGGGGACAGTGGGCCCTGCCCCCTGGAACACCCCTTCTAGACACATTGTTGGCACAAATGAAACTAGACATACACCAGAGTGTGCACCCAGTTTATACATGCACCTCCACTTAAAGTAAAGCTTAAGTGGTACTTAGTCATCTAACAAAGCGTCTGATGTCTAAGTGCATTTGAAAACTGACCTCAAGCAAGTTCAGTTTTGTGGCTGCCTACATTTATTTACTGAACCCTTGGTGGCTGTTTTTCTAGCACCTGGAAAATAGGGACAAGTTAAGTGTAAGGGAACAAGTTTGTAAGATGCTAAGGGTGCAGTAGCAGGATTTGTCCTCAACATCTTTTTCTTCTCTGTTTTGTTTTTCTCCCTTCTCCAAAGTCTCATGACCGTCTGCAGGTGTATGGAGGACACACAGACATGATTATGTGTATGGCTATCCACAAGAGCATGGTAATTGTTTGCATTTTTAAAAATCTGATATACACTGCAGAGCCCATAACTGTGATTGTTCTCTTGTAAAGGAAATGTCCATAGAAATCAAGTATATGATGTGAGTAATAAATTACCAGTTAAAAGGAACTTTTCATGTTCTTGTAACTGCTGGCCAGTGCTAAAATATACTAATAATGTAGGAAATTATTTATTTTTCTCAGCTAAATCAGACCTGGTTAACATGAATTTGGTGTATCTTACATGTCTGAGTTACTAAAGATCGTGTGCCCTAGGCATTCACTGTACCTGTGTTTAACTTTGGCTTGGTAAGTGTGTAGTGTGTCCTCTTCGTGAGCCATATTTTCACAACACCAGCTCTATGTCTGGAAACTGATCACAGGGGTGTGAATGGATCTGAGGAGACTCCTAACAAATATCAACAGCAATATGTAGGCTTTTTCTTTTTAAATGGAGACAAGACAGATTCTTACTTTTTATTGTGCATTTTCGATTTTATTTCCCCAGATCTACACAGGCTGCTATGATGGTAGTGTCCAGGCTGTACGTCTGAATCTGATGCAGAATTTCCGCTGCTGGGTAAACTGAATAATCTTTTCTCTCATCACATACTCTCACAGGACTGCTGAACCCAGCTGCACATGTATATGCGCATCTCTAATACTTAGCTAAAGGGCCCTTTTACTTAAACTTAGCATGTACTAAGTACTGAGTGTTCTATTTTATACCTGTAGGCCATGTGGGTAATGCCCATTAGCACACACTAAGCTTTAGTAAATATAGAAACATGATGGCAGACAAGAGCCAAATGGTCCATCCACTTGCCCATCCTTAGCAACCACTATTTCCTCCTTTCCCTAAGAGTTCCCATGTGCCTGTCCCACGCTTTCTTAAATTCAGACACAGTCCTCGTCTCCACCGGGTGGCTAATTCATGCGTCCACCACCTTTTCTTTGGAAAATTATTTCCTTAGATTATTCCTGAGCTTATAACCTCTTAACTTCATCCTATGCTCTCTCATTCCAGTTTTCCTTCATTTGAAAGAGCGTCACCTCCTGTACTTTAATGCCACAGAGGTATTTAAACATCTGTATCATATCCCCTCTCTCCCGCCTTTCTTCCAAAGTATGCATATTGAGAGCCTTAAGTCAGTCCCCATATAATTTATGAAAGAGATCACTGACCAGTTTTGTAGCTGTCCTCTGGACCGACTTCATCCTGTTCATATGTTTTCGTAGGTGCGGTCTCCAGAATTGCACACACTATTCTAAATGTGGCCTAACCCACCAGAGACTTATGCAAGGGCACTAACACCTCTTTTTTCCTGCTGGCCATTCTCTCCCTATTCATTTGAGCATCCTTCTGGCTATGAGCATCACCTTTTCTACCTATTTGGCCACCTTGAGATCATCAGACACAATCACCCCCAAGTCTTGCTCTTCTTTCATATACAGAAGTACTTCACTCACTATTCTATACCTTTCGCTTGGAGTTCTTAATTTTTTAGCTGTAAATCTGAGTTGCCAGTTTTTCAAGCTTCGCCAGATCCCTCCATGTGTTATCCACGCCCTTCAGGGTGTCTACCCTTTTACAAAGTTTGGTATCGTCCTCAAAGAGACAAACCTTACTAGACAGAATTTCCGCGATATTACTCACAAAGATGTTAAAAAGAGCTGGCCCAAGGACTGATCCCTGTGGTACACCACTGTTAACATCCTTTTCCTTGGAGCAAACTCCATTTACCATTACTCTCTGTCTCTTTCCACTTAACCAGTTTTTACCCAGTCAGTCACTTTAGCACCTATACTGAACCATGTCAAAGGCTTTGCTAAAATCCAAGTACACCACATCTAGCACCCCTCCAATATACAACTGTTTGGTCAATCAGATTTGTCTGACAAGACCTGCCTGTAGTGAAACCGTGCTGTCTCAGGTACTGCAGTCCATTTGATTCTAGAAACCTCACAATAAGAACATAAGCATTGCCATATTGGGACAGACTGAAGGTCCATCTAGCCCAGTGTCCTGTTTCCAACAGTGGCCAATCCAATCAATGCATGCTAATATGCATTTACATATGTTATTGCGTGTTAATCTGTCCTGTAAATAAATAGGCCCCATTGAAATTAATGAAAACTATATTACAGTTGGCTTGTTAACACATGTTATTAAGTCATGTTAACGAGTGGCTTAGAAAATCAGTCCCAAAGGGAAGTAAAAATAGAGAAGTGTTTGTGTGTGCATATGTCTGTTTCTGTATATATATCTATATAAAGGTTCTCTAAAATCAATTATATCTGTTGGCATTCCTTCACCTTTATACTGATCAAGATTTATCTCTTGGGAAATTAAAGCAGCAGTCTTACCTCTTCGGTTCTGTATTGTGTATGGAGTAGCAGAAGGGATGCAATTAGAAACCAGGAAAATGTGACAGCTTTAGTATTTGGCACACCACTGGCCTATTAAAAAAAAAAACAACTTCCAAATGCATCCTTGTAAATTGCTATATACATTACATCTTAAAATCATCATATGGAATCTTTTCAGTACAATGCAAGTATTAAGAACTCCAGGAGTAAATCTGAGAAATATGAGATCAGCATCCAGCCTACCCTAATTTACAAGTGAAGGTTCATTCCTGCCATGTCATGTGCAAGATGACTACAGCCAATTCAACAAAATGCTTTAACCAACTATAGAGGAATAATACAATCAACCAAATAAATTAAAAAAAAAAAAAAAGGATCTCAGAATAGATCACCTCTAAGTTAAACAGTATAGGGTACAAGTTTTATTCATAAGTCCAGAAAAACTCCTTTCAAGAGAAATTGTTAATGTCAAAATGTTTGAGGTTTTAACATTTTGAAATCAAGGCTACAACACAGTTTCAACTTAAAAATTCAAAAAACTTCAATTCTTATAAATCATTCAAGCTGACTTCAGTAAACTTATCTGTGGAGGTGACTGTCTCCAGCAATCAATGCAAAAAGAGTTCTTCCACGATAGCCTAATGGAAGCCTTCATTTTGCAGTTAAAAACCACTGCTTCAGGGGCAATTACATCCTGCTGTCCTCTTAGATGAACCCATTTGTTGATACTATCCTTAGAAAGTAGATTAGGAATGAGTAGCAGGGTAGGGCGGACAGAGGGAATGAGGTTATCTCATTGGTTGTTAGTTATTTTAGTATTCCCTCTTTTCCCTCCTCCATCCTGCCTGTCTCCAAATGTAGTTTTTGCAGCAAGTAGCAGACACAGATGTTTTGACTTTCATTGTTGATGTTAGTGGAGAGTAACGGATGCCTACTTTATGTGTACATTTGCATAGATTGAAAAACATTATCCAGATTTTAGGGAAAATGTTAAGATCTCTGTGTGGAAAATGATGCAGGCAAGCAAAACATTTTAGTTGTTCAAATCAAAGGAGAGTGGGAATTTAAGAGCTCTGAATGGTGGTTGTATTAGTGACCATGTTCTCATAATCTTTCTTCCTAGTGGCATGGATGTTCCCTAATATTTGGGGTTGTAGATCACCTCAAACAGCACTTGCTCAGTGACCACACCAACCCAAACTTTCAGACACTGAAATGTCGATGGAAGAACTGTGATGCATTCTTTACAACTAGAAGAGGATCCAAACAGGTATTATGAAAAAAAATATGAAAACATATTGGTTACTACAGATAGGCCAAGCATATTTTGGTGGTTTTATTTTGGCAAATGCTCCTTTATAACACCTGTTTCTGTGTGTAAAGAGTTACAGTTCCACAATAGTCATATGTCATTTCAGGTTTGTGTAGGTATTAGGATGGAGGGAGTGCTATCAAAGACATTGGCTGTGGTATGTATGTATTGTTGTTCTTTGTCTGTAAAAAGCAAAAATTGTATAGAGTCAACCATATAGCAATGCATTATGTTTTGGTTCTTTTTTTTTTTTTGCATTCTGTTCAATAAAAACTTCTATAAATAAAAAGACATAACATAATGAAACCTGTAAAAACAATTCATCTTCAAACAAAAAATAGTTTTCTGTTAAAGCTATCTTGGTCAACTGAACCAAAAACGTCAACCACTACCTCCAGTGCCTCATTCTATGGAATTGAAGTATATAGAGACTTGATTTCTAAAGTGACCAACAAAGGATTGGTGTGCTTTACATAGTCAAAAACCGTCCACGAATGTAGATAACTGTTCCAATAGGGATCCCTTAGACAAAATAATCAGATGACCCGGGGCTTATGTATCCTCTTATGAACTTTAGGTAGGATATAAGGCACTGGAATGATAGGGTGCTGTAAATTCAAAAATTTGAGTTCTCTTGAAGTTGAAAAACACATCTCAATCCCAAGTCTTGTAACATTAGAAATAACGAATTATAATCTTGAAGTGGGATCCAAGGAATGCTTCCGGTAGGTAGTATCATCCAGCTGTGAATAAACTTCTTGGATATAATCAATCCTGTCTTGTACAGTAACCAACCCCCTTATCGGCCTTTTTGATCACTAAATTTTGCTGTATTTTCTTTGAAGACAGACACTCATTCCTCGATAAGTTTTCATGAAAACAATTTTGTCTTTTTCCCCCAAAACACTTCTGAACATCACGTAATACCATGGATTTAAATGCACAAACTAGTAAATCCAAAGGAATAGATGGAATCCAAGTCAGTTTATTTAGAAAATAAATCTTCAATTGGAGATTTCTAATAAAATGCTCTACATCACTCCTAAACTGAAACATTGAGAAAACTAGCAGGCACATATGATAAACCCTTGGATAATAATGAACGGTCTGAGGGATCAAATTTACCAAAGACAAATTCATCACCACTGTTTCCCTCGATGTTGAGATCTGGTCTGGAGACAAGGTTATACAGATGCCAAGATTTTAGCAATAAGAGTAGAGAGGGTTGTGAAGTCCTGACTTAATAGGGATCAGATGAGTTCATCAGAGGCAGAAATGCATCTGATAACATAAGAAGGCTCTTCAACATTAGATACTCGTGTATAAGTCTGCTTCGCAAATAAGTCAAATCCCAGCTTGCACCCCCAACTATCAGTTTTAACACCCAACAGAAAGGACCTTAACAAGGACCTGGGGTTCCTAGCCCATTATAAACCATAAAGCTGTATGTCTCTGTTGATCACCCTCCCCTCACCTGTCCACACCACCCTGTTAGAATACCAATGGTATACTTTGATGTCCCCATGCATACTTCCTACCCACCCCCATCCTCCCACCCTGTCAGACTGTCATAGCAATGCTTGAATGTTTTTCACTTATATACACTGTCAGCTAGCACATTTGCTTATTTCCGATCTGACGAAGAAGGGCAACCTTCGAAAGCTAATCAAGAAATGTATTAAGTTATGTCCAATAAAAAAGGTATCATCTTATTTTCTTTTCCATGTTTTATTTTGTTTGATTTCTATTGATAAGGGAAGTGCCAGAAATGACACTCAACCCGGAACAACCGCCAGCGGCCACTTTGCCCTGGCGGTAGTTCAGTTTTAGCTCCTGAATGAATTCTTTGCTTTGGTCTTTACGGAAGAAGATGTAAGAGATCTACCTGTACTGGAAATGGTTTTCAAGGGTGAAGATGCAGAGGAACTGAAAGAAATCTTGGTGAACCTGGAAAATGTACTGAGCCAAATTGACAAGTTAGAGTGATAAATCACCTGGATCAGATGGCATACACCCCAGGGTACCGAAAGAACTCAAACATGAAATTGCTGATCTGCTGTTAGTGATCTGTAACCTGTAGTTAAAATCATCCATAGTATCTGAAGATTGAAGGGTGACCAATGTAACACGGATTTTTAAAAAGGGTTCCAGGGGTGATCCGGGAAATTACAGACTGGTAAGCCTGACTTCCATGCCAGGCAAAATAGTGGAAACTATTATAAAGAATAAAATTATAGAACACATAGATTAAACATGATTTCATGGGACAGAATGGATAAAGGTGATCAGATTGATCTAGTGTATCTAGATTTTCAGAAACCGTAAAACACAAATACTAAGAAATTCTAATTTGTTTAACCAGTAAAACAGTGAGTATGGCTTACCCATCTATTGTAACATAGTAGATGATGGCAGAAAAAGACCCGCACGGTCCATCCATACAAACTTGTCTAGTGCTGATTATAACTAAAAAAGGAATAAAATAACATTAAATCAGAATCACTTGAAGAAAGTATTCATATATTAAAAAGTGGTGGTGCCACTATAGCCACCTCCTCACATAAAACAGATACAAAAAAAGATATGTTAAATTACAGGTGTCTCTTCCTTGGGCTTTATGAAGTCCAGGAAGACATGTAAGTTAACAGAACTATTATAGTTTTACTGGTTATACTAATTGGAGCTTCTTATTGTTTGTGATTTATTGTTTGCCTCATTTATTTATTCATATTATGTTGTTACTAATTTTTGCTGCATTTATCTATTTACATGGTGTTTTAATTAATTAATTAATTATTTTTATTTTATTTATTTGTAGCATTTGTATCCCACATTTTCCCACCTATTTGCAGGCTCAATGTGGCTTACATTTGCCGTTATGGCGATTGCCATTTCCGGACTTAGATATGCACATGATTTGCAATCAGGTGCGTACTTACATGGTAGAAGAATGCATTGTGTGCTTGCGTACTTGTTAACACGTGGTTTTACAATCAAGTGCGTATATATGTGGTAGAAGAATACATTGTGGTCTTGTGTAGGTGTCGGCTTTATGTAGTTGCTCAGGTGATGGTATTATGGTGAGAGTAATAGTGTTGGGCAGTGGTTATGTCGTTTCGGTCTTATTCTTCGTTGTTGTTGTTTAGAAGTTAGGACGATTGTTTGTTGTATGCATTTTTGAATAGGTCCGTTTTCTATTTACATGGTGTTTTAATTATTTATAGTTTTAATTAAATATTTATATATTTAGATGTTCTTGGCATCAGATGTGTTGGTTGTTAGCTTCATATATATTTATTGAATTATTTATTAATGTGTTTTTACATTCAGTGTTAGCTTTCATTGCCCCGATGCAGCCCGTACTTATGACGAAATATTGCCATGTCTGGCATTGGTTTGTGAATCCTGGGAGCTTTGAACAACCAATAAATAAACTGTTTTTCTTCATAAGGTCTGCTTCTTTCTTCTGTTCCACATTGGGTCTAGTGGACCGGTTGCTTTCTTGTTTCTTATTTCTGTGGATTAGGAATTGGTTATTGGACAGAAAACAGAGGGTAGGGTTAAATGGCCATTTTTCTCATTGAAGGAGGGTGAATAATGGAGCGCCACAGGGATCCGTACTGGGACCAGTGGTATTTAACATATTTATCTGGAAAACTGAATAGTTTTGAGTCATCTGCAAATGTAATCACCTCAATCATCATTCTAAGTTGTCAAAACATATGCGGATTGTGAAAAATTGCAGGAAGACCTTAGGAAATTGGAAGACTGGGCATCCAAATGGCAGATGAAATTTATAGACAAATGCAAAGTGATGCACATTGGGAAGAATAATCAAAATCATAGTTACATGATGCTGAAGTCCACCTTAGAAGTCAGCACTCAAGAAAAATTATCTAGGTGTCATTGTGGATAATACTCTGAAATCTTCTGCCCAGTGTGTGGTGGTGCTAAAAAAAAATAAACAGGATGCTAGGAATTATTAGGAAATATGCAAAAGACCAAGAATATTATAATGCCTCTATATCGCTCCATGCTGCAACCTCACCTTGAGTTTTGCGTTCAATTCTGGTTGCTGCATCTCAAAAAAGATATAGTGGAATTAGAAAAGGCTCAAAGAGGAGTGACCAAAATAATAAAGGGGATAGAACGCCTCCCATATGATGAAAGGCTAAAGAGGTTAGGGCTCTTCAGCTTGGAAAAGAGATGACTGAGAGGGAATATGATTAAAGTCTACAAAATCCTGAGTGGAGTAAAACATGTAAAAGTGAATCGATTTTTCACTCTTTCAAAAAGTACAAAGACAAGGGCAGGTAAATTACATGGAAATAGTGGAGTTACACCCAAATGTATTTGTACTGTTCTCCCTTGATGCAGCATCATCATTTCTTTCAAGCACATAGTTCTTCATCCAATCATTACATGTTTTAAGTATAAGTTGTGCTAAAATACAGATCATCTTAGGGAGTTCACAAACTTCCTCAAAGTTCTATATATACAGAAAATGATGATTCCGTATTAGAAGTTACCACTCAGGAAAAAGGATGTTGGAGTCACTATGAATAACACGTTGAAATCCTCAGCAGTAGTCAAGATAATGCTTCTATATAGATCCATGCTCTCATCACATCTTGAATATTGCTTGCAGTTTCCAGTCATCCTATCTCAAAACTGGTCTATTTCTATTAGGAAAAAATACAGTAAAGGGTATGAGACAGCTCTTTTGTGATGAAAGACTATACAGGTTCAAGTTCTTCAGCTCGGAGAAGAGGTGGCTCAGAAGGGGATATGATCCAAGTTTATAAAACCATGAGTCTGGTAGCAAATTTAGAAGCATTTTTTTTTTCAATCAGTGTGCAATTAAACTGTTCAGCTTTTGTCAGATGATGTGGTCAAGGCTAGTAGCTGGATGTTTATAAAGAAAAAAGGGTTTGGACAGCTATCTGGTGGACAGGGCTATTAACTTGGTGAGTACCTCCTCTTAGAGTTCTGTACAAGGAATGGATCGCCCTATTAGAGTCTGTTGGGTAACAGTGACATGGATTAGCGTAGGATGTTGGGCTTCGGCAGACCATTGGTGTTCACTCAGTTATGCTCTGAACAGTTTCTTCTAACCCACAGCCTGTGCTGTTCCTCTTGCACGGCACTACTGTTGTTTGGTGACCAGAAGTCCTAGAGAGAGGTGGTCGTCTTTCACCTCTCTGCAGAACATACAAACAGGTGATAAAAAGGATCATTTGCCAAGCTTTTAAAAATTATTCTTGGGCCATCTGTACTGTGTGATATGTCTTTAATTATAGTTTATGGTTTATTGTTATACTGCTCTAACTGCCTGGGCAGAGCAAAGCGGTGTACAGACTACAAAACAAAACTTTTGGGGAAGAAAAAGAAACCCCATTTTTGACAGGAAAGTGAAAGAGAGGAAAGGTAAGAAGAGAACTAAAATAAGGAGGGAGAGAGGGAGGGGACAGAGGAGGAAAAGAAATAAAAACAGAAGAGAGAGGGGGAGGCTGGTGGTCTCTGGCTGTTACCATAAAAGGCCTGTTTGAAAAACCACATTTTAAGTTTTGATTTGAAGTTCTTTAAAAGAGGAATTGCAACAGAGAGGGAGGGGAGGATTGATCCAGATATGAAGGGCAAGGAAGAAAAATGCACTATGACTAGTGAATTCAAGGCAGGTGAATTTGGGGTCATTCACAGAATGAAGAACTCTAGCTGGTGCATAAGGGATTGTGAGGCATGAAAGATAATCGGGGGGGGGACCTATTGAAAAAGCTTGGAACATCAGAATTAAATCAAATGAACATGGCTGCCCAGAGAAGGTAATGCCTCACTTAAAAATAAATAAAAGGCAGTTGGGTCTACCAAATTGTGAGACACGTTACATGACAGCTAAGCCAGTGTATGTATTTTATTGGGTTGTGGATAGAAAAGGTATTGGAGTCACATATACACAAGGCAGTGCTGCCAAATCTCAGATTGTGTGTGTTTGTGTCTTGGTAGAAGTTGCAAAAATATATATATACTAAAAAAGTCACTAAGAAATGTATTATCTGTGTATGGTTAAAACCAGAAATAACATGTATGACAACATGGTGGAATAAACTGGGTATAATGAATAATTTGAGAAAGATCTATGTGCAGTTAAACAGCATTTTGAACTCATTTTCCAAAGGGAAAGAAAGCTGATCAGATTGATATGTCTGCGTGCCACTCCTCCCCCACTAATGTGATTTTCAGACATTTTGGGGGGGAGGGAGATGGAGATCTGAGAAGAGTGAATGTTTTGGGTATGCGCATGTCCCAGAAGAGGGTTTTAGTAGCCTAATCGCTTAGAAGAACTAGGGGCTAGTAGGTTGTCTAGTTTACTTCCTCAGCCGTGCAAGTGCTGCATACGTCTTGATTGCAGTTAAACTGGTGGTGGTTTAATTGTGTTTAATGCAGGAGTTATGAAACCTGTCCACAGCTAGTCAAATTTTCAGGATATCTATAATAAATGTATATGAGAGAAAGTTGGATATACTGGGTTTAACAATGTATGCAGATTTTCGCACACATTGTGGATATCCTGGAAATCTCACTGGCTTTGAGTGTCCCTAGGACAGATTTAGGAAGCTCTGGTTTTATATATATGAAAGTTAGAAATCTGTATGGGGAAATTTGTTCCACCCAGAGCTAAAGGAGCATTCTCTCTGAGATGTGCGCACATCTGTGGATATTTGTTGATCTGAAAATTAAACATGCTTCTCAATCTTCATGTTGCTCCCTTTCTCCCAGGCAAGAGCCATAAATTTGATAGCATTCTCTTCTCATAAACCACTTTTCCTTTCTGAAAATAAGCTAAAAAGTAATTTTACACCCCTTGGAGTCAAAATATTCAGACTGTCTGCTGATTTCATTGCATATACAAGTTTTCATTTGGAAACTTGCCCATCCACTCTCTGCTAATTTGTTCTCCTTCTGCTCCCTTCCCAGGACGCTGTTAGTCACATTGAACGGCATGCTGAAGATGATAGCAAGCTGGACACATGAACAAGCCTTTCACCTCCCACATTGGGAAGCATATTTATACGTCGGAGCTACTCTGTGCATTAAGCATCTTCTGTTCGCCTTGCTCTCCATTTCTCCCTGACTCTCGAAAAAAGAAACCAGTGGAGATCTGTTTGCCTTAATGTAGACACACAGTTTGTGGAGTAGTGTAGGTGAAGTGGCCTTTCGATGCTTGAAACAAATAGTTTAATCAGGCACAGAGAGCCCAAACCTTTTCCTCTTACTAGAGGCGTGTGCTATGATTTTCCACCAATAAGGCAACACTGAGTCTAGTAACACCAGAGAAAAACCTCAGGCCCAGTTTCAAAAGCTTTTTGCCATTGGCACAGAATGGAAGATCAGAAATTCTTTTGAAAAATGGCCCTAGAGTGTTACCAGTATAGTGACTAAAGAAACAGCATGTGTTCAGGTTCAGCGTTTCTTAGTCTTAAGCGCTTTAGATTTCTGACTATAATCTGTCTAAATTGGACATCCTTCTTGCCTGGAATTCAAGGTACCCTTTTCCAATATCCATTCTGGCTACAGTACTACTGTATGAAGACAAAACCAAAAGGCCCTAAATTATGGAGAGAAGGAGATATGAATTTCGGATGGCTTATTTTACTAGCCATTCATAAGCTTATGAAGCTAACAGGCCTGCTGATTACAGTATGCGCTAAACACTGATTTTTATCACAGCACAGACTAACTATGATGGATTTTAAACCTTGAGATGATTCAGACAGAGCAGCAAAGACTAAGGGTACAATTACTGGCCGTGTCAGACAATCTTGTTTTAACACATCTGTGTACTCTAGCAGCCTTGACTCAGTCTTGATTTTGGATACCAATTACTTGTGGTGGTAGATCTTTGCCTAGTAATTTATGCCATTCTCCCCACACCTTGAGATACTCTGACCAACGTGTAGGCAGTACTGTCCTTTCATGTTTAACTCGGTGGACAACTGAGTACATGATCAATTTATATATTACCTATTATCCTAATCAAGTTCCTGACTTTACAGTTCAGTAATTTAGAAACATATCTGCAGCTGTATTTGGGGTGGAAATCATATCTACCAGTTTTGATATTTTCCAGAGGGGAACAGGGAAGAATGAACAGCGTTATTGTCCACTTGCCTTGGAGTGCATACACAGTGGTAGACAAAACGCTGGAGTCCCACTAATTCTCCTGACTGATAAATTCCCTGTTGTAATCATGTGATGCTTTATGGATATCTATGTTCTCCTGGCCTTGCTTAATCTGGACTACCCTGATGCTAGCTTGTCATAGAGTTGATTTAGGAAATGTGCAGCAAGAAGCGAGAAAGAGAGCGAGACAATCTCATGAATCCTATGGACCAGTCTTATGGCCCAGTGACATCTGGGATTTTCTAATCCCAGGATACTAAGCAGAGGGCGAAAGTACAATTGGATTTTAGGAGCAGACTAGACCAAATGAAAGAAGCAAGTTTTGAGTTTCTAGCACTCTTACTCTTCTTGTTTGTAGGTAACTAATGTGTGTTTCTCTTAAGAACGTTGTGTGCTTTTGTGCCGTTGTATTGGGTTTTCTTTTTCTGTATTATTAGTTTCTTTGGGTGAGCTCTTGTAAAGGAAGGGTTTCACTTCCTGTCCTCGCTCCCTCCCCTATTCAGAGCCACTGTCATAGGGCTGAGAGGCTGTCAGCTGGCTACGGTTTATTTGGTAAGGGGAGATAAGGAGAGAGTATGAGATCTTGGTTCTGTCATTTCATTTTGTTTGTGATCAGCCATGTTGTGGCTTAAGAATGGTTTTATTAGTTTGCTTTACTCATAAAACAGGCCAGATTCTTGGTACAGGTGCTAATAACATGAGTTTGGTGGGTTTAGTCTGAATCTGTAATGCCCTTGGTAGCCTTTGACGTAATGATCAGGGTGCTGGACAGATTGGACCTACTCTTTTACATCTGCATGTCTTAACCCCTCCCTTTATGCTGAATTACAGGCAACTGATGAAACAAATTTCTGGTCTTGCATTATTTTATTGGTTGTTGTATTTTCTTTAAGGTTAGGTGTCCCCTTTTACTGGATTTGGAAGATTCGGTTTCTACTTAGTTTTTTCTTATTGATTAGTGGTTTTTTTTTTTT
Source organism: Microcaecilia unicolor (assembly GCF_901765095.1). Taxonomy (NCBI): domain Eukaryota; kingdom Metazoa; phylum Chordata; class Amphibia; order Gymnophiona; family Siphonopidae; genus Microcaecilia; species Microcaecilia unicolor. The sequence goes on along the minus strand of NC_044039.1, from coordinate 144,561,632 downwards.
TTTTTTAAAGATATACATAGTTTTGGGGTGGACCTTTCTCACTTTTTACAAGACAAAACCCTAAAGAGCCTCAGCTTGGTGTGCATGGGGCCTGTGTTTTATTGAGGAGGAAACTGGCTGGATTGGTGTGCTATCATCCTAATCCCAGTCCCTGTGAGATTTTTACATTTTGCAGTGAGCTATCATGGTGCCTGCATTTTACAGGTCCCTCTAGCTCCTTCATGGAAGAAGGGCTTAAAGAAGGGGTTCTCAACCCAGTCCTCTGGACACACCTAGCCAGTTAGGTTTTCAGGATACCCACAGTGAATATGCATGAGAGAGATTTGCATGGCCTACCTGCATTGTATACAAACTTATCTTGTGCATATTCATTGTGGGTATCTTGAAAATCTGGCTAGGTGTGTCCTGAGGACTGGGTTGAGAACCCCTGGCTTGAAGTCATTAAAAAAAGAAAAAGCCTGACAAGTGAAGGCTTTCAGGTGCTGGGGACAGCCTTCCAGCACTGGCTGTTACCTAGGGAGAGTAGAAGACACAGATACAGACAAAGAATCTGATGAGCAGTCACAAGCCGGAGGGGCTTGAAGTGCAGGAGCAGAGTCACATGTTGTGTGAGTGTTTTCAGGGAGTGCGGTGCTTGTACCACATTAGAAGGGATTGAAGACTGTGTGTGTTTGAACACGGGTTGATTTGGAGTTTTTGTTTTTGGTTAGGTGCATTGCTCTGCTTCCTGAAGTTTTCTTTTGGAAATTTGGTAAGTGGTGGTAACTTCTGTTTCTCTTGGGAGAATGTGTGCAAGTTTACACTATAGTGTGTTTGTGATGGTATGGTTTCTACCAGTCTTATTTGTAATTTTTTTTTTCATTTATGGGTTTGGTACCAGTGTTTTGGTTTTTTTTTTCTTCAGTTTGCTTGAGTTATAAAAGTCTTTAACTGTTTGACTCTTGTTTCCTTTAGGAAGATGGTATATACAGAGCTGAACAGGAAAGCATAGAGAGTTCACACACAATCCAGCAGCAACACATTGTTTTGGCCAGGAAATTATTTTTGCAGGATGGGAGGTGATTTACCTCAGAAGATGGTGCTGAGAAAATTTAGGAATTAGTGGAGAAAACACTTGAGAGCTTCAGAAGCCAAAGAAGTATTCACTTTGTGTGTTAGAGCCTCTTCCTTTTCCAAGCTTTTCCTGACAGTTATGTGCTGAAGAGAGAAGGCTTGCCATCTGTACCTATGGGATAGCATAAAGGAGATGTACCAAAGCATGGGGGTATCCCTAGAGCGACAGCCCAGGTTTGTTTAGGAAGGCAAAAGAGTTGGGCGATAAAGGTTTTGGAGCAGGCTTTCCAGTGTTAACACTGGAGAATCTGTAGATTGCATAGGTTTCTGATTCTGGAGCAGACTGGAGAAAGCCCTCTGGTGAATTCTGGAATGTCGTGTGCATGTTGGCTTAGTGGAAAGAGACACTGCACAACATAAGTATGTTATGATATATCTTTGGTTTATTTCTTGCACGAAAAGTGACTGCACCCAGCATAGAAATAGTGACGCAGCCATGGACTGGATTTTGTTTCTTTTACTTGTCTTTTAAATGTGAGCCATTAGCTGCTGTTTTTACAGATATAATTATCTGTGGTATGCAGTAAGTTGATTTATTTTTGCACTGTAACTTATGTAACATTACATCTTTGTACCCTGTGTGTGCAATTTCATGTGAGTCAGTTTAGGCTGGAAGTTGGAGCTCATAAACTCATAATCTAGAATATGCAGGCTGTGTAGGTAAGAATTTTCCAAACTTGTCCTAGTGATCCCACAGCCAGTTGGGTTTTCAGGATACTACCATGAATATGAATGTGGTAAACTATGATATGCTGGGTTTCCAGTGTATACAGATTTATCTTGGGCATGATCATGGTGGATACATGACTGGCTCTGGAGTCACCAGCACAAGTTTGGGAACCCAGTCCCGAGGTTCAGAGAGAAACAACTAAAGGTTGATTGGTTACCTGATAGAGTAGAATGATCTATGCGCTATTAAGGGAGAAATTGTATAGAGCTGTTGTTGATTCTTTTCTCCTGCAGGACATATTAAAGAGCTTCCTATTTAGCCACTTAAGTATTTAGAACATGACAGCTGAGGTTCCACATAAGGGAAATGCTGACAGCTTTTCGGTTGTGTGTGTGTGTGTCCACTTTCCTCTAACCATCTTCCTTGTTAATTGTATTGCTGTTTTGGAAGGGAGTCCTCACATGAATACCAGGACATTTCCCTCTGGCCTTTTATATATTTTTTAAATTCAGCCTCAGAATATTTTTAGATTTGTATTCAGTGTTTTGAATATTAAAAACAAACAAAAAAAAAAAAGAGTACTGCAGTTCACAGTATGGTTCTTGGCATCATCTAGGCACACGGGCTTCCAGGTATCTGAGAATAATGAACCTCTTCTGTGTCCAAAGGTTTTTAAAGATATGCCCCTTCTGTCTTTGTACAACTGTCCTCTGCACAAGTGCTTGTGAACCCCAAGGCTGTGAGCTTCTAGCTAGTCAACCAGACTCAACCTGCCCTTTAAGGTGCCAAACTCTGCCAGAGGTGGGAGGGGAAGAGACTTTGACACTGTTTGTCATCTGCATGCTTCTGTGGTGTTCAGCAAATTGTGCCACTGCCTTTTAGTTGTACAACAAGAAAGGCCAATGATTAACTCATCTCTTTGTTAAATTACAAGAATAAACATGCTAAACAATTTGACATTTTCATTTTAATAAATTCTTTCCCTGTGTGAGATTCTAAATTGAATTATTCTTTTTTAGTCTGTTTTTATTATTTCTGGAGCCACTTCAAGTATTTCAAAATAATACAGTTGAAGGAAGGGATTAAAACAAGAATTGTACATGTTTATTCTCCAGTGCAGTTTACTGGGCCTTCTTCACTAACTCCTGAATAAGAACTGGCAGTGGGGTGAATGTAGAGATGCCAGGGACACCACCTCTGGACAGGATGAGAGGAGGGGGTTGGTGGTATTGAAGTAAAATTCTGTGTCGCTAGAATAACGGAGCCTAGGTTAGAGCTTAATATAAAAATAGGTCCTTTTTACAACCTCTGTTCTTTAAATTTCCATAGCTTTCAACCATTTGTCAAAAATTTTAAAGTCATTCCTTGTTCCAAGTTAAACTTCTTATGTGATGTGGGCTAGTCATTACTGTGATTTTCCTACGGTCAAAATCATCTACAGTTAGGGCTGTATAAGGTGCAAAACTAACCCACTTGGAGACTTGCCTCCAGGAGAATCCATATGATATTTGTAAGGTTTTGAGTTCTTTTCAGGAATGAAACAATGAACAGGATTTTAACTTCAGAATGTTGATAGTGACTATAGCCACTGAGCACTCTTAGATATTAAACCTCTAATCCAGTGGTGCTCAGATCAGTTCTTTGCTGCCTGAGTTTTCAGGCTATTACTAATAACTATGCAAACTATATAACACTTTAAACCATATTCCTATTTTATTTATTTGTTACATTTGTATCCCACATTTTCCCACCTATTTGCAGGCTCAATGTGGCTTACATAGTACCGTAAAGGCATTCGCCAATTCCGGTATGAACAAATACATTAATGTTGTGGTAGATTAAGGTTTGTGTGTACAGACACATTCTTTATTTTATCTTATACACAACAAACATTAAAACCACATTGTCACATAAAATACAGACTACTCCAACCCACACCCTCAGTCCCACAGAGACAGAAATCCCAGAAAAAAACACAATAATAGTCCAGTACTTATCTTGGGACTAACCTGGGTCCAAAACAGGGAACTATAAACAGTTAGATTTCTTTATCACAGAGCAACATGCTTGTATACATAGTCCACAAACTCATCTTGTCATGAAGCTAATTTCAACTTCAGCTCCACCAAGGAATTCAAAGTCACTCTGATGTCGTCCAAACACCTCAGCAGGGTTGCCAGGTGGAAAATTTTTTTCCCACCCAATCCAGCCCAAAACCCGCCCAAACTCAAACCCCGCCCCTGACACCCCCACCCCCGCCGTCATCAACCCCGCCCCCGCTGTCATCGGCCCCGCCTCCCCCGTCACTGGCCCCGCCTCCCCTGTCATCGGCCCCGCCTCCCCGTCACCGGCCCCGCCCAGAACGTCACTAACCCCGCCCAAAACGTCACTAACCCCGCCCCCGCGGCCAAAAAAACCCGCCCGAAAAACCGCGGAAAAGAAGAAAGAAGCCCAAAAAACCGCGACCCGCCGCGGGCAAAAATTTCCTGTGGCGGGTCGCGGAAAACCACCCAATTGGGCGGGAAAACCGCCCACCTGGCAACACTGCACCTCAGTTTCCTCAGCAAGAATTATGGGAAACTGGGCGTACAGAAGCCCTCTGAGGACAAACTGAACAGCTCTGTGCCATGCATAGCCAGTCTTGGGGGAAAAAAAATCTATTTCCCAGTGCCTCAGCTCAGTGCTTCAAAATAAAAGCTCCATGGTCCAAGTAACATGCAGAAGAGTGGCTTCAACTACGTTTGAACTGAACTGGATTCAACATAGATCTCTGTTTCACTAAAATATAGAATCATCAGGAGTCCAAACTAAAAATATATATATATAAACATGTCACCATAATATCACCCTTTTAAAAATAAACATAAAAATAATATGACAAATACATACCAAAAATTTACTTCACAGCCACTAAACCAGGGTAAGCACCCCCAAAGTGGCAGCCTCCCAACTGAGGCTAACCACCTTATGTAGGAACCATCAGCTGCAACACATTTCCCATAAATCAATTCCATAAATCCACTCCACCTCTTTATTTAATCCTTGTAGTTCTACTGTTTGCCATGCATAAATTGTGCTCTGTTGTATTCTGACCAATATCTGAGATATCACCTCCTCTTGATAATCAAACTTGCTTCAACACAATAAATCTTAGCTCATTAATTTCATGTTTAAAACAAAGCCATGATCCATGACAAGATGTATTTGTGGACTATGTGTACAAGCATGTTGCTCTGTGATAAAATCTGACTGTTCATAGTTTTCTGTTTTTGACCCAGAATGGTCCCAAGGATAATTACTGAACTATTATTGAGGGGGTTTTTTTCTGGCATTTTTGTCTCTGTGGGACTGAGGGTGTGGGTTGGAGGAGTCTGTATTTTATGTGACAATGTGGTTTTAATGTTTGCTGTGTATAAGATTAAAGAATGGGTTTATTATAGGAATGTGGTTTAAAGTGTTAAATAATTTGAGATTACAAACCATTTTGAGGGTTAAACTCAGTATAGTATAATAGTAATAACTACACAGAGAGCCTTTCGTGCACCGCCTCTAATACATGCAGTTTTATCATGTATGTTCATCAAGGTTATCCTGAAAACCCATCTGATGGGGGAGGGGTCAGAGGATTGATCTGAGCTCTACTTCATTTTCGTGAGAAATGTGTATAAATCATGTTGCTATACATGGACTCAACCTTTCCTCCATCACGATAACAAAGCTGTGAACTTTATTAACAAAACGTTTGTAAACAAAACAACAAGAAATAAAGTACATTTATATATGTTTCTGTTCTTTTCATTCCAATTCTTGGGTCATGGATAAAAATAGAGAATTAGGTGCAGATGTTTAATTGACAATACATCCAAGGTATTCTGAACAGGAAAAAAAAAGAAGATATAAAATAAATGATTGGACACAAGATGCTAATGAAGCTCTGTTTTTGGATAGCGTTTGGTTTATACTTCACATTCCTACCACTGATATGAATCTGAACTCTTGAATCTTCTAGTGCAGTGTTTTGAAGCTTCGTTATATAAGCCGACTTTGTAAGAAAGAGATCTCCCTGTGGGCATTTTCTCTGTTGTTGTGGAAATGCATTATAAACTGCTGAGTGGTGTGGTTGCCATGTTATTCCACTTGTAAAGGTAATAAAGAGAAGCAAAGCAAAAAATTAGAAAATAAGATGAAATCTTTTTTAATGAACTAACATAATGCACTTTTTCATTACATTTTGATGGCAATACTTCTTTCAGATCAGAAATGAGCGATTGATGATATATATATCATTAATTTAAACTTGGAGGAGGTGAAGTTCAATAAATATCACAAAGTTAACATATAATACGAATCGCCTTTATATTGCACATCAGAAAACTTTCATGCAAAAAAACACATAGTGAGAGGAAAAAGCCTCAATGAGCCAAACCGCCAATCTTTTGCTGTGGTCAGGGCCGCCGAGAGACTGGGCCAGGCCTGGGACAAGGCCGCCCCCGGGCCCCCTCCACCCGCCACCGGGCCCCCTCTCCACCCCCGGGCCTTCTGCACGGACTTTAAGCACCTCACCTTCGAAAGCACAGCAAGTAGCGGCAGACCACTCCTTCCGTGTCCCGCCCTCGCGGGTTACATCAGGCGAGGGTGGGACACGGAAGGAAGGAGTGGTCTGCCGCTGCTTGCTGCGCTTTCGAAGGTGAGGCGCTTAAATTCAATGCCAGGGAGCGACGGAGGGCGAGCGGGCCGCACTGCAGCGGTGGCACCGGCCCCCCCCCCCCCCGGAGGCCCGGGCCTGGGGAATTTTTTCCCCCCTGTCCCCCCCTCTCGGTGGCCCTGGCTGTGGTCACAACTGGCTACAGTGTTATCATTGGCATAAAAAGCTTCTCGTGCTTTTATACATTTTTACATTGATCATTCAGTTTTAAGAGCGCATCTTCTTTAAAGGTATTGTACATCAAAAAATGTATACTTAGCTTTCTGAAAAACATAGTCAAATCTGTGTGTAGCTGCCACAGCTGAAGGCATGCTCTTATAATTGAGTGAAGAATAATCTCTCTATATAAAAGGCAACACCAACGTTCTATGAAGCCTCCAGCCGGAAGTGTGAAGGGGGAGAGATATCCGGTTTCCCCATGAGTGTCTGCCCCGCCCTCGCTGTAACACAAACAGTCAGTGAAGGAAAACACAGCAAAGCAGTAAAGGACTCAGAGGGGGGAGGGGAGAGAGGGCAGAAGGCAGGGACACACAGAGGGGCATAATTGAACAAAAACGTCTATCTCCATGGCCGTTTATCTCCGAGATTGGGTCCGTGAAGGGGCGGACCGAACCGTATTTTCGAAAAATAGACGTCCATGTTTTATTCAACAATGTGTGAGCTGGGCGTTTTTGTTTTTCAGCGATAATGGAAAATGAAAGCGCCCAGCTCAAAAACGAATAAATCCAAGGCATTTGTTCGTGGGAGGGGCCAGGATTCGTAGTGCACTGGTCCCCCTCGCATGCCAGGACACCAACCGGGCACCCTAGGGGGCACTTTTACAAAAACAAAAAAAAAGGTAAAAGAGCTCCCAGGTGCATAGCACCCTTCCCTTGTGTGTTGAGCCCCCCAAATCCCCCTCAAAACCCACTGCCCACAAGTCTACACCATTACTATAGCCCTAAGGGGTGAAGGGGGGCACCTACATGTGGGTACAGTGGGTTTGGGGGGGGGGGTTGGACGACTAATAAGCATTAAGCAGCACAATTGTAACAGGTAGGGGGGATGGGCCTGAAGTCCACTGCACCCCCTAACAACTGCTCCAGTGACCTACATACTGCTGTCAGGGAGCTGGGTATGACATTTGAGGGTGAAAATAAAAAGTTGTGAAACTTCATTTTTTGTGGTGGGAGGGGGTTAGTGACCACTGGGGGAGTCAGGGGAGGTCATCCCTGATTCCCTCCAGTGGTCATCTGGTCATTTAGGGCACTTTTTGGGGCCTTATTCATGAAAAAACAGGGTCCAGGAAAAGTGTCCTAAATTCTAGCTAAAAACGCATACTTTTTTCCCATTATCGGTGAAATGCGCCCATCTCTGTTTGGCAGATAACCACGCCCCAGTTCCGCCTTCGCCACACCTCTGACACGCCCCCATCAACTTTGTCCGCATCCGCGATGGAGTGCAGTTGAAAACGTCCAAAATCGGCTTTCGATTATACCGCTTTATTCGTTTTTGTGAAATAAACGTCCATCTCCCGATTTAGGTCGGAACTTGGGCGTTTTTCTCGTTGGATTATAAGCAGGACACACTCCCACGTGTACAAAGAAGAAAACCTTGCTAGCCCCCGTTTCATTTGCATCAGAAACGGGGCTTTTTTACTAGTAAATGTAAAAAAGTATAAATGTACATAAGAGGTTTTTTATGTTGGTGATATAGCCAGTTGTAACCGCAGCAAAAGATTGGCAGTTTGGCTCATTGAGGCTTTTTCCTTTCATGTGTTTTTTTTGCTTGAAAGTTTTCTGAGGTGCTACATCTGGGTGATTAGTATTATATGATAACTTTGTGGTAAACATAAAAGCATTCTGATGACCAGTCTCATGGGGAAGATGGGGAGGGGGTTAAGAAACAGGGAGAGATGGATGGGTGATCAGAGGGTGACAAAGCAGTATGATCCATTCCTTCTGAGCAGGATTCCTTTATGTTTATCCCAGAAGGAATGGATCTTAAAGAGCTTAGACGAGATTGGGTGGCAAAGCCGGTGGCGGGAGACGGAGATGGTGCTGGGGAGACTTATACGGTCTGTGCCAGAGCTGGTGGTGGGAGGCGGGACTGGTGGTTTGGAGGCGGGGATAGTGCTGGGCAGACTTATACGGTCTGTGCCAGAACCGGTGTTGGGAGGCGGGGATACAGTGGTGGAAATAAGTATTTGATCCCTTGCTGATTTTGTAAGTTTGCCCACTGACAAAGACATGAGCAGCCCATAATTGAAGGGTAGGTTATTGGTAACAGTGAGAGATAGCACATCACAAATTAAATCCGGAAAATCACATTGTGGAAAGTATATGAATTTATTTGCATTCTGCAGAGGGAAATAAGTATTTAATCCCTCTGGCAAACAAGACCTAATACTTGGTGGCAAAACCCTTGTTGGCAAGCACAGCGGTCAGACGTCTTCTGTAGTTGATGATGAGGTTTGCACACATGTCAGGAGGAATTTTGGTCCACTCCTCTTTGCAGATCATCTCTAAATCATTAAGAGTTCTGGGCTGTCGCTTGGCAACTCGCAGCTTCAGCTCCCTCCATAAGTTTTCAATGGGATTAAGGTCTGGTGACTGGCTAGGCCACTCCATGACCCTAATGTGCTTCTTCCTGAGCCACTCCTTTGTTGCCTTGGCTGTATGTTTTGGGTCATTGTCGTGCTGGAAGACCCAGCCACGACCCATTTTTAAGGCCCTGGCGGAGGGAAGGAGGTTGTCACTCAGAATTGTACGGTACATGGCCCCATCCATTCTCCCATTGATGCGGTGAAGTAGTCCTGTGCCCTTAGCAGAGAAACACCCCCAAAACATAACATTTCCACCTCCATGCTTGACAGTGGGGACGGTGTTCTTTGGGTCATAGGCAGCATTTCTCTTCCTCCAAACACGGCGAGTTGAGTTCATGCCAAAGAGCTCAATTTTGTCTCATCTGACCACAGCACCTTCTCCCAATCACTCTCGGCATCATCCAGGTGTTCACTGGCAAACTTCAGACGGGCCGTCACATGTGCCTTCCGGAGCAGGGGGACCTTGCGGGCACTGCAGGATTGCAATCCGTTATGTCGTAATGTGTTACCAATGGTTTTCGTGGTGACAGTGGTCCCAGCTGCCTTGAGATCATTGACAAGTTCCCCCCTTGTAGTTGTAGGCTGATTTCTAACCTTCCTCATGATCAAGGATACCCCACGAGGTGAGATTTTGCGTGGAGCCCCAGATCTTTGTCGATTGACAGTCATTTTGTACTTCTTCCATTTTCTTACTATGGCACCAACAGTTGTCTCCTTCTCGCCCAGCGTCTTACTGATGGTTTTGTAGCCCATTCCAGCCTTGTGCAGGTGTATGATCTTGTCCCTGACATCCTTAGACAGCTCCTTGCTCTTGGCCATTTTGTAGAGGTTAGAGTCTGACTGATTCACTGAGTCTGTGGACAGGTGTCTTTCATACAGGTGACCATTGCCGACAGCTGTCTGTCATGCAGGTAACGAGTTGATTTGGAGCATCTACCTGGTCTGTAGGGGCCAGATCTCTTACTGGTTGGTGGGGGATCAAATACTTATTTCCCTCTGCAGAATGCAAATAAATTCATATACTTTCCACAATGTGATTTTCCGGATTTAATTTGTGATGTGCTATCTCTCACTGTTACCAATAACCTACCCTTCAATTATGGGCTGCTCATGTCTTTGTCAGTGGGCAAACTTACAAAATCAGCAAGGGATCAAATACTTATTTCCACCACTGTAGTGCTGGGCAGACTTATACAGTCTGTGCCCTGAAAAGGACAGGTACAAATCAAGGTAAGGTATACACAAAAAGTAGCACATGTGAGTTTATCTTGTTGGGCAGACTGGATGGACCGTGCAGGTCTTTTTCTGCCGTCATCTACTATGTTACTATGTTTATGGTTTATAATTTGGAAACCCAGGTCTTTGTTATGGCTTGTCTGGTGGGTGTCAGAATATTTCATAATTTTAACTTCAAAGATCTTACATTGCTGGACTGTTTTAAAATTTACTTTCAGTATTCTGACCATAAAGTCATTGATGCAGTGCTCTGCTCTTTTAGTCATATGTGTCCTCTCTAATGTCCACACTGCCTGCTGTGTGAAAGTTGGTGTGCTGCATATTTTTAAAAATGCAGATGTGCCTAGGTCTTGAAAAGGTTGGGAAATACTGGCCTAGTGGTTAGAACAATGAACCAAGAACTAGGAAAAACAGGTTTCAAGTCCTACTTCTTCCTCTAACTCTTATTTTATTTTTGTTACATTTGTACCCCGCGCTTTCCCACTCATGGCAGGCTCAATGCAGCTTACATGGGGCAATGGAGGGTTAAGTGACTTGCCCAGAGTCACAAGGAGCTGCCTGTGCCGGGAATCGAACTCAGTTCCTCAGGACCAAAGTCCACCACCCTAACCACTAGGCCACTCCTCCACTCGGAGTGAGCTTGTGACCTTGGGCAAGTCACTTCACCCGCTATTGCTTCATGTGCAGACTTGGCTGATGCCATTTACTGATGGGTTGTATGCACATTTTTGTGCATGGAGCTTAACTGATACAGGAAAGTCTGCGCACAAAACGTATGTGTTTTAAGAATGTGTGCTCCTGTTATTGCAGTTCCACAGGGTTCCGTATTACCCCCTTTACTGTTTAACCCATATATAGAAACTCTATCTAGTGTAATTAGAAGATTTGGTTTAAACTTTTTCTTCTACACTCATGCTATATTTTGTGATTTGCAGAGAAGGAATGCCCAATGATAAACGAGTAATTTATATTGGGGATTGTCAGTTGGCAGTTAAAGTAGTTTTGGGAGCCAGACAGTGGATTGATGATGCACCCACCGATATCAAATTTAGTGAAAAGTTTTTTTTGCCAGAGGCTACTGAAAATGATGGATCCTGTGTTTCATAAGACTTGCTGCCATTTAATATGCAACAATTACTAGATTATTGTAAAATCCTTTATTTGGGCCTTACTAAGTATTTTACAAAGAAATTGCAATGGGTTGGGTCAGCACTAGCAGAATTACTGCCTTTAGAGGCTGGGGTCTGGTTCACAGCTTTAACGTTGACTTTAAATCATAGCATGACATGGCCCCATGTTATTTGTCAAATAAATTGAAATTCTGTGTTCCAGCACACGCCCTGCTTTCATAAAGGGGCCAGTCTCCAGTGTCTTGAACGCCTGCGAGCTAGGATCTCTAACTTCAGAAAACACCCAGGTCTTCATGTTTCAAAATAGAAAGATATGTAAAGAGAGAGTGTGCTCAGAGCAAGGTTGTAAGGAAAACCCCAAACATCATAAAAGCTTCTCAGTGTAATTAGATCCGGGGCCAGTTTACACATTAGGCAGACTAGGCTGTCAAGCAATGAGTATTTCTAGTCACAGCAAAAGAACACATCCTGGCAACCAGAACCATTAGCTTGTGCTTTTACCCTTATCTTCAAGTAAATGGCTTTCAGAAGTTGGTCTTTATGATGCATATTTGTTTAATAGTAAAATTTGTAATCTGCTTTGTCCTAACATATAAGGTTCAAGGGGGGATTACAATACATGCATTATATACACATGCAACAAAGTTTTAGTTTGATGTGCAATGATTCATTTTTAAAGGATCACACTGGGAGGAGTGATGTTAGGGTGAGCATGGTTGTTGAGTTTAATTATCAAAATCAGGGCCTGGAAGATAATTGAGGGGCTAGGGTAGCATTTTTCAACCATTGTGCTGTGGGAGTTTTCTGTCACTTCTGTCCCATCCCTAGCCAGCGACTCGACATTAAAAGATTTCTTCTGTAGTGGTGGCAGCGGGCAGCAATTCAGACAACCTGCTAGCGCCAACCCCTGAGTCCTTTCTCTGTTGTAACTTCCTGCTTCCACATAGGTGGCAGGCATTAGAGCGGGCTCAGGTTCATTCAAACAGGCTGTCTGAATTGCTGCCGTTGCCCTGCTACAGGAAAAAAGACAAGCTAAATTCATCAGTTTGTGTATCCAGATACCATGAAGAAGTTAATAGAACCTACATTATAAATCTACTTTAATTTGATGTATATGTTTCTGTGGCAGTTTGCTAGTTCTCATCACAAATTTTAACCAGCAGCTTATTGTGTAGTAAAAATTGTATGAACAGTAAGATTGTGCCCATTTGGCATGATCTCATAACTTTGTCGTGTGCCTGATGGGAGTCCATTATAAAGAAATTTAGGCCTACAGATTGGATGCAGTGAATTGGGGGTGGGGTGGGTTTTTGAATACTTATTTGTGAATAACTCCATTATCTTTGAAGTGTGTTGTTGCCCTTTTGCCAACTTGTGACTTCAGTAAAAAATATTCAACTATACAGATAACACAATATTTAAAAATTTAATTATTGAACTTTAAACACAATCTTTAATACTCGTTTGTTGAATGATAAAACATCCTTAAAAAAAAAACTGTGTGCTTTGACAATGTTTGCATCTTGTCAGCATGCTGTGAGATGAAAAAACTAGAAAATCACTGGGCTAGGTAGGGGCTGTAAGGCTGAATGAAGGTTTGTCAAATAACCTTTCACTGGTGGAATGCTGCCTATATAATGGACACAACACCAGCAAATTTGTGTGTAGCAATGGTGAGAAATGCTTGTGCAACTTTTCTCTAGTAGAAAAGAGGTTGGTATACTGTGAATCTGAAATAATAGATATGTGTAGTTTTACACTTACTAGAAAGTTCACTTTTTTTTCTTTGCTACCCGTTCGTATGTTCTGGAAAATAACAATTGATTTCTCAATGGCAGGGTGGCCAGCTAGACAGGTCATAAGAAAGGAGCCAAAATAAAAACTCTAAAGATGTTTTAGTGGAGAATTTTGTGGTCACTGTACCAAAACGTTGGATATAAAGTCTCTAATAATGTCCTAACCCTTTTCCTATGTCACCAAGTAGCTCCCCCCCCCCCCCCCCCCCCGTGATGCACCCAGGGAAAGAAAAATCATTTAGTTGATCTGGGTTATTGGCCTAAACTATATATGTAAACTCAATCTTAATGTCTTTCATATAATAATCGTCATGTAACAAAATACTACTGAATCCTATTTAAGGATTTGCTTCATCTGTTTGTGGTGAATTAACTCCTGGGTTGAAATAAATTCTTGCTATTAACACCTCTTAGAGGGATAGACTCAAGTCACACCTGTCTTCAACTATTCAACTGTTTCTGCAGGGCTGGTGTTAGATATGCAGGGACCCAGGGCAAAAACTTGAGGAGCGAGCCCCAAAGCCTCCCTTCAGGCTACGCTTCCTTCTGCTTGAGGTAGGTTTGGGGGCCCAGGGCAATTTCCCTGGTTGCCACCCCCTGAGGCTGGCCCCACTTCTAGGGTCAATGAATTCTTATGTACTGGTATCTACCTCTTATTGGGTGATATGAGGCAGAATTTAATTATCAGACAGTAGCTTCAGCTGCCTTTCCTATTGAATCTAGAGTCTTGGTTCTCACTGGACCATATTTTTGTTGTGGATGATTGCTAGATGTTGAGTTTAGAGATGTACTGTTGCCATAGGAGCCAACTTTTCAAAATTATTGGGGGTGCTAAGCCCAGTGAAAATAACCCTTCCTTGGACACAAACAAGGAATTTTCTCAATAGTGGGGGTGCTCAAGCACCCACAGCATCAGCTCCTATGCCACATACAGAGAGAACAGACAGAAGTAATGGATTCATCTAGAAGCATACTTTATATTAGAGTATAATCAATTTGAATACAGCTTTAGTCCAAATTGCAAAATGTAATCATATCATTGAATACTGTAAACTATAGCACTCTAAGAATTGCTCTCACATGCACTGTTAAAAACTGGATTGCATTTGCCATTTGAGAATTGCAGATCTAGATTGGTTTTGCTTCCACAGGAAGAATCTGATAGAAATCTGAAGATGTCTTTTTTACACTAGTCCCATAAGATGTGTTTGACAAGGAAACAAGTCAGTTTTATACTGCTGTGGGAATGGGATTTGGCAATATAAACGATCCCCTCATAAGGATTGGATTGTCCTGTCAAGTAGCCTGGATCGAGCACTGTCAGACAAGATACTTGGTGGACCATCAATGACAACCAGCATGGCAAATCTTATGTACTTAGTTTTTAATCTCAGACAAAATTGAGCTTTTCTCTATACTCAAGAAAGGTCAAGGTATTGGATGAGCTTTGTTGCTTCTGCTTTTAGTAAGAAAAAGAATCCGATGGAAAATGGGAAAGCTTTTCCAAAAATACTTTGGGACCTAATACCCAATTCTTATAGTCACTTCCACATTTACAATCATCTTGTTTACTACTAAATTTTGGGCAAACAGTTCTAGAGATTAATGACACTGAAAGCTACAATTCCCAAAATAACAGCTCTATACTGCATAACACTAAGTAGAGGATGAAAACCTCCCCTCCACACCCACTGGGGGTTTTTTTTTTTTTTTTTAACCCCTGTGCACTGAAGTAACAAAGTGAATCATGTCCTATGTCTGTTTACTCATGCTGAATCTTATCACAGGTAACCATTATAGTTCTGGTGTTAGCGTGAGTTTGTGTCCAAGGGTGACTGGGCTGAAACCCTATCTTGTTCTAGGTAGGCCATGCACTGCTGTGACTAGAGGCTTTCTATGATCCATACAATACAGTACTATGTCCTACAAATGCACTCGATCGGCAGCCCCTCATCACCTCTCTACCCTCATCTCCCCTTATGTTCCTACCCGAAACCTCCGCTCACAGGACAAATTCCTCCTCTCAGCACCCTTCTCCACCACTGCACTCCAGGCTCCGCCCTTTCTGCCTCGTCTCACCCTATGCTTGGAATAAACTCCCTGAGCCCATATGTCAAGCCCCCTCCCTGCCCATCTTCAAATCCTTGCTCAAAGCCCACTTCTTCAATGTCGCCTTCGGCACCTAACCTTTTACCTCTACTCAGGAAATCTAGACTACCCAGCTTGACATTTCGTCCTTTAGATTGTAAGCTCCTTTGAGCAGGGACTGTCCTCCTTTGTTAAACTGTACAGCGCTGCGTAACCCTAGTAGCGCTCTAGAAATGTTAACTAGTAGTGGTAAGTAGTACTATGTCCTAGAAAAAAAAAAAACCCAGCACTTTCCACCATTTTATTGTGTTCCCCTTATGCAAGTTTCCAGATCGGAAGTCTTACTGCTAGCTTTCTGTTAAGAGATATTCCAAACTGGGATGTATCCCTGCAGCCAGGTCGCCTTTTCCTTTCTGAATTACATGTAAGGGTGGCTTGATATTGTTATAAAATTTGCCCTATGGGCCAGAAAATGTGGTGTGCATGAGATGACAGGTTGGTGATCTACCAGTCTATACATTTAAGTATATATAGCAAAAACAAGCCAATACTCATCTTAGAGGGCTCCTATTTTGTCATACCTCATAAAACCAGCAATTACACTTTTTTGTATTTAATATCTTTCCCTGTAACTTGTACAGATTACTATGAGGCATATTTTCAAAGCACTTTGGGAGGCTAAGTTCCATAGGTTTCTATGGAACTTTGGGAGGCTAAGTGCTTTGAAAATATGCCTCTATATCAACTATATTTTGGAGGTTCAGATTACTGCATTATATTGATGACACTACAATCTGAATATAATACTGTATTTTACATTATATAGTTTAATGTTTTCACCAAGAGGTATGGCTGAATTATTTACTATTCAGAAGCAGTTGCCAGCTGCATCAAAGCTCATGTGAATGGGAAAGTTCAGTTTATTCATTGTAGCTTTAGCATGCTACGTTTGCAAGGAAAGAAAGATGGAAGACTGGACCTTGGACTAACTTCACTGGGGAACAAGCAGGTTTTTAAGGCCCATCATATCAATAACAACAAACATTTGCAAGTATTGCCCTAGATAACCCGTGTATTCACGTTGTCACCGCTGTGTGGTGACAACTGTTAATAACTTGAAAATAGATGGGTAATTAAAACACATGTTAAAAACCAAAGATTTCACTCCCCACCCCTGAGTGCAGCATTGCTTCCGGAAATCTCTGCCTGCTGTGGGCTTAGAGTGAGACAGGCGGGTGGAAGCATTAGAGTTGAGTGAACACCGAGGTCAGTGTTGAAATCTTCCAGCAGTGAAGTCCTGAGATTGGTTTGTGCAATATTCTGAAGTATGTTGAGGCACAGAATGGCACAGGCATAAAGAAGATAGCCAGCTTGGGTTTATGCATACATGGTTAGCTGCAACCACTGCAAAAGAAGATTAAATAGAGGTATACAATTGTGCAATAACATTACAGTCAGTATGGCAAGAATAAGAACTAGGTGAAGCAGTAAAGAGGCTTTCAGTTTTAATGGTAGTACAATACAAATAACATACAAATGAGAGACTGAGCAGATCCTTTATATTAATAGTGCCAAAACAAGTCTTCTGCAGTTCCCCTACCACCCCCAATATCTGTGTACAATGGAGGCGGTGCATAATGCATATTTAGTTTAATATCCTGAAAACAATTTGCGTATCATGCATATTTAATAATCCTGAAAACTCATCTGGCTAAGAGATACAGTATGAGGTCAATCATATGCTACAATATAGTAAATGATGGCAGAAAAAGACCAGATGGGCCCATTCAGTCTGCTGAGCTGTAATTATTCTAATGTGAGTAGCTAAGTATATAAATTCCAACAGCAGCTCCCCACCCTCCATGTTGCCGCCTATTTTCCATAACTGGATTCTGTCATCTTACTATATGATTCTCACAAGACTAGCACTAAATTCAGCACTCAGGTTCTCTTTCAGGTCTTATAATGTTTTACGATAATTATGCAGCTACCTAGTGAAGCCACTATCCTGAACATATGGCCGCTCTATGTTCATTAATAGCTAGAGCTAACCTAATCCCTTTAATGCACATGCTAGTGACTAGGTTCTATTTTATTCAGTGGGGCCTATAGTAAACTCATGGCATTGGCGCACATTGGAAACTCTAGCTGGAAGTTTGGGTTTTAAGTAGGGTCCGCCATACAGGTTACCTCAAATCAGCCATGTCTCACGTGTGGTGTTTTTGTTTTTAGAACGGTAAGGTTAGCATTGCACAACACTGAAAACATTAATTTCATGATGCAAATGCTGTTGAACAACGTAGCCTGGGTCACATTATTGCTTAGCGGTATCCTTGGTTTTCATAATTCCCATTGCCCACAGAAGTCTGCAGGACACTGATTGCTTTTAGGACAGAGTGACCTACCCTCGCCCTACCATATCAATGAAACACACCTAAAAACATATGACTAAGTATCTCCTTCCTGGGAAAATAAAAAGTGATTAATTAATCTAGGTTATTGTCTTAACTATTTGCAGGAACCCACACTGAAGTTATATTCATAAACCATTGTTCACATTTAAATATACTACTTAATCCTATGTAATATGAATGGCATTTACCTCCAAGACATTGAGTTTAATGATGCCATCTCCGTCTTTGTCAAAAGCATGGAATGCCCCTAAAGAAGGAAGGAAGGGAGAGGGAGAAAGATGCACAGTTTTATGGATGTCATAGATTGCCCTCTGTTGAAACTTTTGAAACTGTGTTTTAGTGGCAGTCTTGCTATATTTTTAACTGTGCTGAGATTCAGTGCCACTCATGGAGCCTGGCATTTGAGACATACCCCATCACACTTGTTTTTGCTGGCATTTTTTTTTCAATTGACTGTCATTAAATATATGTTTGGGAACCCTAACTATGGCTGTATTAATTCTGATGGGAATGTGTTACTTAGCCTGATAGTCAAATCAATGATTTGACAGATGGATGCCCTAAACACCAACAGCTTAGGGAAAGGGAAAAGGGATGGGGTCTATGGGAGTCCTATAGAGTTTAGTCTAAACTCACAAGTAACTACCATGAGCAAACTCTGCTTACAGGAAAAGGAGAAGAGTAATCTCAACATTATCTCCAGTGACACAGAACCACAGTCTCTGAAAACTGCATAATCTTTGGGTATAAAGCTATCTGATTTAATGGGGTATATGTATGTGCAAATTTTCCAAAGTTCATTTCTCTTTTTTTTTTTGTTACATTTGTACCCTGCACTTTCCCACTCATGGCAGGCTCAATGTGGCTTATATGGGGCAATGGAGGGTTAAGTGACTTGCCCAGAGTCACAAGGAGCTGCCTGTGCCTGAAGTGGGAATCGAACTCAGTTCCTCAGGACCAAAGTCCACCACCCTAACCATTAGGCCACTCCTCCACCCAACATCAGGTTGTCAAAAATTTGAAAATGATCCTCGTATTTAGGTAACAGTGGCATTGTATGTTAACATTTTTTGCTGCATGTGTTTTCACGCATGTGAAGCACTAGCTTAGTGCTGTTCTGACAACAATGCTAAACCATGCTGCCAGCCAGGAGCAGATAAGGGGAAGTCCTGCTACTGGTTCTGTGTAAAGGGGTGGAGGTGGGGGTGGGGGTGGGGGTGGGGGGGGGGGGTTCTGGAGGGTCAGAGAGGGGATTGGTGGGGGAGTTATGGATGACCTAAGATCCATAGCCACTTGTTTTGTGCACAGATTGGGTGGGTGGATTCCAGACCCAACAGAAATGTTTTGGTTCATGGTTAATATTTCATAAGAACAATCATCAATGTTTTCGTCTGGATTTTTAAATTTCAGGTGCCCCTAGGAAATTGGAGGAGAGGAAAGGAGCTCCCTCCTCCCAGAAGTCACCAATTGTACCTGTATAGATTCTCTTCTCTCCCAGGCACACCTTGCTGCTTGTACTGTATAATGGCCTGACTCCATCACAGCAACTGTAACTGACATGGGACCTGTGAGCCCTCTTGTGCTGACTGGCTCTGTGACACCTTACCCCCTCCTCTGACACAGGCTTCCTGACTCGATGGAAACCCAGAATAGGAGTGGGACGCCACAGGATCCATCAGCTTGCATGCCACACATCAGATTTTCTTCCTTGTGAGGGCCCAAATGAAGGCAGTGTAGTAATCAATACCCTGCTACCATCTATTAAAATTTGGCCTCTTCTGCCCATGCCTGAATCTGAAGCCAGTCCTCTCTAAGCAAAAGCATATGCCAAGACTGTAATGTTATAATATAGTATGTAATATTCTGTATGGACCGCAGTGTAAAAGTAAACCAATGGAATAAACTCACTGAACATTCCTTCCAGCCGCACAAAACAGCAGATGAAGCTGTCAAAATCAATGTTCATGTACTTGTTGGCATAGCGCATTGTGATGATGTCATATAGCTGATTGTTGAGGCGGAACCCTACAAAGAAGAGAAAACTGGCAAAGTAAGCAATGGGTAATGCCTTTGAAAGACAGTCATGCAAAGTGCAGCGATAATATTAAATTACATTTACCATAAAGTTATATTCCTCACACACCTTAAATTAGGTTCAGAGTGGATTACATTTAAAAAAATATAACTCAGATTTCTAAATAGGTTACCTGCAAAACCTTAATAAAAGACATGCAGGGCCCTGTTTACTAGGATGCACTAGCATTTTTAGCACATGCTGAATGCTAGAGTCACCTATATGTTTCTATGGGTGACTTTAGCATTTAGCATGTGCTAAAACGCTAGCACACCCTTGGTGCGGCTTAGTAAACAGGGCCCATCCTATATAATAATTCTCACCTCCAACGTTCTGACTTGCTGCCTGGGACTGTGGCTCATTCCGAGTTGGTCTGCTAGGTTTTGTAGATCAGGCTGACATCACCGTAGCCATTATGATGTCAACTTCAGAACCCGGGGGGGGGGGGGGGGGGGAAGCATGCCTCACAGCTGATCCATGTCCAGAGGAGGGTCACTGGACATGGGTGGCTGGAGGGGGGCAGGAGAGAGGAGGGTCGCTGGACATGGGTGGCTACAGGGAGGGCAGGGGAGAGAGGGGGGTTGCTGGACATGGGTGGCAGGAGGGGAGCAGGGGAGAGAGGAGGTTCGCTGGACATGGGTGGCTGCAGTAGGCACAGGGGGAGAAGAGGGTCGCTGGACATGGGTGGCTACAGGGGGAGAGGAGGGACGCTGAACATGGGTGGCTGCAGGGGAGCTGAGGAAAACCTTGCTAGCGCCCGTTTCATTTGTGTCAGAAATGGGCCTTTTTTACTAGTAGTAAATAAAATAAAATTAATCTAACCTGAAAGCACATATTTTCTAAATAAAGTTACCTTAAGAAAGTTACAGAAAGGCACATATTGAGTTAGAGAAATTTAAAAAGTTGGCAAAGCATTCCAAATTTTTGTAGCCTGATAAGAAAATAAAGCTGTAAAATTTCTCTTGAAACATTATCTACATGTGATATCAGAAAATATAAACAGTAACCTTTGGGTTTACCTATCATTTTGCTATCTTTTGGAGAAGAAATGTTCCTCTCTGCATATTCCTTCTTCATATGAGTGTGATATATTTGTCTATGTATATACAACATGTATATAAAAAATATATATAAAATGACCAGCATCCTGCATTTTATCAGACAAGACAACTCTGGTTCTGCTTTTATTCCCACAGGGCTCCTATGTTACCCAGGTCCAGGAGGGAGATTTAAGACCAGTCTTCGATTTCTGCCAATCTCATTCTGATGCATAATGGGATCTGCAGCACTGATTTCAATGGGTAGAATTAGGGACTACAAATCCCACACTGCTTTGGGATGTAAGTTTGAAACCAGGACTGGCCAAAAAGTCTCTCCTGGAACTGGGTAACCTGGCAGCTCTGTTCCTAGTCCTAATGCATTTGTGAACTTCTTGTTCTCAAGATAGGCAGCAGAATGAGGGCCACTAGGACCATGGCCCTACCAATATTTGCCAACTAGAGAGCTTGGAGATGAGGCCAGATGTTTGTTTCCACTGCCCCTGTTTCTGATTTCATAGAAACATAGAAACATGATGGCAGATAAAGGCCATAGGACCCATCCAGTCTGCCCATCCTCTGTAACGCCTAATTCTTCCTGTTCCTAAGCGATCCTACATGCTTATCCCATGCCTTTTTAAATTCTGGAACAGTCCTCGACTCCACCACCTCCACCGGGAGGCCATTCCACGCCTCCACCACTCTTTCTGTGAAATAATACTTCCTTAGGTTGCTCCTAAGAAATACACTATTTGCTTTGTTCTGTGCCTCATATTTGACAATATGCTTGCAGAGAACCCTAAGAAACTTCTTAACTCTAGAAATATCTGCTTGTCGGGCGTAGCTAAGGGTGGGCCTGGGTGGGCCCAGGCCCGCCCAATCATGGCTGAGGCCCACCCAGTTCTGCCTGATCCTCCAATCAATTCTGTCTTAGGCTTAAGGAAATTGCCAGGGCTGCAGCCTCATTGGCTCTGCTCACAGCCGCACATGCAGTCGGCACACAGCAAAAAAAAAAAACAGGAGCTCTCTGCCTGCCTTGCCTTACCCCCCCCCCCCCCCCCCCCCCCCCCGTTCCCGGCAGCATGCAGACCAGTGTTACAAGGAAATTTCTGCCGCCGGTGTTGCAGCTCAGCTGGAGGAAATGTGCTGGAGCCGGCTCCAGAGCTGTTTGTTATTTTTTAAAGAATTTTGGGAGCCGGTTGTTAAACTTTAACAACTGGCTCCCAACATTTGGGCTGGGGTGGCTCAGGTCCCTTCCTGGCAGCGTCAGCTCCAGCTGCCCTGTGGTGGGGACGTATCACTCCGAATCCGACCCTCACAGCAAAACAAAAAACAGCATGAAACCATGTGCGGGGCTGTAGCCCTGCACACGCTGCTGCCGGCTCCCTTCCTCCTCCCTCTCCAAAACGGGAAGTTAAATCCTGAGGGGAGGGAGGAGGAAGGAAGCCGGCAGCAGCGTGTGCAGGGCTACGGCCCCGCACATGGTTTCATATTGTTTTTTGTCTTGCCTGCCACAAGCAAGATTGTAGCTCAATGTTCTTGCTTCAGCCTTCAGGCCACGGAAGTACCAGCCCGGGACTTGGAAGCCAGCAACAGTGAATGCAGGGCTGCAGCTCAAAGAGGTTAGATATGTTAAGCGTGCACCCTGCTTTCAAAAGGGAAGAGGTTCCAAGTTATTCCAGAAATGGCCTGGGGCTATATTTTGTGTAGGCTGGGTCTGTTGTCAACCTCGGGTTTTGAAAAAGCATGCCTGAGTATTTGATTACGGACAACCTGTATAGAAACATTCTTTGATAAATATCCCGGGGCAATTGCACTGCTAGTTACAATAGAGTACTGTTTGTTTTCATGCAGCTTTCAGAAGCTTGCCTGCCATGACTGCTTTGGGATATACCTCCTGCTGATTCCTCAGAGGTTTGTCTCTTTCCCCTACCCGGCACAGCCATGGTCCCAAACAAAGCAAACAGTCATTTGAGCTGCTGCTCCATGTTGTCGTTCTTTAATGTTGGTAGCATGTTTATTTAATCTCACTTATATGTTCAAACATGCCAGCTTTTCATAGGTAGAGTAGTAAATTGTTATAAATCGTAATTAGTGTGTCATTTGGAGGAGGGGCTGGTTATAGGGACACTCTAGCACGTATTGTGTTCATGCAGAGATTTTTTTTCCTCCTGGAAAGAACCACTAAAACAGATATCATATTATCATAAATATTTGTATTTCAAATATCTGTTTTTCTATTAAGTATATATGTGGTTTATATTGATGCAGGGCAGCTGTTGGGCAGACTACTTAGAAATCCATCATACCTATATACATAGTGCCCACCCATATTAGCTCCAGGCCCACCCAAAATGTCAGGTCTGGCTACGCCACTTGTCCTCATTCTTTGGAGCTGATTTCCTAAGTCATTAAAAATCAGACATGATTAACTTAGCATGCTAATAATGTGTGTGAATCGCTGATGTAAATGTGGCAAACATTTGCTCAGTCTAGTTTTGATAAATTGCGGGAATGTGGACCATTCTTCATGACATCAGTTTCTGTCTTGTGGTCCATGGGATATTTCAAATTCTGGTGAACTGGCCTGCTATTTCTGGTGCTAACAATATTTTGAAATGTGTAATTAATAACATTTGAAAATAAAATGGTGCCCCTGTTATTTGCAGAAAGTTCCCAAGGTCCACACTCTGTAATACTGGTTAAAGAGAATAGTGTAGATAATCCTTTCTGTTAAACCATTTGGGGAGGGCCTTGGGTGGAACTATGATATCACGGAGTTAAAAGAATTGAGAGGTTTTGGAGGGAAATTTGTCCTTTGCCACTTTTTTGCCTCCCAGAAGCAGAGTGGAGGAGTAGACTAATGGTTACTTCATTGGGCTAAGAACCAGGGGAACTGGGTTCAGATCTTACTGTGGTTCCTCGTGACCCTGGGCAAATCACCTTAACCCTCCATTGCCCCAGGTACAAAACTTAGGGGCCCTTTTACTAAGCTGTGGTAAAAGGGGTCCTGTGCTCGTGGCAACAGCTGTTTTTGCTGCACACTGAGGCCCTTTTTACTGCAGCAGATAAAAAGGCTGAAATAAATGGCCATATGCGGTAAGCTTGCACTTACCACATGGATATGCGGGGGGTGGGGGGGAGAAGCAGTTAACGCCACCCATTGAGGTGGCAGTAAGGGCTCCTGCGCTAACCCAGCAGTAACCATTGGCACCTCTGGTAACTGCTGCGGTAACAAATAGGGACCTATTTTCCCTAGCACCAGAAATGCCGCGTGCTGGGGGTGGAACTACCACCGGCACCCATGTTGGGTCGGCGGTACATAAGTATTGCCATACTGGGACAGACCAAAGGTCCATCAAGCCCAGCATCCTGTTTCCAACAGTGGCCAATCCAGGTCACAAATACCTGGCAAGATCCCAAAGAAGTACAAAACATTTTATGCTGCTTATCCCAGAAATAAGCAGTGGATTTTCCCCAAGTCCATTTTAATAATGGTCTATGGACTTTTCCTTTAGGAAGTTGTCCAAACCTTTTTTAAACCCCATTAAGCTAACCGCCTTTACCACATTCTCTAGCAATGAATTCCAGAGTTTAATTACACTTTGAGTGAAAAAAACTTTTCTCTGATTTGTTTTAAATTTACTACTTTGTAGCTTCATTGCATGCCCCCTAGTCCTAGTAGTTTTGAAAAGAATAAACAGACAATTCACGTTTACCCGTTCCACTTCACTCATTATTAT
Source organism: Microcaecilia unicolor (assembly GCF_901765095.1). Lineage (NCBI taxonomy): Eukaryota > Metazoa > Chordata > Amphibia > Gymnophiona > Siphonopidae > Microcaecilia > Microcaecilia unicolor. The sequence goes on along the minus strand of NC_044039.1, from coordinate 144,537,042 downwards.
ATCTCCCCCTCAGCTGTCTTTTCTCCAAGCTGAAGAGCCCTAGCCACTTCATCCTCTTCTCATAGGGAAGTCATCCCACCCCTTTATCATTTTCGTTGCCCTTCTCTGCACCTTTTCTAATTCCACTATATCTTTTTTGAGATCGGTGACCAGAATTGAACACAATATTCCAGGTGCGGTCGCACCATGGAGCGATACAAAGGCATTATAACATCTCCATAAATGCTCTGCCCTCCTGGCTAGTCACTTCAAAAGTCTTAAACCACTATGTTAACATGGGCACATAATTTTGGGCATGAGAATGACTGTGCTGACTGAAGCATTGTAGTCCACAGAGTCTTGATCAGATAAAGGTAAGGACCCAAAATTCTATGAAAACTTGAAACCTGGTGATTGTAGTAAGATCAATCCAACCTATGCCCCTAGTGGGACACTTGTGATGAGTGGGAAATAGCCAGGGCCCGAAAGTCAAACGATATGAGGAGGTGATCTGACTGGGATTTGGGCAGCACAGCAAGATTAGTGTGTGCGCCTTTGTAAAAGGAGCCCTTTGTTTTCATTCTTTTTCAGAATCTATGATGCTGCAATTACACAGAACTTGCCCCTGAGGAAGCTTTAACCGAAGAGAAACGGTGGCGCCATTGGGCTTTACAAGATAAGTGCTGTACCATCGTACACAAGCTAATTAGAAGTAAGCTCCTAACACAGACGCAAAAAGAAGAGAATGGCACACATCCTTGCAATATATCCAGCTGCAAACTATGCCAAAACATCTCACAGGACCCCACAGTCATTCACAAAGGAAAAATATTCAACATAAAGGAACCCTTCACATGCTCATCTTCCAATGTGGTATACATCATCCAGTGTAAAAAATGTGACCAAGGATGTTATATTGGAGAAACAAGCCAGATGTTAAAACAAGATTTAACCTACACAGACATCACATGAAAAATGCCATTGCCAGCCAGGATGCCGGTGGGACAACACTTTACAAAAACAGAACAATGTACTAGTGATTTTATGGTCAGAATCCTGAAAAGTAACTTTAAAACAATACAGGAACGTAAGACCTTTGAAGTCAGAATGATTAAATATTTTGACACCCACCAGACAGGATTTAACAGAGTTCTGGGCTTTCTAGCCCATTATAAGCCATACAATTGTAAATTGCACTGCTTTGTTTGACACTCTCCTGTCTCCATGCATATCTCCCTGTCTCACCCATCCACCTCCACCCCACCCTGTTAGATTGTCACTGAAATGCTTTGATGTCTCACTTACATATACTGTCATCTACCAAGATTTGCTTATTTCCGATTTGACGAAGAAGGGCAACCTTCGAAAGCTAATCAAGAAATGTACTAAGTTATGTCCAATAAAAAAGGTATCATCTTATTTTCTTTTTCATGTTTTATTTTGTTTTATTTCTATTGATTACCTTTAAAAGTGGAATAACACGGCTACAACACCTTTCTACTCTAGCTTTGATTGGAAGCCAGTGTAGTTTGGAAAGTAAGGGAGAGGCTCTGTTGAATTTTGAAACTCTCATCACAAGTCTCACAGCTGTGTTTAAGGTAGTTTGCATTTTTTTTTTATTAAAGATTCTTTATTCCCTAGGTAACATGCATTGCAGTAGGACCAACGCTTGCACAATTGTTCAGAAAGAATTGGATAGGAAAAAGGAACTAATTCTTTTTAACTTCCATAACGATCTTGAAGGTCTTGGATACCACGGTGTTAACTTGGTCTTCTCCTGTTAATTGTTGATCTATAACAATTCTGAGAATTTTCAGAGAGGTTTCCAGTGGGTAGATTACTTGGTTGATGGTGAAACTAGACTGGGATGGGAAGTTATTGGGATTATGGATTATAAGAAATTTGGTTTTCTCCCTATTTAATTTTAGGTGGAAGCCATCTTGTTGTAAGCCACCTTGGATTAATTTTGCATTGAATGGGCAACAAATAAATAGAATTAATTAAATATATAGACTACTGGAGCAGCATTGTCCTTTGCGAGAGTGAGTGGCAGTCCTTTTACCAAGCCATGCTAAAAAGTGGCCAGCGCTGTTGTCAGTGCATGGGTTGTCCACTTGCTGTGGCCACTTTTAGCAAGGCAGCAAAATGGCTGCCTTCCATATCTTTTTGTAATGGCCATGGACAAATTTACCAATTAGTCTGTGCCTATTACCAAAGGAGCCCTTACCACCACCTATTTAACAGATGGTAAGAACTCCAGTGCTACTCCTGCACTAATCGGGCAGTGTGTAATAATGTACCCATGCTACCTCATTAGCACAAGTCATGCCCACTCTCTGCCCCCAGATATGCCTCTCACACCAAAAAATACAAATATTTAACACAGGAATAGCGCACACTGATGGCCAAACTACTGCGGGATGCCTCAGCATGTCTCACGACAGTGCTCTTTCACCATGCAGTAGGCATGTGCTAGTAGTGTCTACCGTGGCTTAGTAAAAGGACCCCTTGAAGAATAACTGTCCACTGAACTAGACCATTGGAAAGAGTTCTCCCATCCCTCGGCATCTGCAACTGGAGGTGAGGAAGGGCAAACCTTGGAGCTGCAATCCCTGTCTCCCTGAGACACCAGCTATACAAACAAAGAGCTTAACAAAAAACAATAAAACGGATGCGCTTGTGTATCATAAATATAATTTAAATTTTAAAGCATGGAACTATTAAATCATTTGTCAAAAGTAGCAATCTTTTCAAATGCTAAGCTAATGTGCGTTGTCGTCAAATACACATATGTCAAATCTTAATGGAATTACAGAAAAAACTAGGCAAGAACAGCCTATGATTTAAATGTATAAAGCAATCATACAGAGTCAACTAAATTCTTAAATGACACATTCTATCCGTATACTAGAATTTTCCAGAAAAAGTTTTAAATTTAAAAATAAATGTGTTTCATGAGTTAGCCTGATGGCTCAGTGCTATTGCTGCATACACTCATATGGAAAGACATGGGTTTGATTTTTTTACTCCCCAGCTTTATCAGAGCTGAGAATGGTGTGGGGTAGAGAATGACACGGGGATCCGCAGTAACCGCGGGGATGGGGATAGGGATAGGGATTGGAACAGAGCTTGCAGAGCTTCCCGTGCACTCCGCTCCATGGATAAATCCTTCTTATCTGTTCCCTTCTCCACTACTGCCAACTCCAGACTTCGCGCCTTCTGTCTCGCTGCACCCTACGCCTGGAATAAACTTCCTGAGCCCCTACGTCTTGCCCCATCCTTGGCCACCTTTAAATCTAGACTGAAAGCCCACCTCTTTAACATTGCTTTTGACTCGTAACCACTTGTAACCACTCGCCTCCACCTACCCTCCTCTCCTCCTTCCTGTACACATTAATTGATTTGATTTGCTTACTTTTTTTTTGTCTATTAGATTGTAAGCTCTTTGAGCAGGGACTGTCTTTCTTCTATGTTTGTGCAGCGCTGCGTACGCCTTGTAGCGCAATAGAAATGCTAAATAGTAGTAGTAGTAGTAGGATGGGGAGGGGATGGGGACAGAGCCCACAGTGGACAGGGACAAACTTTGTCCCCATATTTTTTATTTTGAAGCCTGTTAATGAAGTTGACTGTTATTTATGTTTGAGTGATGCAGACAACAATATTTTGATTTTTTAGAAAAACAAGCAAACATGCTGGCCACATCTAGCAAAAATTGCATAGGGGATCCTGTACATCCTGCTACCAGCACATCTTCTAAGAAGACATCTATTGCAGGAAGGACTGTGGAAGACTAGAGTGACCCCTGAGATTGTTGATGACATCTTATTCGTCCACAGATTAAAAAATCATAACAGTGCTTCATAGGGCATACTTCTCCCCTCTAGGGCATACAGAACGGGTTGTATTTTGTACCACTGGACATTGTAACAGGGTGGATTAGGATTTCTTGGGGTAGTAGAAATCAGCTATTGTTGGGGTTGGAAGGGTAGAGGGTGGTGGTGAGGAGGGTTATTATAGCTGCTCACTGTTGTTATTGTTTTCTATTTGTAATTTATGCACAATAGTTGCACAGTATATTATCAAGTGTGGGGACCTAATTGGAGGTGGGGGGGGGGGGGGGGGGGGGGGGGGGGGGGGGGAGGAGAGTCCCACATTACAAAATGGTGACATCTACTGTCCAAACTTAGGGCCCATAATTGTGGGTTTCAGAAAGCAGCCACCTCTTGCATAGTTGCTTATAACAGTTTATAGTTCTGGATCCTAACAAGCAGTTTCAGCTTGAGCTGGAAGCCCAAAGGAGAAGAAATGTAAAAATTCTATTTCCTGTTGCAATGAATGAGTGGCTGAAGATTGAATGTCTCTTTGCATTCACAAATGGCTGCCTTACACAATGGTAAAGGCATCATTTCAAATACCAATAAACCATAGAGCAGAGCACAGGAAGGGAATTCTGATTGCAGTAGCAGTCATTGTAGTCCTCTACCCATTTCTGTGTCAGCAACTTTAATTATTACCAAGCAAATTTTCAACAGCACTTTGGCACTGATATTTCAGCCTTTCAAGTTTTCTCTCTCTGTCCAGCAGAAAACATTTTTAAAGACAGAGAGGAGGAGGTCACGTGATGGTCTGAGGAAGAAAGTCACGTCTTTCTCCTCTCCGGGGTTTCCCTTCCTTTAGCCCCAGTAAAAACGAGTGAAATCTGAATGAAATCACCCTGAAACGGAAGGCAAACTACTGGCTATCGATGGATTCCTTTATTACTAAAGAAACTCGGGCATCCGCGCTGAAATCGGGGAAAAAAAGCGCCGAGAAATTGCGTGGAACAGGAGAAGCCAAGATGGCGCCTGACCCGACTGTGGATCCCCCTCCGAAATTCCACCCTCTACAGGTACAACAAATTTCAGATGCTGTGAAAGCGACATTACAGCCTGAACTTACAAAACTTTCAGAACAAATGGCGAGTGTAGAATTGCTGCTTGGAGAAACGACCAGAAGAACGGGGGAACTTGAAGTGCGTGTGTCTGAGTTGGAGGACTCGAATAGAGAAAGAGATTCTGCAGCGCAAGATCTACAGACAATGCTGCGAACACAAGCCAAACACTTAGATGATTTAGAAAATAGATCTCGGAGATCTAACCTCCGATTGATTGGGATTCCGGAGTCGGTGTCAGATCGAGCCCTTTCGACCCAGCTTGAGAACTGGTTGAAATCAGAGTTCGCGCTTTCGGATAGCGCAGGCCCACTTTGCCTAGAAAGGGCGCATCGCCTGGGCAGAAGGGTTGCAGGAGGTAACCGACCACGTGTGGTTATAATTAAAGTGCACAACTTTATACATAAGGAGGAAATCTTGAGAGGGGCCCGCTCCAAATGGGACACATTGTCATTCGACGGAGCAGCAATAAAAATTTTTCAAGACTATTCTGCGGCCCTGCAAGAGCGCAGGAAGGCGTTTGGGCCAGTGTGCCGCCAGCTGGCATCGAAAAATCAACGATTTATGTTATTATACCCGGCTCAGCTTAAAGTGCTGGAAGTAGGCGGTTGGAAAATGTACCATTCGCCTGAAGAGGCTCAGGGCCTGCTAAGGGAAAACCCTCCATCCCCCTCGGGTCAGAATGGCTGAGGAGAACCTATGAAGGCGGGCCGAAGCGGAACCCGAGGACAAACAATAGTTGCACACTGATGATTGGTAAATGGAACACTTAATTGGCACATGTTATGTTACACTGTAAACGGAAACAGTTTGTTTGGGGATTGATATGTATTAGGCACAAATTGTATTGTATCGAATGGAAGAATGGATGATAAAGATGCGAATGCTGGGGTGGGGAAGGGGACCCCTACCATCCATAGACCAGCTCTCTTCTAGTAGATGTTGCGAAAGAGGAGGGCATGGGCAGATGGGGGGAGGGGGGGAATTATGGGAGGGCGGGGGGAAGGTAATGAGGGGAGAAAGAAGGGGGAGGGGGGGGGTCAAAGCATATACCTGGGTTAATAGTCAGGGAATGGTCATGGGGCTGCGGATTAAGAAAGAGGGGAGCTTAGGTGGAGCTGGGCACCTGGGTTACCCGCATATTACTAAGTACTTTTCTCACAGAACATACTATGTGGAAGACCTATGGGTGCCAGGACTCGGTTTATAACTTGGAATGTAGGGGGCATTACATCTCCAATTAAGAGGGCAAAGATTTTACAAGCTTTAAAAAGACATAGGGCAGATGTAGCTTGCATACAGGAAACAAGATTATCCCAGGAAGAATTGAAGAAATTGAAACGAACTTGGGTAGGAGAGATATATGGGGCAGAGGCCAAAGGTAGGAGAAGTGGGGTGGCAATTCTAATACGAAGGGGGGCGGTGGCTAAAGCACACTTAGTGGGCAGTGACCCGGAGGGGAGGTATGTGGTGGTGCGTCTTTGGCTACAGCACGTTGAATACCTGGTAGTAGCGATATATGCCCCCAATCAGCAGGGGAGACCCTTTTATGACCATCTGCTCCAGTTGTGTATGCCTCATAGATCACTACCTCTGCTTATAATGGGTGATTTTAACTTAGTAGCTGATCCCACCTTAGATAGCTCCTCCTCTGGGGGGGTGGTTCGGAGGGGGCCAGAATCACGAATTTTAACCCAATTTATGCAGGCTCTTCAGGTGGTGGACTCTTGGCGGGTCCTACACCCAGGGGAGCGAGACTATACCCATCTTTCGAGGGCACATGGGACTCTCTCCCGATTGGATTACATATTGGTAGACCGAAGGATATTCCCACATGTGAGTGCAGTGGAGATTGGCCCGGAAGAGATATCAGATCACTCAATGGTTTGGTTAGACTTGGAAGGCCGAGATCTAGGAACAGGGGGAAGAGGGTGGAGGTTTCCTACATACCTGGCCAATGACCCTACATTTAAACAGTATCTGTCAAAGAGCTGGGAAGAATATGTCCGATTCAATGGGAGGCATAAGGACAACCCTACTCTGTTTTGGCAAGCAGCGAAAGCGGTTATGCGGGGCGCAGTGATTGCCTTCACGGTGAAACGTGAACGGAAGATAACAAGGGCGATCTTTAATTTGGAACGTAACTTGGGGAAGGCTAAGCGTAGGTTCGCTGCGGTCCCAACAAATTACAATCGGGAACAGATGAAAACAGCCCAAATTGCCTTAAACTCCCTACTACATGAAAGAGCCTCCAAAGCACTAGTAGCAAAAAAATTCCGCTTCCAAAGATTCGGAAATAAAGCTGGAACAATGTTAGCAAGGGTGGTTAAGTCCTGGGACGGGCCTAGAGTGGTAGTGGCGGTTAAAGATGGGGCAGGTCGTATTCAACATGAGAAAGAAGGAGTGCAGCAGGTGTTCTATAAATTCTTTAGGGATTTATATACGAAGCTTCCCTCCCCATCCTGGGTAACTATTACTGATTACCTGGAAAAAGCTGATATGCCAGTGTTAACGGCATTAGAAGTGGAGGAACTCTGCAGCCCTATCACGGGAGAGGAGCTGCAGGGCATTATTCAGTCCCTCCCTTCAAATTCAGCTCCAGGCCCAGACGGGTTCACTAGTGAATATTATAAGATTTTAAGTCCGCACCTGGTGGGCCCCCTGCATTCATATTTTGAGGAGGTGGTGGTCCAGGGGCAATTCCCAGCTTATGCTAACGAAGCCTTAATTACATTGTTGCTTAAGCCAGGAAAACCCGAGAACCAAGCTGGCTCATACAGACCGATTTCATTAATTAACGTGGATGTCAAAATACTCGCAAAACTGCTGGCTAATAGATTGCAGGAGAGACTACCCAAGCTTATTGGTCAGGAACAAGTGGGGTTTATCCGAAATAGGCACGCAGGAACTAATGTACCGCGATTACTATTAGCTTTGGCTCAGGCTCAGCAGGCGGGCTGTGAAACAATGCTGGTTAGCCTGGACGCTGAAAAAGCGTTTGATAAGGTGGGATGGGATTATATGTTTGAGGTATTACAGTACGTGGGTGTGAGAGGCTGGGCCTTAGGGGCCATCAGATCACTCTATTCTAATCCCAAAGCAGCTGTGCTGATTAATGGAGAGAAAACTAAACAAATAGATATAGAGAGAGGAACCAGACAAGGATGTCCCCTGTCCCCTCTGTTGTTCATTCTTGCTATAGAACCTTTGATTAGAAACATCCAGTGGAGGGAGGGGGTGGCAGGGGTGACAGTGGGAGGAGATCGGGTAAAGACACTTGCCTTTGCAGATGACTTATTAATCATTTCTACAGATCCAAGGGTGGCCTTACCAACTCTTTTAAAAGAGATAGAAAGCTTTAGAGTCATATCAGGGTTTCAAATTAATCGGGGAAAATCCCAAGTGATGAGACTGCATGAGCATGAAGATGGCTCACCCCCCAATGATTTTTCATTGCAGAAGGCTGGGTCAGAGATGAAGTATTTGGGAGTACTAATTCCTCGGACATTAAGCTGTCTATATGAGGTGAACATTCGTAAATTAATGGGGGATACGGCTAGAAAACTGGAGCAGTGGCGGGGTCTACCTATTTCCCTTTTGGGACGAATCGCGCTTTACAATATGATGGTTATCCCATGCTGGTCATACATGTTCCAAACATTACCCCTACACTTCACTAATGAGGATGAAAGGCGACTGAATGGATTGCTAAGGAAATTTCTGTGGCGGGGGAAGAAACCTAGATTCCCTCTAGACAAACTGTATGTCCCCAAAGAATATGGAGGGCTGGGTTTACAAAGTGTACGACATTTGGCGATTGCCAGTGCTATGAGACATGTAACAGACTGGTTTCGCAACTCTGGGGATTTCTCAGCAACAACTATGGAATTGAACTTATTTGCACCAACCCATTTTAGTAGCTGCCTCCATGGGAGTGGGGGAGCCTCTCCACTCTTGACTATATCCAACATCCTGCCCCAGGCGCAGAAAGCATGGCACTGGATATGCAGACTACACCACTTCTCACCAAAAATCACTCCATTACTACCATTGTGTGGGAACCCTGAATTTCCCCCAGGAATGATGTATAACATCTTTAAACAATGGAAAGAGCGTGATATCATCTACCTGCGACAGCTTCTAACCAAAGAAGGGAAACTACAATCGTTTCAGGAATTACAAAAAAGAGGCCTACTTCACTCCAAAGACTATTTCCATTACTGGCAGTTACTACATTATATAAGAAGCCTGCCATGGGAATTGCTGGCGGAAGATGTTCAAGAAGAACTGCCAGAGGCATTTACTTTAGGATCACAAGTTAAAGTCCCATTAAGATTTCACCTCAGACACATTAGGGACACAATTTCTGAGCCGGATTTCGGCAAATATGCAGAGGCTTGGAGCAGGGACTTGTCGATAGAGGTGTTACCGGGCTTACTTAAGGAACATGTGTTATCGTTGCATAGAGTGTCTTTCCTGGCGGACCATTGGGAACTACAATACCGATTTGCTTTCCGGATGCACATGCCACCCAGACGAGCATTTTATGCGGGGGCCTCTCCGGATGGGAGGTGCCCCAAGTGCCAGGCTGAAGGGGCGACATTGGGCCATATGTTTTGGGATTGCCCAAAAATTCAAAACTTTTGGAAGGCCCTGCTTGCAGGAGTCTCAGCTCTATGGAAAACGCGATGGTCCGGTTCGCCGCTTTTGCTATTTGGAAAGCCCTGCTTAAGCAACCCAAAGCCGAAAGGTTTTGCCAGCTTTGTGGAACGAGTTATTTTGTTTGCCAAGAAGTCCATTCTTGCAGAGTGGTTATCCTCGGAAGGTCCATCTCTTCAGAGCTGGCGAATGCGGATGGTACAATGTCTACGAACTGAACGTATGATGATAAAAGAAGGTGACATAAAGGAGTTTAAAAACTTTTGTATACGTTGGGGCCCGCTTTTAGACTCCTTAGCCCCCAAAGCGAAAAGCTCCCTCTTGAATATATGACTGTTAGAATAACCTTGACTGTGGCCCTATTGTCCTACAACTAGTGTCTGACGGGAAAGGGAGGGTAGAGGGGTGGGAACAAAAAGGATATAGTGAGATCCTTGGGGGGGGATACCAGAGGGTCATCAGAACACAGGCTCTTTGGGTCACTCCCTCTTGGTAACTGTAAGTGTTATAGTAATTGGTAGGGTTTGGGAGGGAATAAAGGGGAAAAAAAAAAAAAACCTTTTGAATGACAATGCTTTTAGGAACTAATGTGGTATAAACTATATGCTCATTGTGCTCCATATGCAATGTTTCCTATCGAGCTATATATGTTTCTCAGTATCTTGGATGTTCATCAATAAAAATTATTGAAATATAAAGACAGAGAGGAAGAAAGGAAGTGATGAATGAGAGAGTAAGTAGAGAACAAAGAATAAGACAGAAAACAAAAGGGAATAATCAGGGGAAAAAAGGAGGGAGTGTGAAAGTAGGAAACAGAAGACCAAGAGATCAACTGGGGTGCATGTGCTGGGATAGAGAAGGATGAAGTGTGAAAGAAAGAATTGGAAAGAAGCAGCAGATGGGAGTGTTGGGAAGGTAAGTTAAGTGATGGTATACTGTACCTGCTTCATTGACAGCATTACGCATCTCGTAGCTGTTAATAGTGCCTGAATGATCAGCATCATAGCATGTGAAGATTTTCTGCATGAAAATTGGAACAGGAAGACATTAATTTTTCATGTAATTTTATTATATCACAACACGTCTTTCCTATAGTTCTAGGTTGCACGCAAATACAACCAGGAAGTAGTTAATTCTGAATGTCCTTGTGCTTCCAGAGCTGTCAGATCCACTGTACTAACAATACTTACGGATAGCTCCACACTGCTAACTGTTGAGTGGCCCATTAGTGCATACACTAGCCACATAGGTTCAATAAGATTGGTTTCAGTGACCCCCAATGTTAGAACATATTACACCCCTGTTCCACACTCAGACACCCCTGGAGCCAGTCACTGTGAGATAATTACCTTCACCTTACAGTGTGCCTTGGGTGTGTTACTCTACCTGCAGGATTCCTAATAATCTGTTATGTTGTAATCCTGCAGAATTCCACTATATGGTACCTCTACATAATTTATCCATCTTAATTATGTATATTAGGCCAACGGAGTAGTAGGGCTAAACCCAATAAGCTTGGAAAAAATGCTTTTAACTCAAAGTAAATTCTGCTTCTTTCCCACAATCTACTTTATCACACAGCGCACAAGAACAACTCACCACATTATACAAAATTTGATTCAACTTATTTCATGTTTACAAAGTAGTACTTTAAAATGTTTGAATAAAATATCTGTACTTGCCAGCAATAATTTTGATTGGGCTTTTTTTTTAATATCAAAATTTTGGAAAATCTAAGTCAAGAAAATCAGATGTCTTCAATGCAGAATAAGATGACTTCCATTTACTTTACCTGCCACTCTTTGATCTTTTTCCAGAGATGGTGGAACTCTTGAAGGTTTAGTTTTCCAGAACCATCTGTCTGTGAAACAATTCCGTTAAGGGTGAATTTGAAACGAAAATGAACAACTGTGTAATGATGTGATCTGTCATGATAAGTTTTTTTAAAAAATGTATTTTAAATATTGTGTATCTTGTTAATGTATCTAGATTGATAAATTTGTTTTTATGATGTTGTTTATGCCTTGTTTAAAGTATTATAAACAACTATAACACTTTTAGTCTTTAGCAGTATATCAAATAATCAAATAGAAATAATTATACTATATTTTTGGTCCAGCTGTTTGTTCCATCTGCAGCGGACTTCCTGCTCAAGTGAAACCATCTTCTGTCTTGAGCTATGACACTATGAATCGTATGACTACTTGGTATTTTACCCCTAGGTCATATTCCCTTCCACATACTTGCGTCAATGGTCCTTGGTTTAGGTCACACAATGCAGCTCCTTTTGGAACATGTAATCATGGGCTCGGTCTATTATGATGTAATTACCACCTTCAGGGTTGTGAATGCTGCTTCTGTGGCATCCTCAGCTCCAGCCAGCTGAGGGCTCAGAGTCCTGGTCTAGGGATAGAACCCAAGCCCTTATGTGTCATGACAAAACTATACTAGAATGAGGTGGGCCACAAGCGGTCATACCCCCATTGAAATGTTTTACCTAACACATCAGCAGCAAATAGAGAGCCTGGGGATAGGGATGAAGATTGGTTTGGCCTTTCCAGCCAAAAAGGTTCACCTGCACCTGCTGAAGACAGTTGGTAAGTTGACAAAAGTATTCCAAAAACTGGATTTCTTTTCTGTTACTGTTTGAGATGGTTCTGTAGGAGGCAAGAATGGAATCAATGAAACATGTCACAAAAAGGACACGAGTATTACCACAATAAAACTGGATTTATATATATAAGTTCTTTATTAAAATACCCAATGTGTCTGTGTTTATTTTGATTTGTTTTGTGAATTGCATGAGACACTGACAATACTTGGAGACTTCCATAATATCCATCGTTGTTGAGTTTATCTTACTAATTTTCATGCTGTGTTGAAAATGACCTGGTTATGTATTATCCCTGAGGGTGAAATGTGACCACAACATGTATTTTAATAAAGAACTTTTATCTACAAACTCAGTTTTATTGTGAGAATACTTGAGTCATCAGTTTATCTGTTTCTGTATTACCAAGCCTCTGTGTACTGCTCTACAAGTAGGATACGTCCATAAGGGCAATCATACTGCGGCAAGACTCAAGAGTGAACCCTTCTGTCTTCAGATCCTTATCTGAATGAGAAATGGCAGTTAGAAATTACATGCAGATCTAGTAAACTGAGTTTCTAAGGGTTATTTCTAGTTGTGTTCTAGTATGAATTTGGTTACTTTTTAGGAGACCCAGGTCCAAACACTTTGAAGAAGTTGATGCTGATGGAGTTCTATCTAGCAATGAAAGGGTTCTGTGAGGAATTCTGATGATTCCTGCTGCTGGATGGTCAGCTCTCTCAAAGGATATGTGGCCAGTTTGTTAGGGATTGTTATAGGACCAGGCTTACATGGCAACTCAGCTCCAGTCAAGGCAGGGCACTGTTGTAAGCAAGCTCACACTGCTGGAGGTTTACCACTGTTACACTGCCACTGGCCCCTGCATCCTCAGCTGCATATGTCACAGGAATAGCTGCATATTTTAGCTGTCTAATTCTGAAAATTCATGTTAGTCCACTAATGGGCTCATTTTCGAAAGAGAAGGGCGTCCATCTTTCGACATAAATTGGAAGATGGATGTCCTTCTCCCAGGGACGTCCAAATTGGTATAATCGAAACCCAATTTAGGTCGTCCCCAACTGCACTCCGTTGCAAGGACGGCCAAAGTTCAAAGGAGCGTGTCGGAGGCGTAGCGAAGGCGGGATATGGGCGTGCCTAACATTTGGACGTCCTTGACCCATAATCGAAAAAAACAAGGATGTCCCTGACGAATACTTGGACGTTTTCACCCGGACCTGTTTTTCTTACGACCAAGGCACAAAAAGGTGCCCGAAACAACCAGATGACCACCGGAGAGAATCAGGGATGACCTCTCCTTACTCCCCCAGTGGTCACTAACCCCCTCCCACCCTCAAAAAACATCTATAAAAATATGTCCTGCCAGCCTCAGATGTCATACTCAGGTGCATGACAGCAGTATGCAGGTCCCTGGAGCAGTTTTAGTGGGTGCAGTGCACTTCAGACAGGCGGACCCAGCCCCCCCCCCCTGTTACATTTGTGGAGGAAACAGCAAGTCCTCTAACGCCCACTCCAAATCCACTGTACCCACATCTAGGTGTCCCCCTTCACCCATAAGGGCTATGGTAGTGGTGTACAGTTGTGGGTAGTGGGTTTTGTGGGCTCAGCACACAAGGTAAGGGAGCTATGTACCTGGGAGCAACTTATGAAGTCCACTGCAGTGCCCCCTAGGGTGCCCGGTTGGTGTCCTGGCATGTCAGGGGGACCAGTGCACTACAAATGCTGGCTCCTCCAACGACCAAATGGCTTGCATTTGGTCGTTTCTGACATGGACTTCTTTGGTTTCGAAAATCGCTGAAAATCAGAAACAACCATGTCTAGGGACGTCCAAATCTAGGGAGGGCAAAATTTAAGGACGTCCTTGACGGTATTTTCGAAATGAAAGATGGGCATCCATCTTGTTTCAAAAATACGGGTTTCCTCACCCCTAGATTTCGCCGTCTTGCAAGGACGTCCAAATCGCAATTTCGACGTCCCTTTCGAAAATGCCCCTCCATGGGAGTCTTTATCTAAGCCGTTGTGGCATTTTTAGCTCATGGTAGAAATCAGCTGGCGTTAAGCACCAAGATGCCCATAAGAATATAATGGGCATCTCAGCGTTTACCACCAGCTGAGTTCTACCAGGAGCTAAAAACTCTACTGCGGCTTAGTAAAAGACCCCCTAAGTTTACTGGCTCAACCACACCTTTGGAAATTTTCACTTTGTGAGCAGTGAAGCATGAACAAAAGAGGCTCCATTTAGCTGCTCTGCAGGGGAAACTGTTTGAAAGTTCAGAGTTAGCCATCTAAATTCTGAAGCTACTCAGCTAAACCCTTTTGAAAATCTACCCTAAGTGGCTCTCTGGGCATCACTGACGTCTTAGCTAGATCAGACAGGAAACAATCTTTACTCACGTTTGGCAATTACTCGGTTGAGAACAGCCATGAGTTCAGCAGCACAGATTTCCATGTCCTGTGTAGACAGAGAAGAAGTGACAAAATGTAGGCCAAGAGACAGTAAGGAGTCCTTTCACAAAGGTGCACTAGCGTTTTTAGCGTGTGCTAAATGCTTGAGACGCCCAAAAGAATATATGGGCGTCTCTAATGTTTAGCACACGCTAAAAATGCTAGCACACTTTTGTAATAGGACCCCTTTGTGATGTGATGTTACGTAATCTCGATGTTGGAAAGTACTGTATATCAAGATGACAAAATCTTTGGACCCAGAGCAGAGCAGAGCAGAGCAGAAAGTTGCATTTAATATTCTGCAAATATTATTAAATCAGTGGCTGTAGTGGAACAGCATCTAGTTGGTGACCACAAGTAAAACTCTAACTGATAAAATAATTGTCCCAAGGTGCCTGATTAACTAAACTTCTGAATCTTTAAAGCTGAGCAGTGACATGAGTTTAGAAAAAGGACTTTAAATTGAATGCGTTTTGTCTTATCTGTTCCAATATCATGAAAGATATGCCAGAGATTATCTGGAAATTTTGATGTCCTCACCAGCAGCTGAAAGATTGTTGTTTATGTCATTTTTTAACTTCACACATTGCACTATATATGGAACAAATGTTTCATTTTTATTTAAATATATATTTTTACATTTTTATTTACATTTGTATTATATTTTTGTTTTAGACCCCTGAAGAAGGCCTCTTGGCCAAAACACGGACCGTGTAGCTGAGTAAGCTTGGGAAGCACTTATGTAAGACCCCTGAAGAAGGCCTCTTGGCCGAAACACGGACCGTGTAGGGTCTTAATAAATCATCATTTTTGACTGTTAACATCTGTGACTTCAGTCTGGTCCTTCGGAATATCTTCCGCTTGACTTGTTGTTTCCTTGTGTGTTTTTGTGGGAGAATTGGACTCTCTTTGTCATTCTCTGCCCTCTACAGCCTATTTCCACACATCCCCAGTTACTCCCTGGACTCACCCACCAGTGTTCTCACAGGGGTAAATGGGAAACACAATTAACACAGAGGTTACAATAGGGAAAAAAGACACATTTCAGGTGATTACACATATGTATGAAACAAGGTGCTGCTTACATGGCAAGTAAAACTGGATTAAATACCAGTGAGAGACAATTGTTCCATACCAAGGCTTCCAGCATATTTTTTGCCCATCACCTTCACTGGGAACCACCTTTCCCTTATTCAATACCATCTAGAGACTTAGATTTTATTCTCTGTTTTGGAAACCATGACTCTTAACTAAAATGCAATTTTTCTAGTGCACTGTGATTATGTGTTGACTGGGGCACTCACATCTCCAGCAATCTGTCGGAAGATATTTTGGAACTGCTTCTCCTCTTCAGTTTCCTTATTGGTTTTTGGTGCTGGAGGCTGGAAGGACAGAAATAGGACAGTTGGTGAGCTTGAGCCTGAATCCCTCTCCCATGTGAAACAGCAGAGAATAGCACCCTAAATAGGCATGGGTGAAGGGAATGAACCTCTGTCAAAGCAACAATCCTGAATAGGGATGTGCATTTGTTTTGAAGCAAATGGTAAAACACAACAAATGAGTTCATTTTTCATTTATTCATTCTCATTCGTCTTGTTTTACCATTTTACTTATGCTTCCGGGGCCAGGAACTTTTAAAAATTTCATATGGTGGGAGCAAGCTTTAAAGGGTTACTGGGCCCAAAATTAGGAGTATCCTGAACCCTATGCCAGGGGTCCTGAGATCTCTGATAGAGCTAGGGGAGGATTGGTACGCTATGGAGCTAATTTTGGACTTAATACAGCAAAAACTACCTTCTGCTGAAGCTCCACCTTTTTAGGCGTCTCCTATTTAAAAGAAAAAAAATTATAGGTTCTGGGGCTGCCCCCATTCAGGCTCCCCAACCTTCTTCCCTTTGAACCTCCCAACTTACTGGCCAACTTCCGGTCTATTTTTGATATAGACATCTTCCAACCCCTAGTGGTAGTACCTCAAAACTGTGATACTACACTTAAAGGTCAAAAGAAATTATATTCAAAGACAGCTACCATGAAGAAGTAGAAAATGGGGATTGTTGCTGCCCCAAGTGGTCAGAGCTCAAGGGGCTGAGACAGTGACTTGGATGGGGTGGGGTCATTTGGGGGCTTTGATGGTGGGGTCCCCATAGCCCAAGAATTTTAAATACTGACTAAAGGGGGTGTGGCTTCAAGTATATGGTAGGGGGAGGGGGAGTTTTGTTACTTTAAACCTAACAGGTTGTGGCTTGAGAAGACAGATGGTGGGGTCTGGTCCACGAGGGATCTGAGGCCCCTGAGAGGAAGGTACTTTGGGGTTGATGATATAGTGGCCATATAAGGAAATAATGGTGCCCCCGTTCAGAAGGGAATATTAAGAATTAAACGTTAGGATAAAAGAATTAGAGATGAAATAGGACATACACTCTCTGTTAAGCAAGTTGTGTAGCTTTGCCATGCAAGTATATCCAGAGCAGATGTTGGAAATTACCAAAAAACAAAACAAAACCCATTAACCTATGCAAGAAGAAATAAAGAACTAAGTTGTTCATGTACATCTATGCCATGTAGAAATAAT
The DNA here is from genome assembly GCF_901765095.1 of Microcaecilia unicolor. Classification (NCBI taxonomy): domain Eukaryota; kingdom Metazoa; phylum Chordata; class Amphibia; order Gymnophiona; family Siphonopidae; genus Microcaecilia; species Microcaecilia unicolor. The sequence continues at coordinate 144,519,849 of NC_044039.1, read as the reverse complement.
GGGGGCCATCTCCAAGCACAGTTCCTCATTCATATAAATCTTATAATAGACATAGACCTTACTGGAATTGTTGAACTTTTGTCCTGAACCCCCTCTAACTTGCAGATGTAAGCAGAATATAACTAGAACCCTAAAGCCTCTCTGGCCTCTTCTGCTGTGTTGTATGTTCATTTCTGGCTCACTCTTTTACCATAACAGCACTTCTATAGGAAAATGTTCACAATGTGACATCACTGGATAAGAAGGGGTTCTTTGGATATCCCCCTTTCCTCCCAATTATCCAAAATTTATTTAATCAAGGCAAGGAAAAATGCGTTCTCCACATCAGTGGAACTCTCAATCAAAAGAAGCAAGGTTAACAAAGGATGATCTAATTTTTAGGTGCTTAGTGAAAACACGTCTTTATTAAAAGACTTTTAATGATTTCTTCATTTGATCTATTGTTGGGTTGCTTTTTAATTTGTTTTATTCTTGAAGTTATGATCTCAGTATTATTTTTCTCACCCTTCATCTCTCTGTGATGCTGTTGGTCACTGGGACTCCCCTATTGTATATTACTAATTCTCTATTTGCTAAAGGAGTATTCACAGTAAGATTTCTTTTTCAGTCGTGCTCAGTTCTTCTCTTAGCCAACTTGTCTCTTCATTTTTAAAAATTGTAGAGTGAGAACTCTTCTTAAAGCCGGGCCTTTAAACTAAGGAAGCAGTGACGCATTTCATTTGCACTGTCTAAGCCAGAGTGCTGTGAAGTGGAATTACTCAGTGTAAATTCCATATTTTTTTCACCTCTTGATTACGACATGTCTTTTAACCCAGCCATCTTTTCCACTTGTCTGATTTACCCAAACTGGAAAAAATGAGTATAAGAATTCCATGGACAAGCAGATTAGCCCACATGCAGGGCCACATTAATCTTCCAAGGGGTCCTGGGCAAACTTTTATTAGTGCGCCGCCCCCCAGGTCCAGCCCCAGAAGCATCCTTTTCCCCATCCCCCAGTCTAGCAGTGTAACTTATCTTGCTTCTGGAAAAAGCAGCATGAAGGCACAACATAGGTCCACACCGCTGTTGACTCAGAAACAGGAAGTGATGTTAAAAGGGGCAGAACCAACACAGCCATCAATGGCTTGGACTTTATTTTATTTCAGACTTGAAATACTGCTTTTACTGATGGGTAGGGTTACCATATGGCTCCAGAAAAAAGGAGGCCAAATTGAGCCAGCTGGGTTTTACTTCCATTGCTTTCAATGGAAGTAATTGAGCCAGCCGGGTTTTACTTCCATTGCTTTCAAAGCAATGGAAGTAAAACCCGGCTGGCTCAATCCGTCCTCCTTTTTCTGGAGCCATATGGTAACCCTACTGATGGGCAGATTGCAGCAGTGGACTCTTGGTGGCCCTGTGCCTTTATGCTTCTTTAACTACTACTAATCATTTCTATAGCACTACTAGATGTATTCAGTGCTGTACACATTATATGCAGGTACCTTCTCTGTCCCTAGAGGGCTCATAATCTAAGTTTTGTACCTGGGGTAATGGAGGTTAAGTGACTTGCCCAAGGTCACAAGGAGCTGCAGTAGGAATTGAACCCAGGTTGCCAGGATCAAAGCCCACTGCACTAGCCATTAGGCTACTCCTCCCTTGGGAAGCTGCTGGATTGGAGGAAGTGGTAGGTGTGAAGGAAGATGCTGAAGCAGAGTAGGCCCTGTGCTCAGGATTGCTTTACTTATGGGCCCCCTGTTAGGTTTGGCCCAAGACAGCTGCCATTTTTACCCATTGATAAAACAGGCCCTGGCCAAATGTCATGCCCATCTAATTCCACATGCCACCCATGGCATATTCAATGTCCCTCATGCTCGAGAGAACCGAAACCTCAGCTTTTTTCTTTTTCTCTTCCATGCTCTTTTTTTTCTTTTCCTCATCCAGCACTTCATCGACATTCAACTCCTTATTGCTGTTTGATCTGTCAGAAACAAAGATGATTGGCTAGAGATGGGAGAAGAGAGTGAAAGGATTAGAAAGGAAGTGGTTACAAAGCGGAAGAAGGAAATGCTGTAAGAACAGGCAGTGATCATGCTGCCAACATGCTCATAGCAGAAAGTGAAAGGAGTGCAGTAAACATCCCTGTGCAGATACAAAGCACCTGTGTTGCCTTCTTTCCACAGCAGAAAATGAAAGCAGTGCAGTAAACATTCCCCTAGCAGCACTAGAGCTACCTTCTTTCCAGGGCAGAAAGTGAAAGTAGTGCAGTAAACACCCCAATCAGATAAAAAAAACACCACTGCTGCCTTCTTTCCGGAGCAAAATTGAAACCAGTGCAGTAAGCATCCCATGCAGATACAAAGCACCAGTGCTGCCTCCGTTCCACAGAAGAAAGTAACAGCAGTGCAGCAACCATCCCCCTGCAGTGCAGATGCAAAGCACCAGTGCTGCCACCATTCTACAGCAGAAAGTAACAGCAGTGTAGTGAACATCCCATGCAGATAAAACGCACCAGTGCTGCCTTCCTTCCTGAGGAAGGGCACGAATGCATTAGTTGCAGTGCTAATGCAGCAGTGAATGACTCAAATACATTAACTGCTATAGCAATACTACAGAAAAGGGACCCAGTGCATTCAATACAGATTTATATCAATTTATAAACTAACACTTTCAGGCAAGGGAAGTGTTGGTTAGGGATTTTTGGTAAACCATGTGTTTTTCACAAGAAAGTGGAACTGATGCTTTTAACAACTTCTTTCTGTGCTTGTGTTCACCTTTCTCTGGCAGCAGAAGACCGCACTCAAATGCACACTTTCAACACAGTGTCTTCACTCAGGGTGGTATGAGATAACAGTATGCAGAAGCCAGGAAGGTAGCCTTCTAGGTAGTGCTGCCACGAGAACCCTGAATCAGAAGGTAAAATATTTCTAAAAAAAAAAAAAAAAAGTGCAAGCATGCGGGCATGAGATAATCAGTGTGAGATGGAAAACAGGATCATTCAGGCAAAGGAAAGGATCTGATGCTCCTCAACTGTATCCTAAACAGAGGAAATGTTCCAGTGCAGAGATCAACAACCTTTCTGGATGGGGGGGGGGGGGGGGGGGGGGAACAGTTCCAATAACTGTTTCTTTAGAGTACCATGCTCTGCTTAAGTTCAGTGCTATGACTTGCAGTTCCCAATCTTTTTTTTCCCACTGTTAATAAAGTTATCATGTGTTTAATGTTTTTAAGGCTGGAATAACCTTCAAGATGTTGCAGTACTATTGGGAGGATGGATGGAGGACTGGGCCTTCTTATTTTCTATTATTATCTGGCTCTGATTTTTCATATCCCCATCAATGGTGGAGCTAAACCTGCTCAGTCAATGCTGGACAAAGACGTACAGGGCAGAAAGGGAAAATGTTAAGTTTCTATCCCTGAGTAGGGAAGGATGGTGGCAGATACCTTGTATGGTGCTATCCTGTGGGTTGAAGTGTGGAGAATTGTATTTATTTATATGTATTTAGCTAAACTGTTAATTTCAGATACAGTAAGCATTTAACCTGAGGGCTTACAATCCAAGCTTGTCCCTGAAGCAATGTTTTTTATGTTTATATAGAACTTTATAGATCGCCTTTCATTAAAAACATCAGAACGGTTTACAATCATAAATTATAATACATAGAGGCTTATTTTCAAAGCACTTAGCCTCCCAAAGTTCCATAGAAACCTATGGAACTTAGCCTCCCAAAGTGCTTTGAAAATAAGCCTCATAGTAACATAGTAGATGACGGCAGAAAAAGACCTGCATGGTCCATCCAGTCTGCCCAAGATAAACTCATATGTGTATACCTCACCTTGAATTTGTACCTTACCTTGAACTTGTACCTGTCTTTTTCAGGGCACAGACCATATAAGTCTGCCCAGCAGTATTTCCCGCCTCCCAACCACCAGTCCCGCCTCCCATCACCAGCTCTGGTACAGACCGTATAAGTCTGCCCTCCCCTATCCTAGCCTCCCAACCACCAACCCCTCATTCCCCCCACCTGCTCCGCCACCCAATTTCAGCTAAGTTTCTGAGGATCCATTCCTTCTGCACAGGATTCCTTTATGCATATCCCATAAAGGAATAGAACACAGAAAAGGATGCCTGGAGGTCCACCACACCTAACACAGAAGTCACTCATTCCCAAACATTTGAGAAAAGAAGTGTTAAGACCCCAAAAGAGTGAGGATAAAATACGGAATGCATAATTATGAGTAATTTCATGGCATGCTCTAGCTGGAGAGGGATGAATAACAGATGATCTCTTGAGAGTATAATATAGGGGAAGGAATCAAAAGTGCTGCAGGCTGACCAGTCTTCATTGCCCATAGACGGTTGAAGGTAACCATTGACTTTCCTTAAGGAAGGGAGACACTTGATCAGCTAATCTGAGGTTGTGAAGGAGGTGAATGGCCATGTTCTGAATAAGTTGAACTCTTTTGAGTGAAGACTGTCAATACCATTACAGAGAGCATTGCAATAATCCAAAATGCTAATTGCTAAGGCATGAATAAATGTAAGCAATGTGTCCCTATCAAGCAAAGGACCGATTTTCCACATCACATAAATACAAGCTTCACCCATCTATTTTACGGTTTAGTTTTGGGGTAAATTGATGATCAGCGATCAACATTGCTGCACATTTTATAGGACTTAGTGTCAAGCCAATTAATAATTCATCAGAGACAATTCAGAAGTTGCAGATTGATAGCATTAGGATCTACTTGAAGGGGCATAATCGAACGGGGCGCCCAAGTTTTCCTGAGGGTGTCCTCGCAGGACATCCTCGCGAAGGGGTGGGGAAACCTGTATTATCGAAACAAGATGCGTGTCCATCTTTCGTTTCGATAATACGGTCAGGGACGCCCAAATCTCAACATTTAGGTCGACCTTAGAGATGGCCGTCCTTAGAGATGGTCATCCCCGGTTTTCAGCGATAATGGAAACCGAGGATGCCCATCTCAGAAACGACCAAATCCAAGCCCTTTGGTTGTGGGAGGAGCCAGCATTCGTAGTGCACTGGTCCCCCTCACATGTCAGGACACCAACCGGGCACCCTAGGGGGCACTGCAGTAGACTTTAGAAATTGCTCCCAGGTGCATAGCTTCCTTTCCTTGGGTGCTGAGCCCCCCCAAAACCCACTACCCACAACTGTACAACACTATCATAGCCCTAAGGGGTGAAGGGTGGCACCTAGATGTGGGTACAGTGGGTTTCTGGTGGGTTTTGAAGGGCTCACATTTACCACAACAAGTGTAGCAGGTAGGGGGGATGGGCCTGGGTCCGCCTGCCTGAAGTGCACTGCAGTACCCACTAAAACTACTCCAGGGACCTGCATACTACTGTCAGGGAGCTGGGTATGACATTTGAGGCTGGCATAGAGGCTGGCAAAAAATATTTTTAAAGTTTTTTTTTAAGGTGGGAGGGGGTTAGTGACCACTGGGGGAGTAAGGGGAGGTTGTCCCCGATTCCCTCCAGTGGTCATCTGGTCAGTTCAGGCACCTTTTTGAGGCTTGGTCGCAAGAAAAAATGGACCAAGTAAAGTCGGCCAAGTGCTCGTCAGGGATGCCCTTCTTTTTTTCCATTATCGGCCGAGGACACCCATGTGTTAAGCACCCCCCAGTCCCGCCTTCGCTATGCTTCTGACACGCCCCTGGGAACTTTGGTTGTCCTCGTGACGGAAAGCAGTTGAGGACGCCTAAAATCGGCTTTCGATTATGCCGATTTGGGCGAACCTGGGAGAAGGATGCCCATCTCCCGATTTGTGTCGAAAGATGGGCGCCCTTCTCTTTCGAAAATAAGCCTGAAAGTAAATTAATTGAAAATCATCAACAAATGAAAAATGACTTACCCCTAATAATAGTTAAGCTCTGGAACTCACTGCCAGAGGATGTGCTAACAGTGGTTAGCGTATCTGGGTTTAAAAAGGTTTGGACAAGCTCCTGGAGGAAAAGTGCAGTCTGCTATTGAGATGGATATGGGGGAAGCCACTGCTTGCCCCAGGATTGGTAGCATGGAATGTTGCTACTAACTGGGTTTCTGCCAGGTACTTGTGACCTGGATTGGCCACTATTGGAAGCAGGATACCGGGCTAGATGGATCATTGGTCTGACCCAGTATGGCTATTCTTATTTTCTTATTGAAAAGGCTTTACCAATGTGTATAAGTAAGGATTAAATAAAACTGGTGCCAAGACTGAACCTTTAGGAACACCAGTAATAAGTATCCAATGGGAAGAAAAAGATGAATTAGCATGCACTCTACAGGGCAGTGGCGTAGACAGCCCTGACATTTTGGAGGGCCCCGATTTGACATGGGTGGGGGCACTAGGCATATAGGTGTGAGTAGTTGTTGATATACTCCTAAGTAATGCTGTAGAGTGCACTTGATGGATTTCTAAGTAAACAGTCTGTCCTGCATCAACATAAACCCCATACACCAGTGGTTCTAGGGGCACCCTGCCAGTCAGGTTTTCAGGATATCCACAATGAATATTCAAGAGAGAGATTTGCATGCAGTGGACACAGTGCAAATATCTCATGAATATTCATTGTGCATATCCTGAAAACCTGACTGGCTGGGGTTCCTCCAGGACCAGTTTGGGAATCACTGCCGTACATACTTATGGAAACTTTGGAAACATTAACATTTTAAAATATAGTTTCAATATCTCATAACTTAAACTTTGCCATTATTGTAGACTTGTGTCTGGTCAACATCTCAACACACATCACAGTATCCTGCAATATAAATTACCACAGTGGCACACACATATCCTTCAACTTTGTTTTACAACAAATATAAATTTATTATAAAGCTGTATTAATAAAACAGGTAAATACCTTTGAAGTAGCAGTTTAAATATGTAGCCTGAAAATATAATATAAAAAATACTGACCCCTGACACTGGATCATCATACTGTTAACTTAAAAATATGTTTATCTTGCATCCACAGAAACCCCCATAGCCCCTCCTCTAAGAATGATATAAAAAATAGCAGAATTAGAAAAGGTTCAAAGAAGGGCAACCAAAATGATTAAGGGGAAGGAACTCCTCTCATATGAGGAAAGACTTAAGAGGTTAGGGCTCTTCAGCTTGGAAAAGAGAAGGCTGAGGGGGATATGATTGAGTTCTACAAAATCCTGAGTGGTGTAGAGTGGATAACCGTGAACTGATTGTTTATTCTTTCAAAAAAGGACAAAGACTAGGGGACACTCAATGAAGTTACATGATAATACTTTTAAAATTGATAGAAGGAAATGTTTTTTTCACTCAACCAATAGTTAAGCTCTGGACCTTGTTGCCAGAGAATGTGTAACAGAAGTTAGTGTATCTAGATTTTAAAAGGTTTGGACAAGTTCCTGGAGGAAAAGTCCATTAACTGCTATTAAGGTGGACATAGAGAAAGCCACTACTTATCTCTGATGTTGAAAGCTGCCAAGTACTTGTGACCTGGATTGGCCACTGCTGGAAATAAGATATTGGGTAGACTGGACAATCGGTCTGCCCCATTATGTTCTTATGTAAAGCAGAAAAGGGGCATTTCCCCAGGAACTCACCATATAAAAAAAATATTCTGATTTTGGTGACACCTCAGTAAAAACATAAACCCTCTCCAGTTCCAAGCTTATCGTGACGTACCTGTAATACAAAACCTATAAAAATTACCCAGGATCTATAGAGCTAATCTACTTTACCATAACACCACTAACTTACAGAAGTAACACAACAATGACTCTACCAAGGAACACTCAACACAGTAAATATTGCTGTGGGACCTAGAACATCAATATGCCTATTGAGAAACTGAACAAGCTGAAATATTATGGATGCTTACATAGAAACTCCATGAAGTACTTGGCGTCAGTCACAAACATTGAACACAAACAGACCCTAGTGAAAAGCAAACTCCTAATACAAGCTCAAAAAGAAAAGAATGGCACACAACCCTGCAATATGCCTAGCTACAAACTCTGCCAACACATCTCACAAGATTCTACAATCACTCACATGGGAAAAACATTCAGCATATGGTGATTCTTTACATGCTCACCCTCAAATGTGGTATGTTTCATGTGCTATATTGGAGAAACAAGTCAGATGCTAAAGAAGAGGCTCAATTTACATAGATATAATATTAAACATTCAAATGCCAACCAAGATGCCACCTCTGTGGGACAAATCAGAACACTGCATCAATGATCTTATGGTAAGAATACTAAAAGGACATTTTAAGACAATCCAGGAATGCAAGACCTTTGAAGTCAAAATGATGAAATATTTTGACACCTACCAGCAGGACTTAACAAAGATCTGGGTTTCCTAGCCCATTATAAACCATAAATTGTACTGTTTTTATTTATTATTTAGATTTTGCTCACATGTTTTTCAGTAGTAGCTCTAGGTGAGTTACATTCAGGTACTCTAGATATTTCTCTGTCCCAAGAGGGCTCACAATCTAGGTTTGTACCTGAGGCAATGTAGGGTTAAGTGACTTGCCCAAGATCACAAGGAGCAGCAGTAGGATTTGAACTGGCCACCTCTGGATTTCAAGACCGGTGTTCTAATTACTAGGCCAGTCCTCCACCCTCTGTCAACCATCCATCTCTCTGTGACTCTCATCCACCCAGCTCTTCCTGTTTCTCACCTAACCTACCTTCCCTCTTCCTGTGAGTCTGTCATTGGAATGCTTTTGTGTTTCACTTATATGTTCTGATATTTGTCAACATTTGCTTATTTCTAATCTGAAGAAGAAGAAGAAGGGTTACCTTTGAAAGCTAATCGAAAGATGTAATAAGTTAGTCCAATAAAAATGTATCATCTTATTTTCTTTTCTATGTATTGATTTATTTCTATTTAAAACTGAACTGCAAATTTTGGTTGCTGGTTTGGTTTCGGTTGAAACTGAGAATCCCAGTTTTGGTCACCTTCTAGGTGTAACTGGGGGCACCTAAAATGTAAGACGCACCAATGCTGGGTTACGCTAGTATTCTGTAATGGAATCTAGTGCCCAGATGATGTTGTAGAAAGGCTACACAGAGAGTACATAGAGAGTTCAGTACGGGCTGTTTACCACAGCCGAGCTGATCTTAGTGAGTCTAGCAGCAAAGCCAGACCCCATTACTAAAATATTAAGCATTAACTTTCGTTTCTATACGTTGTTGGGGTGTGCCCTCACAAACCTGTTGAAGGCATTTGGGGGATTGACTTGTTATAAATGGATTCGATATTGTCTCTCCCGTTGGATTTCGCTTTTTCATGTTGTAGAAAGGCTGTCACTGCATAGCATCCAGGTGCCTAAAAGAAAATGCCCACTTATAAAATTGCCACCTTAATGCTAGCAGATAACATTCTATCCATATTAGCTCTTATCTAAACTCAGAAGCAGAGTCTGAGTTGAATTGATCAACAGTGCAATCATTAAATTTCCAAATCTCTTGTCCATACGTGATTACTTCTTTCAGGCAGGTCTAGTGTTTCTCTACATGACAGATGAACGCGGGTGAGTATCTATAATAAGATTGGGTTTATTGGCTAAAACAAGACCACAACCCAAGTGCAAGGGCAAGCCGGTAGAAATGCACCTTTTACTCATATGTAGGAGCTACAGCTTTCAGTAGCAGTAGTCACCTGCAAGGCGTATCCCTTGCAGTGAGGCAACGCTGTGAATCCTCTCCTGTGATGTTCTCTGAATACTCATTATATCTGTCCTGTCAAGAACCTATTAGGTACTAGAGCTATGTGATAAGCCATTATTTTTGTTTAACTTGGAATTGTTTATTAAATTTTTTTCTTTGAAAAGCAAGGAAATCCATTATTGACTACAATGCTGGTTAGGAAATCTCTTAGGTTACCAATGTCTGCTGACTTACTGGAGTAGGTTTTTTTTGTTTTGTTACATTTTATTTTTGCCAGCATTCCTGGCACCTTCTCAAGTTTTAAATTGCTTAATCTTTTCAAAGATGTTGACTAACTTCTCCAGTACCTGGATTCTTATAAATCTGACTGGCTGGGGGGTTGCCAGGACACATTCGATAAGCCCCAGCTTAGACACTGTTTTCCTTTTCTTTATATCCAAGCTAATGCCTCATGCACATACAGTTAGGGAACCACTGGAGAAATGGGGTTGGAGAATGTAGTTGAAGTCATTTCAGTTGCACAAACCTCTGAGAGTTGACAGCATGCTCACATACTCTCCCCTCATGCACATGTAGCACTGTCACAAGACATGCATTGAATCTAAATTCATCATATCTTTTTTTTTTTTTAACTTGGGTTGACTGCTTTGGAAACACTCATGTGCTCACAAGAAGTTTCTCTGCTGTGAACCTTCTCCTCCACTTTGGCATTTCAAGATACAAACAGAGAATGAAATCAATGCTGGTCTAAAAAGAGGAATGGGGGTTCCTAATATGTTCTCACTGATTTTCCCCTTTTTTATTTCCTCTGTTCTCATTGTCAAGCACTGGCTGAACTCTTTAAAGTCTCTATTAGTTGGTGTCCTATTGCACAGAAAATAGAAGCCGCATTTGCAGTCACTTCTGGAGCTTTGTTGAGGATACCTTTGCTTCTAAAATGTATCAGCACTGTTCTCAATATTTACAGTCCGGCTTTTGTGCCAACGGTCAACAAAATGCCCTATAATATAAATTTAAAGGTGAGGTTTAAGGACAGGGACTATTGTAAAAAACCTACAGGAACTGGGATAAGCTTCAATTGGACCTTTTCAAGCAAAGGTGTTAGTATAAAAAACTGCATCCTCTTGGGAATTACCAGAGCAAAGATTAAACTTCAAGCATTGCACAAAGTATAGGCTTAATTTTTTGAACCCAGAAACACTCAAGGTCTATGTGTATAAGAAAATGAAAGAGGTCATCGCGTTAGGGCACATTGATGGTAATGAACTATAGCAATGTTCTTCAGTGTAAGGCCCGGGGGCCAGAGGAGGTCCTTGGAGTCCTCTGGAGTAGCTCTCATCATCATTCTGGCTTTTTTCTGCTACGCCCTACCTCTCTACCCAAGGTTGCGGCAGAAAGGGGGAAGTGGATGGGAGAAAGAGCCACATGCTTGAAGGACAAGGCATTTCTCAATAGACACAAGTGAATGTATTTGGAAATGCCTCCTTCCTTGAGGATACGCTCAATTAAAACTTTGAAGGCAAGCTGGTGGAGTGGTTGTCATTGACCCACACTGATCAGCAGTGTTGAGGCCTCACATGGGAAGATATATGGTGGCTCTCCTTCAGTTCATTTGCATCTAAAGAGGCCACCACTTAAAAATTAGGGAAGACCACTGAATTATAAGGTCAATGGTGCTCACATGTCTGCACATACACATGACCAGTTTTAGACATTGTGAGGCCTAGGGCAGAAATTGAGGAGGCCCCTGATTCCCCCCTCCCCCCATCTCCCCACCTGCATTGCTACTGCGTGGTCTGGGCTTCTCTTCCCCTTCTCCCCAGCACAGTCCATCTCCCTCCCTTCTCCTCACCCTGCGGTCTTCTTTAAAATTTTTATTTCCCTTCTCAGAGGGGCCCCAGTGCGGCAGCCATCCTCACAAGCTGCCTCCGGCTGTCCGGAAGCTTTTCCTCTCTGCCGCCCGCAAACCACCCAGGCGGAAACAGGAAATTGCGTCAGAGTGGGGGCGGATCATGGCAGAGAGGGAAAGCTTTAGGGCAGCCATAGGTAGCTTGTGATAATGGCTGCTGTGCTGGGGCACCTCCGAGATGGGAAATACATTTTTAAAGAAGATTGGGAAGGGAGGAGGAGATGGACTGTGGTGAGGAGAAGGGGAAGAGATGCCTGGACCACGGGACTCCCTTGAGCTGTGTGGCCCAGGGCAGTTGCCCTGTTTGCTCTCCCCCTAATGCTGGCCCTGCTTATACCAGCTCTACGGCTGGTGTAAGTTCAGGTGGTTAAATGTTGGGCACTAACAGTAGGTTACACTAATATTCTACAACAGGACTTAGTTCCATTACAGAACAGGCTCCTACCATGCACCCTCGGGACACCTAAATGGAGGCGCTCACTTATAGAATTGCACGAAAACATAATTATGCCTTTCGCTTTTGCATGATGAGGTATGCAGTAAACTTGGCACTTTATATACTAAAACCGCCAAAGATTGCACATTATTTGCAATGATATGCAGTGTTTTGGCTTTTAGCATGCAAATCATCACAGGATAACTTGCACATTCACAATGCAGAACCTATAAATCCACTCATTGACTATTAGCTGACAATGTGCAAATAAGCTACACAGGCTACTTTTTGAAAAAAAAATTTACACCTCAGTGGGGCTAATATACTACCTAAGAGGTACATTGTTATGTCCCTACTGGTTTCTTTATGGCCAATATTTAGTGACACTTATGTAATATTTTATTACTTGTTTTTATTGTTGGATTTTGTTTTTAAGTTTGATTTTAATTGAGATGTATGTTTTTTTATGGTTTATTTGCATATGTTCTTAATTTTGTCAATGTTTGATTATACCCCTGATACCAATTTTAGCGAAAAGTGGCCATGTCGGGTCCTTTTGAATACAGACCGTTTGGGTTCTTTTGGATGAGATTCTTCTGGACTCTGTGTCTGCTTTGTTCCTGCACACCATGAAACCTATTTGACACATAGTTCATGTGCATACAAAGATTGATGTAATTTGCACAATTTTGCAACACAGCATCTAGTTAACTGATAATGTAAATAAAATTTTGCATGCAGAAAAATAAATGCAAAATTGTATTATTTCTCAAATGGCACTTTCCCCTGGATTCTATGTATGACAACTAAAGTTGCCATAGCCACATTGAATGCACAACTTAATTGATTAATGATCCATCAGTGCAGCTAATTGGCTGCTAACAACCAAGCATTGGTATTAATTGGGAGTCACACGCACAAATGTATTCTATAATGCTGTACGCAGAACTTCTGTAGCACGTAATTTCAAGGGGGCATGGACAGAAGCATTTCAGGGGGCATTCCAGGGGCATTCCCAGAATTTACACGCATTTTTACAGAATAGACTCGATCGGGCGCCAACATTTACACCTGCTTTCAGCAGGCTTAATTGCTGGTGTCTAAAGTTTGGTGTCATTTATGCGCTTAGTACTGTTCTATAAAGGATGCGGATCTTGTAGAATAGTGCTCAGGGCTTACATTTTTCAGTGCCATTTATAGAATCTAATCCTTTATGTGCTAAAAGTCAAAATAGTACTTTTTACAATAAATCAGTCACACACACATTTGGAGATTTTGTGTGTGAAGGACTCAGTAAGAGAGAAGGGGTGATGAGGGAAGGATAGAACGCAATAGAATGTTCTATTCCACAAATGTACTGGGAATAGTGACTGGTTGAGATAATGGACCATTAGTCTTTATCTGGCATGACTAAGGTTGATATGTACAAGTAGTTGGGAGGACAGTTTTGCAAGAAAAAACATTTGTTTTTAATATACAAAAGAAAAGCCCAGATTTTCTTAAACTTGTGGAAGAGAAGAACTTCCATAGAAAAACTTATATAGGACAAAATACTGCAATAGGTTTGGGGGCGCTTTCTGCCCAGTCTTTAAAATTAGCTTTGAGGGCAAAAGTTCCAGTGTCACTGCACTAACATTTCAGAGAGAATCACTCTCGCAAAATGCATGCTCTTCAGTCCAAGCCAGCCTTGCATTGCCCTTTCAAAACCAACTGCAAAAACCTACCTTGTGTTTTTTCTTTTTCTGGAGGAAGAAACCCAAAAAAAACAATGGATATAATAATTTTTTCTTCTAAACATAATGAATATAATTCCTGGCCTAGCAAGGCAGAGTTCTGTTCAAAATTTGAAAGTCATGTTCTTTAATTTTGTTACAGAAAGACATTTTATTCTTTTGTGACCCAAGTGTCACTAGCTGCCCTAGAAAAGAAGATAATTTTTCTTCAGCTGGTTGGTCAGGGGCAGTGGCATAGCCATGGGTGGGCTGAGGCTCCCTCACTTTGGACTCTGGTCCATCCAGTAGCAGTGCACCCTTGCTGCAACTAGCAAGCCCCAAAAGCTGAAGACCCCTTTAAAAGGCGCCCTGAATACCCTTTAGATAAAAGGGTCAAAAGGTGTGCACAGGGGACCTTCCACCTAAACAAACCAGCCAATGTAATATGCTGGTAACTCACAGTTATCACTTTGTTTTGTTCTATTGTCCTCTGGTTGTAAGATTCCTTTCTTTGCTGTCCATTTGTCTGTCAACACCTCAGTGGAAGAGGGCAAGATTCTGCTCAGAAACAATTAGACCATACCAGGGCCAGATTTAAGATGCTGGCACCCATACCAGGACTAGAGAATAGTGCGGAAGAGAGAATCATACTGCACAGTCCTAAAGCAAATGGAATCAGGCTCCTGTTTAGCCCAGGTATTTCACGCCCTAGGCACTTATCTGTGGTGCCTATATTTAAACTTGGACTTGGACCATACTCTTAATTTCTTGAAGTATAAATATGTTTGTACTGTAACCTCTGCTGTAAATCAACACGTATAGTTATTCTTGAGGAGCAAATGATAGAGAAGGGTTCCTATGCAGGACATACATAATCACTAATCCAGTATCATATTGGCTTTCTCAAGTCCACCCCAATGCATTCTGGGGTCTGTAGTCCTGATTTCCCTTAGGTTTGCTGAACTATAGGAAACAGGATATAGAGGGCTGGGATTTAATAGGACAGGAACCGGAGCGAGTCTCCAGATAATACTGAATGAAGTCGGTAGAAGTAGATAGCTTCATCTTTCATTCCTTTAGATCAAGGGTTCACAACCCAGTCAGTCAGGTTTTTAGGATATCCACAATGAATACACATAAGATAAAGGTGCATGCATTATCTCCACTGTATGCAAATCTGTCTCATGCATATTCACTGTGGGTATCATGAAAACCTGACTGGCTAGTTGTGTCCTGAGGACTCATATCAGTGCTGTAAATTCATGAATTCTATTTGTAATCCCCATTATATGGGGATTACTAGTGTTTGGTGTTAGCTCTCTGGAGTCACTTGAGGGAGACTTGGGATGTTCTTGAGTGGGAGGAAGCCCAGCACAAGGGAAATGATATTTGAATAAGTAGCAGAGAAAATATGTTCTATGGGAGGAGGGACAGTTGATAAAAGATCACTGAAGGGAGAATGCAGTCTTTTGTTGCCTGTACCACCCACTAGGACCCTTGGGAGCAGCAGAGGGGGATACTAGAGGGCAGTATAAACTCAGGCTGAGAAAAGGAGTAGTTGCTGCTTCTATAAGCGGCAACTGGAAAGGAATCTGGAGCTTCAGATGGATAAGAGGAATCTAGCCTGGAAGCAGGAGTCACAGCAGGGGAAGCCTGTTCAAGGCCAGGGTGCAACCCTGCGAAGTGCATCAGTGGAAGAAGGACAGCCTAAAGCTCTGTGCCTGAAGGAGTGGGATTGATATCAGGAGTAACTGGATCAGTCTTGGAATATCACTGGCCCGACAGGATGGGTATAGAAAAAAAGGAAGAGATGTATATATGTAAATAACAAGATACTGGAGCCACTGCTGTAAATATATTATGAAGGGAGAAACTGGATAATTGGAAAGTGGTTTGGAATTGAATTTATCATAAACTGTCTGACTTCTGAAGGATTTTGTTGTTGACTGCTCATTGCAGGAGTTACAGTAAACATTGAGTGGCCTTTTGAAACCATTGAGTACTGAGTGGTTCTTGGAGGTGACAGCAGAGATTCTTGCTCTCTGAACTGAGCAGAGTGATATCATAGGGTCTGTCACAAGTTCTCAATGCCTCGGATCGCTATTCCGAACCGTTGACTCACTCCCAAGCTCAACTGCAGGTGAACTGGAATTGTGAGTGTGGTGTGTGTAGTCACCTGACACATCTGGTAAAATTTAGCTTGTGGCTCAGGTCGGATTGAGGGAAATATCCCCAGAACTGAGCTAGTGGGTGGGCTGTGAGACCCGAGTTGCATATTATTACACCCTGCCAATGTTTCATGCAACTTGCTTTGACCACCTTACAACAGCCCCCATACCTATTCTATGTGAGAAAGTAGTTAGTGATATTCAGACTAGAGAATGACATGGGGACGGGGAACCGCAGTAACCGTGGGGATGGGGATGGGGATGGTGACAGAGCCCACAGGGACAGGGACCAACTTTGTCCCTGTGTCATTTTCTAGTTGGAAGGGTAGAGGGTGGTGGTGGGAAGGAGGGTTATTATAGCTGCTCATTGTTATTATTGTTTTCTATTTGTAATTTATACACAACAGTTGCACAGCATATTGTTCCTTTTTAAACTTTAAATATTTAAATATAAACCCATCTGTGTTCAAAGCTTCTGTTGATGAGGACAGAGCCCACAGGGACGGGGCAGGGACGGGGACAGAACTTGCGGGGATGGGGCAGGGATGGAGACAGGGCCTGCAGGGATGGGGCAGGCACAGAGACAGAACCCACAGGGATGGGGCGGGGATGGGGACAAACTTTGTCCCTGTGCCATTCTCTAATTCAGACTGGGGCACAAGTCCACAGATTTGTCTTACTAACTATATCTAATCGTTAGGCACTAACTATATCTAATCGTTAGCCACAAACATTGATTTGCTTTGTTCGCACAGGCTGGCAAGTGAGGATCTACCATGTTCACTGTTCCAGTAACTTGAGTTCTGAATGTCTTTATTTTTATTTGGATTTGATTTGATTATTTACATACCGCCCTTCTGTGCTACATAGATTATGAGTGGAAGGTACTTACCTTAGGGTGCTCTGCTTCAATCTTGTTTTCAACTTCCCTAAAAGGAAAAACACATGCAGATTTTACAAAAATATTTCCTCCATTTAAAAGATAGGACAGCTTTATTGAAGGGTGAGGGCTAACTTTATCCGGATAGCTATCCGACTGGCAGTCTGAATATCATCAGTAACTGGATAGCACATCCAGTGGCATAGCAGTGTTGACTGCGGATATTCAGCAGCAGCTGCTATTCAGATACAGCCGTCAAATGCCTGGATTTATTTTACCCATGGCAGTTGGCTTTTTAAAAAATGCTGACCACTGCGGGATCAATATCAGGGGGCAATCTTTAACATTTAATATGATTATATTATTTGGACCTAATCCAAGCACCTCTAAACTGACAGCTATGTCCTGCATACAACAGAACTAATTAGACACCAGGAAATATTGTGCCAACCAACAAAATCTAATTATTCCCAACATGTAGATTCTGTGTGAGAGACATATCCAAGTGAGAGACTGAACTAGGTCCCAGGGTGTTTTACACTAATAGCTTGCTTTTCTGGCTCATTGTCTCTCCTTTGCAGTGGTGTGCTGGAGCAGGCTCTCACAGGCTCGCAAGAGCCGGTTGTTAAGTTTTTAAGAATTTTGGGAGCCGGTTGTTAAAGTAGGGCCCTCCATGGCTACTTTAACAACTGGCTCCCAAAATGTGGGCTTGGGCCCCCTGCTGAATTCTCTTTTACTTTGCTGGTGGGGATGCTGAGCCCTGCCAGCCAAGTACATAGACTGCTGCTGCTCCCAGCTACTTGTTTCCAGCTCTGAGCAGCAGGCTGGGACTTCTCCAGCATGTGTGAGAAGTTTCAGCATGCTGCTCAGAGCAAGACGTTGGGAGTGGTGGCAGTCCATTTATTGGTTGCCAGCAAAGGTATGCCTAGCGTGCCCGCATGAAGGGAGGGAGGAGAGACAGGCAAGTGTTGCTCCCCCCCCCCCCCCACCCGGCCACCCCTGGCCCTTCCAACTGCAGAGCTGGCTAAGTCCGGAGAAAGAGCCTGTTAAAAATTTACCAGCACACCCCTGCTCCTTTGTCTCATTCTTGACGTGTTCTGTTCTTGTTGCTATTTTCCTTCTTTCTGTCTGGTGTCTTTTGTTCCATTTCAGTTTATTCTTTTCCTTCTGTCTCTTTCCTTTATGGAATAAAAAAAGTTCCAACATGTTCCCCTTTACTGTGTGAGCAGTACTGGTTTCCTGTTAGTTAGAGAACTCAATTTAAGATTTTGCTTATTGCACATTGTTCTTTTTATTCTCTCCTCTTTACCCTGGTCCCTCCTCCTCCTTCTCCCCAGTGCTCTCTCCCTCTGCATTTGGTCATCTACATTTCTTTCTCATTGCATCCTTCCCTCCCCATCCTCTCCTTTTACTTCTCCTGCCATCTCCTTCTGCCCTGTATAACCCAGGTTTTGCCTTCCCTCTCCTAACTCCCAGAAATCTCTCTTCACATCCCTCTACTCCTAAATTCCTCACCCATCTTACCCCCTCCTCACTGTTCTTTGGAACACTCTCCCTTTGTAAACAGATCTCTGGTACAGTCTTGTCTTGTCTCCCCTTCCCTCATCGTATGTCCTGTGCCCTTCCCCCATATCCAGGGCCCTCCCACTCTCTCCTTTACTCTGGCCCTGTCCCCTATCTCTAAACCTTTCACCCCAATTCTCTCATCCTCAGTCACTGATCCTCTGTATTTCCTTCTCTTTACACCCCTCCCTTAGATCTTCTCTCCTTCCTCCTCATTTCCTCTCTCTTACTTCCTTTCCAAGTTCAGTCTTCCCTCCCTGTGAGTCCCAGAAATCTTTCCTTTATCCAATCTCCCTTGGAAAGCTCTCATCACGTTCCTCTCTCTCCTATCCCATCTCCAAATCTTTCAATGTGCTCCCTCTTGGCCTCTCCTATTCTCCCGAGGTCTTTATTATGCTTCCCTTTCGCTCTCCTGAGGCTTTCACTGTGTCCTCACTCCCCCTCCGAAGCTCTCATCATGCTCCATTTATCCCTTCCCCACGCTTTATGACTCACGATTACTCTCTCCCTCACGCAAATGAACAGAGAGGAAGAATGCAGAAAGGCAGAAAGCACTGTGGATCAAGCTAAGAGGACCCATGTTCACCATTTCTATGGAGAAATAAGAAAAAAATGTGACCTCCTCTGAGGGACTAGTATAATGAATTGAAACTTACTCTGAGAGATTTCTTTTCTCTGAGAAAACCCTCAGGATGAACTCTCCCTCCTGGTGAGGCTCATACGTTGATGGGATAATGACATACTCGCTGGGAGGCAGTCGAAAGCGCTCCGAGACTTCTCTCATGTTGATGTATGACTGACATCTAGCCTTTGAGGCATTGTATAGGAAAAAGTCCTTCTGCAGGTGTTGCTTGTTACCATGCATCTAAAAGAAAGACAGCTCTATTAAAAAAAACAAAAAAACTCTGATATAAGCTGGTCTTACGTATCAATTTAGGGGTAAAATTGTTGAAAACTTGTTGTCCCCAGGTGGGCAAATATCATAAAAACACAAATATTGAGAGTTAGAAAAGCTGAAACTTGGGCATTTTCATCAAAAAAAGAAAGTACTTGTCATGATACGAAAATAGATGTTTAGACCACACAAAAGAAGAGTTAACGATGTTTAAGCAGCACAATAATCAGGTACAAATTGACAGATGCAAACAGATTATGTGGTCCTTGTCTGCCAACAACTTCTATGTGACCTATGTGACCTATTAGTTCCCTACACTCTATTCTCAGGCATGTCCATAAACACCCATTCACCCAAATATGGTTCATTTCCCTCTAGAATCCCCTGATCTAATTGTTCCCTCCTTTCTAATGCTGATGTAAATTAGAAACATACTGTAACTGTCTCTATTTATTTATAAAATTTTATATATTATAACTTCTGAGCAAACGTTCAATGCTACATATACACTAATTCAACCTATACATATGCTGTATAACTTACACCCTTCCTTCATGCTACATATATATATATATATCTTTCCTTTACGCTACATAACATTAACTCAACATATATATATATATTACTCATATCCTTCCTTCATACTATATACACCAAGTCAATGTTTGTTTATTTATTTATTTATTTATTAGGATTTTCGCCTTTTTGATGGAATTCACTCAAGGCAGTGTACAGCAAGTATAAGTCAAACATAAGCAATATTCAATTACAGCAGTAAAAATATTACATAAGTACATAAGTAGTGCCATACTGGGAAAGACCAAAGGTCCATCTAGCCCAGCATCCTGTCACCGACAGTGGCCAATCCAGGTCAAGGGCACCTGGCACGCTCCCCAAACGTAAAAACATTCCAGACAAGTTATACCTAAAAATGCGGAATTTTTCCAAGTCCATTTAATAGCGGTCTATGGACTTGTCCTTTAGGAATCTATCTAACCCCTTTTTAAACTCCGTCAAGCTAACCGCCCGTACCACGTTCTCCGGCAATGAATTCCAGAGTCTAATTACACGTTGGGTGAAGAAAAATTTTCTCCGATTTGTTTTAAATTTACCACACTGTAGCTTCAACTCATGCCCTCTAGTCCTAGTATTTTTGGATAGCGTGAACAGTCGCTTCACATCCACCCGATCCATTCCACTCATTATTTTATACACTTCTATCATATCTCCCCTCAGCCGTCTCTTCTCCATTTCAATGTGTTTATCACATACAAGTATCAATAGAAAGCTGCTATTTACACATGGAGATCCACACACCACACAGATTGCAAGGGATGTGATGTGGTGAGGTGGAGTTTCAGTGGGACAAAAATCTACACTTGTATTCCACATTTTACAAAAGGAATACACCTCTATGGGGAAAAATAACCCCGTTGGGTTTTATACTAGTTTACTGTCACACATGGATTTTTATAAAGTGCTCGTTTCAGCCAGAGCTTTACATGGCAGATTAAGGAAGCCATGTTCCTCAATTCTCCATTGTTTATTAACCTCTCTAAAATGAAACTAAATTAAAATTGTGGCCTCATTACTTACTTTGTGGCACCTCCATGTGGAAACTGTTGAGGTTCTGCTGGACATTTTATCCACATGTATATTTCTAAAATGGCTGCTCGCACTGTTCATATTGGTAAATACACAAGCATTCCTACTGGTATGTTAGAAAATATACTGCATTGGCAGAACCTTTTCTAAAAATACTATTGGATTTGTGCATATCCCATCCTGGACTTCTCAATTTCGATCTCTACATTCTATGTAAACTAGGTTTTCACATTTAATTCTTAGAGAATAACTTGCAGGTAGAAATTTTTCTGTTACCATTTTGGGTAAGTTAGGGCCTTAGTATTCTGTATAGTTAGACGAAGAGAAAGAAAGAAAACAGAAAAGAACTAAAAATCATACATGAGAACTGACGCATCACAGTGAAACTGAGAGTGATTTGTGTTAAATCACTGCAGAGACACATAACTGGAGAATGTCACACTCTTTACAACTAGACATTAAAAAGTGCAAACTAAGCATATTACAGCAAGCTGTTATCACCTCCGCCATTCTTTTCATACCTCTCTTGGTACCTTGGAGAGAAAATAAAAAAAATCAAGTTAGCACAAGTACTGGTAGGAAAGTGCTAAATATAAGCCCTGTAAGGAAATCTGTGATTGAATTCATACGAGATCAAGAACTGCGGACACTTCAAGCCAATGTTCTTTGTCATAGTATAGAGGGTAATACCCAGAAGCTCAATGAGTATTACATAAGGATGCCAGCCATTCCCATCCTCTGGCTTTGACACTGATACAGAGGTGCAAAATAGCTTAACGAATACACAAAATCTAACAATGTCAACTGATATTGCATCATCTGCAAATGAACTTGCACAATACTTTGAAAATAAGATTAAGAATATTGGACAAGATCTCATTAGTTCACATGGATTTCTATCTGAATGTGAGAAGCTAGTTGTATCTGTTAAAGCAGATAAGATATGGACCTCATTTAAACTACCTTCGACCTCTCTAGTAAAACCACTTCTACTAAAATATGCATACACAACTTGTTTACAAGACGGATGCCCAAATGATATTATGAAAGAATCACCTGACTGGTTCATAGAACATATCACCCAACACCAAGTTCTTAGATTTTCTAGTGATCATTTCCCAGTTGAAAAAGGAAACATTATACTTACTCCAGTTCTGAAGAATAATATGGCTAAAAGGAATGAAGTATCTAACTATAGGCCAGTTGCTTCGATCCCGTTACTGACCAAGACTATGAAAGGTTTGGAAGCTCAATAACTAATGGAACACTTATCACGTCACTCTGTCTTGCACGACTCACAATCTGGCTTTAAGCCTCGGTTTAGCACTGACACTGTTTTAGCTACACTTGTTAACAAGATTCAGAACTATAATCAGCAAGGGGCATAAAATTTTGTTGCTACAATTTGGTATGTCTAGTGCGTTTGATGTAGTGGATCACACTATATTATGGAGCTTATTAGATCATTTTGGGATTAGTGGTGCTGTGTTCAAAATAAACTATGTCTTCTCGAGTCCGTGGTCAGTGCCAGTGTCCAGGTATAGCCCTGCACTGAATATCTGGGTAGAAAAACCCACAGCAGTAAGGGGTCCTTTTACTAAGCCATGGTAAAAAGTGGCCTGCAGTAGTGTGGGTGCATGTTTTTGGTGCGCGCTGGGCCATTTTTTACTGTGGCTAGGGAAAAAAAGGCATTTTTTTAGTGGGACAATAAATGGCTGTGCACTAAAATTCAAAGTAATGCACGGCTATTTACTGCCTGAGCCTTTACCGCCATCCATTGACCTAGCAGTAAGGGCTCAAATGCTACTTATGTGGTAATTATTATTATTATTATTATTATTATTTATTGCATTTGTATCTCACATTTTCCCACCTCTTTGCAGGCTCAATGTGGCTTACAATGTATCATTATTGGTAGATAGTAGATTGGGAGGTAGCAGTTAGTGTTACATAAAGGATATCATAATCGAAATTTAAACAAATAAGTAGAAAACAATACTGATAATAGGTAAGGCAGAGATGCCATAGAAAGTAGCATAATCGAGATTCAAACAAGCAGATATACGCAAAAACAGTTCTGATAATAGGTAAGGTGGCGTTGTATTACATTTACAGTTGCTGATCTTATTGGTAAGCCTTGTTGAATAGGTGGGTCTTCAGGGATTTGCAAAAGTTAGTTAGTTCATAAGTAGTTTTTAAGTTGCGCGGCAGTGCGTTCCATAATTGTGTACCCAGGTAAGGACAGTGTGACGCATGCGTTAGTTTGTATTTTAGACCTTTACAACTAGGGAAGTGAAGATTAAGGAATGTGCGGGATGACCTTTTAGCGTTCCTGGGTGGCAGGTCTACCAGATCTGACATGTAATCAGGTAGTATGCACCAATGTGGCCGTGCTGCTGATTACCACTGGAAACGCCCTCACAGTAGAAAATAGAAAATTGTTTTCTACCACGGGAAACAGCATGCGCCAACTTTGAAACTACTGCAGGGTGCCCGCGCTACCCCTGCGGTAGTGCCTATTTGGCACGGGCTACCCACGCATTAGCTTAGTAAAAGGGCCCCTACAGTAGGACAGGATATGGGGATCTGTGAGGAATTTGAGTTTGGTTTAACTGTTTGTATATGGGCAGGTAGGAAGGTGGGGGTGGAGGTTTGGGGGATATGATGGTTTGTAGAGTAGAGAGCTGCAGTGTGGGGGCGGGGGAAGTTGTCTTGGGTATAATTATGTGAAAAAGTGGGGGTGTGCTTTATCAGGGTGTCTCTAGAAATATATACTGTATCAGGTAGAAATTTTATTTTTGATCTTGCTAATTGATGTTTGATGAGTTGTGCTTAGTTTGTACATAAGTACATAAGTATTGCCATTCTGGGACAGACCAAAGGTCCATCAGGCCCTGCATCCTGTCTCCAACAGTGGCCAATCCAGGTCACAAATACCTGGCAAGATCCCAAAAAAGTACAAAACATTTTATGCTGCTTATCCCAGAAATAAAAGCAATGGATTTTCCCCAAGTCCATTTTAATAATGGTCTATGGACTTTTCCTTTAGGAAGCTGTCCAAACCTTTTTTAAACCCCACTAAGCTAATAGGTGGGAAAATGTGGGATACAAATGCAACAAATAAATAAATAAATGCCTTTACCACATACTCTGGCGACGAATTCCAGAGTTCAATTACATGTTGAGTGAAGAAACCTTTTCTCAGATTCGTTTTAAATTTACTACTTTGTAGCTTCATCGCATGCCCTCTAGTCCTAGTATTTTTGGAAAGAGTAAACAAACGATTCACGTCTACCTGTTCCACTCCACTCATTATTTTATAGACCTCTATCATATCTCCCTTCAGCCGTCTTTTCTCCAAGCTGAAGAGCCATGGCCACTTTAGCCTTTCCTCGTAGGGAAGTCGTCCCATCCCCTTTATCATTTTCATCACCCTTCTCTGCACCTTTTCTAATTCCACTATATCTTTTTTGAGATCAGTGACCAGAATTGAACACAATATTTGAGATGCGGTAACAGTTGACTTGAATGTTTCAATAAAGACCTCCTTTAACTTATTTTTAAAAAGCAAACAAAACCTAAACACAGCAGCCAGTGTTTAAAAAAATGCTGGTCACCTCAGGTTTTGGTTATCCCCAATATTTTTATAGTACCTTTGCTAAAGGAGTGTGGAAGACAATCCATTGTTTCATTGTGATAGTTTGAGGAACAGAATGGGTCTCATGCTGGTTAATATTCAAAAGCACTTATGTGATTTAGCAGCAGTGCGGCCCACATAAGGGCTTATTTAAAAATAAAATATGTAAGATGTTCACCATTTTAGTCACAAAGGGGCAATTCTATAAAATAGATGTTAACATTTGTGCAGGTGTTATGTGCGTAAATGTTTAGGATACTAGCATTACTGCGTATATGTCCACACATATATGCCAAATTTCCATGTAAGCAATATCTCGCATACACCCTATGGAGATAATTTTTTTAACTTATTTCACATGGGTACATACATGTGTAAATAAATTGCCTTGTATAAAACACGAACTGGTGTACAGGTTCATGCATGACAAGATGGGGCATACTTTGCCAGTAGGGGTGTGCAGGAGTGAAGTACTCACATAGGATATTAAAACTATTAATTTACATATGTACATTTAAAAAAAAGAAATTGGCACAGACTTACACCACTTCATAGGTGCTATGTCACTTACACTAGGCATCAATGTGTCTTTATAAAATTGTGCTTGCTTTCATGCTTAAAATACCCCCCCCCCCCCCAATTATAAAATTATCTTCAAAATGCCAGAAATGCATTACTTCATAAATTGCAAAGCCAATGGTAAAGAGGTTGGCTCCCAGTTTACGCTCCTTTCTCCGGTTCTTCTGCATAAGTGCCACCAAAAAGCTGCAGACGACTTCCTTGTCATCAGGGTCATCATCTTCCTCAAAAAGTTTCAAGCGATACTGGGGGTTGGTCCAAAATGTGTCTGCAATAGCAAAGGATAAAATTTCAATGAGAAACAGAACAGGCAGAAAAAATATTTATTTCGTTAGATGCTCAATTGTCCTATAACATAGTAACTGGAAGACATCATCAGAGCGAGACCTGATTGTCCTACTTTGAGACATGAGAGGCTACCCCAGAAAAAACATTGCCTTCAGTCATATGGACCTAGACAAGAGGAAGTAACGGTGGCAGCTATGTAGGCCCAAGCAAAGAGAGCTACAGCAGCCTTGGGTCAAACAAAATGGGTTTTTTTTTTTCTTATTTCCCCTGTGGCACTTCTTGCTAAGGAAGGGGAAAGGGGAAGAGACTAAGAGTATGCTGGTAGGGTCAAAGAGGGGAAGAGGCAGAGCATGCTGATTTCCGAAGAGTAAGGACAGTGCATTGGGGTCTGAGAACTATCTTTGGATTATGACCCAAGGGTGCCAGCACTGAACAAACAAAAACATCCAACAAAAAGGGATTGTCAGGAACAATAGCTCATAGAGAGCAGCATACTTAAAAAAAATTCAGAGGGCCATATATGACAAATGAGTTTTGGTTCAAAACTTTAGAATGCTGCAGTACGACTACTGATTATGTCCGTACACCATGTGTATAATCCTCAAAAACTTCTTTGCCTGTGTTTTACTTAGCTTTTATTTGCTAAAAATTTGTGCCTGTTTGTATTGTATTGTACTCAGAATCTTTTGGCTTTTGACTTGTATTTTACACAGTGCTTCTTAGGTTAAAATTGTTAGAGCAAATATTCCATGTATAAAGTATTGTTCTATAACTAATTTTCTTTCTTTTTTTTAAAGTTTGCTTACCCGTATCTGTTTACAGTCAATAAAGAAGTTTCAGCAGTATGAAATGTTTTTTTCCAAAAAACCCGGAAGCTGCAATACATTTCATTCATGTGGCCTACTTCTCTTTCTCTCTGCTGATGCCTACCTGGATGAGGAAGGGGAGTGCTAGCCTACGGGGTTGGTCTCTGTTTAGGAGAGCTGCATGGCTAGGAGGGGTGAGAGTGAGAGGAAGGAGAGGAGGATGAAGAGAGGGAGACTGCTAACTCTGGGCTGGTCAGAATGCTGTAGTGATACCTTACAGGTGTCACTAGTACTGTGAAAGTGGTAAAGAAATAAAACCTGTGTTTGTGCAGAAAGGGGAGGGTAGAGTTATTGGGAGGTAGAGAGGAGGGGCCGCTTGTCAGCTTGTTTGACCTCACACAGAGAACAGACTGCCAGAGTTTAAAATCAGCAGGGGAGAGGAGAGAGGAAATGATTATAAAACCAGTAGGTTTGTTTGAAAATTTCAACAGAAACCAGTCACACTAATTCCTTCTCATATGTGCCCTTCAAAACCTAAAATGCAATTTTTTGTTTTTTTCCTGCACTGGTGAAATGTCTCCTGAGAGAGGGTAGCTGTGAAACAGTGTGTGGCTGTTAAGATGCAGGGGATTGGGAAGGGGAGGGCTGCATGCTCTCAAACGGCTGGAATTCACCACAAAGAGCTCTCACCCTGTCGTTTTTAAAAAAGCAGGCAGACCAGTCTCCCTTAAATAAACATGATTTAAGGTCTTAAAATCATTAGAGTAGTGGTTCAAACAGCACAGTATCCTGTTGAAATAAAAAATAAAAAAAGAAACAGGTAGTTTGAAGGCTAAAAAAAAGTTTAAGCTGTGCACAGTCCTCCTAGGCTGTAGAGGGCGGTATTGGGTGAGGCATTTGACATCACTTTCTGTCAAGTGACCCATCTAAGATAGCAGTGAGTAGTGTGAAACAGGAAGTGACATGGGATCATCCAGTGGTCGCCACTCTCTTGGAAAAGGGGTTGGCCTGGGCAGAGGTATTCCCTGTGGTCACCAGAAGGGGTGGGGTTCGGAGCTGGGGTTATGCAAATAAGATAGAGTTAGTGCAGGGTTATGCAAAAGGGATGGGGCTATGATGTCATATCTGTCAATGTCAAAGGAGACAGGGCGGGGCAGGGAATGAGCATGGCTTGGGCAGCATGGGCATGGCTTGGGCAACATAGGCATGGCTTGGGCAGATCCTCGATTCTGATTGGCTGATGTAAACAGAAGTGGGCATGGTCACCTGTCAAAATTTGGAAATTAGCTTTGACAAAAGTCAGTGAGGTGTACTACTCCCGTTCCCCAGTAAGAATGCTCTTGCCAATGAAAATGTACGAATCCCTTTGGGATGCACACTAACTCAGTATGCTCCTGGCAGCTGAATCATACCACCCTAGTGTAATGAGGAGATGCAAATTCTGCTATAGCAGTTTACCCAGCTGGGTTGGCTGCAATGGTTCTGCCTACATTTATATAAACTAGTGACCTCTAGGTGGCAGTGTGGGTTTCTTTTTAACCACCAGTCTGAAGAATGCATTTCTTTTGACTTGCAGTTTTAGCCTGTAGCAGTTATCTGCATCTTACATGTGTAGGTGGCACCTTAATGGTCACTTACACGTACAACTGCACTATTCTATAAAGTAGCAAGTAAGTGCTATAGTGCATATACATGGGGCAGAGCACGGGCGGGCCACAGGTGTGGTACCAAGCAATGCATGCAACTTATAGAATACCATCAGTAATGCGTGTTGCATAGCATACTTAGGTGCACAAACTTATGCCAGCCATTGACCTTGCATAAGTAGTCATGTCTAAAGTTTGTTGTGCCAATGCAGCTTCATGTTAGTATTCTATAATGGCTTAGGTCGTTATAGAATTGGCGCCAAGCTATAAAATTATAACAAAGGCTTTACCTACTGCAAATAATGAGTGAATTGAGGATCTTGGAGAGTTTAGCCTGGACTACAAGCATAAGAGGATTGAAGGAGTGTGTGAGCCCCAAATCGGAGCTCAACCTAAGGAGAGAAAGTACTGTGTGGAAAATCCCCATTAGGAGTTAGTCTGTGTCCTGAAGAGGATCTCAGCGTGGAGGGGAAAGCTCCATGTATATTTGAACTGAAAGGGAGTAAAGTTTACCCAACAGCAGGGAAACCAATATTGTAAAGAATGGGGAAGAGGAAAAAGGAAGGAACAGTGTGTGATTAAGATAGAGACAGTGTTCAATCAATGCTGTACACTCATGGAAAAAGACTACCTCAAAGCAATTTTCTGTTTTATATAGGTTTGCAGTAAAGTTTGATTGGCTCCACCAGAGATCTGTGTGCTTTTGGCAAGCTTGAGAGTACACACCTCCACCTAGGTCAACGTGAGTCACCAACCTGGGAAATTGCGACAACCCCCTGCTGAACAGCCTCTGACCCAGCGCCCCTCGTTGACAGAGACTGTCCATGTCTGGAGATTGTCTGACTGAAGGGCATCTGGTGTGAGGTTACAGATCTCCAGCTTTGTAAAATTATTCATGAAATCCTGGAATGATATCCTAGAGAAGTAAAAGAGAGGAGTAAGGAAAAAAGAAGAAGGAATTTGGGTTTTGTGACCTTTTACTTATAGTTACATAGTAAATGATGGCAGAAAAGACCAATTCCCATCCTCTCTGCTCAGTAATTCTGTCCACATTGCACATGATACATCCCAGCTGTCAGCCATATACTATGACCACCTACAACATTTTTTCATATCCAGGATAGTCTTTTTTTTTTTTTACTTCTTCCTTTGCACAAAATAACATAGTAGATGATGGCACATAAAGACCTGTACAGTCCTTCCAGTCTGACCAACAAGATAAACATAGCATAAGGTATGATGTGATACTACATATGAATACTTGATCTTGATTTGTCCTTGCCATTTTCAGGGCACATACCGAAGAGCGTATCTGGACTCCGGCGGTAGGGGGGGCCAGAGCCAGAGGGAGGGGGCACATTTTAGCCCCCCCCCCCCGCCGCCGCCGCCGCCGCCAAGCCCCCACCGCCGAGCCCCCACCGCCACCAATGACTCTCTTCACCCCCCTCCCGCCGCCAACCCTCCCCCGCTGCCGTTGCTTACTTTTGCTGGCGGGGGACCCCAACCCCCGCCAGCCGAGGTCTGCTTCCACCTGCCGCTGCCTTAAAAACTTCTTCTTCAGCCGGCGGGGGACCCCAAACCCCCGCCAGCCGCCCCGCGGTGTTTAAAATTCATCTTCGGCCTCCGTGGCCGTGCTGCTGTGATAGGCGCTGTTGAAATCCACTTCGGAGTCTGACGTCATTGTACGTTGTACGTGCTGCGACGTCAGACTCCGAAGTGGATTTCAACAGCGCCTATCACAGCAGCACGGCCATGGAGGCCGAAGATGAATTTTAAACACCGCGGGGCGGCTGGCGGGGGTTTGGGGTCCCCCGCCGGCTGAAGAAGAAGTTTTTAAGGCAGCGGCAGGTGGAAGCAGACCTCGGCTGGCGGGGGTTGGGGTCCCCCGCCAGCAAAAGTAAGCAATGGCAGCGGGGGAGGGTTGATGGCGGTAGGGGGGTCCAGGGCAAAATCTGCGGGGGCCCAGGCCCCTGAGGCCCCACGCAGATACGCCCCTGCCGAAGAAGGCTGCCCATGCCCGGCACTAGTCTTATTCTCACAGGCCAGGAACCTCAGATGCAACAGTCATTCTGGTTTAGTAACAGTCTGTAAGCTCTCTGGCCCCATTCAGTCCTCGGCAAGATTTGCAAGTCTTAACAAGGAGCAAATGTTCGCATACCTCAGCCAGGTTACAGCAGCTAATCATATTCTGTAAAGGCGCAGACTTGGGCTTCAGTTCTTCCTTCCCTGGGCCTCCTTAACCTAAGCCTGGCCCTGTCTTTTAAACTCCCAGGTACTGGCTCCACCCTTCCTGGTTCACTTCCTCCCAGGGTAAATGCTCTTACGTTGGGTGAGGCTAGTTGGAGAGGAACTTTTCTTAAGGGTGAGGGGCAGTGTTCTATAAACCCCTTCACAGGGCTTCTATGCTTAGATATTTATATATTGTAAATTTAGGTGTTTAGTTTCTAGTTAATTAGGTGTTCTTTAAGGGTTCAAAAATCAGTGTTTATTGTTGTTTTTGCTCTACAGATACTATTGCTTGGTACCTGTACATTTGTGTCGCCTGGAGTCATCAGTGCAGAAAAGGCACATGAATTGAGTGGAAGATACAAGGTAAACCAGGAGAGGACTGGGAGAGCACTAGGGGAAGTGGGGTTTTTACAGTATTTATAAAAAAGAAATCAATGTTAATTTTGTTGAAGCAGGGGTGTTTTATCAGTGGTTATCAGTTAAAACCTAAAATCAGAAACCCTAACAATAAAATAACTTATTTAAGCTTACACCCCGCAGAACAAATAACAAATATACACAGAATACAATAAGATCTGCACTTTCTTTGAAGTACAACAAGCTGTCAGCTCACCAGAATTCGCCGTCTTCATGGATCTGATGCTGCAGACGCACTTTCTCAGATTCTTCAATCTCATTCCACACTTGGGATCTGCAGAAAAAGGAAGAGCAATCTAGCCCATTGTGTGACACACAGATAGGTCAAAACATGGCTTCATTACTGTGATCTATCTGCTCTCCAAAACCAACAGAACAAAACCAATCCTATTAGAGATGTTCAGAACATCCTCCTCCCCCACATCTGTTTATTAACTAAACTGCTGACGTTTATTATATTTCTGTTATATAAACGATGTTCTCTACTATTTTAATTTGTGTGTCTCTGATTCTATCTCATGCCATTGCTATTGATAGGATTTAATTTGCCCATCACCAAGGGCCCTGTTTACTAAGCCATGTTATAGGCACGTTAGTGTCTTTAACGCGCATTAACCATGTATGTGCGCTAATCATGTACGTGCCTATAATATTCCTATAGGCACCTACACGGTCAGAACACATGCTAATTGTAGACACGTTAAAAATGCTAACACGCCTTAGTAAACAGGGCCCCAAGTTTACATCATTGATTCTATTTTATGCTTACATTTTATCATGTTACTACTGTTATGCTGAACATAATTGTAAGTTTCATGTGAAGCTGTATCTGTTGTACATGGCCTTGGGCGACTCTTTTCATAAAGGCAGTTAATGAATCTCAATAAATAAAATACAAACTGGCTAAATACAACAAATGTCACATTAGTACTAAGAGAATAAAAGCAGAGGGGTCTATTTTCAAAGAAAAGTATACATTTGCCAGCAGCTGATGTTTGTTTAGTCCAGAAATTGATATACTGCCTTTACTTAAAACAAGGTCAAAGCAGTTTACATTAAAAAAATATTTAAAAGAGTCAAGGAAAATCAGAAACAAGCCTATAACTTCCTAATCTTTAGACCAGGGAAAGGCAACCTCAATCCTCGAGGGCTGTAATCTAGTTGGGTTTTTGGGATTTTCCCAAAGAATGTGAATGAGATCTATTTGCATACAATGGAGGAAGTGCATGCAAATAGGTCTCGTGCATATTCATTGGGGAAATTCTGAAAACCTGACTGAATTGCGACCATTGATGACCAAGGTTGCCCATTCCTGCCACAAGGCTGAACTGGAACCCAAACATACAGAAGAGACGGGAAAAGAACAGAGAGAAGTCCCAGAAGGGATTAGTACTCAGGCCGCGCACATAGCGCCACACACAGACACCAACGAAAGGAAAACAGCTAGATAAGGAGCAGTCCGTAAACAGCAGGTAAAGGGTAAGGCATACAGAGAGAGACTGCTTCAAGGTACACAGCTCAGACAAGGAGCAGTGCTCACAAGAACCAAGCAACAGATACAGGAGGTAAAGGGTTAATAGAGAAATCCAAACAAAGGACGTAAGCTCTTACCACGGTCTCAGTCAGGACACACAGCAGGGAAAGGAAAAGCAAGGCACACAGTGAAGCAACAGACACCGAGAAGCTGAACACAGCTGCACAGCAGCTAACTAATCACAGAAGAAGCAGGCTGCTACAGACTCACAGAACAAACACAGACAAAGGGAATAATGGCAACCAAATAACAGAGAAATCACCCTGTGCCACAGGCACAGACTACGCGGAAACAAGGTAAGGTCACAGCTGATGGAGATAACGCTAGAGCATCCTATGCTCGCAGAGGTATGTTTAAATAGGGTCTGGCATCTGACGTCAGCTGCCTCAGACGTCAGCCCAATCCATGACATGGGCAATCAGGAATGAGACCCAGTCACTACCCTGCCTGCCCCAGTAGGATCATACACAAGGTGTGACCGCACCTTGGGTATTGTGTTCAGTTCTGGTTACCGTATCTCAAGAAAGCTATAGCGGAATTAAAAAAGATTCAAAGAAGAGCAACCAAAATGATAAAGGGGATGAAACTTCTCCTCTCATAAGAGGAAAGGCTAAAGAGGTTAGGGTTCTTCAGCTTAGAAAAGAGAAAGATGAGGGGAGATATGATTGAGGTCTACATGGTGTAGAATGAGTAGAAGTAAATCAATTTTTTACTCGTTCCAAAAGTACAAAGACTAGGGAACACTCGAGGAAGTAATATGGAAATACTTTTAAAACAAATATGAGGAAATATTTTTTCACTCAACAAATAGTTAAACTCTGGAACTTTTTGACGGAGGATTTGGTAACAGCGTATCTGGGATTAAAAAAGGAATTCCTGGAGGAAAAGTCCATAGTCTGCTATTGAGACAGACAAGGAGAAGCAACTGCTTGCCTCGGGATTGGTAGCATGGAATGTTAGTGCTAATTGGGTTTCTGCCAAGTACTTGTGACCTGGCTTGGCCACTGTTTGGAAAACAGGATACTGGGCTAGATGAACCATTGGTCTGATCCAATATGGCTACTCTTAAGTTCTAATCAAGCCTTGCAATTAGAAGGGAAAGTATAAAAGAGTGAAAAGATTGAGGGCTAAAATATCAGCGTATAGAGCGTAATTGATGCAAACTAAAAATGCCAGCTTTACAGACATTAGATATGTGTTGTATAAAAGAAAGTTGGGAGTTTAGGTGACCCCCCAAATAAAGGAAGTATCAATTGGTAGAATATCTGTTCCCATAAAGTGAAGAGGAATGGTGAGACTGGGAGGGCCACCAGTAAACAAGCAGGCTAACATTTGTTTGTGGATTCAGGACCATCTTGTAATCAAGCAAGCCAGTTGGCAACTGAAGTAAGACAGTTTTGAAGAGGGTTGATAGAAGGGGGAAACAGGTCAGTGGGAAAGAGAAGTAGGATAGCATCTGCATAGAAATAACATGAAATACATAGCGACTGAAAAATGGTAGCAAGGTGACTAAGGAATAGGTTAAAGAGGGGATAATATAGAACCCTGGGGGACACGACAGGGTAGCCAGCAAGAGGAAGATGTAGAGGAATCAGTAACAACCTTATATGACCAGTTAGAGAGAAAAAAGCAGAAACAAGAGAGAACTCTGCCCTGAAATCCAAGAGATGAGAGGCAGGATAGTAGGAAAGTGTGGTCAACTAAGTCAAAGGCAACTGATAGATCAAGAGACACAGAAAGTACAATGTTGTGCTTATCTAGGTAAGCATGTATTTCACTAAGAAGGCCAGCTAGGACTGTTTCTGCGCTAAAGTTGGTCTTGAAGCCAGATTGCCTGGGATGCAGAGCAAAAGTTTTTTCAACAAAGGATGAGGCTTGAAGGAAAACTACTTTTTCCAACACTTTGGAAAGAAAAGAAAGGTTGAAGACTGGATGATAGTGAACAGGTTCCCGAGGTTCAAGGGAAGCTTTTTTAAAGAATTGGGCAGAGTATGACCATCTGCCATAGCATGGGAACTTGGCCAGTGGATAGGCTAGTATTAATAACAGTTAAGATGACAGGGAGTAATTTAAAGTTTCAAAGTCAAAACCACTTGGATGGGAGAGGGTCTAGTTGAAAATAAGTAATAAACATGGTTTTAAAGACCTTGGTGAAGAAGGATGAAATGATGACCAAGATGAACACCCAGAAGTTGAGGAGAGTTCTTTGGAGGAAGAGGTAAAACAAGGCAGGGATAAGGGAGAGTGAGATATTAAGGGAGAGGAGAATCATGAGTTTCCCGCAGACAGAGGGGCAGGAGAGAGGGACGGTGAGGATGTACTGTGAATAATCTTTAGGAGATTTGAAATTTTTGTGGCAAAATAAGGAGAGAGCGTCTCTGCTGAGGATATTTGTAAAGCTTGTGAAATGTGCAATGGGGATGTAAAGTCACAAAAAAATGGTGTATAGCTCCCTAGCAGGATTAGGAGCTTTGTTGATCCTGTTAGACAAATATT
Organism: Microcaecilia unicolor; assembly: GCF_901765095.1. Lineage (NCBI taxonomy): Eukaryota > Metazoa > Chordata > Amphibia > Gymnophiona > Siphonopidae > Microcaecilia > Microcaecilia unicolor. The sequence goes on along the minus strand of NC_044039.1, from coordinate 144,485,409 downwards.
ATCCTTTTGCCTTCTTAAGATGGAAATTATAATCGCAAAGCTTGGTTGTGAATATGGCCAGATTCGTAGGGATTTTAGATTTCCTCCAGGAGCGTTCAGCCTTTCAGAGATGGTGTATGAGTACACGAAGAACGCTGTGGTACCAGGATTTTGTGGGTTTAGAAGAAACATGTTGAACTTGCACCAATGGAGCAATTTGATTCAAGGTACGAGAGAGGTATGAATGCAATTTGTTAGTCTGGTCTTCAAGGCTTAGGGAGTTAACATTAGAAGGAAGCAAAAAGGTACTAGAATGAAGTTCACAGGGATCTATGCAGGAGAGATAAAGAGACCATTTCAGAGAAATTTGAGCCAGAGTAATATGGGTCAGGAGGTTAATTGAGAAAGTGACAGCAAGATGGTCAGACCATGGAACCAGGATGTATGAGAAGTTACTGAGAGAGAAAAGTGAATCTGAAGGGACAAGATCTAAAATCTGACCTCCCTGGTGACTGAGACGAGAAACCCATTGAGAGAGATCAAGATCAGAGATAAGGGACAGAAGAGCTTTAGAGCAAGGCTGATGAGGGATATCAAAATGGGTGCTAAAATCACCAAGAATCAGTACATTAGGGAAATGCATAGAGATACTTGGTACACAAGATCCCATTGATCTGATGTGAGAGATGAAGGACAATAAAAGAGGAATAGGGTAAGTGGAATAGGTACAGCAATGTGAATAGCAAGTACTTCTGAGTAGGAGAGGGGGAAGGGGAGTTCAGTAACCTTAAGTACAGAACAGTAGAAGATGGCAAGTCTACCCCCTTTCCTGACTGACCTAGCAAGGGAGAAGACCTCAAAGCCAACAGGGAGAGATTACATAAGAACATAAGAGTAGCCATATACTGGGTCAGACCAATAGTCCATCTAGCCCAGTATCCTGTTTTCCAAACAGTGGCCAAGCCAGGTCACAAGTACCTAACAGAAACCCAATTAGCAGCAACATTCCATGCTACCAATCCCGGGGCAAGCAGTTGCTTCCAATGTCTGTCTCAATAGCAGACTATGGACTTTTCCTCCAGGAATTTGTACAAACCTTTTTAAAACCCAGATAAGCTAACCGCTGTTACCACATCATCTGGCAAAGAGTTCCAGAGCTTAACTATTTGTTGAGTGAAAAATATTTCCTCCTATTTGTTTTAAAAGTATTTCCAAGTAACTTCCTCGAGTGTCCCCTAGTCTTTCTACTTTTGGAACGAGTAAAAAAATCGATTTACTTCTACTACACCACTCAGGATTTTGTAGACCTCAATCATATCTCCCCTCATCCATCTCTTTTCCAAGCTGAAGAGCCCTAACCTCTTTAGCCTTTCCTCACACGAGAGGAGTTCCATCCCCTTTATCATTTTGGTTGTTCTTCTTTGATTCATATAGGTAGCTTTCTTCCCTGTTCCAAATCCAAGTTTTGGTGCAGCAGAGAAAGTCATGATTAGAGAATGTAATGAGATCTTGGATTTCACTGGTTTTTGCAAGTAGTGATCTATAGTTTAAGAGGCCAGTGGAGAGACACCCGGCAGAGTTATCAGAAGAGATAGCACAGGGAGGGACAGGGGAAACGTGTCTGTGGTCGTGCGCAAATGTGGTACCATACCCCTCAAAGTGTTGTAATGCGGACTAGGATCAGATATTCGAATAGAGTAACCTTTGAGATGAAAGGATCGAGGCAAAAATGGTTGCAGAAAAAAATGAGATATAAGCAGGGAAGCACAGAAAAATCCAGAATTTAGGCACCATTGTAAAGGAAGTGGAGTAGCGTCAAAAATTACAGACTTCGGGGAGGAAGTGACGTCACCGCTAAAGATGGCTGCCTAGCGCTCTAGCTCCTGCTTCTTGATAATAAAAGAAGCAATAAAAAGCAATCACCAACCTTTTTGGAACTGCCCGCAGTGTTCCACATTGTTCCTCATCGACAGCAGGATGAGCAAAGCGTCTTCGGCGCGAGCTAAAGACTCAGAGAAGTCAGCTGGCGGCGGGACAAGCAAAACCGCGAAACGCCACGAGGTAATGGCACCGGTTTCCCCTTCGGATTCTGACTCTGTGCTGTCGTTGGCGGAATCGCGAAAACCGCCTGCTAAAAAAGGAATCTCAGGCGAACTTCGCCAGATACTGTCCGGTATACAAGCAGACATCAAAAAATCGAAGGATGAGATTCTGGACCGGATGGAGAACTTAAGCTCTGACCTCCTCGAGCTGGGGAACAGAGTAGAGGAAGCAGAAACAAAGCTGGAAGAGCACTCTGAATCCCTGCTAACGCACGAGACCCACCTCCAAGCGTTAGACCAAAAGAATACAGACCTTACATATAACCTCAGATTCCGTGGAGTCCCCGAGGGCGGTGCGACCGAGGATGTCCTGTTGATAGTACAAACACTGTGTACCACCCTGCTGGGGACTGAGGCCGCAGCGGTGAAGATCGAGATAGACAGAGCATATAGAACACTGGGCCAGCGGCAGGACAATAGAATACGGGACATCATCACCCGGTTCCACCGATATGAAGTGAAGGAACAACTGCTTAACTGTGCCAGGAAAAAGCCCAACTTGGAATATGGCGGGGCCAAAATAACAGTGTACCAGGATCTCTCGCAGTTCACCTTACAACAGAGACGCCTCATGAAGCCGGCTCTGGACATTCTAACTAAGGAGCAGATAACATACAGATGGGGCTTCCCTTTCTCCCTGAACTATACATTACAGGGTGCTAAAATGAGAGTTACATCGCTGACCGAAGCCTGGACATCCTTGCATGGAGTGGGCTTGGTGCCAACGAGCAAACCTCCAGGTGAATTAGCGTCAGCTACGAAGGCCAGGCTTCAAAAATGGCAACGGGTCCCTGCAACACCTAAAAGGAATAACCCAAAAAGAAAAGTGGCCTTGGAAGAAACCTGAACTGATAGAGCAGCCTGGACTTTATACTTTATTCAAGGACCTATCTAAGGAGTTGGCCAGAGGATCATTGGCCAATAATGACCTCATGATTAGTAAATCTGTAGAGAGTAACCAAAATTAAGTTCTGTTTCAAGTTTTTCTGTTATCTTTTGTACAAAGGAACTTATGTCTCTTAATTAACAGAGGATATGGTAACTAAAGCAGTGTGGAATATTGTTTATGATGTTATAAAGTTATAAGCGATGTATGAAGGGGGTAGTTTAAGGGGATGGAGGGCGGGGGGGGGGGGCTTATTCTGTAGTTGTGCAAATGTGAAAAGTTTACTAGGGTAAAGGCCCCTGGTGGTGTCGTGAGGCAATTCGGGGGGGGGGGGGGGGGCGGGGCGGGCTGGGCTGCTTATGTGCTGGTGTGTTACTTTCTCACATCCCACTATTGGGACATGTGCCCATTAGTCGGTGCTAGACAGGGGGGGATGAGGTGGGTAAAGGAGAGGGGGGGGGGGGGGTAACGATAGGGGGGAGGGGGGATTGTGTGGGTTGGGGGCACCACCGGTATAGGGGAGCACAAGTATGTGAATTGGATGGACCCTATATAATGGGGGAGAAAGCTGATGTACTGCTCCAGGAATGAGTACTGACTTAAAAATTCTATCACATAACGTGAAGGGCCTGAACATGCCTCAAAAATGGCAGAAGTTGTTCAAAGAGTTACAACAGCTAAAACCGCATATTGTCCTCCTGCAGGAGACCCATCTCCGCAGGGTACATGAGCGACTCCTCTCCCATCCAGATTACCCTAGTGCCTTTTTTGCCTCCTCCGCTGATGGCTCCAAAAAGCGTGGTGTGGCAGTGCTGTTCCATAAATCTATAACAGCCCAAATACTGAGTATCAAACGAGACCCGGGAGGGCGTTTTTTGTTCTTGCAAATTGTCCTAGAACAAATAGAGCTCACTCTTGCAACCTTATACGCACCTAATGAACAACAGGGAACATTCTATTCCAAAGTGAAGAACATACTAGCTACATTTACCCGGGGCTCTCTGATCATGGGGGTTGACTTTAATGAAGTTATGGACCATGTGTTACACAGGTCCGGGAGACCCCAACACCCGATCTCTAAGGACTCTTTGGCACTGAATTCTCTGGTCAACTCACTGGGGACCTTTGACGTCTGGAGGCTAGGTCACACGACAATTAGGGATTATACTTTTTTCTCCCCCGTACACAAGTCGTACTCACGCATCGATTATCTTTTCTTGACGTTACACTAGTTGAGAGAGGCCCGAAAGCAGGAATAGGTAGTGCAACAATCTCTGACCACGCCCCAGTCTGGGTTACTTTGCCGACCATTAGAGCAGAGGTCAAAGATAAAAAATGGATGCTTAACACAGAGTTACTACAGGAGAAGGAGGTGGTAGAGGGCTGTAGGAAGGTCCTGAGGGAGTACCTAGAGCTTAATATAGAATCGGGCCCACCCCTCAGTGTTGTATGGGATGCTATGAAGGCAGTCTCGAGAGGTTACTTTATACAGATAGCTAGTAGGCGTGCGAGGGTTCGTAGGGCCCAGCTGGCGCAATGCATGGAAAAGATTCGGATCTTGGAGGCGCAGCACAAATCAAGCGGCTCCTCTGCAATTTTGGAGGAGCTGCGCGGGCAGAGGCTCCAGCTGGACTCTATCTACTCCGAACAATTAACTTGGTTACAATCTAGAAATAAAGTTCGAACATACGAATTTACCAATAAAGCAGGACGTCTCCTGGCTATAAAGTTGCGCAGGCGAAAAGTAGATCGAACGGTCACTCACATTAGGGATACGAGGGGCAACCTGCTGAACACCTCTGAGTCCATACGGAGGCGTTTTAGCGAATTTTACCAGGAACTTTATGCACAGGAGATTAACCCTTCTGAGGACACTATTTTAGAATACTTAGTTGAGAGTGACTTAGCTTCCTTAAATATTCAACTGAGGACTGCTCTCGATGCACCAGTTACCCCAGTTGAGATACAAAAAGCTATACAACATTTGCCCTCATGTAAATCACCAGGGTTAGATGGCTTACCTAACGAATCCTATAAGAAATTCGCCCCCGAATTGGCTCCGCTGTTCGCGGATCTGTTTAACATGATTGGGAAAGGGGAGTCTTTGCCTAATTCCATGTTGGAAGCCTGGATTGCGGTATTGCCTAAACCGAATAAAGATCATAAAGAATGTGGGTCCTTCCGTCCAATATCCGTCTTGAACGCCGATGTTAAAATCTTAGCTAAAGTTTTGGCCAACCGTCTGGCACCACTGCTCCCAGCTGTTATCCACCCTGACCAGGTGGGATTTGTTCCATATAGAAAAGCCACAGACAATACTAGGCGAGTGGTCGATTTAATATACTTGGCCAAAAGAATGAAGAGGCCTCTCTGTCTCCTTAGTCTGGAGGCCGAAAAGGCCTTCGACCGGGTTCATTGGCCATTTATGTATAAAGTGATGGAGGCCTTTGGGATAGGACCGCAGTTTAGTGGATGGATCCAAGCATTCTATAGCTCTCCTAAAGCCTGTGTTCGAGTAAATGGGGGTAACTCAGCAATGATCCCTTTACACAGAGGCACTAGACAGGGTTGCCCCTTGTCCCCCTGCTATTTGCCATGGTTATGGAGCCCTTTGCAACTAGGCTTAGAACCAATCCAAATATCTCAGGACTTTCTATAGGTGGGAGAAATCATAAACTGTCCCTTTTTGCGGATGATGTATTGTTGTTTGTCACTAGTCCCTTGACCACCTTCCCTGGACTTTTGAAGGAGATAGAGGAATACTCTGATGTGTCGGGATTCAAAGTCAATATGTCCAAATCTGAAGTTCTGAATGTGACCCTTCCGGAGGAGCTCGTGGGAACGCTGAGGTCTTCCTATGCCTTCAGGTGGACCAACAGGAGCCTTCGTTACCTGGGGGTAAACCTGTCGGCAGACCTCTCGGATCAGGGGTGCTCATCGAGGACTTGGGAAAATGGGGAGATCTTGATCTCTCCTGGTTCGGCCGAATAGCGGCAGTAAAGATGAATGTTCTGCTCTACCTCTTTCAGGCTCTCCCAATCAAAATGCCCCGTAAATTCTTATCATCATTACAGGACCGTATCATGCGCTTTATCTGGGCGGGAAAACGGCCGCGTTTGGCATGCTCGGTCCTATACCAGGACAGGATGAGAGGAGGGCTGGGAGTACCCAACCTGGCTTGGTACTATAGAGTGGTTCAGGCGCGCGCGGCAGTGGAATGGTTTCAGGACTACCCAGATCGGCAATGGGTGCAGCTCGAACAATACACCTTGGGTGAGAGGCCGCTGGGGGCTCTTATGTGGATCCCGGGCTCGCATAGATCTTTGGAGGCAGGACTCTGTCCTTCTATATACGTCACCCTCTTAAATTGGGACAGTCTGTTTCCCCATCGACGTACTACACTATCTCGTCTGTCTCCCATAGCTCACAATCCATTGTTTTACCCCGGAATGATAAAAGGAGTGTTCACAAGATGGTACACTGGAGGCTTACGAATGTGGGGTCAACTGTTTGATGGGGAGACTTTACTGTCGTACTCTGAGGCCCTTGAGAAGTTCCCGATAGTGGGGTCAGACCGATATGCCTATCTTCAATTAGCCTCTTTTCTTAAGACAAGGGCAGTTCGGGAGGTAGTGGCCAGGGAACAAACAGCACTAGAAACCATCTGTGAAGGCCCACCTAAGACAAGCGGGTTGGTATCGCGCCTCTACCATATTATCAACAGGCAATCCCCGAAATATACACTTCACAGGAAGAGTTGGCAGAGGGAGCTGGGCATGGAGTTGGAGGAGGCAGAGTGGGAAAAAATGGAGCGGGCTGTGATGGGAGTGTCATCTCATGTGCCCTTTAAGGAGAATGCAGTAAAGGTATTGTACCGTTGGTACCTGACACCCGAGCGTCTTCAGCGTATCTATCCTGCATTGACGGGGCTGTGCTGGAGGGGATGTGGGGTGTGGGGCACAGCGGGACACATCTGATGGACCTGCAGGAAGGTTAAGGCCTACTGGAGAGCGGTTCGTAGCAGGTTGCAGAGGTGGACGGGGAGTCTGATACCTTGGAGCCCGACCCTTTTCCTATTCTCTGCTCTAGCTGCAGGTCTTTCCCATACCCAGCATACTTTCTTGAGACAGGCCATAAGTGCCGCGAGAGTTATAATTGCTGCTCATTGGAAGCAGCCCACAGCTCCACCGATTACTAGGTGGATTCAAAAATTGAGGCATATCTGCGAGATGGAGAGACTCTTAGCGGAACGGCGCAATCAACTGTGTAGATGGCATTTGACCTGGGATCCTTTTCTCCTTCACGTATAATTTGACTGATGTCCTATGTTATGGTGGTGCCCGAAGGGTGGGTGGGGGGAGGGAGGGTTGGGGTGGGTTGGGGTTCTGAGTGACAAGAGTGACATGGAAGCGGGGTTTCATACACAAAAATTTCTTTAAAAAAGTTGAAGTTTTGATCTGATTATTCTGAATAATTCACTAGGTATTTTAACACAGTAAGAAGTTTTCTTTTTGTATAGCATGAGATTCTTACAACTCTTTGTATTATTTATTCGCTATACTTCTGGAGACTTATGTTCTGCACAATTGACATGTAATATGATACGCATGTTGTAATATGTTTCAGATTCTGTGTACTACTAATTAATAAAGACTTCATGAAAGTTAAAAAAAAAAATTACAGACTTCATAAAAATATAGCGGCACGCACCAAAGGCGTGCACCATCCCAACAGAGTAAAGAAACGTGAAATGCAGATTAAAATACTGTGAAGGAGCAGGGAGGTCAGGTCAGAAATGCGTCCTTACATCTGGGAGAGTGGGCGGTGCTCAAGCGCCTCGGGAGATGCTGTGGTAAGCGGGCAGTAACAGAGAGTCAAAACAGTCACAGGAATTGTCATACATATCTTTAGCTCCATTTCATCTTTGTATAGGCTTGCTGGTCTTAAACTAGCAGGTCGCACCTTGTCAGCTCAGAGGTTTGTGTGGTGAGCTATAAGACATTTTCAGCATTCTTATCACGTATCTTCAAAACCACATTTTGACTGTCTTGTGTCAGTGAATTGGACCAGTAGGAGCCAGTTAAGATTCACAGCTTTTTCTTCAGCCTGCGTTTGTAGCTAATGCAATTCCTAGGATCCTGGTTCACAACTTCTGTACTCAACTCTGGTTCTCTCTATTCTTGGCCCAAGTGTTGGCACTTCCTTCAACCTGCACTTTAATCTGGTTCTGCTACCAGCCTTCACTATTTGTTGATTCTACTTCCACACTGACTTCCCTGTTCTGATCTTAGTTTCACCATGATCAGAAGTGTGATTATGGGACTGGCAGTCCTATGGCTTCTTTGCCTTTGTTTGTATTCTCTGCACTTCTCAGCTATTACCTAGCACCACCACTAACTGCCTCCCATGCTTATGGTTTAATCTATGGAGATAACCAACCACAGTGCAAAAATAATCTGTTTGAGGCAAATGGGCTGAAAATCCATCTAAGACTTTAAAATAATTTCACTTCTTTCATAATAACCTTCTTGGACTAACCTGTCGCTCCAGCTTCCGGTCCATTCCATTCTTCCCCAGGGATTCATGAGACGCACCAGCTTTACTTTCTCTCTTTTGTAGGTTGCCTAGTAGAATTATTATTATTATTATTATTATTATGGAAAAGAAAATAAGGGCTTGTTATTCAGTGGTACTTATCTGGGTAGGAGTGGCTCCTCCCAGTGCCCCTCACCAGATCCATAGCCCAATTTTCAGTACCATTATCTGGAAATGGCCACTAAAAATCACTACTGGCTACCCTGCCCAATCCGGATAGCTCTGGGGCAGTCTATAGATAGAGGCTGGGTAGAGCCAGACGTTATCCAGGTACCACTGATATTCAATGCGGGTCCCTGGATATTTATCCAATTTACAGGACAAGAAGAAGTGAAAAGAGGCAAGGAGGAGAAAAGCAAGGGGGGATATGGGAATGGAAGGGTGTGTAGTGTCTGTGAAAGACGTACAGATGAAAAGGTGAGTGAGTGAGAGGAAGAGATTATAGACTGTTTACAAGAGGAATGGCATGAATAAAGGTGTAAGAAAGGAGAGAGACAGATCGGGTGAGGGTAGAGTAAGAAGTGAAAGATGTGGGGAGAGAAGAGAGGAGGAGGGATGGAATAAGGGAGGGGATATGTGAGAGGGAAGAGAAACATGATTGATGAAAGACTGCAGCAGAAGGAGAAAAGGAAAGACTGGGAGAACAGAAGTAGTTCAGTAGTTAAGAAAAAAAGCAGAATTTTCAATGAGGAGAGAGCAGGATAAGAGGAGACAAATGCAGAGTAGAGGAAATGAGAGACAGGGAACAAAAATAACAGGAAAAATATTTTTATATACACCTAAATGGCAAAAAATCATGGGGAAAATACAGATTGAAAAAATATTTATTTTAATGAAACATTTCAAAACTTGATAGAATTTCCATACAATTATGGGATGGTTTGCATATGCAAATTTATCAAATAGAATTTGAACAAGTTATTATCTCTGTTTTCTTACTGCTTTACGTTCTCTATCTGTTATTATAAGGAGGAAAAGGCTTCAGATGCTTAGCTGGTTTTTTACTGTTTTTTGCTTTTGCAGTTTGCCGGGCTTCCTCATCAGCCTAAAAACCTCCTATATGTAGATACACATATAGGAGGTTTTTAGGCTGATGAAGAAGCCTGGCAAACTGCAAAAGCAAAAAACAGTAAAAAAAAAACAGCTGAGCACCTGAAGCCTTTTCCTCCTTGTAATAACAGATAGAGAACGTAAAGCAGTAAGAAAACAGAGATAATAATTTGTTCAAATTATATTTGGAAGACTTCTATAAGCAAGTTTTCAGCCAGTTTATTGAAACAAGGGATATGCAAATTTATGTAAATATACTACAAAATTTTGTAATCCTTGCCAGAAAATCTACTGGTGAGTTGCTGCAACTGGAAAATATACTTCCTGGACAAATCTCACAGCAACAATCTGTTTCCTTTGTGTGCTGAGGAGTAGCCCAGAAAACACCTGGAGGGGCATAATCAAAATGGGGCACCCAAATTTTCCTGAGAGGACGTCCAGGCGAAGGGGCGGGGAAACCTGTATTATCGAAACAAGATGGGCATCCATCTTTCGTTTCAATAATATGGTCGGGGACACCCAAATCGCAAAATTTAGGTCAACCTTAGAGATGGTCGTCCCCGACTTTAGGCCATAATGGAAACCGAGGACACCCATCTCAGAAACGACCATATCCAAGCCATTTGGTTGTGGGAGGAGCCAGCATTCGTAGTGCACTGGTCCCCCTGACATGCCAGGACACCAACCGGGCACCCTAGGGTGCACTGCAGTGGACTTCACAAATTCCTCCCAGGTGCATAGCTCCCTTACCTTGGGTGCTGAGCCCCCCAACCCCCCCCCAAACCCTCTACCCACAACTGTACAACACTACTGTAGCCCTAAGGGGTGAAGGGGGGCACCTACATGTGGGTACAGTGGGTTTCTGGTGTGTTTTGAAGGGCTCACATTTACCACCACAAATGTAACAGGTAGGGGGGATGGGCCTGGGTCTGCCTGTCTGAAGTGCACTGCACCCACTACAACTGCTCCAGGGACCTGCATACTGCTGTCAGGGAGCTGGGTATGCCATTTGAGGCTGGCATAGAGGCTGGCAAAAAATATTTAAAAAGGTTTTTTTAGGGTGGGAGGGGGTTAGCGACCATTGGGGGAGTAAGGGGAGGTCATCCCCGATTCCCTCCGGTGGTCATCTGGCCAATTCGGGCACCTTTTTGAGGCTTGGTCGCAAGAAAAAATGCTCGGCCAAGTGCTCGTCAGGGACGCTCTTCTTTTTTCCATTATCGGTTGAGGACGCCCATGTGTTAGGCATGCCCCAGTCCCGCCTTCACTGTGCTTCCGACACGCCTCCATGAACTTTGGTTGTCCCCGCAACGGAAAGCAGTTGAGGACGCCCAAAATCGGCTTTCGATTATGCCTGGGAGAAGGACGCCCATCTTGTGATTTGTGTTGAAAGATGGGCACCCTTCTCTTTCGAAAATAAGCCTGCTAGTGTACCTGAATGGAACTCGCCTTGAACTGCATCTAAAAAGGACACAAGCAAAATTCTTTTTTCTGATGTGCATATTTTTTGAATTATACTTTCCCATAAATATATTGTCGATCAAAACACAAAAGAAAAAGCAAATACAGACCTATAAATGTACAATAAAGAACAGCAATAATCAATTAACAAAAAAAAATACCTAAGGACAGAACATTATCCTATATACAGATACTAGTTGTTTCCTAATGGCTATACAGTGTCCAAGAAAGGCTTTCTTACAGATGAAGCTGTGGGGAAGTGTTTTTTTTTTCTCAAAAAATGTCCTTGTAAATGTATGTAACCCTGGTTTACCCCTCAGTCAGGGTTGCGGGCTAGCTCCCAGGGTCAGGTGCCCGGGACCAGGATTCACAATACAGATTTGTATTTCAGATGAGCTGGGCGCAGGCAGGGGCCAAAGAAAATCTCCGGTAGGCTGAAGGGTATTCCCACCCCGGGAGATGCAAGAGTCTACTTTCAAATAACGACCAGAAGTCTCAAAAGATTAACATCAAATTTCTTTTACTGGATCAACGTCAAACCAACGACAGTTCATAGACCAACTCTCATTTCTTCAATTTAAGTGCATAGGATGACAAAGTTACATCCGATCAATGTCTATTATATGTCTGTCCCATCTCAGATTAGAGATCCTCTGGTTGGCTGGGCAAAATCCTACTGGGAGTGGCGCTCCTCTGCATTCACGTCCCTGCCGCCTGGGATGTCTTTTTCAACCAGGCACTCTTTTCTTCTCACTGTTCTCCTCGACTGGGACCCAACTCAGACCCCCTCTGTCCCCTGACAGAGGTTTCAGCAACCAGCCATACCAAAGCCCATCTGCTTAGCTCCAGGACTCCCCCTTGGTACTCAGGGTCTCAGTGAGGGTAAGGCAACCCCGATCTACTATTCTCCATCCCATTTATTCCTTCTTCCACCCCACCTCCGGAGGCTGTGCTCACCCTATATCCACCCACCAGTCTAAATTTACCAGCCCCATTATCATAATGACCATGGGAGGGGGTCACATGTATTAACTGCCACCAAAGAAATAGCTACAATTTTATAGACCCATTCATTTGAAGAATTTTTGCTTGATACGACAGTTTGATTTTTCTGGGTTTGTGTTGGGGTGGGTAAGTGGCTGTGTGGATTTTGGACCAAGTAGATTTAATGAACATATTGAGAAGCTACAGCACAAGAAGTGATATATACCTCCTCCACACCTGTAACCGAATAGGCATGACCTTTGACCAGTCCATTCTTCATGCGGGTTTCATACTGCAGTGGGACTATACTCTAGAAAAGAAGAGAAGGCAATTGGCACTTAAGCCTAAAAGTGCAGATGAAGACAGACCAATCCCTTCCTATGCATAATACCAGATCAGTCACTTCTATGAGGAAACTCTGTGTGTGTGGTTATCACCTTAGTGAACTGCAGTGCCCCTATATGTATTAAATTTAGACAACAGGTAGCCTAAAATTTGGAATCTGTGCTAGGTTGTAGATGGGTATGAAAGCCTACCAAAGCCATTAAAGTAGGTACATAATACCAAAGGTGTAGCTATGGGGGGCCATGGGGGCCATGGGGGCCTGGGCCCCCACAAATTTCATCTGGGCCCCTGGTTTGGCTGGTGGGGGTCCCCAACCCCTGCCAGCCGAAGCCTTCTTCAGTGCCGATCTCCAGCGCAGTTGAGTTCGCTACCTTGCCCCCTGCTCTTCTTTCTTCTTGCTCCTCCTGTGTACGCAGCGTGCACAGGAGGAGCAAGAAGAAAGAAGAGCAGGGGGCAGGCAGCGAACGTGGCTGCGCCGGAGACTGGTGCTGAAGAAGGCTTCGGCTGGTGGGAGTTGAGGACTCCCGCCAGCAAAGGTATTTGTTTGTGAGGGGAAGTGGCAAGGAGGTGGTGGGGGGGCAGCGAGGCAGCACTCAAAATGTGCCCCCAACCTCAGGCTCTGGCCCCCTCCCACCGTGAGGTCTGGCTACGCCCCTGCATAATACACTCAATGATATCTGGCAAGATAATATTGGGTATTATCATAAGGTCAACCAATGTATAAACCGAGGGGTCCTTTTACAAAGGTGCATAAGGGCCTACACACGTCCAGCGCGTGCCAAATTGGTATTACCACCCAGCTACCGTGTGGTAAGGGGCGGTAATTCTGAATTTGGCACACGCCAAAAACATGCGGTAGAAAATTATTTTCTATTTTCTACCGTGGGGGCGTTCCTGGAGGTAATCGGGCAGTTACAGCGTAGGTAATGTATTAAGGGCTGAAGCCATAAATAGATGCACGCTGGTTTTCATTTTGCTGCACGGCCATTTCCCGGCCCAAACCCCCCCCCCCCCCTTTTTTTCTAGATGCGGTGGAGAAATGGTCCAGCATGCGTCCAGTACAAGCGCCCACACTATCGCAGGCCACTTTTTGGTGTGCTTTTGTGAAAGGTTCCCTATGTGAAAGCAAGTCAGATACATTCCTCAGGTTAAGAGCAGAAATAAGAAATAAGAGCGTAATTCCAGGACACTGCAGATTCAGATTCTGAATCTGATGCCTTTTTTGTTGTTGATTGTTCTAAAGCAACTTTTTTGTTTTAAATTTTTTGCATGTCTGGGCTTCATCTGGCCTCTGGGAATCTCTTTCATATCAGCATACTAAAAGATACATTTGGTTTACTTTGATTACTATTTTCCCTGGCCCTCACCCATCCACCCTGCTTCCTGTTTCTCTTATAGGCAGACTTTATAGTTCTTGCAGCTTTTTCCAATTAGTTGAATTGGTCCCTGTCTACCAATTATCCCATCTACTTTCTTAAATCTTGGTGCCCAAATACTCTTATTTGTCTTGCTAGATTATAAATTCCTCAGAGAAGATCCCTTATGTGTCTCTGTACAGTACCTTGTAGGGTACTATTAATGTTTATTAGTAGTAGCAGTAGGTACTAGAAGGAAACTGATGGCCAGAAAGGGAAGCGCACGCATTTCAATTTGTACAGCAAATGAATGTACTGAATGTACTAAAGCCAAACTAGCGTTGTGAGTATGAACTTACAGCATCGCCCCTGCATGCACCTGAAATCCTTTGCAGGAATGAATAATGGCAGCACACAAAGGCAAAGTGCAGGTGGCGCTGGCAACAAATTGATTCCGAAGTCCTGAAACCAAACTAGCTTAGTGAGCATGAATCTACAGCATCGCCCCTGTATGCACCCAGAACCTTCTGCTAGAGAATGACACAGGGACAAAATTTGTCCCCATCCCCGCCCTGTCTCCGTGGGTTCTGTCTCCGCCCCACTCCATCCCCACAGGCCCTGTCTCCATCCCCGTCCCATCCCCGCAGGCCTGTCTCCATCCCCACCCCGTCCCCGCAGGTTCTGTCCCATCCCCGCCCCATCCCCGTTGGCTCTTGTCTCATCTGCAGAAGCCTTGAACACTTATGATTTATACTTAAATCTTTTTATTAAAGTATAAAAAGGAACAATATGCTGTGCAACTGCTGTGTATAAATTACAAATAGAAAACAATAATAACTAGCAGCTATAATAACCTTCCCACTACCACCACCCTCTACCCTTCCAACCCCAACAATAGCTGACTTCTACTACCCCAAGGAATCCTAATCCACCCTGTTAAATTGTCCAGGGGTACAAAATACAACCCATTCTGTATGCCCTAGAGCAGTGATGGGCAACCTTTTGAGCTTGGTGTGTCAAAATTCGCCAAAAAACCGAGCATAACTTGGGTGGTGTGTCACTTCGAGAAAAAAACCATAATTTTGCGATATTTATAGTTTAAATAACAAAAATGTATAATTGTAATATATAACTGTATTTAATAAACCAAAACCTATTTATTTAACTTACCTGCTTAGTGACTTCTTTGTTCATCTGTCAGTCGGTTTCTTTTGTTGGTCTTGATATTATTTAACTTGTGTGGGGTGCCGTGAACTAAGATAAGTGAGGGGGAGGGGGAATTCTTTAACTAATCTGCCTATTAGTGACTTTTTTGTTGCTGAATTTCATTGGCTAAATCTTCAATTGAAGGTTGGTATTTTGTACACTTCAAGCCCAAGCAAGCACTACTAACTTCATCTTTCAATCTGTTTCTTTTGTTGGTTTTGATATTATTTAACGCTGAGAATAAGGTTTCACAAAACTACGTAGAGGGAAAAATTGTGAGTAAAGCCATTGCTATATTTTTCAGGGTGCTAAAAGTGTCTGGTAATCGGATCCAGGCACTCCAAATTTCCTGGTAACTCAGATATTCTCTTAATAATTGCATCTTTATTCTGCATATCGTGAAATAGAACTGGTGCACATCTTAGGAGAGCTTCTTTAATAAATTCTCCCTCACTGAGTGCTTTTCCATGCTGAGCTATGGAGTGAGCAATGCTCAAACTTGCAGATGTTAAATTTGTAGAACCTTTTACAAATTTAAGGATGGACTTAGATTGGCTCTTATAAAAGTGTAGCTGCCTGGAAATGTATTCCTTCCTTTCATCCTCACTTTTTTTCAAGAGCTGGGAATGATTAGTTTCAAAATGTCTATTTATATTCCACGTTCTGCTTACTACCGTTTCAGTACATAGAACGCAAAATGATCTGCCATTTTTTTCTATAATGCCATACATCTCGGTCCATGTCTCTTGAAAGGGTCGGCTACTGCTACTACCACTTCCTTTACTTAACCTTGGTTTTTTATTTTTTGGGTTCTCCATCAGGGGGGCAGTGACAGAAGATAGAATTATAGATAGCCTGTTAGCCCTGCAGGCAATTAGGGGTTAACTAGCCTAACTGACCACCTTATGTAAATTAAGATGGCTGCCGCTATTTCTAATGGCGGGAAACGGCACCCATAGCACATGCCCTCGCCTCTCCCAGCCTCCCCCTCACCTATCTCAGCAATGATGGTCAATTAGAAATCCACGACACCCCAGAACAGTAGATTGGATGATGGTTGCTGTGGTTATGTGGTAATGGCGATCACAGGGCCCCCAGAGATGCGTCCCCCACGGCATTCCGCTGCTCTCTGCTCCGCCGGCCGGAAGTGAGGTCAAAGATCCCCTAACGGCCGTGCAGGAGCCGGGGCAGAGGGAGCAGCAGGGAGGGAACAAGCGGAGGACTCGGAGGGAGCCAATAGGAGCGCACACGGCACCCCCCCAGCGGGTAAACATGCACCGGGGGGGGGGGTGATTTCGCCGGGGGGGGGGGGGAGGTCGCACTGCACCTGGGGGGGGGGACGCATCGGCGATCCGCCCCGGGGAACGCCGCTGCTTCTCTGTATGCGGCCACATGCGGCCGCGTGTCACCGAAAATGGCTAAGCGTGTCAGTACTGACACGCGTGTCATAGGTTCGCCATCATGGCCCTAGAGGGAAGAACCCTAGGAAGCATTGTTATGATTTTTTAATCTGAGGATGAATAAGTCATCAACAATCTCAGGATTCAGTCTAGCTCTCCTGTCTTCCACAGTCCCTCCTGCTATAGAAGATGTCTTCTTAGAAGATGTGCTGGTAGCAGGATGTACAGGATCCTCATGCAAATTTTGCTAGCTGTGGCCAGCATGTTTGCTTGTTTTTCCAAAAAATAAAAATATTGTCGTCTGCATCAATCAAACATAAATAACAGTCCAGTTCATTAACAGGCTTCAAAATAGAAAGTGACCTGGGGACACGGGCTCTGTCCCCTTCCCTGCCTCGTCCCCGTGGGATCTGTCCCCGTCCCCATGGAATATGTCCCTGCCCCCATCCCTGTGGTTACTGTGGGTCCCCATTCCCGTGTCATCATAGGCGGTCGGTGGCCCAACTGTTTGGGGAGGCTAAAGGGGGCGGGGTTAGGGGTGGGGCCAGGGGTGGAGCTTAAATCCATAATTGTCTGATAACACACAGAAAAAATAAATAAATATATTTATTTATTTATGGGTTGCTTATATCCCACATTTTCCCACTCATGCAGGCGCAATGTGGCTTACAGAAAGTTAAGTAAAAATTACAAAGGTAAAAGCACAGAAAAGCGTACAAGATGCAAAAAGGGGGAGGAGAATCTAACAGTATGAGCTAGGCAGGGAAGGGACAAGGGGGTGCATCAATCAACAGCGGAAATTAGGGAGTAAGTCTTGGCAAAGAAGTAGGTCTTTAACAGCTTCTTGAAGAGGGTATGGTCCTCTTGAGCACAATCGCTCAACTGCAAAACACTATGCACAACTTTGTGCAAAAACACACTCAGAACCTTACTGTACCATAAATATTACACTGGGCAGAACCTAATACACCAATATACCACCCATACGGAAAATGCAGACCGTCAACAATATGAAACAAGGGATTATATCATCACAATTCTCATGTAGAGCCACAAAACACCCTAATTCATGTTTAATGTGGGATAAAATGCCATAAATAAGTAAATAAATATAAACTTTTAATGTTGAGCACCTGATTCTCAAAGTGGACATATTCCAAACACTATAATGAAAATAAAATGATCTTTTCTACCTTTGTTGTCTGGTTGTCCGATTCTGCTGCTATCTGTTCTCAGTGCAGGTCAGGAAGTCATCCTCATTAAATATCTCCCTGGCAACCCAGCCACCCCCCCTCCCCCTGCTCTCCCAGCAGTAAGGTAAACAAACCATAAACCAATTTCTACAACTGGTTACACAAGGCTAGAGGGCTTTCACTGCAGCTCCTGCTGTGAGGATGGAGGTAAATCAACAATTTAAACCTCTCAGAGCACAGCAGGGGAGGCTTAGCCTATCCAAGCCTCTTATACCGGGTGCCTATGCATGTCATTCTCTACCTTCTTCAGCACACCAACACAAAGGGCAGGCAGCGCTGGCAGCAAATTGCTGCTGAAATCCTGAAGCACATTAGTGGGACTGTAGAGAGCTGCTGGCCAGTTGGCATACAAACCACAAATGGTTTCCCGTCTGTTCCTTTGGGGTCTATGTCTTTGTCAACCAGTGCATCGCCCACACTCTGCACCATTCTGGCAATTAATTCTCCCAAATTGCTTTGAGGAGCAAGCCCGTAAGAAAATCCTCTACCATCCTGATGGCGAGAATAAGAAAAGAAAGTGAAACAAAAAAAAAAAGTTAGTAAGGAAAGAGAGAAAAATGAAACGGAAATCTCTGTGAAAAAGAGAGGGGCTTCATCACACGTAAAAGGGTAAAGGGTCATGGATTTGATATTCTGTGGTACAACCAAAGTAGTTTACCTATACTATGGGGCTCATTTTCGAAACAGAAAAACGTCCAATAAGCAGCACAATGCGGCATTTGGATATTTTTTTCCCAAATCACTATTTTCAAAACTAATTTTAAGACATTTTTATATGCAGCTTGTCTGAAGTGTGTCCAAATCACAAGGGGGCATGTCAGGGGCGTGTTGGGGCAGGATTTGGGAATTCCTAATACTTGGGATATTTTTCTGCCATAATGGAACAAAGCAAAACGGTCAGGGCTAAAATCTAGACATTTTAGCCTAGACCTGTTTTAATAATGACTAAGTCACAAAAAGGTGCTCCAAATGACCACTGAAGGCAGGACCAGCGTTAAGGGAGGCAAACAGACAGTGGCGTACCAAGGGGGGGGCGGTGGGGGCGGTCCGCCCTGGGTGCACGCTGCTGAGGGGAGCCGCGGTGCGCGCCTGTCAGCTGAGTTCTCTAACTTCGCTAACTTCGCTGCAGCTCCCTCTGCCCTGGAACAGGTTACTTCCTGTTCCGGCCGGGCAGAGGGAGCTGCAGCGAAGTTAGCAAACTCAGCTGACAGGCGCGCACCGCGGCACCCCCCCCCCAACGGCGTGCACCCGGGGGGTGTCATTTCGCCGTGGGGGGCCGCGCTGCACGGGGGGGGGGGGGGCGCATCGGCGATCCGCCCCGGGTGTCATGCTGGCTAGGATCGCCACTGCAAACAGGGTAGCTCCAGGAGGCCCCTGTGGGCGGTCATGTGTTTCCCTTCTCTACATCCCCATCTGGTGTCTTCCTCAGTAAATACCTTCTGTTATAAATAGCCCCTAGATAACCTGAGAACCTATACAAAAATAGGACTCATAAAATCAGATTGATGAATCAAAGCTTAATTAAGCAGTTTATTATTCAAATCATCCTTGCAAGGATGGGTGTGTTCCGGCATCTCTGAACTTGGAGCTTGCCTCTCCACACACAGATTTCTATAAGATTCCATAGACTTTATAGTTACATTTAAGTGTTTGCCCCTAAGTTTTTCTCATTCGCTGATGGTCATCTTTCTGCAAGGGTTCTGTGTACCAGCAGCTCTGAAATTTTCACTCTCTTCCCCCCTAACTTCCCCCCTCCCTCTCTGTAGTCTCTTTGTTCATAGTTATCTTGCAGATGTGACCTTGGCTTCCCTCAGCTCTGGGTCCTGTGTGTCTTTTCTAAAGCTTGTCTGCCAGCAGTGTGGACTTCTCACCCCCTTTTCCTCCCCCTTCTCCTGCTTAGTACAAATTCCTTTGTGCAATGATTCAAACAGCTATGATACAGTAAAATGCTTTCTTTTAAAGACATCTTAGCTAGGGCCTATTATATGAAAATGCCATATATTTCTATATTTCTTACACCTTCTATATGTAAATACAAGACTTCCAAAGGCGGCCTCGCAAGACTGATGGAAGTCTCAGCAGACATGATGGAAGTCTCAGCAGACATTTTTAAAGAGCGATGCAGCAGCAAGAGGGTCAGTGCCGGCAGCGGGCAGGAAAGACTGGGGATCTTTCCTGCCCCGAAGACTCCACTAGACCACCAGGATGGCTTCAGATATATGCCAGGAGGGCACCCTGCGGCTCGGGGGAGGAGAGGCAAAGCAGTCAGATCGCAGCAATAGAAGGGAGCAGGAGGGAGCGCTGCGGGGCCCCGGGAAGTGTGAGGCCCTCTGCAACCGCCCCTGTCGACCTGCCTAAGACTGGCCCTGGCAGTCCATTATTTTTAATAATCTTTTGCCATTGCTGTCAATTATAGCATTTGCTATTGTTTTGGGTGTACTTGTGACTCCACCTACTGTTGGCAAGCTACGCCTACTGGCTTCAACCCATATAATGGGCTAGAAAGCCTCATACTGTCTCCTGTTCTCACTCTAACCTCCTTGGTTTACAGCAACCTGAAGGCTAACCAGCCTGCTTCCTATCAAGCCTTATGTGCATGGAGCCCTTGTTGCCATGTTTCTCTCCTCCAGACTGATCTGCTATCTGCTCTCTAATTCCACTTTCAGCTCTTGCTCCAGTCATTCATCCTGCTTTCCTCAAAGCTCTGACTCTAGTTCATACCACTTGTGAGTTCCATATCCAGGATTCTGTCTACAGAGCAGTGGCGTAGGAAGGGGGGGGGGGCGGTGGGGCGGTCCGCCCTGGGTGCACTCCGCTGGGGGGTGTCGGCGCCTCGCTGGTTCCTTGCTCTCTCTGCCCCGGAACAGGTTACTTCCTGTTCTGGGGCAGAGAGAGCAAGGAACCAGCGAGGCGCCGACACCCCCCAGCAGCGTGCACTCGGCGGATTGGCTCTCCCGCCCGCCCCTCATCGCCTTCCAGGTATGTTCTCGCAGGGGGGGGTTGCGCTACGGAGGGGGGAGGGTGCGCCACGCTGCACCCGGCGGGGGGTGCGCAGCGGTGACCCGTCCCGGGTGTCAG
Organism: Microcaecilia unicolor; assembly: GCF_901765095.1. Lineage (NCBI taxonomy): Eukaryota > Metazoa > Chordata > Amphibia > Gymnophiona > Siphonopidae > Microcaecilia > Microcaecilia unicolor. The sequence continues at coordinate 144,464,718 of NC_044039.1, read as the reverse complement.
CTGCCCTCGTGACGCCACTGCTACAGAGACTTCCGATTCCAACCTATGCTGAGGATACTCAATGCCAGGCACAGCCTGAATGCCCACACTTAAACTTGGGCCTTAATGGAAGGAAGCCTGACACCCCTCCAGGAGTAGTGGAGACAGAGGTGGATGGGTCCTGTCAGCCAGCATGTGTTCACAGGCTCTGCAATGGGCCTACCTTCTATATGGGTTTCCTATGTAACAGGAGCCCATGTATGAGCAGGGAACAGGGCCACTGAAGGACATATGAACACACAGACCCACAGGTCCCATATTCCATGACTTCTTCTTGCCTTTTGCTGACTCAGTGTCCATTGTTAGTATGATAAAGCTGTGCTAGATATTTATTTATTTATTTGTTGCATTAGCATTTGTATCCCACATTTTCCCACCTATTTGCAGGCTCAATGTGGCTTACATTGTTCTGTAATGGCGATCGCCATTTCCGGAATGAGAAATACAAAGTGGTATTGCATTAAAGTTCATAAGTGACAGATTAAATAAGGAATCAAGTATAGAGAATTCATTTCCGGAATGAGAAATAAAGTGGTATTGCGTTAAAGTTCATTAGTGACAAAGCAAATGAAGCAGTCAAGTATAGAGAGTTTGGTTTTGTCCAGTTCTGGTATAAGTTTCGTTGTCTGGTATTTAGGATGGATCATTGTGGTATGCCTTATTGAACAGGTTGGTTATGTTGGACAGCCAGCATAACTAGTGCAACTTTCTGTTATGGGCCCTGCATGGTTCATACTATGAAATGGCTGGAGAGTGCCTGGCAGGGGAAACGGTGTTGGCATCCGCCACCTACCTTACGGGATCTATCTTACATTAAAAGACAATTGGAATCTATCGGGTCAACATTGAGCTTTTATAAACATTTTTTTTTTAATAAATGCTGACTGCCACTGGCTAATTTAGACCTGGATATTCAGTGCCAAGCCATATCTGGGCACAGGTACAGAATATCCAGGTCAGTGGTGGTACCCAAAACTTATGTGGATACAGTCGATATTCTGTGCTGTACCTGCATAGATAACTGGGCAAAGATAGGGTTACTATTTATGGTCCTACTGGCTCACTTTGCTATTCAGGTACTGGCCCGGCACTGAATATTGTCAATGCCCTCATAACTCCTGGATGGATCTACCCAGATTCTGCCCCTGGCACTGCCTGCAGAGTGCCATGGCAGTCGAGATGATGCTCAGCACCAGTGCCCAGTTAAGTGCAACTGAATAGCCCCTCCTGACCTGCTCAGTGCAGTTTCACCAGGCAGAAGCCTCTCTGCCTAGTTACACCAGTTTGAATATCAGGCACTATCTTTTTAAATGTTTGATTTATTAAGTTGCTAAACAAATTGTAAAGACTGAATATAATTTCTTACTACCGGGCCCCTGGATTAAACAGAAGTTCCTCGTTGTTAATGAGTTCTGAGATCCCTTTCTAACAGACTAATATTACTCCTGATGACTCCCCTCCCTATATTCTCAGTGATTCCATCTCTCCCCTCAAAGAACTTACATCAATAGAACATCCCATGAGTGACCCCCTCTCAATGGCTTTCTTCATAATTTTGAACAAGTCTTTGGGCGCTTCCTTGATCTCGTAGAACTCAGTCACCCCGCCAGTGAAGTCCTCCATGGCTTCTGTGGTGCTGCCTCCTTTAAGAGCCTCATAAGACCCGTGCAGCCTTGGAGAGGTAGAACAGAAATGAACGGGGTTGAGAAAATTAAAGGGGAAAGAGAATAAGGTATTTCATTGCTGGAACAAACTTAGGAAGGGTAAGTTTCAAAATACCTGAGTAAATAAAGCAATGCTTTTATAATGTTGCCTGCCCTATGTGGAGGGTAAAGTTACATGCATATAGCTTGTATCTGCTTAATTTTACCTGCAGGTCAGGGAGACATTCCTGAGGGTGGTATTGAGGTAGGGTTTGTACTCACATGTATATTTTCAACAATTCAAAAGCATGCAGTATTTTAACTTTGAAAAATTGTGCACCCCAAATAGCAGCTGTAAATGCATACCCCTAGGGATTATTTTCAAAGTGGAAGTAAACTGGTAGTGACAGAATTATCCCCCAAACTGTATAGCAAGCACACATGGGAGCAGGAGGTGGTAACTGGTATGAGCCCCCATTACTTTAATTGTAACACACCTAGAACAGTAGGATAGCGTGGGATAGAAATGTAACAATTTATTTAGTGGCAGGGCTGGTTTTAGACATGGTGGGACCCAGGGCAGAAATTAAGGAGGCGGCCCCTGATCCCTGATCACCCCTCCCCCATCTCCCCACCTGCATTGCTACTACTTGGTCTGGGAATCTCTTCCTCTTCCCACCACAGTCCATCTCTCCCTCCCTTTCCCTCACCTTGTGATCTTCTTTAAAAAATTATATTTCCCTTCTCAGAGGGGCTCTGGTGCAGTAGCCATCCTCATGAGCTGCCTCCAGCTGTCCTGAAGAATTCCCTCTCTGCCGTGACGCAGTCCACCCAGACAGAAACAGGAAATTACATTGGGGGGGGGGGGGGGGCAGGCAGATTGCAGCAGAGAGGGAAAGCTTTGGGGCAGCCGTAGGCAGCTTGTGAGAATGGCTGCCACGCCGGGGCCCTTCTGAGAAGGGAAGGGAGGAGAAGATGGACTGTGGTGGGGAGAAGGGGAAGAGATGCCTGGACCATGGAGCCCCCTGGAGCTGTGGGGCCCAGGGCAGCTGCCCTGTTTGCCCCCCCTCCCAACACCTGCCAATTTATTTAGTGGTCCTTTTACTAAGCTGCAGTAAAAAGTTGCCTTAGTGTGCTCTTATGTGTGTTTTTCCAGCACGCTAAGGCCATTTTACCACAGCAGTAAAAATGATTTTTTTTCTTAATTTTTCTATTAATGGCTATGCGCTAATGTTGTCATTAGCATGTGTCCATTTTGTCAAATTACCTTGGGTGCACTTATCGCCACCCATTTTGTAGGTGGTAAGGGCTCACTCACTAACCCTGCAGTAACTGGTTAGTATGTGGTAATGTAGCTGTGCTAACTGGTTAGTGCAGGAACGCTCACTCTCCACCCCCTGAATGCTCCCTCAAAAAAAAAATATATATATATAAGCTCACAGTTAGCACACACACATTTGGCAGTTGCTGCAGGATGCCTGAGCGTGTCCCACAGTGCGCCATTTTATGCTGTGTTAGGCGTGCTTTAGCACCTAATGTAGCTTAGTAAAAGGGTCCCTTAAGAGCAAAGTCGTGCGCCCAACTTCGGCTATGCTTATGAGATGCACAGGCAAACAAGTTAGGTAATGAGCTCTGACCCATCATAATTGGGTGCTAACAACCAATTCTTGATATTAATTGGCACATTAAAATTTGCATGCACATCTGGCTGCATGCTATTCTATAAGCCATGGTGCCTAGCTCCCATGGCATGTATTTCAAAAGACGGTGTGGCCATGGTCGTATCGGGGGCATTCTGAAATGTTGTGCGCTGAAGTACAGAATACTGCCTAAGCCATTATTTACTTGAGATTTGAGCAGGCTAAGTCTGGTGCCCAAAATGTAGGCATTGGATCCATGCTAAACATTATTCTATACAAGGCATGTGACCTCTACAGAACAGTGCTTAGCACTGAATTTTTTTGGCACCATTTATTGAATTCCGTCCTCTATGATCTTAAATCCGGCCCAGAGGCCATTACAATAAATCCACAGGAGTTTTATTGAGTAGCAATAGGTAGACTGAATGACATCCGCCTGGCGCATTGATAAGGATTATCACAACAGTACCCTGATTGCTTAGTTTTATAAATGTAAGAGGAGCTCAGTAGAAGGAGCTTTCACATACTTTAAATTCTATTGTTCTGACCAAATTATGAGACAAGGCATTTGGGTCTTTCAAAATTCTGCCTCATCTTGCAGCGTCTTCCCCATGTAATCAATGGATCCACAGGGAAGTCACCACTGGTCTGGTGAGCTAGAGAAAAAGGTCAGTGTAGGGAGGGAGAAAGGCGCTGAAGTGAAGATAGATGAGGAAGAAAGAAATGGGGAAAAAAGAATCATCAGAACAGTCTGTTTCCCTCAGCACACTCACATCTACTCTAGTGACCTGTACTAGACCTGATGCACCAGTATTTGTAGTTTTCAATGTATTCCCTTTGAACAGAGGTGGGGCAGGGGTGTAATTCATTGAAGTCAATACAGTAATATGAGCAAATAATAATACAGTTAGCAAAAAGTGGCTGAACAGGTTGTTGAAAAAAATGAGCTCAACCTCCTAGTCTGGATTGGAGGACTCTAATTAAGGCCCTCAATGGTGGTGGCACACCACTTAACATGCCCTTAGCATCAGTATGCCCCATCAAGGTGACTGAGCATTGGGGCATTACAATAAGTCTGTGGGTACATTGTAATTCTGCCTCTGCTCCCTGGGAATGCCTATGTGGATATTGCCTAAAAGTAGATGCTGTTTTCTGTGCATAGGTGTGCCTGGGGCAGAGAATTTGGGTGAGACTGGTATGCATACATGCATTTATAAAATATATGTTGGCAACTATTCTTATCAGCAAGTGCACACACACAAATATATTGACCTTGGAGCACATGCAAATGCCAGAACTTGCTTTCCTTGGGGTAATTTATAATGGCATACAGACGCACATGTTGCCTTTCTACAACATTTGCCTTGACAGCCTAGGTGCCCAGCTATAAAATTACCCTTCAAATGTCAATTCATGTAGCCAGGCTTTTACTCCCTTTTGATACCTCAAATAATTTGCTTCCTCTCAATCTCATTAAGAAGGTGATCCAAAAAGATGGAATGAAGTCAAGTGGTTGACAACAGTACACAACAGCAAAGGAGTGGTTGGCTATATTTTTTGGGATAACCCAAATGATGCACCAGTTTTTTTTCCAAACTATAGAAAGTCTCCCAGATCTTTCAGACATCTCATCTGCAGGCATTTAAACAGTATCATCAGGATGTTAAATCTGCAAGAGATCTGCTCTCACTCAGCTGCAAGTTTCTAGACCAGTCATTGAGTTGCAAGCACACACTTACTTTGCATAGGCCTTTTCAAGAAGAGCACTCCAGAACTCATTTCCGTGGGATGATTTAGTGAAGACCAGCTGGTTGTTGTATGTAGGTAAGAAATCATCAATGACCACATCCACCCAATCTCCGTAGCGCCAGAACTGAAATAAAAATGCAATGCAAAATTAACTGAGGTTCTTACCCACTTTCACAAAGCAGAAAGGCTAAAGTAGAAGTGATGTAGTTACTTTTCACAAATGTAGGCTCTGGTTTGAATCCATCACCACCAGAGCATCTTTCAGATACTATAGGGATATGAAAGACCTCCACTCCATCCCTGTTCTATGAAAAATCATGAAAGACTTCCTCAATTATGAAAGACTATTATTTCATAAAGACCAGAGAGAACATTAAATACAGATCATTGGAGAGGCATATTTTCAAAGCATTTAGACTTACAAAGTTTAATAGTAACCTATGGAACTTTGTAAGTCTAAGTGCTTTGAAAATGAGCCTATAATGTCTCTGTGTATATGGGTAACATGGAGGCTTATGATGGCTACAATGCAAATACACAATGCTCCATTGGGAATCACAGGGCAGCTGAGAGAAAAGAACTTTAGCTCTGGTGGTTATTTTCTGTCTAAGGATATATTATATTATATTTCAGTGATGTACATCTACTGATAGCTGTTCAACTTTATTGACTTTCTGTTGGCTAAGCTGAAGAGCTTCTTCATATGTTCAGTGTCTTTTCATTAGTAATTACAAGTGTGGAAATTGCCTTTTCACAGATCTTTTCCTGTTAAAAATACCATATCACAGACAGGGACAGACTTCCCAATAGACAGAAATTGCTTTTGGGCAATGACCCTATCAGAGCAGTTGCTCTTCCTAGGTTGACAGCAGTTCAGCTGTGTCATCCCAGGAAGACACCTCCTTAGGCTAGCCACAGCCTCAGTGGGGAATCCTCAACCAGTAGGGGTTGATGGCCAGTTGTCCATGCCTAAGGGTAGATAAATAGATAAGTCTGGGGCTGAGTCACAGGAACGAGTTGGGAAGTATAGTTGGGTTGCATATTTCAAAAAGCAGCAGCTGGATCATGGGACATCCTTGCTATGAGAATTACCTTGGCTATCAGACCCCAAACTAGCTAAGACTGTTGGAAATGGCACTGTCTGCTTTGAAATTGGTAAACATTCTCAGCACTCTCTGATTTGTGTGGAAAGAAATGGGTCAGTATTGAAAAGGTTTGTATGGTTAACTTTTTAAGTTAGCCAATTGCCAAAGTTTGAATTACCTGTCCCGCACAATAGTGAAATAATAGGCACACACTTTGAAGTGTATAAAATCTAGCCACATATAAAGAGGTTGGGCTGGAAGTGTTGCTGGATATGTATACAACTTTATGAGGTCAACGCTGAAAAATATATAACATAAATGGCCATCACTACCTGGAAGTGAAAGATACCAGCATAATTGTCAGTGAAATTCTGCTCGTGAGGTATGACCCGGAAAAGCAGCTTTTCATTCAGTGTCAATGATGCAATGGCAGCTAAGAACCAGCAGTCACCTGTAAGGAAGGAAACAAGTTAAGGTATCACAACACAATGCCTTTCATAGGATACGAGGTAGGGGTGAGAATGAAGTATAGCATCCCAGAGCCTGGACTACAATCCCTAGAATCTCCTCTCAGGCTGCCTAAGAAATATACCTTACAGTGTGACTTATGAAATGAGCAGATACATATAACACTTAACAATAAAACATGTGAGATATAGCTTCTCTTATCTCAGCCAATAAATGTGATGATATCCTCTGCAAAACCTCTACGTGGATTTCTGAAACAGCTGAGAAAAATGAAGATACTTTTTTGTTTTCTGTTACATGATAGGTTTTTAAGATGATAATTTTATAACAGGGCATCTAGGCTAAGAGGGTAAGCAAACACCTATGTCAAGCCTATTTTGTAAAGACAAGTAGGTGCTTACATTTCTTAACAGAATACTAGCACAAGTGACAGGAAATATGCTTGTACTTACGATACAATCACTTATATCGGCTCTTTAGCCAGTGTAAATGCTTATGTCTAGATGTTTGTGAAAATGTAACAAAACCCAGGCTGCTAAGCACTGCCATGAAGAGGAAATAGGTTCAATTCCCAGGTCAGGCCTTCTACTCCCTCTCCCCTATGTCCCTCTCCCCTAGTCATTGTGCAATGGTGCAACCTTGTGGCAGTATTTATTGCCCATGGTTGTAAGGCTCCAGAAAGAGCTCTACTGTGTAGCCCATTGCTAAAGAATTGCTATAATGACTTGGTTAAGGGAGTTGAGAGGCGGTAGTCCCTGGCTAGCTTTAAATGAAGGATTATGGCACTAGAGCCCAAAAGATACCTGTTCTGATGAACCACAACACTCAGGGGAGGTGTGGGAGGGCCTATGCGCATACAGAGCATGCCAAATCGGCACTACCACCCGGCTAACGCATGAGCCAGGCAGTAATTCTGAATTTGGAGCATGCCGAATCCTGCAGTAGAAAATAATTTTCTATTTTCTACCGCAGGCTGCTTACCCGGCGGTAAGCAGCAGTTGGAGCGCACTGCATGCTTACCACCACCCATTGACCTTACTGCTAGGTACAATGGGTGGTGGTAAGGTCTCAGGCCGAAAATAAATGCGCGCTGGTTTCAATTTTAGCGCACGTCCATTTTCCGGCCCCTTAAAAAGGCCCTTTTTCCTAGATGCGGTAAAAAATGTCCCAGCGCATGCCCAAAAGACACGTTTGCACTACCGAAGGCCACTTTTTTAGTAAAAGGAACCCTAAAGGAGCAGGAGGAAATCTGCCGGGTTTGTTGCTTTATTTCATTCTATTTTATAACTCCACTCAGGAGTGTGCTCTGTACAATTATTGATGTCCCTTCTATAAATAGACTTCTGAGGGGAGCTGTCCCTGAAATGAGCATTCTAGTAATACACCCCCACCCCCACCCTCTGGAATAATCAGGAGAAATGTATCAAGCAGAAACCCTCAACTCATTAAAAAAAATAAAAAACCGGCATAGTGACAGAAAACTTTATTAAATAAAGCCAAAATAACAAATGCCATTTACCTATTTGAGATCATAGATCAGGGTTCTTAACCTTTGTTGGTTCTGTACCTCTTGATCAATGAAACCTTCACACCCCTTTCCTAAGACACGTGTCCACTAGTGACTGCCACTAACAGTGCTAACGTCACTAAAATTACAGTGGTACAACAATTCACAACACAACCTCTAACTGTAACACATCTTTTCATATAAGAAATGAACTAAGACATCTTCTCAAGAAACCCAGGGGCCCTTTTATTAAGGTGCATAGAGGGGCATAATCGAATGGGGGCGGCCATCTCCGGGGACGGCCCCGGGAAGGGGCAGAGCCAACCATATTATTGAACAAGATGGGCGGCCATCTTTCATTTCGATAATACAGTCGGGGCCGGCCAAATCTCAGCACTTATGTCAACCTTAGAGATGGTCGACCTAAATGTTGAGATCGCTGGACTTAGAGATGGCCAGCCTCGGTTTTCGGCGATAATGGAAACCGAGGCCAGCCATCTCAAAACTGACCAAATCCAAGTCATTTGGTCGTGGGAGGAGCCAGCATTTGTAGTGCACTGGTCCCACTCACATGCCAGGACACCAACCGGGCACCCTAGGGGGCACTGCAGTGGACTTCATTAATTGCTCCCAGGTACATTGCTCCCTTCCCTTGGGTGCTGAGCCCCCCCAAAATTCCCCCCAAAACCCACTACCCACAACTGTACACCACTACCATAGCCCTTATGGATGAAGGGGGGCACCTACAAGTGGGTACAGTGGGTTTCTGGTGGGTTTTGGAGGGCTCACATTTACCACCAAAAGTGTAACAGGTGGGGGGGGGGGGGGGGATGGGCCTGGGTCCGCCTACCTGAAGTGCACTGCTTCCACTAAATCTGCTCCAGGGACCTGCACACTGCTGTCATGGAGCTGGGTATGACATTTCAGGCTGGCATAGAGGCTGGCAAAAAAATGTTCTTAATTTTTTTTTTAGGGTGGGAGGGGGTTGGTGACCACTGGGGGAGTACGGGGAGGTCATCCCCGATTCCCTCCGGTGGTCATCTGGTCAGTTCGGACACCTTTTTGAGTCTTGGTCCTGAAAATAAATGGACCAAGTAAAGTCGGCCAAATGCTCGTCAGGGCCGCCCTTCTTTTTTCCATTATCAGCCGAGGGCGCCCATGTGTTAACCACGTCCCCGTCCCGCCTTCGCTATGCCTCCAACACGCCCCTTAAACTTTCGCCGCTCCTGCGACGGACTGCAGTTGAGGGTGGCCAAAATCGGCTTTCGATTATGCCAATTTGGCCGCACCTGAGAGAAGTGCGCCCATCTCCCGATTTGTGTCGGAAGATGGGCACCCTTTTCCTTTGAAAATAAGCAGGATAGGCACCTACACACATCCAATGCGCATCAATTTGGAACTACCACCCGGCTACTGCGAGCCCCATGCGATAATTTCATTTTTTACATGCGTCCATTACACGCGGCAGAAAATATATATTTTTTCCACTGTGTGGCACTAACCAGGCAGTAATCAGCAGTGTATGCACGCTGATGATTACCGCCCGGTTAACACCTGAGACCTTACTGCTAAATCAATGGGTGGCGGAAAGGTCTCAGGCCCAAAATGGACGCATGCCAATTTTTATTTTGCCACACGTCAATTTTCGGCCTCCCAAAAAAAGCCTTTTCTGCAGGTGCACTGAAAAATGGGCCTCCGTGTGTCCAATACATGCATCTACACCAGCGCAGGCCACTTTTCGGTTCACCTTAGAAAAAGGACTCCACAATGACTACTCCATATGCGCTAATAGTTATCTTGCCAATCACTGTAAAACACAGCATCATACAACCTTGTAAATGTAATATATATATATATTTATTTATTTATGAACATTTATACCCCACTTTTTTCCACATTAAGCAGACTCAAAGTGGCTTACAAAGTACAGGAATCAATTACAATTACATTAGATAAGGTAAAAGGAACAGGGTAGGAAGTAAAAAGGGAAAGGATATATACAGTGGTGGAAATAAGTATTTGATCCCTTGCTGATTTTGTAAGTTTGCCCACTGACAAAGACATGAGCAGCCCATAATTGAAGGGTAGGTTATTGGTAACAGTGAGAGATAGCACATCACAAATTAAATCCGGAAAATCACATTGTGGAAAGTATATGAATTTATTTGCATTCTGCAGAGGGAAATAAGTATTTGATCCCCCACCAACCAGTAAGAGATCTGGCCCCTACAGACCAGGTAGATGCTCCAAATTAACTCGTTACCTGCATGACAGACAGCTGTCGGCAATGGTCACCTGTATGAAAGACACCTGTCCACAGACTCAGTGAATCAGTCAGACTCTAACCTCTACAAAATGGCCAAGAGCAAGGAGCTGTCTAAGGATGTCAGGGACAAGATCATACACCTGCACAAGGCTGGAATGGGCTACAAAACCATCAGTAAGACGCTGGGCGAGAAGGAGACAACTGTTGGTGCCATAGTAAGAAAATGGAAGAAGTACAAAATGACTGTCAATCGACAAAGATCTGGGGCTCCACGCAAAATCTCACCTCATGGGGTATCCTTGATCATGAGGAAGGTTAGAAATCAGCCTACAACTACAAGGGGGGAACTTGTCAATGATCTCAAGGCAGCTGGGACCACTGTCACCACGAAAACCATTGGTAACACATTACGACATAACGGATTGCAATCCTGCAGTGCCCGCAAGGTCCCCCTGCTCCGGAAGGCACATGTGACGGCCCGTCTGAAGTTTGCCAGTGAACACCTGGATGATGCCGAGAGTGATTGGGAGAAGGTGCTGTGGTCAGATGAGACAAAAATTGAGCTCTTTGGCATGAACTCAACTCGCCGTGTTTGGAGGAAGAGAAATGCTGCCTATGACCCAAAGAACACCGTCCCCACTGTCAAGCATGGAGGTGGAAATGTTATGTTTTGGGGGTGTTTCTCTGCTAAGGGCACAGGACTACTTCACCGCATCAATGGGAGAATGGATGGGGCCATGTACCGTACAATTCTGAGTGACAACCTCCTTCCCTCCGCCAGGGCCTTAAAAATGGGTCGTGGCTGGGTCTTCCAGCACGACAATGACCCAAAACATACAGCCAAGGCAACAAAGGAGTGGCTCAGGAAGAAGCACATTAGGGTCATGGAGTGGCCTAGCCAGTCACCAGACCTTAATCCCATTGAAAACTTATGGAGGGAGCTGAAGCTGCGAGTTGCCAAGCGACAGCCCAGAACTCTTAATGATTTAGAGATGATCTGCAAAGAGGAGTGGACCAAAATTCCTCCTGACATGTGTGCAAACCTCATCATCAACTACAGAAGACGTCTGACCGCTGTGCTTGCCAACAAGGGTTTTGCCACCAAGTATTAGGTCTTGTTTGCCAGAGGGATTAAATACTTATTTCCCTCTGCAGAATGCAAATAAATTCATATACTTTCCACAATGTGATTTTCCGGATTTAATTTGTGATGTGCTATCTCTCACTGTTACCAATAACCTACCCTTCAATTATGGGCTGCTCATGTCTTTGTCAGTGGGCAAACTTACAAAATCAGCAAGGGATCAAATACTTATTTCCACCACTGTATATATTACCAAAAACTGTACTAAGAACTGCCTTCACTCTGCTCAGATTTCAAAAACCCTCCCATGCACCCTGTTTGCTCTCTTCCCACACCCCTTAGGGTGCAGGAACCACTGTCATAGATTATGACTTATTATTGTCATAAAGAGGCTTGGAAATCAAAACAATTTAAAATGACGTTCCTCTTATCATCCTACCTTTCAACAGGGTGGTAATTAATGGTGGGCAAGAGGGAAGGTTGCAAGGGGCGAAAAGTCACTGGGGGGTGGGGTGCAGAGAGGGAAGAGTTGCAGAAGAATATTTTTTAGCACTGGGAGCAGGTCTGGGGGCGGAGAGTAGGTGTGCCCAGCGCTAATCGGTTAGGGACTGTTTTACTAAAGAGTTGCCACATTTCAACCCGGAATGACCGCTGGCCCAACATGGGTGCTGGCAGTAGTTCTGCCCCCAGTGTGCACCATTTCTGGTGCTAGTGGAAATATTGAAAAAAAAAAGCTTAATCCTGGCAAGCAGGATCTACGACCTTTGCACACGTTAGTAAAAGAAGATTTGTTTCCCCAAAAGTCATGATACTTTTATAATAAAAAAAAAAAACCAACAACATCTTCAATACTATAATCCATGACAGTATACAAAGGGTAATTTTCAAAACTGTCTGAAAATGGCTCTCTCAAGATCTTGCTTAAAGTGCATGCGTGGTTCCATAGTGTACATGCTTGTAGCCACATTGAGGGGAGGTATACCTGGGGTCATGGTTCAGGCTGAATAAGGAAATAATGTGTAGATTTTCATCCATCAGTTTTCAGTGGGAATGTACTCATGTATAGATGTACATCAGTGGCATGCTGTCAGGTGGCTTGAATCCATAGCCAGACATTGGGGTCCTTTTACTAAGGTGTACTAAATGATAAAAAAATTTAAGTAATAAAATGGACTTAACATTTAGAACATAAAAAATCTATTAGGGTACCTTAGTACTGTAAAAGGAGCCCATTGTCTTTTCTTTTTGCTGTGGCCACACCAGGAACCTGGAGCATTGTGTGTGGCTATCATACAGCAGAGATTAGGTGGGGAACAGGTAGGTACAGAAGACACTCTAATTAATGCTCTGAGGACGGAAAAGGTGTAAACAGGGTTTGCTATTTCGCACTATGCAGCTGCTCAGCTTCCACTCCCATGCACCTGCCTACAGCCTTAATTTCTGGGAGCCTGTACCGTCCTGAACCTGCAAGGACTGAACTCAAGCCACTGAGAGAGACAGACTGAGGGCTACAGGAGGTGCAAGGAGTCAGGGTTTAAAGATCAGGGGTGGGAGATTGACTAGCACAGTAAGAAAGAAAAGGGGCACTGAACACCATGGGAAGGGGAAAAGACACCGAGTAGGGGGTGGGAAAGAAAGAGGTGGAAGTTGGGAAAAGAGGAAAGGGTTTGGGGAGTAGGGGCAGAGACTGGGGAAAAAAGAGAGTGAAAATCAAAAGAAGGACAAAGAGGGTAATGTGAGGTGACAGAAAAAGGAATTTGGGGAGTGGCGTTAGCAGGAGAAGAGAGGGATGGAAGCAGAGAGGAGAATGCAGGCTGTGGGTTAGAAGGGAAAGAGATGAGAGTGGGAGCCAATAGAGTGGAATTTGGAGGAGAAAAGGTGAGGGATAGGACAGCAGAGAAATAGAGAAGGGAGTGCAGGGTAAGAAGAGGCAGGAAGGGGGCAGGGCAGGAGGTGAGGAGATAGCTGTTGAGCACAGTGTGCAAGGAGACAGGACTGAAAAGGGGTACTGATGGTGTTTTTGTGGGGGTGGGGTGGAAGATGTTATATTGGGGCTGCCTTTTACGGAATTTTCTACCATAAATATCACCACAGGTCACTGGTGTGTATACTTATAGGGATGTAGCATTAGAAAGGGGAAAGAGAAAGGTTAGCCTCTCTGGCATCCTTCTCCTTCCCTCATGACCCTAGGGCTGTGGAATGGCTTCAGTCATATGCAGTCACTTGTGATGATGCTCAGCGTCTGAAGCATTCTGGCCCAGATGGAGAAGTTTAGCTAGATATTTTATTTTCTGTTATGTTCATTTTGTTGAAAAAAAATCCACAATTTTTCATTTTGCAGAAAATGTTGCCAGACTTTAATCTTTACTATAGTACTTGATCTTATAAAATCCCCCTCATCAAATATTCCTAAATTTATACAAGATGCATTCCTCTCAGTTATTAGTCAAAGATCACTATCCAAACCTGGAATAAATAGGGGGGAAATGATTCTGATATTTCACTCACTTAAAATGTATTTTAAGTCTTCTAAAACAAAATTGCAAATTAGGAGGTATTTTTGTAACAGGGTATCTCTAAACATTTCCAAAATGGCCTCTATGCCATCCCTCTTTCATAAAGGCAACATAGGTTCCCGTTTCTCTGTGCCGCTATAAAGTCGGCTTGTGCAATATCTCAGAACAGTGTACAAATCATCTCATAGAAATGTACACCTGCTCCAACAATGCATTAATGTGTGTGTGTAATCTATTTTGTAGAGCATGCATGTATATCACAATTCCACAATGACTAGAGGACAAAGAGGTTTCTTACCTAGTTCTCCTTGGCAAATGTCAGTTCTGTTGGCACCACCAATGATAAATTGAGGATTCTTGCATATTTCCTGTACAAGAAAATGAAAGAAGGGTCAATTGATGATGTGTCGTTATCAAAGGAGTACATGAGGGGTAATAATCAAAGAGCTTGTGGGGCTGGCAGACCCACACATCCATTGTACCCAGAAGTCTAGGGATGTGACATTATGGTTGGCACTGGCATTTTTCATATGTTGTCTATGAAATTAAATCTCTTCTTTAGCATCTGGCTTGTTTCTCCAATATAGCACCCTTCGTCACACTTTTTACATTGAATGATATATACCACATTGGAAGATAAGCATGTGAAGCTTTTGGATATCAATAAAGACTATTTGCTTCTTAAAAGGTCTACTTCTTGTTTTTATCCTTCACTTTGGATTTGGTGGACCGCTTGCCTTGTTGGTTTCTCATTTCAAAATGGTTACTACTCACCTGTTTTTATCTTCCTTATATGCACATGTGGGTGAAACATGGCCATGTCGGGTTACTGTTCCAATAAACCACTTCTCTTTTATTATTGCTGATCTGTTCTGTATGTTTTATTGAGTTGCCTGTCGGCAGATCTTCACCTCTTATTGTTTAGTTACATTTTTAAAACAAGGATTCTAATTGAAGATCAACTGGCAGCATGTTCCACAAAACAGGGACAACATAGCAGAAGGTAAAGTCCAGCAGGGAAGGCACCAGTAAGAGATTGGTGTTTGAGGAATGAAGGGAGTGAGATGGGGCATATGCAATAAGCCTATCCAATAAATAAGAAGGCAGTCCTGTATAAAAAACTTTATGAGCCAAAAACCAAGACTTTAAACTTATTCTACCAGAAATCGGTAACCGTTATGGTGTGGACAGAAGAAGGGTAACATGATCGTATTGTTCGCATGGAAAAAAATGTTCACTGCTGTATTTGAAAATAATTGCAGAGAAGGGCTGGAACTTGTCCAGGAGTTGTGATAGGAAAGAAATTGTAAAAATGGAAGTATGGTGTGAGAAAGCAAGCCTTCAAATTGAGCATGAACCTAAACTCCCATCTTCAGTTCATCAGTAGTAAAGATCCAAAGTTCTTCCCTCAGAGAGCTACCTACACAAACTGCCTTATCACAGTTAGTAACAGAAGGAAGTGCAAAAGTGGCATTGTGGGACTCAAAACGTCAAGGGAGGAATATGTAGAGGCTGATGAAGAAAAAGCAGAATTGTTTAACATACATTTCTGTTCGCTGTGCACTGCGGAAAAGCTGGGAATAGGACCACAGAAAATGAACACAAATAGGAATGGCTCTGAACAATTTTCAGAAGATTGCATTCATGAGCAGCTAGTTAAACTAAGAGTAGACAAAGGGGCGGAGCCTGATTTGATACATCCAAGACTAAGGAAAGAAATCGGGGAACTTTTAATGGCCTTCATTCTCACCTTTTTGATACTATAAAGTAGTTGGTGTAATTCCTCTTCCTAAAAGCAGAAGTAAGGAGGAATATGAAATTTCAGATCAGTGAGTCTGACTTTGGTGGCCAATATATTAATGAAACCACTGCAAAACAGAGGATAGTGCAGTTTCCGGAATCCAATGGACTACAGACTGAAGGAAGCATGGTTTTTCCAGATGTAAGTCATGCCAGACAAATCTGATCAATTTCTTTGACTAAAGAGGTGGATCTGGGGGAGAGCACTAAATGTGATGTACTTAGATTTTAGCACAGCTTTTGACATGGTTCCAGAAAGGCAACATAAGTGAGCATCTTTGGTCTGGTCCCTATAGTCAGGTACAGCCTTAAGCAGGGGTAGCTGCACAGGGCCCACACTCCTAGGGGGCCCTGCCCTAGCATGTTTTCCTGTCTCTGATCCCCCCCCCCCCCCCTTAAAACATGTGTTTCTCCATAGAAGGCTTAGGGCAGCGGCAGTGATTTGCATAGGCTGTCTGTCACAGACACTGGAGCCTGCTCTCTGCTGTGTCCTGCCCTTGTGGAAGCAGAAAGTTATGTCAGAAGTGGGCAGGACACAGCAGAGAGCAGGTTCCAACAAAGTAGTCAAAAAGGATGGAAGAAATTACCTCATGGTTTTACCTTTAGTGTTTTCAGGTAAGCCTAAAATGCAAAGATTGTTTCTACACATCCAATTTGCTAAGTTTTCAATATCATGCTGTAACTAGGACTAGGGGGCATGCAATGAAGCTACAAAGTAGTACATTTAAAATGAATCTGAGTAAATATTTCTTCACGCAACGTGTAGTTAAACTCTGGAATTCGTTGCCAGAGAATATAGTAAAAGCAGTTAGCTTAGCAGGGTTTAAAAAAGGTTTGGCTAACTTCCTAAAGGAAAAGTCCATGCCAATATTAAGATGGACTTGGGGAAAATCCACTGCATATTTCTAGGTTAAGCAGCATAAAATGTATTGTTTTGGTTTGGGATCTTGCCAGGTACTTGTAACCTGGATTGGCCACTGTTGGAAACAGGATGCTGCACTTGACGGACTTCGGTCTGCCCCAGTATGTCAACACTTACGTTCTTATTTTCTTATTTAAGAAGAAAGCAATCCACCGAGGTGGATGAACACAAACTCCCACGAACACAAACTATCAAAATAAGGAGTGGGAAGTGGACCAATGACTCCAGGGAAACGGGACTATGGTGATAAAGGAAACAGCTTTATTCGCAGACTCGACACAGTACTGTGTTTTGGCCACAGGCCTGCCTCAGGAGTCTAAAATTAAAAAAATAAAATAAAACAATAACACAACATAATAATCTATTACAAAACAATCGCAATCTAATATAAACATTATAATTTTTTAGAATACTTATAGTAATATATATGGAAACATGTAAATGAATGAATAGAAACTGAAAAATCACCTCCATGGATACCAGAATGCGGAGTTCCTCAAGGATCCCCCCTCTCACCAACCATCTTCAACATAATGATGATACCTCTAGCCAAACTTTTAGCCGATCAAAACCTTAACCCTCACATATATGCAGACGATGTCACGATCTACATCCCGTTCAAACACAATCTAAACGAAATCACCAACGAGATCAACCAAAGCTTCAGAACCATGCATAGCTGGGCAGATTCATTCCAGCTAAAACTCAACGCAGAAAAAACTCAATGCCTAGTACTCACTTCTCAATACAACACAAACAATTACTCCACTATAACCACACCATACTGCACCCTTCCTATATCAGAAAACCTGAAGATTCTTGGAGTTACCATCGACCAAAACCTCACTCTCAATACCCACGTGAAGAACACGACAAAAAAGATGTTCTATTCGATGTGGAAACTCAAAAGAGTTAAGCCTTTCTTCCCGAGAAGCATCTTTCGTACCTTGGTACAATCTATGGTAATTAGTCACCTGGATTACTGTAACACCCTATACGCTGGATGCAAAGAACAGACTATTAAGAAACTCCAAACAGTCCAAAATACCACAGCCAGACTCATATATGGAAAGACCAAATACGAAAGTGCGAAACCCTTAAGAGAGAAACGTCACTGGTTTCCACTCAAGGAACGTATCGAATTCAAGATCTGCACGATCGTATACAAGATCATTCACGCAGATGCCCCACTGTACATGTTTAACCTTGTGGACCTACCGCCCAGAAACGCCAAGAGATCAGCCCGCAAATTCCTCAATCTGAACTTCCCCATTTGTAAAGGACTTAAATATAAGCAGGCATACGCCACTACCTTCTCCTACAGAAGTACACAGATATGGAATGGGTTACCCCCAGCCCTAAAAACTATGGACAATCTAAGCAACGTTTGCAAATCTCTGAAGACACATCTCTTCAATAGAGCCTACAAAAAGAACCCTTAAAGACACAAATCACCTCCTAAACTATCCTATCTAGCATCATCTTCTCTAATTCCTCATCCATCTTCTGCTTACTTTTGATTGTATCCAATATCCTGTCATGACTTTGTCATAACAACACTCTGTAAGCCACATTGAGCCTGCAAATAGGTGGGAAAATGTGGGGTACAAATGCAATAAATAATAATAATAATAACAAAACCTCATATGTAAATGCAAGAAATAAGATCAAAATGCAGTATAATAAAGAAATGAAAATTTAAATAAAAAAATAAAAATAGAAATAAAAATCATTTTTATTTTAATTTTCATTTCTTTATTATATTGCATTTTGATCTTATGTATTTCTTGCATTTACATATGAGGTTTCTATTCATTCATTTACATGTTTCCATATATGTTACTATAAGTATTCTAAAAAATTATAATGTTTATATTAGATTGTGATTGTTTTGTAATAGATTATGATGTTGTTTTATTATTCTCTGCGCATATCCAGCAGATAGCCAAGTCCTGTCGCTTCTTCCTCTTTAACATCAGCAAAATTCGCCCTTTCCTCTCTGAACACACCACCCGAACTCTCATCCACGTTCTCATTACCTCTCGCCTTGACTACTGCAACTTACTCCTCACCGGCCTCCCACTTAGCCATCTGTCCCCCCTTCAATCTGTTCAGAACTCTGCTGCACGTCTTATATTCCGCCAGAACCGATATACTCATATCACCCCTCTCCTCAGGTCACTTCACTGGCTTCCAATCAGATACCGCATTCAATTCAAGCTTCTCCTTCTTACCTACAAATGCACTCAGTCTGCCGCCCCTCACTACCTTTCTACCCTCATCTCCCCTTACGTTCCCACCTGAAACCTCCGTTCACAGGACAAATCCCTCCTCTCAGTACCCTTCTCCACCACCGCCTACTCCAGGCTCCGCTCATTCTGCCTCGCCTCACCCTATGCTTGGAACAACCTTCCTGAGCCCTTACGCCAAGCCCCCTCCCTGCCCATCTTCAAGTCTTTGCTTAAAACCCACCTCTTCAATGCTGCGTTCGGCACCTAACTCTTACCGTTCAGTAATCCAGACTGCTCCAATTTTGACTGCCCCTTTCGGACTGACTGTTCACTTGTCTTTTAGATTGTAAGCTCCTTGAGCAGGGACTGTCCCTCTATGTTAAATTGTACAGTGCTGCGTAACCCTAGTAGCGCTTTAGAAATGTTAAGTAGTATTTTTTTTTTTTATTTTAGACTCCTGAGGCAGGCCTGTGGCCGAAACACAGTACTGTGTCAAGTCTGCGAATAAAGCTGCTTCCTTTATCACCATAGTCCTGTTTCCCTGGAGTCATTGGTCCACTTCCCACTCCTTATTTTCTTATTTGCCAGATGCAAACAGATGAATCTTCTAGTACTCCAAATCAGATTCACTAATTTGAGGGCACCGCATGAGATATGACAAAAAGGTTTGTTAAATTAATTTGGCAAACCTGCAGAATTGAAGTGTGTTCCTCAAACTAGTCTGTAAGCCAGTGCTTCTCAATCCAGTCCTTGGAGTACACCCAGCCAGTCTGGTTGTCAGGATATCCACAATGAATATGTATGAGAAAGATTTGCATACTGAGGAGGACGTGCATGTAACTCTATCTCACTCATATTCATTGTGGATATCCTGAAAACCTGTCTAGGGTGTGCTTTGAGGACTAGGATGAGAAGCACTACTGAGCTGGCACAGTAACAAACCTGGTCTGAACATTCTGTTAATGGAAAAGGAATTCATGGCATCTTGTCAAAGGACTTAATAGCTTCCAGTCAAAGTGGGTCAGCCCATCATTAGACTATATACTGTAACACATGCGGCTTTTATGTGTGTTTATTGCACATAATTTATGGAGAGAGCAGCACATAATAACTCCTTTAGTTACAGCAATCAACACCAACCTTCCTGGGAGCTTTTGAGCCGGGCTACGACTTGCTAACATTTTTATTTTTTTACAAGTTCTACTTTCAAGAGTACAGAGTGGCAGAAAACCTTTTGAAAATAATGACATTCTTATTCATATAGCCTAAGCACATTGTTTATTTTTATTTTTAACAAAACAAATAGCAGGGGATGATGCTACTAGAAGTACAGGGGATATTAAAAATCAGAAAAAATTAAGGGCGGTGTAGAGGTTTGGTGTGTTTAGACCAGTGTTTCCCGAGTCCAATCCTGGAGTACCCCTTGCCAGTCAGGGTTTCAGGATATCTACAATGAATATGCATGCACTTGATTTGCATACACTGCCTCCATTATATGCAAATCTCTTTCATGTACATTCATTGTAGATATCCTGAAAATCTGCCTGGCAAGGGGTACTCCAGGACCGGACTTCGGAAACGCTGGTTTAGAAATCAACACCAGGAGTTGAAGCTTACCTAAACATAATTATTAACACATGCAGATTATAGACAGTGCTTAAGGCAGAAAGGGTATTGGCTAATTTGAACTGGGACTGTCCCACTTACGGTTGTCAACTGGATTTAGAGTCCACTGATAGAGTTGATTCAGTCCTGGGTTTACCCTATTGCAGTGGCGTACCAAGGGGGGGCGGTGGGGGCAGTCCGCCCCGGGTGCACGCCGCTGGGGGGGGTGCCTCGTGCACCTGTCCTTCGTTTGTTCCATGCTCCCTGTGCCCCGGAACAGGTCCTGTTCCGGGGCAGAGGGAGCATGGAACGAATGGACAGGCGCGTGCGGCACCCCCCCCCAGCGGCGTGCACCCGGGGGGTCCTTTTGCCGGGGAGGTCGCACTGCATCCGGGGGGGCCGCACCCGGGGGTCGGGGCGCATCGGCGATCGCCCCGGGTGTCAGCCCCCCTAGGAACACCACTGCCCTATTGCATGCAGCAACTTGTAGTCTTTAGTTTGTTAGGGAATGCAGTAGGGCAGTGGTTCCCATACCTGGTCCTGGAGGCACCCGAGCCACTGTTTTCAGGATACCCAAAATGAATATTCATGAGAGAGATTTGCATGTACTGCCTCCAATACATGCAAATCTCTTTCATGAATATTCATTGTGGATATCCTGAAAACCTGACTGGCTAGTGTGTGTCCAGGACCAGGTTTGGGAACCACTGCAACAGGGAATCAGAGCTGCAAATCTCTTCATGCAATGGGGTAAACCCAGGACTGGATCAAACTTACATCTCAAAGCAGTATGGTATTTGTAGTCCATGATTCTACCCACTGAAATCAGTACTGCAGGTCCAATTATGCATCAGGATGAGGCTGGCAGAAATCCAGGACTGCCTTAAATCTCCCTCCTGGGCTCGGTATCTTGGAAGCTCCGTATAGCAGTGTTTGAGCTATACCCTGCAATATGTAAGCCAGGTCCTGTTTTATGCCTACTTGAATAAAGACCAGTTCTAGAATCTCTGATGCAAGTGCAGAGATGCCAGATTACCCAGTTCTGGAGATTTTGAGACAGTCCTGGATTTCTGACCACTCCATGCTGGTGCATTATGGGATTTGCTGCACTGATTCAAGGGGCAGGATCCGGCACTACAAATTGTACAATGCTTTGGGATGTAAGTTCACAACCAGGAATAGACCAAAATCTTCAACCTGGAAATGGGTAACTTGGTATCTCCGCAAATGGGGTTTTACTTTGTTTTTTTTTTAAATTTGACTCAGTATCTTTGATCTCATGTTTCCTGTAATTTGCCTGTGTACGGAGCCTGCACCTCTGAACTCTAGTACTATCCCCAAAATCTGGGGTGGAACATAAACAGAATGCAACTAGTACTAAACAAATAGGGATGTGCTTTCATGCATATGCTACAGAATTATTCAAAGCTTGTTAAAAGAGCAGAAAATTGTGAGAAATTGCTGAAGGCTCTTGTGATATCAGAAGACCAGGCATCCAAATGGCAGATGAAATGTAAAGTGATACCCATAGGGAAAAATAATCCCACCTACAAATACAAAATGTTGGGTGGGGAGTTAGGAGTCTCCACCCAAGAAAAAGATCTTGGCGTCATTGCAGATAACATGTTGTATTTTTCAGCTCAAAGTATTGTGGTTGCCAAAAAAAAAAAAAGCAAGTAGAATGTTAGGAATTATTTGAAAAGAAATGGAGAACTAAACTAAACTAAACTAAACTGAGGATATCATTATTCCTTTGTAGAGCACCTGTTACGACTGCACCTTCAATACTGTTCTGGTCACCCCATCTGAAAAAGGATGTAGAGGAACTAGAAAAAAATCCAGAGAAAGACAACAAAATTGATAAAGGAGATGGAATGAACCTCTTTGTTATGAAGAAAGGTTAAACGCTTTAGAACCTTCCTTACATCTTGGAAAAGAGCCAATAGAGAGGGTATGATAGAAAATTATAAAATCGTGACTGGTGTGAAAAGGTTACGTGGAGGGGCATTTTCGGAAGGGAAGTCCAAGTTTCGATTTGCACGTCCTTGCAAAATGTTGCAATCCAGGAGCGGGGAAATCCGTATTTTCGAAACAAGATGGACGTCCATCTTTCATTTCGAAAATACCGTCAGGGACGTCCAAATCCTTAAATTTCACCGTCCCTAGATTTGGACGTCCCTAAACATGGACGTTTCTGATTTTCGGCAATTTTCGAAACCAAGGACATCCATCTCAGAAACAACCAAATGCAAGCGATTTGGTTATGGGAGGAGCCAGCATTTGTAATGCACTGGTCCCCCTGACATGCCAGGACACCAACCGGGCAACCTAGGGGTCACTGCAGTGGACTTCATAAAATGCTCCCAGGAACATAGCTCCCTTACCTTGTGTGCTGAGCCCCCCCCAAAACCCACTACCCACAACTGTACACCACTACCATAGCCCTTATTTATTTATTTATTTATTTATTTATTTGTTACATTTGTATCCCACATTTTCCCCCCTATTTGCAGGGTCAATGTGGCTTACAAAGTACCAGAAAGGCGTTTGTAGATTCCGGTGTGAACAAATACAATGTGATGCTGTGGTAAGATGAAGTTTATATGGCAGAACCACAATAAGAATCGTCGAGCAGAGGAGTAGAGTTATGTTCATTACGAGCTTTAGTTTTCTTGTGTAGCTGAGGTCAGACTAGTATGGTGATGAATTATGTGTTAGAAGGCTTATGCAATTGTGAAGGGGGGCACCTAGATGTGGGTACAGTTGGTTTGTGGTGGGTTTTGGAGGGCTCGCTGTTTCCCCCACAAATATAACAGGTGGGGGGGAGATGGTGCTGGGTCCGCCTGTCTGAAGTGCACTCACCCACTAAAACTGCTCCAGGGACCTGCATGCAACTGTCATGGACCTGAGTATGACATCTGAGGCTGGCACAACATACTTTTAAATATGTTTTTTGAAGGTGGGAGGGGGTTAGTGACCACTGGGGGAGTAACAGGAAGTCATCCCCGATTCTCTCCGGTGGTCATCTAGTCATTTCGGGCACCTTTTTGTGCCTTAGTCAAAAGAAAAACATGTCCGGGTGAAAATGTCCAAGTGCTCATCAGGGACGTCCTTCTTTTTTTTCGATTATGGGTCCAGGACGTCCAAGTGTTAGGTACGCCTAAGCCCTGCCTTCGCTATGCCTCCGACACGCCCCCTTGAACTTTGGCCGTCCCTGCGACGGAGTGCAGATGGAGACGTCCAAAATCGGCTTTCGATTATACCAATTCGGACGTTTCTGTGAGAAGGACGTCCATCTTCTGATTTATGTCGAAAGATGGGCGTCCTTCTCTTTTGAAAACGAGCCCAATAGGGAAATGATATTTTAACCTTTCAAGCAATAGCTAAAGAAGGGAATTCTCCATGAAACCAATGACCAGCAGATAGAAAATGGCTTATAAACAGTATTATTTCATAAATCCCTTCATTCTATAACTTTAGCTACTAAATTTAAGCACTAAAATTGTAGAGTATAAGCCCACCATAGATAAGTGTAAACTTACACATACAAGTGCTGTTCTATAAATGACACGCAACTTTCTTAGCATGAAAATACAAGGGGGCATTTTTGTGGGCACATAGAGGCCCTTTTACAAAGCGGCAGGAAGCCTAACTTGGGCATACCGCTCGCTAAAAATGAAGTGCCGCCAGGCTACCGCAGCAGTCTGGCAGTAGTTCCCACCCCTAGCGCACACCATTTCTGGTGCTACAAAAACATTTTTCTTTTTGTAGCGCCAGTGTGTACCTGGTGGTAATCAGGCAGTGCCGCTTGCTGCCCAGTTCCCACCGGGGTAGCGCCAGAGCCCTTACCGCCACCTCAATGGGTGCAGTAAGTGCTCCCACCCAAAATGGGCAGGCAGCAAGTGCTTCACTTGCCGCACATCCATTTCTTTACCTGCCTTTTACCTACGTCGGCGCAGGCTCCCTTTTGCCGCAGCTTTGTAAAAGGACCCCCTAGATGCCTAATTAATGCTACTATTCTATAACAGAATCTTGGCATCCAGATGCCATTATAGAATTTGTGGTCAAGCTGCTGCATCTAGGTGCCATGCCCAGTTACAGAATTGTCCCCATAGTTCACAATTAAGTATGGAAATCTGTTGCTGGAGGATGTGGTTAAAGTGGCTAACAGTAAAAGAGATTTGTAAAAATTCCTGGAGGAAAAGTTCATAAAAATTATTAGGCAGGTAGACTTGGGAAATGAGCTATAAGAAACTGTTCTACTTTCTGGGATCCACTGGGTTCTTGAGACCAGGGCTGTGGAGTCAGAAGCAATTTTGGGTGAAGTTGGAGTCAGTAAAAATGGACCGACTCCAACTCCAGCTTCAAAATAAAAAAAACCATTATAATATATGGTAAATTTATAATTTTATACTTACATAAACATATCTTTCTCCTGGATCTAAAGCTACATTTACCAGGTCCAGAACAAAGATATGTAAAGCCTGATGCCAGTATTACTCGGAGTGGAAATTGGAGTCACAGTAGAAAAATAGAGAAGTTGGAAATGTCACTGATGGCTGGTGCCATTTTGGAGTATAGCATGTAAACTGCTTTGGTTGGAAATGAACATTTTTAAATGAAAACACCCTATCCCACCAATAAACCCCTAAAAGCAAACTCTGCTCAGAATTATTAGGATACTAGTATAAAAGGCTCGTTTCGGTAGGCAAGGAAACGGGCTCTAGCAAGGTATTCCCCCCTCCTCCCTCCCCCTCCCTGTCTCCAGACCCCCCTCCCTCCCTCCTCACAAATTGCAGACCCCCCTCCCTCCCTCCCTTTCTTCCTTCCTTCCTTCCTTTCCTTCTGAGTTCCAGACCCCCTCCCTCCCTTCCTTCCTTGCTTCTGAGTTGCAGACCCCCCCTCCCTACCAGTTCAAGGCCCCCTGATGCCCGTCCCTCCCTCCCAGTTCAAGGTCCCTTCACGCCCCTCCCAGAGAGTTCCAGATTCCCCCCTCGGCGTTACTGACCCCTTGACCCCCGTGGCGCGACCCTGTCGACCCCCCTTCCCGCAGAAAACCCTCCCCCCTCGCCATCGCATAGCTGTGCTGACGACAGCCACATTTCTCTTCTTCTCTGTGCCGGCAATTGATGTTGTTCGGGTGCTGGATAGGTCCGTTCTGCGTCTGAGCGATGCAATTCGTGACGTCATGACAATCGGGCACTAGCAAGGTAATCCCCCACCCTCCCTCCTTCTGTCCCTCCCACGGTGAGTTGGTGAGTGTGAGTGCTCCGCCCTCGACATCATCACGTTGTAACGTGAGGGCGGGGCACACACTCATGGGCAAAAGCGATCTACACAACTACAACTTCTGGCTTCATTAGAACCTTGGAGGTGCGTTTTATATAGAGAGATATCTCATCAAGACATTACAGGCAGCTTTATCCTATCCTAATAAGCACATAATTAGTAAAGGGTTAAAAATGTGATATCTTGCCAAGGAATTTACATTTATTATATGCAGATACTTTCTCTGTCCCTAGTAGCTTCACAATTTAAGTTTTGTACATGGGGCAATGGAGAGTTAAGTGACTTGTCCAGGATCACAAGGAGCTGAACCCACTTCCCCAGGTTCTCAGCACCAATGCACTAGCCATTAGGCTCCTCCTCTACAACCATGAGCTCCCTAAGCAGCAGGTGTGATGGTAACCAAAATAAAATCTTGAGCAGTGATGTAGTGTTGACCCTGGAAGTGCAGCAGCTGTTACATTTGCTAAGGTCAAAATCAACACTGGAATTTCCCTGACCTCAGATTTCAGAGCTAACAGTCCTTCTGGCAGGGGACAGCTGCCTCTAGTCAGTGTTTGCACTTCCAGTAACAGCATAGCTTCATATGTACCTTCACCCATCCAAACATGTTTTCTAGTGCCCACCCAGCAACTTCTCTGACTGAAATTCTGCCCATTTCTGCCTTTGTTTCATAGCAGTGAGGGAGAAGAAGTATGGGATGGATGAATGTTAGGGATCTGTTTCCTGCATTCAAATATAAGCATTGAAGCTAAAAAAAATTTTTTTTACACTTATAGTTAGGCTGCAGAAAACAGACACCAATGTGTGCTTCACGTTTTGCTAACATATGCGCACAGGAGCCGAGGTTACCACGGAACTCCTCTGTGCATGCAGCAAGCACAATCCTCCCGCCGAACTCCCTAATGCTCAATGCTATGAGCGCACCCATATTTGCATTTCATTAGTATTGGAGCATTGGGGAGTCATTCTTCTGCGCTGTTCCGGCAGTATTTTTACAGCGCTGTTCAGAACAGCGCCAGAGTTTTGAACTTCTGCCTGAAAGATATTTTGTTTCTTCTAAATTCATTGCACTATTGTACTGAACTGTATAGCCTCCCAGCAACATATCTGTCTATAAATGAGAATGGTTTGTCATCTCAGATGCAGCCCATCAAATTGTGTGGTTCCTGTTAATGTTCTGAGGTGTCACTTATGGTTTTTTTTAAACCTTAATATTTGCAAATATCATGAAGTGTAGGGACAGGAGAATAAATTCTAATGGGACCAGATAACCTCATATATATTGAAATGTTTGGGATCATTTCAATTTCATGTCCCTGCTGACCCAAAACATGGCAGATCAGCCATTAGCAGTTAGCACTATCAGCTATCCAAGCTGGTGTCAGAGTGTCATCTGGCACTGAAGCTATGAGGAGAAATCTCCATCAGATAGCCTTAAAGAAGCCAATTTAGGTTCATAACTCAAAAGATTGTAACATAAATCCTTTGAATATTGCACCCTAAAGATTTAGCACACACCTTTTCACTAGTAATTGAAGATGAGTTACATTCCGTTATTTTCCTATCCCTGGGAGCCTAATAATCTGAAGTGATTTAGCCAAAATTACAAGGATTGTCAGTGGGATTGAAGCCTGGCTTCTCTGCTTCCCCAGACTTCTGCTTGAACCACTAGGCTTCTCCTCCACACTGGGGTGTCAAGTAAAGTGGAATAAAGTTTCTCCTGAGAGAATGTGTGTTTTGTTGAATTGTTACCATCCAAGAAATGTTGCATCAGTAAACTTTATTTTCTTTGGATTCACCAGGTAGTTTATTGACTTGACTATATCATTGATTTCCAAGAGGCTTGAAGTCATGGGAGCCAACTTTTCAAAATTATTGGGAGTGCTGAGCCCAGTAGAAATAACCCATTCCTGGACATATACAAGGAATTTTCTCAATATTGAGGGTGCTCAAGCACCCACAGCGCCGGATCCTATGCTTGAAGTGACAGATTCCCCAACTCTGACCAACCATTGCAGCTGAGTGTCTGGTTTCAGTAACAAATGAGAAGAGCCCAGTTTTAGGCAGATAATGAGAAGAGAAGGTTATCTACACAAAAAACAAACAAACCCTGATGCACCAAGAGATAAAGTAACATACACATCACACTGAGAACTGAGCTTCAAGAATAGAATCCTGATTGGCAGTAACATGCTTATTTGCTGCACCCAGACTTTGATTTGTAACCACACTATGATACTTAAACCTTTCAGCACTAGAAGATATCATTCAGCCTTTTGGCATCTCTTAATGTCTAAATTTAGTGCTAGAGAACTCTTTAAGAATAGGATCAGAAGAAGCTATCTTATCTGAGATACAATGGTGTGGCCTGAAAAAGACACAACCCAAGCTCACTGGCTTCATTTGATGTGTTAATGTCATTACCATTGCTGTTCTTAAACAATCCCCTACATTAGCTAACTTGCCATCAGTTGCTGATTTTATAACCAGCAAATTGTTCTGCTTTACTTGAATAGCAAATGGGAGAAAATTCCATTCAGGAATAACAATGACAGAGAAAATAGTGTTTATTATTCTCAGAAAATGTATTATACTAAAAGATGGGCAACAAAGAATAAGCTTGCAAACTAGAGGAACGCCCAAATAGGTTTTTAGAAATCATATTAACAACTGAGCAGTGGAGCGATAGATCTAGTGTAATAAGCGAAGTGCCTTGAACAAAATACATTTGGTTACTGGAAGCCTTGCCATAAATACAGAAACGCTAGTGAACTTGTTTACTTTAAAAATCAATCTCAACGCGGTTTTCTGTATAAGCTGAATTTTTTAAGATATCTAGAACTTAACCCTAAATAAAACACATTGCAATAGTCTGGTCAAGAAGTGAAGAAGCCTCCAGAGTAAAAAAAAAAAATGAACCTATCAGTCTCAGCTATCTCAATTTAAATAATATTTTCTTCCATAATAAATTATTCACCTGAGGGCCATAAGAAAGTGATGAATCCGATATGACAGTTTCAATAGTGAGTATCTTACTGTCAGCTAGTACAAAAGAAGAGGGCACATCTACATCAGGTTTTTAGAACCATTAGATCTTTCTTTTACTTGAATTTAATTTCAATTTATTCATGGCTGCCCAATCTTGAATCCTATTAATCCCTGAATTCAAACTGATTTTTCCCCAAAAAAGACATAAAGAAATTGAACAATACTGGTGATAAAGGTAAGCCCTGAGGACCAATAGATGGAGAGATCTTTATTCTGTTTTACTGAACCAGTTGAATACAAAGCCCGAAATGCCAATATCTGCCAGCCTAGATAGCATAAGATCATGATCAATGGCATCAAATGCCATTGAAATATCAAACAGAAATAATCTGTTTTCCAGCACCTCCTTAATGTAAGAAATTAACACAAGCAGGAGGGTCTCGGAACTATGAGCTGGCCTGAAACCAAACAAGAAGCTATACAAACAAGAAAACCTGTCCATATAGTCTACAAAAAGCTGACTAGCATATGATTCAACCAATTTTGTAAAAAGAGATATGTTAGCAACCAGCTGGTAGTTTGAAGACAGAGAAAAGTCTAAATTAGAACCCTTAGGTACTTGGGTGAGTACTATTTGCCCATGTCTGGCGGTAGAGAACTATGAAATGGCTGTTTGAGGAATAGTAGAAAATAGAGAAATAGGGCAACAGGGAATGAGAACATTTCTTTAGCAGTGAAGTAGTAATTGCAACAGTCATAGGTGGAAAAATATTCCATATCTGATCAGTCCACATTGATTATCCAGACTCTAAAGCAACATCAGATATTAAATTGGTCTGATTAGATGCTAATCTGATTAAATTTGTGATACCTTATTAAGAAAGAAACCTGCTAAATCCTGTGCAATCAGTGAGACTATTTGGGGTCCTTTTACTAAGGGTATATGTTCAGAAAAATCTGCAATCAAGTGGAGAACTCAAACGCCCCAAGGGAAAACACAAATGCAGGTGAAAAGTGGGATGTTTGACCACGGAAATACAAATCCTGGAGACGTATCTTAAAAACTTCTTTATTGATGAAAAGACTCGACACAACTAAGGTGCACTGAAAAAAATGGGCTGCGCTAGTGTAGGTGCATGTTTTGGGCACGCACAGATCCAATTTTCAGCGTGCCTGTAAAAAAGGCCTTAACATTTTTGCCAAAAATGGATGTGCGGCAAAATAAAATTGGCGCGCATCCATTTTGGGTCTGAGACCTTACTGCCACACATAAACTTAGCAGTAAGGTCTCATACGGTAACTGTGTGGTGATCATCTACACACGTAGAATGATGATTACCGCCCAGTTTCCGCCACACACTGGAAAATGAAAATAATTTTCCAGCACACGTAGCAGACGCGCATAAAAAACGAAATTGCCACCTGAGCAACACGGTAGCCAGGCAGTAACTCCGAATTGATGTGCCTAGGAAATGTGTACACACCTACATGGCTTAGTAAAAGGGCCCCTTTGTTTCCCAGAAACAACCTCAGTTGGAGTAGTTACTACATAAGTACATAAGTAATGCCATACTAGGAAAAGACCAAAGGCCCATCAAGCCCAGCATCTTGTCCCCGACAGCGGCCAATCCAGGTCAAAGGCACCTGGCAGCTTCCCAAACATACAAACATTCTATACATGTTATTCCCGAAATTGTGGATTTTTCCCAAGTCTGGGAATAACATGTATAGAATGTTTGTACGTTTGGGAAATAACTATTTACTAGAGAAAGACACCATCATTTGACTATAAAAGTTCTTTCTAGCGTCAGCTACACATCTTTACAGTGTTTAAAAGCAGATTTACAAATCTGTTTATCATCAATACTCTTGGTTTTATGCCAGCACCTCTTGTATCTGTGACATCCCTGTTTCAAAATTTTAAGATCTGAATTTAATCGTGGTGAATTTCTACAAACATTCACCCTTTTTGTTGTCAATGGAGAGATTTTATCCAAAACAGATAAAGAAGCCTGATCCCAACAAAGC
This sequence comes from Microcaecilia unicolor, assembly GCF_901765095.1. Taxonomy (NCBI): domain Eukaryota; kingdom Metazoa; phylum Chordata; class Amphibia; order Gymnophiona; family Siphonopidae; genus Microcaecilia; species Microcaecilia unicolor. Next base: position 144,433,858 of record NC_044039.1, on the reverse strand, counting down.
TTAGGTGATTCCATTAACAACAGATGAATCCAGCATGGCAGTCATTACAGAGCAGTACTATCAATTTTACCCCTGATGATAACCAATTTAGGAATCTGTCATACAATAGGTTTATCTATGCAAGTATGTAGTGTGAATTCTAATTGAAAGTGATCAGACCAAGGTATTACTGACCATACACATGCATCAACCAAATGTGGTAAACTACTGGCTAAAAATCAAGAGTATGCCCCTTCTCATTAAATCTAAAAAATTTGGATCATGGATTTCCTCTAAATGCAAATTTAGATCCCCAAAAACAATTAACCTTAAAAACTGACATGAAACTTGAGCAATAACATCAAATCCAAGAACCTGGAGGTCGATGTATTAGAATTCCAATAACATTAGGGCCATTATAGAAGTCTTAAAAATAATCTCTAACCCTCCCCCCTCTTATCTCTTTTAGGAGAATGAAGCAAGCTATAACCAGGTACACAGAGATGAGAAATAACAGGGCATCATTTCAGCGGGATTGAATTCAAAGAAAAAAATTTCAAATTACTATTAATCATTTGACCCTTACAAGGCCTCCTAACACGTTCTTGTCCACAAGTGGTCTTATTATGGTGTAAGGTAAAAAAAACAATGCATGATTGAATTATTTCAAAGTACAATATAAAACTGAAAAACTAGCTAAAAAAAAGGTCACAGATCCTACCAAGTCTGTGGTGCTGCTCAAACTGCTGTGCGTAGGCAATGCGTGCGCTTTTGGCTTGTGCCTTAGGCTGTGTGTTAAGTGGCTGCACACCGCTGGGCACCATGAAAAAATCCCTGTGGCGTCTGACGTGGCAAGTAGATGGTGAAGCAGTAGGCGGAGCTTGCTCCCACACTCGAAGTGCAGATGAGAACAATGCCAGGAAAATGCTGCTGCCAAAGTAAAATGATAGGTAAAATCTTGCTCAGTTATGACAAAGTGCAGCCCACAGATGATTCTAGTGGTACAGGGATTTAAAATCCCCGCAGCATCTGACATGGCACCCATGGGCGGAGCATGCTCCCACGCCTATCGATTTCATTTGAGATCATGTCTTTCAAGCTTGTCTTCAGAATTCCTCTAATGCCCCACAGATTTGATAGCTTTATGTATGACAATCTCATGTTATATACCAAATGATATGTAACCAGTATGCAATAAAATGTAATGTTGGTGACACCGTGAACTGAACTTAAAGCCTGAGGGATCCCTTTACTAAGCCACGGTAAAAAGTGGCCTGTGGTAGTGCAAGTGCGTCTTTTGGGCGTACTCTGGGCCATTTTTTAACAGCATCTCGGAAAAAAGGCGTTTTTTTAAAGGGGCTGGAAAATGGACATGCACTAAAATTGAAACCAACGTGCGTCCATTTTTGGCCTGAGACCTTACCACCACCCATTGACCTAGTGGTAAGGTCTCACACGCTACCTGTGTGGTAAGCATGCAGCGCTCGCCAACTGCTGTTTACTACCAGGTAAGCAGCCCGTGGTAGAAAATAGAAAATTATTTTCTACTGCGGGATTCAGCACACACCAAATTCAGAATTATCGCCCGGCTCACGTGCTAGCCAGGCAGTAGTGCCGATCTGGCACACGCTGAACGCTTGTAGGCCCTCCCATGCTTTTGTAAAAGGGCCCCTTACAGAACAAAATATTGCATAAAATCTCATTTTGATAGTTCAGAAAATCATTAGCTTCTTAAGAATAAGAAAGCTACAAAATTAAGTGACCTACTGAACATTCGCACGGTTGGTAGTTCCCATGGCATTGTCTATTCATGTCCCATATATAATACTTTTCTTGTTTTACATTTTCACTACTATTAAACATTGTAAATCGCTGAGATCTGATTAAGCCATCCGGTATATCAATTTTTAATTATATAATAAAGAAGGAGTGGTATTTTCACATAAAGATTCAGGGGTCCTTTTACTAAGGTATGCTAACAGATTTAGTGCATGCTAATGATTAACACGTGCTAAATAGGGGCATAACCAGACAACAGATTTTGGGTGGGCCTAGGCAAGAAGTACCAAAAAAATATCCCAGCTGGCAGGAAAATGCTTCTTTCCACCTTGACAGTCTGCAGTAGGCATGCGCTGAAAACTGAGCGTTTTCGTTACCATCAGGGGGAAGTCTTCAGCTGGTGGAGCTTAGGATCCCCAGCAGCTACCGCTAAATGTGTGCTACTGTTGGGTGGGCCTGAGCCCTAAGTGGGTGGGCCCCGGCCCACCCAGGTCCACCTGTGGCTATGCCACTGGTGCTAAATGATAAGATGCCCATAGGAATATAATTGTCATCTTATCATGTGCTAAATCTATTAGAGCACCTTAGTAAAAGGATCCCTCACTTGGGATGATCATTTGGATCCATGTCAAAAGGACAAGAGCCAGTCTTGATTTCCCTATGGAATGATAGGCTACATCTCCATTTATACAATGAAATAAAACCAGGACTGGAGTAGCCTGTCCATTGTGATCTACAATTCTTTGGTCACCTCATATTCAATACACAATGAAACTCAACCACTGAGATCATATAATTTATTTTTTGGAAGGGGAAACAGTAAATACTTGGAGACCATTAGTTCAGCCACTCCCCAACACTTGACTAGTAAACTCCTTTTGATGTTACATAGATGGCACTTAATACCAGAGAGCTAAAAAAAATTGGGAAAATAACTGATGAAGCAACTTTAATTAACTAAGAATTATGACTTAATTTTCAACTGAAATTCCTTTTATTAATGAAGACTTTACAGGGCAAAAGTGGAGAACATGTGGTCTCAATCTCATATTTTCAGGATGAAGTTTGGAAAGTTTTCTTCAGATATTTCCAAGACTTCAAACAATAGGTCACTGGGGATAAAGAACTTCATTAATGCATTACCCTCCACCCTCATGTTTTCTTTTCTAATAAAAGAAATGCTCAGATATGATGGCACCCCATCATAATAGCCCTGACAAAAAAGCCCCAACAAAACAGCCTTGTAACAAAACAGCCCTTGACAAAAATGACCCCCCCCCCCCACAAAATAACCTTGACAAAATAGCCCCCTTAACAAAATAGCCTCTTAGAAAAAATAACACATCACAAAAAAAGATGATAAACTACAAGTGAAAAATTCACTGACAAAGGCTTCTACCAGCATTGCTTTGATTAAAGCATATATAAATAAACAAAATTCTGTAGCTACCAACTGTTACTCAAGATCTGATCTGCTGTTATTATTCCATCAACATGCTAATTAAAAAAAAAACAACAATATTGTCATCATTTTCATAGTCTTACCAACTTTATCCTGATTGGTAAGGTAAGATTATTAGGAAAAAAAAATGTAGTGCCATATTCTGGGCAGCCTGATCGGGCCCTTCTGTCAGGGGGCTAATTTGTCAAGGGTTATATTGTGGCTCTTTTGACAGTGGCTATTATGTCAGGGGCTATTATGTTGGGAGTTTATGTGTTTGGAGCTTTTTTGTCGGGGCCATTTTGTCAGGGCTATTTTGACCGGGTACCAGACAGGGTATATCAAGTTATTGTATACAATATCAGAATAATGCTGGCATGAAGTTCAAAATCTACAGACCCTTGCCCATAAACTTCAGGCTTTTTTCTAATAGGACGGAATTAATGTTGCATAGCTGTGAACCTGCATGTCATATATTGTAAACTCCCCCTGCCCTAAAACTCTGAAAAAGTTCATGATGGCATTTGATCTCCCACCTAAATGCTTAAAAGTGAGAAAGGAGAGCCCTGTAGAAATATAGAAGGGAATAGCATATACCAAGCACAAGACCCATCTCATCTACCCATTCTTCTCCAAGGTAGTACTGCAGATCTCAAAGAGGGTAGCCAGCAGTTCTGATTTTTTAGGATAGCCATAACAAATATTCTTCAGATGTATCTGCACACAAAGGGCCAAATTCTATAAATGGCGCCTTAAAATATTGGCACCGAGAAACCATGCATTTAGCGTGATTCTATAAAGTACATCTAAAGTTAGGCATAGTTTATAGAATATGCTCACGTGTCATTCTTGTGACAAAAATTAGGTGCACCCATTTAAGCCACATAAAACCAGGCCTAAATACCTGCACCTAAGTTAGGCACAGATCAGGTGTAATCTATAATAGTGCGCATAGATTTTTGAAATGCCCATAATCCGCCCATGGCCATGCCCCCTTTTCGAGTGCGCACATTAGAATTTACACACACTGTGTTGTAAAATATGCCTAGAAAGTTGTGCACATAAATTCTAATGAAAGCCAATTAGCGCCGCTAATTGTTTGTTAAGTACCAATTATTGGCGGTGATTGGCTTGTTAATCAATTACGTTGTGTGTGCTGATTTGGCCGCATGGCCGTAGCAGCACGCACAAGTTAATGCGCTATTTTTAGAATTTGGGGTAAAAGTTTTTCTATTTTGCTTATCCTGAAAATCTGATCTGTTTGCTGCTCTTTAGGACCACAATTTGTTGGTTTGCTTATTTGGGCGTGACAGGATATATTACTTATATTTTGGGGGGGTTTGGTTAGGGTAGGATATTTTAATTAACTGTAGTTTTCTGTTGTTTCGTATTTGATTGTAATGTGGGGATAGACTGTTTATATTTTTCTGATTTGTATTTAATTTGTAATTTTGGGGCCCTTTTACTAAAATTGCTTAGTGTATTTTAATACAAGACTTTCCTGTGCTCTAAGCCCATTTCTAGCATGCAGGGCTGGTCAAACCCAGTAAGCGGGGTAAGCACTGCAGGGGGGTGTCTGCCTTCAAGGGCGCTGCTGCGCCACTGCACCACTGTGCTGCCATACTGCGCCGCCCTTGGGGGTTTAAATCTTTTATTTACCTCCGTCCCAGCGGCCGCGTCATTTCAAAGCCCTGCTCATCTCTTGCCTTCCCTCCTTTCGTGAGTTTGTTCCTGCAGAGTCCCGCCTTCTGATGTCATTTCCTCGAGGGCGGGATGCTGCGGGAACGAACTCTCAAAGGGAGGGAAGGCTAGAGACGGGCAGGGCTTTGAAATGACGCGGCCGCTGGGACGGAGGTAAATTAAAAAAGACTTAAACCGCGCAGGGTGGCAAGAAGAAAAAGGGGGATGTTGGGGGGAGAAGAGGGTGGGCAGGTGGCCATAAATGGGAGGGGGATGGGGCGAAGTAGAATCGCTGGACAGGGCAGGGTGGGAGAAGAGAGAAAGGAGATGGGGGGGCGCCAACTGATAGTCTGCAAGGGGGCACCAGAGACCCTAGGACCGGACCTGCTAACATGGCAGTATTGAAGGCAGTTTCCTATTGTTTTTCAGGTCATGCATTAATGTTTGCATTAACGTGCATTACCTGAAGAAAGTTAATGCAGGAACACTTACTGCCTCCTATTTAGGAGGCACTAGGTGCTCCCATGTTAACTCTGCATTATCCAGCTAGTGCACGCTACTGCGAATGCGCTACCTGAATAATGCTTCCACACCCATTCCTTGTTCATGACATGTTCCCTCCCTAAAAAATAATGAAAAAATTAAATTGCATGTGATTAGCATGTGCTGCAGGCAAATTACTGCAAATCATTTTAATGCATTTTACGGTAAACCTTTTTCTCACATTAAGCACATGTCGTCGCTTAAAGTAGTTTAGTAGGACCCCTTTGATTTTTATCTGCTCAGTGATCCATTTAAAACCTCTTAGCAGAATACAAATGTCCTTTGAAATTAAATTAAATGTATTTAAAAATATTTATAGCCTGAATTATCTACAAATCTAAGCAAATTACAATTTCAATACATAATATAAAATAACAAACACATTCAAACCAACAATAAAATAGTAAACTGCACAAGACTAAAATCCTATATAATAAAACGCAACTCCAACATTCTGAAGCCGAGAATGTGAAGCCTTCAAGCCTTGAAGCATTCCTGCAATATTCCAGAACTACTTGTCGTCAGTTGAGGAGATGGAGCCTTACAGAGCGCACGAATGCTTCAAGGCTTCACTTTCTCTCACACACACACACTCACTCTCTGCCTCTCACATACACTCTCTCTCACACACTCTCTCGCTACTACTACTACTATTCTCTCTCACACACAGACTCACACACACACTCTGTCTCTCACACACACTCTCTCTCTCTCTCTCTGACACACACACACACACACACACACACACACACACACACACACACACACTCTGTCTGTCTGTCTGTCTCTCTCTCACTCATTCTCTCTCACATACACACGCCATCTTTCACCCACACACTCTCTCTCAAACATACACACTCCGAGGGAACACGCTGGGGAGGAGAGGGAGGGGGGGCATGGAACTCAAAGGGAAGGGGGGGGCCAAGAACTCGGAGGGTAGGAGAGAGAGGAGAGGGAGGGAGGGAGGGGGCCTGCACCTCGGACAGAAGGGGGGCCTGGAACTCGGAGGAGAGGGAGGGAAGGAAGGAGGGGGTCATGGAACTCGGAGCCCCCCCCCCCCACACAAACAAACACTCACTCTCTGTCTCTCACATACACTCTCTCTCACACACACTCACTCTCATACACACATACACTCTCTCACACACTCTCTCTCTCTCTGACACAAACACACACACACACACTCTGTCTCTCTCTCACTCACTCATTCTCTCACTCACTCACACACACACACTCCATCTCTCACATACACTTTCTCTCTAACCCACACACACTCTCTCTCTCTCTCAAACATACACACTCCGAGGAAAACCTTGCTAGCGCCCGTTTCATTTGTGTCAGAAACGGGCCTGTTTTACTAGTATAAAATAAAACATCTTTAAAACAATGCAATAATAAAATAGTAAATATGTGCAAACCTTCCATCATTCTCAACCGCTATTCAACCAACCTAGTCCATATGCAACCATACCTCAAAAGGAGGCATGAGCCATCATTTGCAAATGATATAGAATAGATGTAATTGATCTCCAGCTTTATCCTCCCTTCCCTACTGCAGAGGAACTAAGGGTCAATGTATCAGAATTAGTCCCATACAGAAGAGTTCCTGTGAGCTTTGTAGAACAATGATGGTATTTTTCTTGCTTCAGAATTAGTAATAATCCAAGCAAAACTCACACTAGATCATAAGTTGTTTATTTAAGAGGAAAAACACAAGGAGGAAAAAGCCTCAGTTAACACAGACCACAAATAAAACTCTTTCTGGTCTTAAAATGGGTTTAAATTCAATCATTGGCATAATTGTTTTAATCAAAAACTCAATGAAAAATCATATTAGGGATATTTTTTTATCAGTACTTAGCTTGTAGCTGATGATGCTTGAGTTGTTTTCCTATCACCCTGTACATTTAACCCATCTGAGCACAACAGTTGTTATCAATGATCATCTTTTTGTCATTTTGAGTGCAGTTTCCTATCTGCTTTGCTTACAGTATTTCCTGATTTACTAAACTACGCATGCACGACAGCATCTTTCAAGTATAACTGACTTTTGAGCAAATTATAACAGCGCTTTCAGAAGGCTGTAACAAAAATCTTTAAAATAAAATAAAAGAAGCTTCTGGTCTACACCATTGGATCCATACATTGTGGGTCATGGCATACCTGTCTGCTAAACCCCAAAAAGATCCCTTGAGGATAGGTCATAAAATAATATGAACTAAGCGAACGAAGATTAGGCTTTTGAACCCTAAGTTAAACCACTCCACCAGAGCCAATGACGAGAAGAGGTGGAAGTTAAGGAACCAGGAGCTAAGTGGTCATGTGTAAGGGGGTGGGGGGTGGGGGATGGAGGTACATGGGGATAAATTGAAGACAGTTAGGAAGATTATGTACTATGCCAAGTAGTGTTGTTGGATTTGATAACACTGAGAAAAACTGTATTGAAGTATTCTATTTCATGTACTGTCTTTAATAAAACGTTGAAATATAAAAGGGAAATTAGGAAGGGGGTGGGGATAAAATATAAAAGTTTGAGGACGGTTTATCATACTTGAGCTTCACTGGATAGCACACGTTTGACTGTTGTGTATTCAGTGGTGACATCGTTATTTTTGTGCTGTCTTCAATAAAAATGTTGAAATATGAAATAAAAAAAATAATAATAATATGAACTATACAATGAAGACCCTACTCAATAAATTTCAGATCTCTTCAAAAATAATTACTAAGAATGAATATAAAATTTAATACAAACCTATTGTAAATCCTGACCTTTGGGTCACCTAGGCTGCTACCTACTGTGAAGCATGAGAGCTGGTCGGGTACTCAATATTTTATTTATAGGGTGTGGGCCGGGACTGGAGGCTGAATAAGGCTACGCTCCACACGCTCAGGTCCAGATGATCAAAACTCTGGTGCTGTTCAGAACAGCACCGGAAAATACCGCTTCAGAAGTGCCCAAAACTAACTCCCTCATGATCGAAGCTAATAGTATGCAAATGATATGCATGCTATTAGCTTTGATCATGAGGAAGTAAAGTGGGAGGACGGTGCTGGTGCATGCACACAAGAGCTTTGCTCACACGTAGCTCTTGTGCTTGACAAAAAAAAAATCTAAAAAAAAACAGCCCAGCCCCTACCATTGCTGCCAATACCTGCATGATGCACATATTTCAACTGGAAGTTTCAAACGCTGCTACTTTTGGAATCATTTCAAGCTATTGGCAAAGAGACCACATGTAAAACCTTAAGCTTAGATATTTTTAGTGTGCATTTTTCACATAGCCACAAAAATGAGCTGACCAGCACCAAAGGTCAAGGGGGGGGGGGGGAGGAGGAAGAAGAGTGAGACAGCTGAGCAGCACCCAGGTCTGGGGTGGGGGAGGGGGTATCAAGATATGGTCGAAGGCCATGCAGCAAAACCTTCTCCAGCCTTTACGCCAGCTAGATGGTACAGGCGTGCCTGTGGAGTCAGCAGCCATATGGACATTAGGGTGAATACATAATGTCCCTTGTTTGCATGTATTTGTTTGCTACCCCAGTGGCGTAGCTAGGTGGGGCCACAGGGGCATAAGCCCCCACAGATTTAGTCCGGGCCCCCTCCACTTTCGCTCCCCCCGCCACTTTCGACTCCCCCCGCCCCCACCACAAGGTACCTTTGCTGGCGGAGGTCCCCAAACCCCGCCAGCCTTAGTCTTCTTCAACGCTGGTCTCTAGCACATTCGCACACTTTGCTGATCTGTGCTGTGAGTCCTGACATCCAGCACATGCAGGACGTCAGGACTGATAGCACAGATCAGTGAAGTGGGCGAATGCGCCGGAGACCGGCACTGAAGAAGACTAAGGCTGGCAGGGTTTGGGGAACCCTGCTGGCAAAGGTAACTTGTGGCGGCAGTTTGGGGGGGGGGCGAAAGTGGTGAGAGAGGGTCGGCGGCCTGGGGGAGTTGGTGGCTGGGGGGGGGGGGGCGGGCTAAAATGTGCCCCCCATACCTTGGGCTCTGGACCCTCCTCCCGTTAAGGTCTGGCTACACTAGGGTTACCATATGGCTCCAGAAAAAGGAGGACGGATTGAGCCAGCCAGGTTTTACTTCCATTGCTTTCCATTGAAAGCAATGGACGTAAAACCCGGCTGGCTCAATTACTTCCATTGAAAGCAATGGAAGTAAAACCCGGCTGGCTCAATCCGTCCTCCTTTTTCTGGAGCCATATGGTAACCCTAGGCTACACCCCTGTGCTACCCGCGCAGATCATGGCCATGCTTGTCATTTCCAGCGGAAGTGGTCTTCCAGCATAGTGTGCCGGTAAATGCTGGTGCTAGTCCAGCACTAATGGCCTCTAGCACCCGTCTTTACTTCTGATCATCCCTCTGACAGTTCTCAAAAATAAAAGCAGACCACACAGTTGATGTGCTCTGAACCACAATAATAGTTTACTTCAAAATTAGGCAGGACTAAACAATTGGGAACAATTAAGTCAGAGGCAGTAACAACACAGAAGCTTTAGACAATATTTACACTTCTTCTTTACAGTGCTTCACTTTACTCCCAGTGGAGGAGGCTCTTTGAAGAGTCCTCTCTATCTCTCCCTCCAAAACTTCTTCTCTTCAACCTCACATAATATCCAGTACAATCTGGATGTTAAATAGGAACAGATTTACAGTTCTTCAGACAACAAAAGGGTGTCAGGCGGCTGGCAGGAAGGTGTTGAGCCCCGATAGACATGCAGGATATAGCAGGGGTGTAGCCAAATGCCCAATTTTTGGTGGGCCTGAGCTCAAAGTGGGTGGGCACAATACCCCTGCCCCCCTTCCCCGGCATCTCTCCCTCATCCCCCAGTACCTTTTAAAGCCTTCACTTCTTCTCTGGCAGTGAGCAGCAACTCCTATCTACTGCTCGTGCCAACCTGAGCCTCTCTCTGACCTGGTCCCACCTATGCGGAAACAGGAAATTTGTCAGAGGGAGGCTCAGGACTGGCATGAGCAGTGGGTATGAGTCACTACCAGGGCTGGTGTTAGATAAGCAGGATCCCTAGCAGAAACTGGGAAGGGGGCCCCAGAGCCCTCCTGCTAGCTATGCCTCTTTCAGCTTCAGGTCTAGGCAGGGCAACTGCCCTGTTTGCCACCCCCTAACGCTGGCCCTGGTCACTACTTGCTGCCAGCGAAGAACTGATGGCTTTATAAGGTACCGGGAGAGGGGTATTGGGGGTATGGAATAGAAAGACCCAATTGCCTGCAGGGAAGGGAGGGAGAGATGCCAAAAGTCTTCAGCTGGCAGGGCTTGGGAATCCATGCCAGCCACTTCACAGCTGTACAACTGCTGGGTAGGCCTGAGCCTAAAGTGGGTGGGCCTGTGCCCACCTGTGCCTACGCCACTGGGATATAGGAGGTCTTTCAGTTCCCAGTTGTAAGGTTGCAACAGTAAAAGTTGTAATTGTGTCCTTCTCTTTTCTCTTAGCTTTTAAATAGAGCTGGAGCTTTAGATTGCCCAAATGGTTAAAATAAGTTGGTTTACACAGCCTTCTTCTCCCTCAATCTGGAGCTTAGGATGAAGAAGGTTCCCTGATTCCCGCTTCACTGGTACAGAGCAGCATAGGCGTAGACTGGGGGGGGGCGAGGGGGGGCAATGCCCCCCCAAACGACGCGAGGCGCCGCCGCGCCATTAGTTTAAAAAAAAAAAACACATGCAGGCACGCGCTCCTCTCCATCCGCTTGGCTTCCCTGCCCTCTCTGTCTGCGTCTCGCCTTCCTCTGACGTCAGAGGAAGGCGGGACGCAGACAGAGAGGGCAGGGAAGCCAAGCGGACGGAGAGGAGCTGTTGTCCGTCTACCCCTCTCTCTTCCTCCCTCCCTCCGCGGCGCAGGCAGCAGTCTTCTCCAGCGTTCCTGGCAGCGGTAGCGTTGTACACGCTGCCTTTGGCTCTGCCCCAAAGCCTTCTCTTCAAGTTCCTGTTCCCGCATAGGTGGGAACAGGAACTTGAAGAGAAGGCTTCCGGGGCAGACCGAAGGCAGCGCGTACATCGCTACCGCTGCCAGGAACGCTGAAAAAGCTGAAGACTGTTGCCTGCACCGGAGGGAGGGAGGAAGAGAGGGGGGTAAACGGAGTCACCATTTTGGACCTCGCGCGGGGGGGGGGGGGGGGGGGTAGCAGAGGGAAGGAGCAAGAGATGGAAGGGACTGGGAGGGGTGGGAAGCAGAGGGAAGGAGCAGGAGATGGATGGGACTGGGTGGGGTGGGAAGCAGAGGGAAGGATCAGGAGATGGATGGGACTGGGAGGGGGGGGAGCAGAGGGAAGGAGCAAGAGATGGATGGGACTGGGAGGGGTGGAAAGCAGAGGGAAGGAGCAGGAGATGGATGGGACTGGGAGGGGTGGGAAGCAGAGGGAAGGAGCAGGAGATGGATGGGACTGCGAGGGGTGGGGAGCAGAGGGAAGGAGCAAGAGATGGATGAGACTGGGAGGGGTGGGAAGCAGAGGGAAGGAGCAGGAGATGGATGGGACTGGGAGAGGAGGTGAGCAGAGGGAAGGAGCAAGAGATGGATGGGACTGCGAGGGGTGGGGAGCAGAGGGATGGACCAGGAGATGGATGGGATTGGGAGAGGTCAGGCACAGCAGAGGGAAGGAGCAGAAGATGGATGGGACGGAGGGATGGTGAGCAGAGGGAAGGAGCAAGAGCTGGATGGGACTGGGAGGGGTGGGAAGCAGAGGGAAGGATCAGGAGATGGATGGGACTGGGAGGGGTGGGGAGCAGAGGGAAGGAGCAAGAGATGGATGGGACTGGGAGGGGTGGGAAGCAGAGGGAAGGAGCAGGAGATGGATGGGACTGGGAGGGGTGGGAAGCAGAGGGAAGGAGCAGGAGATGGATGGGACTGGGAGAGGAGGTGAGCAGAGGGAAGGAGCAAGAGATGGATGGGACTGCGAGGGGTGGGGAGCAGAGGGATGGACCAGGAGATGGATGGGATTGGGAGAGGTCAGGCACAGCAGACGGAAGGAGCAGAAGATGGATGGGATGGTGAGCAGAGGGAAGGAGCAAGAGATGGATGGGACTGGGAGGGGTGGGAAGCAGAGGGAAGGAGCAGGAGATGGATGGGACTGGGTGGGGTGGGAAGCAGAGGGAAGGATCAGGAGATGGATGGGACTGGGAGGGGTGGGAAGCAGAGGGAAGGAGCAGGAGATGGATGGGACTGGGAGAGGAGGTGAGCAGAGGGAAGGAGCAAGAGATGGATGGGACTGCGAGGGGTGGGGAGCAGAGGGATGGACCAGGAGATGGATGGGATTGGGAGAGGTCAGGCACAGCAGAGGGAAGGAGCAGAAGATGGATGGGATGGAGGGATGGTGAGCAGAGGGAAGGAGCAAGAGATGGATGGGACTGGGAGAGGTCAGGCACAGCAGAGGGAAGGAGCAGAAGATGGATGGGATGGAGGGATGGTGAGCAGAGGGATGGACCAGGAGATGGATGGGATTGGGAGAGGTCAGGCACAGCAGAGGGAAGGAGCAGAAGATGGATGGGATGGAGGGATGGTGAGCAGAGGGAAGGAGCAGAAGATGGATGGGATGGAGGGATGGTGAGCAGAGGGAAGGAGCAAGAGATGGATGGGACTGGGAGGGGTGGGAAGCAGAGGGAAGGAGCAGGAGATGGATGGGACTGGGTGGGGTGGGAAGCAGAGGGAAGGATCAGGAGATGGATGGGACTGGGAGGGGTGGGAAGCAGAGGGAAGGAGCAGGAGATGGATGGGACTGGGAGAGGAGGTGAGCAGAGGGAAGGAGCAAGAGATGGATGGGACTGCGAGGGGTGGGGAGCAGAGGGATAGACCAGGAGATGGATGGGATTGGGAGAGGTCAGGCACAGCAGAGGGAAGGAGCAGAAGATGGATGGAACTGGGAGGGTGGGGAGCAGAGGGAAGCCTACTGGAAAGAAGACACTGCATAAAACAGAAGACACTGGGATCAAAGTGAATAGAAAAACTAAATGATCAGACAACAAAGGTAAATAAAAGTATTTTATTCATAATTTATTAATTGAAATGTGTCAGCTTTTTGAAATGTGCATCTGTGATATTTTGCCTGTAAATTTCATTTCCTTCCTCCATATTAGCATATTCATTTGCATATGTATATATGCAAATGATATGCTAATATGCTCCGCCCATTCTTTGCCCCCCCCCCCCCCCCCCAATGAAACAGTCAAACTACGCCTATGCAGAGCAGAGGTCTGGGTGACACTTCTGTTTGCTGTACAGCTATTTGATTTCTTTGTAGCTTCTCTGCGCTGCTGGGCTAGCAAGCACTGCTACCTAAATGGTTATGCAGTAATTATTTCATCTGGGCCTAAGGCTGGAGTGCTCTTCCTAACTCAACGTGGTCAGGGCTCAGGAGGCTAAAGCCAACAGAACTTAATTTTAAAACTGGGCTCTCCCTTTTATATTTTCAGAATTTCCTTCCTAAATTGTGTTCCACCTCTTTTGGAGTTGTCACCAATGGAATTTAGGACACTCTCATTTCCCCTTTGTATAGACAAGTTCTTTTGGGATCATCCAAATAAACACTTTCTTAGCTCATGGGTGTGGAGACCCCTTACAACTAATAGCCAACTTTACCCTACAATTTACCAGATTTGAAGTAATGAAAATCACGGGACCAAGATCTACCTCATATAAGTGCCTGGAATTGGAGGATCCACCTCATAAAAAAAGAACTTTGTCCTTCTTGCTCAAAGAAAGGAGGAGGAATATTTGAAATTAGTTTGTTGCTGCAAGTGAATGTAGTGCAGACAGAGAAAAGATGCTACACTCTGTTAAATATAGATATCTGGATAAGATGGTATGGTAATAAAAGTCAACAGATATGTATGGATATAAATGTTATTTTAATAAGATGTTATAAAGATTTAAGTTTAAATTAACTATTTGACCTTTTTATTTAAAACACAATAAAGTTTCCAAAATACAAAGTAGAACATCTTATAAACTTATTTTAAGCATCAATTCCCTTTTAAATAAATTCAGTTGAATTTTCACAGTATAAATTCCTTCTTTCTTACAGTTACTATAGGCTTCAAGAACTTTTACTCAGAAACCCTTTCATCTCACATAAGGTAAGTATGAATATATCTCAAACCAGCCTTGAGTATTTTCAGTTCTGGTCACTGTATTTAAAAAAAAAGATATAGCAGAATTAGAAAAGGTTCACTGTTATGAGAATGTTGTCAATATGCAATTGTTCAAAAACTTCAATAAAAAAAAAATATAAAAAAAAAAAGAAAAGGTTCAGAGAAGAGCAACCAAAATGATAGAGGGGATTTGCCTCGGTTTTAGTACCGCTAGATTTCTCAGCAGTTTTTAACATTGTGGATCATATCATGCTAGCATGACTGACAGAAACAGGTATCAATGGAACAGTACTTGCCTGGTTCAGATCCTATCTATCAGACAAACAACAATCCATAATATTCAGCAGCAACTTATTGCCACCATGGGCACTGACCCGCGGGGTACCACAAGGATTGATACTGTCACCTATTCTGTTCAATATCTACCTCAAGCCGCTAGCTGAGCTGATTCGGTCAATGGACACTCAGTTCTACATCTATGTAGATAGATAATGTGCATCTACTCACACCCACTGAACCTGACTTACCTACAGCCTTGAATAAACTGATTACCTGTCTAACATCAATTCAAAAATGGGCTAAACACAACAAACTTTGCCTGAACCCAAGTAAAACTGATTCTCTGGGTCCCTAACACAAGTGGATACATACCTGACATCAAAATCTCTTTTGGGAAATATGAACTCCCCCTCAAATCACAAGTCATGAACCTTGGAATACAGTTAGATTCAACACTTACTCTGATTCCCCAAATCCAAGAAGCCTTCAAGAGCTGCTTCCACTATCTGCGATAGCTACGCTGCCTCTCTCCTTAGATTGAGAAGGTAAATCTTATCCTAGTTGTGCATACCATGATAACATCAAGACTGGATTACTGCAATGCACTATACAACAGTCTGACTACAAAGGGCCTGCACCAGCTCCAATTGATTCAGAATACTGCAGCAAGACTCATAGAAGGATGCAAGTAACATGACCCTTCACACCATTTTTGCAAACACTTCATTGGTTACCAGTACAATACAGGACTAAATTTAAAAATCTATGTCTGATCTTCAAGGCCCTTAAAGGAAATGGCCCCAAGTGCCTGAAGAATAGGATGATCCTCTACACACTGCCAAGGACACTAAGGTCCTATCACTAACCACACCCTTTCCAAAAGACATTACATGATGTGATGTCCGCATGCGAGCCTTTTCCGGAGTAGCTCCCACACTCTGGATGCACTGCCTGAAAGGCTCTGCTTAACACAAGACTATCTCTACTTCAGGAAGCAGGTGAAAGCTTGGCTCTTCAACCAGGCCTTTAATGGAAGAAGTAACTAACTTGTTAATCTCATACACAAGGAGTGAGATGGGATGCAAATACTGCTGCAGAACATGTTTATCCACTCCTACCCTAGCCAAGATAATATTTAACCATCTCTCTGACCTTATGTGCATCTTTCTTTAAATTTGTCACCTTATTTTCTAACTCTTCTTACTCTCTTACCTATCTATATGTTCCATCTTTGCTTATACCCTTCACTGTCAATTAAAATGTTCTATTACGTATTGTGTTGACATTGTAAGTAGTATACTATGCCATACTTTGTATTGTTACTTGAATATTTTTACTAATGTTTGCTACTGTAATTGCCTATTGCTCATGTCTGATCTATTCCTACTGTATACCACCTTCCTTCAAAAAGGCAGTAAATAAATCCTAATAAATAAATAAATAAATAAATTACAAATCCCGGCATACAGTAGGGTAAACCCAGGACTGGATCAACTCTGTCCATGAAGTATGGAACCTGTTGAGAACCCTAATGATGGTCCAGGACCCAGCTGTGATATAGCCCAAAGACCACTGCTTTCATTCCAAAGTGAGTTTTTCTTTAACACATTCTCCTGCTGAGCAGCAGAAATAAAAAAAAAACATGGACAACTTATTTGCATGCCATGTGGTATTCCTGCACAGGCAGCAGACTAGGAGGCCGAACGTCACCCCACTGGGACAGACACCCTAACCAAAGGAAAAGAGCACAATCTGAGAGCTAGAGATTATATCTTACAGACTAAGGCCTAAGATTGCAGTTCATTCATATCATGGTATATGCAAAACACACCCATTTGGAGACACTGGCCTATAAGAAACATTAATGTCAGAATAACTTTAATAAGCTGTAAGAAAAATGGTCCTGCAGTAGCAGCGGGGCCTTTTTTCCTGCACACCAGAGCCATTTTTACCGCAGTGGGTAAAAAGCCCTTTTAAAAAATGGCCATGAGGCAAGATAATGGCAGGAAGCATGGCGAGCACTTACCTATTGAGGTGGCAGTAAGGGCTCCCGTGGTAACCCGGTGGTAACCGGGCAGTGAGCAGTGTGCTATAAAAAAAATGTTTATGGCACGCTGGAAATGGCAAACACTGAAGGCGGAACTACCACCGGCAGCCGCGTTGGGCCAGCAGTAGTTCCGAGTTAGTTTGCGGTAAGCCCGCATTGGGCTTACTGACACTTTGTAAAAGGGCCCCTTTATTATCAGTGTCATGTGAATAATACTAAACCAAATCCTAAGGACATGCTTATTTCCACATATTTGTTCTGTATGTTAGAAAACCCAACTTCTAAAAGTGCAATTTGCAATTTTCTGATTTTTAAAATAATCTTGAAATATTTCCACATTCACACATAGAGTTCAGTTACTCTCACTAGACTGCCTAGTTTCTTTCTGGTTAGCTCGAGATGGCAGGTATTTTTGAGTTGTAAGGAGATGAGAACATTTTCAAGTATTATGGGACAGAAATGGTTACTTACCGGTGGCCTTTTCCACTGAAATTTGATGGGGAAATGTTGGGAGTAAAAAAGGGAAGTATCATTGGTTGGGAAATCAGGGTCTTCAAATAGGATCTTCCTTTCCAAGCATTTCTTGTGCAGCTTTTCAAAGGGTTTTTCCTTCAATCCAATAATCGGTAAATTCCGGCTCAGGATGGCAGAGTAAATCCCACCTGCGCCCCCTTCCGCTGTGCCAGATGTGCTGATGTTGCTGGTGGGGACTGGCTCAGCTTTTGCCTGCTGAGCCACCTCGGTGCTCACAGCAGCTGGCATCGAAGATCAAATGTGAAAAATGGAGAGGAAATAAAAAACCCCAAACCAAGATTTTGTAATCTTAGCTGTATGTAGAAACTATCAGGAAGTTCTAAGCATGTACAGACAAGAAGTTCATTGTTTTGCTGGTGTTCAAATTCACTAAAATGTTTTGAAGTCTTCAGACTTGTTTTAAGTTCCCCAGGAACCTCCTGCAGAGCTCATATTATCACCTACAGGGAGGACATGTTCATTGGCAGGAAACAAGTAAGGGGCAAATGTGAAATAAGCTGGTATCTCTGGCACCAGTGCTGTATGTGTGATTTTAGAATGCTGGGCTGTGCAGAAGTTAGAGCCAGGAAAACTAAAAATAAACCCAGCGTGAATGCATTACCCTGGCTTCTTCCTATTCAGGCTTGCAGAGGGACTGACGTGTCAAGGCAAATCTTGAAGACATGAAAAGGTAGCTGTGCATATTTTCTAAGTCACAGAAAAACAATGAAATTTAATTCCCAGTCAGCTCTTGGGGTGCTCATTTGCCATAACTTAACATTTTTATTAGGAACACCTGTTGCAGCAGCTATGTCTGTCCACTTAAATCATGCCCAGCAGGCTGGCTGTCAATATTCAGCAACACTTAACCGGGCAGTGCCGCTGAATATTGGCACTAACCAGATATTTTCAAAGTGGGCAGGAATAAGGCATTCCGGGGCAGAGTTGGGAAGGAGCCAGGAGTTGGGTTACCATATTTGTGGAGACAAAAAAGAGGACAGAAAAATTAAAAATGGTTGCTTCCTTTGCTAAAGAAATATTTAATTGTGGCCTTTAGTTAATGAACACACATCAACCAGTGACTTACTTACAGTACAGCAATAGACAATCTACTTTTCAAAAACTTCAGGATTTGAGTTTGACCGAGTCTGAGCCCAAGCGTACGTATCAGAAGAGGGCAAGATACATGTGAAAGTCTTTGCATGACATGTGCTGCACAAACAACATTCCTTTTACAGATTCAACCAGCAGGGGAACAGAGATGGGATCAACAATGCATCTATCTCTCTCTAGCATCCCCATTGACTAATAGGCCACAGGTGGTTTTCTCTCATTATGTGGATAGGTGTGTTGGTCATAGGGACATAAAAGAAAAAGAGGATATTTCCCTAAAAATTAAAAATCCTGGAGGACATATCTGAAGAAGTCCAAAAAGAGGACATGCCCTCTTAAAAGAGGACATATGGTAACCCTAGCCAGGAGCTAGGCATGTGCCTCCAATATTCAGTGCTGGTGCCTAAATAGGACCACAAAAATAGCAATCCTAACTTTGCCCACATAACTCCTGGGTACTAGCCTAAAGCAGCACATAGTCTTCCCTCCCTCCTAAACCACCCCAAAAAGCAATAAGTCCGCCTCCTCCATCCTGAGCCCCTCTTAAGAGCAATTGGCCCCGTTATAAAGCCCACTATCACCTGACCCCTCTAGACCTCCCAAGGCCAATCCTAACCTTCCGCAGTGGTCCAGCATGGTCTGGGGCAGGAGTAATCCCCAATTGCTCAAGCCCATGCTGGCTGCGACCTCAAAATGCCTGCCTCGTCCTCTAGCGGCAGTCTCTTTCACGATACTACTGCAGTACTATGAGACTGCCAGCAGCATTCGTGGCAGCCACAAGCAAATGTAATGCAAAAGCGTAATGAAGATACCCTTATGTGAGTCCCAGCTGATATTCACAATGTCTTATGCGGTTTCTAGCAAAATAGTGGCCAAGACCTGCATAAGTCCCTGCGGCCAGGAGCAGTCCGGTCAGACCTGGATATTCAGTGCCAGTGCCACACATGGGCCAGGTCTAATTTAGCCGGCAACAATCAACACATAAAAAAATACTGACCGGCACCAGCTGAATACTGACCAGTCAGAAATTAGATGATCAATTAAAACACAGCATTTCATAGAGAATATGATGAGCAAATAAATGAATTAAAACAATCTATGATACAATTTAGGGAATCAATAAGACAAGTAAAAATAAGAATCAGATGTGTTTAAATTGGTAAAAAAAAAGAATGTATATATCAATGGATGTAAAAAAAGAGACTAAACAAGTAACCCCTCTGTTTGCAAAGCTGTGCTAGCAGCTGAGATGCACTAATGCTGACACAGCCCATTCACTTATTTATTTAGATTTTGCTCACACCTTTTTCAGCAGTAGCTCAAGATGAGTTACATTCAGGTACTCTGGATATTTCTCTGTCTCAGGTACAAACTTAGATTGTGAGCCCTCCTGGGACAATGGAGGGTTAAGTGACTTGTCCAAGATCACAAGGAGCAGCAGTGGGATTTGAACTGGCCACCTCTAGATTGCAAGACCAGTGCTCTAACCACTAGGCCACTCCTCCACTTTGAATGGGCTGTGTCAGCATTGCCACATGGCTTAGTAAACAGGGCAGTAAGTGCTTAAAAAAGAAATTACTTTTAAAGGTTCTGCAGATGAATCCGAGTATAGTGGTGAAGAAATATAAGTGAGTGGCTGTTTTACTCAGCATTTTTTTTAGACAATCAAAGAAATATTCGAAGATAAAGAGGAAGATGACAAACTGGACATAGCAAAGTGGATTGGCAGAGGCCTATAACAAGATCTCAAAGCAATCAGAATCTGCTGTTATAAATTTAACTGCAAAGAAAATTCTCGCAAATATGCATTCAAGGACTGAACAATTCAAAATATTCAGAATTATAAAAGAGCTTTCTAACCCCCCCCCCCCCCCCCCCCCCCGGTTTACTAAGCCGTGCTAGCGGCTGCTACGTAGCAACGCTGACATTGGCATTAGTGCACCTGTTTACTAAGATGCGCTACGAAAAGGGCTTAGCACATGCTTGTTTCCCGCATGATAAGGCCATTTCTAATGCATCCATAAAAATTTCTAATGCATCCATAAAAAAGAGAATTCTTTATTTTATCTGCGGGACATGCGCTAATGCTGTGATTAGTGAACGGCAACTGAACATAATTAATGTGGGAGCACTTACTGCCTCCCATTTAGCAGGCACTATGGGTTCCCGTGTTAACCCCATTTTAACTACGTAGCATGCAATAATGTGAGTGCACTAGCTGGATAATGCTTTCATGCCCATACTGTGCCCGATCCAAAAATAAATACATAAAAATAAATAGCCCACGATTTCCATGCACAAATAGGAAAATTACCACAGGACACTTTAGCTTGCCCTGCGGTAAACCTTTTTTTGGCAAGGAGAATCAATTAGCACCAGGGCTTAGCACACCTTAATAAAAGGACTTCTAAATTATAAATTCTTAAATAAGGTGTGTGTGGGGGGAGGGGGGGTTAGACTCAGAATTCAAGGTCATTTAATTAACAAACTGACCCAAATTGAGCTCACGTTTTCATGAATTGGTCACCATATATCATATGTGACCCGTAAATCATGTTTCCTGTATCGATCATCAGTCTTACTACCCTCTTAAAAATTTGTGTCAACCCATACAACAATAAATTTATATACTCAAAAGTAGAGCTGTACCGAATACAATATTTTACTATTCGGTTGAATATGAATAATTAAAAATATTTATTTCGACAAATATGAATAATGGGTATTGAGTTTTAACATAACAAATGATAAAAGAAGCAATGTGAAATCAGAGATCAAGTGTTTATTTCAGTTGCGTAGCTAGAGGGGGCCTTGGGGCCCAGGCCCTCCCTCACTCCAGCCTCAGACCCCCCAAACCTGGTGGCCAGTCAAGTGCCTGGGTTTTGGCTGCCCTCCTGCTCCCTGCTCCAGCCGTCATCAGTTCTCAATCTAACCACCTTGCTCAGCTCTCTCCTACTCCCTTTCAGCTCCCTGCAGCACTGCCTTCTTCAAATTTCCAGGCTGCCAGCAGCATCAGTGAGGTCACACTGCCTTTGGCAGCCGGAAGCTTTCCCTCTGCTGCCATTTCCTGTCCCTGCAAAAGAGGGAGAGCTTCTAGGGTCGCTGAAGGCAGTGTGCTTATCGTACTCACAGTGCCAGCGGCCTGGAAAATTGAAGAAGGACAAGAAGATTCTGCAGGTACTGAGCAAGACATTTCAGGTCCAAGATGGTGGCAGGGTTCTGATGTTCATCTTTTCACTCTCAGTTTTTCTCAGTTTTCTTCTGCTCATTCCTCAATCTCTTCCTCTCCATCCTTCCTACTCCTTACCCCTCCCAATCTCTTCTCCTTTTGCTCATCCTATCTTTGATTACCTCTCCATGATCAATTTACATATCCTCAACCCCACTACTACTATGTTTACTACAACTTGTAACATTCTCCTTCAAGACTTTGTAATTCTATTTACTATGTAAGCCGCATTGAACCTGCTATGTGTGGGAAAGCGTGGGGTACAAATGTAATTAATAATAATAAAAATAATTTTATTAATACAGCTTAATAAGGCATTTTATATTTGTTATAAAGCAAAGTTGAGGGATATTTGCCACTGCAGTAATTATTTTCCAGGATACTGTGATGTGAGGTTGACCATACTCAAGTCCACTATAATGGCAAAGTTTAAGCTATGGGATAATGCAACTTAATTTAGAAACTAGTAAAAGAGGCCCATTTCGTAGAGAAATGAAATGGGCGCTAGCAAGGTTCCACGCCCCCCTCCCTACCTCCCTCTCTCTCCTCCAAGTTCCAGCCCCCCTCCCCTCCGAGTTCCATGCCCCCCTTCATCCCTTCCTCCCTCCATCTCCTCCGAGTTCCAGGCACCCCTCCCCTTTGAGTTGCAGGACCCCCTGACCCCCTCCCCTTCGAGTTCCAGGACACCCCCCTCCCTCCCTCAGAGTTCCACGCCCCCCCCTGCTCCGAGATCCACGCCTCCGTGCCTCCCTCCCTCTCTCTGTCTCCCCTCTGACTCCAACCACGACCTGTCCCGCTGCGGCAGCCCCTCGCTTTCCAGCATGCTGGCTGTAATTTTAAAATTGTTACCGCCTTCACTGCGGACGCCGGACCCTGAGGTAAGAAGTTTTAAATTACAGCCAGCATGCAGGAAAGCGAGGGGCTGATCTATTTATAGAAGGTTGGAGGCGTCTCTGTGTCAGTTACATGCTTGAATTTCGAATACAGCTGAGACACAGGATTGATATCTGAGATGAAGTAATTAACCCCTGAAGCAGTGGAAGCAAAACGGGGACCCCCCCTGTTGGGTTAGAGCCGGTGATTTCTTGGACAGCATAAACACTACAATGGCCAGACTGAAGCTAAGTAGTGTATGGTTGGAAACACTGGGAATATACTGATTTGAGATATAATTTGTAAAGAGTGGACTGACTGAGATTCTGTGCTCTCAGAAATATATGCACAAGTTTGTCACTGTGAAAGAAATCTGTTGGATAAATGGCTTATACAATATGCCTAGAAACACGGAGTAATTGTGGAGTTTTCTTCTGAGCCAAATGATGGTGCACCGGGCCCACGCCTTAATGTCTGATTGTGGACTGGCTGAGTGGCGTTACTCAGGCTTTTTTCTCCACCACGAAGTGTAGGGCAGTGTGAAGCCATTTGTGATAGCTGTGGTGTTTATAGTGTATAGATGCAACTGGTGTGAAGCTGGGTTTGGAGTTTCCAGATTCAATTTTAACTGCCAGACCCGCGACCATTCTTCTAATGTTCGGAGATCCCTTCTCATCGTTTCTACTCCCGCCAGGGTATCCACTCTATTGGCTATTTTTGTGTCATCCGCAAAAAGGCACACCTTTCCTTCCAACCCTTCAGCAATATCTCCCACAAATATATTAAACAGAATAGTCTCCAGCACCGACTCCTGAGGAGCTCCACTGCTCACCTTCCTTTTCTCCGAGCGGATTCCATTTACCAGCACCCTCTGCCACCTGTTCGTCAACCAGTTTCTTATCCAGTTCACCACTTTCGGTCCTAATTTCAACCCTTTCAGCTTATTCACAAGTATTCTGTGGGGGGCCGTATCAAAGGCTTTGCTGAAGTCCAAGTAGATTACAACTAGTGCACGTCCCTCATCCAGATCTTTGGTCACCCAGTTAAAAAAGTCAATAACATTCGTTTGGCAGGATTTTCCTTTGGTTGCCTCGGGTCCTGTAACCAGTCGGTTTCTAGAAAATTAACTATTCTTTCTTTCATTAGCGATTCCATTATTTTTCCTACCACCGACATGAGACTTACCGGTCTGTAGTTTCCCACTTCTGCCCTGTCTCCACTTTTGTGAAGAGGGACCACATCCACTCGTCTCCAATCTCACGGAACCTCTCCCGTCTCTAAAGATCTATTAAATAAATCTTTAACAGGTCCCGCCAGGACCTCTGAGCTCCTTCAGTATCCTGGGATGTATCCCATCCGGTCCCATAGCTTTGTTCATCTTCAGATTCTCCAGCTGTTTATAAACTCTTTCTTCTGTAAACGGCACAGTATCCACTCCATTCCCAGATGTTCCCTCGGCAGCCAACCACGGTCCTTCTCCAGAATACTTAGAGAATACTCCTTTCTGGATGTCTGCATCTGGGCTTGCCTCAGTCTGCTCTGGGAAGGACTGCTATGAAACAGAGTTTCTTCTGGGCCCTGAGCGAGCTTCTTCCACTGAGGGACTGGAGAGAAGCACTCTCTCAGCCAGTGCCAATTCCAACACATTTCTGGGTATCAGTGTTGAGGCACAGGCAACAGGCAGGGCATGGATCTCCAGTACAGACTGGGGTGGCACGAAGGCCGACACTGATGCCCTAAAAACTTCGGCATCATGTTAAGCCAGGATACACTCCAGCTTCTTCTGCAAGAGGACCTAGAACCAATCATCGAGGACAGACATTAGGGAAGCCCAGTGTATTCAGGTACACAGAAAATAATTGGAGCCAAATTGAAGGCCTAGTCCTGGCACTTACAAGGCTGGCTCATAGGTGCCTAATCCATGAAGGGGTAGCGGCCCTCACGACACCAACACTTCTTGGGTACCAACAACATTGATGCCCCAGAGCTCCTGGTGCCATACCTTAAAGGGGACCAATGCTGATGCTTTTGGTCTCCACCTGACAATGGAGTCCCTCGGTGCTGAAAAGCACGATATTGAATCCTTACAGGTCCTCGGTGCCAGGTCTGAAGATGCTCGGTCCCTATGGGTGCTACCACTGCTCAATGCTGAGGAAGGCAGAGACCTCCCTGAAGCCAGTGCATCACCAGTGTCCCATGCATCTCTCAATGACATAGGGACCAAAGCCTCCAATGCCAAAATTGATGAACCAGACTTGTCAGCACCAAAAACACTTTTGCGCTGTTCATGACGATGTCCTCTTTGTCATTCTGAAACAGAGTCTCAGAATGATTGGGTCCCAGGCATGGCAAGCACCAATTATGAGGGTCAGTAAGTGACATGTTCTTGCCACACTTTTTAAAACCACCGGAGGTTTTCTGGGACATGTCCAGAAAAATAGCTGAAGCAAAATCAAATGACTCATTCTTGAAAAATAAGGAAATAATCCCCAATTAGGATGCCCTGGCCTAAGTGGGCAAAGTGGGTTGTGGAAAATCAAGGAAACTTAAAAGTGCCAAAAAACTCTTAAAAAAGAAAAGTACAGAGGAAAAGGGAGAAGGTCCCATGCAGTACTTACAGACAGAGGAGGAAAAAAGAAGACGAGAAGACTGAAAAAATAGCCAAACTGAGCACACTGTGAGGAGACAACAGAAGTACGTCAGTTCTGCTCCCCCCATAAAAATGCAGACTGTCTTGGTCCTGTGCGGTACTCACAAGCAGGAAGGTACACACATGCGCAATGTCACTTCCAAAAGCTTCTAGATTTAGAATGCTGGGGAGCGTGTCTGCAGTGGGTTCCATTGGATGATGTCACCCATATGTAGAATTGTGCCCTGCTTGTCCTTGGTGATACAACGAAACATAATGTCATGTTGGATGCTTGACCTCAGTTTTGTAATGTGATTAAAGATTGGTGGAAGTTTCAGTTGGAGGTTCTAACAGTGAAGATTTGTTGAATGAATTGGACTGCTGATGCTTTTTTTTTTTGTAAGAAAAAGAACTATATTGCAAACTAATGATTATAACTACATAAGAGGCCTATGCTGTTTGCAATGACTGACTTATATGAGGGTTCACTTTACTTTGATGTAATATTATAAAAGTTTTATTTAGACTAAAATTTTTGGTGATTATTTTATTTTGTCCAGTAGTTTAAGGGTTATAGATTAATTTACTGCCTTTGTAAAATAAGGATAAGATAGGTGTATTCACATTTTGAGATGCCCCTCTTAGGGTCCTAAGTAAGGCTGCATCCTATCCCAAACATCGAAGCAGTATCACATGAAAACTCAGCAAGGTACCACAAGCAGAGTGTTTTCTTGGAACTTTGAAATGGAGGTAATTCTTGTAATCCAATATTCTTGTCATCCACTCTATCTGTCCACGAATGATGGGATCGACTGATAACCTGCAGCTCTCAACGGGGAAACTATTCTTTTAGCAGTTGTTGGATAAGTCAATTAAAAATAGTTATTAAAAAGGTACTCAAGATATGCAAACCTTTAGTTATAGATTGTGTATTAGGCTTGCACTATGTTAATTTTCTTGGGATTCAGGTAAGCAGTCTTAAAGTTAGGAGAGAGTCCCTTCAGATTTTAAAATGATCCCTTTGCCCTTCCTGCCTTCAGCCCTTTAAGCAATATTTATAGTGTTTAAACAAGATGAGGAATCTTTTGGTAACACCAGCTGCCTGCTGAAATGCTATGCTTGCAGCTTTGCTAAGCCCTGGCAGCACAGTCATGACTCATGATCATTGTATAGTCAGACCACAAGAAACTGAAATTCTCATACATGATAAATTAGTTTTGTACAGTGACTGGAGGTGTGTAGCAGTTTGTGTGTCATTTTTCTTTCAAGGCACTGACAATGATCTTAAGAATAACCAGTCTTATCCCTCCAGGCTCCGCCCTTTCTGCCTCGCCTCACCCCATGCTTGGAATAAACTCCCTGAGCCCATACGCCAGGCCCCCTCCCTGCCCATCTTCAAATCCTTACTCAAAGCCCACCTCTTCAATGTCGCCTTCGGCACATGACCACTATACCTCTACGCAAGAAATCTAGACTGTCCCAACTTGACATTTCATCCTTTAGATTGTAAGCTCCTTTGAGCAGGGTCTGTCCTTATTTGTTAAACTGTACAGCGCTGTGTAACCCTAGTAGCGCTCTAGAAATGTTAAGTAGTAGTAGTAGTAGTATAATAGATCCCAATGTCTTATTGACTTTTCTTTTTTTTTTCTGTTAAAACATATTTGAAGTTGTCAATTCTCATTTTTAAATACAAATCCCGTGCTTACAACAATAATATATTAAGGAGCCTATGTGCTGTGCAGTAATTGCCGAAATTACCTTGAGGTTACCCACAATCCAGGAACAAAAGGGCACTACTTCCTAAAGGATCTGGTAGAACATCAGATCTAGCTAAGAGCTGTTTCATCTGTGTAAATGATGGTTTCTTTATACACTAGAGTTGGAGTTACCCATAAATGCACTGGCTCCTGCTGCAGATCCTATCCAACTAATGAGGAACCTGCATATAAGTTGTAATGCTAGCTACACAAATAGGGCTAGATTCCATATATCACACCTAAAAAATTGGCGCCAAAACAAACCCAAGTGTATTCTATAAAGTACACTTGTGTATATCAAAATAGATCCGATTCACAACCCTTAGTTCAAGAACAAAACACTCAGTGAATCTCTACTGCACGCTTACAACCACTGCGTGTCTGCAGTTTGTGCTTTTAATGAGAGGAAAAACCTCATACTACTGTGGCCACACTGGGTCCCATTTAACCAAAAATATATACTGTTGGCTCACAGTGAAAAAGTAATCATGGGTAAAAAAAACTCTCTTGGTTCTAATCGTGGTATAATCAAAAGCCACTTATCTTTTTATCAGAGCATCCACAGAGCAACGGAGCACTGATAAAAAGATAAGTGGCTATTGATTACACCACGATTAGAACTAAGAAAGGTTTTTTTACCCATGATTACTTTTTCACTGTGAGCCAACAGTATATATTTTTGGTTAAATGGGACCCAGTGTGGCCACAGTAGTATGAGGTTTTTCCTCTCATTAAAAGCACAAACTGCAGACACGCAGTGGTTGTAAGCGTGCAGTAGAGATTCACTGAGTGTTTTATTCTATAAAGTACACCTAATTTAGGCGAACTTTATAGAATAAGCCTAAACTTCAGCACGGTTTATAGAATACACCAAGCACCCATCCATGTGACTAAATTTAGTTGAAGGCAGTTACGCCAAGTAAAACTTGGTGTAAATGCCGACGCCTAAATTACGTGTGGACCGGGTGTGTTCTATAGCGCACATAGACCCGCCCATTCCATGCCCATAGCCATGCCCCCTTTTCATCTATGCGACTTAGAATTTACGTGCATCACTTTATAAAATACGCTTAGACAGTTCTGCGTGTAAATTCTAATTAATGCCAATTAGTGTCAATAACTCCTTATTATTGGTGCTGATTGGCTTGTTAACTAAGTTACATGCACAAATCCAGAATACGACCGGATTTGCATGCACAACTTAAGTCACGCTATATAGAATCCCGGGGATAATGTTAAGGCAAGATAGCAGCTACCATCAGGTGACAGCAAAACATATACGACCACTGAACACGTGTCCCTAGTCTAACATTATATCCTATGCTTCTGCTACAACCATCACAGATTTTGAGGATCAGGTTCTGCAATTTCTTACAGATTCTGGGGTGGCTGGCGTCAGCATGTGTTTTTGATGCAAGCCAAGGCTCCCTTTTACCGCAGCGGGTAAAAGGTAGGTCTTTCTTTTTTTTTTCAGGAAATGGCAATGCAGCAAGTGAAGCACTTTCCGCGTGGCCATTTTGGTGGGAGCCCTTACTGCCACCTCAAGGGCTCTCGTGGTAACCCAGCAGTAACTGGGCAGCTCGCGGCACTGCCTGGTTACTGCAGGGTACACATCAGCGCTACAAAAATAAAAATATTTTTCTAGCGACGGATATGACGCACACTGGGGGTACGAACTACCGCCAGGCTGCTGCGGTAGACCGGTGGTACTTCCTTTTTAGTGAGCTGTAAGCCTGCATTAGGCTTACCGCCGCTTTGTAAAAGAGGCCCTTAGACAGAAATAAAACAGCAGCTTGTCCATGATTTTTTTTTTTTATTAGTACAACTTATCAAGTCAGTGCAAAATCAGCTCACAACAGTACTGCCCAACTATACAAGTAAATTGCTGACTGGATTACATCATTACTATTTGTGAAAAGATCAAAAGGAAAAGGGCATCATTCTATCCAATAGCATAATTGCAGTATCTTGAGTGCAAAAATCACAGCTGGTGAACAAAAGAGGTGACAGCATGGTTCTAGTAGGAGGGAAAAGTCAGTGCAGGGTTTGTGGCTCAGCAAGCACTCATAGGTCTTGTGGCAGCTCCTCTCTCTCTCTCCTTTCCTATTACCAAGAAAGGGGGCAGCGCTGCTCCAGGGCCCGTATGCACGCATGCTGGCTCACAATCTCTATATTTATCTTCCTCCTTTAATGGGTAAAAAATTGGTTGAATGGTAGGAGACAGAGGGTGGTGGTAAATGGAGCTTGCTCTGAAGAAAAGGAGGTCGTCAGTGGAGTACCGAAGGGCCGGCTCTTTTTAACGTTTTTGTGAGCGATATTGCAGAAGGGCTGTCTGCTAAGGTTTGTCTCTTTGCGGATGATATTAAATTCTGCAACAAGGTGGACACCCTGGAGGGTGTGAATGACATGAGGAAGGACCTAGCGAAGCTAGAGGAATGGACCGATATTTGGCAACTAAGGTTTAATCCCAAAAAATGCAGGGTCATGCACTTGGGTCGCAAAAATCCGAGGGAACAGTACAGTATAGGGGGTGTAGTGCTTCAGTGTTTGAAGGAAGAGCAGAACTTGGGGGTGATTGTGTCTGATGACCTTAAAGCTTTCAAACAGGTAGAAAAAGCGACGGCCAAAGCCAGAAGGATGCTTGGGTGCATAAAGAGAGGCATGACCACAGTGGCGTACCTAGGGTAGTTGACACCCGGGGCCGGTCATTTTTTAACACCCCCCTCCAAAATCCAGTACTAGGCATACCAAGAATACAAAACACTCAGGACCTATAGAGCAATTCTACCATACCATAAGCAGGCATTTCTACGAGTCACACAAGGAAAAAGAAAGCATCTTAAACACTACAGTGAGCACTAGAACATCAATTCACCTATTGTAAAACGAAACCAGACAGATAGTACAGAT
Source organism: Microcaecilia unicolor (assembly GCF_901765095.1). Taxonomy (NCBI): domain Eukaryota; kingdom Metazoa; phylum Chordata; class Amphibia; order Gymnophiona; family Siphonopidae; genus Microcaecilia; species Microcaecilia unicolor. The sequence continues at coordinate 144,403,985 of NC_044039.1, read as the reverse complement.
CGTCAATCCTGCACAGTCAATGCCAACTGAAAGTCATGTCTTTTTCACAAACACAGATACACCCTAATCCACTATAGAACAAGTAATCATAAACTTTCCATTTAGGCAAAAATTAAACTGAACCCCCAAGATGCCAGACTCTGCATGCAATGCAACACCACAGAAAATGTCCCCTAGTACTGTGCAAAATATAAAGGCAGCAGATGTAAATTTGGAAAAAAAAAACAAATACCAATCACCACTTTACAAATTAACAAATAGAAATAAAACAAAAATAGAAAATAAAATACCATTTTATTGGACTAATACATTTAGCTGTCAGAGGCCAAAACCTTCTTCCTCAGGTCAATACAGTATAGTATGTTACAGTGTCCTAACCTGACCTGAGGAAGGGGGTTTTGGTCTCCGAAAGTTAGTCAAAATGTATTAAAATTAGTCCAATAAAAAGATTACCTTATTTACATGTTCTATTATAAACATTTATTAACACAGCTACAATACTACTTTATCCTAAAGCAAAAAAAAACAAAAATATATATTTTATTTACAGTTTGTTGTCTCTGGTTTCTGCTTTCCTCATCTTCTTTTCACTGTCTTCCTTCCATCCAGCATCTGTCTTCGTTCTTTCTCTGCCATCCAGTGTCTGCCCTCTCTGCTGTCCCCTCCATCCAATGTCTGCCCTCTCTCCCTGCCCCTTCCATTCACTGTCTGCCTGCTCTCTCCCCCTTCCATTCACTTTCTGCCCTCCCTCTCTCCCCCCCATCCATCCAAGGTCTGCCCTCCCTTACCCCCCCCCCCATCCATTAAGGGTCTGCCCTCCCCTCTCCCCCCATCCATCCAAGGTCTGCTCTCCCTCCCCCCCCCATCCATCCATCCGTCTGTCCCCTCTCTCTCTCTCTGCCCCTTTTTTCAGTCCCCTGTTCCAGCCCTCTTATCCCACCTGCCCCTAGTTCTAGCCCCAGCCCACATCTCCCACTTGCTCCCCCTTCTCAGCCCCACTATCCCACCAGTCCGCAGTTTCAGCCCCAGCCCTTTTCTCTCACCAGTCACGAGCTTCAGCCCCAGCCACTTCTCCCTGTCCCCTTTTCAGCCCCCAGTCCCCCCAGCTTCAGCCTCTGCTCCTTTTCAGCCCCCAGTTCCAGTACTAGCCCCCTTATCCCACCTACCCTCCTCCTTTTCAGCCCCCAGTTCCAGCCCCCTTCATCCACATGCCTTGCATTAGGGACCCCTTTTCTGCCCCAGACCCATTTTTCCACCAGCCCCAGGCATGGCTCCCATTTTCTCGCATGGCCCCTTCCCCACCCCCCTTCTCCCCACGCGTCCCCTTCTCCCCTCTTCTCCCATCTGAGATCCCCCTCCCCACCCCAGTCCCCTTCTCCCCTGAGAACCCCTCCCCACCCCAGTCCCCTTCTCCCATCGAGACCCCCCTCCCCATGTCCCCTTCTCCCATCTGAGACCCCCCTCCCCACGTCCCCTCCCATCTGATACCCCACCCCCTTCTCCCCAGCCCAGTCCCCTTCTCTCCTCTTCTCCCATGAGACCCCCTCCCCACCCCAGTCCCCTTCTCCCATCTGAGACCCCCCTCCCCACGTCCCCTTCTCCCATCTGAGACCCCCACCCCCTTCTCCCCAGCCCAGTCCCCTTCTCCCCTCTTCTCCCATCTGAGACCCCCCTCCCCACGTCCCCTCCCATCTGAGACCCCACCCCCTTCTCCCCAGCCCAGTCCCCTTCTCCCCTCTTCTCCCATGAGACCCCCTCCCCACCCCAGTCCCCTTCTCCCATCTGAGACCCCCCTCCCCACGTCCCCTTCTCCCATCTGAGACCCCCACCCCCTTCTCCCCAGCCCAGTCCCCTTCTCCCCTCTTCTCCCATCTGAGACCCCACGTCCTCTTCTCCCATCTGAGACCTCCCACCCCCTTCTCCCCAGCCCAGTCCCCTTCTCCCCTCTTCTCCCATCTGAGACCCCCCTCCCCAAGTCCCCTTCTCCCATCTGAGGCCCCCCTCTCAAGTCCCCTTCTCCCATCTGAAACCCTCCTCGCCCATCTAAGCCCCCCCCCACAACTCGACCCACCTACCACCTTCGACGACAGCCCTAGTCTCCTGCCTCCATCCGGGGCTTTTAAAAAAAAACTGAAAATCAGCATGGCAGGCTGGACCACTTCACCCCTTACCTTGTTCCTTAAGGTCCCTTGACATGACGACCACCAACAAATCCAGTCCCGATGGTCTCCTTCCAAAAACGGAGCCAAAACAAAAGACGCCAAAAACCGCTGAAAACCCTGGAACTCCAGCCGGGCCTTCCAGAAATCGAGGCCCAGGCCTCAGTGAGGCCTACCGGAGCTCCCAAAACGCCGTGCACGGCATGTACATGCACGCTGCTGCCTCCTCCCTCCTCCCTCCCGGCAGGCTAGGCCACAGACAGGCCCTTCCCCTGCTGGGGTGCTGGCTTCCCTCTGTCTTCAGCGTCCCTGCGCGATCACGGTGGGATGGAAAACAACGGCGCCTTCCCCCCTGAAGTGTCCCGGTCCACCGCCGACAGTCCCCACCGGCCCAAAATGGCCCCGAAGACCCCCAGGAAACCTGGGCCTCCCTGGACCACCATCGCCGGGGCCGAAGACACCGGGAATGCCCGGTGCACCTCATCACGCCCGGGGACGTGCCCAACCATCCCCAGGCCCCAGAAAATTTTGGCGCTGCCTCCCGCAGCACATCCACCACCAGCAACCTCATCCCGGGCAGCCCGCATCACCACCCTCTCTGCCTCGGCCCCGTGACCTCCTCTGAACAGCCTGCACTGCTTCTCCAGCCTAGAGGACTCCTTCTGAATGGCCGGAACCGGCCACACCGCCCCCTGCACGCCCCGAACCGGCGTCTACATCCAGGCGCCCAGCACCAACCCCATCAGGCTCCGGGAACCCCATGGAGGCCCCGAATATGACCCCCCCCCCCCCCCCCCCCCCAGAACTGGCAGCGACCTGGCTCGCGCGACTCATACCACCACAGCCTCCGGCCCTCCAGAGCCCCCTCAGGTAAAAACAAAAAAAAAACCTCTTACCCCTAAATTACATTACCACCGGGTTAGTGCTGGAGCCCTTATCGCCACCTCAATGGGTAGCGGTAAGGGCTCCATGCTGCATAGCTATGTGGTGAGAGTTCTCACTGAATGGCCATTTTAATTTTTTTAGGTTTACTGGCTGCAGGAAAAAGGGCCCTGGTGCGTGGGAAAAACACCCCCACCCGTGCAGGGCCCTTTTTCCCACAGCTTAGTAAAAGAACCCCTAAATGAGATATGGCACAGAAATGGAGCTATGTGGAGATAAGCAGAGATAGGAAATGGGAACAGGTGTGAGGGTAAGAGATAGATGACCTTAGAAGGGGCGATGGGAAAGGGGGTGAGGGTAGGAAAGAGAGGAACTAGAAAGAAGTCATGCAGGGCAGTTTTAGGGGAAGGAGGAAGAGGGAACAGGAAGTGGAAATGGGGACACCCTCTCAGACAACACTGCTTGGCACTCGAATTGGTAAATGAAGTTATTCTTTCTACCCATCATTAAAAATGAGAGGCCTACAAAAGTACTGGAGAACATGACTTTAACAAAGTGGACGCTTGTGCTTTAAGCTTATGCCTCAATAAATCTTTATGTTATTTACTTTAATTTCTTATACACCATCTGAAAGCTTTCTACTATGGCTTGTTTCAGAGGATTGGTGAAACCCGTGATAAAAACCGTTTAAGGGAAGCCCATCTCTGTAGGAGTCCCTGGCAGTTGAGGTTTCCATTCTTTAATTAGTTATTTACAGGCAATTTCCTTGGTTAATGTTTAGAGCAAATTCAAGAGTACTGGTTTCATAGTTTTATAGTGCAAACAATTTTGAGCACACGAAAATCGCTGAGTGGTCATGCTAAAAAGTTTGTAACTTCACTGTGTTTAGAGATAATCTTATTCTACTTGGCACATAGATACAGTGGTGGAAATAAGTATTTGATCCCTTGCTGATTTTGTAAGTTTGCCCACTGACAAAGACATGAGCAGCCCATAATTGAAGGGTAGGTTATTGGTAACAGTGAGAGATAGCACATCACAAATTAAATCCGGAAAATCACATTGTGGAAAGTATATGAATTTATTTGCATTCTGCAGAGGGAAATAAGTATTTAATCCCTCTGGCAAACAAGACCTAATACTTGGTGGCAAAACCCTTGTTGGCAAGCACAGCGGTCAGACGTCTTCTGTAGTTGATGATGAGGTTTGCACACATGTCAGGAGGAATTTTGGTCCACTCCTCTTTGCAGATCATCTCTAAATCATTAAGAGTTCTGGGCTTTCGCTTGGCAACTCGCAGCTTCAGCTCCCTCCATAAGTTTTCAATGGGATTAAGGTCTGGTGACTGGCTAGGCCACTCCATGACCCTAATGTGCTTCTTCCTGAGCCACTCCTTTGTTGCCTTGGCTGTATGTTTTGGGTCATTGTCGTGCTGGAAGACCCAGCCACGACCCATTTTTAAGGCCCTGGCGGAGGGAAGGAGGTTGTCACTCAGAATTGTACGGTACATGGCCCCATCCATTCTCCCATTGATGCGGTGAAGTAGTCCTGTGCCCTTAGCAGAGAAACACCCCCAAAACATAACATTTCCACCTCCATGCTTGACAGTGGGGACGGTGTTCTTTGGGTCATAGGCAGCATTTCTCTTCCTCCAAACACGGCGAGTTGAGTTCATGCCAAAGAGCTCAATTTTTGTCTCATCTGACCACAGCACCTTCTCCCAATCACTCTCGGCATCATCCAGGTGTTCACTGGCAAACTTCAGACGGGCCGTCACATGTGCCTTCCGGAGCAGGGGGACCTTGCGGGCACTGCAGGATTGCAATCCGTTATGTCGTAATGTGTTACCAATGGTTTTCGTGGTGACAGTGGTCCCAGCTGCCTTGAGATCATTGACAAGTTCCCCCCTTGTAGTTGTAGGCTGATTTCTAACCTTCCTCATGATCAAGGATACCCCACGAGGTGAGATTTTGCGTGGAGCCCCAGATCTTTGTCGATTGACAGTCATTTTGTACTTCTTCCATTTTCTTACTATGGCACCAACAGTTGTCTCCTTCTCGCCCAGCGTCTTACTGATGGTTTTGTAGCCCATTCCAGCCTTGTGCAGGTGTATGATCTTGTCCCTGACATCCTTAGACAGCTCCTTGCTCTTGGCCATTTTGTAGAGGTTAGAGTCTGACTGATTCACTGAGTCTGTGGACAGGTGTCTTTCATACAGGTGACCATTGCCGACAGCTGTCTGTCATGCAGGTAACGAGTTGATTTGGAGCATCTACCTGGTCTGTAGGGGCCAGATCTCTTACTGGTTGGTGGGGGATCAAATACTTATTTCCCTCTGCAGAATGCAAATAAATTCATATACTTTCCACAATGTGATTTTCCGGATTTAATTTGTGATGTGCTATCTCTCACTGTTACCAATAACCTACCCTTCAATTATGGGCTGCTCATGTCTTTGTCAGTGGGCAAACTTACAAAATCAGCAAGGGATCAAATACTTATTTCCACCACTGTATGTGCGACCTTGGTACACACATATTCAGATTTGCAATTTTATATTCCATGTGTAAAACCTGCTTTACATTCATAAAATGCCTTATAAAATTACTCCCACTAAGACACAACCAACACAAATGCAACAGGGAGCAGCTTGACTAAGTGTGGAAGATGCTGAGAAGCCAGAGATTTTCCAACAAAAAAAGTGCTGGGCAGACTTATACGGTCTGTGCCAGAGCCGGTGGTTGGGAGGCGGGGCTGATGGTTGGGAGGTGGGGATAGTGCTGGGCAGACTTATACGGTCTGTGCCCTCAAGAGCACAGGTACAAATCAAAGTAGGGTATACACAAAATGTAGCACATTTGAGTTGTCTTGTTGGGCAGACTGGATGGACCGTGCAGGTCTTTTTCTACCATCATCTTCTATGTTACTTTGTTGCATGACTGAAGAAAAGAGATGGTCGTAGAGGTTGCCTGAGATGTGACGCCTCGGTCCCTCCTCTCACATCACATGGATCTTCCAGTCAGCACTGAGGCCTAATGACAGTTTTTCCACTGTTAAAACACAGGTTCTAGGGTTGTAGACAAAAGTCACTTTTCGGTCTTTTCTTCCTACAATTCAGTGAGAAAAAGAAAAGAAGTGTGTTTAGATGTTCAAATTCTCAGCTGGAGCAAGCACATGCTGTCCTTTTTCTTAGCACCCTAGTCTTTTCTACATATTACATTACAGATAAATAAGATAGTGCCAGATGGTCCACTTGAATCTACAGAAAGAAAGATCAACCAAAAGGTGTAAGGACTCAAAAGGGACGTTGATTTCTTCACCTGTTACCAGATACAGTACTTTTGCAGCTAACGTGCCTAGGCAAAAAGGGGCATGGTTATGGGCGGAGAAACGGATGTTTTGTGAGCATTCTGAAATTTACATGTGTAGTTATAGAATATGGCACAACGTGCATAAATCTACACACCGGGATTTACGCCACATTTTTGTTGGTGTAAATGGATGTGCGTAGTTTTAGGCATTGAGATATCAACTAAGCGTATTCTATATACTACGCCTAAATCTAGGCACTGATTATAGAATACACTTAGTCGGCACTGATTTCAGCACATATATAGAATCTCCCCCTACAGGCATTACAATAATCTAATTTAGAGAGAATCACTGCTTGAACCAGAATCAAAAAGTGTTTCATCTCAAAGCAACAGCGAATAGCACTGAGGGGGTCTTTTACAAAGGCGCGCTGGTGTTTTTTAGCGCGCACTCATTAGCATGTGCTAAACACTAGAGACGCCCACAGAAATATATGAGCGTCTCTTAACATTTAGCGCATGCCTATTTTTAGCACGCGCTGCCTTTGTAAAAGGGGCCCCGAGTGCTCAGTTCTATTCTATAAATAACTCACTTAGGACCCTTTACTAAAGCTTAGTGCGTGCTAACAGAATTAGAGTATGCTAAGTGTCCATGGGTAATAAAGTGGGCTTGTTAGCATTTAGCGCGCACTAAGCTTTAAAAGGGCCACTAAGTGTGTAAAGCAAAGGCGGAATTCACACAGGAGGAGCATGGGTACGACCAACATTTATGCATGTAACTTACAGAATACGGTAAGTTATATGCTCAAGTGCTGCATTTAGACATGTGCATTTACACCTACTGTTGACATGGCATAGATGGGCATGCCTAAATGTAAGCAGGTTGATACCAATTTATACTAGTACTGCATACCAGAATCTCGGCTCCCAGATGTTACAGAATTGTTCAGCACACTGCATCTAGAATCCTAAATTGTGGTGCCCAGTCAGGGGTGGCCCAAGACAATCTGTCGCCTGAGGCGAGGAATGAGCTGCCGCCCTGGCTCCTCCTCTGCCCCCTCTCTAACAATCTGACATCTCCCCCCTTCCATTCCTTCCCCAATCCCCTTACTCGCACTTACCTTTTTTTGTTGTTGTTGCTGTTTTTTTGTTGTCGTTTTTTAAAAGGTGGTGGTGACAGCGGCACCAGCGATTCTCATAGGCTGCCCTGCTGCAGGTTCTGACACCTTCTCTCTACTGAGGTTGGCCATAGTAGACAGAAGGGGACGGGGCCAGTGGCAGGGCAACCTATGGGAATCGCTGCTGCCGCTGTCGTCACTGCCTTTTAAAAAAACAAAACAAAACAAAACAAAACAAAAAAAGGTAAGTTCAAGGAAGGGGGTTGGGGAAGGAACATAAGGGGAGAGTTGCCGCCTCAGGCCCCTACCTCAGGTGGCCTAATGGTAGGGCCGCCACTGCCCAGTTATAGAATTGCTTCCTATGTTTTAAGGCCACCTACTTTTTATGTATGTACAATTTGTAGTTAAGTGAAACTGTGGAGCCCAATGAGGGGGCAGGAGCAACAGGAGAAGAGGGGCTGGATTAGGGAGCAGGGTGACTGTTCTCTGCTCCAGGCTCACTCTCTCCCTCCACTTCCCTACAAGTTGCCTGGGAGGGATTGCAGCAGAACTCTCCTCCCACCCCCCTCCCTGCCAGTGCTCTGGCGTCTGAAAAGAACTGTGTTCCAGGCTGTTGCCCCAGAAATTAAGCCCTGTGTGTATATCCCTGGATAATATTATAAGTACCCACTTGAGCAGGTAAAACACAGTTCTACCTTATAAAGTATCAGTCCCACATCAGCAACAGTTCAGGGACCACCATGGCAAGGGTTGTCAGTGACAACTGATCCATGACACTATCCCAGAAACTTCCACCGCATCGATCGATATGCGTCATCACATCAAAATGAACATTTCAGCACCTCTGCTTTTATGTGTAAAAACAGAGGTGTTGAAAAGTTTATAGTGATCAAAATAGTGTGTTTTCCCTTACCAGACTCAATGGTGGTTATCGATGCAGGTTGCTTCCTAACTCCAAGGATCAGGATCCTTTCAACCACACACTCTGTTCTGTAGCGCCCTTTCTCATCTGCGCAGCTATGCAAGAAACATGGGGGATTAGTGAGAAGCGCAATCCAGGAATACTGCAAAGCCATTCTGGGGTCGATATTCAGCGGGAGTTAACCAAACAGGAAAGGCTCCTTTCCAGCTAACTCCCCAGATAACATTCAATGGCATTTAACTGAATATCATGGATTAAACTACCGAATGCTATAACAGCAGCACACAACTTGACTACCTTCTGGAAGTTACTGAAGACGCACCTGTTCGAAGAGACTTACAAAAAGAATCCTCCTTAATGACCTGATTCCAATCTATACCAGAACCAACTAAGACTGATCCCTCTAATTTGATTATTTTAATCATATTATCATCATTGATCATTATATCTTAACCTGTTCTCAATTATATGTTATGTATTATCATTCTGACCCTATTTACCTGAATTCTTATACATGAATCTGTAACATTATGCTGAATTTCTTACTCTGTTAATAGTGATGCCTTTGCAACATAATGTAAGCCACATTGAGCCTGCAAATAGGTGGGAAAATGTGGGGTACAAATGCAGCAAATAAATAAATAAATAAATATCGTGTGACCACCACATCACTACCTGGCTAGTGCCGGGGTGGTCCGAGGGCAGAGCTCAGGTGGTGGCCAGAAGTTATCTGGACATCACTGATATTCATGGCTGGTGCCAGGATATCTATCTAGGCAAGCAGGAGCACATCTGTAGCTCGGATAGCTTTTTTTTTTTAATTTGTACCCCGCGCTTTCCCACTCATGTCAGGTTCAATGCGGCTTAGGTACTTATTTGTACCTGGGGCAATGGAGGGTCACAAGGAGCTGCCTGTGTCTGCTGTGGGAATCGAACCCAGTTCCCCAGGACCAAAGTCCACCACTCTAACCACTAGGCCACTCCTCCACTAACACTGGAATACTGGTGGTACCCAGCAGATATCTGGCAAGACACAACTATATGGGACCAATTCAGCCTGCAGCAACCAGCATTTAAAAATATGATCCCTTTATTTTTATTATAGGGGAAGGCACTGTACCCTCTAAGCTGAGTGGGTGTCCTCCAACTCCAACCGCATTGCTACCAGTAGAGGATGGTGTTCCAATGTTTTGTTTTTAATCTCTAGGGGCAGGCAGGTTCCCTGGAGTCTGCAGAACTTGCCTGTCCCTCACTACTGAAAATGTGAGAGTGAAAAAGCAGCCCCACTAGCAGGACTGTGGACAGAGGACTCCCACTCAGCTTAGAGGGAACAGTGGGGGAAGGGAAGGTTTTTCAGATTCTGCTCATGCCTATTTTCAGTTCTAGCTCTAGGTGAGTTACATTCAGATACAGTAGGTGTTTTCCTATCCCTGGAGGGCTTATACTCAGAAGGCCTGTCTGGGGGTGGAGAGTGGGCATTTCTGCAGTAATCAGCGGGTCTGCATTACTGCACACTGATTCACGCAGGATTAGCATGTGAGCCTACAAAATAGGTCGCAGTAAGGGCTCACGAGCGAATCTTTTTTTAATGGCCAAGCGCTAATGGCCATTAATAAAAAAATGATAAAAATCAGTCATTTTACTGCTGTTCTAAAAATGCCCTTAGCATGCAGGAAAGTCCGGTGTAAGAGCGTGCTAAGGCCACTTTTTATAGTTCAACATTTTTATTGATGACAATTCAAAAGAAACACATTCAACAATATGAATATACAGATAGTCAATTATGAAAATGTACTCAGTAAATACAAAATGATACTATCCGTCATCAAACTTTTAACATTTTATCCCCACCCCACCCCTCTATTTGTGTTTTCAATATTATTGACGACAAAGGAGAACTGATAAACATACAACTGGTGGTTTGACATCTGTGTTAACATCCTCTCATGAGCTAATATTGTAATATATATTTCAACGGTTTTTAGTGATGACAAGACCTTACAGTCTCACTATACAACCATCTGGTAATAACCAAAGTACATCCACAAAGTACATCTAGCGTGTCTTATAAGTACATGATGTCATCAAATTATTATGCCCAACATTTTATGAAGGATGTAACAGAAATCCATCAATTATCAATTATACCAAAATGAATAAAAGATTCAGATGTCTAGTGCATACAAAAATGAACCTTCCCAATAACAAAGCCCTTTCCACCCTTCTAAAGCCCCCCTACCCAGCCTCCCGACCTCTCCCTCCCCCCATCCTAACCCCTCCCCCCTCCCCCCCCTTCTCCTGAGACCTGAAGGATCTTAACCTATTCCACATTTAAGAACTCATCCTGCATTAAAAAGTAGACTCCGACCTCTAGGGCTTAGGATGTGTAAATAGGGACCCCAGAGAGCTAGAAACTTCACTCTCTTTCTCTGCGAGAGTCTAATCTCGCTAGCCTCCCAAGAAACCAGCTGATGCAACTGATTTCTCCAGTGCCAGTATGCGGGAGGGTCTTTAATACACTTCCTAGCTAATAAACACATCTTACGAAGCATCAGAGTTGTAAAGCGATTTTGACCTCTAAAGGACCCCGGAAGATCTAAGATTAATTGCTCAACATTCCCCAGGATCTTAATCCCCAGTCGCCCTTCCCAGAAGCCTCGAACCTGAGTCCAAAATCTTTGCAATGCAGGACAACTCCAGAACATATGCAGCAGCGTACCTGGGCTCATTCCACACTTAAGACAATTTGGGCTACGGTCCTCTCCCATATGTGCTAATTGGGTCGCTGTCACATACCCCCTATGGATACATCGGTATGCACATTCTCTCAATCGGGCATCCGATACCAACAGGGGTATGCGCGCCACTGTCCTTGATATATTCCAAGACTCCAGTGCCATTCCCAGCTCCCTCTCCCACGCACGCCTCATTGGTCCATAGTCTCTGGGGGGTTGCCATCTAGTTAATATTTTACAAAGCAAAGAGACAGTGATCTCTCCCTCGCCCACTGAATTGAAAAAATCTTGAAGTTTGCCCCCCAATTGACCTGACAAGGAAGCCCCCGGTAGTGAGGCCATATAATGTTGTACTTGTCTTATGGCAAATCTATTGCCCCAGGAATCCCCCACCTTACTTAACAAGTCCGCAGTTGAGAGAGGCTGCCCATCTTCGCCCACCAGATGTGCCAAACATGTTACCCCCCGACTCACCCAATCAGCAAAATGTCTGCTCGACATCCCAGGCAAAAACTCACTATTCCCACAAATAGTAAGCTGATCCGTCACCGTCGGATCACCTCCAAGCCTGCTTACAAGCCTTCTCCACACCTCTCGAAGTGGTCTTAACATCACACTCTTACGTAATCTTTCTGGTATATTACCAGTTTTATGATGTAGCAATGAAAAAAGCCAGTAGGGTTCAAAATATGCCTTCTCCAGCGCAATTGGGGTATAACGTTGTGTACCCAGGAACCAATCTCCTAGATGACGTAACTGACATGCCTGATTATATAGCGCTAGATCAGGCATTCCCATCCCACCGCGGCTCCAACTGCCAATCAGGTGGGAGAATCGAATCCGTGGTTTCCTACCTCTCCAACAGAAGTTCGACGCTAATGCATAGAACTTCTGAAGGTCTTTCCGATATAACCAGATTGGTATTGTCTGCAAGACATAGAGCCACTTTGGAAATAGTACCATCTTTATGAGATTTATTCTACCCAGCAGTGACACTGGCAGATCCAGCCAACCCTGTAACACCTTCCTGGTCTCCTCCAGCAACCACTTAATATTTAACTCGTGTAAACGAGAAGTATCCATGGGTAACAAAATTCCTAAATATTTAAAAGAGGTTTGCGCCCTTCTTAGAGGAAATTCTCCTCTCCAACATCTCCAGACCTCCTCTGATGAGGCCAAAGCCTCTGACTTGTCAAGATTTAACCGGAGCCCCGCATAGTCTCCATATTCAGAAACGATCTCCAATAATGCACTCAAAGATTCTTGCGGATTCGTCAAATGAACCAAAATATCATCGGCAAAAGCTGCCACCTTAAATGCTTCTTTTCCTATCTCCATTCCTGCTACTGCAGGCTGTCTCATTATGTCCCTTAATAAGGGGTCTAACGTTAGTACAAACAATAAGGGCGATAGAGGGCATCCTTGTCGCGTTCCTCTGCCTATTGCAAAGTCTGATGTTACAAACCCATTAACCAGTATGCGGGCCCTCAGTGTCGAGTATAATGCTTTAATCCCTGACAAAAATCTCCCTGAGAATCCGTATTTTCGAAGGACCGCGTATAAAAAATCCCAATGGACCCGATCGAACGCTTTTTCTGCGTCAAAGCTTATTAATACAGACTGTTTGTTCCCTCTATTGCTAGCTTCCAAGGAGGTCAACACTCTGCGGACATTTTTTGCGATTGTCCGTCCCTTTACAAACCCTACTTGGGCATCATGTATTAATTCCGGCAGAATCCTCGCTAATCTGTTCGCCATGATCTTAGCCATTAGTTTGACCTCAAAATTCAGGAGTGAAATAGGCCTATAAGATGCTGCTAATTCCGAGTCTCTTCCTTTCTTGGGGATTACAATAATACAGGCAGTGTTTAGATCTGGAGGCACCTTTTCTTGATCTATTAAAGTGTTGAACATTGCAGTTAAAGGGTCTATTATCTCTTCCCCCATTATTTTGTAAAATTCCGCCCTGTAACCGTCCACCCCCGGTGCTTTAAACAGCTGGCTTTGATTGATGGCCAGCAACACCTCCTCTGATGTGATAGGATTGTTGAGCTTCTGCTCCTCTTGTGGGGAAAGACTTGGCAGCTGTAACTGCTCTAAATACAGGTCCCCCGACAGACCTTCATCTGTTGGGATTCCATATAGCTCTTTATAATAGTTATAGAAGATCTCACTAATTCCTTGATCTGTGGAGACTCTTGTCCCCTGCCCTCCCTTCATAGTGAGAACCCTAGTTTTCCCTTGTTTAGTCGCTATCAACCGTGCCAACAGCCGCCCCCCTTTGTTGCCGTGCTTATAAAGCTGATATTTGTAATAATTCTGCGATTTCACAGCTTTTTGATGAAGGGCTACATTTAATGCCGTTTGCAGGGATAGTAAATGTTGTTTATTCTCTAGGGAGGGCCGGCGACCATAGCATCTCCGAGCCTTGCACACTAGCTGACTAAGTCGTAATATTTCTTTAAGTCGGGCTTTACGTTTATGTGCCATATAGCTGATGATTTCTCCACGGAGTACTGCCTTGGCTGACTCCCAGTAGAGAACTGGATCATCAGCATGTATTTCATTATGTAATTTATAATCCCGCCAACTTTGAAGTATGGACGTCTTAAAAGTTGGGTCCCGATAGAGTTCTACTGGAAACGCCCATCTACCATATCCTCTTTGTTCCCCCCCGGGTGCCCAGCACATTTCCACCCAGGCATGATCCGAGATCACAGTGGCGCCTATAACCGAGCTCATCACTGAGCCAAAGAGCTGCTCTGAGATCAGCAAATAATCAATTCGCGCTTGCGTTCCATGTACTCGGGATAGATGCGTATAATCCCTTCCCTGTGGGTCAAGTGTCCGCCAAACGTCTACCAGCCCCATCTGTCGACAGAGATTGGGCAGCCCCCTATTCTCCTGGTCAAGATTCTGCCTCCGGGCCCCTGTACTGTCCATCAAAGGATCCATCACTGTGTTGAAATCTCCGCCCAGTATCATAGGTAACGTGTTATGTCGTAACAATCTTAAGGTAAGCATCCTATAAAACTTCCTGTCATATTGGTTCGGGGCATATACATTTCCAAACAACACCGTTTGGCGGTTTATGGTAGCCTCACATATCAAAAATCTCTCTCCCGGGTCAGTGAATCGTACTTCCAATTTGTCTACTATCCCTTTTCTGAACAAGATGGCAACCCCTCCTTTTTCCCCTGAGCCTCTGCAGAGACACATTCCCCCACCCACCAGGTACGTAATTTGGCATGCTCCACAGCTGATAAGTGGGTCTCCTGCAACAGAGCTATGTCTACTTTGTTTCTCTGCAAGTGTTGTAATATTTTAGTACGCTTAATGGGAGACGTGATCCCTCCTACATTCCACGTCACAACTCTCAGGGTTCCCAGTTCTCATGAGATACCAGTCCTTGAGATCTATACCTCTCTTGCCTAGAAGAGGGGTGTCCCAGCCACCACCCCTCTCCCTTTTCTAACATGCTCCATCTTCTTTCTTTCCAAAACCTTATTAAACGAAACCTCCAGGTCCCTGCATCCCCCCAGCCTCCAACCCCCCCACCCTCACCCCTACAACTCCCCTCCCCCCCCACTAATCCCAACCCCCCTTTTGAACTTCCCCTGCCCCAAAACGGGACCATCACATATAACGCCTCTTACCCCCTCACCCTCTTGTAAGCCATTACCACCTCAACCACCCAACCTTAATATTCCCTTACAGTTATAACAGAAATATATGAAGATAAAAAGGTGCTCACATAACCTATATATTAATAACTTGCAAATCACAAAACCTCTGCATCTGATTCCTCAGCAGATCTCCGCTGCTTTGTAGGGTAGCAACCACTTCTTTCGGGTATCTTGAAAGTCCTGCGTCCCCACCAGCAATCTCAGTCCGTCGGATTCCATATCTCTTAAACTATAGTCGTCTCATCTGCTCCCCACAGAACTGATAGTCTATTCTCTTTGGCGAGGCCCAGTTGCAAACTCCTCATGTCTCTCAGTTTCCATGCTAACTCCCCCCAGGGGTGTTCATATGATAGGTTTACTTTAATCAATGGTGGATTGCACTCTCTCTCTTAATGTATAAGCAATTGCTGAGTCTGCATATTGGAATCAACAGATAACATGCAGTATTCTGCTGCTATAACAGTCAGTAATAATCCAACTTCTAACAGTAACAATTTGTAATCCTTGCCCTGGAAGGCTGTTCGGTCTTCATCACTCCTTCATAGGTCATTTATAGATCCCATAGTATCTCATGTTCAGCGTTCCTCTAGCGAACTCAGAAAGGCTTGCGCTTGTTCCACGGCAGTGAAGGTTTTTATCTCCGCCTGATAAGTTACACGCAGTTTCGCCGGATACTGTAGGGCAAATCTAATCTTCTTTTCAAACAGCTTCGTGCAAATCGGGGAAAACTTCCTTCGTTGCATCGCCACTGCCGTAGAGTAGTCCTGAAAACAAAGCACTTTCTTGTTTCCATAGCGTAACTCCCGATCCTTCCTCAAGGCCTGCACTATAGCCTCTTTGTGTACGAAATTCAGCAAACAGCAGATCACCACTCGCGGCCTCGCATTGTCTGAGTGCTTGGGTCCCACCCGGTGCGCTCTTTCCACCTGAATGGCTCCGAGATCCTCCGGGAGTTGCAGCTGTTCTGATAGCCAGTTTTCTATAAAAGCTCTTAGGTTAGTAGTTTCTATAGCCTCAGGCAACCCCACGAATCTTAAATTGTTTCTACGAGACCTGTTCTCAAGGTCCTCCAGCTTCTCTTCGTATGCCTCCACTTGGGTTCTGAGTTTCTTATTGTCTTCCTCTATTTTTTGTACTTTATCCTCCAGGGCCCCGTGTCTCTGCTGAAATTCCGCCAACTCCTTGTTTAATTGTCCCAAGTTTTCCTGGACCAGAGATAGTTTGTTGTCAATGGGCCCCAGGCGCTTATCTAGCAGCGGCTCCATGGCGTTCGTCACCTCCGCTACCACCTCCGCCACCCACACCGAACTTACACTGTGCGCGGGCGGGCTCGGCGGAGCCGCCATTTTCTCCTCGCCACCTCGCGTCTTTTCTTTGTCTCTTCGAAGACTCTTTGCCGCCATAAGATTTCACTGCGTTTTGGTCAGCTTAAACTCTTCACCGTAAGTTCCTGTGCTGTAGGTGTAGATTTGGTGGTTCGTTGCAAGCTAATTCCCCAGTTTTTGAGGGTTTAGCGGGTAATCCGGCAGGAGCGGGAGTTTCAGCAGCCGCTCCTGTTCATGGTGTCACGTGATCTAAGGCCACTTTTTAATCACAGCTTTGTAAAAGGACCCCAAAGTATTCAAAAAATAAGGGCCCTGTTTACTAAGGTGCGTTAGCATTTTTAACGCACCTACAATTAGCATGCACGCTAACCGTGTAGGTGCCTATAGGGATACTGTAGGCGCGTACATGGTTAATGCGCGTACATGGTTAACACGTGCTAAAGATGTTAACGTGCCTATAACGCAGCTTAGTAAACAGGGCCCTAAATGTTTTAATTTAATTTATTAGGATTTATTTACTGCCTTTTTTGAAGGAATTCTCTCAAGGCAGTGTACACCAAAAATAAATCAAACATAAGTAATAGACAATTACAGCAGTAAAAACATTCAAATGTTTTTACATAATGGATCCTTGAAAATTTGTTACAATATTTCAAATATGTAAAAGCCTCAGATATTAAGTAGAAATGTCGACGAGGGCCATCATCTCACTAATTTGTACTTGGCCACAGTTCAACATACAACTGTTAAACTAACGTTTCAGCACTAGGAAAGCAATATTACCTGCATATTATACTGCTCCCGTCCCTCAGCACACACACACGCAGATTGCTTCCCACCTACAGTTTTCTACATAGCTAAAACGAAACAATAACCTTCTACTGATGCTACAATGAAGCTGTGACAGGTGTTCCTGTTACCTGGAGGAAAGGATATTCTTGTGAAACGTGAACTTTCTGTACAGGAACTGATCTTCATGGAGATACTGGAATGACTGTCCATCATCTGTGTAGAGCTCGCCTGCCGCAGAGCCCTGCGCAGAAAATGAAAAATGCAGACTTAACTCGGAATGAGGCCTTCTCAGGTTCAAAAGACCACAGAGAAAAAGGCAGGTGTCAGGGTTACAGTCTAACATAATAGATGACAATCGCAAAAAACAATCAGTTAGCCCCTCAGCTGCCCTGTGAAAGCCCAGTTCATAATACAAAACCCACCTTAATACTGATTTCCTCTCGGGAACAGGCTACATCAGATGTTGTGTCCTGCAACTGTGATCAGAAAGTGCCACATAAAGGGCAATAAAATATACATCAAATCCACAGGTAACTGAAGCTGCAGGGATAGCTCCAACCAAATTAATGATGAAACTACGGCCATTTTCCTAATATAGACAAAAATACCAAGCTCTCCTACATTCAGTAATCTAGAAACCCTGTCTATATAAGGTCCTCTGTGGGTCAGCTAGGGACATGCAAGCTTATGGTGAGACATCTGGAAATGGTAAACTGTGATATATTGATCAGTCTATGGAAGGATAATGGAATGTCAGTGCCCGTTACGCTATGCTCCTGTTTTCCAGCATGGAAAGTTCCAGCTCGTTTTCCTGCTCCTAGAAAGGATTTACTATAAAAGCCACTAGGAGGATTATGTGGATTAACATCTGGGAGATCATCTAGAAGTGTCAGAAGACACCATGGATGAAAAATTCAATAAACTGAAAGCTCCTGGATAGCTGTGGAGGTTGGCTTGGGATGGGAATAAAGAAGGAAAAGAAATGTGACTCTTACAACAGCTCATGGGGGCAAGGACTACCACACAGAGGCTAATTTTACAAACGACCACCTAACTTATACAGCAGGTATGTACATAAGTGATACCAGTCTTCTAAGGGAATTTATACACCTAAAGCAGGGCTTTTCAACCCAGTCCTTGAGGCACACCTAGTACCACCAGGTTTTCAGGATATCCACAATGAATATGCATGAGATAGATTTACATACCAAGGAGGCAATGTATGCATATGTATCTCATGCATATTCATTGTGGATATCCTGAAAACCTGATGGGCCTAGATGGGCCTCAAGGACTGGGTTGAGAAGCACTGACTTTGAGGGTAATTCTACAAAAGGGCACTTATTTTTAGGACCTAAGAAGGAAATTCTGTACATGGCACTCAAAATCTGCGCAGAAACAAATCAGCACTCAATGCTATCCTATAATGATCACTCAAAGATGAGAGCCCATTAGAGTGCCAATTTTAGGACTTATGCCTGCTGAAACCAGGTGCAATTCCTGGTGCCTAATCTGGGCACACATCCCCGGTATTCTACAACACTGCGTGCAAAATTTAGAAATGACCTTGACCTGCTCCTGCACCTCCCATGGCCACGCCCCCTTTTGAATTGCGCGCTATAGTGTGGCAAGTCAAATATACACCTATATTTTATGCAGAAGAACCTATACCAGCTATAGAGCTGGTGTAAATGCTCACACCTAGATTATAAAATGCCACGATCTACTCATTACAATGTACATGGGTAAATGTGCACCCACCCAGACCCCATCCATGTAAAGGATCACCTGAAAAGTACACATCGAGTATTGGTGTATACTTACAGAATAGAACTTAATCACAGATTGATCATATATGTGCACATCATCACATATGGGTGTCAATGACTAGAATACTGGCATTTCTGTGCATTCTTTATGTCTAAATCTATCTAAGTGGCTCCTTACAGAATTACCTCCATAGTGCATGGAAAGACTGATACGTATTTACATGTATTTGCTATACACAAATCTTCCAGTTTATTTTACATGCATATTTTATGAAATACGTGTTTAAGCATTATATCTCTACTACCACACCCACAGAAACAACTCTGCTCAGGTCAGCTAAACTCATGTGTACAAAGCCTGTATCTGCTTAAGCTTACAGACATATTGTTTATAATTCTGCGTGTTCCCCCACCTATTCTGACCTCATCCTCCCCCAGACTGCTCTTACACAGTCCAGGAATTAACGGACTCCGTAATCAGAAGGACTCGCTGGGATATAAGAGGATAGTTTATTTCAATCTTACCAACAATAATACAGGCAAATCAGGTATTCGTATGGTTTGAACAGCAGTCCACATCACGTCTGTCACCCTCCTTCTCTTGTAGCCTTCCTTCTGTTGTCTTACCCTTCTGACTCCCATTTTTATACTATTCTCACTCTATTCATTTCAATGGACCCTAGCTTTGTCACCAGGGTTCTTGGACCTTATCAGTTGATCGAAATGACTTCACATACTATCAAGCTCTAAGTATAAACAAGATATGCTCAGAGCGCATCTTATTAGATGACTTTGCATTTTCCCCAAACTTTCCCTTAGCCCCCTCCTTTGGATGTTCTCACCCTGGGTGCTGCTGACCCAGTACTATCTCTACATAACCATGGCAATCTTGCTCATGACGTCTTGCAGGTGCTAGTCTCAGGATTGTTTATAGAGTAGATTGCCCCCAACCTTGCCAGCTCTCATTTACCTCATCTCAGCACTTGCCACAGTGAAATGTAACTGTGTCAAAGCTAGCTCTCTTTTGTATCAGAGATGATTTTGATTTTAAGAAGCCTAGCTCTTATTATGAGCTATTGGCCTGTATTTTACTGAGAGCAAGGGCTAGCATAACTCTTCATTCCCCTCTTGCCAGGCCCCTCAGGGGGGGCTGGCACACATGACTACTAGTGGGTGTGGCCATCTTTTCCAGAGGGCTCTTAGTTTCCTGTGGGGGGAAATGTATAGGGATGAGGCGACAGGGGTGCTCTGTCATAGTGAGACAAGGCCATAGCAAGAGTCAGTATGTGGATACATAATTATATGCTGGATGAAATGCATTAGGTTTCCCCTTTTTTCATAGCCAAACCAAGGGGTCTAACTATCCTAGAACTACCCCTCTAGGGCGGAGCTAGTCTTGGAAATATGTAATCCAGGCAGTTCCATAAAATGCCATTTTGTGTGTAAAACACAGTTTTAGCTACAGAAATGTCTTCTAAAATTAAACCCATAGCTGACCAGCTCCAGTAGAAGAGTAATGTTTGCTTCTCTCATCAGGGACAGGTACATCCGGCCCTTACAGAAGGAGGTCTCATTTTTATGAGATTATAAATTCTTGCTTGGTTTGGATGCACCTGATGCCTCTTCTGCTAGAATCACATTTTACCCATGTCCAGTTCAATCTGTTTGTCTAATTATTGTTCTTTATTTATTTGGATTTTATCTGATTGCATTATATTTACATTGTATTATGCTGTATTTTACCCTCTTGATAACCACAGCAGATTTTTACTTATTCCTTTTTCTGTATTAAATGCTAAAGCGTTATTTCTTCACTATTTGCATGCTTTGTTTATTTTTTGTTGCTTTATTGGTTTCCTCTGTTCCCGTTGTGCTGTTCTTGCTGTGTAAGTAAGAACCCAGTGGTCAGTAGTGACAAATTGGTTAGACCAGTTGTTGTGATGATAGTCCTTGTGTGGTCCATACATGATTTGAACTCTTCTCTTTTGCTAGTTGCTGATAAGCTTAATGAAGACTATAAGACTTTGACTGCTATGTTCAGGAATGCAATTTGGAGAACACATCCAGAATAAGCTATAGGGCTGATGTAAGTGATCGCGCCATAAATGTAAGCATGATTTCTGCCACCTGCACTAGTATTCCACAAAGAAATGTCGGTGCCTATTTTTCTTTACAGAATAGGCTTGAAACATGGCACCAGCTTACCCCTCATTCTAGGCAACCTGTTATAGAATTACCCTCTTACTAATTCTAAAACTTCACCAGTGAGTTTGCCCTACCTTTCTTATTGGAACTTCTCACTGTAATTACAGTCAAGGCACTGATGTGCAACAGTTCGTAACAGCAGTAAAAGTGAGTGGTTCGCTCAGTGTTCAAATGGCAGACACAGGCCTCAGAGTCCATCTGATCACTTGACTTCAGAAACTTACACACCAAAAATAAATAAATAATAACTTATTCAATAATTCCACTTTCTTTGGTGTGCCAGCAAACATTATACTACTTCTAGCTTCAACTAGTTTATAAGGTTGGTGACAGAAAAGGGAATTTCAGTTCAGGAAATGAACAACATGGGAGAGCCATTTTCACAATCTGAGGTATGTCAGAGGCGGAGGATTCTGCTCACTGCAGATACAGGAGAGAATCTGTCCACGTTTGTTGCCGAGAGAAGCGTTAGGACAATATTAACCCTGTGAAACTAAAGAATATCCTGTTATACTGCACCTTGGAGTCCAGTGCAATACGGAGTTCATAGGAAATTCCTTTCATCCATTCTGTGGATTTTCCAACTGCTGTCTTCAAGGGTACCACAGTTCCACCACGCTGGAAAACCGGGATCTGCAAATAACAGCACAGCCAATGCAGAAGAATTCAAGTGTGTTTATGGACTGTGGGGAGTGGGGGGTGAGTTTTCAGATCATAAAAGTTCTGTATTTTACACAGTGTTTCAGGGACAGAAGCAAGAGAAAAGGCAAGCCTTAGCTCCTTAGCACTCCTAATGATATAGCCTTTAGTCACCATATTCAACCTTTGAACTCCTTCAGCTTCGAGCTATCTGTGGCAGCATGCTCAATGTCCACAGACCAGTCCATGGAAAGTGTAACAGCTCCCTACCTAGAGTTATGCCACTGCTGACTGAAAGTTTCCTTCATTCTTCATCTAGCTCATTACAAGCTCCATCACACACAGGCGTCTAGGTAGGAACTGGGACATTCAGACTGGGAGGATGATAATTCCCCAAGTAATTTACAAAGGTTTCTGCTAAACATGGAGGATGTCTGCAAATACCTGTGTATTTGTTGCAGTGGAAGCATCAATTTCACAAACCTGTCAATCCTAAAAAAGAACAGCATCACATGGGCTTTCATGTATGTAATTGCTGGAAACACATGTCTAGCTGGTGATCTGCCTGATAGGGAGTGGGAAGTGGACCAATGACTCCAGGGAAACAGGACTATGGTGGTAAAAGAAACAACTTTATTCACAGACTCTGTCTGTGAATAAAGTTGTTTCTTTTACCACCATAGTCCTGTTTCCCTGAAGTCATTGGCCCACTTCCCACTCCCTATCAGATAGTTTTGTTTTTCGTGGGAGTCTGTGTTCATCCACCTAGTGGATTGCCTCCTGCTTTAGCTGGTGATCTGCAGCATACACATGTGTATACGGTCATAGGTGGGGAAACTCAGCTTCCTGCTGGTGATCTCGTGCAAACTTCCCTATCCCTGGTTCTTATCTTGCTTTCACTCATTTCCTTGGCAATCTACTGGTTCTCACTTAACTCTACAGCTATTTTCTCTTTTTTTTCTGCAAAAACTGCTTGTCGTTATTTAATTTTTGTTATTTGCTTGTAAATCACCTTGATGTCTCTCGTGGGTAATATATCACATTGTAATAAATTAAACTAAATAGGCGCAACACCACAAGTGCAAGAAAAGTCAATTAAAGCCTTAAAGGCTCCTTTTACTAAGGTGCGCTAATGGATTTAGTGCACACTAATGATCAGCATGAGCTAAATTCTAAGAAGCCCATAGGAATAAAACAGGCTTCTTATAAATTAGCACTCGCTAAATCCATTAGTGCATCTTAGTAATAAAAGGAACCCTATCAAGGGCATTTTCAAAAAAGAAGGGCGGCCATCTTCTGACACAAATCCGTTCTGTTGATAAATCTCACTTATCTGTCCCCTTCTCCTCTACTGCTAATTCCAGACTCCGTTCCTTTTATCTTGCTGCACCTCACGCCTGGAATAAACTTCCCGAGTCTGTACGTCTAGCCCCCTCTTTGGCTGTTTTCAAGTCCAAACTTAAAGCCCACCTCTTTACCACTGCTTTTGACTCCTAACCACTGCTCACTTGCCCTGTCCTTTTTATCCTCACCTCTTTATTCCCTTACCCTTAATTGTTCTGCCTGTCTTATCTACTGTAGATTGTGAGCTCTTTGAGCAGGGACTGTCTTTTTTGTGTATGGTGTACAGCGCTGCGTATGCCTTGTAGCGCTATAGAAATGATAAGTAGTAGCAGTAGGGTCGCCCAAATCGGCATAATCGAAAGCTGATTTTGGGCACCCTCAACTGCAGTCCATTGCGGGGATGACCAAAGTTCACAAGGGCGTGTCGGAGGCGTAGCAAAAGCGGGACTGGGGCATGCTTAAGAGATGGGCATCCTCGGCAGATAATGGAAGAAAGAAGGGCGTCCCTGACGAGCATTTGGTCGACTTTACTTGATCCCTTTTTTTTTTCACGACCAAGCCTCAAAAAGGTGCCCAAACTGACCAGATGACCACCAGAGGGAATCGGGGATGACCTCCCCTTACTCCCCCAGTGGTCACCAACTCCCTCCCACCCTAAAAAACAAAAATCTTTTTAAATTTTTTGCCAGCCTCAAATGTCATACCCAGCTCCCTGACTGCAGTATGGAGCAATATTCAAAGGATTTATGCTCCTAACTTTGAAAGTTCTGCTCCTGTATTGGCCTCTGAAAATTTATTAGAGCTGAGTGCATAAATTTTTACTTAAAATATCACTAAGGGGCCCTTTTACCAAGCTGCGGTAAAAAGGCCGAGGACGCCCATCTGTTAAGCTCGCCCCATTCCCACCTTCGCTACGCCTCTGACACGCCCCCGTGAACTTTGGTTGTCCCTGCGACGGACTGCTGTTGAGGGTGCCCAAAATCGGCTTTCGATTATGCCGATTTGGGCGACCCTGAGAGAAGGACGCCCATCTCACGATTTGTGTCGGAAGATGGGTGCCTTTCTCTTTCAAAAATGCCCCTGTTAGTGTGTACCCTTGGAATCCCTCCTCCCTCAGGGATTCCTGCAGATACCTTGCACTTGAAAATCAGATGTGTTTGAGCAGGCTAAAAAGGTAGCTGCCACTTAGTTACCAATCAGACACCAGGTTCAAAATCTACCCCTATATGTTATTCTTTCCAGGTTTCTTTTTGTAGTACACAAATGATGAATGAGCTGCAATTTGAAAGTTAGGAGTAGTTCTAATTGTTAAGACTTCAAGCTTAGCAGAGCTTGACAACTGCCATTACTGTTCACAAGTTTCTGATTTCTGTTAAAAATCACGCCTTTTGTCTGTGTGCTATGAAGAGAAGCCTTGAAGCAATATTTTTTTAGTACATGAAGACACACTTAGACGTGTCTGTTGATCCACTGCTTATTTCTGTCAGCAGCCAAAGAGAAAACCTGTATACTTACACTATCCAAGGTGACTGGGACCTTCAAAGTGCTGACACCCACAAACCGTTCAAATGTGTGGAAGTTATACCAAATCTATAAAGGAAGAGCAAAGGTCATGAGAACACCAATCAGAAAACAAATTTTAATCTATTTGATTTGTGATTATATAAATATTAAATAAGCAGCTTTTTTTCCCCAACCCAGGTAATAATGCGGGTAGCAATGTGACTGACTGACCTCTCTGGGAGAGTAATGGTCTTTTTTGATCAGCTCAGCTGGTAGGAAAGGAATGGATTATGTACTGTGCTCACTCATCCTTAAATCCCTTCTCCAAAGAAAAAAGGTTTGCTACTACTGTGTACCATTTCTATAGTGCTACTAGTCATATGGACCACTGTACAAAGATGTATTAGAGATAGTCCCTTCTCCACAGGACTTACAGTCTTAACAAAAGTCACTGAATTAGATGCTTTCCCATCATGGGGAACAAATAGCTTAAAATGTCTATTTTGCTTTTAAAGTGTGTAGATTTTATTTGGTTTTATTAATTTATGCTTATGACTTAATTGTTTACTATTTATTGTTTTGTAATTTTCAATTTTGTCTACGTTTTTATTAGTAGTTCCTAATGTGGATGTTATTGAATATTGTTCCTTGACTTGCATGCAGTGGCGTACCAAGGGGGGGGGGGGGCGGTGGGTGCTACGTTCGTTCTGTGCTCCCTATGCCCCGGAACAGGTTACTTCCTGTTCCGGGGCAGAGGGAGCATGGAAACGAACGACGTGGACAGGCGCGCGGCACCCCCCCCCCCCAGCGGCGTGCACCCGGGGCGGTGTCTTTTGCCGGGGGGGGGGGTCCTTTTGCCAGGGGGGAGGGTCACGCTGCACCCGGGGGGCAGGGCGCATCAGCGATCCGCCCCGGGTGTCAGCCCCATTGGGAACGCCACTGCTTGCATGTTATATGGAAAGGTGGGTTGTAAACCTGAAAATAAATAACTGCAATCTTTGAGACCATCAGTTAAGATTCAAGATTTACCTCTTTGAGGAGCCCTTTTACAAAGGTGCAGGACCCAATCGGCACTACCGCCGGTGTGGCGCTTATGCCCAGCAGTAATTCCGATTTTGGCACACACCAAATCCCGCGGTAGAAAATAATTTTCTATTTTCTACCGTGGGGGACATTCCTGGCGGTAACTGGCAGTACACCCACGTTAGCGCGTGCTGCATGGTTACTGCGCGGGTAGTGCATGAGCCCTTACCACTAGGTCAATGGGTGGCGGTAAGGGCTCAGGCGTAAATAGGCACGTGCTAGTTTTAATATTAGTGCAGGCCCATTTTTTAGCCCATTAAAAAATTGCCTTTTTCCCTAGCTGCAGTAAAAAATGGCCCAGTGCGTGCCTAAAAGATGCGCCCACACTACTGCAGGCCATTTTTTAACACTGCTTTGTAAAAGGATCCCTTAGTAACTGTGTATATAATTGCATGGCCACAGCACTGGCTCTGATTAGTATCACCTTCTCTAAAGGAGTTTGTTGCTGAAATGCACTGCGTTTACATGCTACGGATAATTCCTACTACTACTACTACTACTACAATTAAACATTTCTATAGCGCTACTAGACTTACGCAGCGCTGTACAAATAATAATAATAATTCCTTGTATACATTGATGTTTTTCACTGACAGAAGCTCACTACAACATACATGTGACACTATTAACCGGATTGCATGACTTCTGACCCAGGCATTACTGCCAAAACACGGCCATGTTGTGTCCAATTCCTTGTGCCACCTAATTTGTAATTGGGCACATCTTCCTATGCCACAAGATTGTGGTTGAATGAGCCATTGCCCTTTCTTCAGTGTGGATTCAATAAAGAGAAATTAGGTGGCACAAAGTTTTCCTTTAGTCCCTCCAGACTGGCCTATATGGACGGGTTATGCAATCCTACCAGCAGGTGGATGGAGACTGAGAACTATAGAATTCTGGTGAAGCCTATAAGTTAGCTGTGCAGTCTCTCTCAGAGTCAGTGTGAACTTAACAAGCAGAAAGAACTAACAAATAGAATAAGAACCAACAAATCTCCCCAAAACAATCCCTTCTATGGCTTCAAAATCCCACATGATGTGCAGGAACGCTGCACTGCAAAGGAAGCAGCTGTATCAAACAGCAAGAGCAGTCACAGAGAATCCACTGCCAAAAACGAGCTGTACAACACTCTTTGGTTCACTTTCTATTCTCTATGAAGACAGCTCTCTCTGGGGCCCTTTTACAAAGCAGCAGTAAGCCCAATGCAGGCTTACCGCTCGTTAAAAGGGAAGTACCGCCGGGCTACCGAATCAGCCTGGCGGTAGTTCCCTCCCCCAGCGCACCCCATTTC
Source organism: Microcaecilia unicolor (assembly GCF_901765095.1). Taxonomy (NCBI): domain Eukaryota; kingdom Metazoa; phylum Chordata; class Amphibia; order Gymnophiona; family Siphonopidae; genus Microcaecilia; species Microcaecilia unicolor. The sequence continues at coordinate 144,377,221 of NC_044039.1, read as the reverse complement.
CAATGCTGCAAAAATATTTCAATTTTTGTAGCGCCAATGTGTACCCAGCGGTAATCGGGCTGTGCCACATGCTGCCCAGTTACCGCTGGGTTAGCGTGAGAGCCCTTACCGCCACCTCAATGGGTGCTTCCCCCCCCCACCCCCAAAGGTTGCCGCGCGGCAAGTGCTTCAATTTCCACATTTTCTGCATGGCCATTTCTTTTAGAACAGGGAAACACGCCTTTTATCCACTGCGGTAAAAGGGGGGCCTCAGTGCATGTGAAAAACACGCACCGACGCAAACGCAGGCCCCCTTTTGCCGCAGCTTCGTAAAAGGACCCCTCTATCACCTAAGAAGTTTTGTTTGTTTAAATTGTAACAAAAAAACACTTCTATTCAAAAGGCAGCAAACCGCCCCCCCCCCCCCCCAGGAAGTACACCGAAACAAATTCCCCATGGAGATTACCAAAAAATGCAGAAGGCCAGATCCTAACAATACGGGTAGGTTCTAGGTCGGTCTGGAGGGACTAAAGGAAAGCAAATTACAAGTAAGGTCTAATTTGTCCTTCCACTGGAGGGATTAGGGGAGGTCACTCCCTTAATCACCCAGTGGTTGATGTCCATCCTCCGCCCCCCTCCCCCCCAGCGAAATTTGCAAGGGATACAGGCTCTAGGGAAAATAAACAAATATTTCTAAAATGGAAGACAAACATTTTTGCAAACACAAATGTTATTTAAAGCCTGTTATATTAATTTTAAGATTTGGCATGATTTTATACCATTTCAAGGTTACTCAATTGGTTTCACATTCACCTAGTCTAAGTTCTAATCATTCAATCCACTGGATTGACTTTGTAGGCCCATCACTTAAAGGAGTTAAATTAAAAAATATATATTTGAGTCCTCTTTTTCATTCCAGGCCTCTCAGGTTTGGAATAACTTACCACTCAGTCTTAAGTACCAACCTTCCTGTACATTGTTTCAGAAGGGTTTAAAAACTTATCTATTTAAGAAATTTGTGAATTTAGACATTTGAATGGGGGTTATTATATAATTTTTATAAATATATGGTATGCATTTTTATGACTAAGCCGCTTCAAATCTATTTAGGGAATATGCGGGTTAAAAGAGTCAATTTAGATTAGGTGTTCCAGCACACAGCTGACATTGCTATTTCATAAGATAAATGTGTAGGTGCTGGTACGTAGGTGTTTATTTGCCCATGTTGCCACATTCATATTTTAGATGTTTATGATTCTAAAACAGATGCTCCTGCTGTATATAACCGGTGCACAAACGTCCATTTCACTGTATATTTTAGAACAGGCTCTACAACAGTAAATCCTGTGCTAAAAAACTAGATAAGACTTCCCAACCTGGATGTCCCGGTTCCGATTTGTATGTCCTTTCTAAAATGTCGCTTCATGTGAACAGAAGAGTGCTAGGAGTAACCTAGAGGAGTTACTGTAGACTTTTTAAAAAGAATATTATTGTGATTTTTTTTAAATGTAAGTCATTCCTCCTCTGTTACAGATTGGGGTGAGGTGAGGGAATAAGGGTTGAAGCTCTATGGTGCTGGTTGAGAGGTGTTGGGTCATTTATGGAAGATTGATGTTTCAGCTATACAATGCAAGGAATTGTGCCCTGATTTTGAAGTGCTCTTGGTGCTTTTTTGCTTTTTGAGAGGTAAGGTGTGAAATCAGATTCTGGGGTGAGGGGCTTCTGTGCCCTAGGGACTCAGTAGGGGGAGGGAATTGGAACTGGATGGGCTTCTTTAGTGTGCCAGCTACCACCGCTTCATTAAATTTAGTGCCTGTATGCTAAATTTTAACATGTATACAAAATACTAATTTTGCATAGGCTTCTGGCTGTACTAAATTATTGGTGACTAGCCCACTATCTAGAATGCATGCAAAGTGAGAGTCAGCATTACAAGTACACCATAAGTTGGACGAACCTTTAATTTAGGACAGTGTTTTCCATAAGGGGAGAAAAAATTGCACTACGGGTATTGAGTCTGACACTGAGCTTATCCAAGAGCATACTCTTCATGCTCAATTATATTTACCTCATCTGGCCCAGGAACTAAAACATCAATGGACGTGACTTCTGGCGCAGTGACTGGATGCACCAGCAAAGCATTCCCTTTGGGAAAAAAACATACAATAAATCTTGAGTTATAATTTCATCCTACAGTACCAGCTGTACTAAAAATATCATACCATGGGAAAATATTTCAGGGGAGTGTTATCTTTTTTTTTTCCCCTCTACCTTGGCATACCCTCTGCTGGAGAAACAAATTCTCATTTATTACTACTGCTAATCATTTCTAAAGCACTACTAGACGTACGCAGCGCTGTACACTTGAACATGAAGAGACAGTCCCTGCTCGACAGAGCTTACAATCTAATTAGGACAGACAAATAGGACAAACAAGAGATAAGGGAATATTAAAGTGAGGATGATAAAATAAGGGTTCTGAACAAGTGAATAAGGGTTAGGAGTTAAAAGCAGCATCAAAAAGGTGGGCTTTTAGCTTAGATTTGAAGACGGCCAGAGATGGAGCTTGGCGTACCGGCTCAGGAAGTCTATTCCAGGCATATGGTGCAGCAAGATAAAAGGAACTGAGTCTGGAGTTAGCAGTGGAGGAGAAGGGTGCAGATAAGAGAGATTTACCCAGTGAACAGTGTTCCCGGGGAGGAATGTAGGGAGAGATGAGAGTGGAGAGATACTGAGGAGCTGCAGAGTGAATGCACTTATAGGTCAATGGCAAAAACTATAGAGTTGGATTTGATATTAAATTAAATTACACGGCATCAGTATTTTAGATTTTGATACCCAGCTTCAGCATGTATAGGGCCTGTTAAATAACTGATAGTAACAAATCCCCCGATATTCAAAGCTATTTAACGGGCTACATACAGCCACTGACCGGCTAAATAGCATATCATCGCCTAACCACAGATGTTCAACAGGTTATCTCCTGCTAAATATGCTGTAACTGGCTATATTGCACGACATAGTCAGTTAGACGCAGATATTTAGCAGTAAACTAGCTATGTTCAGTGGTTAACATATGCAGCATAAATAGCAGGCCTATTTTTAATCGCTAAAACGTTAACTGGTTAGCACTGAAAATTATCTTAACCAGCTAACTTTTTAGTGGCTTAAAAAAATGTCGCCGGACATGGCCTGGCATTGAATACCCGGGTTTAATGCCATCAGCAAACAGCAAAAGTGTTGCCTGCCAGCAGCTGAATATCAAGTCCATAATAAATGACGGCAGATAAAGATCAGCATGACCCATCCAATCTGCTCAGAAAGGTGGCCAGTGTTGTACCCGAGTCTCCATGCCAGTTACCCCAACCCTTTTGGGGATCTTTACTAAGTTGTGATAAGCAGCTAATAGATTTTACCATGTTATAGACATTAGCGCAGACCCAAGCTAACAACTGCTTTGTGTTAAAACCAGCAGCTTGGTAGAACACCCCCAAAGGCAGGTCAAAAGTGTGGCTGGCAGTGACAGCTAGTGTATGGGTCAGTAACATGTCCCAGATGCCATTACTGCCAATAGTGCATCTGCACTTATCTCATCTCAAAGGGAGGTGGTTAAAAGCACCACTATTGGCAAGCCGGTAACACAGCCATGGCCAAAACCTCAATCAGTTCTCACCTATTCTGATCCCTCCATGATCCAATCCTCCAGCCCCCCCCCCCCCCCAAATCCCTCTTCTGATCCTCCATTCCCCTGACCAGATGCCCCCTTCCAATCCTCCACCCTGATCTACTACTTAACATTTAACCCCCTTCCCCAATCAGATCACCCTTCCAATCTTCAACCCCTCTGATCAGATCCCCCAATCCCCTCAAAATCCGAGGCCACGAACCCCCCATGTAGTACAGCCCCTCCAACTCTAACCTAACCCTCTTCCCACTCCCTGGATCCTCCAACCATCTCTAGGACTTACCTAGAGGTAAGGCCCGGTGGTCCAGTTGTAAGGAGCGGGAACGGCCGCCCCCCTCTGATTCTGCTTCATCCGGCGCTGGGTTCAAAATGGCATTACTGACCTCTGTTCTCATCCAAATTCAACAACTTAGGAACTACCATACTGGGTCAGACCAAATGTTTTTCCAGGTGGAATTCTGTGTGACTGCGCAATGCAGAATTTGCGCAGGATTCCTCCTCCCTGCAGAATTTGGCCAGCTGCTGGGATCAAAGAGCATAAAAGCAGCCAGGCTCCTCGCTAGCTCATTTTAATTTTTTCCCCAATTTCCTCTCTACAGCACCTTCTTTTTAGTGTAGGGGACAGCACGGCTCTCGGTATGTTTGAGTCTTGCAGTGCTTGTAGTCTCCCTCTATTCTTGCAAGAATGAAAAGAGAGCTCATCTGGAGAATACAGGCACTGCATGGATATAACATAGTGAGAGCAATTCGGTGCACTAAAAAGAACACGCTGCAGTGAGAGGAAAGCAGATGAACTGGTGAGGAGCCCTGAGGCTTTTATGCTCTCATCCTGGCAGTTTGCTGCTTTGGCTAGGAACTTTACACTTCTTTAGGCTGGGGCCTTTGAGCATACTGGCTATCTACTTGTCAGAAGGTGGGGGAAAGAAGTCAGGCTCACTGCCGGCTTAACTGGCAGAGCTGGCAGGCTATTTGAGGAAGGAGAGGTGAGGCTGGATGGCTGGTTTGGGGTCAGCAGATTAGTTTCTGGCTGTATGACTGGTGAGGGGCTGGGGATAATAGGCTGGCTTGTAGGCGTTACTACCTGTCTGGGAAAAAAACTGGTGAGGACATAAGTTGAGAATGAAGAGGGAGTGTGTGGATTTTTATTCATCAATTCATAGAGCCTGAGAGAAGATCTGAGCTGCCACCATCCACTGACTTTGTGAAAGTACTGCCATTATTAAGCAACTCCAAGCTTTCCTCAGGCTCTACAGATTGAAAAAGAGCCCCAAAAACTTGGACATATAGTTATGATGGGTATTCTTAGAGGAATTCTGCCCTAAATCCTTAAAAATCCTTCCTATTTGAGAAATAACACTTTTTTTGCTATTTTAATTAATTATGGCTCAAGGATAGTGGTTATACTGAGTCATTGTGACAAAAAGAGTTGCAGAATTTCAAAATAGTGTACAGAATTTTTTTTTTTTTGCATAGAATTTCACCAGGAGTAAAATGTCCATCAAGCCCACTGCTACTTACCCCCAGAAAAGAGCAGTGCTTACTTTATATGCTTTTCCTTCAGGATCTTGTCTTAACTTAAAAAAAAAAAAAACAGCTACGCTATTTGCTTTTACCACATCCTCTGGCAATGAGTTCCAGAGCTTAACTATGTACTGAGTGAAAAAATGTTTTTCCTGATTTGTTTTAAATATATTACTTAGTAACTTCATGAGGTATTCCCTAGTCTTTGTAGTTTTTGAAAGAGTAAACAATCGATCTGCATTTATCTGTTCTACTTTATTAATATCACTTCTCCCCTCAACTTCACTGATCACAGAGAAACTGAAAGAGGGAAACCTGCACATTTCCAACTTTCAAGGTCTGTGGCAGCACTATAAGTTGTTTTCACATTTTGTACCAAATGCAAAAATAAAACAGAGCTCTTTTGTACTGTTGTCTTGTCAGCTTATAAACTGCTCAAGGCTGACCAAGAAGGCTCTCACAATGCTTGGGAGAGAAAATCAAGGAATGCGTCACCTGGAGGGGCATAATCTAACGGAGATGACCATCTCTAAGGGCGCCCATCTCTAAGAACGTCCCGGCGAAGGGGCGGGGAAACCTGTATTATCGAAACAAGATGGGTGTCCATCTTTCATTTCGATAATACGGTCGGGGACGCCCAAATCTCAACATTTTGGTCGACCTTAGAGATGGTAGTCCCTGGTTTTCGGCCATAATGGAAACCGAGAACACCCATCTCATAAACAACCAAATTCAACTCATTTGGCCGTGGGAGGAGCCAGCATTCGTAGTGCACTGGTCCCCCTGATGCCAGGACACCAACCGGGCACTCTAGGGGGCACTGTAGTGGACTAACTGAATGGAAAAAGCCCTTCCCTTACCGATCCCTTAGCGATTGGAAAGGAAAAGGGCATACATGAAGGAAATTGCATGTAAATGAGCTGCTCACTGTTAGCTCATTTGTACACGATTTCTTTCCTAAGGAGGGGAAGCCAGTGCAGAGCAGCCAGGCATTATGCGTGGCTGCTCTGCGCATGCCAAAGACGGCTTCATACATGCAGACAAGCTGCGTGTATAATAGCTGTCTACAACCTTAAATAAATTGCCATCTACAACCTTAGAAAAATACAAGTCCAGGTGAAAGCATCCAAGTGCTCATCAGGGATGTCTTTTTTTTTTTTTTTTTTTAGAGTATGGGTGAAGGACATCCTTCACTATGCCTCAATCCCGTCAAAAGTGTAATGTTTCTGTCAGAAGGACATCCATGTCTGGATGTTTCTGTCAGAAGGACGTTCATGCCTGCTCTGCTTCTGATACCCCATTTATTTGGATTTTGGATCACAAGTAGCAGCAGTGGGATTTGAAACCGGCCACCTCTGGATTGCAAGGACTAGTGCTCTAACCCACTAGGCACTCCTCTCCTTTGAAATTTGGCCATCCCTGTGGGGGGGGGGGGGGGAGGCAGTTCAGGACGTCCAAAATGTTTGAAAGAAGGACGTCCACGCTTTCGCTATGCCTCCGCTGACACACACATACCTCCCCTCCCAGGGATCTGCATACTGCTGCAATGCACCTGATTATGACATTTCAGGCTGGAAAAAAAGTTCTTAAAGTTCTTTTTTTTTCAGGGTGGGAGGGGGTTAGTCACCACTGGGGAAGTCAGGGGAGGTCATCCCCAATTCCCTCCGGTGGTCATCTGGTCAGTTTGCACACCTTTTTGAGGCTTGGTCGTGAAAAAAAATGGACCAAGTAAAGTCGGCCAAATGCTCGTCAAGGACACCCTTTTTTTTCCATTATCGGTCGAGGACGCCCCAGTCCTGCCTTCACAACACTTCTGATACGCCCCTGTGAACTTTGGTCGTCCCCGCGACGGAAAGCAGTTGAGGACGCCCAAAATCAGCTTTCGATTATGCCGATTTGGGCAACCCTGAGAGAAGGACGCCCATCTCCCAATTTGTGTTGGAAGATGGGCGCCCTTCTCTTTCAAAAATGCCCCTGATGGTCACACTTACCCAGCATGTATTCATCCTCAATGCCAAATGTTTCAAGCTGTCGAGGGAATTCCACCCAGAGCGGCCTGTGAAAAGCAAAGAGGTACATTTTTTTATCATTGTGCATTTAACCTGTAAACCAAGAGCCATAAAAATTGAATATATAGAACTCGAAGCCATATTTATAATCCTTTGTATTAGCTAGCTAATATATAGGGTTCCTTTCTACTCAAATAGGCGCCCTTAACAGTTACCTTCTGGCCGTTGTTTGCTGTCACCATAGAGTAACTGTGGCCACACTCTATTACCAAGTGATCTACTACACAGATAGGGTTTCTTATATCCTACCGCTTTCTCCCAGAGCCCTAAAAGCTGTTTATTTATTTATTGATTATCATCATTAGGATTTATTTACCACCTTTTTCAAGGAATTCACTCAAGGTGGTGTACAGTAAGAATACATCAAACATAAGCAATAGACAATTACAGCAGTAAAAATATTCAAATAACAATATAAAGAATGGCATAGTACACAATACATAATAGAACATTTTAATTGACAGTGTAGGGTATAAGCAAAGATGGAACATATACAAGGGTAAGAAAGTAAAAGTTAGAAAGTAAGGTGACTAATTTAAAGAAAGTTGCACCTGAGGTCAGAGAGATGGTTAATATATATTAGCGGGAAAATGTGGGATATAAATGTATTAAATAAATATAGATAGATAGATAGATAGATAGATAGATAGATAGATAGATAGATAGATAGATAGATAGATAGATAGATAGATAGATAGATAGATAGATAGATAAGAAAGAGAGGAAGAGGAGTTAGAAAATAAGATGACTAATTTAAAGAAAGTTGCACATGAGGTCAGAGAGATGGTTAAATATTATCTCAGCTAGGGTAGAAGTGGATAAACATGTACTGCTTAAGTATATGTAGCCCGTCTAACTCCTTGTGTGTGTGCGTGCGTGCGTGAGTGAGACTAACAAGTTAGTTACTTCTTCCATTAAAGGCCTGATTGAACAGCCAAGCTTTCACTTTCTTCCTGAAGTAGAGATAGTCTTGTGTTAAGCAAAGCTTTTCAGGGAGTGCATTCCAGAGTGTGGGAACTACTCCGGAGATGGCTTGCTTGTACGTATCACATCGTGTAATGTCTTTTGGAGAGAGTGTGGTTAGTGATAGTCCTTGGGAGGACCTTAGTGTCCTTGGAGGTGTATGGAGGATCATCCTATTCTTCAGGTACTCGGGGCCATTTCCTTTAAGGGTCTTGAAGATCAGACATAGATTTTTAAATTTAAATGGTGTGATGTGGTTACGTCGCAAGCAACCATCTATTAGTCTTGCTGCAGCATTCTGAATCAATTGGAGCTTGTGTAATCAAAGCATTAGTCCCTGATGGGTTTTAATATGTTTTCTGAATTTTTTTAAAGATATTCATCACTGTGGCTAATCAAGAGTTAAAATACTACACTCAAGTTGATGAGAATAGGTATACTAGAGTGCTACCCAGAAAATGGAATGTTACCCTTCAGAACTGTGAAAAAGATAGCATCCCAAGAAAAAATATATAAACAATATAGAGGATGTAGCAATATGCAAAAAATATATATAATCACGTGAAAGAAATTGTGACTATCAGTTATCTAAGCCATGACTCCCATGTGTCTAAGGCTCACTAAGGGAACAAGCCCTCTATTTAAGGCTCATAAGTATTGCCATACTGGGAAAGACCAAAGGTCCATCAAGCCCAGCAACCTGTTTCCAACAGTGGCCAATCCAGGGCACAAATACCTGGCAAGATCCCAAAAAAGTACAAAACACTTTATATTGCTTATCCCAAAAATAGTGGATTTTCCCCAAGTCCATTCAATAATGGTCTATGGACTTTTCCTTTAGGAAGCTATTCAAACCTTTTTTAAATTCCGCTAAGCTAACCGCCCCTACCACGTTCTCTGGCAACGAATTCCAGAGTTTAATTACATGTTGAGTGAAGACATATTTTCTCCGATTCGTTTTAAATTTACTACATTGTAGCTTCATCGCATGCCCCCTAGTCCTAGTATTTTTGGAAAGCGTAAACAGACGCTTCACATCTACCCGTTCCACTCCACTCATTATTTTATAGACCTCAATCATATCTCCCCTCAGCCGCCTTTTCTCCAAGCTGAAGAACCCTAGCCGCTTTAGCCTTTCCTCATAGGGAAGTCGTCCCATCCCCCTAATCATTTTTATCATCCTTCTCTGTACCTTTTCTAATTCCACTATATCTTTTTTGAAATGCGGCAACCAGAATTGAACACAACATTCAAGGTGCGGTTGCACCATGGTGCGATACAAAGGCGTTTGTAACATCCTTATTTTTGTTTTCCATTCCTTTCCTAATAATACCTAACATTCTATTTGCTTTCTTAGCTGCAGCAGCACACTGAGCAGAAGGTTTTCAACGTATCATCAATGACGTGACCTAGATCCCTTTCTTGGTCTGTGACTCCTAACGTGGAACCTTGCATGTCGTAGCTATAATTTGGGTTCCTCTTTCCCACGTGCATCACTTTGCACTTGCTCACATTAAACGTCATCTGCCATTTAGTAAAATGGGGGAATACCTGAGGAAGGAGATGATGGGCTGGGAGGAAATACGAGAAGTGGAAAGACAGTGGTCCAGGCTGAAAGAAGCTATAAATAGGGCCACAAACCTTTATGTAAGGAAAGTAAATAAAAGCAAGAGAAAAAGGAAACCAATATGGGTCTCCAAGCAAGTGGCTGAGAAAATAAAGGCTAAAGAGTTGGCGTTCCAGAAATACAGAAAAACTCAAGAAAAGGAACACATGGAGGATTACCGGATGAAAATGAAAGAAGCCAAGAGAGAGATACGACTGGCAAAAGCGCAAGCGGAAGAACAAATGGCTAGAAATGTAAGGAGGGGTGACAAAAATTTCTTCAGGTATATTAGTGAAAGGAGAATGACTAAAAAGGGAATTGTGAGACTAAAAGATACTGCGAACGCTATGTGGAAATGATGAAGAAAAAGCAAATTTGCTAAATAGATACTTTTGTTCTGTTTTCACAGAAGAAAATCCTGGGGAAGGACCGCGATGGACTGGAAATAATACAATTGAGAATGAAGTGGATACAGCACCGTTCACGGAAGAAAGTGTGTATCAACAACTTGAAAAGCTAAAGGTGGACAAAGCCATGGGACCGGACGGGATCCACCCCAGGATATTGAGGGAGCTCAGAGAGGTTTTGGCGGGTCCTCTTAAAGATTTGTTTATATATCCTTGCAGACGGGAAAGGTTCCGAGGGATTGGAGAACGGCGGAGGGTGGTCCCTCTTCACAAAAGTGGTGATAGGGAAGAAGCTGGAAACTACAGGCCGGTAAGCCTCACTTCAGTTATTGGAAAAGTAATGGAAGCGATGCTGAAGGAAAGGATAGTGAATTTTCTGGAAGCCAATAAGTTGCAAGATCCGAGACAACATGGCTTTACCAAAGGGAAATCGTGCCAAACGAATCTCATTGAGTTCTTTGATTGGGTGACAGGAGAACTGAATCAGGGACGAGCTATGGACGTAATCTACTTAGATTTCAGCAAAGCTTTTGACACGGTTCCCCACAGGAGGCTCTTAAATAAACTGGAGGGGCTGAAGATAGGACCTGAAGTGGTGAACTGGATTAGGAACTGGTTGACGGACAGACGCCAGAGGGTGGTGGTGAATGGAATTCGCTCGGAGGAAGGAAAGGTGAGTAGTGGAGTGCCTCAGGGATCGGTGCTGGGGCCGATTCTGTTCAATATATTTGTGAGTGACATTGCCGAAGGGTTAGAAGGTAAAGTTTGCCTATTTGCGGATGATACTAAGATCTGTAACAGAGTGGACACCACGGAGGGAGTGGAAAACATGAAAAAAGATCTGAGGAAGCTAGAAGAATGGTCTAAGGTTTGGCAATTAAAATTCAATGCGAAGAAATAAAAAAAAAATGCACTTAGGGAATAGAAATCCACGGGAGACGTATGCGTTAGGCGGGGAGAGTCTGATAGGTACGGGCGGAGAAAGGGATCTTGGGGTGATAGTATCTGAGGATTTGAAGGCGACGAAACAGTGTGACAAGGCGGTGGCCGTAGCTAGAAGGTTGTTAGGCTGTATAGAGAGAGGTGTGACCAGCAGAAGAAAGGGGGTGTTGATGCCCCTGTATAAGTCGTTGGTGAGGCCCCACCTGGAGTATTGTGTTCAGTTTTGGAGGCCGTATCTTGTTAAGGATGTAAAAAGAATTGAAGCGGTGCAAAGAAAAGCTACGAGAATGGTATGGGATTTGCGTTACAAGACGTATGAGGAGAGACTTGCTGAACTAAACATGTATACTCTGGAGGAAAGGAGAAACAGGGGTGATATGATACAGACGTTCAAATATTTGAAAGGTATTAATCCGCAAACGAACCTTTTCCGGAAATGGTAAGGTGGTAGAACGAGAGGACATGAAATGAGATTGAAGGGGGGCAGACTCAAGAAAAATGTCAGGAAGTATTTTTTCACGGAAAGAGTAGTGGATGCTTGGAATGCCCTCCCGCGGGAGGTGGTGGAAATGAAAACGGTAACTGAATTCAAACATGCGTGGGATAAGCATAAAGGAATCCTGTGCCGAAGGAATGGATCCTCAGGAGCTTAGTCAGGATCGGGAGGCGGGGCTGGTGGTTGGGAGGCGGGGATAGTGCTGGACAGACTTGTACGGTCTGTGCCAGGGCCGGTGGTGGGCAGCGGGACTGGTGGTTGGGAGGCGGGGATAGTGCTGGACAGACTTGTACGGTCTGTGCCGGAGCTGGGGTTGGGAGGCGGGGCTGGTGGTTGGGAGGTGGGGATGGTGCTGGGCAGACTTGTGTGGTCTGTGCCGGAGCCGGTGGTTGGGAGGAGGGGCGGGTGGTTGGGAGGCGGGGATAGTGCTGGGCAGACTTATACGGTCTGTGCCCTGAAGAGCACAGGTACAAATCTAATAGGGTATACACAAAAAGCAGCAAATATGAGTTATCTTGTTGGGCAGACTGGATGGACCGTGCAGGTCTTTTTCTGCCGTCATCTACTATGTTACTATGTATTTAGACCCCGAGTCTCCCAGTCTCATAAGGTCCTCTTGTAATTTTTCACAATCCTCCAGTGATTTAACGACTTTGAATAACTTTGTGTCATCAGCAAATTTAATTACCTCATTAGTTACTCCCATCTCTAGGTCATTTATAAATATGTTAAAAAGCAGCGGTCCAGCACAGACCCCTGGGGACCCCCACTAACTACCCTTCTCCATTCAGAATACTGACCATTTAACCCTACTCTCTGTTTTCTATCTTTTAACCAGTTTTTAATCCACAATAGAACACTATCTCCTATCCCATGACTCTCCAATTTCCTCTGGAGTCTTTCATGAGGTACTTTGTCAAACGCCTTCTGAAAACCCAGATACACAATATCAACTGGCTCACCTTTATCCACATGTTTGTTCACCCCTTCAAAGAAATGTAGTAGATTGGTGAGGCAAGATTTCCCTTCACTAAATCCATGTTTCCATGTTGACTTTGGCTCATTAATCCATGCTATGTTCTGTAATTTTGTTCTTGATAATAATCTCTACCATTTTGCCCGGCACCAACGTCAGACTCACTGGCCTATAATTTCCTGGATCTCCTCTGGAACCTTTTTTAAAAATCAGTGTTACATTGGCCACCCTCCAATCTTCCGGTACCATGCTCGATTTTAAGGATAAATTACATATTACTAACAATAACTCTGCAAGTTCATTTTTCAGTTCTATCAGTACTTTGGAATGAATACCATCCGGTCCAGGAGATTTACTACTCTTCAGTTTGTAGAACTGCCCCATTACAACCTTCAGGTTTACAGAGAATTCATTGTTTCTCCAACTCGTCAGCTTCAAATACCATTTCTGGCACCGGTATCCCACCCAAATCTTCCTCGGTGAAGACCAAAGCAAAGAATTCATTCAATCTCTCCACTACGGCTTTGTCTTCCCTGATCACCCCTTTTACTCCTCGGTCATCTAGCGGTCCAACTAATTCTTTTGCCGGCTTCCTGCTTTTAATATACCTTAAAACATTTTTACTCTCAGGCTTATTTTCGAAAGGGAAGGATGCCCATCTTCCAACACAAATCGGGAGATGGACGTCCTTATCTCAGGGTCGCCTATTCGGCATAATCGAAAGCCGATTTTGGGCATCCTTAACTGCTTTCCGTCGCGGGGACGACCAAAGTTCCCGGGGGTGTGTGTCGGCAGTGCACTGAAGGCGGGACGGGGGCGTGGTTAAGAGATGGACGTCCTCGGCCGATAATGGAAAAAAGAAGGGCGTCCCTCACGAGCATTTGGTCGACTTTACTTGGTCCCTTTTTTTTCACGACCAAGCCTCAAAAAGGTGCCCGAACTGACCAGATGACCACCGGAGGGAATCGGGGATGACCTCCCTTTACTCCCCCAGTGGTCACCAACCCCCTCCCACCCAAAATAATATGAAAAAACATTTTTTCCAGCCTCTATGACAGCCTCAAATGTTATACCCAGCTCCATCACAGCAGTATGCAGGTCCCTGGAGCAGTTTTAGTGGGTGCAGTACACTTCAGGAAGGTGGACCCAGGCCCATTCCCCCTACCTATTACACTTGTGGTGGTAAATGTGAGCCCTCCAAAACCCACCCAAAACCCACTGTACCCACATGTAGGTGCCCCCTTTCAACCCTAAGGGCTATGATAGTGGTGTACAGTTGTGGGGAATGGGTTTTAGGGGGGCTCAGCACCCAAGGTAAGGGAGCTATGCACCTGGGAGCAATTTGTGAAGTCCGCTGCAGTGACCCCTAGGGTTCCCGGTTGGTGTCCTGGCATGTGAGGGGGACCAGTGCACTACGAATGCTGGCTCCTCCAATGACCAAATGACTTGGATTTGGTCGTTTTTGAGATAGGCGTCCTTGGTTTCCATTATCGCCGAAAACCGGGAACGACCATCTCTAAGGTCGGTCATCTCAACATTTAGGTCGACCATCTCTAAGGTTGACCTAAATGTTGAGATTTGGGTGTCCCCGACCGTATTATCGAAAAGAAAGATGGACGTCCATCTTGTTTCGATAATACGGGTTTCCCCGCCCCTTCAGCAGATCGTTCTTAGAGATGGACGACCTTAGAGATGGTCGTCCCCGTTTGATTATGCCCCTCCACGTGTTTTTGTCTCTAACACAATCTTTTTTTCGAAGTCCCTCTTAGCCTTCCTTATCAGCGCTTTGCATTTGACTTGACATTCCTTATGCTGTTTCTTATTATTTTCAGTCAGTTCCTTCTTTCATTTTCTGAAGGATTTTCTTTTAGCTCTAATAGTTTCCTTCACCTCACTTTTTAACCACGCTGGCTGTCCTTTGGTCTTCCGTCCTTTTTTAATACGCGGAATATATTTGGCCTGGGCTTCCAGGATGGTGTTTTTGAACAGCATCCACGCCTGATGTAAGTTTTTGACCCTCGCAGTCACTCCTCTATGTTTTCTTTTCACCGTTCTTCTCATTTTATCATAGTCTCCTTTTTTAAAGTTAAACGCTAACGTATTTGATTTCCTGTGTATACTTACTTCAAAGCTAATATCAAATCCGATCATATTATGATCACTGTTATCAAGCGTCCCCAGCACCATTACCTCCCGCACCAGATCATGCGCTCCACTAAGGACTAGGTCTAGAATTTTTCCTTCTCTCGTCGGCTCCTGTACCAGCTGCTCCATAAAGCAGTCCTTGATCAAGGAATTTTACCTCCTTAGCGTGCCCCGATGTTACATTTACCCAGTTAATATCGGGGTAATTGAAATCACCCATTATTATTGTGTTGCCCAGTTTGTTTGCGTCCCTAATTTCCTTTATCATTTCTGCATCCTTCTGTTCATCCTGGCCACGCGACCAGTAGTACACTCCTATCACTATCCTTTTACTTATCCATTTACACATGGAATTTCAATCCATAGTGATTCCAAGAAGTGTTTTGTTACCTGCAGAATTTTCAATCCATTTGAGTCAAGGCTCTCGTTAATATACAATGGAGGAGTGGCCTAGTGGTTAGGGTGGTGGACTTTGGTCCTGGGGAACTGAGGAACTGAGTTCGATTCCCACTTCAGGCACAAGCAGCTCCTTGTGACTCTGGGCAAGTCACTTAACCCTCCATTGCCCCATGTAAGCTGCATTGAGCCTGCCATGAGTGGGAAAGCGCGGGGTACAAATGTAACAAAAACAAAACAATTCGATCCACCCTATCACTACGATACAATTTGTACCCACTGGTTATCCTCCTTCCACCAGGTCTCAGAGATGCCTATTATATCTAATTTTTCATTTAGTGCAATATATTCTAACTCTCCCATCTTCTTAGGCTCCTGGCATTCGCATATAGACATTTCAAACTATGTTTGTTGTTCCTATTTACATCATGCTCATTACTTGACAGTATTAATTTGCAATCTTTTGTCTGTTTTTTATTTTTATTTAAGGACACCGGGAGGCATATTTTCAAAGCACTTTAGGAGGCTAAGTTCCATAGGTTTCTATGGAACTTTGGGAGGCTAAGTGCTTTGAAAATGAGCCTGCTGATCTACTATGCTCTCTTTTGCAACCTCACTATCAGGATACCGTATCTTCCCTGTTTTGGTGATATTTTTGAAAGATACCTTATCCCAAACCATGCGCTTTTGAGCAACTGTCAGCCTTACATTTGATGCCCAGATACATCCTCGTGTACACTATTGGTGAATGTGTGAAAGTGTAATTCAATAGTGATAAAACATTCCATACTGAAAGGTAATAAATGTTCCCTGACCCCAAAAGAACTGAAAGACTCCAAAATACAAAATGTCACTATAAAGTAGCATCACAGTCACTCTGCAAGTGTACTTATCTGAAACTCAGCAGACTGGCAGTGAAACTCTCCAACTGATGGCTCTGCAGAGCTCCGTTTCATAATATTCCTCAGGAACCCCGGTATCAAAGAGTAGAGGGGATACTGCAACTGGATTCAGGTGGCTTTTAAAAATGGTGCTGGAGACAAGAGAGAATGCCAGCTCGATTTCCTGTCGAACCAAAAAGCGAATGCTACATACCTGTAGAAGGTATTCTCCGAGGACAGCAGGCTGATTGTTCTCACTGATGGGTGACGTCCATGGCAGCCCCTCCAATCGGAACACTTTCTAGCAAAGTCCTTTGCTAGCCCTCGCGCGCCGATGCGCACCGCGCATGCGCGGCCGTCTTCCCTCCTGAACCAGCTCGTGCCGGCCAGTCTCATATGTAGCAAGACAAAGAGAAGGGAAGACACAACGCCAAAGGGGAGGCGGGCGGGTTTGTGAGAACAATCAGCCTGCTGTCCTCGGAGAATACCTTCTACAGGTATGTAGCATTCGCTTTCTCCGAGGACAAGCAGGCTGCTTGTTCTCACTGATGGGGTATCCCTAGCCCCCAGGCTCACTCAAAACAACAAACATGGTCAATTGGGCCTCGCAACGGCGAGGACATAACTGAGATTGACCTAAAAAATTTACCAACTAACTGAGAGTGCAGCCTGGAACAGAACAAACATGGGCCTAGGGGGGTGGAGTTGGATTCTAAACCCCGAACAGATTCTGAAGCACTGACTGCCCGAACCGACTGTCGCGTCGGGTATCCTGCTGCAGGCAGTAATGAGATGTGAATGTGTGGACAGATGACCAAGTTGCAGCTTTGCAAATCTCTTCAATAGTGGCTGACTTCAAGTGGGCTACCGACGCTGCCATGGCTCTAACTTTATGAGCCGTGACATGACCCTCAAGAGCCAGCCCAGCCTGGGCGTAAGTGAAGGAAATGCAATCTGCTAGCCAATTGGATATGGTGCGTTTCCCCACAGCCACTCCCCTCCTGTTGGGATCAAAAGAAACAAACAATTGGGCGGACTGTCTGTTGGACTTTGTCCGCTCCAGATAGAAGGCCAATGCTCTCTTGCAGTCCAATGTGTGCAGCTGACGTTCAGCAGGGCAGGAATGAGGACAGGGAAAGAATGTTGGCAAGACAATTGACTGGTTCAGATGGAACTCCGACACAACCTTTGGCAAGAACTTAGGGTGAGTGCGGAGGACTACTCTGTTATGATGAAATTTGGTGTAAGGGGCCTGGGCTACCAGGCCTGAAGCTCACTGACTCTACGAGCTGAAGTAACTGCCACCAAGAAAATGACCTTCCAGGTCAAGTACTTCAGATGGCAGGAATTCAGTGGCTCAAAAGGAGGTTTCATCAGCTGGGTGAGAACGACATTGAGATCCCATGACACTGTAGGAGGTTTGACAGGGGGCTTTGACAAAAGCAAACCTCTCATGAAGCGAACAACTAAAGGCTGTCCTGAGATCGGCTTACCTTCCACACGGTAATGGTATGCACTGATTGCACTAAGGTGAACCCTTACAGAGTTGGTCTTGAGACCAGACTCAGACAAGTGCAGAAGGTATTCAAGCAGGGTCTGTGTAGGACAAGAGCGAGGATCTAGGGCCTTGCTGTCACACCAGACGGCAAACCTCCTCCATAGAAAGAAGTAACTCCTCTTAGTAGAATCTTTCCTGGAAGCAAGCAACATGCGGGAGACACCCTCTGACAGACCCAAAGAGGCAAAGTCTACGCTCTCAACATCCAGGCCGTGAGAGCCAGAGACCGGAGGTTGGGATGCAGAAGCGCCCCTTCGTCCTGTGTGATGAGGGTCGGAAAACACTCCAATCTCCACGGTTCTTCGGAGGACAACTCCAGAAGAAGAGGGAACCAGATCTGACGCAGCCAAAAAGGAGCAATCAGAATCATGGTGCCTCGGTCTTGCTTGAGTTTCAACAAAGTCTTCCCCACCAGAGGAATGGGAGGATAAGCATACAGCAGACCCTCCCCTCAGTCCAGGAGGAAGGCATCCGATGCCAGTCTGCCGTGGGCCTGAAGCCTGGAACAGAACTGAGGGACTTTGTGGTTGGCTCGAGATGCGAAGAGATCTACCAAGGGGGTACCCCACACCTGGAAGATCTGTCGCGCTACACGGGAACTGAGCGACCACTCGTGAGGTTGCATAATCCTGCTCAACCTTTCGGCCAGACTGTTGTTTACGCCTGCCAGATATGTGGCTTGGAGCACCATGCCATGCCGGCGAGCCCAGAGCCACATGCTGACGGCTTCCTGACACAGGGGGCGAGATCCGGTGCCCCCCTGCTTGTTGATGTAATACATGGCAACCTGGTTGTCCGTCTGAATTTGAATAATTTGGTGGGACAGCCGATCTCTGAAAGCCTTCAGAGCGTTCCAGACCGCTCGTAACTCCAGAAGATTGATCTGCAGATCGCGTTCCTGGAGGGACCAGCTTCCTTGGGTGTGGAGCCCATCGACATGAGCTCCCCACCCTAGGAGAGACGCATCCGTGGTCAGCACTTTTTGTGGCTGAGGAATTTGGAACGGACGTCCCAGAGTCAAATTGGACCAAATCGTCCACCAATACAGGGATTTGAGAAAACTCGTGGACAGGTGGATCACGTCTTCTAGATCCCCAGCAGCCTGAAACCACTGGGAAGCTAGGGTCCATTGAGCAGATCTCATGTGAAGGTGGGCCATGGAAGTCACATGAACTGTGGAGGCCATGTGGCCCAGCAATCTCAACATCTGCCGAGCTGTGATCTGCTGGGACGCTCGCACCCGCGAGACGAGGGACAACAAGTTGTTGGCTCTCGCCTCTGGGAGATAGGCGCGAGCCATCCGAGAATCCAGCAGACCTCCTATGAATTCGAGTTTCTGCACTGGGAGAAGGTGGGACTTTGGATAATTTATCACAAACCCCAGTAGCTCCAGGAGGCGAATAGTCATCTGCATGGACTGTAGAGCTCCTGCCTCGGATGTGTTCTTTACCAGCCAATCGTCGAGATATGGGAACACGTGTACCCCCAGTCTGCGAAGTGCCGCTGCTACTACAGCCAAGCACTTCGTGAACACTCTGGGCGCAGAGGCGAGCCCAAAGGGTAGCACACAGTACTGGAAGTGACGTGTGCCCAGCTGAAATCGCAGATACTGTCTGTGAGCTGGCAATATCGAGATGTGCGTGTAGGCGTCCTTCAAGTCCAGAGAGCATAGCCAATTGTTTTCCTGAATCATGGGGAGAAGGGTGCCCAGGGAAAGCATCCTGAACTTTTCTTTGACCAGATATTTGTTCAGGGCCCTTAGGTCTAGGATGGGACGCATCCCCCCTGTTTTCTTTTCCACAAGGAAGTACCTGGAATAGAATCCCAGCCCTTCTTGCCCGGATGGCACGGGCTCGACCGCATTGGCGCTGAGAAGGGCGGAGAGTTCCTCTGCAAGTACCTGCTTGTGTTGGAAGCTGTAAGACTGAGCTCCCGGTGGACAATTTGGAGGTTTTGAGGCCAAATTGAGGGTGTATCCTTGCCGGACTATTTGGAGAACCCACTGATCGGAGGTTATGAGAGGCCACCTTTGGTGAAAAGCTTTCAACCTCCCTCCGACTGGCAGGTCGCCCGGCACTGACACTTGGATGTCGGCTATGCTCTGCTGGAGCCAGTCAAAAGCTCGTCCCTTGCTTTTGCTGGGGAGCCGAGGGGCCTTGCTGAGTCGCACACTGCTGACGAGAGCGAGCGCGCTGGGGCTTAGCCTGGGCCACAGGCTGTCGAGAAGGAGGATTGTACCTACGCTTGCCAGAAGAGTAGGGAACAGTCTTCCTTCCCCCAAAAAATCTTCTACCTGTAGAGGTAGAGGCTGAAGGCTGCCGGCGGGAGAACTTGTTGAAAGCGGTGTCCCGCTGGTGGAGCTGCTCTACCACCTGCTCGACTTTCTCTCCAAAAATATTATCCGCACAGCAAGGCGAGTCCGCAATCCGCTGCTGGATTCTATTCTCCAGGTCGGAGGCACGCAGCCATGAGAGTCTGCGCATCACCACACCTTGAGCAGCGGCCCTGGACGCAACATCAAAGGTGTCATACACCCCTCTGGCCAGGAATTTTCTGCACGCCTTCAGCTGCCTGACCACCTCCTGAAATGGCTTGGCTTGCTCAGGGGGGAGCTTATCCACCAAGCCCGCCAACTGCCGCACATTGTTCCGCATGTGTATGCTCGTGTAGAGCTGGTAGGACTGAATTTTGGCCACGAGCATAGAAGAATGGTAGGCCTTCCTCCCAAAGGAGTCCAAGGTTCTAGAGTCCTTGCCCGGGGGCGCCGAAGCATGCTCCCTAGAACTCTTGGCCTTCTTTAGGGCCAAATCCACAACTCCAGTCGTGAGGCAACTGAGTGCGCATCAGCTCTGGGTCCCCATGGATCCGGTACTGGGACTCGATCTTCTTGGGAATGTGGGGATTACTTAATGGCTTAGTCCAGTTCACCAGCAATGTCTTTTTTAGGACATGATGCATGGGTACTGTGGACTCTTCCTTAGGTGGAGAAGGATAGTCCAGGAGCTCAAACATTTCAGCCCTGGGCTCGTCCTCCACAACCACCGGGAAGGGGATGGCCATAGACATCTCCCGGACAAAGGAAGCGAAAGACAGACTCTCGGGAGGAGAAAGCTGCCTTTCAGGAGAGGGAGTGGGATCAGAAGGAAGACCCTCAGACTCCTCGTCAGAGAAATATCTGATGTCCTCTTCCTCTTCCCACGAGGCCTCACCATCGGTGTCAGACACAAGTTCACGGACCTTTGTCTGCAGCCGTGCCCGGCTCGACTCCGTGGAACCACGGCCACGGTGGGAGCGTCGAGAGGTAGACTCCCTCGCCCGCACCGGCGAAGCTCCCTCCGCCGGCGTAGTCGGGGAGCCTTCCTGGGAGGCTACCGCAGTCGGTACCGCAAGCGGCACCGCGTCGGAGACCTCACCCCGGGCAAGGGGCCAGCCTCCGCCTCGCTCGACGGTACCGGTGGCGCAAGCACCCCTGGTACCGGAGGGGTAGGGCGCAACAGCTCTCCCAGGATCTCTGGGAGAACGGCCCGGAGACTCTCGTGCAGAGCGGCTGTGGAAAAAGACATGGAAGTCGATGCAGGTGTCGATGTCAGAATCTGTTCCGGGCGTGGAGGCTGTTCCGGGCTGTCCAAAGGGGAGCGCACCGACACCTCTTGAACAGAGGGCGAGCGGTCCTCTCGGTGCCGATGCCTACTGGGTGCCGACTCCCTCGGCGACCCAGAGCTCTCGGTGCCGACACGGGAAGGGGACTGGTGACGATGCTTCTTCGATTTTTTGGAACGAAGCATGTCACCGGAGCTTCCCGGCACCGACGAGGAGGACGTAGAATCCAGCCGTCGCTTCCTCGGGGCCGAGGCCGAAGGAGGTCGGTCTCGGGGGGGCTGTACCGCAGGAGCCCTCAGGGTAGGGGGAGACCCACCCGAAGGCTCACCGCCACCAGCAGGGGAATGGACAGCCCTCACCTGCACTCCAGACGAAGCACCACCGTCCGACGACATCAGCAGACGAGGAGGTCTCGGTACCACCGACGCCGACGCAGCCCTCCGATGTCTCGGCCCCGATGCAGAGGGCCGATGCCTTAATGCACTCGATGCAATCGGGGGCGAGGATGAAGGTCCGGGCGCCGACGACGTCGAAGCAGTCGTTACTCCCGGTGCCGATGCCGACGAAGAGCCCGAGAACAAAACGTTCCACTGGGCCAATCTCGCTACCTGAGTCCGCTTTTGCAAAAGAGAACACAGACTACAGGCCTGCGGGCGGTGCCCAGCCCCCAGACACTGAAGACACGACGCGTGCCTGTCAGTGAGCGAGATTACCTGGGCGCACTGGGTGCACTTCTTGAAGCCGCTGGAAGACTTCGATGTCATGGGCGGAAAAATCGCGCCGGCGAGATCAAAACTCGAAATGGCGAAAATGGCACCACAAAAAGAGGGAGAAGAAAAACTTCGAACCGAGGCCTAAATAAGGCCTACCCCGATGACGAAAGAAAACTTACCGGGGCAAAACTAGAAATACAGGAAGGGGAACAGACCGAAAAGGTCTCATTCCGACACCTTTTTTTTTTTTTTTTAAGCGAAGTCAAAAAACGATGCACGAGGTCAACTTTCGGGGCACGAACGGCAAAACACGACCGTACCGAGCGTGGACAAAAGAAGACTGGCCGGCACGAGCCGGTTCGGGCGGGAAGACGGCCGCGCATGCGCATCGGTGCGCGAGGGCTAGCAAAGGACTTTGCTAGAAAGTGTTCCGATTGGAGGGGCTGCCATGGACGTCACCCATCAGTGAGAACAAGCAGCCTGCTTGTCCTCGGAGAATACCCAAGATGATATCATACTTAAAATAAACTTTATAGACAGAACAAAGATCAAGCGATGTTATTCCACTCTATACATTTGTCATCTTGGATATTTTGGTTCGGAAGGAAATCGAGTTGGCATTATCTCCAGTGTCATTTTTGAAAGCCATCTGACTCTAGTTTCAGTTTCTCTTCTACTCTTTGATACCGGGGTTCCTGAGGAAGATTACGAAACGGAGCTCTGTAGAGCCATCGGTATTTCCTGGTTTTGGTTTTATTGTTCTACTCTTCAGAACTGTGACATGGATCTGCCCTACCTTTATTCTGTTCCCATCACTATCCCTTGCACGGAATCTATATGGAAAGAAATCCTATTACTGACCCAGCCAGAACTTAACTACTCCTGGGGTTGCAACTTGTAATAGGAAATCCTGGATTATCTGTTACAAAAATGTAATTTGCCCTGCTAGACTAACTTTGAGCTTTTTCAGGGAAAATAGCTTTCATTCTCTTTCATGTTTATTCACAGCACTGTAAGCATTTTGCAGGACTTGCTCAAGTTCTGTAACTTTTGAAAAGATCTTTTTCAAAGCGTGATTCCCTTGTGAAGTTAGGGTCTGTTTTTTTTTTTTTACCTCATAACTGGCTCAGCAGACACATGTGCCCGATAGAACAACAGATACCAATAAGGCAGAAGGGCATAGCGCTCTCGAATGGCCTCCCGGATGATCCGCGTGTTCTCTGCTCCAAAGAGCCAGGGTTCACGTCGTTTGCTGTCCATGATGGCATGACCTCTGAAGAAAGGCTGGTATGCTCCAGCTTGGTACCAGCGAACCAAGAGTTCTGGGTCTGGATTGCCAGTAAACCCGCCAACATCGGCTGTTTGTTGTAAACAAAAAATTAAATACAAAAAGCATTGAAACACATTTAGAAACATTCACCCAGTGTATTTTACTCAGTTGTCCAAAACTGTGAATACAGTGGGGTCAATTTTGAGCTGACATGGCAACGGTATTAATTGAATCTATCTACTACTGGATCTTTAGGTTCTTTGAAGGCAAGGAGACAGATTTTCTAAATGTTGCATATAGGGGGAAACAACAAGACCACCGAAGTAGGCAAAGAACACCAATGTCCCACGAGTAATCACAGGAGCAAAAAGAGGAGTGGGAACAGAACCAGGCTCTTTACTGACAGACAGGAAACAATCAAATTCCAAAATTCAATTTATTGAAGACTCTACAAGGTACCCTGTTTCGACACTACAAGTGCCTTCCTCAGGAGTCTAAATAGAAATAAAACATTTATAGAACATATAAAAACATTTGATTAAAAACATATGTCAATGATTATTAAAACAATTAAATGGTAATAAAACAAAAATGGGTAGATGATTAACAAAAAAAAGGCAAAGGGCTAATGTAGTCACAACATACAAAATATAGTATAGCATACAGTAGCTAATATATACTAGTGACATTTAAAATGTAACTTATACATCATAGTAAAAAACATGTCAGTAAAAACATATATAATCATTAAAACAATAAAATACAATTAGATGAGTAAATGACACAAAGTCGCTAATGTATACTTGAGACATTTGGAATAAATCCTAGACATCAAAACACAATCAAGAGTGGAAGATGTGTGAGTAATTGCGGTGTTGTAAAGTACTGTGTTTAAATTATGGTTATAAAATGCTCAAGACATTTCCCATATAGCTTAAAAATGAATGGAAGTGAATAATGCGTTTTACAAAATATGAAAAAAATTGGAACTGACCTTATTTACTTTGTCTCAGGGAGCTACTTGACAAAACATACTGGATGGAGTCACTTGATAGTAATGTTCTGGTCTAAAAACTGTCGGGATAAACAATGAAATAGCAATGGGGAGTGGGACGGAAGACAGCTAGGCTGAATCCCTAAGATAGGGCAGAACAAGTGCGTCTCTGTGCTGGGATGAGGGACAGAAGACAAATATTTTTTCACTCAAAGAATAGTTAAGCTCTGGAACTCAAGGCCGGAGGATGTGGTAAAAGCGGTTAGCATATCTGGGTTATAAAAAAGTTTGGACAAGTTCCTGGAGGAAAATCCATAGTCTGTTATTGAGATGGACATTGGGGAAGCCACTGCTTGCCCCGGGATTGGTAGCATGGAATGTTGCTACTAATTGGGTTTCTACCAGGTACTTGTGACCTGGATTGGCCACTGTTGGAAGCAGGATACTGGGCTAGATGGACCATTGGTCTGACCCAGCATGGCTATTCTTATGTTCTTATGACTATTCAACTGTTTGGCTTCCCAGCTCACCAACATATCTTACTTTTCTAGAAGCCCAAAGCTTTTGGGTTGTTCAGCTGGGTTATCTTTTGCAGCTTTGCAACACAGCTGCACCTAATCTCCTAGTGCTTTACAATGGGTATAATGGGCATGATAGTTTTTTAGTTCTGTAAATGTGAATTGTCTCCAAGTTTGTAGGGGAAATGTATATTTCTCTCTCTTTCTTTTTATTTTGGCTATTGAAATCTGAGCTCTTACTTTCTCCCTTGATGTGGCCTGTAATTAATGAGGATTGTCATGTATTTGTTTTGTTTTCCTTTTTGGGTAATGTATTCTTATATTTTCCTTTATGTATTATGGGACATGTCAGTTTGGAGGAGAAAAGGAAATGTGCAGTTTCCTCTTCACTGATTTCAGAAAAGGAAGAAAAGGAGGCAGGGGTTGAAGAAGGGTTGACAGAACGGACTGGGGGGAAGGAGAGGTGGAGGTGACTTAAATGAGAACTCAAGGTTAATCTTGTGAATCTTATGAAAGTACTCAGCCATAGTCTGGGGAGAAAATGAAGGAGGGGTTGGAGGTGAAGGCACTTCGAGGAAAGAGTTCAGTGTGGCAAAGAGACGTCGAGGGTTTGAGCCAAGAGAGTTTGTCAAGTGGATGAAGTTGTCCTGTTTGGCAAGTGAAAGAACAGACTGGAAGGAGGTCAGCAAGAATCTGAAATGTATGAAGTCAGCATGGGCACAAGATTGCAGCCAAATGAGTTCAGATCGGGCACAAGAGCGTAGGTAGCGGAGATGTTCTTGCTCGTCAAGATGTGGCTTTTGGGGCTCGAATATTGGGGTTCCAAGGTTCCACCCTTGATTCTCACTGCTGTGGTACTTCCCATCCATTTAGGCCAGTCTGAAGGGACACTAAGGAAGGAGGAAAGGAGCCTTAGTGAACCAGGCCCAAAATGTCCCTTGTACTCTAAGCTGTATCTAATGTTTTATTCTTCTTCAAACTCAGTTCCCAAACAGCACAAAAATGTTTTTGAAGTCATTAAATGTTTATGTCAACAAAATTAATTGTCACACACGTCTCACTTCTGTAGAAAATACTTTAAAATACTCTAACGTAAAAGTTCTTCTTCAAATTCATTTTCACATTTTGCAGAGCACGGTGCCCCCACCAACATGCAGCAGTAGTATAAGGCAGGCACGGATGTAGTACATGTGATTCTTCAAGTATAAAAGTTTTGGCGGACCACACCCTGAGGCAGTATCTGCGCAACATGCCGCATTTAGGTAGGGACGTCCGTGCTCTGCAAAATGCGAAAATAAATTTGAAGAACTTTTACCTTGGAGTATTTTACAGTATTTTCTACAGAAGTGAGACATGTGTGAAAGTCAAGAATATGTATCGAAACCAGTGAATTTTGTTGAAATAAACATTTAAAGAATTCAAAAACATTTTTTTGTGCTGTTTGGAACGGAGTTTGAAAAAGAATAATACATTAGATACAGCTGGAAGTTTGTTTGAGATTTAAGTATCCCCGCTGGCTCATTTTGACCATTTACCTTGTACTCTAAGGACATGCCTCTGCCCTTCCTCTGCCAAAACAAGATGCAATGCACAGGTAGCGACTGACCATTTATGTCACAGAGAGGCAGATGCACTAACCCTTAACGACCCTGTAACGATCCCCTTAACGAAGAAATTTTGAACTGTAGCATGCATTAAAGGCCATTTTCCGAAGATGCTTGCAGCTAACGAAAATGGAATGCAAAATAGTAACTACCATTGAAATGTGGACAATTTGGAATGCACTAACCATACCGAAGATTGCAACGATTCATTTACCGTCTACAATTTTACGTGAGCTCAGACCTGTCGTTAAGGCCTGAGCTGTCATCTCTCCGCTTCCCCCTGCACCTCAAAACAAGCTGGCAAAAAAAAAAAAAAAAAAAAGATCGAGAGGGGGCAAAGGCGCTCATCAGGAGCGTCCTTCATGGACAGCCTTGCCCCCCCCCCCCCCCCCCGCGTTCGCCGCTTCCTCCTGCATCCAAACAGATAAAAATCCAAAAATCAAAACTTTTGAGGCTGGCCCGAGCCCCCCTCCCTTTCTCTCTTTCCCAGCCCTGCCCGCCATCCTCCGCCCCGCCCCCGCCGCCCCCCTGAGGTCGTCGCTGTCGTTCCCCCTCTCCACCGGGCCCCCTCCCTCCTACCGGGCCTTGCCTGTGAGGCAAGAACAGCTCAGCTGATGCCTTCCAGTCTTCGGCGTCTCTCCTGTGCTCCTGGGCCCGCCCCCGTCTGACGTAAGTAATCAACGTAGGTTACTTACGTCAGACAAGGGCGGGCCCAAGAGGAAAGGACGTCCCTCCTTTGCTCCTGTGCCCGCCCTCGTCTGACGTAAGTAACCTATGTTGATTACTTACGTCAGACGGGGGCGGGCCCACGAGCACAGGAGAGACGCCGAAGACTGGAAGGCATCAACTGAGCTGTTCTTCTTGCTTTTCTTCTTGCCTCACAGGCACTGCGCGGGCCCGGTAAGAGGGAGGGGGGCCCGGTGGAGAGGGGGAATGACAGTGACAACCTCAGGGGGTTGGGCGGCGGGGGCTGGGAAAGAGAGAAAGGGAGGGGGCTCGGGCCAGCCTTAAAAGTTTTGATTTTTTTATATTTATTTCTGTTTGGATGCGGGGTGGAAGCAGCAAACTCGGGTGGGGGGCGGAGGGGGCAAGGCCGTCCATGAAGGACGCTCCTGACGAGCGCCTTTGCCCCCTTCCGATCTTTTTTTTAATTTTGTTTTCATTTTTTGACGTTTTTTGGCATGCGCAGAGCAGCCAGCATAATGCTTGGCTGCTCTGCGCATGCGTTAGGGGCCGATTACCGACGGGGATTACACAGGTTTGATGCATTGTACTTTACAGTACCGCACCGAACATGTGCGACTTTTTTTTTTGGTGCATCCTTCGTTTTTTAAAATTCGTTAGGGACTTTAACATTTTGGTTTTTTTAACGTTTGGTTGATGCATCTGGCCCATAGAGATTTATTACGATTTATTTACCACCTTTTTGAAGGAATTCACTCAAGGCAGCGTACAG
Source organism: Microcaecilia unicolor (assembly GCF_901765095.1). Classification (NCBI taxonomy): domain Eukaryota; kingdom Metazoa; phylum Chordata; class Amphibia; order Gymnophiona; family Siphonopidae; genus Microcaecilia; species Microcaecilia unicolor. The sequence goes on along the minus strand of NC_044039.1, from coordinate 144,349,442 downwards.
CAAGAATAAACAAACATAAGCAGTAGACAATTACAGTAGTAGAACTATTCAAATAGCAATACAAACTATGGCATGGAGGGGCATAATCGAAAGGGACGTCCAAGTTTTGATGAGGACGTCCTCGCAAAACGTCCCGATGCAGGGGAACCCGTATTATTGAAACAAGATGGACGTCCATCTTTCGTTTCGATAATACAGTCAGGGACGTCCAAATCTTGAAATTTTGGTCGTCCTTAGAGATGGTCGTCCCTAGACTTGGTCGTTTCTGATTTTCGGCGATAATGGAAACCAAGAACGTCCATCTCAGAAATGACCAAATGCAAGCCCTTTGGTCGTGGGAGGAGCCAGCATTCGTAGTGCACTGGTCCCCCTGACATGCCAGGACACCAACCGGGCACCCTAGGGGGCAGTGCAGTGGACTTCAGAAATTGCTCCCAGGAATATAGCTCCCTTACCTTGTGTGCTGAGCCCCAAAACCCACTACCCAACCCCCCCCCAAAACCCACTACCCACAATTGTTCACCACTACCATAGACATTACGGGTGAAGCGGGACACCTAGATGTGGGTATAGTGGGTTTGTGGTGGGTTTTGGAGGGCTCGCTGTTTCCTCCACAAACGTAACAGGGGGGGGGGGCTGGGTCCATCTGCCTGAAGTGCACTGCACCCACTAAAACTGCTCCAGGGACCTGCATACTGATGTGATGGAGCTCAGTATGACATCTGAGGCTGGCAATCAATATTTTTAAAGATGTTTTTTAAGGGTTGGAGGGGTGACCACTGGGGGAGTAAGGGGTGGTCATCCCCGATTCCTTCCGGTGGTCATCTGGTCATTTCGGGCGCCTTCTTGTGCCTTGGTTGTGAGAAAAACATGGCTAGGTAAAGTCGTCCAAGTGTTCGTCAGGGATGTCCTTGTTTCTTTCCAAAAGTCGTCGTCAGCAATTCCCATACTCTGCCCTGCCACCAGCACCAGCTTCTTCTCTGTACTGTGGCCCGCCTCTGAGGAAACAGGATGTTACTTCAGAGAGGAGGACCGCAGTAGAAAGAAAAAGCCAGTGACAGCAGCAGAGCAGCGTATGGAAATCAGTGCCTGCAACTTTTAGAAAACCAAAAAAAGAAGGTACACTCGAGGAAGGGGACTGAGGAAGGAAGGGGTGAGATGCCAGACCGCGGCTGGGGGGGGAGGGGGGAGAGAGAGAGAGAGAGTGTATGTGTGAAGGGAGAGATTTTGGGCAGGGGGGGGGGCACCTTCTCATCCTTGTGTCAGGCATTAGACTGCCTTGGGCCGCCCTGGCTGACTCATATGCAAAACTTGTTTCTGTAGAGGGAGCCCACAAAATTGGACACAAAATTAAAGCTAACCTAGGTGCAAAGCCTAGAACACTATTACACTGTATTTATTAGAAAACAGCTTTGTGAATGAAACCATGAGGGAAATGTATATGAGGAACTTTGCTCTCATAGTTATATCTAATAAAAATAAGCCGAAAAGGAAAAAACTTCATATGGAAAGCACAGTCTCTGGTATAAGGCCACTTACCCCCACAAAAGGAAATGCCTGCAATACTGATCGTAAGTAGCATTGGGATGGAGATTTTCAGGTAACCCCATTCAGCTTTATTGTCCCCGGTCCAAACTGCACCTGAAAATACCAATTAGAGAATTAAATCTTTAAACAGCATGACTTTAGCAGTTGGTGAGATTACTGTGACATTCACTAATCTTGTAATTTATTCTTCTGTATCATTGGTCTACTTTTTATTTATTATTACAAATTTGATCTACTGCCACTCCATATGAGGACCATAGCGGTTAGTGCTAAAAACAATTCATAATGCAAGCACATAGATAGTAACAAAATAATATCTTCATTGGAGCACACAAACAAACAAAAAAAAACAACAACAACAAAAAGCCCAACTTCAAAATAAAACCCAACAACTTTTACCCAACAGTTTCCAAGAACAGTCAGGCCTGAATTTCTGGGATTGAAGGTGGATTGTCACCTGACAACTGAAAAAATGAATGATATTTCATTAGAGAGGCACAAAATAAAATGAATGCCTGCTGTCTCACTGATGCCAGCTTGAATGGCCAAAAGAAGGTTTTGGGAAGACAGAAGGATCCTACAAGCTGATAAAACAGTGATGTAGCTATGGGTTGGCCTGGGCCCACCCGTTCAGGGCTCAGGCCCAGTCAAATTTGGTGCTCTCAGCCAGAATTCTTCCAACCTGTGCAACTAGCAGCACTGTCCCGGGGCAGCCACCATCAGCAACCTTGTCTCCCCCCTCCCTCCCAACACATGCTCAGTTTTCTCGCATGTATACATGGGCAAAAACTATGCATGCTCAGGGGCCAGTGATGGCAGCAGTTCTGGGACAGTGCTACTGGCTGCCCAGATTGGAATTGTTCTGTCTGGGAGTAGGTCTTCAACTGATGGAGCTTTGGGATTCCCACCAGCTCAGGTATTTCTATTTTCAGTTTGCGGGGCGAGAAGGGCGGGGACCATAGGCGCCCGGTATAAGGGGCTTGGACAGGCTAAGCCTCCCCTGCTGTGCTCTGAGGGGTTTAAATTGTTGATTTACCTCCATCCTCACAGCAGGAGCTGCAGTGAAAGCCCTCTAGCCTTGTGTAACCAATTGTAGAAATTGGTTTATGGTTTGTTTACCTTACTGCTGGGAGAGCAGGGGAGGGGGGGGGGGTGGCTGGAGGTGTCCTGTGTTGCCAGGGAGATATTTAACGAGGATGACTTCCTGACCTGCACTGAGAACAGATAGCAGCAGATACTGGGCCAGCATGATCAGAAAAAAAGTCACCAGACAACAAAGGTAGAAAAGATTATTTTATTTTCATTATAGTGTTTGGAATATGTCCACTTTGAGAATCAGGTGCTCAACATTAAAAGTTTATATTTATTTACTTATTTATGGCATTTTATACCACATTAAACATGAATTAGGGTGTTTTGTGGCTCTTCATGAGAATTGTGATGATATGATCCCTTGTTTCATATTGTTGACGGTCTGCATTTTCCGTATGGGTGGTATATTGGTGTATTAGGTTCCGCCCAGTGTAATATTTATGGTATAGTAAGGTTCTGAGTGTGTTTTTGCACAAAGTTGTGCATACTGTTTTGCAGTTGAGCGATTGTGCTTAGAATATGCTTTGAGCAACCACTTTATTCTTTGACATATGATACATATCTAATATCTAAATTTAATAAAAGGTATTAATTGTGACTTTTATTTTTATTTATTTTTTCTGTGTGTTATCAGACAATTATGGATTTAAGCTCCACCCCTAACCCCACCCCCTTTAGCCTCCCCAAACAGTTGGGCCACCGACCGCCTATGGCGGGGACAGCAACGAAATTTCAAGCCCACCCTAAATAAGCCATTGGCTATGTCACTGTAAAAAAAACAAAAAACCCAGATCTGATAAATGTGCAGTTCTTTGGTGGTTCAGGGACTTATATAATGTGTCAGGACTACGATTTCAAATTTAATCTGCAACCTGAGAGGCAGTTTACACAATTTCTCCAGAATCAGAGAAACATGTGTTGCCTATTACATCCTGATATAATCCCAGTTTAAAGCTATACAGAAAATACAGCATGAAGATACAAATACATGCGTACTACTACAGCATAGTGTTAACCTTTACAGCTAATCTGCCTTAGAGGGAAGGGGGAATGTTGCCTAGCAACTTGGGATCTGTAAATGACGCCTCCCATGTAGTAACCAAAAGAAAGGTGGTGTATCAAATCCTATCCCCTTACTTCCCTTGTGCCATACATTCCCTTTAGCCTAACAACCCTATTAAGTTTTCCAGTAACCTAAATTCCACCCAAGCAGCTCATGAAGGAGGTGGTCCACAATTAGCTGCTGGATCCCATATCTTCTGAAGTGGATCCTCCTTATCTGGTGGTCCTTTATTACTACTACTAGTAAAATTAATAATAATAATAATAATAATTTCTATAGTGCTACTAGATGTACACAGCACTGTACATATTATAAGCAAGAACATATTGCCCACCTTCTGCTTTTATCATCTCACCATCTCTTATCTTCTCCCTTCTCAGCTCTCAACCTTCAACATTTCCTTCCTTCCATTCAACCATCTCCATTCTATCTGAGTACAACTCACCTTCGTCACTGTCATGCCTCTCCTACTCTGTACTCTCTTGCTCCTTCTCCTGCTCTCCACTGGGGATATCAATCCTATCCTGGTCCTCCACATCAGCTCGCATCCTATTTGTGCAGATCACACGGTGATGTCTCCAATCTAATTTCTGTTCCCCTTCTTCCCTGCTTTTCTCATGTGCTCTGTGGAATGCCCGCTCTGTCTGCAACAAACGTTCCTACATCTACGACCTCTTTATCTCTCGTACTCTCCATCTGCTTGCCCTAAGACTTGGCTTTACCCTGAAGACTCTGCTTCAGCCGCGGCCCTGTGTCATGGAGGTTGCCTTTTCCCCCCCATACTCTTCACCCAGTTGGCTGTGGAGGCGGTGTCAGGCTACTACTTTCAACCTCCTGTAGATTTCAACCTCTTCCTCCACCTCAGTCTCGCTGCTTTTCTTCCTTCACTCCATCCGTCTTCACTCCACCGCCTCTCCGAGTAGCAGTCATTTATCAACCCACTGATAAATTCCTTTCTTACTGACTTTGATGCCTGGCTTCCTTTCTTTCTTGAATCTCCATCTCCTTCCCTCATTCTTGGGAATTTTAACATTCAGGCTAATGATCCTTCTAACTCTTATGCTTCACAGTTTCTCGATTTAACATCCTCTTTCAATCTTCAACTGTGCTCCACTACCCCCACTCACCAGAATGGCTTCTGTCTTGATCTTATCTTCTTCTCCAACTGCTCACTCTCCAGTTTCTGCATCTCAGCTCTCCCCCTCTCTGAACATCATCTGATAACTTTCACACTTAAACCCCCCCCCCCCCCCCCCCAGTCAAGACCAATCTCAACCAATACATTTAGGAATCTTCAGGCTATTGACCCTTCTACTCTGTCCTCCAGTGTTTCAAATCTCTTCTCAACCACTAAGCTATCCTAGTCTGTCAATAAGGCTGTCTCTTCCTATACTACTACTCTCTCCTCTACTCTGGATAATCTCACTCCTCCCATTCCCCGTTCTGTAAGGCGTACCAAACCCCTGCCTTGGCTGACCTCTAGAATCCACTACCTACATTCCTGTGTCCGCTCTGCTGAACGCCTTTGGCTGAAATCCCTTGCCCATGCTAACTTCATACTTTTCAAATTCTTGCTGACCTCCTTCCAGTCTGCTCTTTCACTTGCCAAACAGGACTACTACATCCAGTTAACAAATTGTCTTGGCTGAAACCCTCAACATATCTTTGCCACCCTGAACTCTCTCCTCAAAGTGCCTTCACCTCCAACTCCCCCTTCACTTTCTCCCCAGACTCTGGCTGAGTACTTTCATAAGATTAAACTTTAATTCTCATCCAAGTCACCTCTACCTCTCCTTCCCTTAGTCCATTCTCTCAACCCTCCTTCAAACCCTTCCTCCTTTTCTGAAATCAGTGAAGAGGAGACTGCACATTTTCTTTCCTCCTCAAAACTAACTACCTGTTCCTCTGATCCTATTTCCACTCATCTACTTAGATAAAAGGATAACAGTAGGAGAGGTAGTGCTGTCATATCCTCAATTTTTCACATTCCACTGCAACTGTTCCGGATGCCTTCATACATGCCATAGTTACAACACTCCTCAAAAAACCTTCATTGGACCCTACCTGTCCTTCCAACTATCAGCCCATCTCTCTCCTCCCTTTTCTATCCAAGATACTTGACTGTGCTGTTCACCGCCATTGTCTTGACTTTCTTTCATCTCAAGCTATTCTTGATCCACTTCAACCTGGCTTTTGCCCTCTTCATTCAACTGAAACAGCACTTGCTAAAGTCTCCAATGACCTATTTCTGGCCAGATCCAAAGGTCTCTATTCTATCCTCATCCTTCTCAATCTGATGCTTTTGACACTGTTGATCACTGCCTTCTCCTTGATACATTGTCCTCACTTAGATTTCAGGGATCTGTTCTTTTCTGGTTTTCTTATCTCTCCCATTGTACTTTTAGTATATTCTCTTGTGGATCCTCCTCCACTTCTATCCCACTATCAGTTGGTGTACCTCAGGGACCTGTCCTGGGACCTCTTCTTTTCTCAATTATCCTTCTTCCCTTGGTACCCTGATCTCATCTCACAGTTTTCAGTATCACCTTTAAGTTGATGACTCCCAGATCTACCTCTCCACACCAGAAATTTCAGCAGAAATCCAGGTCAACGTATCAGCCTGCCTATCTGACATTGCTGCCTGGATGTCTCACTGCCATCTGAAACTAAACATGACCAAGACTGAGCTTCTTATCTTTCCCCCTAAACCAACCTTTCCTCTTCCCCCATTCTCTAACTCTGTGGATAACACTCTCATCCTCCCTGTCTCATCAGCTCGTAACTTTGGGGTCATCTTCGACTCCTCCTCTGTACATATTCAATGGACTGCTAAAACCTGTCACTTCTTTCTCTATAATATCACCAAATTTGTCCTTTCCTTTATCAGCACACTAACAGAACCCTTATCCACACTCTTATCACCTCTCGCTTAGACTATTGCAAATTGTTTCTCACAGATTTTCCACTAAGCCATCTTTCTCCCCTTCAATGTGTTCAAAACTCTGCTGCACGACTTATATTCCGCCAGTGTCACTATGCTCATATTAGCCCTCTCAAGTCACTTCATTGGATCCCTACCCATTTCCACGTACAGTTCAAACTCTTCTTATTGACTTACAAGTGCATCCACTCTGCAACTCCTCAGAACCTCTCCACTCTTATCTCTCCCTACACTACTCCCCGGGAACTCCGTTCACTGGGTAAATCTCTCTTATCTGCACCCTTCTCCTCTACTGCTAACTCCAGACTCTGTTCCTTTTATCTTGCTGCACCATATGCCTAGAATAGGCTTCTTGAGCCAGTACGTCAAGCTACATCTCTGGCCGCCTTCAAATCTAGGCTAAAAGCCCACCTTTTTGATGCAGCTTTTAACTCCTAACCCTTACTCACTTGTTCTGTACCCATGTTTTATCATTCCCACCTTAGTAATTCCCTTATCCCTTATTTGTCCTGTTTGTCTGTCGAGTAGGGACTGTCTCTTCATGCCCAGTGTACAGCACTGCGTACGACTAGTAGTGCTATACAAATGATAAGTAGTAGTAGTACTTTTCTAAGATTTTGTACCTGGGGCAATGGAGGATTAAGTGACTTGCCCAGGGTCACAAGCAGTTCCCCAGGATTGCAGTTCACTGCACTAACCATTAGGCTACTCCTCCAAAAATTACAAAGTGCTGCAGTGGGGTTTGAACCAGCATCCTCCAGGTCACTGCTTTAGCCCTCTCCAATATTGTACAAAGGTGCCATTAATTTTTGCCATTGAGCTTTTCTTGTATTTTATCTTAGTTGCTGCAGTAGCTTCTAGTTGATGACTCCCAATTTCTGCAAAGTGCTTGCCTTGTTAACATGCAGCGTGATGGAGGAGTGCTAGACTGGCTTTTAGGCTTTCTGCTGCAGTTGCTCTTCCCACTTCACTTCAGAAGCTTTAATCTACATAGACAAAACATGAAAAATGCCAATGCCAACCAGGATGTCATCTCTGTGGGACAGCACTTTAAAAAACCAGAACACTGCATCAATGATTTTATGGTGAGAATGCTAAAAGGAAACTAAGACAATCCAGCAACATAAGACCTTTGAAGTCAAAATGATGGAATATTTTAACACCCACCAGACAGGACTCAACAATGATCTGGGTTTTCTAGCCCATTACAAACCATAAAATTCTATTGCTTTGTCACCTCTTATCTACTATTCGTCTCTTCCTGTCTCTCATCCACACATTTCAGCACAGTACTGTAATGAATACTGACGCTCACCATAGCGCTGCGAGCCAGCAAAGAAAGACCGTGTGAGGACAAAGGGTCTCTCTATCCCTCCAGAGCGTTGAATTATTCCTTCTGCACTCGCCATTTGCTTGCAAATTATAGAGAAAATAAACAGGTAAATCATCAAATCAGTCCTACCTATCATGTTTTCTTTATAGTATTAAGCAGCGGCGTACCAAGGGTGGGGCGGTGGGGGTGATCCGCCCCGGGTGCAAGCTGCTGAGGGGGTGCAGAGAGCAGCTGCGCATCTGTCGGCTCCGCTGGTTCCCTGATCCCTCTGCCCCAGAACAGGTTACTTCCTGTTCCGGGGCAGAGGGAGCAGGGAGCCACGCGGCTGCTTCCAGCAGCTAAAAATGCACCCGGGGGGGGGGGGGGGGGTTTGATGCGCCGGGAGGGGGGTGCGCATTGGCGATCCGCCTTGGGTGGCAGCCGATCTAGGATTGTCACTGGTATTAAGGTGTAAGAGCTGCCATGCTGAACTAGACAAACAATTTTTTTCTGAACCAGCCCCAGGACATTCTGGATGCCTCACAGTAATTTAGCAGCTTGAGTTTTGAGTGCATGGAAAGGGATTGACCCTTTTCCAACACCTAGTCAATTTCACACTGGTCTCATTGATTATTACTCTAAACCACTGCCAATCATTCCCCCTCACCATGTGAAACATCAGTTCAGGAAGGCATTCTTAGCTCCTTATTGCTTTAAGTGGAGCTTTTCCAGTCCCAAAAACATCAGTGACAGGGATCAGATATGAGATGGCTGTGACATCAGTGAGTCCATGGCCTCAGTGTGCGAGCCCCAGTGCCATAGCGAGGGTGCCTGACACCCGGGGCGGGTCGCCGCTGCGCACCCCCCCCCCCCGGGTGCAGGGCACGGCGCCCCCCCTCTGGAGCGCACCCCCCCCCCCGAAACACACCCTACCTTGCAGCAGGGGGCAGGCGGAAGGGCCGATCCGCCCCCAGTGCACGTCACTGGGAGTTGCGTCTGCTCTGCTGCTTCCCTGCTTTCTCTGCCCCGGAACAGGAAGTAACCTGTTCCGGGGCAGAAAGAGCAGAGAACCAGCGAGCCGACAGCCCCCCAGCGCATGCACCTGGGGCGAACCGCCCCACTGCCCCCCCTTCCTACGCCACTGGCGAGCCCTGTGCATTCTCAGTGGAAAGCAGCCCACCCCTTTCTAAACACAGTAGATATATCTCTAACAATCCTCTGCAGAACATGCAACATCTTTTGCTGATCACTAGTGAGTGCAATAGAGAGGTACATGTGAACCTCTCTGCTCTCTGTAGGGCTATGGACACTGCACAACTCTTATCCATCAAAGAGTGAGAAATCAAATCTCAATCCAAAACCCAGACCTTCTGTATGAAAATGGGCTCATCACATCCATTAATCTCTCCTGACACATAGCAAGGCAAGAAAGGGAATCAGGAAAGTAAGGAAAGTATTCTCTCCTATTCTAGGTGTAGTGAAAAAAGCATAGGGACGGTGATCAAAAGTTTTAACACAGACAAACGTGTGTATTTCTGTCTATACTTGGGGTTTGATTACTGGCCAAGGCTTAAATTAGAGTATATATGCTGGGTGACACTATGGGGGAGGGTTTGGTGCAGGGATGGATAAGCAAACTGGGATTTAATTTTGAAAAACCCTGTGTGAATGCAACTGCAAAGTATATGGGTAATCTGTACCTGTGCTGTGAACACCTAGCCCTGGGGCTCAATTCATTTTTTGACAGGTCCTCCATTGTAATATTAATACATTTGTAAACTTGCACAAATGCTGCCCCAGGTGGTTCTGACTGTAGAGGAAACTAGCACATAAGAAGAACTACCTAACAACTCCTACTGCACAGGGGGTGGGGAGAACAGACAGAACTGTGTGGACGCTTATGGCTCTGGTTCTGCCGTCCCCGCCTCCACACACTCTCTGCCATCAACAGGAATCTGCCTTGTGAGAAGCGCCATTACTAGGGCTGCATGAGCAGTGTGAGTGCACAGGGCGTAAATACTGCTCACAGCCAAACTATCTCCTTTCATTGGTGGCGGTGCATTGGGAGAGCAGGGGTGAGGGTGGGCATGTCGTACAGAGTACAACTATAGTTCAGTATAGTCCTGCCTGGGAACTACTCATTAGCACATACGAGAGAGTGCCTCTTAAACATTTGAGGCCCGATATTCAGCTGACGGCAATCAGTATACTGCTGACTGCCATCGGCGTTAAACCCAGAAATTCAATGTCAGGCCATGTCCGGGCACTGGCACTGAATTTCCAGGTTTCTGGAGCCGGCTAATGCATAGCCAGTTAAGTGCAATATTCAGCTATGGGTTAGTGCATAAAGATAGGACTGACTTTTATTTGGCCCTATTTACGTGGTGGTTAAGAGCTGAATATCAGCACTTAACCGGTCAAATGCTCCCTGTATACTCTTTGGAAGACTGCTGTACCTGATAGAAACCATACAGATTGTGAAGATCTCGGTGTTCCCAGCCACCATAGTGTACGGTGTCCTTTGGCATAGTCAGTTCCGGTCCGTTGAAGACAGAAGGCTCATTCATGTCATTCCATACAAAGAGGATGTCGGTGGAACCCTACAGTGCAACAAGTTGCTAAAAGTAATTAATTATACTTTGATACTGTAATAACCCCCTGGCTAGTACCCTCCAGCACCCCATCCCCTCTCACAATTCTTACTTAGCCAAACTGACTGGAGTGTTAGCACTAGATAGTATAAACCAAGACAGTCTCATTGGACTACACGTGCACCATGCATTAAAAAAAAAGCCGCTACATAGATATAATTCTGCAGGCTGATACTCAAAACTACTTATGCTGTTGGCAGCAGGTATCGACCATATAAGTGTTTTTCTTCCAAACTTCCAGGCTGTGGAACACAAATTCTGGCTGTTCAAGTTGTGGAATAATCAGAATCTTTTTATCTATCTCAGTTGGGGAAGGGTGGGGCTTAGAGTTACATGAAGAGCGATAAAGATCAACCGCTCTCCCCCTAATTCTAGAAACTTGCTCACTCAAATTTAGGCTTAGCACACAAATTTGCATGCATAATTTATAGAATGAGATTAGATGTGTGCTCAACTTAATTTAATAATTGGTTGTTAATTGGAGCTAACAGCCTTATTATTGGCTTTAATACAATATAGTCTTATTTCTGTATATACTGCAAGGTTCAATGCGGATAACAATATAAGAAGCAAAACATCATGAAGTACAAATCACCTTATGACATACCAAAATAGTGCGAGATTAAATATCTTGGTTTAAATATTTCCTAAAAAGATAGGTTTTTAAACATTTTCTAAATGCTAGATAAGAACCTATTCTCCTTATGGTAATCGACACACAATTCCAAATATGTACAACTTGGTAATGAATAGTAAGCTCTTTTCGAACGATAGGGTTTCGGATTAGAAAGAAATATAGTAAACATTTCTGGCAGATTTACAGATTTCTTTCTCCAAAGAAAATATAATACATTTAAATAAGATGGAGATAGACCAGACAACATTCTGTAAACCAGGCTGCAGATTTTAAACTCTATTTGTGTACCAGTAGGGAGCCATGCAGAGGCATGACTACTGAAATGATGGGATGGAAAAAAATCAACCTAGCCGCCATGTTTTGTATGGTTTAATTTTGTCAACAGCAGCTTTGTTCTACCAGTATAAAACAGTTACAGTAATTCAGTTGTGAGACCAATAAACTTTGAACCACTAGTTGAAAAACCTGAAAATCCAACAAATTTCTGATTCTACGCAACGTTTTCATTAAGAGAAAGGATTTTTTAAAGCAACGAAGATATCTGCAGCACTGGTGTAAGCTGACTATTAAACAATACTCCTAAAATTTTAAGTTGGGACTCAGATTTAAATTTTAAGCCATACATTCCAAATTTGGTCAACCTGACCAATCAATAAAAATGTAGTCTTATATTTATTTAATTTTAAGAAATGATATGCTATCCATCTCTCAAGCTGTCGAACACAATTTATAATACTACACGAGGTCACAGTAGGTACCGCTGACTGGTATCAATATGGTTAAGTCATCTGAGTAAGTAAGAATCTTATAACCAGCTGATGAAAGCATATTACTCAGTGGCGTAGCCAGACTGCCAATTTTGGGTGGGTCTGAACCCAAAGTGGGTGGGCACAAAATTTTCTCTCTACCCCCCCCCCCCCCAGCAAACTTTAGTCACACTAATCAGATGCATTTGTCACACAGGGGAAAAGTGCTGCTTTTCAGTGCATCAGGTTTCAGAAAATAATTTATTTAATAGCCTAACACCCAGTGGCGTTCCTAGGGGCGCTGACACCCGGGGCGGATCGCCAATGTGCCCCGCCCCCCCCCCCGGGTGCAGGGCCCCGCCCCCCGTGCAGCGTGACCCCCCCCGGCGAAGGGACACCCCACCCCGGCGAAGGAACCCCCTGGGTGCACGCCGCTGGGGGGGTGCTGCGCGCCGGTCAGAATCGTTCGTTTCCATGCTCCCTCTGCCCCAGAACAGGTTACTTCCTGTTCCAGGGCAGAGGGAGCATGGAAACGAACGACGCTGCCCGGCGCGCGGCACCCCCCCAGCGGCGTGCACCCGAGGCGGACCGCCCCCCCCCCTTGGTACGCCACTGCTAACACCCTTTTCAATGAGCTTTCAGAGGCCAAAACCTCCTGCCTCAGGTCAGTATAATGCTGTTATGGTATCCTCTCCTGACCTAAGGAAGTATTGGTCTCTGAATCGTTATTAACACAGATACCATATTACTTGATCCTAAATTAAAAATAAAATTATTTTCTTTACCTTTGTTGTATGGCCATTTACTTTTTCTCATTGTGTTGCTCCCAGTCTCTAGATTCTGCTTTCCTACATTTTCGCTTAACTCTTCTGCGCCATTTGTCATTTTTCTCTCCTTTTTCTTTACTTTCTTCAATATTTTTCTGCCTCTCTCTCTCTCTGTCCAGATTTAATTAATTCATACTATCCATTCTTTAATTTCCTTCATCTACCTATGGCTTTTCATCTTTTTCTCACCTTTGTTCTCCCCCATGCCCCTTCCTCTTATTCTCCAGTCTCTCTCTACTCCCCTTTTCCATCCAGCAGCTCTCCTCTTTCTCTCCCCATCCTTCCAGTGTCTCCACTCATTCTCTCACTATCCTTCCAACGTCTCCCCTCTTTCTTTCTGCATCCTTCCATCCAGTATCTCCTCTTTCTCCCTACCCTTCCATCCACTCACCTACCCTCTCTCCTGATCCTTCCATCTAATGTCTTCTCTCCCCCTCCTTCTATCCAGTGTCTCTCTCCCCCTCCTTCTATCCAGTGTCTCTCTCCCCCTCCTTCTATCCAGTGTCTCTCTCTCTCTCTCTACCCTTTTCTGTTCAGTGTCCCTTCTCTCTCCACATCCTTCCAATCTCTCCTCTTTCTCTCTGTATCCATTCATCCATCTCCCCCTTTCTCTCCCCATCCTTCCATCGTGTCTTTCTCTCCACATCCTTCCATCTGTTTTCCCTCTTTCTCTCCCCATCCTTCCATCCGTCTACCCCCTCTCCCGATTCTTCCATCCAGTGTCTCTCTCTCTATCCCATTCTTTCCATCCAGGCCCGCCCGCCCAACACAGATCTGCCAAGTCTCCCGCGAAACATGCAGCGCCAGCTCCCATTTCCGACCACTGCTGCTTCTCCTGTTGAGCAGCAGCGGCCGCTGCTGTTTCTCCTGTTGAGCAGCAGAGGCCACTACAAAAACAAAAGAGGTAATTTAAACAAGCAAAAATGCTTTTAAAAAGCAAGCGCGGCACCGCAGGCAGCCATCAGGCATTGGCTGTCGGCTCTGCAGCTGCTCCTCTCGCCTCTCACGTCAGTGCGCTCCTCCGGGGTCTTACTCCAGGGGCAGTGACGTGAGAGGCGAGAGGAGCGGCTGCAGAGCTACTACTACTACTACTACTATTTAACATTTCTATAGCGCTACAAGGCGTACGCAGCGCTGCACAAACATAGAAGAAAGACAGTCCCTGCTCAAAGAGCTTACAATCTAATAGACAAAAAAAAAAAAAATTAAGTAAGCAAATCAAATCAATTAATGTGAACGGGAAGGAAGAGAGGAGGGTAGGTGGAGGCGAGTGGTTACAAATGGTTACGAGTCAAAAGCAATGTTAAAGAGGTGGGCTTTCAGTCTAGATTTAAAGGTGGCCAAGGATGGGGCAAGACGTAGGGGCTCAGGAAGTTTATTCCAGACGTAGGGTGCAGCGAGACAGAAGGCGCGAAGTCTGGAGTTGCCTGATTGCTGCCTGCAGTGCCGCGCTTGCTTTTTAAAAACATTTTTGCTTGTTTAAATTACCTCCTTTGTTTTTGTAGCAGCTGCTGCTGCTCAACAGGAGAAGCAGCAGTGGCCGGAAATGGGAGCTGGTGCCGCGTGTTTCGCGGGAGACTTGGCAGGTCCGTGTTGGGTGGGTGGGCCTGGAGGGAAAGTGGCTGGGTCTGGGCCCATCCAGGCCCACTCGTGGCTACGCCCCTGGCAACCAGACTAGCACCGATTGGAGGGTCATGAAAGACGGCCCACCCATAGCTACGCCCCTGATATTACCTAAGCACATTAAACACAGTTGCAGTACTGCAAAAGACGGCTTCCAAGAAGATGAGAGGGATTTCTGAAATCTTACTATATATGATCTTTGACTTAAAAAAACCCTCAAACCATCGTAAAACTTACTCTCTATCCCAACAGAACTTAATATTGACAATATAAGACCATGATCTACCAGGTCAAAGGCACAAGATAAATCGAACGGTAATACAGCTTTCTGACCTTTCCCTAATATTGATTTTCCCTCTGCCAGAATAGCCCCAATTACTGACTCAGTGCTATGATGTTTCCAGAATCCCGACTGTGAAACATGCAAAACATTGAATCTATCCAGATGTGCTATTAATTGGGAGATCACCAAACCCTCCATAATTTTAGTGAATAATGGTATTGATGCAATGGGTCTATAATTAGAGACCTCATGTGCTTCCATCGCAGAGCTCTTAATTACAGGAGTAAGAACAATGTTTCCCCCATTAAGTGGAAAACTACCATTTTTGAGTTGATCATCCAACCATTGCTTCAATAGTACAAAAAGGAATTGTGGAGCCTCCCTAATTACATACGGAGGACAACTGCCCAGTGAACAATACGACAAACTATACTTTGTGAAAAGAGCTCTTAATTCAGTCTCATTAACAAGCTCAAAACCAGTTCAGAGTCTGTCCGCAGGACTACCAAACTCAACTTGAGTTCTAAACTTATCATAATCTGAAGACCAATTAGCAGTAGCGGCTGCAGCTGTCCTTAGTCGCTATTCTAGAAGCTGTGTGCGCAAATTCTATCATACGCAACTTCTAGAGGGGCATGGGAAAATGCGTATGGATTACCTTTATGATACCTGGTCGCGAGGGGGTCTAGGATTACCCTGTATTAAACGGTATAATCAAGCCTGTTTATTAAGACACCATCAAGACTGGATATTTGTCTCTGATCAATTCACACCAGTACACTGGGAACAGGCACTGTTTGACCTGTGGCATTTAAATTTTCTTTTGCAGGTCTGAACTGAGAGTTTGCCACTGACATGCCATAATAGTATATTGCTGCAACCTTTAAGAAATATCTGGAGGGAGCTTTTGCACTTTTGGAATCAGAATCCTAATGTTAGTGATATGTTGCCATGTAGGAAAATGCTGATTTTGTACCGGGAATGGACTCTGGTCTCTTTAGAAGACAGGCTTATTTTTGAAAGAGAAGGGTGCCCATCTTTCGACACAAATTGCAAGATGGGCGTCCTTCTCACAGGGTCGCACAAATCGGCATAATCGAAAGCCAATTTTGGGCATCCTCAACTGCTTTCCATCGAGGGGACGACCAAAGTTCACGGGGGCGTGTCGGAGGCGTAGCAAAGGCAGGACTGGGGCGTGCCTAACATATGGGCGTCCTCGGCCGATAATGTAAAAAAGAGAGACGTCCCTGACGAACATTTGGACGACTTTACCTGGTCCTTTTTTCTTACAACTAAGCCACAAAAAAGTGTCCTAAATGACCGGATGACCTCCCCTTACTCCCCCAGTGGTCACTAACCCCCTCCCACCCTCAAAAAAAATTTAATATTTTTTCCAGCCTCTATGCCAGCCTCAGATATCATACCCAG
Organism: Microcaecilia unicolor; assembly: GCF_901765095.1. Classification (NCBI taxonomy): domain Eukaryota; kingdom Metazoa; phylum Chordata; class Amphibia; order Gymnophiona; family Siphonopidae; genus Microcaecilia; species Microcaecilia unicolor. Next base: position 144,333,291 of record NC_044039.1, on the reverse strand, counting down.
CTCCATGACAGCAGTATGCAGGTCCATGGAGCAGTTTTAGTAGGTGCAGTGCACTTCAGGCAGGCGTACCCAGGCCCATTCCCCCCCTACCTGTTACACTTGAGGTGTAACGCCTTGTAGCGCTATAGAAATGCTAAATAGTAGTAGTAGTAAATGTGAGCCCTTCAAAATCCACCACAAACCCACTGTACCCACATCTAGGTGCCCCCCCCTTCACCCATAAGAGCAATGGTAGTGGTGTACAGTTGTGGGGAGTGGGTTTTGGGGGGGCTCAGCGCACAAGGTAAGGGAAATGGAAATGGGACTTGATATTACGCCTTTCTGAGGTTTTTGCAACTACATTCAAAGTGGTTTACATATATTCAGGTACTTATTTTGTACCATGGGCAATGGAGGGTTAAGTGACTTGCCCAGAGTCACAAGGAGGGAGCTATGTACCAGGGAGCTTTTTCTGCAGTGCCCCCTAGGGTGCCCGGTTGGTGTCCTGGCATGTCAGGGGGACCAGTGCACTACGAATGCTGGCTCCTCCCACAACCAAAGGGCTTGGATTTGGTCGTTTCTGAGATGTGCGTCCTCGGTTTCCATTATTGCAGAAAATCAGGGACGACCATCTCCAAGGATGACCTAAATTTTGCGTTTGCGTCCCCAACCGTAGTATCAAAACGAAAGATGGACGCCCATCTTGTTTCGATAATACAGGTTTCCCCGCCCCTTCGCCGGGATGTCCTGCGAGGACGTCCTCAGGAAACCTTAGGCGCCCCTTTCGATTATGCCCCTCAATATGACTCAGGTATCACTTTGCTTGAGCATCTTCTCAATGAGGAGAGAACAATTTATTCCTTTTTGGAATTACAGCAAAGACTTTCTCTAACTGAGAAGGACCATATTATTATACTAGCTTAGATCAATCAGCATAGATCTTAAGTATAACTTGGAGGGGGTGAATATATGTCACAGCTAGAGGCCTCTATTGCCCAATGCTCCAAGTGTCAGTGGGGGGGGGGGGGACGGACGGACAAAACTTTCTTTCATGCCTTTTGGAGATGTAGTGGTATCCAGGCTTTTTGGAGGATACTTCATAGATACCTGGGGAATGTTTTTGGCCAACGTATAGTTTTTTCTTAGAAGTGAGTTCTGTTGGCTAAATGGGAAGCTTATGGGATTCCTGATAAAGCCTCTCGCTTATTTCTCAGTAAGACCTATGCATTGGGGAAGAAGTGAATACTTAATCATTGGTTGGAGGATGTGCCTCCATCTTTTTGGTATTGGAGGAACAGATTACATGCTTTAATGTTATGGGAAGCTCTAGCGGCTCTTGGTTCCCAACAAAGATAAAAGGCTTTTTTGTCCATTTGGAACTATTATTTGCAAGCTCTCTCACATAAGGCAAGAAGTGCAGTACTGAATAAATTCCGGAGCACAGCCTGATTTCTTAATCACCTAATGATGAGCTGGGATGGGGTCCTCTGCCTGGGGGGGGGGGGGTGGAGATGCTGGGGATGGGAGGATAGGGAAGTCCTTGATATATTCATGCTGTGTAAAGATGGCATGGAGTCATAAGAATCCAGACACAGGCCATCAAATTGTATTATGAATGGATACAGGTAATGGGGATAGGTGGCAGGAGATTGTTCATAAAATCGGGATCATATATTCCTTTTGTTTTTTTTATGTAATATGGTGCTTTGCTCACTCTTATTTAATCGTTTACTGGTTATCACACATTTTACTGTCGACTTTTCTTTCTACTGTTGTTCAGCAGTTTGCTGTACTGTTGTTTTGATCCTAAATAAAAACCATTACAACTTAAAAAGAGGAAACAGAGATGAGGTGGGAAACTACAGGCTAGTAAGTCTAACCTTGGTGGTGTGAAAGACAATGGAGACGCTATGGAAGAAAAGGATAGTGAATTTCTACAGTCCAATGAGATGCATGCTTCACCAAAGACAGATCATGCCAATCTTATTGATTTCTTTGACAAGGTGATGAAAGAACTGGATCAAGGACATGTACTGGATGTGGTCTACTTGGATTTCAGCAAAGCTTTTGATACTGTTCCTCACAAAAGACTTGTGAATCAATTTAGCAGCTTGAGCATAGGATCCAAAGTGCACTAGATCAAAAATTGGTTGATTGACAGGCAACAGGGGATGGTGGTAAATGGAATTCAGTCAGAAAAAGGAAAGGTGAAGAGTGTGGTGCCTTATGAATCCTTCCTGGGGCCAATTCTACTCAATATTTTTGTGAGCAATATTGTTGAAAGATTAGAAGAAAAAGTATGCACTTTTTTGCAGATGACATGAAGATTGGCAACAAAGCAGACACTTTGGAGAGAGTGGAAAGCAGGAGAAGTGATCTACAAAAATTAGAAGCATGTGTTAATGCTTGGCAGGTAATCTTTAATGTGAAAAACAGCATTTCAAATTCTCTCTTATTGCATGTTCTGAGAACTTAACCTCAAGTATTCCCCACCTAAGGGTTTTCCTTCTAATGCTGTCTTTATAGATTGGCCACTGGAGCTCTCCTTCCTTGCATGTACATCTCTCGGCAAACAGTCTAGATTTTTCTTGTGCTCACCAGCCAACTGCTTAATTAGTGTCAAGTGCCCAACTGCCTTCAACTACGGGCTGAGCCCTTGCTTCTCTACTACTATAGATCCCAGACTGCTCGCCCCTGGGAACTCATTTCTTGTCAATTCAGGAATCCCAGGAACTACAACTCTCAGTGTAGGCTCACTTTCTTTCATAGCTCTGCTAGCTGCTCTGGAGCTTCTACCAATATAAAAACAGTGGTGTAATATCTAGCACACAGAATATACATAATAAAAGCATCTTCAGCAATAATACAAAACAAACAAAAATAATAATATGTAATACCAATCAATAATCACAACATGCAACTTCATATTACATCTAAAATTTGAAGACAGAAAGCTCATTAATCCACTAACTGTATACCTAGTGATACTTCCTTCATTTTTTCCTATTCATGGAGGGCTGGTATGTAGAAAGAGAAAGGATACAAGTCTCACCCTATATGTGCTGAATGTGAACTGATCAGAGTACCAATGTCGTACTTCAGGGTTGGTGAAGTCTAGGTAACAGGATGAATCTGCAGGCACATAACAGATTTGAAATCATTCTGGCTAGAAAGGTTTATATTTTATCATTTCAGAAAGTTAGGGCCCAATATTCAAAGGATTTATGCTCCCTTTCTGAAAAAAAATACTATGCATCACAATTTCACTCAACTCCTAAATTTAGAAGCATAAAAAGTGGGTGGCAGGAGTGGATTCAGGGCGGGGAAAAGAAGTTAAGGGCTTAGGGCCAGATTCTATATATGGTGCTTAAAAAATCCACACAGAAAACATTTCCACCTAAGTGTATTCTATAAGTGGCACCTAGATTTAAGCACAGTATATACAATACCCTTAGTCGATATCCTAGCACTTAAAACTACGAGCATCCATTTACACCAATGAAAACATGATGTAAATCCCGGAATGTAGATTTAAGCGCAGAGGGCCATATTCCATAACAATACACGTATCCATGAAACACCCATTTCCCCACCCATAACCAAGCCCCTTTTTGCCTGTGCACATTAAAATTTAGGCGCAGTGCATTACAGAATACGCTTAGGGAGTTGTGTACGTAAATTCTAATTATTGCCAATTAGTGCTCATTATTGTTTGTTAAGTGCTGTTAACGCTGATTGGCTTAAGCCAATTAAGTTGCACGTGTTATAGAATACACTTAGATTTTGGCATGGAACGCTAGACATGCTATACAGAATCCAGGAGTTAGCGCTGATTCTCAATGGCAGGTCAAACTTTATAGGGTCTTTGAATAAAACTGCTTCCTCTGGAATGGTCTGTGGCCTCAAACCCTTTCATTAATTCACAATTTACTGTGTTGCTGTTTTCCCTCTGATCTGCTTTGTTTTTAGGTCAAAATGTATTTTCAGGTCCTAAGATGAATTTTCATCTGTAAATTTATGCACCTAAGTTTGGCTGAAAATAGGACACAAATTTAGGAAGCTAACATAGGAGCACAAATTTAGGAGCTCAGCTTTTTTTTTTTTTGACTATAGAGCCCTTAATTTTATTTCCTTCATAGCATCTCAAATGTTATGTTTGGAGTGCCCCTGACATCTACAAGACTTGCACTATTGATGAGAATTGTTTTTCCTACCTGGCCAGCAGATACCCACAAAATCCTCGCCTTGTCTGTTCTTCACAAAATATCCCCTCTCCTTAGCCTGGGAATACAGTGGATATTCGGGATCAATCTTGATGTGGGGATCAGAGATGACAACAAGCTGCAAATCACCAAGATAGACCAGTGTCAGGATTAATATTATCGTGAAAATGTCACATTAATGCCGAATCAAATATCTCTCTGACATCATTCCAACAATATCTCTGACACGGTTCTTCATAGCCAAGTGCCGGATATCGCACTTAACCAGTTATGTTTTCATCATGAATCTTGCTACTATCTGGGATTCTGTCAGGTACTTGTGACTTGGTGGGCTAGATGGACCATTGGTCTGACCCAGTATGGCTATTCTGATGTTCTTAAATAAACACAACATAAAAAGAACCTATCACCTGAAATGTTTGATTATTGGGAAGCTGAAATTGTTCTAGGTACTGACACCTAGACTATTTACTTATTTATTGCTTTGCTTTACTGCTCAGCTTCTCAAATTTGCTCCAAACAAGAAGAAAAACCCTGAACACCACTGTATGTCATCACCACATATCCAAAATAAATAAAACAATGAGTTTTGGGAAGCTTACAGGTCCCCCTCCTCTTATTATCTAACCTGATTCTGAATTGCAATGCAGATTTCATTGTGTAAGTGGAATGATTCAAGTTTTGATACCATAAGAAAAGATTTAACAAGGCCTAGAATAGAGCAAGTTGGGATTAGTGCTATCCGATTCAGCTAAAATGTTTTTGATTCAATTCACTCATACGAATCGATTTTTTGATTCAATTCAATTCAATTCTGTTCTTTAAGGCTACTATAAATAAATAGAAAACAAATTTCATTTTTATACCTTTGTTGTCTGGTCTTTTAATTTTTGTAATCATGTTGGTCCCAGTCACTGGTTTCTGCTTTCCTCTGTCTTCTCTTAACTCTTTTGCCAGGGTCTCCTGGTCTATTTGGTATTTCTTCTCTATCCATGTCCATCATTCAGCTCCCCTCTGTGTCCCTGCCACATTGAGAATCTCCCCTCCCTGTATCTATATTCTTGCTCTGTCTAGCAGCACCTCTCTGTGTCCCTAACTCCCCTCCCAATGTCCAGCATCACATCTCTTTGTCCCTATCCCTCCTTGTGTTCAGCTTGTCCCATTATCCCTCCTTCTTTCCTGTTCCCCCTCCTGTCCTTCCTCCCCCTGGACCAGCATCTCCCTTCCTTTGCTCTTGTCCTCCCCTTCCATCCAGTGTCTGCCCTCCTTCTTTCCCCCTTCTATCCAGCATTTGCTCTCCCTCTCTCTCCTCCTTCCATCCATGGTCTGCTATTCTTTTCTCCCCCTTCCATCTAGCATCTGCTCTCCTTCTTCCCCTTCCGTCCAGCATCTACTCTCTTTCCCTGCTCCCACTTCATTTATATAGTGGCATACACAAATAAATAGGAACAATATTTTTATTTGATGTGCTGAAACTTGGAAGAAGGCATGGCTGATGTGGCTGCAGCTTATGGATGGAACTATAGGGGGAAAGCATTAGCACAAGGAGAGAGAGAGTGATGCAAGTAGAAAAAAAATCTGTTAGGCAGTTGTGTGAGGAATGGCTATGTGTACAGATGTGTTTGTTTTAAGCAGCAGTTTGAGGCCTCCCCGTGTACTTTTTAAAACTGTTCTTCTCCAACAGCGAACAGAATCAACCAATGATTGATACACTGCTCCTGTGAGCCCCACAGCCTTCCATCTGGTGTAGTCCCGCCCCTGTGGAAACAGAAAGTTGTGTCACTGGGAAGGCTGTGCGGCCAGTGCAAGTAGTGTTACTAGCTACTCGTGCTCACTGCCGGCAAAGAACAACAGTTTTAAAAAGTACATGGCAGGAAATAGAACTATCTGATTTTTTGGAAAAACGAATCAATTTGTCAAAAACGAATCAGTGAATCAATCTGAATTGCGAATTGGACAGCACTAGTTAGGGGCGTCATCAAATGCGATATTAATGTATTCTGTCTAGCTAGCATTCTGCTTGAATTTCTTGTCTTTCCATCTTATGCCACACCTTCCGTTTTTTGCTCCGGAGAGACTCCTGCATTTTCTTGGGGCTGGGGAATTTTTCCTTATCCCAGGTAAAGTATCGCTTGCCTTCGGTGTGCTCAATGTCAAGCCAAATTACATCATAGGGGATATCATGATCATCGAAGCCAGCATCGACCGCTTTCACGTCCTTCTCGTCCTCATAGTTCCAACGGCACTGGTGGTAGCCCAGGGAGAACAGTGGAGGCAGACACTGGGTGCCTGGCAAGGGACAGAGGGACACGAAGATGATCATTCTCTTTAGATTCTGCTAACAGGTGCAAATGCAAACTTGGTTCTTTGGCAACAGTAAAGCTGACCTGTGTACTGTCCTTGAAGGTCAAATCTCAATTATTTACTACTAAGAGAGGTACAGGGCCACTGCTATCTACAGATGGAAATACTTTGTGCAAAGTAGCATGACAAATCAGATTTAATTTGATGTTACAAAAAGTAATGTACTGTAAACACTTGTGCTTCTTTAGGGCTTATGATTTAGAACTGAGAAACACTAGAGTGCACCAAAGCAAAACAAAAAAAAAAAACAAAAAAAAGAGGGGCCTGATATCACAGTATAAGAATGGAGACTGAACTTTTTCTTGAACCTTGATTGGGATTGTTTTCTCACCACATTATTATTCTTTCTAGGACAGGCAGCACCGCTAAGCTCCTGAGGAAGCAGTAGCAAAACAGTAGCACTCTGTAGAGCTGGCGTGCAGCAAAGCAAAATTGGTTGCCTGATTTCTGAATATTTAACATTATTTGAATATTTTATAATGATGTTATGATAAGGATTGAAAAAAAAAGAAGTAAAAATGAAAACTCTTTTTCAAATTAATGGAGGTTTTTCAGACTAGTCATGAAGCTGCTCAGGAAACAAAGCAACTCGTAGTCGGTTTGGCTTAACAACGAAAACATGTTGGTATCCAGAGCTTCTGAAGTCTTTTCCTCCTTTATATATAGGGTGAGATAGAATATCTTGTCAATTTATATTCTGGAAGATTTTAAGTAACAGGATATAAGCCATAGGGATGTTGAGAGTGTATTTATTCATGCATTCTTTATGTATCCTATACTGTTTATTGTAAGCCACGTTGAACTCAAACTTTTTTGGGATGCGAGATATAAAAGTCACAAATAAATAAATGCTAATCCATCTGTTGGCATTAAAAGAGAAATTCTCACAAGATATTTCTGTGGATAAAGTAGTGTTTTAACCATACAGCTAGGCTATCTGAAAATTGCCCACCATGTTTGTGAATAAATGTATCTGCACTCTTCCACAATGTGTGTGCCTTTATCTGTATTTTGCATAGGAATTCCCAGAGATAGGGCTGCAACAATGTGCATGTTTTTGTGATTTCAAAAGTCCACGTGTTGCTTTGGTTGGATGAAGTACCCACAGAAAAAGAAGCATGCATTTGCAGATATTGTTTCATTCAGCAATGTGAAATCGCACATGGACTTTCACTTTGAAAACCAGTGCAAAATCAACAGGCAAAAAGCTCCCATGGACTTTGCAGCAACGTGGGCAGTATGAAAACCACCCTCCTAAGAGGCCCAGAGACATTAGGTTTCCCTGGGAACTCACAGATACACTTCAGACTGTAGTGTCAGATCAACCTTCCTTTTAAGGTGCATTAAAGTCTGCCACTCATGTTTGTATTGGGGGAAATGTAGTAATATTACAGTTTCAATAGCATGGAGCAGGCAGGTCTCCTGGGAGACCAGTAGAACTCGCATGTCCCAAACGACCAAAACCGTGATATTACTGCTGATGGTAAGATTATGGGTGATAGACTCCTCCACACCAGAGGGAACTCCGCAGGGCTGGCTCAAAGCATGAGCTGGGTGAGGAACTGGCTCAGGGTTCAAAAAGCTCACCGGCTCAGCCTTCACAGCAACATGTGAGCATGTTTTGTTCTCATCATTGTGCTCCCTTCTCTGCATGGCCATAGGGAATTGCACAAGTTTAAACAAAAGAACAGGTACTTACTGATCTTGTGTTTAAACCTGGAGCAGTGCCAGTGGCCGAGCATGGAGGAGAGCACAGCGGTGAGAGCAAAGCAATATGCCATCACATGATGTAAAAGGCAGAGCCAACATTGGCAGGAGGGAGGGGTGGAGGCACTGAAGCAGATTAGGGAGGGGGGGGGGGGGGTCCTAGACCAACAATTGTCTCAGGGCGCAACAAGACCTTGAGCCAACACTGGAACATTGCACCCCATAATCCAATTGGATCAATGCTAAGAACCATCCTCCTGGTTTCCAGCTTTGTAACTGAAAGCCATGGAAAACAGTGGTTCTCTGGAGGTCCATCCCCAACCCAGGAAATACCTGTGAGCTGTGTGTACTGCCTGAAGACATCAAAAGGGGAGGGTCCCAGGAGGAGGAAGACATCAATGATTCCACCTTCAGACATCCAGCGCACATCTGTTTCAGGCACTACTCTTTTCTTAGTCATGTCTGTAGCAGCCTTGTGCAAAGCAGGTTGGGAATAGAAAATCAAAAAAGTATTTTATAATCACATATCCTACAGCAAACTGAGGGTTCAGAGTGTCAGAAAAAAAGCAGATATGGGATGAAGCCTTCTCAGTGTTTCAAGTGAGATGTAATAAATATGTCATCAGATAGCAGAATTAGAAAGGCAAAGATGCTGCAGCAGATTTTGGGGTGGGGAGGGGGAACAGGGATCCCAAATAAAAAAAAAAAAGACTTACGTTTTCATTCTAAAAAAGGCGGAGAAACTAGTTACCCCATTCCCCTCAAATTATACACTAGGGGGTAGATTCAGAATATGGTGCTCAAATTTGGGTGCAGAATAAAATCAGCATGGAGCTCTATTCTATTCAAACGTGTTGTAATTCAATTATAGACATTTTTTTTTTAGTTTTTTTTGCTCTTAGCTATTTACTTATTGTACTTCCATGGTATAAATACTGGAACAGATCCCAGGAATTCTGTAATACTATGCGTATCTTTACTGAATGACCCTTACCCACCCATGCCCCTCTAATATCCGTGGCCACTTTTGAGTTGTGCGCAGTAGGATTTGCACACGGATGTGTATAGAATAGCACTTAGCGAGATGTGTGCACAAATCTAAAATGTTGTCAATTAATACCAGTGATTGATTGCTAGCGCCCAACTATTGGCAATAATTGGATCATTAGCCAACTTAATTGCATTCACAACTCAGGGTTCCCAGATATGGGCACCCTTTATAGAATCCATAGGTAGATCCACTTCCTTGTACTGTGTGTTTCTCTCATCAGAACATCTTAGGACTGGACAAGCTACTCTAATAAACAGGTTACTATAAGAGGAACAACTCCAACTTAATAATAATCTCTCTATATAAAAAGCAACACCAACGTTCTATGAAGCCTCCAGCCGGAAGTGTGAAGGGGGCGAGATATCCGGTTTCCCTATGAGTGTCTTCCCCGCCCTCTCTGTAACACAGTCAGTGAAGGAAAACAGCAGAGCACGAAATCAAATCGCTGGCTCTGTAACAGTGAAGGACTCAGAGGGGGGAGGGGAGAGAGGCCAGAGGGCAGGGACACACACACTCCCACATGCACACAGAAGAAAACATTGCTAGCCCCCGTTTCATTTGCATCAGAAACGGGGCTTTTTTACTAGTATAATAATAAAATGTATTTATAACCCGCATTATCATAAAATTCTTAGGGGGTCTTTTACTGTGGTAGAAATCAGCTGATTTCTACCGTGAGCTACAAACGCTACTGTGGCTTAGTAAAAGACCCCCTAAGTGAGGAACAAAATTACATACATAATGAAATACATTATAAGCAACGCACCATGAGACATGTCATCAAAACAATCAGCAGTGTTAAATACCATAAACTGAAAAAAAAAAGTTCATAAGGTATAGTAAAAGTGTCCTCATTACTCCAGTAATCCATATACCCGAGTAACGAAATTAGTTTTCAGTTTTTAAACTGGGTAATGTTCTGTACAGAGCAAATCCCAACAGGTAGTTCTGTTGTAGTTATATAACAACTAGTAAATAAGGCCCGTTTCTGTCAGAAATGAAACAGGCACTAGCAAGGTTTTCCCCGGAGTGTATGTTTGAGAGAGAGAGAGTGTGTGTGAGAGATGGAGGGTGTGATAGACAGAGAGTTAGTGATAGAGAGTGTATGTGAGAGACAGAGAGTGAGTGAGTGCCCCCTCTCTTTATGGTCTGAGGCCCCCCTTCCACCCCCTCTCCCCCTGCCCCCCTGCAGCCACCCATGTGCTGCGACCCTCCTCTCCCCCTGCCCCCCCTGCAGCCAACCATGTCCAGCAACCCTACTCTCCCCCTGCCCCCCCTCCAGCCACCCATGTCCAACTACCCTGCTCTCTCACCTGCCCCTCCTTCATCCACCTAGGTTGTGTAAACAATTCTTCGGGGCAGGCAGAAAAGATCCCCGGTCCTGCCTGCCCGCTGCTGGCGCTGGTGCTGACGCTCCCCCGCTTCCGGATCGCTGTTCAAAATGGCCGCCAAGACTTCCAATGGCGGACTCGCGAGACTGCCATTGGAAGTCTCGGCGGCCATTTTGAACAGCGATTCGGCAGCGGGGGATCGTCAGCGCCAGCATCAGGCAGGCAGGACCGGGGATCTTTCCTGCCTGCCCTGAAGAATTGTTTACACAACCTAGGTGGATGAAGGAGGGGCAGGTGAGAGAGCAGGGTAGTTGGACATGGGTGGCTGGAGGGGGGGGCAGGGGAGAGGAGGGTCGTTGTTTGATGCGCCGCTCCCTGCCACTTGCTCCACGTGTTTCCCTACTCCTCCCCCTGCCTGGGAATCAGCTGTGACGTCAGCCTGGCTACGGAGCCTAGCTCAGCAACTCCGAAGGTGCCACAGACACAGGCAGACACATTAGAATTAGAACGTTGGTGGTGAGAATTATTGTATAGGATGTTTACTAAGGTGCAGGGGGCAGATAACATGTATTACCTAACATTTTGTACTGTGGGTCCAATTATTTCCAAATGGGGCCTATTTGTTAATAACCCACAATAACAGATCATTGCACAGCACTCCTTAGTAAATAAACTCCTATCATTAAGAACACATTTGAGAATTTCTAAAAAAGGAGATAATTAAATAATACTGTGACCAGGGGTGGTTAGGGAGGAGTGGGAGGGAGAAAACACAGTTATAATTCATAAAACAGTTGTTCATCTCACTCTGGAACCTGAGCAAGACAATTTATGCAAACTAGCTCTGCATCATTAGTATTCTGAAATGTTAAAAAACATAACGATTTTGAATTTTAAAAAAACATAAAAAAAGACAGAGAATAAACTTCAAAAACATTTCTGCAGGGGAAATGGTTCTTTACTCAGATGGGGATAAGTCATCAGTATAGCTAGAGTGGCCTGGATTTGCTTGGATAGGATCCTGGGCGAACAGTTCCATTTGCTGTTTACTGATTTTACTCCAAGTTCTAAGTTCAGAGTAAACCAGAAACTTCAGACCTTTGTGTCAAGAATGGAGTTTTTAGTCATCATCACTGTTTCAGTGGCAAAGAAACAAAGAATTATATTTAGCGTATGCAATGGATTTAAATCTGGTTGCTATTGAGGTCATGCCAGAATGGTTGTCTTCCCTACCACCTTCTATCCAGGAGCTCGGTAGACATCTTACCTCAATGAAAGCAGGTTTTGTGCTAAGCTCTACCAAGGTTTCAGAGGCATTCAGCCAGAAGACGCCAATTGTCCGCTCTGGTTTATGTGCCAGAAGTAAGGGCACCAAACCATAAAGACCCCTCTTGTTCTGGAGCTCATACCCAAAAACATCCAAGTTATACAGCCGATATGCATCAGAGCCACTGAAACACAAAAACTGGGGATTTATCATCTGTCACTTATCAGAGTCTACTAACATATTATGTAAAACATTCCCAGGCACTCTAGCAAGATCTAGAAATTCTTGTTACTGGTCTCACCAGGACCAGCAGCTTCTGACATTGAACTGCATTTTATAGATACAAAAATTCTCTAGCTGCCCTATTTCACAAATTTTCGTTCGATGCCTTTTAACATGCATGGTAAAGCCTTGCTGCATAGTTTGCTCTCTTAGTACTCAAACAAAGGGCTTAGGGCCAGATTCAGTAAATGCACCAAGAAATAGGCACTGGGAAAAATCAGCATGCAGCGCTATTCTGTAAAGGGCGCTCTGGGATGAGAACTCTTTTTATAGAATCGCGCAGACTGCCGATTCCTGCACCCAATCTTGGCCACGAGGATTTATGCCACTTGAAACCTGATGTAAATCCTGATATGCAAGTTGGGTTCACTTTTGCTTAATTATGTAGCACAGCAAGCAACTTTTCGGAATGCCCCTGACCGCCCTTTCTTCTCCCATGGTCATGCCCACTTTTGGGTTGTGCATTATGGGATTTGACCAACCTGTGTTACAGAGTAGAGCGCAGGAAGTTAGGTGCACAAATCTCAATGGCAATAATTTGTTAGTATACAATTATTGACTTAATTGTTACTAATTGAGTTGTGCACGCAACTCAGGAACGCACCCAATTTTGGGCGCGCTACTTTTGGTGACCTTTATAGAATCTGGAGATTTCTTCTTATTCAATTCATTTCAGGTCTTATATACTGCTAATATCCCCTGTTTAGGGTTCATTGCGGTTTACATCAACAGTGGGACAAAAAGTTGATACAATAACTAGAACGCTGAGGTGAATACAATATTATAAATAGGACATTGACGTGAATACAATCTTGTTGGTTACGTGCAATGTTATATTGCACTATAGGGTATGAGTATAGAATAGGTCACTTAGTTTTGCAGCCATAATTATTTCTAGTGATCAAATGTTACACAATTTCACCACTTTCAGTGAAAAATTCCTTCCCTTCAAAGTGGTGAAATCAGAGGATGCCCGCTTTTTTGTAACATCATATCATTTGTTAAAAGTACTTATATACCTCCATATTGACTAAAAATCATTCAAAGCGGTTAATAACATTTAAACGGTATTAAAACTCATCCACTAGCAAAAACTTTCTAACTCAAAGTTTTTAAATTGCTTTCAGAAGGATGGGATATTCGTCTCCACATCCATATCCCCTGGCAACTTATTCTACCCCTCTATTTCACCATTCACATCATTAATGAATGCAAAATGCATTATATTTACTGTCCGGTAATGAAACCACTCCAGTGGCGTACTAAGGGGGGGGGGGCGGTGGGGGCGGTCCGCCCCGGGTGCACGCCGCTGGTGGGGGGGGGGGTGCCGCGCGCCTGTCGGCTCTTTTTTTTCATGCTCCCTCTGCCCCGGAACAGGTTACTTCCTGTTCCGGGGCAGAGGGAACATGGAAACGAAGAGCCGACAGGCACGCGGCACCCCCCCCCCCCAAGCGGTGTGCACCCGGGGGGGGGGGGGTTCTTTCGCCGGGGGGTCGCGCTGCACCCGGGGGGGGGGGGGCGCATCGGCGATCTGCCCCGGGTGTCAGCGCCCCTAGGAACGCCACTGAACCACTCCCATCAAGACTCACTGTTTCCAGTGATGTAACGACCATTCCTGGTTGTTCTCAGTTCTGTCTCTATTTTATTTGTCATTGTTCTAGCATTTGCCCCTGGAAAACTGATTATTTCATTACCCTTGTCCATTTGCGTTTCAGATACCTTGACATAAGTACATAAGCATTGCCATACTGGGAAAGACTAAAGGTCCATCAAGCCCAGCATCTTGTTTCCAACAGTGGCCAATCCAGGTCACAAATACCTGGCAAGGTCCCAAAGAAGTACAAAACATTTTATACTGCTTATCCCAGAAATAGTGGATTTTCCCCAAGCCCATTTAATAATGGTCTACGGACTTTTCCTTTAGGAAGCCGTCCAAACCTTTTTTAAACTCCGCTAAGTTAACCGCCTTTACCACATTCTCCGGCAACGAATTCCAGAGTTTATAGGGGTAAAGTGTATGGCTTTTGGCTGAGCCACCTTTGGTTCTTCAGTGGAGATCCCTCATGATTCGGAAAGTGTCTATAGAATGTCAAACCCTTAGACACTGTGCCTGGGCATTGTTTTCTGTCAAACCTAGGAACCCTTTTAGGCCACCTTGACACCAATGGTGTGCAAATTCTTAACCTTTTAAGCTTTTTCTCTTACCATGTTCAATGTCCCTTGAGGATGCCGAGTGGCTATTATAAATTCGATATGGGTTTTCTGGGTTTTTATTTTTAATCTCTGGTGTGTGTATGGTTCATTGCATGGAGGGAAGGGAAGGGGAGGAAATTGGATCCTTTGTATTGATGCTGTCTTGGATCTATTGTTGGGGTTTCATGTTGTTAACTTGTCTGAAACTCTTCAACAAGGCCTACAAAAGTCATCCTTAATGAAACAAATCACTTCTTATACCACCCAAGTGCTTTAAAACACCTCTCACACGACCTTACCTAACACATTTCCATCTAAATCCTCATCTACCTTCAGCTTATTATGGACTGTATCTAAGATTATGTAATGACTATATCATATTAACACCCTGTAAGCCACATTGAGCCTGCAAAAAGGTGGGATAATGTGGGGTACAAATGCAATAAATAAATAAAATAAATAACATACACAGAATTTCTCAAAAAACAAAAAAAAAATCCACTAGCTTCCTATACAGGCCAGGGTCATTTCTAAATTCTGTTGCTTGTTGTATAAGGTGATCTATGGTCTCTCTCATATATTTATAAGATCATTTTGTGTTTTTGGTATCTACTAAATACTAAATCTACTAGAAATGTTAATCCATTCATTTATTCGTCTTTAAAAAACAAGATGAGGTTAACATTATTGATACTTTACTGTCATTTCAAGCAGCGAGGTTAGATAAAGAGGTACCTACCTTATTACTGTCTACTGCTAACCATCTCCCTGCTTACAAAGCTGTGCTAGCGGCTGCTGGTGCGGTAATGCCGACACAGCCCATTCACTTTGAATGGGATGTTGGCATTGCCACTCGGCTTTGTAAACAGTGGGTATATGTCTTTCAGAAAACAGCTTAAAACGTTTTTTATTTACGGGACGTGTTGAATTCTAGAGGGTCTGGCTGATTTGTGGAGTTCAATTATAGAAATTTTTTAGGTTTTCTGCTGTTAGCTATTTACTTATTGTACTTTCTGGTAATTGTCCAGTTTATTGGTTTTTGTTATCTGCTTAGAACCGCAAGGTTGACTGCGGAATATAAATTTTATTGTTATATTATGTTCTCCTCTGCTGGCTGCTGCTTTCCAGTAAAGCAGGAGGTGCACAGGGCTCCGTAGCCTCATGAGACCCACAGGCCCTGTGTGTCTTGACTTCAGATGGAAAGAACCCAGCCACACCTCCTAAAGGGAGGCTGGGCACAACCGGGCCGATGGCCTGCGACGATAGGGAGGGCGGGGGGAGGGGGAATCAAGCAGACAAAGGGTTAAGGCTGGGAAGGGGAGGGGCCACTGTACCAGAACCCTTCCCCATGCATGCTCAGTTTTCATTCTGGTATTTACAATTTGTGTTGGGAGCACGGCACAGGCTGAGAATAGGGGCAGGGCAAAATTTTGTGCCCACCCACTTTGGGGCTCAGTCCTCCCCAAAATTGAACATTTGGCTATGCCACTGCTTTCCCACTGTAGCAGAGCAGGCCCTTTTCCTTCAGAGCAGGTTTTTGGGGCCCTAGGTGTTTACCTAGCTTGCCTGCTGGTTAAGGCCAGCCCTCATATGACCCTTGTCATCAACCAGCTAGCTTTAGTCACCACCAATAACCTAGAATACCAAGTGGACTGTCTCTGTGCACACCTTTTGGCTGGCAAAGTCTTCCTACAAATGCCAGCTGCAGCATTTAGTTTCAAGCAGGGGCGTATCTGCGTGGGGCCACAGGGGCCTGGGCCCCCGCAGATTTCGCCCTGGACCCCTCTACTGCCGCCAACACCTACCTTTGCTACGGGGGACCCCAACCCCCGCCAGCCGAGGTCCGCTTCCTCTAAAAATATTCGTTGAGCTGAGGTCTTTTAAGTTGTTCGTCCTCGCTCCCACTCCTCCATACTGCTGTTGAAACTCTCCGGAATCCAGTTTCGGAGTCTGTCTGATGTCGCTGCACGTTGTACGTGCAGGATGACGTATAACGTGCAGCGACGTCAGACATACTCCGAAACTGGATTCCGGAGAGTTTCAACAGCAGCACGGAGGAGTGGGAGCGAGGCCGAACAACTTAAAAGACCTCAGCTCAACGAATATTTTTAGAGGAAGCAGACCTCGACTGGCGGGGGTTGGGGTCCCCCGCCAGCAAAGGTAGGTGTTGGCGGCGGTAGTGGGGTGGTGGTGATGGCGGCGGCGGGGGGGGGCTATAATGTGCCCCCCCCCCACTCTGGCTCCCCCTACCGCCGAATCCCAGATACGCCCCTGGTTTCAAGTTTCAAGCAGTTTATAATATAAAGCAAACGTTATAGAAAAGAAGAACTGGAAAGGAAACAGTTAACATAGGATAGAAAAAAAAACAATCATGCTGCTGATGCATCTGCAGCACACCACACTCCTATATCAACATGTCCTATGGGCTGTAAAAAGAAAAAAAAGCGTTGGGGGAGTTAACATCCCAAGGTGATGGATGAATCTTCAACTGTGCCTTAACTTGAAGGAGTAGCCTACTGATTAGTGCAGTGGCCTGAGAACCAGGGGAATTGGGTTCAATTCCCACTGCAGCTTCTTGTGACTTTGGACAAATCACTTAAGCCTCCATTGCCCCAGGTACAAAATAAGTACCTGTATATGATATTTAAATCCCTTTGATTGTATCCATAGAAAGGTGCTATATCAAATCCCATCTCCTTTATAGGAAGGTTCTAGACAGAGCGCCAAGGGGAGTTTATTCTAGAGGGTAGGATCAACCACCAAAAACAAAGAAATATTCAGCACTGGCCAAACAGCAGTACTAAATATCCGTATTTGTGACATTTGTATCCCACATTATCCCAAACAAGTTTGAGTTCAATTTGGCTTAGAATAAACAGTATAGGATACATAAAGAATACATAAGAAAGTAATTTGTTGTAAGAATCCAACTTTACAATACAGTATCAAATGTTCTGGGATAGCTATGGATGTTTAACATTTAGAAAATCTTTTATGAATGAGAAATTGTACAAGAAGCAAAGAGAAAGTTAATGGTAAATGGAGTATAGACCACCACACCAACTGCAAGAGATCTGGACAGCGATACTCAGTACTGTTACTTAGACAACTATATGGATACATTAGGACATCTATTTTTCTGTCCTGAGCTGTTTGGATAGTTATCCAGACAATTTCAAACACTGCCCCAGTGTTTTCTGGACAGTGCTGCTGAAAATCAGCAGACAGCCCCAGTAAGCGGCACTGATCCAAGTAGCAAGTGTTTTTGAATATTGGGTTGCTGCCCTTGAAGAATTTTTGTCCATTCTTCCATCTAGAACTGTTTCACTTGTGTCACATTGATAGTTTCCACACATGACTAGCTCACCTCAACTTTTGCCACAACATTTCAAGAAGCTTACAACTCTTTGACTTGGACAATCCAAAACACAAAATTTCTTTTTCTTTAGCAATTCTGTACTGGATATACTTGAATGTTTGGGGTTACCTTGCTGTGTAGATTGCCTGACATTTTTCTCTAGAATTCTCATATAAAGCAAAATTCATCGCTTCTTCCCCGAAGCCAAGCTGTCAAGGTCCTAATACAGCAGAGCGGTCCCACATCATGACACCTCTACCACCATGCCTGAGGCTCTCACTTTGGAAGGCAGAATTTGGCTTTTGCTAAACAAAGCACTAGTTACTGTAACCTAAAAGTTCAGTTTTTGACTTATCTAGAGAATATTATTACAGAAGTCTTGTGGATCATCTAAGCATTCTTTGACAAATGTGAGACAGGCAGCAATGTTTTTTTAGAGAGTTATTTTCCCATCAACTACATTCTAATGCTGCATAAAGCCAAGTGATATAGCAAGTTGAATAAACTAAGTGTAACAGTATTTTTCGTTTTTGGTGGTGGATGCATGAACTCTTGCATCAGCCACAGTGAGACAAGGCCACTTTGCTGCATCAGCTGTTTAGCCTGGCATCATTGATAATACCATAAATTCGGCTTTACGCCTGAATGCTTTAGAGGAGAATGTCATACTACCTGTTTGTGAGCTGCAGCTGAGCCAAAATACAGACCATCCCAGGGGATTCACAAAAATGTTCTTGGCACTATACACCTCTCTAATTCTTCTATACAATTAGCAAACATTTCTTCTATGTTTATCTTTTATCCCTCAAAGTCCACCTGAATCTATGCCAGTTTAAATAAATGCAGGAAGAAAAATTTCTGCTGCTTTACCTGGTGCTTTGGAGCTGCAGTGGCTCTGTGCGCTCCGGTAGTCCATACACATGTTCATATCCATGCAGAGAAAAATCAAGTCCCACAGAGCTGGGGCCTGAGGATGATAAACAAAAACAGAAATGCAGAGAAAAGCCTGTGGGGTTGATTTGAATGTTGAACTAGAATCCATCTTACCACTGGCTTTGTAATCTATGAAATTGCCAAACTGTTCTTTCCAGAAGCCAAGATCTTCTTCACCAGTCTGTTTAGAAAAATAAGGTTTTATTGTGCATCCAAAAATATCCTCTGCAACACAGTAATTTCAAAACATGAATGCATGACAGTTCACATTAAAAAATTAACCTGCCTAGAAATGAACTGTCTTAACATTAATTTGTCTGGCCTAAGCACTAAAATATAGGCTAGAATGGATTTAGTGGCAGGCACCAAAAAATTTAGCACACGTGCTAAAACTGCTGAATGCACAGTGCACTAAATATTTGTGCACACTCACTAGAAAACTGCCACTATAGCAGGCACACAAGCATAGTATACATGATCCCTGAAAATGTGTACTTTTCATGAAAGTACCATTTCACAATTTCCCATGCTAAGCAGCTCAAGGTAGGAGTTTGTTTTAGAAAACTGGTGTGCTTTGCCTGTTGAGTCAGGGAAGGGGGTTAAACATTAGGTCACTGGGGCCTTTACTGGTGGTGCCAAGGGGATAAGGAGTAGGGAGTTACTTTGGGGCATGAAGACCCCATGAAGGATTAAGGCACAGGTGTCTCTTCAGTGTAATATCAGAGGGAGCTCTCAATAACAGAGCCCCCAGTGCAATGTTAACTGTTATCATGCAAGCCTTGTGGGCAGGGGCGTAGCCAGACTTCGGCGGGAGGGGGGTCCAGATCCCCCAGGTGATGGGGCACATTTTAGCCCCCCCCCCCGGCGCCGCCGACTTCCCCCTGGCCATTGCCACCCCCCCCCCCCCCCCGCCGCCACCACCACCGACTTTGACCCCCCCCCCTCCTGCCGCCAACCCTCCCCCGCCTACCTTTGCTGGCGGGGGACCCCAACCCCTGCCAGCCGAGGTCCTCTTCTTCCTTCGTTCTGTTTCTGAGTCTGACGTCCTGCACATCAGACTCAGAACGAAGGAAGAAGAGGACCTCGGCTGGCAGGGGTTGGGGTCCCCTGCCAGCAAAGGTAGCAGATGGCGACGGTGGGAGGGGGGGGTCGAGAGGGTTGTTGGCAGGGGGGTCCAGGGCCAAATCTATGGGGACCCAGGCCCCCGTGGCCCCACGTAGCTACACCCCTGCTTGTGGGTACATTAATATTTAACATCCATTCTAAAGTGGGAATTACATTTCAGGCTTTAACAAGCATAATCAAAATAGCACATGGAGCAGCCCATACCATGCTATATCCCAGCCTAACCTGCATCTGACGTTCCCGCATTTGGGCACTAATTCTATAAACAAAGCACTATTGTTTACCCAGCATTTACACACATAAATGCCCAAAGTCTCACTATGCACTATTCTGTAAATATGCATATATCTTTGATAGGGGGAGTTCACATGGGTAGTGTTAGGTCGGGCCTCACATTTAAGCATTTAGGGATAGGTTCAAGAAAAAGCACCAACATGTAGGTGATGGGATGCTAACTTTAGGGGCAAACACTTATGCCATGTCAAAGGCCGGTGCAACTCTTTACGTCTATTAGTAGTTAGGCGTGTAACTCTTAGTATTCTGTAATCTGCGCGTTTAACTCCTAGGCACGCCATGACCTGGCCAGGTCCCTCCCATATCCACATCCCCCAGAAGTTGCATGTGATGGAATCAGTGTGCACAACTTCTAGAATAACGACTAAGAGCAATTGTATGTGCAAATGCTAATTGGTGGCAATTAGCACCAGTTAACAACATTAGCAGCCAATATTTGGCTGTTAACTCCAATTATGAAAAAAGTAGTGTGCACAACCGCCCTTATTCTATAACTTGTGCATGCAAATTTGCATGCTAGGCATAAATTTGGGTGTGCAGCTTTATAGAATTTGGGGGTTAATTTATAGAAGCTCATAAATTATACGAATTATCTCCCCAATCTAGGCAGGAGCACTAGGGCACGCACCTAACTACCTTCCTGGATCATGCACATAGACAAAAAGGACAAAATAAAAAACACCTGCAGAAAATAACTACAGAAGTGAAAAGAAGAAGAAAAACAAAACTGCTCCTTCACCTGAAATCCGCTTTTAAGATGCGACTTTCATTCCCCAGATTTAGGAATGTTGATGAGGCAAAGCCCAGATTACTGCAACAGCGTTTTTTTTAGGTTGTAAGTCCCTAATATTGAAAAAGCTCCAGACTTCCCAAAACATGGCAGCCAGACTTATTTTTGGCAAGTCAAGATTCGATAGTGCAACACCTCTTCGAGAGAAGCTTCACTGGCTCCCAATCAGAGAAAGAATTAACTTTCAAGTCCACACAATGATTTACAAGATATTACACGGAGAAGCCCCCACCTACATGAATCACCTTATCGACCTCCCAACCAGGAACATTTTGACGTCTTCCTGTACTTACCTTAATCTACACCTGCCCAACTGCAAAGGTATTATGTTTAAATCTGTTTATTGACGTATTATATAAAACATATATACATAATGTTCAGCGAATAACCTAATACAACAGACATCAATCCATCCACATACGTCAAAACATTTTCTTCTTTTTATCCCCAAACAACCCCCCTCCCCCCACCCTCCCCTCCTTTTAGTTTTAAACCTTTTGTTAACAGAATCCCCAAAACCCACTTTTAACATAATGTCTATCAGTCCGTACTAATACACACATAACTGCCTCTCCCTCTGAAAACTCCAGTATCTTCCACTATTATTGAACAAGATGCATACCCTCCGTCTACCCCAGAAAGGACATGGAACTCCAGCAGTGAACCAAAATACAATGTTTCCACAAAACTTTAGTTTCCTCCCCCTGTTCCCCCCACTCCTTAACCAACCCTTATCTTGACTTACTAAACAGCAATTCCCCTCCCCCCCAACCTCTCCCTCGCCCCCTCCCTACCCTCCCTTCCCAAACCATCTTACAATTGTCTAGAGTGTGAGCAACTTATCCTTCACCTCTTATGAACCTTACCCCAGGTAGTTTACAAATTGTTAATAATGAAACTCCTACCTCTTGGGCTCATTATTTGTAAATAAGGGACCCAAATTGTCAAAAACTGTTTCTTGCGTCTTAAAGTGCCTTTCGCATCTCGAGCTTCCCATGCCATCAATTGGTGTATCTGATTCCTCCAATGCCCCAATGCGGGAGTCTCCGACCCCACCCAGTATTGTAAAATTGTTTTCCGAGCCACCAAGCACAATTTCCTACAAAGCAGCCGCCCAGGCCCCTTTAAGCTGCGAAATGCTCCAGGCACATCCAAAAGTAATTGTTCCATTGAACCTTGAAGAGATCTATCCACCAGGCGTTCCAAAAAACGCACCACCTGGTTCCAAAAACTTTGCACTTTCTGGCAAGCCCAAAATGCATGATAGTATGTATGTCTAGGATGACCACATTTGGAACACTGCGAATCTTGGCCCCCTTCCACATGTGCTAACATCGCCTTAGTCATATATGCCCGTAGGATCACCCGAGCCCCACATTCCCTCAACCGCATATCAGATGTTAAAGTATAAACTCCTTTTAAAGATTGCAAAACTTCCCAAGTACCTAGCCCCACCCCCGATTCCTCCTCCCATTTTGCCTTGATCCCCTCAAACCTTCTAGCGGGACATAACTGAACAAGGGCCTGCACTAACCCAGAGATGGACAATCCACTATCAGAAATCTTTGAAAAGAATAACCTGAGCTCTACTCCTAGCTTGAATTGCAACTTATTCCTGTCCAAGGTCCTTATGTAGTGTGTTAGCTGTGCGTAGGCAAACTGTGCACCCCACCCCTCAGAAGACTCTTCCTCCCAAGTTCCTAACGGTTCCAACTCCCCTGTGGCTCCCATTACGTGCTCCAGAAGATATATCCCTTTTTGCTCCCATCTCTTAAACCAAACATTATCCCATCCTGATCTAAACCTTCCATTTCCTCTAATAGGCAACTGATCCGCCACCTCAGGGTCCCCACCTAACCGCCTCACTAGAACCTTCCACCCCTCTCTCAATGAATTCAAGAGCACACTCCCCTTTATACCCTCAGGCAACTGACTTTTTTTGCAGTGCAACAGAAAATAAAGATAAGGCGCAAAATGTTCCTGTTCTAAGTATAATGGTGTGTAAACGGTTGTCCCCTCAATCCAATCTCCCACATGCCGAAGCATACAAGCTTGGTTATATAACTTCAAGTCTGGCAGTCCCAGACTACCTTGCCTCCATTGACCTATCAATAGTGCCATTCTCAGCCTCGGCTTTTTCCCTGCCCAACAAAAAGCACTCACCCATTTATAAAATAATCTCAAATCTTTCTGAAGAAGGCGTATAGGCAATATTTGAAGAACATATAACCACTTTGGAAACTGAACCATCTTTATCAGATTAATTCTACCCATTAAAGAAATTGGCAATAAACGCCACTGCTCCAACTTCTCCTTGGTATCTTCAATCAGTTTCCCCACATTAAGCTGATATAAATTTGTCACATCCATGCTTAAATTAATCCCCAAATAACGAAATGAATCTGATGCCCACCTCAAAGGGAAACCCTCTCTCCATTCATCCTTCACTTGGACTGAGGAAGGTAAAGCCTCCGATTTCCCCAAATTTAATTGGAGACCTGCAAAGTCTCCATACTCACCAAAGATTTCCAGAAGAGCCGCCAAGGAACTTCGAGGACTCTCCAGATGTACCAGTATGTCATCAGCAAATGCCGCTACTTTGAAACAACCCTCCCCAACTCGAACCCCCTGAATATCGTCTGTTGTCAGTATCTCTCTAATTAAGGGATCTAAAGTCAGCACAAAAAGAAGCGGCGATAGAGGGCATCCCTGCCGGGTACCCCGTAGGACTGGAAACATCGCTGACGACATTCCATTCACCAACACTGTTGCCTGTGGCTCCTCATACAATGCTCTTATTCCTGAAACAAAGAGACCCTCAAAGCCATATGCCCTCAATACTTCAAACATAAAGTCCCATCTCACCTTATCAAATGCTTTCTCTGCATCAAAACTTACTAGGATAGATGGTATCCCTCTCTTTGATCTCTGCTCCAAAGAAGTCAAAATTCTCCTTACATTCTTGGTGATTGATCTTCCCTTCACGAATCCTACCTGTGCTTCATGTATAATTTCCGGAAGCACCTTAGCCATTCTATTAGCTAAAACTTTTGCCAACAACTTCGCTTCAAAATTAAGCAAAGAGATCGGCCTATAAGATTCTGGCAACAACGGGTCCCTACCAGGTTTTGGCAGTACAATTATTTGTGCCACCGTTAAGGACTGCGGCATAGATTCCAATTCTATAATTTTATTAAACATAGCAGCCAACGGGGTTGTGATCTCCGTACCCATTAGTTTGTAAAACTCGGCTCTATACCCGTCAGCTCCAGGTGCCTTGTTCAACGCACTTTTCCCTATCGCCCCCTCCACTTCTTCCACACTTATTTGTTCATTCAACTGTCCTCTAGTTCCCTCATCTATCAAGGGCAGTAGCTTGGACTCCAAATATACGTCCCCCCTCAAACCTAAGTCCGGAGGGCTTTTATATAATTCTGTATAGTAACGGTGAAATACCTGAGAAATCTCCCGATCAGTACGGACTAAATGGCCCCTCGACTCCTGGATTTGCAGTATCCCCTGAGGGCGGGCTCTAGGTCTCAACAAATTGGCCAACAATCTCCCCGTTTTATTACCATGCTTATATAGCTGATATTTATAATATGTTTGAGACTTTACTGCTCGTTGATGGAGCAATGAGTTCAACGCCACCTGTGTCTCGAGTACTAATTGCCTGGTCTTCCCCGATTGTTCCTCCCCAAATCTCTTCCTAGCCCTACACAACTGCTCCCCAATCTCAAAATCTCCCTATCTCGAATCTTCCTACTCCTACACGTGAAGTTAATTATTTCCCCCCTGAGAACTGCCTTTGCGGCCTCCCAATACAGAATCGGGTCATTTGTATGTTCCTCATTGTGACTCGCATACTGATGCCAGCAGTCAATGATATGTGCTCTAAATTTTGCATCTTTGTATAATTCAATTGGGAATTGCCAGCTCTTGGGTCTACTATCTGCCAATCCCACTGACTACTCCATTAGCACCCAAGCGTGGTCTGATATCACATAAGGTCCCAACTCCCCTTTCTCCACCCTCCCAAATACCCCCCTAGAAATTAGAAGATAATCTATCCTTGCCTGAGAGGAGTGTGCTCTCGAAAGGTGAGTATAGTCTTTCTCAGTGGGGTGCAGCGCTCTCCAGCTGTCCACCAAATCAAACAGACGGACCAGCTGCCTAAGACCTCTATTCCCTCTATATGTCTCTGGAGCCCTCCGCCCTGTACTGTCCATCTCTGGGTCCCACACTGCGTTGAAATCTCCCCCCACCACCTTATCCAAATTCCTTTGTTGTAATAATAACTGTATTATACGGTTGTAGAACTGCTTGTCATAGTGATTCGGGGCATAAATGTTGCATAGCAAATAGGGGCGACCTTTTATTGTTACTTCCACCATTATATATCTCCCCCCTGAGTCTACATATAACACCCGATGACTATCAATAGTACCCTTCTTACATAAAATGGCTACTCCTCCTTTTTTATGGATGGCATCCGCAGCCCAGCAATCGCCTACCCACCAGGTTTTAAGCTTACCATGTTCTCCAGCGTCCAAATGGGTCTCCTGTAAAATGCAATATCAATGTGATTCCTGTGTAAATGTTGTAATATTTTTGTTCGCTTAATGGGTGAATTTATGCCACCCACATTCCATGTTACCACCTTCACACTATGAGCCAATGACCCCAAAGTAGCATATCAAAATATATTTTCTGTGAATTTGGGAGGAGATAGCCCAGCCTCCACCCCCTCCCATACAGACTCCAACTCTTTCTAACTCCCCTCCGGATTCTCCACTCATCACACTCCACTTGCAAACATATCAAATAATCACCCCCGCCCCTCCCCCCCCTTTTATTCCTCCCTTTCCCGTGTTCCAGAACACACATCTGGAACGTCACATCTAGTGCCTCTCCAGGTTCCCCCTCCCCTCAAATGGAAACCAAACAATAAACCAATTCCCCGCACCCATTGTTAACCACTACAGGGTGTCATCAAACTCTCCCACACAACCCCCAGTAACCCCATCACAAACATATTCTCCCCAACCTCTACCGCTGACTTGTGACTTTGCACCCGATATTCCCCGGTCATACCAATCCTCATGTTCTATTCATGTAGCTTGTCCACTGCTGTTCAGTTGCTCCAAAAAAAGTTTAGCTTCTTCCACCGAATGCATGATACGTGTTGTCCCATTCCAGGTCACTCTCAGTACAGCCGGGTATACTAAAGCAAACCGCACTTTCCGCTGGAATAGTTGTGAACATATCGGTGCAAACATCTTACGTTGTGCCACCACCCCGGCCAAATAATCTTGAAAACAAAGGATTTTTTTTGACTGATACATCAGTGTTTTCCCCGACCTCAGCGCCTGTAAAATCTCCTGTTTCTGGCGAAAATTCAACAGCCGAACAATAACCACTCTGGGCCGTGCCTCTAGCCTCGTGCCACGTGGACCCACTCTATGTGCCCTCTCAATCTGCAGAGACTTGAAGTTCCCATCCAGGGCCAGTTCTTTAGGAATCCACCTTTCTAGAAATGATATTAAATCTCTATCTTCCAGCTCTTCAGGCAGACCAATTAACCACAAGTTATTCCTCCTCGAGCGGTTCTCGAGGTCTTCCACCTTCGCTTCCAAGGCTGCTACTGTTTTCCTCAGCTGTTCGTGGCCGCCTTCCAATTTTGTAGCGCGATCTTCCACCGCATTCACTCGTTCCTGACAGCTCACTAAGTCCTTGGTAAACTCACCAAATTGGCCACTTAGGGTCTCCAATTTCAAATCTATAGGCGCCAATCGTCATTCCAATGATGTCACAAATACCGCCGACATTTCAGCTGTTATTTCTGCTACCCAAGCAGATGATATCGAGGAGTTCGCCGGGCTGGACGGCACCGCCATTTTGTCTTTCCCTCGTGCCTTTTCTTTTTGGGCGGATTTCGTTGCCATCTTCCCCCTCCGGGAAATATTAACAACTTTTTTTACACGCTCCTACTTCAGCGCTTCTTCTGGGTTTGAAAAATATCCGCGGAGGTGCGATATACAGGGAGCGGGGAACCCCGAGGAACGGAGCAGCTCTTACCCGCGTCTAACTCCGATCATGGCACCACGTGACCTCTCCTGCAAAGGTATTAAGTACAAATCCTTCTACGCATCCAATTTTTCCTTTTCAGGTAGCCAGTTTTGGAATGCTTTACCAAGACCCATCCGTATCATCAATGGCCTTCTGCCCTTCAGAAAAGCACTGAAGACCCATCTCTTCAAGATAGCTTGCCAGGGGTTGGCCGCTTCCGTGGACAGGATGCTGGGCTCGAAGGACCCTTGGTGTTTTCCCAGTGTGGCATTACTTATGTACCCTGCCCACATGATTCTTATTGACGATTGTTATACATTGACCATGTTTCCCATTATCCTTATTGCTACCCCATATCCATTCCTCTCCATCTTTTTACTCCTAGCTCCCAACGCTCATTTCCATCTGCACCCAATTCCTCCTATGTTTAATTTACTTATCCGTTAACCCCATTAATATTGTGTTTACTACATATTGCTTACTCTTTTTACGACTTTGTAATTCTTTATACTGTTACTATGTAAGCCGCATTGAGCCTGCCATGTGTGGGAAAGCGCGGGGTACAAATGTAATAAATAAATATGTGGAAAAGTGTCATAGGTATTGTGCAACAGTGTCACCTACTACACTGATTCTCAATGCTCTCCTGGATGCATATTTCCTGGAGGCACATCTAGCTAGACAGAGTTTCAGGATTCCCACAAACAATATGCATGAGAGCAATTTGCATCCAATGGGTCTCCAATGTATGCAGATTTATTTCATGCATATTCATTGTGGTAATCCTAAAACCTCAACTGTCTGGTGTGCCTCCAGGAGAGTGTTTTGAGAAGCACTGACCTTGGCTGTATAAACATGTGCTTATGTACAGTGAATTGGATAAATATAAAGACGTGGCTACCTGGCTTTGTCAGTACTGTGACATTATTCATGATGCGGATGTCAAGGATCAGAATGGGATTAAAACTCCATGATTGCAGGGTTCTAGGAGCCCTGGTGCTTTGACCCCTGCTGATACCTACAAAGACCTTTCACTACAGTAATTGCACTACAGTACATTGGAAGGAGCTAAACAAAGGAGAATAATTTTTATTAGGATTTATTTACTGCCCTTTTGAAGGAATTCACTCAAGGCAGTATACAGTAAGAATAAATCAAACATGAGCAATAGGCAATTACAGCAGTAAAAATATTCAAACAATACAAAGTATGACATACGGGCTCATTTTCAAAGCACTTAGCCTCCCACAGTTCCATAGAAACCTATGGAACTTAGCCTCCCAAAGTGCTTTGAAAATATGCCTCATAGTATACTACTTTGTGTTAAACCACAATATGCTCAAAATAGGGACCACTGGTTTTCTATTCTAATCCTTATAATGTGTACCACGTGATATTCAAAATATTCTGCTCCAAACATCCACAGCTGATTGTTGATCACAATTCTTAATTCTTAATTTTATTAAGCGGAAGAATTGTGATCAACAATCAACTGTGGATGTTTGGAGCAGAATGTTTTGAATACCACGTGGTATACATTACAAGGATTAGAATAGTATACTACTTGAAGTATCAAAAAATTAACAAATCTGCTTAGACCAATAAACCAAGAAACTTGTAGGTATTTGCTCTAAAAAACCTTTTTGTATTACGTGAGCATATATTAAAGGTTACTTCTTGTATAATTCTAAATACAGGCCTCACAAGCCAAGGGCGTGTCCACTGAGTTGGTACCCTTGGCTTGTGAGGCCTGTATTTAGAATTATATATGCTCAAGTAACACAAAAAGTTTTTTTAGAGCAAATACCTACAAGTTTCATAGTATACTACTTACAATGTCAACACAATACGTAATAGAACATTTTAATTGACAGTGAAGGGTATAAGCAAAGATGGAACATATACAAAGGTAAGAGAGTAACAGGAGTTAGAAAGTAAGATAACTAATTTAAAGGAAGTTGCACATGAGGTCAGAGAGAAGGTTAATGTATAGATAGATAAGAGAATTAAAGAAGTTAGAAAATCAGGTGACTAATTTAAAGAAAGTTGCACATGAGGTCAGAGATTAATTCATCAGGAGTTTTTCTTAATATCCAAAAGGTAGAATCATTAAGCTTACCTCAGAAGAAATGGAGGACGCATCACTTTTCTCTTCTGTTTGAGTCCTACTAAACAAACAAGCAAAAAAACAATCAATCTCAGCATTTTAAAAGTGTCTTCTCAGGCTGTTAACTTCTGCATCGACCCACCTGACCACTTAAATCGGCAGCACCTGCAGACACCATCACAAACTAAAACATTTCTTGTAAGGCAACTCTTACTGCAGTGAGATAACTTCCAGAGGGGTAGGTGAGTTGCTCTGTAGCAATACAAACACACACAATATGGTAGCACTTCATAGGTGAGAAGATTTACTGAAGCTTGATCTTTTGAGAACTCTTGTCCTCAATAAGTCTACTCTTCTATAAAGCTCTTCTATAAAGTACAGAAAGACTTGGGGGGGGGGGGGGGGGGGGGGGAGACCACCTAAAGTTAGGTGCTGGGATGATGCGCACTAAGCTGTCCTTTTACTAAGCTGTGCTAAAATGTAGCTCATGTTACTTTTAGTGCATGGGTTTCCCATGCACTGAGGCCATTTTTAGCGCAGCCAATTTTCTATAATGGCCATTACCACAGTAGCCCTAACCACCACCTATTTAAAAGGCGCTAACGGCTCCCGTATTAACCCCATGCTAATCAGGCAGTGCGTGGTAATGTACCCGCACTACCCGATTAGCACAGGACATGCCTACTCTCCACCCATAGACACGCCGTCCGTGCCAAAAAATAACATTATTTTTTAGCAAAGGACTAGAGCACACTGATGGGTACACTATTGTGGGACGTCTTAGCATGTCCCGTGGCAGTGCTTTTTACCGCATAGTAGGCATGTGCTAGTGCCTACTGAGGTTTAGTAAAAGGGCCCCTATGCACAAATTCTACAACAGTAATTGCACAGGCAATTACTGTTTATAGAATATTAGTGTAAGTCCACAGTTCCGTGGCTAACTGTAGGGGTAAGCACCTACGCTAGTTCAATGGCTGATGTAAATGCTCATACCTAGGCACATAACTCATGGTTATTCTCTAACCAGGGCTTGAAACAGCTAGGCATGCCCCTGACTGCCGGCGGTCTCTTTCGAAAATGAGCTGGATAGTAACGTAGTAGATGACGGCAGAGAAAGACCTGTACGGTCCTTCTAGTCTGCCCAAAAAGATAAACACATGTGCTGACTTTGATTTGTATCTGCCATTTTCAGGGCACAGACCGTAGAAGTCTGCCCAGCACTAGCTCCTTCTCCCAACCACTAGCCCCGCCTCCCACCACCGGCTCTGCCACCCAATCTCTGCTAAGCTTCTGAGGATCCATTCCTTCTGAACAGGATTCCTTTATGTTTATCCCACGCATTTTTGAATTCCGTTACCGCTTTCATTTTCACCACCTCCCGCAGGAGGACATTCCAAGCATCCACCACTCTCTCTGTGAAAAAATACTTCCTGACATTTTTCTTGAGTCTGCCCCCCTTCAAACTCATTTCATGTCCTCTAGTTCTACCGCCTTCCCATCTACGGAAAAGGTTCGTTTGCGGATTAATACCTTTCAAATATTTGAACGTCTGTATCATATCACCCGTTTCTCCTTTCCTCCAGGGTATACATGTTCAGGTCAGCAAGTCTCTCCTCATACGACTTGTAATGCAAATCCCACACCATTCTTGTAGCTTTTCTTTGCACCGCTTCAACTCTTTTTATATCCTTAGCAAGATACGGCCTCCAAAACTGAACACAATACTCCAGTTGAGGCATCAACACCTTCTTTCTTCTGCTGGTCACACCTCTCTCTATTTATCAGAGTTTTTGTAGTGCTGATGCCATTGCCGGATTTTTTTCCCAATGGAATCAAATACATACATTGTGCACACAAAAGCAAGAGGAGGGGTGAGAGAACAGTGGGGGGGGGGGGGGGGGGGGCGTGGCATTTTAAGTGTTTACCCAATAAACATCTATTTAAATTGTTTGTTTTGTACTGGAGTGGTTTATTGGTGTTTATCACTTAAAACCTAATATCAGCAAACCTAATGCTTGGGTAGCCCTATTTTGGCTTGCAATAATCTAAAATACAATGTATTTTGACTTGTGGTTGACTGGGAGGCAGCTGGTGCAGATGTAACATTAATGTGTTATGTTACTTTCCCTTGTTTAAAAATGATCATGTACCCTTTATCAGAAGGTGAACAAAAGGAGTATGATTCTAAAATACAAACTGTACACTGTCGGACAATGTTTTATTTTTATTTCGTAAGATGGTTGTAACTTCTGGTGGAATTTCGATAATTAGTGAGAACTTGTGTCTCTGGGATTCAGAATACAATTCAGTGATACCTTTCCTTGGGTGGTGGCTGTAGGTGTTCAAAATACAACAGGCCAAGGGAGTTAATCCTCAGGACTGTGTCTTCCTTAGAAAGCACATCGATCTGGAATGGACTGGCTGCGACATGTACCCTGTGGTCACCCTGGTCACAGCCCAGTACTATAACATCAGCCTCCTCTTGGATGACAGTCAACCTGTGTCATGAAAGAAGTGATATTAGGAAACAGCTAGGAACCCAATATATACATCAACTCAAAACACAAACCCTCAAATGTTAGATTGAATCAGACAGTGTCACGAACGCCTAGCCACCTGCCTGGGGTTACACCGCGGCCACTTAAGAGTGTCTATCCCCAGCACAGCTCAGGTCCACCTGCACCTGCCATTCGTGTTTTACATTAGTACCCTCCTCCCACCGAGTGGGTCACAACCACCACTGGGCGAGTCTCCTGCTCTCAAATTATCCCCAGTGTTTTCTAGGTTACTGGAGCCATACTCCCAGGGTCCCACAGTTCCCAGAAAGCACTCACAGACCTAACACACAAACCACCAGGATTCCTTATCAGTCCAGACAGGCAGAGGCAATAAACAATTGTTTACGACTTAAAAATATATAGAACAACAAACAAAAAATGTGCAATCAGCAAACAATAACAGGTAACTGAAATACTGATCAATTATAACACTAACTAAACATTTGTTTACTTTCTGAAAAGTAACTGGGAAGATCAGGGCATATAACTGTTGTTTACTGAGCCTCAGCAAAAGACATCCTGATCTCTTTTCTTCCTGGCTAAGACTGAACTCAAGACCAGTAACTGCTAGTTAACTTCAAACTCCAGGCCAATCAGAGC
Organism: Microcaecilia unicolor; assembly: GCF_901765095.1. Taxonomy (NCBI): domain Eukaryota; kingdom Metazoa; phylum Chordata; class Amphibia; order Gymnophiona; family Siphonopidae; genus Microcaecilia; species Microcaecilia unicolor. Next base: position 144,301,060 of record NC_044039.1, on the reverse strand, counting down.
CCAGAACACAACATTTCAAAAATATACTGCATCTTGCATCCAGGGAGTAGCCAGACCTCGTGGTGGGAGGCGGCCAGAGCCCAAGGTGGGTGGGGGGCACATTTTAGTCTGCCGCCCCCCCCCCCCTCCACCGCCTCGCCACTCCCCCCCCCCACCCTTCCGCACCCCACAGCAGCAGATACCTTTGCTGTCGGGGGTCCCCAACCCCCGCCAGCCAAAGCATTCTTCAGCGCCAGTCTCTGGCGCAGCTGCGTTCCCTCCCCTTTCTTCCTCCTAACGTCCTGCACGCTTCTTTAAGTGAAACTGAGCTTCTCAACTCACTCATCAGTAATTCCTGTCCATTTGACATTTCTTCTTTCTCCATGCTCACCATCCATTTTCCATCTCTGTGTACCTGTCTTTCCCCATCTCTCTTCTCTGTGTCCCATATACTTCCCTGTCCAGCATCTTCTCTGTGTCCATCTCTTCGCATTCATCACCACCACTCTATGTCCCTATCCCCTCCACCTATGTCCAGCACCACTCCTCTCTCCTTGTGTCCCACCCATAAGTCCAGCATCTCCTTTCTGCGTTCCTATTCTCTCTCATGTCTAGCATCTTCTGTCCATATCCATATAACCCCTACCATGTCTGGCATTACCTCTCTGTGACCCCTCCTTCCCTTCTCTGCCTTCCCCTCTGCAGGCCCAGTGCCTCTCTCCCTTCCCTCCAGCAGCTGAGCAAGGGTCCAGCACCTCTGTCCCTTCCCTTCAGAAGCCCCCCTCCCATGGGTCCAGTGCTTCTCTCTCTGCCCCCAGCCCCCCCCATAGGCCCAGCACCTCTCTCACTTTCCTCCAGCCTTCCCATGGGTCCAGCGTCTCTCTCTCTCTTCCCAACAACCAGCCCTCCCTCCCCCCAATGGTCCAGCGCCATTCTCCCATCTCCCCAGCTCCGCCTTTGGGTCCAGCAGCCTCCTCCCTCATTTCCAGTGCCCCCTCCCTCTCCGTGGGACCAGCAGCCCCCCCTCCTGCATTTCCAGTGCCCTCTCTCTGTGGGTCCAGCAGCCCCCTCCCCCCCCCATAGGTCCAGCACTTTTGCCTTCCTCCCACAGTAGCTCTCTACCGACAGCGATCTCCACAGGCTTGCTCCAGGGCCTTCTCTCTGTTGGAACCTGTCTTCTGATACAGCTTCCTGTTTCTACTAAACAGGAAGTTGCATCAGAAGGCAGGACCTGGCAGAGAGAAGGTCCTGGAGCAAGCCTGTGGGGATCAGTTTTGGCTCAGCTGGCTGCTGTCTAAGGTAGAGCTACTGCAGGAGGGAGGGAGGAAGGCAGACACGGAGACGCCGAACCCACGGGAATGGTAATTGCAACTTTTTTTTTTTACCATGGGAGCAAAGCATTTTACCATTCCCGCAGGGCGGTAAAAAGTTTTGCTCCTGCACCCACGGTAAACAGGCCAAAGTTTTTTCTTTTACCATGGATTACTGTGGTTTACCGCAGCTCCCCATTCCCTTGTCATTCTCTACTGTAAACCAAGAGACCCAGGTTCATATCCCACTTTAGCTCTTTTTTTTTTTTTTTTTTGTAATTGTGAGTTCTCCAGAAACAGAAAAATACCCACAGTACTTGAATGTTTCCACGCTTTTGCCAGATACAGCGTAGAGTCAGCAGGTGAATATATTGCTGTCTTATGTTTTCTTGCTTCTAACTATGGAATAGTACCTTTTCAGACTTATTTACAGATGTCATATTTTCCAAAGCAGGAACTAGGTTTGTGAGCCCTTGGGCCACTGCCGAGGAGCGGCAGTGGCAGGCAAAACCACCCCACACCAGGAACAAGACAGAACTCAAATAGGATCAGCAAGACTTCACCTGCACTAGCCGCCCTTCCCCAGGAGTTGAGACCCTGGCTGCAGGCGGCCGACAGGACTTACAGGACAGGGCAGGAACTGGAAGCTGCAAGCAGCCACTGAATCAAGGAACAAACTGTTGTGTTCCCTGTCGCGTTCCCGAGGACCTTGGCATACTGTCAGGCTTCTTCCCTGGGAGCACTGGGTTCGTGAGTCCTTGGGCCACTACCGTGGAGCAGCAGTGGCAGGCAAGATCACCTTCAAGGTAGAGACGAAACAAGACTGGACCGGAACCCCGGACTGGAGTCCTACACCAGAATACACGGGACTGGAACGCACCGGACGGGTGCGCACTGGAGTGGAGCCCGCTGGACTGGAACACACTGGAGTGGACCCACTGGACTGGAACATATAGGAGTGAAGCCCGCTGGACTGGAACCCACTGGAGCGGAACCCACTGGACTGGCTTCACCTACGCTTAGCCACCTTTCCCCGAGGGTTGAGCCCTCAGGTTCGGGCAGCCGGCAGGACTTACAGGAAAAACCGGAACTGGAACTTGCAAGCAGGAACAGCAGGAATCAGGATACAGAAGTGCCCCCAGGCACCTAGGCGAAAGCAAGGCAGACAGGCAAGGAATGTCCGGGTTCCCGCAGTAGGCAGGTTCAAAGCAGGTCTCAGGGCGGGCGGCTAGCAAAGCAGTAGTCAGGTTCAAAGCAAAGTCTCCGGGCTGGCGGCTAGCAAAGCAGTAGTCAGGTTCAAAACAAAACTCTCTGGGCAGGTCAAGGAGCAAGACTAAGGCAGCTACTCCAGTATCAAAGAGTACTGGCAACAGCCAAAACAAGGGCTGAAGCTCCAGAAGCAAAAGAAAACACACACAGGGAAAACCAGAAAGCAAAACACGAGAAGACTAGGAAACTGAACACAAGCTAACAAGCAAAGCTGTGCCCAAGCTAACAAGTCAAACACCAGAAACATACACAGAGCAAACACAGGGGAACTAGTAAAGCTGTGTCCAGGCTAACAAGTCAAACACCAGAAACATACACATAGCAAACACAGGGGAACTAGTAAAGCTGTACACAGGCTAACAAACAAAGCTGTGCCCAAGCTAACAAGTCAAACACCAGAAACATACACAGAGCAAACACAGGGAAAGTAGTAAAACTGTACACAGGCTAACAAACAAAGCTGTGCCCAAGCTAACAAGTCAAACACCAGAAACATACACAGAGCAAACACAGGGGAACTAATAAAGCTGTACACAGGCTAACAAACAAAGCTGTGCCCAAGCTAACAAGTCAAACACCAGAAACATACACAGAGCAAACACAGGGGAACTAATAAAGCTGTACACAGGCTAACAAACAAAGCTGTGCCCAAGCTAACAAGTCATACACCAGAAGCATACACAGAGCAAACAATGTAGCAGTGTACAGAGCACTCTACATACCAGGGCCCTTAGACGAAATGCAAAGGCAAGGGCTGCAGTCTCTAAGTAATTAATAAAGCCCTTCAACACCAGAGGCACAGCTGCAGCAATCTCCTTGCCTCCAAACAGAGGCTTGACACACAGAGAAGTCAGCCCACAGGAAGGAACAGCGGGAGCCATCTTGGATACTGGCATAGAGGAGTCGGCAGCCATCTTGGAAGAGGCATAGCCCACACAGGTGAGGTCCAGTAAGGCAATCAGCACACAGAGCCAGAGAGAAATTAAGACAGAGACAGACACAGAGACAAGCAGAAGCCAGCACAGCCACTGACTTCCAGAAACAGGGTAAGAATGAGGGTGGTCACGGCCACAGCCGTGACACAAACACAGACAGACAAAAGACAGAACTGAAAGCTGCAAGCAGCCACTAAAACAGGGAACAAACACTGAAAAAACAAAAGGCAGAACTGAAAGCTGCCAGGCAGCCACTGAACAAGAAACACAGACAAACAGAAACTAAACACAAAAAGACAAACAAGGAACAAGTCTAGGAAACAAACAATAACCCTAAGCTAAACTACACATAGACTAACTAGAAATCAGACAAGGAACTAGAATAAAACCCAAACTAGGCAAGAGAGCAACAAGCACCAACAAACCAGGGCCTTAGGCGATGCAAAGGCAGAAAGTTTCCAAATGGCTAATAAGCCCAGCAGCAACTGAGACTCAGATGCAGCAATCATCAGACAACTATGGGTGCTGTGTAGGTTCAAACAAAACAAGCAAGTCTGGCAGTCCGGAAGATCCAGACCGGACTGGGCTGAAATCTGGAATGGGTGACAATAGCCAGACAGTCCATTGCAGCCACCGGCCACCAGGTGCCGAAAAGAAGGAGAGCCTGAAACATGGGCACAACCGTAACAACAGAAAACCCCTTAGGCAGGCTTTGTTCCTCCACTTTGGTGGTTTGTTTCCCTGTACTTGAATGTACAGCACTTCAATAGCCTTCAGGCTTGCAGGTGGCTTATATATTTAGACACAGTAGGTATTTTTCTGTTCCTTGATGGCAAACAATTAAAAAAAAAAAGAGTTAAAGTGGGATTTGAACCTAGTTCCCTTGGTTTACAGTCCACTACACTAACTGTTAGGCTACTCTTCAGATCTGCATGCTGTTTTGTTCAGAATGCTCATGATACCTGAAGCTGTCACAGAGACTGGTATTCCTTTCCAGTTTCACTTTCAAGGGAGAGGGAGGGGGACAGCAACCACTGGGGAATTAAGGAGGTGTCATGCCTTAATCCCTCCAGTGACCAGCTGCTTGATCAGATCACCTTTTTGTACCCTAGAAATTAATGAAATAGGTCTAACTAAGGATGTCCTTTTTAGACTTTAATGTTTCCTTCTCTTCAGTAACTGCTATAGGCCTGCCTAATTTTGGGTCCTCCCTAGTCCCGCCCAAACACACCCACAGTATTCCCCTTTGCTATTTGGACATACAGCAGTGTCAGACGTCCAAATCCTGCTTTTGCAAATCGGGATGTGGACATTTCAAGCACATGGATGCCCGTTTCAGCATTTGAGATGTCCATATGTTTTGAAAATAAGCACCATAGTCACAGTAAAATCACATAAAAACACATAAACCCCAACAGCGACATCAAAAGTCATAGGAGTATCATCCTTTAATAAAAGAGCTTTGAGAGGAGACTGCTGAGGGGAGGTATAATAGAGGTCTATATAATACTGAGTGGAGTGGAACAGGTAGATGTGAATCACTTGTTTACTCTTTCAGAAAGCACAAGAACTAGGGGGCATGTAATGATGCTTCTAAGTAATACATTTTTAAAAAATCATAGGAAATATTTCTTCATTCAATGTGCCAGACAATGAGGTCTAAGTAGTTGGCTTAGCAGGGTATAAAAAATAAGGATTGGTCAAGTTCCTGGAAGAAAAGTCTATAAACCATTATTAAGGTGGACTTGGGGAAAATCCACTGTTTATCCCTGGGAATAAGTTGCATGAAATCTATTTTACTCTTTTGGGATCCTTCCAGATACTCGTGATCTAGATTGGCCACTTTTGGAAACAGGATACTAGGCTTGATGGATCTTCGGTCTAGCCCAGTATGGTGATGCTTATGTTCTTATGATTCAAAGATCCCCTTTCCTAACCTGATGATCTAAAGGCACATCTATACATGTGCCTTCAGCTTTGTACAGAAGCTAAGATAGTTATGCTCTACCCATATAACCTCTGAATATGTATCCCTTAGGGCAGGCATAAAGAGCAAACATTACCTTACCTATGAAGAGCAGGCTCTGTGACTGACACATCAGGGACTTCATATCTTGGTTTTAGTGGAGACAGTTCGTTAATTCTGAGTCTCAATATGTTCCCTACTATTCCATAAATTTCTACTAGAAGAGGAACCTGAAAGCAAACAGAGAGAAAACACCAGAACATGTTTCTTTATTTTAGATATCCACAGTCACAAAGTCACAGCTCTGATCCTGAATATGACAAGTCTGCTTTGAATGTGGAGTCATAAGAACATAGGAATAGCCATCTAGTCCAGTATCCTGCTTCCAGCAATGGCCAATCCAGGTCACAGATACCTGGATTGGCCACTGTCAACTAACAGGTACTGTACTAGCTAAATTTCCTTACTATGCACGTTCAGTTCCATTAAAGAAGCGATGCTATTTCTTTATTTTTTGTTACATTTGTACCCCGTGCTTTCCCACTCATGGCAGGCTCAATGCGGCTTACATATTGTATACAGGTACTTATTTCTCCTTTTTTCTCCAAAGCACCTTGCCTCTGGAATATACTTCCCTACTCTTTAAAGCAGAACCTTTCTACAGTCAGTTTAAGGCAGCCCTCAAAACCTTTTTCACCTCTGCATTCTCTAGGTGCTAGATTAGGGGTGGGCAACCTCAGTCCTCAAGGGCCACAACCCAGTCGGGTTTTCAGGATTTCCCCAATGAATATGCAAGAGATCTATTTGCATACAATAGAGGCAAAGCAGACAGCATGTGAGGGAATCCGTGGGACTGTCAGATCATCAAGGAGCAAAAGGGGCACTCAGGGAATACAAGGCTATGGATGAAAATGTAAGAGATCTACCTGTACCAGAAATGGGTTGCAAGGGTGAAGATGCAGAGGAACTGAAAGAAATCTCAGTGAGCCTGAAAGACGTAATGAGCCAAACCGAAAAACTAAAGAGTAGTAAACCACCTGGAATGGATGGTATATACCCGAGGGTACTGAAAGAACTCAAAAATGAAATGAAGGTGGTCTCCAGAATTGTACATAGTATTCTAAATGAGGTCTCGCCAAAGTCTTATACAGGGGCATCATCGCCTACTTTTTCCTACTGGCTAGTCCTCTCCCTATGCACCCAAGCATCCTTCTAGCTTTCACCATCACCTTTTCTACCAGTTTGGCCAACTTAAGCTCATCACATATGATCACAACCAAGTCCCAGGCCGTTACTCTTGTGCACAAAAGTTCTTCACCCACTAAACTGTACCGTTCCCTTGGGGTTTTGCAGCCCAAATGCATGACCCTGCATTTTTTAGCATTAAATCTAAGCTGCCAAATTCCAGACCATTCCTCTAGCTTCGTCCTTCTTGTTATCCATACCATCAATATAGTCTGCAAAGAGGCAAACCTTATCAGACAGCCCTTCAGCAATATCACTTTACATAAATGTTAAAAAGAACAGGCTCAAGAACCAAACCTTGAGGGGGATTTTCGAAAGAAACGCCTATGTTTGGATGTGGACGTCTTTGTAAAACGTCCAAATCCGGGGGCGGGGAAAACAATATTTTCAAAAAAAGATGGACATCCATCTTTCATTTTGAAAATACCAAGGACGTTCTTGAATTTGGACGTCCTTAGACATAGACGTCTTTGACTTTCTGCGATTTTCGAAACCAAAGACGTCCAAGTCAAAAACGTCCAAATGCAAGCTATTTGGACATGGGAGGAGCCAGCATTTCTAGTGCACTGGTCCCCCTGACATGCCAGGACACCAACCGGGAACCCTAGGGGGCACTGCAGTGGACTTCATAAAATGCTCCCAGGTACATAGCTCCCTTACCTTGTGTGCTGAGTCCCCCAAACCCCACTACCCATTTTAGGACATCTTTGCTTTTTTTCAATTATGGCTCAAAGACGCCCAAGTCCCGCCTTCACCATGCCTCCGGCACGCCCCCTTGAAATTTGGACATCCTTGCGACAGACTGCAGTTGGAGACGTCCAAAATCGGGTTTCGATTATACTGATTTGGACGTCCCTGGGAGATGGACGTCCATGTTCCGATTTATGTTGAAAGATGGACATCCATCTCTTTCGAAAATTAGCCTACTTGAGGCACACCACTGGTAACATTCTTTTCGTCAGAATGAGCTTAATTTACCACTACCCTTTGTCGTCTTCCACTCAACCAGTTCCTAACCCAGTCAGCAGTGGCGTACCAAGAGGGGGGCGGTGGGGGCGGTCCGCCCCGGGTGCACGCCGCTGGGGGGTGCCGCGGCGCGCGCCTGCTCTGAGTTTGCTGACTTTGCGCGTTCGCTGCAGCTCCCCCTGCCCTGGAACAGGTTACTTCCTGTTCCGGGTCAGAGGGAGCTCCAGCGAACGCGCAAAGTCAGGGAACTCTGAGCAGGCGCGCGCTGCGGCACCCCCCCCCAGCGGCGTGCACCCGGGGGGGGGTTCCGCGCTGCATCGGGGGGGGGTGCTGCAACCGGGGGGGGGGGGGGTTCCGCGCTGCATCGGGGGGGGGGGGGGGTGCTGCACCCGGGGGGGGGGCGGGGCACCGCCCCGGGTGTCCGCCCCCCTAGGAACGCCACTGCCAGTCAGTCTCTTTAGGACCCATACCTAAGGCACTCAGTTTATTTATTAGTCGTCTATGCAGAACCGTGTCAAAGGCTTTACTAAAATCTAAATACACCACATATAGCGCTCTCCCTTGATCCAACTCTCTGGTCACCGAGTCAAAGAAATTAATCAAATTGGGATATAGTTATTCCAGGCTACAATTTATTCAGAAAGGACAGAGAGTAGGAAAAAAGGGAGGAATTAAAATAACAGAACAGCAGGGCTCATGAGGTAAGGAGAAGAAAAGAGGATATGGAATATGATAGAAATTACATTTGCTTGAAGACTATAGGATATAACATCACACCAGTTGGTCTTGAACTTTGCATTACGTGCAATGGATTTATCATTATGGTGGTCCCCTTGGGGAAAGGAAGGTGGTGGATAAGAAAATTGCCATAAATGTCCCAATTAAAACCATCTTAACTATGTGTGGTGCTTTGAGTATCTGAAAGACTCAAAATGGTTCATGAGACTGCCTCTGGATTCTGAGCACATAATACATCCGGTACACGCTTGCTGCAGATTGAATAGTTAACGAACTGCTCCATTAGTAGTGCTGGCCCTCACCTTATTCTCCTCATGAACGATTTGCAGCTTGGCAATGCCGTTGTGTAAGGTGAACGAGTCTAAACGGGCTCTGTAGAGTGACTTCCCAGGCAGCAGTTGTTTCTGGCGCCTACAGCCATAAAAAGACAGTGCTTGGATTCAGAAACACTGGTTATTAACCAACAGGAAAAAATTACATTTACCCCAGCTGAATCCGATCTGGTGTTATGTTTTGCAAAAACCTTGTAAAACCTGACCCTAAACGTTCATAGCTGCACAGATTTACTTTTCTGAAAAGAGCTGTTCTGAGTGACTTTTCTGCAGGGGATATGTGACCATAGCGACAATGCAAACTGCCTGAGTGAGATCACCCCAGGCAGAGGTTTTCAACCCAATCCTCAGAACACACCCAGCTAGTCCCAGTTCAGGATAGCCACAATGAATATGCATGAGATAGATTTGCACCAAGATACAACACAAAGCAGTCCAAACAAACATGATAGCTTTTAGTAAACTTATTGGTACTTCATCTTTAGACTGCTTTTTATTTCAATTGTTGGGGCTATTGCACCTGACTTTTTTCTTTTCAGATATATTTGCCAACAATGGAGAAAAGTGCACCTATCTTACCTCTGTGAAAATACACTGTGAAATACACTGGAGTTTCAAATATATATCCTGAATAAATTTATCAAGACCTCAGCTGTGCAACTCGATGGATCCACTCATACCATCAAGCACTCACTTCATCGTCGGTCTTTATATTTACATTGGGGTTTTTTTTTCCAAATATTAAACATTGTCCTCTGCGGACTTCTGTCTCATAAATATGAATGTAAAACACTTATATTTGTCGGCTCAGGGGTAAGTGGTCCGATATGACTCATGTTTCCTAAAATACTTTTTCAAGGACAAACCACCTTCAATTAAGCCAAGCCAAATTTATCATGCATACTCATTGTGGGTATCCTGAAAACCTGACTGGCTAGGCCTGTCCCAAGGACTGGATTGAGAAGCCCTGCTACCAGGGGACAGGGAGATCACCAAAATTAATTGAAAAGATCTAAGGTAGTGGTTGTACTTGTTTTTTCCAGAGATGTTATATTTTAAATCCTAGCAAAGGACAGGAGTGACTACCATCAGGGCCAACTCAAGGCATGAGCCAGGTGAGGCACTGGCTTAGGCCGCCAACAGCCTGCCTCACTGGCTCAATGTTCACATTGGCGACAAGTGTTTTGCTCTCATTGCTCTGCTCTCTTCTTGGTGTGGCCACTGTTCTCATGTTTAAACCTATGGCATGCTGGCAGCCAAATGCAGAGGAGAGCACAGCAATGAGAGCAGAGCAAAGTAATATAGAGCTGATATCAGCAGGAGTGGGGAGGGCACCAATGCTGGCAGAGGGCTGGGGTGGGGAGGTGTCAGAGGAACAGTTGGCTCAGGGTATTGCAAACCTTTGAGCCAGGACTGACTTCCCATATACTATACTATTCAGGCAGAGAGCCTCACCTGTAGAAAGAAAGCTGGCTGCAGGTCTTGAACTTGCTTTTGTCCACAGCTTCATCAAGGATACTGGAAGAAACAGCAGGGCTATTACTACACAAGGAAGTTACCTGATGGGGAGACTTAAGAGAATAGGGCTGTTTATCTGGAGAGGATTCAACACCCTTGTTCCCTGAAGGGTGGAATTGGAATGACTGCCTCGGCCCCCACACTTCCAGTGTCCCTGCCCTGAAGATATGACTTTAGTTGGCAGCACTGGGAGGAAGTGGGAAGCAGTAGGGCTAGATTTAGGAGTAATGTGGCTCTTAAGCTGTAACATTTAAGAGCCCCTCCTCCTTCAAGAAGTACATTTTAAGTTAAATAGTTTTCCATGCTTGTGAAAAAGTATGTATAATGTTACATTATCTGGCCTTAAAAAAAAAACATAAGCCAGAGTACTTAAAGAATAAGTTAGCCATTTACATACATCTAAGGTCCTCTCAAGGAGCATCACTATCTTTACCCTCATCAAAAGAAATTGTACAATGTGATACCCACCATGCGCCTTCTCAGGAGTAGCACCCATGCCTGGAATTTATTCCCAAAGGGGCTATATGCAACTCGAGACTACCCCTACTTCAGGAAGCAGGTAAAAGCCTGGCTCTTCTCCCAAACCTTTAATATATAGGGTGTCTGGCTATACACTCATTCTGCACCGGGACTAGCTTGCTACACACACTGTAACTTAGATCAGTTCCTTATATCTTGTTTAACTGTGCAAAAAAACCTTTTAGTTTAGCCACCCATCTATTTATCCCAGCTACCTCTGTACCACCCATCTTGTCCCCATCTATACATCTGCATTTGGCTCCTCAGCTATATGGTAAGCTGTATTGTAGAAAAGCATTAGTATCATAGCAATGTTATTTGAATGTTCTAATTATGTGCTTATTAGATATTTCATTAGTATTATGCTGACATCGTATTATATATCTGGTATTTGAATTTCAGTGCTGTTCAATGTGTATATTTTTTATCCTGTTTCATGGTAGTCATATTATTAGGCTTCAATTTGCTGTTTTCAAGTTTACCTCATTCACTGTATTTATGTTTATACTTGGAGGCATATTTTCAAAGCACTTAGCCTTCCAAAGTTCCATAGAAACCTATGGAACTTTGGAAGGCTAAGTGCTTTGAAAATATGCCTTTTGGTCATTTTACTATTGTGCAAATATTGTATCATAAATTGAAGTGACAAAGACTCCCTCACACTTCCTCCTTCACCACAATGGAACTTCATGTTCCAGAGGGGCAGGTTTCTGCACTGCTATGGCTAAATCAGTCAAAAACAATCTTCAACGGACACTTTACAAGCTGTGTAGCTGGATTAAAGGCAAAACTGTAAAGATCCACTGCAGTGCAACGACTAGATAAATGATTTTGCAGCACAATGTAGGACAAGCATTTTTTAACTGAAAAATATTTTTCTATTTCACTAGAAATGCTAGCTGTCCTGTCTTTGTTTTGATTTTAAAATGGGTTTGTAGCATGCCAGCCTAGCTGCAGTGCCCCCCCCCCCCCCCATTTTAAGAGTCTTCCAATGCCCCCCCCCCCCCCCCCGACCATCTGGGTTTGAGAGTTTTGCAAGTGTTCACAAAGTCATAATTACTGGGATCCCAAGAGCCCTAGAAGGCTTCAAGATGAGAACTGCTGCTCCAATGAATGGGACAAAAAAAAAAAAACAACTAGGAAAGGCTTACAATAGGAGGAAACAAAGCATTGGAAGTTGCGAATGAAAGGCTCACAATGCCAGATGAGATCTGACAACTAACCCGCCGGAAGTCCAAAAGTGCAAGAAGCAAACACTAGCAAGTAATTAACTTCCTTATCCTAACACTCATGCAGTCCAAATTCCTAGACGTGCTTGAAAAAGACACAATCGGAGCAGGGGACAGTCTTAGACACCCCCTCCAGATTTCCACTCTATGGGTCACAAGCCTCTGAGCTGCCTGCAAGCTTTTGTGTTTTTCTTAAATTTAGTGGTACTGGATGAAATATATTCAACCGTGCAAGAAAGTGTCTGGGTGAGGATCTGCACCCTTCCAATATTTGCTAAGATAGCGCAGGCACAGTGTCTGGAGAGAGCAGCCAGCAGCAGAAGAGAGATTCGGGCAAGGGTCTGACTCGGCCTTTACCTGATGCCCTCACCGGCACTCACAGCCTGTACCCCGGGACCCGGAGCAGACATGCTTTTCTGCACAGCTTGAGCTTTTTACAGCCCGATCTTATACCCTCTGACCTCCGCCTCTGCTTTTTCTCGAGGTATATGGGTAATGTAGTTCATTAGATAGCTGTACACTATAACACAAGGAGGTTTAATAGATGGGAGACCAAGTAAGTGACGTCAAAACGTTTAAACCAATTGGGTCAGTTTCAGTTTCCCCTTCCCCTGCTCTGCCGTCATCGCCGTACTCTCTAAACAAAGCAAGCAAACCTATGAGCTGCTGCTTCTGCATCCTCGCTGTCGTTCTTTATTGTTGGTAGCATTTTCAAACATGCCGGCTTGTGCAGCATACGGATGTTCGCAGAGGAAGTATTGGTTTAATCGGTTAGAGTATTAATTTGTTCTACATTTTAAATCATTGTGTCATTTGGAGGGGCTAGCTATAGGCATTCCCCGTATTCATGCAGAGATATTTTCACCTAGTAAAGAGCCACCAAAACAGACATCATGTTATGAGAATCAGGTACTTAACAATCAGACTTACTATTTATAAGTACAATTAAAAAAATAAAACATTAATTAGGTTGAAACTGGGAGCATTTAACATCTTTTTTTTTCCTGTGCCCACATCAAAAGAAAAAGGCATGTGGGAACTTGCTCCTTTTTTTGTGGAATGCAGTAGTATATTATAAAAATGCATTTGCTTTTTTTATTGTTACTATTTCACAAATATGTACTGAATAATGAGGTAGGGGCTTTCATGCAGAAGTTCTGTCCAAAGGCAGTCTAAATTTGCCAACATTGTCCAGTTCAGCACACTATTAGCAGCCAAGTTCATGCAAAGTTATTTATGTTCAATGGAAAATAAATCTGTTGGCACCAAGTATTACATATTAAGGGCATTACTGTAAAGTTTATTTTAATTCATTTATCCAGTCCTTACATGCACATAGTTTGCTTTTTAAACCCAAAGGTGAATCCTAAGGGTGGTTGAACAATTAGGTATAAACTGTGTTGTTGTTTATTTTTTTACTTTACTTGTTTTGGACTGCTTTGGGTCCTGCTGATCTGCACATCTGCTGTCTGGAATTTTGGAAGATGGAAATGAGAAAATAAAAATTAAAGTTTGGATGTACTCTGTAGAAGTTGTTTACTTTTGCAATGTGTGTATGGATGCCTGCTCTGGTGTATGCACGTGCTAATATTTGAATAACTGTCTATACTTATGGCTATGACTTCTGAACATGCAGCATCATTAAAGGACAGACTTTTAAATGCCCAGCTAGGTATATATGGTAATCTCATCTTTGTTAAATGTTTCAGACATAACCATGTGCTTGCTCCCATGATATAACTAAATTCTATTATTCTGTCTCATTGTATTTTCAAATGTAAGCCACATTGAACCTGAGTTTACTTGGGATAATGTGTGATATAAATGTTAAAAAAAATATATCCTCCACCTTTTAAGACACTGCCTATCCAGCTGAATGGTGATGGCACAATGAAAGCAAGTTCAGTCCAGTGCAGACTAACTCAAAATAACCTGTTCCTTAGCTGGGCCCTAGTATTACCACATTGAAAATGCAACCATACCATGCCTCTGTGGTTATGTTCCACTAATAAGTTAAACGATTAACTGGCTATCTTAAAAGCATTATATAACCTTTGGATGCATGACTAGGGACACAAATATACACTTATTTATTCAATATCACAATTCATCATGTACAGCCACAAAACAACCTTTTTAGGGTGGATAGTGTTTACAGTGAACTCCTTTTATTATTGACCAGATAGAGATAAGAGAATTCAGTTTTGGCACAGTAAGACATCACAAAAACAAAATATAAGAAGAACAATGGACTGCATTAGGGGCTTTTAGTCAATTTAGTTATGTTTAAACAAAAGAGATGTGCATGAAACAAAATATTTATCTTTTATTTTGACTCATAAAAACACTTGTCCCTGAAACATGTTCAAAACAGAATAATCCATTTGTGTATCTAAAAGGTAAACTTCTACAAAACAGATGCAGTTGTGATTCCATGTGCCCCAATGAAAGGAGAGTCTGATTTTCTGTCCATTTAATTGCAGTCTATTCCATCTTTATAAATCAAGGCTTCCCAATGCAGATTACAACAACATCTAAGATGAACCAATCAGTAAACAGGATATCCTCACTAGAACAGTGTAGAAAAATGAGAACAAAATTAGAAGTAGAAAAGGTGCAGAGAAGGGCAACGAAAATGATAAAGGGGATGGGACGACTTCCCTATGAGGAAAGGCTAAAGTGGCTAGTGCTCTTCAGCTTGGAGAAAAGACGGCTGAGGGGAGACATGATAGAGGTCTATAAAATAATGAGTGGAGTTGAACGGGTAGATGTGAAGCGTCTGTTCACGCTTTCCAAAAATACTAGGACTAGGGGGCATGCGATGAAGCTACAATGTAGTAAATTTAAAATGAATCGGAAAAAATATTTCTTCACTCAACATGTAATTAAACTCTGGAATTCATTGCCAGAGAATGTGGTAAAGGCGGTTAGCTTAGCGGAGTTTAAAAAGGTTTGGACGACTTCCTAAAGGAAAAGTCCATAGACTGTTATTAAATGGACTTGGGGAAAATCCACTATTTCTGGGATAAGCAATATAAAATGTTTTGTACATTTTTGGGTACTTGCCGGGTATTTGTGACCTGGATTGGCATCTGTTGGAAACAGGATGCTGGGCTCGATGGACCTTTAGTCTTTCCCAGTATGGTAATACTTATGTACTTATGTACACAGTTTATAACTGGTATTTCTACCAGCTACAATAATATTTCAAGCTGTTTTAGTGATATTTAATTTTTATTTCACAATATTTTACGTTTCAATCATTTTTATTCAAAACTTAAGAAGAAAAGTTAACATCATCATGTATGAACGTCTGATATTTTTCCCCCATGTGGCTAAATTAACACATAGTACTTCTACCCCAACAAATAGAACTTAACCTTCCCTCCCCTTCCCTTCCCCTCCCACCCCCCCCCCTTTTTCTTTTGCTATGGCATCAAATGAACATAATAACGCAGGGTACAGGGCAATATCTAGAAGTTTAACAGTCTACTCCTGGCAGTTGGAGTCAGAGTATTCCAAAAGGGAGTCCAAGTGAGTTGGAAATGCACTCCAGTCTTTGTTTTAAAATCTGTAATTCACACCCTCTCTACCCGCAGTAATGTTATCATACGCACACGCCACTGCGATACTGTAGGGTAGTTGTATGTAAGCCATTCTGAGAGTATTGCTTGTTTAGCCACTACAATAGCTTTGCGTACAAAAGCGGTAAATCCTGATGGGACAGGGTGTATGAGAAACGGATGGCCCAGGAGAAGCCCCGAGTCATACTTCCAGCCCGCCTTCCACATCTCAGAAACATATTGTACTAGCTCCTTCCAAAATCGGACTATGCCCTTGCAGGACCAAAACATGTGCCCGAGGGTGGCCCCCAGATCCCTGCATTTGAGGCACTCTCCCCAAGGTGAGAGTCCCATGTGAAAGGCTCTTCTGGGAGAAATGTAGAGTTGAAGAGCAAATTTGTATTGTAGCTCCCAGTGCTGCGTCATGTTCATTGTTTTGCGCATTGTAAGCACAAGGGACTTGAACTGAGGCAATGTAAGGGCCATGGGGATATCTCGTTTCCAGGCAGCCAGTAACTTGGCATAGTCTAGTTCGGTAACTGTGTCCCTGATGTGCCTGTGATGGAATGTGAGGGGCACGTTTTGCTGTGCCTCTAAAGAGAATGCTGTTGCCAACTCTTCCTGGACATCCTCTGCCAGCGCCTCCCAGGAAAAGGAACGTATATAATGCTTTAGCTGTGCATAATAGAACTCATCGGAGGGTGGCAAGGCGTATTCAGCACAGAGCTCCTGAAATGGCTTTATCTGTCCTTCACGGGTAAGTACTTGTAACAAGTATACTATCACTTTCCTTTTCCATCTGCGGAACACCGAATACAGCCTTCCAGGTGCAAAGGCAGGGTTCCCGCATATTGGCAAGTATGGTGTAACCTTCAAAGAAAATCCGTGTAATTTACAGATCCATTTCCAAGTTGCTTTTGCTGATGTCATTATTCCTGTATGCTTCAGTAGGGGTGGCAATGGTAACCCCATCGTGTGCAAATAGCTGCTGAAGTGCGTTTCTGGGTATAATTGTAATTCCAGTTCTGTATTTGTATGGTCCTGTGTTCTGTGAAACCAGTCAGTGATGTGGCGCATGCCACTAGCTATTATTAGATATTTCACGTTCAGTAGTCCCAAACCCCCATATTCTACCGGTATACTCAGTGTTGGAATGGAAAGGCGGGGTTTCTTCCCACTCCACAAAAATTTTTGCATTAACCTTATTTCACAATATTTATATTTATTTATGACATTTATTACATTTATACCCCACATTTTCCCGTACAATTTCGAGTTCAATGTGGCTAACAAGCTAAAAAGGCATTACAAAATATGAAACAAAATACATAAACCCACACATATCAATAAGGAAAGAATCATAAATATATAAAGAATTCAATAATAAAGCATAATGGGAAGAATGAAAGGGTGACATTAGGCACCAGGATCAATTGATAGAAATTTTTGGAAAAGGAAAGATGTAAAAAACTACGAAAAACCAAATAATCAAGTATCTACATATGGGAAGCTTTCAAATAAATTAAAAAGCTGTAAAATAAGAAAAGAAAAAAAATCTTTTGTTCTCCACCTTTTAAGGCATTGCCTATCCAACTGGATCAGGTTTACAGATGGACCACACACATAAGCAGTCCATTATTTTTCATAATCTTTTGCTATTGTTTTGGGTGAACTAAAACGGCAGCAAGTTCCGCCTACTGGCTTCAGCCGGTATAATGGACTAGAAAGGAACATCCCACACGCAAAGAGGTTTAATAGACAGGAGATGAAGTGACGTCAAAACGCTGAAACCAATTAGGTCAATCTGAGTTTTCCCTTCCCTGTGTAGCCATCATCCCCATATACTCAAAACAAAGCATTCAAACCTATGAACTGCTGCATCTACGTTGTCATTCTTTATTGTTGGTAGCATTTTTATTTAATCTCACTTATATTTTCAAACATGCTTGTGCAGCATACGGAAGTACACAGAGGAAGCATAAAAACAGGATAACTTTTTATAGGTAGAGTAGTAATTTGTTATAAATCTTAATCAGTGGTCAGTTGGAGGGGCTGGTTACAGGGACACCCTAGCATGTGTTATATTCATGCAGAGATTTTTTTTCTCCTAGTAATGGGCCACTAAAACAGACATCATGTGATGAGAATCAGGTGCTCAACATTCAGAGTTTGTATTTATTTATTTATGACATTCATATCCCACATTTAACATGTATTAGGTTGAAACCTGGGGCCATTTGAAAGCTTTTTTTTTTTAACTTGTGCCTATATGGTTTGTGGGAACTTGCTCCTTCTGTTTTGAAGAATGCAGTGGTATATTATATAAATGCACTTAATATTGTTTATTACTATTATTTACTACTGGTTGATATACAGCAGAAGTTAACCAAGTCAACTTCATGCTTTGTAATATAATTTTAATAGCATTTTCTCAGCCATTACCCAAATACAAATACAATTATAATGTTAATTATACGACCGTGTCTGTCTCTTATGGTAGCTTTTGTTAATTAAATCCATGTCAGAAAAATATTTGCAAGTGCAATTTTATTATGCAGGCAAACAATACACTGACAAAATACAAAATAGCAAGCAGCACAGTATTAGTCATCAAGTTTATACAAAGTTGATTAGTTTCAGTGGAAAATAAATCTGTTGGCTGCCTGCTATGTGAATATTCCATCACTGTTTAATTATTGCAACCAAGTATTACATATTTAGGGCATATGCCTTAAACATAGATTGTTTGGTATTGCTTAATAAACCTGAAGGCAAAACCAAAGTGTGGTTAAACAATTTGGTATAAACTGTGTTGTTTATGACTTTACTTTTTTATGAAATGCTTTGAGTCCTACTGATCTGTACATGTGTTGTGTTATTTTCATGGGTGGAAACAGTCAGGTGGGTTTAGAGGGAGGGAGGGAGGGGAGTACGGGACGGGAAGGGTTCTTGGGGTAAAAGTAAAAGTTTTTATTGTGCCGTGTTGGATGGTTTACTGTTTTTTTTTTCTTGTTCTGTATGAAGCTTATCAACCAACATGTTTTGCTTTTAATAAAGATGATTAAAACATAAAAAATAAGTTTTGGATGTTACTGAATTCTATTATTCTGTCTCACTGTATTTCCAGTTTTGGCACAGTATAAGCCATCACAAGAACAAAATATAAGAAAACCAATGGGCTACATTAGGGGCTTATAGCCCATTTAGTTACGTTTTCACAAATGAGAGATCTGTTTGACAGAAAATATTTTTATTGTTTTGACTTATAAACCACCTGTCCCTGAAACATTCTCAAACAACAGAATAATCCATTTGTGTATCTAAAAGGTAAAGTTCTATAAAACAGATGAAGATTTGATTCCATATGGAGTGGCCTAGTGGTTAGGGTGGTGGACTTTGGTCCTGAGGAACTGAGTTAAATTCCCACTTCAGGCACAGGCAGCTCCTTGTGACTCTGGGCAAGTCACCAGTGGCGTAGCTAGGGTAGTTGACACCCGGGGCTGGTCATTTTTTAACACCCCCCCCCCCCCCCCAAATCCAGTACAAGGCATACCGAGAATACAAAACATTCAGGACCTATATATAGAGCAATTATACCATACCATAAGCAGTAATTTGTACGAGTCACACAAGGAAAAGGAAAGCATCTTAAACACTACAGTGAACACTAGAACATCAATTCACCTATTGTAAAACGAAAACAGACAGAATAGTACAGATCGTCAATCCTGCACAGTCAATGCCAACCGAAAGCCATGTCTTTTTCACAAACACAGATACACCCTAATCCACTATAGAATAAGTAATAATAAACTTTCTATTTAGACAAAAATTAAACTGAACCCCCGATGCCAGACTCTGTATACAATGCAACACCAAAGAAACAGAAAATGTCCCCTAGTACTGTACAAAATATAAAGACAGCAGATGTAAATTTGAAAAAACAAACAAATACCAATCACCACTTTACAAATTAACAAATAGAAATAAAACAAATACAGAAAATAAAATACCATTTTATTGGACTAATACATTTAGTTTCCAGGGGCCAAAATCTCCTTCCTCAGGTCAATATAGTGTAGTGCTGTTACAGTATCCTATCCTGACCTGGGGAAGGGTGTTTTGTTCTCTGAAAGTTAAGTCAAAATGTATTAAAAGTAGTCCAATAAAAAGATTATCTTATTTACATGTTAAAGCAAAAAAATAAAAATATGTATTTTATTTACAGTTTGTTGTGTCTGGTTTCTGCTTTCCTCATCTTCTTTTCAGTCTTCCTTCCATCCAGCATCTGTCTTCGCTCTCTCTCTCTCTGCCATCCAGTGTCTGCCCTCTCTAATGTCTCTTCCATCCACTGTCTGCCCTCTCTCTCCCTTCCATCCACATCTGTCCTCTATTTCTGCCCCTTCCATCCACCATCTGCCCCAGTCTGCCATCTCTGTCTCTCCCTTCCATCCATATCTGCCCTCTATCTCTGCCCCTTCCATCCACCATTTGCGCCAGTCTGCCCTCTTTCTCTCTCCCCCTTCCACCCACCATCTGCCCTTTCTCTCTGCCCCTTCAATCCGTCTGCCCTCCCTCTCCCATCCATCCATCCAGGGTCTGCCCTCCCTCACACTCCCCCCTTCCATCCAGGGTATGTCCCCTCTCTTTCTGCCCCCTCTTTTCAGCCCCCAGTTCCAGCCCCCTTATTCCACCTGCCCCTGGTTCCAGCCCCAGCCCACATCTCCCACCTGCCCCCCTTTTCAGCCCCACTATCCCACCAGTCCCCAGCCCTTTTCTTCCATTAGTCCCAAGCTTCAGCCCCCAGCCACTTCTCCCTGTCCCCTTTTCAGCCCCCAGTTCCAGCCCCCTTCATCCACCACATGCCTTGCATCCCCCCTTTTCAGCCCCAGACCCATTCTCCCACCTGCCCCAGGCATGGACCCATTTTCCCTCCTGCCCCTTGTCAGACCCCAGTTCCAGCTTCAGACCCCTTCTCCCATCTGAGCACTCCCCTCTGAGCACCCCCACCCCTCCCCAATCCACTTCTTCCCACTGAGCACTCCCCACTGAGCACCCCCACCCCTCCCCAATCCCCTTCTCCCCTCCAAGCACCCATCTGAGAACCCCTCTGGGCTCACCCACCCTCCCTCCCCAATCCCCTTCTCCCCTCTGGGCTCCCCCACTTTCCCCTTCTCCCCTCTGAGCTCCCCCACCCTCCCCAATCAACTTCTCCCCTCTGAACACCCCTCTGGGCTCCCCCACCCCTTCCCAATCCCCTTCTCCCCTCTGAACACCCCCACCCCTCCCATCTGAGCTCCCCCACCCCTTCTCCCATCTGAGCACTCCCCTTCTCCCCTCTGACCCCCCCCCCCCGACCCGGTCCCGTCCCCCCTCGTGGAGAGCTGACAGAGCCCTGTCTCCTGCCATAACCCTTCATTTTTTTTTAATCCATTGCTGCGATGCAGGCAGCGCTTTGCGTCTGCCCTGCGTGTGCTGTGAAGATAGAAAATCACCTCGTTAGCGTCGGGCCTTCCCCCATTGTGTCCCGCCCTCTTCTGAGGTAACTTCCTATTTCCTTGAGGGCAGGACACAACGGGGGAAGGCCCGACGCTAACGAGGTGATTTTCTATATCTTCACAGCACACGCAGGGCAGACACGAAGCGCTGCCTGCGTCGCTGCAATGGATTAAAAAAAAACGAGGGCAGGAGATGAGGGCTGTCCGGAGCACCCCCCCACCCGCTGACACCTGGGGCGGACCGCCCCCACCGCCCCGCCCTTCCTACACCACTGCACGTCACTTAACCCTCCATTGCCCCAGGTACAAAATAAGTACCTGTATACAATATGTAAGCTGCATTGAGCCTGCCATGAGTGGGAAAGTACAGGGTACAAATGAGATTGAAGGGGGGCAGACTCAAGAAAAATGTCAGGAAGTATTTTTTCACGGAGAGAGAGTAGTGGGTGCTTGGAATGCCCTCCCGCGGGAGGTGGTGGAAATGAAAACGGTAACAGAATTCAAGCACGCGTGGGATAAACATAGAGGAATCCTGTTCAGAAGGAATAGATCCTAAGGAGCTTAGCCGAAATTGGGTGGCACAGCCGGTGGCGGGAGGCGGGGACAGTGCTGGGCAGACTTATACGTTCAGTGCCAGAGCCGGTGGTGGGAGGCGGGGCTGGTGGTTGGGAGGCGGGGATAGTGCTGGGCAGACTTACACGGTCTGTGCCCTGAAAAGACCAGGTACAAATCAAGGTAAGGTATACACAAAAAGTAGCACATATGAGTTTATCTTGTTGGGCAGACTGGATGGACCATGCAGGTCTTTTTCTGCCGTCATCTACTATGTTACTATGTAACAAAAAAAATAAATATGCCCCAGTGAAAGGAGAGTTTAATTCTACTTCCATTTAATTTCAATATACTCCATCATCTTTATAACACCATGCTTCCCAAGGCAGATTACAACAACATTTAAGATGAACCCATCAGGAAACAGGATATCCTCACTGAAGTTTGGCCATCTGTATTGTATATAGTGTATTTATTTATTTTTTAGTATAGAAAAATGAGCACAAAATACAGAGTTTAAAATTGCTCTTTCTACCAGCTTTAATAATTTTGAAGCTGTTTTAGTGATATTCAATTGTTACTTAATGATATTTATATCTACATATGGGAAGCTTTCAAATAAATGAAAAAGCTGTCCAACAAGTAAAAAAAAAAAACCAACAACTTTTGTCCTCCACATTTTAAGGCACTGCCTATCCAATTGAAACAGCTTTAGACATGTTACAGATGGACCAACAACAAAAAAAACGACAATATGGATGCAGAAGCTCATAGGTTTGTTTGCTTTGAGTGAACGGGGATGACGACTTCGCTGGGAAGGGGAACCTCAGACTATCCTAATTGGCTTCCCTACTTACAGTGGACTAGATAGGCTCACTTCCACTCCTGCTTATTAAACCTCCTTGAGCACACGTGCCTTCGGGATCAGGAAGAGGCTGGATTCTGTTACCTGGCAGTAGCAGACGAGGCAGAATGCGTGAGCGGAAGGGGCGTGGTTGGTTTGTCAGTGTGCGCTAGAGAAAGAAGACTAGGTAACAGTCAGTGACGGGTGGCTGTAGTTCTTGCTATGGCGGCTCTTTGGACGTCAGCGTGGTCCGTTGCATCTGCATCTCTAGTCCTCGTTCTCTTGGGGCCGTTGTTACCCGGCTCCGGGCCTGGGGCAAGCAGCGCTGCGGAGTTTTCCAAGTGGCGTGTCTCCCTCCCCTTGTTGGTGAGCGTCTGCCAGCGTGGGCTGCACTGAACTCGGGACTGGAGAGGGAGGGGTTGGATCGTGGGGTTCCTAGGTGACTTCTTTTGGGCTGGAGTCTGGTACACGAGAAGTCCAGGGGTCGTGGTGTAGCTCTCAGCTTCACTCTGGGCCGCTGCTGATAGGCAGTAGAGCAGATGGAGCTGCTTCAGCTCGTCCCGGATGCAGGATGTGCTACGTAAGCAAATGAATGAAAAGTGAGAAAGCACTGGGTCTCAAGGAAATTGCCGCCATGCAGTAACCTGCTGGCCGGAGATTTACTCCTAATTCCTAAAACTAGCACTGTGTGAAGTAGGGCAAGCGGCTCCCGAGAGAGACACGAGTACAGCAACGCTGACTGTGGTTGGCAAGCTCCATGGATTTAGTGCGTTTGTAATTATTTGTGTTTAGATGGTTGGCAGCGGGTTGGTTTCTATTGGCAAATCTGTGTGTCAGTCCTTGGTCTAAAGCCAGATCTCAGGCTGTCAATTTCGACATAGTTGAGTAGTCTAATTTTTCACAGACCTGCAGTGGAAGCTGCTAGCTGTCATAGTGTATAGTGATGGAGGGGGTGCACTCAAAGATCTCTATAACCATTTAGCATTTTATAGTTAGTGCTAGAGATTAATTTCTCGCTTGCGTAGAGGCTGACGTAGAAAGATGTGCCATAGAGCTGAGCCTGTGGTTTTACCTCAAGATTAATGAGAATGTATTTCACAGCAATGCAGTAAACAAATGATATGTAAATTTAAAGTACTCAGAACTTATACTCTACTACTACTGTTTATCATTTCTATAGCGCTACAAGGCGTACGCAGCGCTGTACACTATACACAAAAAAAGGCAGGCCTCTGTTCAGAGAGCTTACAATCTAGATAATGAAGGGGAGCTGCTAGATATGTGTATGCAAAAGTTCTGTGATAAGGGCGTTTTCATGGTCCATATGTCTTAAGAAAACACAAGTTACCAGCTCATCTCTGTGCGTGTTTGCATATATATATATATATTGGCCTCACAAAAATTTCTTGTACATGAAATGTTTACGAGGCTGATATTTATGTACAGAACATCATTCTGGTTCATTCAGATGTGTTCTGGTATTTCTGTTTTTTTGCAGACATTTGCACAGATTTGTTATCTCCTGTCAAAGTTACAGGTACTTGCTATAGTTGGCAGGGAAAAAATGGAAGTAAATCCCAAAATCTCATTCATTCCTCTCAACTAACCTTTCTACACTAGGATCCAGGCTAGGATCTTGTACCATGAGCCTTCTTTCACAATTACCCAGGGATTTTTCCCTTATTTTACATCCCCATCCATCCTTGATCTGGTTGTTGCAGTGATTATTCTTAGCTAGAGACCATTTACCATGGCTTCTTCCACAATCCTACCGATCGTGAACCTTCAGTCTGACAAGTTTCATTTCCTAAGTAGCTCTCTCTAAGACGCTATCATTAGTGTGAACTGCAGAAAAGTTTGGGAACAATTACTACTGCTCCCCAGGATCCATTACCATTTTCCTTAATCAAGAAATTTGAAATTTTCTTCCATTTATACATAGTATGGTTGTTGTCATTGGAATCCAGCATTGTTCCAAATGCATGGGAAACCACTTCTATAAACTTGAGAACAAAGGGTCTTTAAAAAATCTGTCTGTTACTAATAACTATTGATCTATTTCAGATTTGTCTTTCTTATCAAACTTAACTGAGAGGGACATTGCTGACCAGCTCTCAAAATTTCTGGATGATTATACGAATTCCTTACATCCAAATCAAACTGCCTTCTGTGAAGATTGTTCTGCAGACTACTCTCTTAGAAATTATTACATTTATACTAACCAACATTGATCAAGATAGAACAGTTGTACTATTCTCCCTAGACCTCTCACCTGCTTTTGACTTAGTAGACCACAATCTGTTAGTCCTACTTCTTGAAGTCTACCGACTATCAGGGGCTGCATTTCTATGGTTTTCTTTATACTTGTCGATAAGATATTGTTTTGTGGAATAAATCAAAATTGTTCAACTATCTGGGGCCAGAATTGCACCGAGTGATCCCTGCAACATTATTTAATATTTTCTTGCACCACTGGGTACTCTGATGCAGTCTTGTGAAATCACTTCCTTTACAAATGCAGATGATACACAATTGTTATGTAGCTTTGATCATATAAATTCTTCTTCCATTTTATCTCTGAATGCTAAACTTAACACCATTGTAACTTGATTTTCAAGCTTGTAAAATTAAACAATGCACACAAGATGAAAGCTGTACTGTATATGCTCAAACATAAACTTGGGTATAAACTGAGATAAGTTTCCCCTCCCCAAAAGGGGGAAAACTTAACTTGAGTATAAAGTGGGGAGGAGTAAAGTGTTTGCTGTGATGTTTTGCAGTTCTCCCTCACCCCTTCCCCTACTACTACTACTACTATTTAGCATTTCTATAGCGCTACAAGGCATACGCAGCGCTGCACAAACATAGAAGAAAGACAGTCCCTGCTCAAAGAGCTTACAATCTAATAGACAAAAAATAAATAAAGTAAGCAAATCAAATCAATTAATGTGAACGGGAAGGAAGAGAGGAGGGTAGGTGAAGGCGAGTGGTTACGAGTCAAAAGCAATGTTAAAGAGGTGGGCTTTCAGTCTAGATTTAAAGGTGGCCAAGGATGGGGCAAGACGTATGTGTGACGGATGTGCAGCATTTTTGTCCTCTTCCCCTCCCCCCAACACATCTGTCACTCCCCTCCCACCCACCCCATGCTAACTGGCATTTCCATATCATCAAGCTGATCAATCCATAGACTGGTGGGTTGTGTCCATCTACCAGCAGGTGGAGATAGAGAGCAAACTTTTGCCTCCCTATATGTGGTCATGTGCTGCCGGAAACTCCTCAGTATGTTCTCTATCTCAGCAGGTGGTGGTCACACACAGCAGCAGCTCTGGCTAGGCCTCCAAGCCTAATTTTTAGGTTTTGTTGAGTGCCTGGGGTTGAGGGCTCTTTTGAGCAAGTGCAAACCTGGTGGTGCCAGGTCCCTCCTTTTCTCCCCCCTCCCGCTGGCTCCGTTTAAAAAAAAAAAAAAAATTTTTAAACGTCCTTAAAGGCGTTTATTTCGACATTTATTTAAACGTTCATTGCAGCTACTCACTGGGACACCAGTTCATTACAGCTCGGAGCGGACAGCAGGTAATTTTTACCTTTTTATAGCGGGCAGGGGGTTCCCCGATTCTTCTCCTCGTGGCATATGGCGTCGGAGGGCGAGGGCGCAAAGGGTCGCTCCCTGGATCGCTTGAGCGCTTCTAGAGGGGATGCGGGGGTCTTACAGCCTGATTCGCCCTTGTTGGGTGACAGTTTCGTGACCGATGAATGTCCCGGTCCTTCCTCCGGCGTGGCGGTTTTTCCCGCCATAAGCGCCCATCCCCCGCTCCTCGCCTCCGCCATCTTGGCCGGCCACGCGGCTCGGACGGCTTCTTCGTGGGCCGCCCTTGAGGTTGGAGACATTAATGCCATGAATGCCCTTAATTTGGGCGACGGCACAAAAGCGGCTAAAGTTAAGCGCCGTTCTTCCCGCGCGGCTCCTT
This sequence comes from Microcaecilia unicolor, assembly GCF_901765095.1. Classification (NCBI taxonomy): domain Eukaryota; kingdom Metazoa; phylum Chordata; class Amphibia; order Gymnophiona; family Siphonopidae; genus Microcaecilia; species Microcaecilia unicolor. The sequence continues at coordinate 144,274,632 of NC_044039.1, read as the reverse complement.
CGCGGAGTGTCGCGCCGGACGCCATTTTGGATGCGCAGCATGTCTCTCCCCCGCTCTTGCGAGCGCCGGTTGAGGGTGCGTCTAGGGCTGTTGCCCAGGCTGCGGAAGTGCACAGTCTGGGGGGTTTCTCCCCCGTGTTTGTTTTGCTGCTGCATCAGGCTTTCCTCATGCAAAACGCTGCCCCTGCTCCCTCGTCTGGTAAAGAGGTTGAGGTTCCCAGAGGTAAACGCCCTCGGGTTGATTCCCAGGCCTTGGAGGACTTTGTCTCCTCCGATGTAGATGAGGGCAGCGTGTCTGAGGTCTCCCAACGGTCCTTTGCGGATTCCTTGGAGGAGACGGATCCCCGCTCGGATGGAGCGGATGACCCCTCTGCAGCGGCTCTTTAGCTCAGAGGTTTTGCCCAACCTGTTAGTGCAGGCCATGGGCATTTTGAAGATTTCCTCTCCGGAGGACGTCTCTCCCTCAGCCCCTGTTGGCTCTGCCATTATGCTGGGGACGAAGCGCCCGCCTAGAACCTTCCACATGCATGATGCCATGCACTCCTTAATTTCGGCTCAATGGGATGTCCCGGAAGCGAGCCTTAAAGTGGCTAGGGCTATGTCCCGCCGCTATCCTTTGCCTGAAGGTGAACGTGAGGCCTTTCTGTGGCCTACCGTGGATTCTTTAATCACTGCGGTGACTAAGAAAACGGCGTTACCAGTGGAAGGTGGCACGGCCCTAAAGGATGCCCAAGACAGAGGATTGGAGGCGGCCTTAAGGTCGTCCTTTGAGGCGGCTGCTTTAAGTTTGCAGGCCTCAGTTTGCGGCTCCTATGTGGCCAGGGCGTGCCTGACTATGGTGCAGCGGGCTTCCCCCTCGGATCATTCCTTGAGGGCTGTTTGGCCGGCCCTGGAATCGGGCTTAGCCTATTTGGCAGACTTGCTGTATGATGTCTTGAGAGCCTCAGCTAAAGGCATGGCTCAGACAATCTCTGCGCGGCGGTGGCTTTGGCTGAAACATTGGTCTGCTGACCATGCCTCTAAATCCCGCCTGGCTAGATTGCCTTTTAAAGGCAAGCTGCTCTTTGGGGTCGAGCTGGACAAAATCGTGACCGATCTCGGCACGTCTAAGGGCAAGAAGTTACCAGAGGTCAGGGCTCGGGCTAGTACTCGCCCTGGTACCTCCAGAGGACGGGCTCAGGAAGCCCGTCGGTACCGCCCGGGCAGGTCGGGCTCCTCTGCCCTCTCTTCCTTCAAGAGGAACTTCTCCCCCAAGCAGCATTCCTTTCGCAGAGACCGCCGTCCCGGAGGTGCTCCCTCCGGTCCTCCCCCAGGGTCTCGTACCCAATGACGGGGCCTTGGTCCACGCCTCAGTGCAGATTGGAGGACGGCTGTCCTCGTTTATGGGCGAGTGGACCACAATAACTTCAGACGCTTGAGTGCTGGAAGTCATCAGAGACGGCTACAAGCTAGAGTTCTGCCGACCCTTAAAAGACGGGTTGTACTCTCTCCCTGCAAGTCTCCGGTCAAAGCTGTGGCAGTGCAGCAGACCTTGGACAATCTGTTCCGCCTGGGGGCGGTCGTTCCGGTGCCAGAGAATCAGCCTGGCAAGGGACGTTACTCCTTTTTCTTTGTGATTCCAAAGAAAGGAGGTTCTGTACGGCCTATCCTCGACCTCAAGGGGTCCATTGGGCCTTGAAAGTTCGGCACTTTCGCATGGAGACCCTCCGCTCTGTTATAGCGGCAGTGAAGGCAGGAGAGTTCCTGGCATCCTTGGACTTCAAGGACGCGTACTTGCATATTCCCATCTGGCCTCCTCATCAACGCTTTTTGCGTTTTGCAGTACTGGTCGACACTTCCAGTTCAGAGCCCTCCCGTTCGGGTTGGCTACTGCTCCGCGGACCTTCTCCAAAGTAATGGTGGTCATCGCGGCCTTCCTGTGGAAGGAAGGAGTTCAAGTCCATTCTTATCTGGACGACTGGTTGATCCAAGCCCCTCTTATGCAGAGTGCGGCAAAGCTGTGAACCGGGTGGTTGCTCTTTCGAGCTCCCTGAGGTGGATCATCAACTGGGAGAAAAGCCAGCTGCGCCCGACTCAGTCCCTGGAGCATCTGGGAGTTCGATTCGACACCCAAGTGGGCAGAGTGTTCCTGCCAGACAATTGGATTGTCAAGCTTCAGGCTCAGGTGGACTAGTTCCTAGTAGCCTCTCCTATTCGGACTTGGGACTATGTGCAGCTGTTGGGCTCTATGTCGGCCACGATGGATGTAGTGCCCTGGGCCAGGGCTCATATGAGACCACTTCGACAATCTCTGCTGCTGCGCTGGACTCCGATGTCGGAGGATTATGCTGTGCGCCTTCCCTTGGACCCAGCAGTGCGCAAGGCGCTGAGCTGGTGGACACAGACAGACAAGTTGTCTGCAGGAATGCCTCTGGTGACCCCGGAGTGGATTGTCGTCACGACGGACGCCTCTTTGTCGGGCTGGGGAGCCCTCTTCTTGGGAAGGACAGCGCAGGGGCTCTGGTCTCCTGCAGAGGCAAAGTGGTCTATCAACCTCCTGGAACTCAAAGCCATTCGGTTGGCGTTTTTGGAGTTCATCCCGGTACTGGCGTTGAAGCCAGTACGGGTCCTGTTGGACAATGCCACGGCTGTGGTCTATGTCAACCGCCAGGGAGGTACCAAGAGCGCCCCTCTAGCCAAGGCAGCCGTGAATCTATGCCAGTGGGCGGTAGCGAGCCTGGAGCAGCTGTCAGCAGCCCACATTGCCGGAGTCATGAATGTCAAGGCGGATTTTCTCAGTCGACATACCTTGGATCCCGGAGAGTGGCAGTTATCGGCTCAGGCGTTCTTGGATATCACGAAGCGCTGGGGCCAGCCGAGCCTAGATCTATTGGCGTCATCAGCCAGTTGCCAAGTGCCGCGTTTTTTCAGCAGAGGACGGGACCCTCGATCTCTGGGAGTCGATGCTCTCCTCTAACAGTGGCCAACACAAGAGCTTCTCTATGTGTTCCCGCCCTGGCCCATGTTGGGCAGGGTGCTAGACCGATTGGCAAAGCATCCGGGCTGGATAATCCTGGTGGGGCTGCCAGTGGAGCAGGGTCTGTTACATCAGAGTCCCGTGGTGATGGAGGATCCCTCCCCCTTTGGGCTTACGGCCTGGCTATTGAGCGGCAGCGTCTGAGGAAGAAGGACTTCTCAGACAAGGTCATCGCCACTATGCTGAGAGCGAGGAAGCGCTCTACTTTTACTGCTTACGCCAGGGTTTGGTGTACCTTTGCAGCGTGGCGAAGCAGGCTCATTTTCTTCATTCACTGCTCCAATTTCTTCAGTGTTGGCATTCCTGCAAGAAGGTCTGGAGAAAGGCCTGTCGCTCAGTTCCCTTTAAGTCCAGGCAGCGGCCCTGGCTTGCTTCAGGGACCGCCTGAAGGGTGCTTCCCTGGCTTCGTAGCCAGATGTGGTGCGTTTTCTCAAGGGAGTTAAGCACCTGCGCCCTCCTCTGCACTCAATGGTGCCTGCGTGGAATTTTAACCTGGTGCTCAGAGCATTACAGAAGCCGCCTTTTGAACCCTTGTTGAGGGCATCTCTGAAAGACCTGACATTGAAAGCAGTCTTTTTGGTGGCTATCCTTCAGCCAGAAGAGTTTCCGAGCTCCAGGCACTCTCATGTCGAGAGTCTTTTCTACAGTTCACTGAGGCAGGAGTGACTATTCGCACAGTGCCTTCCTTCCTGCCCAAGATTGTTTCTCGCTTCCATGTGAATCAGCAGCTCTGTCTCCCTTCCTTTCGTAGGGAGGACTACCCAGAGGAGTACTCTGCTCTTAAATATCTGGATGTGAGACGAGTCATCATCAGATACTTGGAAGTGACCAATGATTTCCGGAAATCGGATCATCTGTTTGTCCTGTTGGCAGGTCCTCGTAAGGGTCTGCAGGCTGCTAAGCCTCCAGTGGCAAGATGGGTCAAGGAAGTCATTGCCGCGGCTTATGTGGCCGCGGGGAAGGTGCCGCCTATCCAGCTGAAGGCTCACTCCACTAGAGCTCAGGCGGCCTCGATGGCAGAGGCCGGGTCCGTCTCCTTGGAAGAGATATGCAAGGCGGCAACTTGGGCATCGGCCCATACATTCTCCAAGCATTACCGCTTGACTGTGGCGGCACGGGCGGAGGCCTGGTGTGGAGCTTCAGTGTTGAGTTCAGGGATTTCTATGTCCCGCCCTGGGTGAGTACTGCTTCGGTACATCCCACCAGTCTATGGATTGATCAGCTTGATGATATGGAAGGTAAAATTATGTATAATCATACCTGATAATTTTCTTTCCATTAATCATAGCTGATCAATCCATAGCCCCGCCCAGATATCTGTATGGTTTCTATTCTGGTTGCATTTCAGGTTCAAGTTTAGTCTTCAGTTACTTCAGGAAGACTTCGGGTTCAAGTTTTTTCACTTGGATTCTTCAAGAGTTGAGACGAGTTTGTGTTACAGTGAGCTGCTGCATTCCTCTCCCCTCCGTTTTACGGGGCTGGATTGAGACATAAATTCTGCCGGCACTCCCTCCCGCTTCGTGCGGTTGTAGGGCAGTTTTGTACCCCTCCCGCTTCGGCGGTGCTAGGGTCAGTCAGCTCCTCCCGCGGTTGCGGTTGCAGGATAAGCCAGATCCCCCCGCATCGGCGGGTGTGGTGTCCCTCCCCCGCTCCACGGGGATGAGCTGGACGGATTCCCCTCCCCCACTTGTGTGGGGATGAGCTGGGTTAATTCCCCTCCCCCGTTTCGGCGGTGGTGAGCTGGGCAGAGTGTCCCTTTGTGGGTGTAATTCTCTAAGTGCTGAGTCCTGCAGATGGAGCTTTGATATCGACATACTGAGGAGTTTCCGGCAGCACATGACCACATATAGGGAGGCAAAAGTTTGCTCTCTATCTCCACCTGCTGGTAGATGGACACAACCCACCAGTCTATGGATTGATCAGCTATGATTAATGGAAAGAAAATTATCAGGTATGATTATACATAATTTTACCTTTGCTTCTTATGGGTATCTCCTTGCTGCTACTGCAGTTTGTGCCATAGTTACAGCATGTTCAACTTTGATAGGGTGGGAATTGGTAGGCCTGAAGCATGCACAGATGCTCAAAGCCCCATATTGACCCAACTTGCTGTAACTACAGCAGCAGCAGCAGCAGCAGCAATGAGGTACCCATAAGAAGCAAAATGCTGGTTGGGGGGTGAGGGATGGAGGAGAAACATGACAGACTGTGCCAGTCACTGCAGGAGGTGAGATAGAAGAGGGAGAGAAGATTGAAAGAAGTATCAGTTACCACAGAGAAAGGAGGGGAGGGGGAGGAGACAAATGTATACCAATTTGTCTATAAGCTGAGATGGCTTAGTCAAGTATATTCAGTACTTTTTTTTTTCTTTCCTGGATACCATGTATCTCACTATCCTTTGTTCTTCTACTTTCAGATGTTAAAAATTGATATAGTTCACACTTTATGGAACTACTGGGAGTTGTTATCGACTATCTATTAAATTTTCAGACACACATTTCATCCATAGTACAAAAATACTTTAAGATGAGACAAATTTGTTTTATAAAATAACTTATCAATCAAAATGCTGTTTGAAAAGTTACTTAATGTTTTTGTTTTAGAGCACTTAGATTATTGTAATGTTCTTTCTTCTGGCTTCCGATTTAAAAGACATGAAAAGGCTACAAGTACATCAGTAAAATTAGTGATTCCCAGCCTGGCAAATGCATCACAGTCCATTCAATTTAAATGGGCTGCGTCGTAGGAATCGCTAAGAGCGGTTTAGTAAAAGAGGCCCTAAGTGTGGGAAGCATGTGCTCCCACTTGAAAAACGAACACTGGCTACCAGTCTTGATCAGAATTCCATACAAAATAACACTGGTATATTAAAATACTTAATTTGGGATCTCCACTCTGTCATGCCTGTTAACACCTTGTATAAGCCTACTTGCTCTTTTGTCAGTCTGCTTTGGATCCACTCACACTTCAGCATTTAGTGTGCTAAGACTACATGTGAAACAACATACCACTTGATTTATGGTTAAAACCTTCATATGAGGGATTTAAAGCTGGGCTAAAAACTTATTTCTTTGAGAAATCCTTTGATAATTGATCCTAGTTTATCAGTTTATGGCGGGAAGCGCAACCAGGTAATGTGGAAAGACAGCACACAATGAACTTTGTTTTAACTTTCCTTTTCTTATTGTAACTTCTTTTCCATATCTTTTATGGAATTTTATGATTAATGTAAACCACCCAGATATGTCTGGGCGGTATTTATTTATTAGGATTTATTTACCGCCTTTTTGAAGCAGTGGCGTAGCCACAAGTGGTTCGGGGCCCACCCATTTAGAGCTCAAGCCCACCCAACAGTAGCTGATGAGGATCTCAAGCTCGGTCAGGTGAAGACTTCCCCCTGATGGTAACAAAAACGCTACTCTCCACAATACTGGCACCTGCACATGCTCAGTTTTCAATTCATGCCTGCTGCAGACTGCCAAGGTGGAAAGAAGCATTTTCCCACCAGCTGAGATTTTTTTTGGTGGTGGTTGGGAGGGGGGAGAACACTTGGTGCCCACCCACTTCTTGCCTAGGCCCACCCAAAATTTGTTGTCTGGCTACGCCACTATTTTGACAGAATTCACTCAAGTTGGTGTACAGTAAGAATAAATCAAACATGAGCAATAGGCAATTACAGCAGTAAAAATATTCAAATAACAATACAAAGTATGGCATAATATACAATGTCAACACAATATGTAATAGAACATTTTAATTGACATTGAAGGGTATAAGCAAAGATGGAGCATATTAGATAGGTAAGAGAATAAGAGGAGTTAGAAAGTAAGGTGACTGATTTAAAGAATGTTGCACAGAAGGTCAGAGAGATGGTTAAATGTTATGAAATAGATAATAAATTTGGAAACTAAGAAGTGGCCATGATTCCCCCTCCTCCCCCAGAGCATGGGAATGTTGTCTTTGCAGCATCCTCAGTCCCAACTGAAGTGAGGATCCAACCATGGACCATCTCCATGACACTGCAACACTTGCCACTTTAGTCATTGGGCTGTCACTGTGGGAACAAACACAGGAAGCAGTGACCAGGTTAAATGAGAACTCCCCTTCACTATCGATTACAATGTTCTATTACGTATTGTGTTGACATTGCAAATAGTATACCATGCCATACTTTGTATTGTTAGTTAAATAATTTTACTTCTGTAACTGCCTATTGCTCATGTTTGATCTATTCTTACTGTACATCGCCTTGAGTGAATTCCTTCAAAAAGGCAATAAATAACTCCTAATAAATAAATTGACCGGGAAGTAGCACAAATGCAGTTCCTAATATAAATACAATTATAATTGGTGTAGGCCTCAATTCTGAGTCATAAACTACACTTGTAGAATATGGTGCGCTGCTCTGTTATAACGGTATTGTTGTGTCGTCTTGAGTTGGCACATAAGGCAGATGGTCATATACAGCTGATGAAACACCAGAAGAGTGTTTCATCAGCTGCATGTGACCAGTTTAATACTCAGCTCAGTGAGGTCCTTTTCAGCTGTTTGATGCCACATCTGTCTGTCTACTTGGACCTCTGTTCACTCTGTCTTCCAGTTCATGGCTTGCCTTGGTATTCGTGTACTTTCCTTTTTTTTTTTTCGCAAGTGTCCAAACTAAGTTGCTGTAGTTTGTTAATGTTGTTTCTCTTATCACTTTGGTTTTAACCTTATCTGCTATGTGACATGTAGAATTCTTCTTAAGCTGTATGAATCAAAACTATCCAGTCTTGTTTTGGAGAGTTTAATTTTTGGCCAGGTTTCTGCACCATGTAACACAATAGGTACACATGTATCTTTGAGTTGTTAGCTTCTTATTGTTCCATCTTACACAATCTGTTCATGACCTGACACTTTTTACCAATTCCAATTTTGATTTCTTTCAGTGTTGTCTTCTGTTACCAGACTCCAAAATAGGTGAATTCTGGCACTTTTTCTAATTCCGCTTCTTTAAATTTGATTGCTATGTTTATAGTCATAAACTGTCATTTTTGTTCAATAAATTTTAACCCTATGTATTTACCAAAAAGGCCATATCATCTGCAAAATCTAAGTCCTCTAACTGCATGCTTTCAAGACATGTTATTCCTGTATTGTTGGCTCCTAATGCATTTTGCATTAACCAATAATTGATGTTAATTGGCGCTAATTTGCAGTTAAACGTGTAATTATGCCAAGCGAAACTGGTGACAATACATAACCTTGCATGATGCCAGTTAACTACTAGTATTTTAAACCAATTTTTGCAACTATTTTCCACTCTGACAAAGCATTCACTGTTCTTATACAGAGTTTCAGTAACTGGTCAACTTAGCTTATAGAGTATTATGGAATCGTATAAAATATCTGCCATCTCTGATTTATTTTTTCAGACTGTACAAGTTTTTAACTACTGGGATTTTTGTACTTGAAACCTTTTCTAATACTTTGTGGTGTGAAAATTTGATCTTCACAGGACCTATTCGACCTAAATTCTGCTTTTGTTTTTTTCTTTCTTGTAGTAACTTGACCACTTGAGCCTTAATCACTTGACTATAAACTTTTTTAAAGTATGGATAACAGATTATCCACACCCCCTGGCATACAGTTTAAGAGGTAGGAGTGATGCCCACTCGCTCCTGGTTCCACATGCCATCTTGGAAAATGGCAGTGCCTGACCCCATGCAGTACATCCTGGGATGCACTTCTTGGAGTCAATGTTCTCCTTATCTGGTAGTCTTCACCCCTCTGTAGAATCTGACAGCGTAGTGACTTTAAACCACGTTCCGATTGCAGTTACCTGTCTGTCTTTCATATCACCTGTTGGGTGAGTGCCATGAGAATGTATGTCTCTGTGCAGGAAATTTATGTCACCAGTGATTAAGCTATTCAGTTGACACAGCTGAAGAAACCTTTGAATTTAAACACTGGCATTTTCCATTGTCCTTTTCCAATTTTGGCATTTAGATTTCTCGTTAATATCATGTTTCAGAACTAGATGGTGTCTTGTGGGGATGGAGAATTTCTTTGTGTTCTATCTATGGTTTTTTTGTGGCTTCTTTGGGGGGGCACAGCACTGTATAGTTCTGCCTTTAGCGTCCTGATTCATATATCTTGCTGTAATCTCTCTGTAATTGGTTTCCATTCTGTTATTGTCTTCGCTGCAGCTGATGACACGAAGTTCACAGTGCCTTGAGTGTATGTCTCATATTTCCTTTTAGACTGTATTGTTCCATTGGTAGTCTAGGCTTCTTGATATCTATCCATCTTGTTTCACTTACACTAAGGATGTCAAGGTGATAGTTTCATTTCCTTAATTGTGCAGATTTTGTTTCCATTAGCGATGTACTTTGCTGTGATTACTGAAACCCACACCAAGATGCCTTTTTAGTTTTGGCCTTCGCCATCATTTAGCAAATCTGGTGCCATTTTTTGACACTCAAAATTATACGCCAGTTTATAATCTAACAGAAGAAAGGGGGTGTTGATGCCCTTGTATAAGTCGTTGGTGAGGCCCCACCTGGAGTATTGTGTTCAGTTTTGGAGGCCTTATCTTGCTAAGGATGTAAAAAGAATTGAAGCGGTGCAAAGAAAAGCTACGAGAATGGTATGGGATTTGCGTTACAAGACGTATGAGGAGAGACTTGCGGACCTAAACATGTATACTCTGGAGGAAAGGAGAAACGGGTGATATGATACAGACGTTCAAATATTTGAAAGGTATTAATCCGCAAACAAACTTTTTCCGGAGATGCGAAGGCGGTAGAACGAGAGGACATGAAATGAGATTGAAGGGGGGCAGACTCAAGAAAAATGTCAGGAAGTATTTTTTCACGGAGAGAGTAGTGGATGCTTGGAATGTCCTCCCGCGGGAGGTGGTGGAAATGAAAACGGTAACGGAATTCAAACATGCATGGGATAAACATAAAGGAATCCTGTTCAGAAGGAATGGATCTTCAGGAGCTTAGCCGAGATTGGGTGGGAGGCAGGGCTGGTGGTTGGGAGGCGGCGATAGTGCTGGGCAGACTTATACGGTCTGTGCCAGAGCCAATGGTGGGAGGCGGGACTGGTGGTTTGGAGGCGGGGATAGTGCTGGGCAGACTTATACGGTCTGTGCCCTGAAGAGGACAGGTACAAATCAAGGTATACACAAAAAGTAGCAATATGAGTTTATCTTGTTGGGCAGACTGGATGGACCGTGCAGGTCTTTTTCTGCCGTCATCTACTATGTTACTATGTTAGGATGATGCGCCGTAAGGGTGAATTCTATATCGGCATGTGTAATTCCCTTATAGTACTACTACTACTTATCATTTCTATAGCGCTACAAGGCATATGCAGCGCTGTACATCATACATAAAAAGACAGTCCCTGCTCAAAGAGCTCACAATCTAAGTAGGACAGACAGACAGAACTAAGAGGTAAGGGAATTAAAGAATTATAGAATACTAGATTGTCTGTCTGCAGCAGGTATGTACTTTAGGCGTGAACACTTAACGGTTGCTCAACGACTGGTGTAAATATTTGCACCTAACTTCTACTATTGTATAACCTGTGCATATAAGTGCTGGGCATGCCCCTGACCTACCTATACCCCTCCCAGGTCTACTTCTACTTGTAGTTGTGTGCCATGGGTTTTGCATGCTCAATTTGTAGAATACTAAGGGCAAGCATGTGTAACTGCAGATTATCACCAATTATTGGTTCTATTAGCTTCTAATTGGTTTTAACAATTACATTATAGAATACTGCCAGTTATGTGCATAACTTGGGTACAATCAAAAAACATGGAGTGGGAACTGGATTAGGCTCTTCAGAAACAGACTCGGGATGCGAAAATGAAATTATAGGTATTTATTTAAGCTGACTCGACACGGTACCATGTTTCGGCAAATACGTACCTGTCTCAGGAGTCTTGATATGTATACTTGACGATGACATTTCTCCTTGGCAGTGTGTCTTGTAAAATAAACATGAGCTGGTCTTTAAAAAGACTGTTGGTAAAAGAAGAAATGATGAATAGCACCATAGTGGCATTTTTTGTATTTATTTTATTTTAGCCACCTCTTGGGATCTCTGTTCTTTCCACTTTTTGTGGGTTTTTTTTCATAACTTGGGTATGCAACCTTGCATGCTAACAAATTGTACATACAGGTTTATAGAATTAGGGTCTGTTCTTTCCTCACTACAAGATCTCGTGGTGGTAGTGCAGTTCATCTTGTCAACTAACGTGTTTCAGTACAGGATGGGTAACTAGCCCATCCCCAATCCCCTCCTTTTTCCAGGCTAGGAACTGGCACCATCTAACATTGCATCCAGTGGTGGTGGTGATCTCATAAATGTTTATATTTACATCATTATAAGGCTGCTATCTATAAACTGCATACAAATGTTTTGTTTTTCTTTTACCCAGTGTTACAGTGGGTAATAGGCTGGTAAAACACCCTCAATTCCTAATGTGGCCGTGTAATTGTTGGGGTAGGGTGGACCAAAGAATCTTATCAGCCAGTGGTAGGGCTCAGAGTTTAAACGGCATCGTAGTGATATTACTTAAGTACGCAAATGTGGAATGCATTACCAGAGTGTGAAAACGATGCATGACCATCAAAACTTTAGGCGATCTTTAAAGACCTATCTGTTTTGCAATGCCTATCCTATTGATTCTACTTAAATGCCTCAACTCTACAATGCATCTATACATACATGGCAATGGACATTTTTATTTCTTACTAGTATAAAAGGCCCCTTTCGGTAGGCAATGAAACGGGGGCTAGCAAGGTAATCCCCCCCGCAGCGTCCTTCCAGCCTCCCCTGCCCCCCCCCTGCAGCCACTCATCTGGTCTCAGGGCCCCCTCCCCTCCAACCCTCCTCTGCCCCTGCAGCCACGCATGTGCAGCGGCCCTCCTCTCTCCCCTGCTCCCCCCGCAGCTACCCATGTCCAGCGACCCTCCTCTCCCCTGCCCCCCTGCAGCCACCCATGTCCAACGACCCTCCTCTCCTTGCCCCCCCTGTAGCCACCCATGTACAGCGACCCACCTCTCTCCCCTGCCCCCCCTGCAGCCACCCATGTCCAGCGACCCTCCTCTCCCCCTGCCCCCCCTGCAGCATCCCTTCTGTCTCTCCTGCCCCCTCCTGCAGCCATCCATGTCCAGCGACCCTCCCCTGCCCCCTCCAGCCACCCATGTCCAGACCCTACCCCCGGCGCATCACCCAAGCCCCTACCCCCCCCTCGGGCACATCAATCCCCTCGCCACCTGCAGCTGCCAATACTAACGCTGTCCGGCCGCTGCTGCGTCTCCTGTTGAGCAGCAGCGGCCGGTACAAAAAGAAAAAAGCCAATGCCAGATGGCTGTCTACGGAGCCGCATTTCAGGTTAAAAATCTTTTTTTGGCTTTTTTCTTTTTGTACCGGCCACTGCTGCTCCACAGGAGAAGCAGCAGAGGCCGGACAGCGTTAGTATTGGCGGCTGCAGGTGGCGAGGGAGTTGATGTGCCCGAGAGGGGGGGGGGGGGGGTTAGGGGCTTTGGTGATGCGCCGGGGGTAGGGTCTTGGGTGATGCGTCGAGGGGAGGGGCTTGGGTGCTGTGCTGGGACGGAGGGGCTTGGGTGTTGCGGCGAGGGGGGGCACTGAGCTGATTGGTAGGCAGGGGGAGGAGTAGGGAAACATGCTTCGTGTGTTTTCCTACTCCTCCCCCTGCCTGGCTCGCGGTTTTGCAGGGCAGGGGCTTGGGTGTTGCGCCGCGGGGGGGCACTGACAGCTGTTTCCCAGGCAGGGGGAGGAGTAGAGAAACACGCTCTGCGTGTTTCCCTACTCCTCCCCTTGCTTTGGAATCAGCTGTCAGTGATATCACTGACAGTGCATTCTAAACTGCTTAGCAGACCACCTCCGAGGGAGCCACGGTACCAGGCACATTAGAATGTTGGAGGTGAGAATTATTATATAGGATTTCCTTGTCCCTTATTGTACCTATTTACCCCTACCTTACCTGACCCTTTTTCTAATTGTATTTGTTTAATACCTACCGTGCTTGGCGTTCATCATTACGGTATTTTATAAGCCACATTGAGCCTGCTAATGTGTGGAAAAATGTGGGATACAAATGTTATAAATAAATATTATTACAAGATATTCTTCTTTACTTCTGCACATATATTTTGTGATTTTTCATCATAAGTGTTTTACCCTGAAGCAGATGATAGATCTGTCGAAACAGTGCCCTGTGTTGGATTCCATACATATCTGGTGCTGAAAAAAGTTACTTCAACCTACCATTCGCTGATGAGTTTCTTTGATTATTCACTCCTACTCTTTTATACTGGCTTTTGGACTACATATGGGGGTTTTCTTACCCTGATCTGTTGGTTGCTGTTTTGATGTGCCATGTAATTGTTGCACATTTACACTATACTAGAGTGCTGCCAGTGTTTGTGCAGCGCTGCGTATGCCTTGTAGCGCTATAGAAATGCTAAATAGTAGTAGTAGTAGCAGATATGGTTGTGATTATATGTGTCTTTGTAATTTTTTTTTAATCTTTGTTTTTCCAAGTCAGTCAGAACTGGAGTTGGGATGTGACTCTATGAGCCTTCATTTGCAAGACCCTGTCAGTATTTTCCCCCAATTTTAGATGACATTCTCCCCATCTCCAACTCACCTAATCTGATTGTTGCAGTTATCATCTTGGGCCTGGGGCTGTTCACCAGGTTTCTTCTGAAACCCTAGAAGTCATCCTTAAGTGATGATCAGGAATTCCTTGCTCTTCCACCTTTTTCCCTTGAGGACAGTGGAGCTCTGCCTTTATAGCGTCCCCAGGTGACCCAAACTGCAGAAGTCCTGACTTGGGAATTGAACTGAGGACCACCACCTACATGGCAGTGAGCCATCTCATATTTGTATACATTTAACAACTGTAATGACCATGGCTTAATTTGTAGATAAAAAGGAAGTGGAACTGTGTAGCTGGAGTAGGGAGCAAAAGCAACAAGAGAAGAGGGTCTGGATTAGGAAACAGTCTGATTTCTGCTCTACTCTAGGCTCACCCTTCTCTTCTCTAAAGGCTTCCTGAAAGGGAGGGGCAGGAGTTGAACATCCCTGTTGCCCTGAAGAATGAAAAGAATAGTAGAATTGCTTCCAGGTCATTCCCCCAGAAATTAAGTCCTGGTAATAAACTGTTTGTATTTAATGTTTAAAAATTCCTGTTTATCTGTGGGTTGTCTATTTATTAGCAGTCTTGCTGGTAAATTTCTCTAAACATGAGGAAACACACAATTACTTCTTTGCACAGTGCCAAACTACTAGCTTTCTCTTCCGTCTTCTCTTTCAGGGAAAGAAATATTTCAGCTTTGGGAAGATCCTTTTCAGCAACTCCACAGTTTTCATTAAGTGTAAGTGTCTTAAGCAGTGAATGGCATACAGCAGCATTGTAATGAGAATCGAATTACTATGATGGACACCAGTTTCAGCATATCATTTTGTTAATAAATGTAATGTGGTCTTAATCTCTGTGATGATTTCCTCTTAGTATCCCTCCTCATAAATGAAGTGGTAAGAGGCACAGAGGAACTTTTCCCTAGGGTGATTTTGATTAATATGAGATATTTAATCCCTCAAGTTCAACCAACTTCAGATAACCATATTTGAGTAAGTAACTGAAGTGATACAGAGGAAGAAAAACAAAAATACATGGGTGCCTTCAGCTTTTTTTTTTTCTTTCTTTTTATTTATTTATTTATTTATTTATAATTTAAATATAGTACAAGATACATTCTTGCTAAAGAAAAACAGATCATATAAATTCCAAGAATATACAATATCATCTCCTTTAAGAGAAAAAAGGAAAATACAATACTCTTTCTTAGACCACCAATATGAAAGTTGTGGGGGCGTTAGGAAAAATCTGGTGGAGTTCAATCTAAGATAACTTATTATAAACAAACAAAAGGCATGATTTACTCCTCATTATACATTCGTTAAATCAAGTTCTCTTAACATCAGAATCTATCTGGTAATTTTCTTCATTTCTAAAAAAACTTTCAGCTGTTCAGGTTCAAAAAACACATATTTTTTATCCAAATAGGTTATCATGCATTTACACGGGTAAGACAAGGTGAATCGTGCCCCCATATTTCGAGTATCTTCTCTAAATGAAAGAAAAGCTTTTCTTCTATCCTGTGAGGTTTTTACCACATCGGGGTATATCCATATTCTATCACCCAGGAAGACTTTTGTTAAGTTATTAAAGTAAAGTTTCATTATTGAGTTTAAATCCTGTTCAAAAACAAACGATACAAGTAATGTTCTTCTTTCAAGTATTTCAATTTCAGATCGTTCTAGAAGAGCAGTTAAATTCTGTATTGCCTGTGTTTCCTTCAGTCTCCCAGAATTTTTTGTAACAGGCAAATAATAAATTTTATTAACTGGAGGAAAAGACTCTGGAGAGTATTGAAGAATTTCAAGCAGGTACTTCTTAAATAATGTCATAGCATCCATTTCTATGGATCTTGGAAAATTCAACAAACGCAGGTTTAAGCGTCTATTATAATTTTCAAACTGCTCAATCTTACGATGGATCATTAATTTGTCTTTAGTAAGAACTTCTGTCTTCTGCTTTAGAGTGGAAAGATCTTGTTGTACTGCATTATTGTTTTCAACTGATTCTTTTTTGAAAGTTTCAAATGCATTTGTCAAAAAGTCCAGTTTACTCACCATTTGAGCAACTCAAGTAGTCAATGATTGCAAAACGTCCCAAATAGAGTCTAATGTTGCTGCCATGGGAGCTTCAAGCTCAACTTTGCTGGTGTCTCCGAGGGTTTCAGACCGAGCTCCGACGATAGGAGACCCCGTTGCGCCACTTTCGGACGTCTCGAGGGATTCTAGCCCACTTCTGAGTCCTGCAGGGCATGGCGGCGGGTTAACATCCGGCGAGGACAAAGTTGTTATTTCCTGTGAGGGAGAAACTCCACCATTTTCTCCCCCCGCGGGAATCAAACTCGAGCCGGTTTGACGAGGAGTGCTAGTGGCGAATCTGTCCATTGTCGTCTGGGTAAGGGCATTTTGAGGGTTTATTGTCGGTAAACCCTTAAGTACCCCCTTCCTCTTGGTGTGAGGCATGTTTTAAACATAAGAGAAAAAGAGAATACTTCTCAGTAAGAAAAATCTTATCCACCAGGGAAGATCTCAGCGACGTGACAGAGCATCCATCTAGTAATCCGCCATCTTGACACGCCCCCCAGCTTTTTATATTCCATGGAATATTGTTCTGTTTTTCAGGATGGTGATCAGTGCGCTCTCTTATCTAAATGCTTGGGAATACAACTACAGTTCAGCCAAAAAAGTCAACCAAGTAGTTTTAATTTTCAGTGACAAAATGAACAAAGACCTTTCATATCATGAAAATAGCTAATCGGATCCATTTATTTCATAATGATAATGAAAATACAGATATCTTCACAAGATATAGTACCATCACAGGTCTTAGTAAGTAACAACTTCCTTAGCGTCGGCAGTAGACCAGCCCAAAAACCTGTAGGTTGTCTCTATCAGTCAGCAGGTGTAGATATAGGGCAGAGCTCACAATTCTGTATTCTCTAAGGGCATATCTTTTAAAGAGGACACAATCAGAAGCCCTTTGGGCATATCTTCTAAAGAGGGAACAATCGGAAGCCCTTTTCATCTGACAGGGCTACTCAGGACCCCCCCCCCCTTCCACCAAATGTAGCAGGTTGGATCACATGGATGAAGAGTCTTTGGTCTCTGCAGTGCCTTCAGCTGGGGGCTCTGATTGCCCCTCCCCCATTAGTGTGTTGGGATTCATGTTTGAAAGACTCCCTTGAGGAAGGGCAACTTCCACCGAATGAGGAAGAAGAATCAACTTGAGTCAGGCCCTTTCACAAAGAAGAGCTTTCAGTCCTTATAGCCAAGTCCCTGGAAGTGCTTAAGATTGATTCACTCTTGCTTATGATGTTTCCAAATGACTGCTGGGACCTCCTGCAACAGATGCGGGTGGTAGGAGGGGCACAAAGGGTGGAGAGTGATTTGGGGGGGGGGGGGGGTCGGTTTTAGCTGAAAATGCGTTTGCATTTTTGGCTGGAACCCAACCCTGGATTTTGGGTCAGGTTTTAATCTGGTGCTGTCACGATTGTGACTGTTTTCCTTGACTGTGCTTGCCTCGCCCTTTGGTGGCCGGAGCTGGTGGCTGCCATGGACTGTCTTGCTGTTTTCCTTTACATTCCAGATTTTCTTTGTGGTCCAGTCCAGATATTCTAGCCCTCCAGACTTGGTTTGAAGTTTGGCAGCTAGCCTCAACCTTAGCTGCCTTGAGATTGCTGCAGTTGAGCCTCAGCTGCTGATGGGCTTTATTAACCACCTGGAAACTTTCTGCTTGGCCTTTGCAATGCCAAAGGTCCAGGTTGGTGTTTGTGCAGTTAGCACTTCTGCCTTGTCTTGCCTTGTTTCTTAGTTAGTGTTCCTAGTCTGTGTTTCTTGCCTGTTTAAGACCCTGTATCTTCTATCCTGTTCTAGCCAAGCTTGTGTTTGTATCCTGCCTGTTTGAGACCTTGTATCTTCTATACTGTTCAAGTCAAGCTTGTGTTTGTTCCCTGTCTGTTTGAGACCCTGTATCTTGTACCCTGTCTAGTCTAGCTTGTTTCTCCTCTCGGTCCAGTAAGTTGTAGGAGTATTTGCTGTGATCTCACCCACCCGGTGTGCACATGAGAGCACCTTTACAGCCAACATGGACGCTGCAACCTTTCACCTATATGTCTGACTACCAACTGTGCAGAAGTCAGCATTTCAGCTTGTAATAGATTTACTGAAGCCTGCACCACCTCCAAGGTCACTCTGTATCGGGGGAGAATGCATGTCCCTGAGAGAGAGAGAGCTTACGAGATAAGACGGACAATGGAAGCTTCATACAGATGCTGGGAGTACATGGTGGGATTATTTCTGATTGGCTCCCAGAAAACGGATGGGTCGGAGAAGCGGGAACAGAAGGAGAAGAAAGCTGGAGTTGGCGGGAAGAACGAGGAGGAAAGAACAGAAGAAAAGAAGAGGAGAGGACTTGCATTTCTGCAAGCACCTGATTTACCTGAGAGACTTACTGATAATACCTGGCAAAGCTTTTCCCCAGGTTACAGCTGTCTACAGGATCTATACTGAGTCTGTATCATCTGTTGCTGAGCAAGACAAGTGCATCACCTAAGCTCGTGGGACCTTGCTGAGACATTCAGCTGAGGTATCGGAAGGAACCTGATCTGGTGACCGGAATGGTGAGATCATAGCTTACTTCCTTCAAGCTGGGTTAGATAATTGGTCTGTGCTCGGACCCATCAGATGCGTGACGTCAGGATTTATGATCTCTACTCGCTGTTAGCCTAGTATAAGATTTGTGTGGTAATCATTAGGATCTCGGTATTGTGTTTATCTGTCATTACAGATTAGCCACTAGGATAATCATAGTTATTCTCTATATTTTTGGTATCATTGTGCATGCAATCAGGAATTGCTGATGCTATAAGCTGATAAGGATTTTTCTATATTTTTGTATATAACACTGTATAAATAAACTAATATATTCCATTGGTCTGTCCGTTATTTTCCATGTAGCGAATGTCGGGCGGAGGCCACACCCCCTAGACATAAGCGAGTACGTATGTAGGAATTGGCCTCTTACAAAATCTATATAACCACCTACAAAGTCCTGCCGGCCGCCCGTACCTAGGGGCTCAACCCATAGGGAACGGCGGTCAAGCGCAGGTGAAGTCCTGTTCCAGTCACGCTAGTTCCTGATTCCTGCTTGTGTTTCCTGGTCCCTGCCAAGCCAAGTCCATTCCGGTTCTGCTTATTTTATTTTTGTTTTTGTTACATTTGTTTCCCACTCATGGCAGGCTCAATGCGGCTTACATGGGGCAATGGAGGGTTAAGTGACTTGCCCAGAGTCACAAGGAGCTGCCTGTGCCTGAGGTGGGAATCGAACTCAGTTCCTCAGTTCCCCAGGACCAAAGTCCACCACCCTAACCACTAGGCCACTCCTCTACTCCTAGCCTAGCCTGCCTACAGCTTCTACTGGTTGGAGAGTTTTGCCTGCTGCTGCCACTCCTCGTCAGCAGCCCAGGGGCTCACGATTCCAGAATATCCTGGAGAACCTGACAGGTGCCTTTGAGTGGGCATGTTTTCAGCCTAGGCAGCCTTCCTTCTTAGGTGACAAGAAAGGAAGTGCTCAAGAAGGCTGTGCTGCATCTTCTTCCCAAAGATGGACTTCACTCTTCACAGATACTAATTGAAGGGTGATTCGCCCAATTCTTCAGTGGACTTAAGGCTATGCCCAACCAGTAGGTGCTAGACATAGGGCAACAAATGGAAGTTTTTCCCTCTCAGATTTTTTATTTTGGAGTCTCCATGCAGAGTGCCTCACAAAAATGTGGTGGTTTATGCTGCCTTGCAGAATCTGCTGAAACTAGGAGTATTAGTTCCTCTGCCCAAACAGGAGAAAAGGATTGGAGTGGTATTCCATCTGTTCTATCGTGCCCAAAAGAAGGGTCTTTCTGCCTGGTCCTAGATCTCAAGAAAGTGAAACTAGGGCTTTGAGTCCCACATTTCAGAGTGGGGACTCTGTACATGGTAATAGCGTTGGTATGTCCATGTGAGTTACCCCTTCTCTGGATCTCAATGAACCTTATTTCCACATTACAGTTTGGCTGCTGCCTCATTGAACATCCTTGAGATTCGCAATTCTAGGGCAGCATTTCCAGTTCAGGGTATTCCCTTCAGTCTAGCCACTGCACCTAGGACCTTTTTCGAAAGTAATGGTTGTGGTCACAGCCTTTCTCAGATTGCACAGTGCATGTGGACACTGGTAGAAGTGGCATGGTTGATTCACAGAGATCTATTAGCCTTCTCTGGGGGAAGGCTGTGTCATCTTAGACAATTCCATGGTGGTAGCCTACATCAGCCGACAAGAAGGGACTTTGAGTGTTCCTCTGGATCTGGAATCAAGATTCCCAGGGCCACTTGTCCAAACTGTTGGTGGCTCATATCCCTGGAAAGCAGACTCTATGGGTAGATTTTCTCAGCAAGCGCGTTCTGGACCCATAGAAACATTCATGATTGTAATTCAGCACTGGGTCCATCTTATTGGCCACAAAAAGAAATGCTAAGGTTCCCCAGTCTGTGAAGAGGAAGTTGAACAGAAGGTCTGGATTCCCTAACCTAACGTTGGCCTCAGGTGGCCGTTTTCTATTTACTAGAATTTAGTTATACCGTGCTAACTCAAGCAGTATCTAGGCAGTTTACAAAACTAATTACATACAGTGGCAGAGATGTAAGTAAACACTGAGACATCAAACACCGAGACATAGGACAATACAAAAGGGAGGGGAGGCATAGTACAAAAATCATAAATTTAAAACACTGTGGCATATGATAACAGAGGAACATTCGGGAAAGGCACCTTGCTTCAGGCTAGAAAGTGCTCCAGTGGAATATGCAAGGGTGTGGAGAGTGAGAAATGGTACTTGGACAGAGCTGTTTTTCTCTTTTTCCTCTTTTGGTGCTCCACATTTTGTCCTTTCTGCAGGAAGGCCTGAAGAAGGATTTAGCTTTGGTTTCAAGCTTCAGGTTGCCTCCCTTGCTGGTTTTCAAGGTTGGCTACAGAAATAATTCGTAGCTGCTTACCCTGAAGTGATTCTAATTTATTTTATTTTATATAGCGGAGTTTCTCGTCTTTGACCTCCCCCCATATCAACTTTGTCCAGAGTGGAATCTCAGTTTGGTTTTCAGGTCCTTACACAGCATGCTGTGTGCACTTCCTAAGGAGACCTGTGCTTAAGGATCTTGCCTAAAGACAGCCTTTTTTGGTGGCTGTTGTCTCTGCCAGGAGAGTATATTAAATTTGTGTGCTCTGTTTAAGGGATCCTTTTCTGGGTTTATGGTGGCAGGCGTTTCTATCAGCATGGTCCCTTCTTACGTGAGGTAGTTTTCTCCTATCTTAATCAACTGTTGTCTTCCATCATCTAGGGAAGACTATTGGGATAGTACAGATCCTTGTGGTATTTGGATGTCCACTCTGTCCTCATGAGAGATTTGGAAATTACCAATGAATTCAATTCTTCTGATAGGGTGTTTTGTCCTTTGTGGAGGCTCCAGGAAAGAAATGTTGACTTCTAAGGTGACTTTTGCACAGTGGATCAAGGAGACAATTGCTTTGGCATATATTCTTGTGGGGAAACAAGTTCCTTCTGTTTTGAAGGCCCACTCAGTGAGAGTTGTAGCTTCTTCTTGGGAACAGTTGAGTAGTTTCTCTAGCAAACATCTGCTGTGGTGCCACATGGTCTGTTTTGTATACTTTGCAGAGCACTAACAGATGTGGCAAGAGCAGAAGCCTCCTTTGGAGTGCCTGTTCTATTGATGGGGTTGTCTTGACACCTCTCAACTTGAGCACTTCTTTATTATGTCCCACAGGCTTTTGGACTGGTCTTATGCTGATGCTAGGGAAAGATTTCCTGTCCTTGATTACCTCCTTAGATGATGTAGGGTATTTCAATTCTCCTGTTTGGAGTTGTTTCCTCCTGATCATGACTTAACAAGGAAGAAGTAGAAACCCAGTTGAGATGGCTCTGTTTTTGAGGAATTAAGGAAAGATAGAATAGTATTTTGACTGAGATTAGACTGCTTTGCTAACCAAATACTGAGCTGCAGCCTGCACAGTGCCTTTTATAGGGCAGAACTTATAATTCTGTATTCTCCACATGCTGGTCAATGAATGCAACTCGCAGGTTTTTGGACCAGTATGATGTAACTCAAGGAAAGAAAATTAGCTAGTAAGACCTGATTTCTCGTTTATATTTAGGTGTTGTGAAGAAACACTGTGTTTTAAGCCTATAAAATGCATTGGATATTTTCCTGCATTGATTGTTATGAAATGTATTTTTCTTATTTGGCCAGCAGGTGGTGTTTCTTTTCTATAAGCTGTTACAGAAAACCTAGTGGGGTTTTTTGTCTTTAGTTTGACACAAACAGGAAGCAAGAAGCAGTATATATTTGAAATCTTGTTGACTGGGCTCTGATTGGCCCAGGAGCTCATCTCATATGGACTTTACTGGTGTTGAGTTCAGTCTTAGCCCTGCAGAAAAGAGACAGGTTTCTTTGCTGAGTAGCGGTGAATTATATGTCCTGACCTTCCCAGGTACTGTTTAGACAGCATACAGTTGTTTAGTTAGTGTTATAATTGATCCATATTTGTTACTTGTTATTGTTTACTATTTGCACTATTTTGCTCCATTGTTCAATTTTTTAGCTAATAAACAGTTTTGTTTGTTCGTTCTACCTGTCTGGACTGATAAAGAATCCTGGTGGTTTGTTTGTTGGGTCTGTGAGTAATTTCTGGGAATGAGGGACCACTGGGAATGTGACCCCTGTAACCTAGAAATCACTGGAGATAATTTGGGAGCGGGAGACTCACCCAGAGGCGGTTGTGACCCAGTCGGTAGGAGGAGGGTGCTAGTGTAGAGCACAAGCGGCAGGTGCAGGCGGACCTGAGCTGTGCTGGGGATTGACCCTCTAAGTGGCTGCGGAGTTACCCCAGGTGGGTGGGTATGCATTTCGTGACAGGTGTCTTATAAAAAAAAAACTGTGATTACCAGGTCTATTTCTACAGAGTTTTAGGAAGGGGGATATGATTGTCTTTTCCTGTTGGTAAAGGTGCCCTTTCTGTGCCCTACATACTCAGCTTATCCATGCAGGTAATCACAGAGCAAACACTGCCAATGCCATGTAGAAGGTAATGTACAAACAAGAAAACGTCTCCATGCACACAAGCTCATTTATAAGAATCTGTATTTTGCTAAGACTATACATTCCCCAAGCCAAAAGAGGAATGGGCCTGATTGTAGCTCTACAGGTATAATCTATTTCTGTCATAGACCTCCAGGATTACTTAAGTGTCATCAGATCCAGCTTACAGAAGGAATTGAAATATTAAGGTTAAAGGTCCAGAATCCGTTGCCATTGTTAAACTTGGATGGGCATTCTGACGTAGAAGAAATGAGTGAGAATCCATTGACGTTTGCGTGTGTGTGTGTGGGGGGGGGGGGGGGGGGGGGGGACTACATAGTTATCAAAAGAAGAGGAAGAAAAAAACCTCTTCAGAGAATTAGATCAACTAACAAGGAAAATCAAAGAAAGTACAGTGGAAAATACAAAGTGTTACTCCAGGAGCCTTTCTTTGATCAAAACCAGAGACATGAAGAGTTGAGGTGAACTGAAACTTAAGGATGAGTGATTGATAGTTGCAGTCCAGGACAGCAGGTTCTGGATAAGATGATTCACAGGAAGCATAGAAAAACTGGTACAACAGACATCTGTAGGTTCTGCAAGAAAGAGAGCTAGGAACAGTTACTTTTCTCATAACTGCAAAGTTCTAATGGCAGAAAACTTCTATACAGAAAGGCATAGTAAGGTGGCACGTTTCATCCATTGGAAACTTTGTGCATATTATGACATTAATGTAATGAAAAAGCAGTGGGATCATAACCCTAAGAGAATTATTGAGAATCAAGAGGTTATGATCACTTTGGGCATCCCCATACAGCCGATTAAAAAAAAAAAAAAAAAAAGCTGGATGCAAGAAAACCAGGCGTAACAGTGAAGGAGAAAACCACAAGAACTGCATTGATAATAGAGGTGCTATTGCCAAGCAAATTATTCTGTGACTTGTGTGGTAAGAGAGAAGAATCTCAAGTATCAACAAATGGAGCCCAAGAAAATGTTGTAGAAAATTTCCCATTATTTTGGGTGCCACAGTTTGATTAAAGTTTTCAAGCATACCTTGATAAGTTGCCTATATGCATTACATATTATGAACTCTATAAGGAAACTCTTGTTAGTACAATGCAAGGACTATGGTAAACATTGGTAGTAAATTAAGATCATAACTCCACATCTGCAAAACTAACCCATTTGGACACATTGGGCTGAGATTGAGACAGCAGGAGGCAGCTTGCATAAGTGCCTCGATAAGACACTGACCCCAGATGTTCAGTGCTGGGCTGTTTCTGGTGACTGGCATTGGATAACTGGGTTTTTTGTTTTGTTTTTTTGGCCGGCTCAGACGTAACCGGCTAAGTGAATATTCCGCTCGCTAGTTTATAGTGGCCAAAAGTAGGATCGCTATTTAGGCATTCCAATTTGGCCGCTAAACTTAGCTGACCAGTGCTTAAATATTTGCAGATAGCTAGCTATATCGTGCGATATAGACGGTTAGATGCTGTATGCTAACTCTGAATGTATAGTGGAGATAACTAAATAGTGCTCAGTATTGGCTGGATTGCCTCTAAAGAAATCCCTCATACTTTTGTAATAGTTATTCTTATTCAACGATATAAGAATATGCTTTTCTAAGTGTCAATCTCTAAACCCCTTATACCAGGGGTGGGCAACTTTTATACACAGAGAACCACAGGACTGTCCCTAGTGGGCCATAACATAATGTCTGAACCAGCAATGCATAAAGCTCCATAGACCACCTGTGATAAGAAAAAATTTAACTAAAAATTATGGCAACAAACTGCTGGAGTGGTTATTCTGAAAACATTTGCAAAATCAGTATTTAAAATCACCAAAACTCTTGCTAAGGACGTTTTCTGTACTTTCCATGTTCTTGCAAGTTGCATAAAATTCAATGGCAGGCCAGATTCAGGCTGCAGGTTACCCATTCCTGCTTTATACCATTCCTTTATTGACAGCAGTTTTATGCCACCAAACAGGAGAGAGAGATTTGAGCTCAAACTTGCAAAGGATAATGTTGCACCTTCTGGTAGAGTGATCATGCAGCTCCTGCTGATGTAACTGAGTCAGTAGGAGGTGGTCAAGTTCTTCTTTCAGATGTTGCCCTTTTCTGGTTGGGTAAGCGTATGGGTTCTGTTGATGTGACCAGGTCAGTAAGAGAGGGTTGTGATCTCCTTCAGAACACAGGGCCCTCCTTACTTTAAAAAGTCTCTGGAAATGCATTATAACAGCAGCTGTTATCAAAGTTCCAGAAAAAGAGCTTAGCCTTTTGCTTTTTTTTTTTCCTCTTTATATCGGGCTAACCCCAGAAGGTACACATAGCTCAGTCAATCCTTGCCCTCTGACTACTTTGGTCTGCTTTTCCAATGTTCCCTTAGATTTTAATTCCATTTAAAGTCTACAGTCTAAGGTTGAAAACATTCTTTAAATAAACTGAAAATAATCTCTAAAAACAAATAAAATATCACTCGCAGCTGCCTAGGCCATAGTTTTCAGTTCTATGGCTCTCAAAGCAAAATGGCTGCACTCTAGCAGCACCCATCACTAACCTTCTTTATTTCTTCTTTAATGTTTGTACTTAAACTTGGATGCACAAGTTTCATACAATTGGCACCTTCAAGTGAAGTTCACAGCGACATCTATGCTTTTAACATTTGAAAACACCATGTCTTTCAAAAAAAAAACATCAGGTTCTTGAATTGAATTAAGATGACAGGAATTGTGCTATTGTATCTAACATGTTGCTTGTATTAGATAATTCCATGTGTGATTTATATGACGAATGTGTAGGAGGCATTCTGTATGTTTAATATACAGTATGTTGTTACCCGCCTAGAACAATTGGATTGTGCGGAATATAAACTTTTAAAAAAATGAATAAAATATAAGGAGGTGAAGTTCTGCCCACTTGCTTTTTTGGTGAAATCCTCCCACTATGAACTTTCCTAGAGCTGAGCAGCAAATAAAAAAACTTCAGTCAACAATTCCCTAAGGCCCCAATGCTCAAAACTCTGGTGCGGTACAGAACAGTTCCGAAAATAGCACCTAAAAATAACTTCCTCATCTTCGAAGCAAATAGTATGCAAATGATATGCGCGCTATTAGCTTTGAGCATGAGGATGTAAAGTGGCAGGATTGTGCTAGGGGCATGTGCAAAGCTCTTGTGCTTGTGCCTAACCCAACTGGGGGAGAGAGCAGCACAGCAAAGGTAGAGAACCGATCTGAGTGAAAGTGAGGGGCAGTGGAACGGGAGCTGGAGCCTGCAGCAGCCTATGTGACCTCACTTCCCCTATCCCATTGACCCCACCACCCATGTATACGAACTAGCTGGCCGCCAGTTGCAGTCTACTGCTTCTGTACCCATCTCCATAGATGGATTTTTAACGGTTCCTGTACTCCTCTCACACGGCCTTCCTGCAGCCCCCTTACATTTCTGCAGCACGATTGCCATGGGGGGAGAGGATTCCCTTGCCTCACGTTACCGCAGCATTTCACTGGCTACATGTGGGAAGGAAGGGGACCTCCACCCTATCACCTTGCTGGATGTGAGTAACGCCTGCTCCGAGGTGGCATACGTTTTTGTGCAGTAGTGCACCCTTCTGGGGCACTGTTTTCTGTGCAAGAGAGGGAATGCAATTTAATCCTATTTGCATGTGATTAGCATTGATCCATGGCGAACTCTTGTATTTCACGATAAGGACCTTCTGATCATATTGCACTGGCAAACTTGGTGCTAGTAGCCTCTAGTGCCCATGTTTGCTTCTGAGCATTGGGGCATGAGAGAGAAATACAGCTCTCACCAACTCCCTTCAGTTATCAGTGTCTTACCTCCTTTGAAGAGATGTATTCTGGGACCAACTCATAAGTCTCCATTGTCTCAAGTTCAGAACAAAGCTTTTAATTCCATCAGGAGTGGTTGCCTTCTACACTGCTCTTCTGAATCCCATTCTGACTGCTTTTGAACTCCTCCCCTTTCCTTCTTCTAGGGAATAATCTCAGAGTTATTATCTTCCCATCATTGGTGGCTGGGGCT
The DNA here is from genome assembly GCF_901765095.1 of Microcaecilia unicolor. Taxonomy (NCBI): domain Eukaryota; kingdom Metazoa; phylum Chordata; class Amphibia; order Gymnophiona; family Siphonopidae; genus Microcaecilia; species Microcaecilia unicolor. The sequence goes on along the minus strand of NC_044039.1, from coordinate 144,247,787 downwards.
AGGTACTGCATTTCCCAGCCTTCCTATATAAGTTGCCCGTAGGACTGAGTAAGCCTGAGCCTGCACTGCTCTCCTCTGGGTTGAGCTTGCTTTTCTCATTGAATATACCTAGGTCTATCCCTTCCCCTGCAGCTCCTAGAATCCTGGGATCTGTTTCAATACCAATACCAGGAGTGGAGAGTAGTGTACTGGTTAGTGCTGCGGGCTTTGATCTGGTGAATTGGGTTCGATTCCTACTGCAGCTCCTTGTGACTTGGGGCAAGTCACTTCATCTTCCAAGTCCCATTCCCTTTCTTTTACATCTCTTGTATGTTGCTATATCTCCATATCTGAGTCCAAACAAACACAGTATTACAAAGTTCACATAAATTTCCAACAATATCTCATTAAAGTCAAAAAGAAGAGCCTCATTTAAGGATGGTTAGCAATTAGTCTTAAGCTTTTTACGAAAAGTAAAATAGTTCAAACATATTCTAATACCCAAAGGTAGAAGATTCCATTTAGAAATCACAAAGAAAGGAAACATAGAGCCAGCCAATCTGGAAAATCTTACACCTTTAGTATGTAAAAGATGTAAAACCTTCAAGGACTGTAACTGGGAAGAAGATCTAGAGAAAGGTCCACAGACTGTTTGCCACAAGTTCGGATGTGAGTTCATAATAGCCAGAAAAAATAGAAACAGATTAAACAAGATTCTCTTGACCCGGGAGCCAATGCAGTTTAATCATATAAAGAGAAATACTATCAAATTTTTTAAGCCTAAAAATCAATCTAGCTGAAGTTTCATTCATTTTAAGTATTTATATACCACTTAGACCTAAGCGGTTTATAGTTTAATTTTACAGGTACTAGGTATGTCCCTAGTGGGCTCACAGTCGTAAGTTCCTCAGAGGTTTCACAGAAAAACCTGAGTAAAGGACGTTACAATAATCAAGTTGTCAATACTAGCATCTGAACTAGTTGCCTAAAAGCCGATTGATGAAAAAATGACCTTA